>NC_087264.1:43253647-44653647 GCF_015220805.1 Pogoniulus pusillus | reverse complement strand
AATGTAAGTGGCAGTTTTAGATGAGTGTGTAGCTGCAGAACTCTGATGAAAAATGAGCTTATGTCTAAGTTGCACCCTAGAAGAAATACTGAGATTACAAAATATTTTCTCTTCCAAAACATTTTGGTTTTGTTAATTGCAAGTTATCCACTTTACTATCATTTTAATTGAAATTTACAGGTGGAATAAGCACTTCAAAAGCAAAATGGGAACATTTACATCTGAAAATACTGTATGAGGTATTTTAATTTTCTTAATATCTATTTTTAGAAACAAAGGAATCATAAAATACAAGTTCTTCCTTTTCAATATCAATACATTGCTGTTCTAAGAATGTCTCCATTCTTACAGGTATGGGGCAGAAGCACAGATATACAGCTGAAAACTTTAAACTATCTCAAGAGAATATTTATAAACTACATTTTGATCACAAATGCCTCCCCAAGGGGAAGCAAAGAATCATAGAATCATAGAATCAACCAGGTTGGAAGAGATCTCCAAGATCATCCAGTCCAACCTATCACCCAGCCCTAACCAATCAACTAGACCATGGCACTAAGTGCCTCATCCAGTCTCTTCTTGAAGACCCCCAGGGACGGTGCCTCCACACAGAGTAGTTACTGGAGTCCCTTTCCTTTCTTTAGCACACTGCCATTTTGAGGCCAACATCAGATATTGAGCATAGCTCCTTAGTTCCACATGGAGCAATCTACAGAGATGCATCTGACGGTGTTTCTCCTGGTGTGATTAGTCTGGTATCTTCCCATCCACAGATAGTAGGTAAAGGGAAACTGTAGCAAAGACTCGTGGTGAGGAGGGTTTGTTGGACTACTGAACAGTATGTTTTTATTTTCTATGTGCCTTTTCTTTTGTTAATACCCTGGCCACTACATCTGGAAGAAGATGTGTGTCGGTTTCTAAGCAATGTTGCTCCGGCAATTTCTGAAACAGCCATGTTGCCTAATCATGCTGTCTCTTCAGAAATTCAGACATTCAGGTGCTTCCCTGACCCAAAGCTGTAAATCATTCAGGCTTCACCTATAACTAATTTCATCCTTTCACAGCAGTGAAAGCACTTTGGCGGTATTTAGTCCTCTAAAGTAGTAGAAAGCTAAAACACTGTGATGCTTTGATGATACTAAAACCTTTGAAGTTATTTCCCATTACTACTGTCTTCCCTTCACATCCTCACTAACTCTACTAGCAGTTCTACATTTCACTGAGGAGTACAAGCAACAGCTGACAACTTCTTTTAACAGGAACTGAAAGGAATATGGAAGCAGGAGAGAGAAGAAAGTGATAATTAGGTATTTTTCCAATTGTTCTAGACCAGCAGCATATGTAAAAATAAAGTTATGTGTCTACAGCAGAAAGCTGTCTACTGTCTCCTACTCTTTTGTAATCTAAGAGCTTTCCCCAGAATGTGGATGATTGATGGAACACTTAAAAATCTAAGCTAGGCTACGAAATAACAATTGTGA
This sequence comes from Pogoniulus pusillus, assembly GCF_015220805.1. NCBI lineage: Eukaryota > Metazoa > Chordata > Aves > Piciformes > Lybiidae > Pogoniulus > Pogoniulus pusillus. Next base: position 44,652,166 of record NC_087264.1, on the reverse strand, counting down.
GAAGCATTAAAAGGATACCTGAAGTGGCTGGATAACTCAGGAATCAAAATGTCTGATGAAACGGGAGGATGAAACTCCTATATTTATCTTGTACCATTTTGTCCTAGAAGATATTGGCTCAGGTTTTTACCTTTGCTTTTCTGAATACCTGTACTGGATCATTCTTCTAACAGCTCCAAAAAGGGGATAGTAGTGCTTAAGTCATCCCTTTTTTAGAAGTCTGATTCCCAACAGGAATGCATTGCTTCATTTGAAGTACTTGCATTTCTTTAAATATTGCATTTAGAACCCCAGGTGCTAAGGGTGGTCAAATACGCCAAGCAGAGCAGCCATTCAAAAGCCAGCTTTTCTTCCATTTGACATGAAAACTGTAACTCTGGGGATGTCTGTTCTCTCTCTTTACATTAGGCATGTATGAGAACGCCCATCGAAGTCAAACACTACAGTGAAGCTTACCACCTGAAGCCTGATTATACCTTGTTTCAATCTGTTCATTTCACTCACGACCAACGAACTAATATGCATGAACAGAACATCAGATGCCTTGGGGGCTGGGAAACAGAATGCTTAGAAATTTCAGAGACTTCCAAAATTAAGTGGCAGTTGAAAAGATTTTCAGGATTGCAAGCCTGATCTTCAGTGTAGGATTAATAAATTATTTCACTTCAGTGCTGTGCTAGTTAGAAGCAAGCTGGAATGTTTTGGTAAAAGAACTTGATAATGGGGAAGTGAAATGAAAAACAATTGTGTCTCCTTCTCTCACAGTCACGCTGAGAACTCTGGGAAGAAGAAGCAAACATTCTCCATTTTGTCTTTCTTCTGCCTTTGCCTTCAGACCTAGTCACATCTCATTAACCTTGCTCCTACTAATCTTGCTCCCTAACCTCTTGGCCGCACCTCTCTTCTTCCTGAGAACTGGGGTAAGGTTGAGAGGGCCGGGGGAGGTGTTGGGGTGGTTTGAAAGCCCCTCCTGGGGACTCAGGTTTCTGGGAGGGGAGTTGTGCTTTTGTATTGTTTATCCTTTGTATATTTCTGTATATAATTGTATATAACTGTATATATTGTAAATAGCTGCTTGTAAATTCTGCTAGCTGTAAATAAATTGCTTCATCTATATTCCCAGGGTCTGTCTGAGTTAGCTGGGGCAAATACAAAGTGTGGGGGAGCACGTAAGAGCCCAAACCATCACAAGTGCCTAAGTCCTAATCTGAACATTAATATGTGAAAATATAAATTTCTATCCACAAAAGAGTGCATAATGAGGAGCATGGTGTTAGAATGATAGAACTAAATTTGGTAAATAAGGGAAAGAATGGTAGCTATGGTATCTTTGTTTAAACCCACTTCTACGGGTTTGTTCTGGCTGTTTGTACAGCCAAATTGATTAACGTATTCCTCAGGTGAGCTGGAAGCAAGGAGTGTATGCACATACATACAGTACTGAACTACAGCTCACTATGCCATAGTGATTCATTATGCTGCATAATTGATGCAGATTTAATCACTCTATCTAATGGATTTTAGGAGGTCTGGTAGTCCTGAAAAGATGAATTTTACAAAATATTTACAACATTTGTGAATGTTCTACAACCGCTGAAACTGTTTAAAGGTTCCATGAGATACTTCTTCTGACAAAGCTCAGCAAAAGCCTTCACCAATACTTATCAAGTTTGTGTGCATCGTCACCAATTTATGTCAATGCAATTATTCTTGATGTCTTTAGTTAGCAGTTAGTACTGAAACTGTTAAGTTAAAAATACTCTAAGATGTTTCCTGAGAAAGAGATCTTTGCCTAGATCTGTCCAATTAATTTACCTTAATTCACTATACAATTGATTAGAATCCAGACTATTCCAGGGTAAATAAAGCATTTCAATAAAAGCTGCATGAAAATGATAAGGTTTTCTTGCGCCATTTATGAGAATCCAGGCTTCTCTACAGGGTCTCATCTTCAGAACCCCATAGAGCAGTCCAAAAAACAAACTGTTACTTGAATTTTAGTTTCACTCACCACGCAGTTAGTGCTTTTCAGATAGTAAATCAAAACCAATTATTTGGTATTTTACTACAAACTCCTCACTTGGACAGCAGTTAATTAGTGAATTACGTAAAGAGATAAGATAGAAATAAGGCATCGCAAGTTGAATCTTTGTTTAAATAAGATTTGTAACAACAAATTTACAATTCACAAGAACCAAAAACCGCCATGGACAGTTCAATCAGAACAATAATCATAGAATCACAGAATCAACCAGGTTGGAAGAGACCTCCAAGATCATCCAGTCCAACCTATCCCCCAGCCCTATCCTATCAACTAGACCATGGCACTAAGTGCTTCATCCAGTCTTTTCTTGAAGACCCCCAGGGACGGTGCCTCCACCACCTCCCTGGGCAGCCCATTCCAATGGGAAATCACTCTCTCTGTGAAGAACTTCTTCCTAATATCCAGCCTATACCTACCCTGGCACAACTTGATACTGTGTCCCCTTGTTCTATTGCTGGTTGCCTGGGAGAAGAGGCCACCCCCCACCTGGCTACAATGCCCCCTCAGGTGGTTGTAGACAGTAATAAGATCACCCCTGAGCCTCCTCTTCTCCAGGCTAATGAAAGGAATGAGATTCAAAGAAAGACTGGATAAGGCACTTAGTGCCATGGTCCAGTTGATTGGACAGGGTGGGTGCTAGGTTGGACTGGATAATCTTGGAGGTCTCTTCCAGCCTGGTTGGTTCTATGATTCTGTGAATCTGAATTCTATACCACTCCAAGCATTTCCACCTATGAAAAACGCTGTACATTAAAGGGAATACAATAAAATCCTTTCCTGGATTGTCATGGTAACCTTCTGTGCACCCAAACCATCACACCCTCAGTAGTTTTACTTTGTTCTCTTTCCAATCTTATTTCTTAGGTACTCTGCACATAGGCTTTTGATAGAGGAGCACAAATTCTAGGATAACAGTCAATAATTTGTAACTTTTACAGAGTGCTCAGTTTTTTTTTCTCTTACATGCAACTAATCCATGACTAGTGGGTTGAAATCCAGAAGCACAGTAGTAATTTCTTGCTTCACAATGACATGTTTAGTTCAGTTCCTCCTGCTTTGGTAAACAAAGTCCATACCATTTGAATCCAAATTCTGCTTCCTCTCTATCAGGAACTTAGGAAACACATAGTTTTTTTAAAATCAGATAAAGCTACCAATGGTGATAGACTTCCATTCTCTTCAGTTGTGCCTTTGAAAAGCATTCTAAACAAAGGGCGTTTAGAATATATGATACATTCAAGAGCAATCAACAATCCCAGCCTGTTTGTTTGAATTTTTGGTTTTTTTTGTTCTCTGACTTGCTGAGAAAGCTTCTCATTATACTACTGAGTAATGAGAGTCTTCAAAACAGTTCCTAAACTACATTCTGAAGGTGGCAAGCTGCAATAAATTTCACTGAATAGCTGAAAATGAGTCCCTAATGATTTGGAATTATGTTTTCCCGTAGTAGGCTCTGTCTTTATTTGCTGCCACTGAACACAATCTGCAGTTGTGGCAGCTGAAATGAAAAACAAAATTATAGGAAAGGAAAGGATACAGATGCAGAAATTTTATCTTATAAGGAGTTAATATTTTTTCTGCTTGATCGGTGAAATTACATCAAGGGTAGAGTATTTAGTCCTGGACTGCTTATTAACACAAAAGAAATGAAAGGACAAAGGGAAGCTAGGAAAAGATGAAAGCTAAACATATGGAGAAACTTATTTAGAGACAATGATATGATGAACGGATTAGTATCAGTGTTAGAATTCTTGAACTACTTAATTGTGTATCAGTCAAAGGCAAACATGCTCCAAAGAATATGCTGACAAGTCCTGCTTTTTTCTGCATTTCTGACTTGACAAGCAGCTCATGATTTTGTTGAACTAATTTGCTATTCAAACTTATTTCCCAGATAAATTTAGCAGCTCATCCACGAGTACTTAGCTGTAAAGATTTTCTGTTTGAAATTCCAGCTGTGCTGTTCCTATTTGATAGGCTACAGCAAACACAGGGCTCATGTTTGTTCCCAAGAGGATGCCTGTAACATCTCTGCTGGCAAGTTTGCCTGCCAGAATATTTTTGGAAGGCAGGCACAAAAGAAGCAATAACAGTGACAGAACATTGTGTCCAGGCATGCAGTGCATGTTTTCAGAGGATGGCTCTATTGTGAAGACTTCATCTTACAGTGGTTCAGCTCTGGCTGGGGACCAGATGCCCACCAAAACTGCTCTACCACTCCTCTTCTTAAATTGACAGTGAAGAGGGGAAATAGAACAAGAGGCCTCTGGGTCAAGATAGAAGCAGTTTAATAGGAGAAAAGTGAAAGTAAAGGCTTCACAGAAAGGCAAGACAAACAAAGATGTCATTCTCTACTTCCCATAAGCAGACAATGCCCAGCCACTCCCCAGGAAGCAGTGCATCAATAGCAGTAGTTGCTCCAGAGGACAAACTCCATCAGTGAATGTCCCCACACTTCTTTCTCTTAGCTTTTATATATGAACTGACATCATATGGTATGAAATAGGCCTCTGGTCAGCTGGGTCAGCTGGCCTGGCCATATCAGCTCCCAAGATTTTGCCCATCCCTTAGCCTATATTTTGAGGAGGGGAATGGTGTAAAAGCAAAGCCTTGGTGATCATATGCACTGCTCCACTGGTGTGTTATCAACACCCTTCCAGCTACCACTACAAAATACAGCACTACAGAAGATGCTACAGAGAGAACTAACCTCATCTCAGCCAAACCCAATCAAACTTTTAGGTCAGAGGAGCCAGCCAGCACATTAGGAACAGAAGGATCTACATGTTAACCTACTAACAGCAGAAAGTCCCACATGGCCATGTGGTAAATTATAACAGGTAATGGTCACAGAGGTGTCAGCCATATGGCAACAAACATTAAAAGTATTGGCATAAAGACTCATGCACAGAACAGGAATAACAAGTGAAATTAAGCAAAGGGAAACCAACCAAGATAGCTGGAAGAGTGTACAAATCTACTGTGTACTGGGCAATGGAATTAGCATTTTGAGGAAAGAAAGGGAAGTGCTACCACTTCAGAAACTAAGAGTTTGCATGTATCCTTATTTTCATCACTGTGAGAAAGATGGGCTAGAGGTAAGGGAAATATATTTACCCCAAATTTGCATTCAAGTACACAGAGGAATCAATATTTACAGGTTTTGTTTTCAGGCCCCTTCTCCACTCTTGTTTCAGAGAGACAGGAATCTGCATGCAGTGAGCACATCTAAATGACTTTCAGCTCATTTCCATTTAGAACGTCTGTTTAAACACTGATTTGACCTCTGGCTGTCATTGGTGTTGTGTAATACATGTAAAATGGTCACCAGGAATTGCATGTGAAGAACAAGTTGAAAGGAACGCACTGTATCTTCTTGGGGTTTTCTGTCTGCTTGTTATATTTTCTCTTTCGGGAGGGAAAGAGGATATAGGCAACAAATCATGAAGGATAGAAGAATCAGGATATTTCCAGTACAACATCAGAGAAAGGGAAGCTGGGTGCCTCTCATTTCATCATATGAAAAAATGCATTTTATGACCACACTCCTAGAACTTAGACTACAGTACTCTGCTGGTTGCTCAGATACCATACTGATGAGTTTCAAATACTTTGCTTCCTAACGTAAAGAGATTCTTAAGTAGCTCAGCTCTAAATCAAGTTTTGTTGAAAATGTGAAGACTGACTGCAAGCAAATGTTATGTGATTATTTGTAATAAATTTTGGGGAAGGCCTTCTCTTTTCTTGACTTCCTCTGCAATACTGGAAACCAGAAAGTAACAAGAGTGTGCTAGTTTGAAGCTAGCTAGAATGTTTTGGTGAGAAGAACTAGATCATAGGCTGTGAAAGGAAAACAGTGGTGATGTCTACTTCCCTCAGAGTCTTGCTGAAGAAGAAACAAAAACATTAGATAACACTCTCGCCTTTTTTGACTCACTCTCTGGCTGGGCACTGACTGAGCTACATCTTACTCCCTAACCTCACCTTCCACTCACCTTTGCTTCTTAACCTCTTGGCTGAACCTCTATTCTTCTTTAGGACTGGGGTAAGGTTGAGAGGGGCAGGGGGAAGGTGCAGGGGTGGTTGAGAGCCCCTCCTGGGGACTCAGGTTTCTGAGAGGAGAGTTGTGTCTCTGTATTACCTTTTACCTTGTATATTTCTGTATATAATTGTATATATTGTAAATATCTGCTTGTATATTGTGCTAGCTGTAAATAAATAGCTTCATTTATATTCCCAGAGCCGGCTGAGACTAGTCTGGGTGATTTCTAAAGTGGGGGGGGGGGGGGGGGGGGGGGGGGGAACACCCAAACCATCACACAGGAGGAAATGAGAAATGACTTTGAAGGGTGACAAAGCTGGTGAAGGGCCTGGAGCATAAACCCTATGAGGAGAGGCTGAGGGAGCTGGGGTTGTTTAGCCTGGAGAAGAGGAGGCTCAGGGCAGACCTCATTGCTGTCTACAACTACCTGATGGGACATTGTAGCCAGGTGGGGGGTGGCCTCTTCTCCCAGGCAACCAGCAATAGAACAAGGGGACACAGTCTCAAGTTGTGCTGGGGTAGGTACAGGCTGGATATTAGGAAGAAGTTCTTCACAGAGAGAGTGATTGGCATTGGAATGGGCTGCCCAGGGAGGTGGTGGAGGCACCGTCCCTGGGGGTCTTCAAGAAAAGACTGGATAAGGCACTTAGTGCCATGGTCTAGTTGACTGGATAGGGCAGGGTGATAGGTTGGACTGGATGATCTTGGAGGTCTCTTCCAACCTGGTTGATTCTATGATTCTATGTTTAACAAAAGAAGCCATCTACAGGATGCAAAGTAGATATATTTTAAGTAAATATTTTGGTTGAGATTTTATACATACATACATATATATATATATATATATATTGTTTTTTAAAACTCTTCTTACTTTAGGTTCCTCCAGTTACTTTTTTCAAATGACCCACATGTATTCATAACTATCTTGCTGTATCATCACAAATACACAACACTGTCCCTGTGCTGCTCAGTGCTAAATACGGTATTGTGCAACACAGAGTGAAGTTCTTACTTGTGTTTGGGTTCAAAGTACTCCAAATGCAGTACGTATCTCTCAGTCCTTACAATGCTCCATTTAAAGTTTAGCAGAGCCATAAAGCTTTTTCTTGTCCACAAGAATCAACACCTACATTTAAAACCAAATTTTCCTATATGAGGCAAGTCATTAACCTTTGCCAAATCATTACCTCCAGAGATAATTAACAGTGTTCTTGCAGAAAATCTCACTAATAAAGTTCTTGAAAAATAGTATGAAGAACAAATCTGGTCTGCCTCACAGCTATGGGACTCATGTCCCTGGAGAAAGCAAAGAAGGGCAGGTGAAACAAAAGAGGATTACTTCTATAAACTCCCAAGCACTAGAGATCTAAAAGTTAGCTGTGACCTTATAGCAGGCAGTATCAAGCATATTCTCTGTTACATTAATTAGACTACAATTCAAGTAAACAATTATAAACTTTTCAACAACTAGTCAGGAACCTACCTGTCCTGAACTACATGAGATATGAATTTGCCTCGTTACATAAGGAAGTTTAGCACTTACTGTGGGGAAGCCTTCTCTTGTCTACTAACTTCACTGCTCACTTAACTTGTTTTTCTCTTATCACTAAAATGCATACAAAAATTTTGAATTAGTTTAGATGAGAACTGTCAAGATAATTAGTTGAGTCCACCAGCATACTTTATGATCTCTCACCTCCTGGCAGTTGCATGATCTTTATGAAGTTGCAGGAAATTAATCAGTCTAATGTTATCACTCAATAATATCTCTAATTGTATCACTAATTTTATCCTTCAATGTATTATTTATAAGAATCAGTCATTATGCCACATTGATACAAGCTATAACCCTATAAATAATATCCAAACAACACATAAAATAAATGTATCAGAATCAATCAAATAAATATAAACATTTACCACTGTCACAAAGGTTTCAGCAACTAATTTGATTACAATAAATTCAGAGATCTGGTTCCAGAACAGTGTCACAGTAGCCTTTTCTTCCCAATAAATTAATTCAAAGGACAGGGAATATTGTATCAAGAAAGAACAACATCTTATCTACTGTATTGTGGTATCTTGTGCTACTGTACCTGTCATTTTCTGAGAGAAAAAATAAGGGGAAATTAGGCCATTCATGCAAGATGGGTCAATATTTCTTGTTAATTCCTCAGTCTGTTATTGGATCCTTTGGGGAGCATTATGAAACTTCTCACACAGTCCATCTACTTGATGAATCACTGTCCTTCCTCTATCTGGAGTTACAATTTAAACGTGAAATTGAGTGCAGCAAGGGCATACAGCTCCTCTTCTTAACATAGAGTATGTAACATAATGTCCAAGACGTATTAGCAAGGCTGGGGAAGCAACAGTCAGCCTCTGCATGGGATCATGCTTCTGTGAACTCATGCTAATAGAGAAGAGCAACAGGCAGTAATCTGCTTTGTATTTATAGGAAACCAGGATTATATTTTAACAGAAAGTGATGAGGCCTCTGTCATACTGCTTTAAGCAGGTCATCTCATTAGGTATTAGCAAGTCCATTCCTTGCATGATCAGAAACAGCAAACCTCATTTATAAAACCTGTACAATGCAAAATAATGCTCTGCTAACAGCCCACGCCTAAGAAACTTGATCTCCAACTTTTCTGCTATTGGCTCATCTGTCCTGAGTAATTCCTTGGTGTATTGTTTTTCTCTATCTTGTGCATGGCTGCCTCAGTGAGACCTTTTACATTTGATCTCCATTTATTACAGTACTGCTGAAATATATTTCCTCATGCTGCCTTTTGTATCACTGGGCAGTTTGGCTTGTCTATAGCTAGGTTTAACAAAATAAATGGAAAAGAGTGGTTTACTACCATAACCTCTCTTGCTAACAAAAAGCAACGATCATGAAGTCACAGCACTATTGAATGCATTTCTAAAAAAGCAAACATTTGTGTAATCAATAACTGCAGAAATTTCAAGGTCCTTAAATTGGGCTGAGTCGTTTTCTATGAGTGTTTTTGTAATTGCTATAGTTGCAAATCAGAAAAACTGCAAGAGTGGTTTGATAGATTTCATCTGGACTTATTCATACATGCAAGATCTTTAAGCTGGAGTTTACTGACTGTTGATTAGCTAATTGCCCCTATAAGCTGCATGAGATCTTTATTCCCTGACTGGTAAATGTTTACACACATCTGGATCAATGGCTTGCATTAACAAATACAGCATTTATTTTCTTCTAAAGATTTTCTGTGTAATACTGTAATACCTGAATCTCTAGGTCATCAGAAAGCTATGCAAGAGGTACAAGAGCATGATAATAGTGAGTGTATTTGAAATCCATGTGGATATTGGCAGGAGATAGATTGTAATGTGCATATGGTAGAAAATTATATAATCAGGAAGAGAGCGAGGCAGAATAAGGAAAAGGAAAATACAGAATGCTGGACAGTCACACTGATGCATAGAAACAGAATGTCCTAGCTTAACAAATAAGCCAAATGATCAGCTAGGAGATGCATATGTACACTGAACCACTGAGGATATGTCAGAACAACTAAAGCAAATTTTAAAATCCAGGAGGCTGGTTTGGAAAGCCTTTAGTTAATAGTAACCTGCAGAGGTGGCCTTAAAATACATGTTATGAATAATGTCTCATGTCTAGCCTCCCTAAATTTAAGTGTTCCTCCCTAAGTATCTGAAAAAATATTTTATGCCACTTTCAGAACTTGATTCTGTGTTACATCAATAGGTAACATACAATTAAGAGTGCAATCAATGTCAATACTGAGATATATAAAATCATTAATGACAAAGAACAGCTAATGGTATGAATATGGGATTAGGAAGGAGATTAATGTATACCTGTCCTGGTAGGGCATAAATCCTGCCAGGCAGGTTTAACCCTTGCTCTCCTCCTCCTCTTGTGGGTCCAGGAGTTGAGTTAGATGAGCAAACAATAAGGGTTTGGCCCCAGCAAAACCCTGAGGCTGTGTGTCCACCCAGCAAGATTTGGACAGACTGGAGAGCTGGGTAAAGAAGAACAAAATGAGGTTCGTCAAGGACAAGTGCAGAATCCTGCACCTGGAAAGGAATAATAAACTGCACCAGTACAGGCTGGGAGGTGATCTGCTGGAGAGCAGCCCTGTGGAGAGGGACCTGGGAGTCCTGGTGGATAACAAGTTAACCATGGCACAGCAGTGTGCCCTTGTGGCCAAGAAGGCCAATGGGATCCTGGGGTGTATTAAGATTTCATCCAGCAGATCAAGGGAGGTTCTCCCCCTCTCCTCTGCCTTGGTGAGACCTCATCTTGAGTACTGCATTAAGTTTTGGGCTCCCCAGTTTAAGAGGGACAGGGATCTGCTGGAGAAGCTCCAGTGGAGGGCTAGAAGGATGATTAGAGGAGTGGAGCACTGCCTTATGAGGAGAGGCTGAGGGACTTGGGGCTTAATAATCTGGAGAAGAGAAGACTGAGAGGGGATTTAATAAACGTTTACAAATATCTGAGGCCTGGGTGTCAGGAGTGGGGGAACAGGCTCTTCTTGCTTGTTTCCTGTGATAGGACAAGGAGCAACAGATGTTAAATTGCAGCACAAGAGGTTCCACCTCAACACAAGGGGGAACTTCTTTACTGGAAGGGTCCCATAGCACTGGAACAGGCTCCCCAGAGAGGCTGTGGAGTCTTTCTCTGGATGTGTTCCTCTGTGATCTGTGCTAGATTGTGTGGTCCTGCTCTGGCAGCGGGAGCTGGACTCAGTGATCTCTTTGGGTCGCTTCTAACCCCTAACATCCTGTGATCCTGTGAAGAGGAAACTTCTAAGAGATTTTATCTTTTAAAATGTCACTGTCAGCTAACAGGATAAAACTATCCACCTAGCTGCTGCTGGGATAAGAAAAGGTAAAATGCACTTAAATTCACCAGCATCAGTGCTCCAGATTTAATGGTCAAGGGAAAAATGATGTTGTACAAAATACACAAACCACAGAACACCTAATTAATCCCAAACATCGCAGACAGTAGTACACTTGGTACAAGTGCACAACACACACAACCAACTAAAGATAACCTCTAATCACCAAAACCCTGCCTTTATCAAATAGATTACAGCTTTGAAGAAACTTCTTGTTAGGCAGATATAATCGTACCAGCCACAGACTATTCTATCTGGGAAAATATATAAAAAGTCAATCCTCAAACTATAAAAATGTCCTGGAAGAAGATAATAACTTGAACCCCTCTTTCAAATTCCCTTTTTTCTTCTTTGAATAAGGCTCTTGCTTTTCAAAATGCTCACATTCCTATACACACACATCCCCCAGATATAGCCAGACTGTATCTAAGCAACAAATGCAACGTTTTCCAACATTGCACCCCCAACAAATGATGTTCACCTCGCCCCCATCTCAAAGCTCTCACACAATGTAACTAACTTTTCTTCAGTGCATTACATGCTATCATGGAAGCTCTGTGAATGAAATCAAATGACTGCTTATTCAGCAAACTTTCTCAGAGCCATGAGTAAGAGAAAAATACCCAGTGACAAGGAGGATAATATTCTTCACAAGTCAGTCATCTCATCTGACCCATCAATCTCTGACTTTGAACCCAGACTTACAAACAGAAATCTATAAAATACTCAAAAGACAACATTGGGAATAAAATGCATAAATACTGATAGATGCATGCTATGGTTTTAAATTGTGGATTTAAGCCACCTGCCTGTGTCCATTTTCAGATGCAGGTGATACTGTATATAATGTTGTAGAAAACTGAGCTAGTTCCATCCTGATATTAGAGTGTTAGGATATCATGTTTATCATCTTCAGCAATGGCATCATTGGCCCCTAAATTGACTGACTTGAAAAGCTTTCAGTGCTCAAGAGTTTTCAGGGAGCAGAAAAGGCCAGCTGCTCTGCAAGCAAAGGTGAGACAGCAGCCAAGTATGATAACAAAATATAAGGGAGCGATGTTCTAACCAGCAGGGAGGCAAGATACAGAGCAGTGATCTCAGGTCTGAAGAGAGACAGTGATCAACAGACCAGTCATGCTTAGACACAGCACAGTGACCACTTGACAAGTCTGCAGTGGCAAGGTAGGTCTGATGCCAAGCCAGAATGCCAAACAAGCAGGTCTGTGTCAGAAACGCAGACATGGGAGATTAGGCACAGATACAGATGCCAAACAGCTGTGGTGTGGCAGGGACAGTGCTAAAGTCTCCACCAAAAGCAGCTTCCAAAAGACAGGAGAGGCAAGCTCCTGCTTCTAGGTCTGTTTAGCAAATGAGTTTATCATGGAATCAGCCTTCACCAGCTGAACTCCTAGAGCCTGACAAAAGTCCTATTAGAACCAGTGTGCTTTCTAAACTGTAAATGCAAAGTCTCAGAGTGGAAGAAATGTCAGATAATCAGAGAGGGCAATGTCACCAGGAAGACTCAGATATCCTCAGTGACATGCCAGAAGACTTTGATGAAAAATTTCTGAACAGAAGTGTTTTGGAGAAGACAGAGAAAACTTGTTAGGTAAAATTTCAGCTTCCTGTAAGTTTTAGTGGGTTGATTGTTTTAAACAAATTAATTTCTATAGCATGTTTGGATTTTTTCCACAGCACTTGATTTAACATATTTAGGAAATTGTAATTTGTTTTACTTACTAACCCTCATTTTAAGAAGCAAACTTAACATTATAAAGTCTTGCATGTGCACTTCAATAATCTTTAAGAAACAAATATAAACAAAAAGATCTTACCTCAAGACCGCTGGATTTGCTTTGACACCTTTAGAAAAAAGACATGAAAAAATGCACTGAGAGAAGCCAAGACATAGGTGAGGCACCTTAACTAAAGCTCTATAGTTAAAAAAATCTAAAAGATATTTTCTTTCCTTCTCTGAGGAAAATAATGCATTTTCCTTCTCCACTTTCATTTATTTCACAGTTTTTCAGATGGACATATAATGCAGTCAACTCTCTGTCACTTTCCTATTTTACCATGAACTATAGTTCATGTTACAGTTCTAGCAGGTGGCATGCAACAGAGAAATTAATTTTCAGAGCACTCCTTTGAGACATTCAGACCACAGCCATGCATAGCACAATACCATAATATAGCCTGTGCATCCTGTACCACATGAGGAGGCAAAGACAAGAATTCAAGTTAGTAAGAGCACTTGCAGTAAATATTTTCCAGTAAATACATTTCCAGAGTAGGAGATGAATAGCAGTGGTGAGTGACAAAAAGGTAAATAAAAAGCAATGTTAACTCAATCAATAAATGAGGTCATGCAGGGAAGTTAAGCTGTGTCTCATTAGTAGTCTACCTAGTTCAATATTCTGCTCTGGAAAGAGCCCACACTTAGTACTTCAAGAGAATTAAATGCTATTGACAGAGGCCATCATTCTGTGAGAGAAGATTCTTGTCTGACCTGTATAAGCAGCATAGTTACAGATGCATGCTGATCTCAGCATGGGTTAAGGGCAAGATTCAAAATGCTTCAGGAGTTACTTGTTCAATGAATGACAGTGTTTTACTCTCTGCTTTCCCTTGTTATCATTTTTCACAGACTTATGAGCTCGTTATATAAGGCATTGCAGCAAATTGCTGCAGCTCCTACTGAAAAAAGCAGCGAGAGTCAGCAATCAGAAACTCTTAAAGGCTAGTCCCTCTTCTCTGCTTTTAGACATATTGCTCTTGGCATGCAAGTCAGCACACTCTAAACTGCAAGCTTGGTCTTGTCAACATATCAAAGTTGAGTGCTAATCATTAATAACTCATTCTGAGATAATATTGACAGCTGCTTTGCTTTATTATCAATGCCATCTGTGCCCAGCTCCCCATCTTTTCCTTTCTACTACTCCTAAGCTTGCACTCTAAATGTTTTTCAGACTGCAACAAGCAGAATGGAAATAACAGCTTGAGCTTCCTGAGAAAATATCATGACCCAGCCTAAAAGAGAGGGAATATGACTGTACAGTACTACTGAGCTTTCAGTATAAGTTAACTTTATGAATAACATGCTGCCAGATTCACTTCCTAGTAGTGGACACCTCTGCTGTTTCTAACAACCAATGTCATCACGTAAAATCAACTGGTCTTACTCTATTTTGAGCAGCACTAAACTCAATCAGCTCGATTAGCATATAACAGCATTTCCAAGTCTCCTTATTTAAGTAATTATGCTACTGCTTTGATCACAAGCTACTCTTGCTCACCCAAGACTGAAGTGGACAAATACTATAAAAAGTAGTCTTCTGCTGTGACACTTTTTTAACTTCTGAGTTTTCAAGGTTTTTGCACTTCAAACTGACAAAGAGAAAAACACTTGTCTTTCCTAACTCAACTACAGAAATTAAAAACTTCAATCTTCAGAGGTAAATTTAGCATAACTCATCAAATACAAGTCAATTTCAAACATACACCCACCTAGCAAAAGTATTTTAAATTTTCTAAAGTACAAGTATTGAGATTGTTCATTTGAGCTCATCTTATGGACCAGCTTGGTTACAGTGAAACTGCTGAGATAAAGATGTATAAATAGACAGATATTTGATTTTTCTATGCTAACATTTGGAAGAAGAAGGGAAAACCAAAAATTTATCAAAAGAAAAACTTTTAGGTGTGGATGGCTTTTTAAAGTACATGCATTCTTGATTCTTCAGTAATGCTATTTTGGGCAGAAGTGGAACAAGCCCAGAAGCCATCCATTGTCCTTGGAATAAAGCAAACTCTATTGTTTCTAATTCTAATTGAAAATTTGCAATTTTTATTTCACAGGAAAGAATATTTTTAAATGTGCTTTCTTCATACAAGCTCATTCTGAATGCAAATTCAGTCCAAAGGCCTGGAACAGATGACAGAAATCCTTCTGAATGTCAGTTGAAAAGAGGCTGTCAATGGCAGACAATGATACTTTCAGAAAATAACAAAGGAAAATTTACAATGAAAGAGGAGTTTATATTGCTTTAGGAGCATTTGACAGGAAAAGAAGGGAGTGCTTCCTAGCTGAAGAAGATATGCTGCTAGGGATTCAAGGAAGGGACTGGGAGCTCAGAAAGCTTGTCTGCTTTTTCCAACCTCATCACTGATCAAAGGAAATTCATTAACTCCATAGAACTTTGCTCTATGATATTTTTAGATACCATAGGTTCAGTAAGTTCACTACTACCAAGCAAGAGACACAGTTCAGCATGAGTGGCTTCAGATGGATGATTAGAGACTGTCACTCCAAGGTAGGGGTTTGGCAGGCCTATGGTGGCCAGGCTGAAAAAGAGGATGAAGGACAGGAATTGGCTGTTGGGTGTTGGACTACATTGCCTCCAGAGGTCCCTTCCAACCCCTGCCACTCTGTGATGATGCAAGTTCATTGTATGCAATTGTCTCACGTGGGTGACTGTCTAGGGGTGATAATTTGCTGGAAAATCCAGCAATACAGACATTTTAGCTTGAATAGTGGAAGGTGGCATCTGTGGTTTCCAGTTCTCAATAAATGACCACTATTTCTGTTTAGTTAGTGTATTGCTCATTGCACTTACTCAATGCACCTGATCCTTGACTGTATCCATTGTCAGCAGAAAGAAAACCAATCATGGTAATCCTGCCTCTTGTGGTATCACAAACCCAGCATCAATGGAAACAGGACCTGCTAGAGGAGCACACAACTGGAGCTGGTGTCTCCACCCATCTGGACCAAAATTGAATCATGCAAAACAAATGTTTGTTTCATGTCACCCAGGCTCTCTAGATCACAATAGGAGACATAATGAGGAGAGGACATGCAAGGAGAAGTTGAGCTGATGAGAGCTAACAGCCTACTAGGGCACAAAGCATGCCCAGGAGCTGCTTCCCTCTGACCCTAATTCAGGATTCTGCAGGAGACTGCAGCTGCTTGTGAGCAGCATGAGACTTGACAGATCTGCTTTGAAAAAGAGTAGAAGAAAGGGATTTTCTTCATTTGGTCATTACACTGTCTGTTGAGCTGTAAAGCACTGCTCCTCTAGATCACGTTTTCAATACCACACACAAAGTCATCGATAGTTCCCGTTAGTTTTTATAGGTTAAGCACAGGGAACATTTGATCCTATCTCCCAATTCACCATCCTTTTTTTTTTTTTGCCATTCACAGCATTCAAATATTTAAAAGCCATCTCAGTCTTTCTACAGCAACTAAAAGCATGAAAACAAATCTAATTGATTGTTTCAAAATTATTGAAAACACGTATAAGTAAGGACTGAAAACTCTTTCATTAAGTAGAATTCTAATTAAGATAGTAATTTACATGTTAACAACTAGGTGGGAGTCCTTAGAATTGTTTTTTTTTTTATTATTGCTATCATTAGTCTGGTCTATTTTAAATGAAAGGAGCTTTATTTATAAGTTCTAGTAGCCTCTGATGTGCAAACATTTAATTACATTTCCATAAATCTATCCCTTCATTTCAAGACTTTTGCAGTTTCAGATAGAATTATTATCCTCTCCCTTCAGGCACACTTCTAATGTCAAAATAAAAGGCTTTAGAAATAGTCTCTGGAACATTACATGTGTGTTTAGGCTTTTGAAATCATACTGGATGTCATGTATGGAAAAGATAGCATTGATTATGCTAGCACCTAGTCTTGCCCGAATGGTGTGTTAAGGATGTGTTTACTGAACTTGAGACTTGCCAATGCAAAGACTGACATGAGCACTAGGTGTCAAATAGAAAAACAAGCTGAAATGCAAATACAGCAAAGTGATTTTCTTTTTCTTCTCATTTTAGTAAAAATACCCCAAAGCTCCTTGACCTGTTTACCTCAGAATGCTTTCCTCAGGAACAGTGACTAGAAGAATTGCCAGTTTTTGCTGGAGGGCATCAGAGGTCAGTGCAAGGCAGTCTGTCTTGGTTAACAAAATAAAGATCAAATATTGACTGAATCATAGAATGGGAAAGGTTGGAAGGATCATCTAATCCAACCCTGCTGCTAATGCAGGGTAACCTAGATCAGATTGCACAAAGACATGTCCAGGTGGGTTTTAACAGTCTACAGAGAAGGAGATTACGCAATCTGTCTGGGCAGATTGTTTCAGTGCTCCATCACCCTCAAAATAAAGATGTTTCTCTTTAGGTTCAACAGAAACCTCCTATGTTCTAGTTTGTGCTCACTGCCCTATCACTGGGTAGGACATGTGGGTGCACCTTTGAGTGGTGTGCCCTGGGAGTTGGTTCTGGCTCAGAGGCAGCCCTGGCAGCACAACCAGCAACAAATTCAGTAACAAATTATACTGATTGTTCAATATTAGTGTGTGCATGGCTGTAAGGCCAGAACAAAAAGAATCATAGAATCAACCAGGTTGGAAGAGACCACCAAGATCATCCAGTCAACTAGACCATAGCACTAAATGCCTCATCCAGTCTTTTCTTGAAGACCTCAAGGGACGCTGACTCCACCACCTCCCTGGGCAGCCCGTTCCAATGCCAATCACTCTCTCTGTGAAGAACTTCCTCCTAACATCCAGCCTATACCTACCCCGGCACAACTTGAGACTGTGTCCCCTTGTTCTATTGCTGGTTGCCTGGGAGAAGAGGCCACCCCCCACCTGGCTACAATGTCCCTTCAGGTAGTTGTAGACAGCAATAAGGTCACCCCTGAGCATCCTCTTCTCCAGGCTAAACAAGTGCTGTGTAAGGCTGCAGAGAGGGCATACCAAATCTCTTTCTCCCAGCACTTTTCAGACTTGTTGAAATCTTCTGCGCTGTGTCATATAGGCAAATGAAATTATGATAATGGTAGAAAACAGGTCTGGTAAGGTCTCCAAAAAGGGATCTAATCCAAGTCAGGACCATTTCATGTTTCCAGTTTAAAGGTTTTATCGTCATTCTCTCAGTGCTTTACTTTCCATTAATCTTACAAATAGGAAAGCTCTCCTACCACCTAAATTCTTTATCCCTTCTCACCATAAAAGTTGCTAGTCATCAGCTTACTAGGTTTTTAAAACTTGAAGTATTTTAATTTTCCCAAGTGGATTTTTTCTCCAACTAGAACTTTTTGGTCAAGTGACCGAGCATGACAGGAAAGGATAAATCCACTCCACATTTGAGAACACTTGAGGAATCTCATGAGGAAGGACAAGATGAAAAAACAAAGGTCTGTTATCATTTTGGGGTTTGTTTTTTAGGGTTTTGTGTGTATGTGTGTGTAATGAAGATTTCTCTGGAATCCTACTGATTACAGCCATGGCATAAAAGTCCTTCCCACACTGCATACAGTTTTGTTGCATGCAAGAGTACTAATGGATTGCTGTTTGTCCCCAGTACGCAGTGCACCTCTGATTTGTAACTCATCTTGCAGAAGTGTTAAAATTCCTAATCTAGAAAAGGTTTCATGACCATCTCTTCCATAGCCTATGCAACTGGTATGTCTATCACAGAATTGCCATCTAAAAGTAAGCCTAATGCAAATGAACATATTTTGGATTATACCACAACATAGTATCTAGGAAACAAAAATACAAGCTCTAAAGGACAAGATGTCTGATTAAGTTATTAGCTTGTAAGTTCTAGTATTTAAATATCACATTTCAATATATTTTCACTCTATATACATATAGATAAACTATATCTTTATCTCTCAGTCCAATTTCTTAAACTGGTGACTCATTATTAGCAATATCCCTAATGCTAAGCCCACTGAAATCTAAGCAGCAGTGAATTGCAACCTTCGGTTTTGCTTTGGTTTCCATTCACTCTTAGGAAAAGGTAGAAGTCAGTATCACCAAAATTGAAATGATTTATTTATTTATTTAAATTTGCAAGTCAGTGAAATATTTGGGAAAGTATTGGCACGGAGTAGTCAGGTAAACAAATTTCATTTTTATTTCCTTTAACCGACACCTCTACCAGTATATTCAGACTATGTCAGAATCACACAATATTTTGGAGGTGAATCCTCTGCATAGTTTTTTCGTCCTGACCTATTTCACCCCTGACTTATGACTCCCCCATCAGTTGAAAATCATCCTTGCCTGCCTTGTCAATGTATACACGCCAACTCTGCCAGTGTAATTCCACACGGTACTACTTCTCTCAGTAGTAGAAACAGCAAAATACACTGGAGGAGTATCTCATGGAATATATTATTTAATGCAAACATAGTGTGATATACTTAGAACTGAAGGAAGCAGTGACAAGGAACATGTCATTCATACTACTCCTTTACAACTTTATCATAGAATCATAAAATCAACCAGGTTGGAAGAGATCTACAAGATCATCCAGTCCAACCTAGCACCCAGCCCTAGCCAGTCATCTAGACCACGACGCTAAGTGCCTCATCCAGTCTTTTCTTCAACACCTCCAGGGACAGCAACTCCACCATCTCCCTGGGCAGCCCATTCCAATGCAAATCACTCTCTCTGTGAAGAACTTCCTCCTAACATCCAGCCTATACTTCCCCCAGCACAACTTGAGAATGTGTCCCATTGTTCTGTTGCTGGTTGCCTGGCAGAAGAGACCAATCCCCACCTGGCTACAACCTCCCTTCATGTACTTGTAGACAGCAGTGAGGTCAGCCCTGAGCCTCCTCTTCTCACGCTAAACAACCCCAGCTCCCTCAGCCTCTCCTCATAGGGTTTGTGTTCCAGACCCCTCACCAGCTTTGTCACCCTTCTCTGGACATGTTCTAGCACTTCAACACCTCTCTTGAATCGAGGAGCTCAGAACTGGCCACAGTCCTCAAGGTGTGGCCTGACCAGTGTTGAGTACAGGGGAAGAATAACCTCCCTCATCCTACTATTATAATAGACTAATTGACTAAAACTAAGTGCAGTCTCAATTCACATTCAAGCTTTTAGTTAGTTTTTTGGGACTAGCTTGTAGAATAAAATTGGGTTCTGCTTACAACTAGCTATAATGTTGGAGAATATTGTATTCCTATATCCTCCTAACTCCATACAACTTTGCTACTGTTTGATTACTACTTGGTGCTGAAACCACTGGACACTGCTGAGGCTGGACACATTTAAGCAGGAAATACAGGAATATGTGTTATATATATCCATGCCTATCATGAAAGTAAATCAGCTCCAGGCAAAACTGAATCATTATTGTGAATATGCTGTTGAGTGAAAGGAAACATATTAACCATTCTTCACTGAGGAACAAGAACTGGGCACACAGAAAGCTGGAAAAATGACTACACAGAACTGGTTCCGTGGCAACATTTTCCACTCGTTTCTACTGGCATAATGGCCTTTCTGGTCAGGACACCAAGTCTGCTATAATCAGCAGAGCAAAGGGCTCTCAACACTTCAAAAGATTGGGCCTTAATTGCTTCAAATTTAGTTAATGCCAAGGGGGAAACACTGGCATCAGTATTTAGGCCTTTGCCCCCAAAAAGCAGTACAAATAACATCCATATTCATTAGGCAGTTAACAGAAGAGTGCTGAGAACTGAGCTGTACAGCAGCCTGCCTGCAAATCCGAGGAACTAAAAAAAAAAATTAATGAGCTTTGGGTTCAAAAGGTTTCCTTTAATGTGCATCAAGCATTTTCATGAAACACAAGTAACTATACAAATTTGCTATTCAGCAATAATGGGTCATGTCAGAGCTGGATGTCTCTTGATCTCCTGGTGAGATGACAGCATGCACCATGCATCAGTCTTCTGCCAACATGAAATGAGTGTTAGCAGATTTACCCTTAATGAGCTCATCACACTGAAGTGCCAGTTAAAGGGAGTAGGTCACAGATCATGTTTGTTTAGTTGCCCTCATGTGTCTTGTTAATTCAACATGCTAATGTGGCATCACAGATAAGAAGCACCCCCAATGCACTAAGCCTGACCAACCTCTGCACCAACACTTACAAGCTTTTTCTCTGCCTGGACCTGGGATAAATTGGCAAAACACCAGCATCTACAGTTGGGCAAATTTGATCTGCTCCAGCTTTGGATCTGGCCCTGTATATGTGCACTTTCTCCTCTCACCATCTATTCTGATCTCTTTCACTACTGAAAAAAAAAGTGTTAAGCAAATCTTGGGGTAGAGGGGCAGTTTCCAGTCCTATTATACTGGTACTTTGAGATCCTATTTCTGTTTATGCATTTAGCCTTCTCTTCTGTCTTTGGTTGCAGTAGAAGTCTCACTCATGCAACCCCTCTGGATTCAAAGATGACTAGGGAACACTCTGCATCAGAGGACACAGTCCTGTGATGCAGGAATACTATGAAATCTATTGAAAGATCCACACTCTTTTCTTTTGAAGGTACGTGAGAAATCTGGGACCAGCCAGGGGGTGTAATTGTTACTAACAGCACACAGTAGGACACACAGCCATATTAGCAAATACTAATAGAGAATAACATCACCATTCATTTCCTGCCTCCACCCAAACCTCTTTTGCTGTAATGCCTTTCTGCACTACAGAACATCCTTTACATGAAAGTAGGGGCCTTGCTAGAGGGAGATCTTCAAGTCCTAGAAGTTCTGCTATATCTTTGAGTTTCATTGTGTGTGGAACTACTCCATGGCTCTATTTCTTTGTTTCTTTGTTGGAAAATATTTCAGGTTTCATGTGAAGTCTTAATCTGTTTATCCTTTATGATAGTATTCAGTGCCATATTAGGAAGGAAAGACATCTTTGGGTAGAATAACCTCATATAACTATACACATACCAATATATTAATTTTCCTGCAGCTGCATCATCTCTTCTGTAACTCTACTAACATCAATCTCACTTGAAATACTCAGCCTTGTATTTCATAGGAGCAGCAGTATGTGTTAATGCTGTTTTAACATTTAACAGCAAATGCTACTTTCACTGAACTTTGCATCATAGTCCATTTGGTATTTCAAGGTAATACAATGGCAAAAGGTAATAAATTAATGTAATAAAATAGCAAAAGTTTTAGTAGGGCACATAGATTACACATTGTCATAGTATTCTTAAACTGTGACTTTGATGATGAAGACAGCTAAAATGATTCCTGTTCCTCTCTTCTCTTCAATGTTTTTCATAGAGCTATTTGGGAAACCAGATTACAAACTGATTCTTTGAATTAATTCAGCTTCAAGATAACTCTTTGTGTTAGTTGCTGGAGAGAGGTTGAACCCAAAACACAGTGATGTAGCCCCACTAACAGTGGTACTGACACAAAGAAGAGACAACACAATGTTTCACAACAGCACCAACAAGTAAGAGAGCAAAAGCTCCTTAAATCATTTTCAGATCTTGTAGTCAATGTCTTGTATGACTTTACACTTAACCAAAAATCAGTTCTATCAGTGTCTAGTTCTTAATATTCAAAAGTATATTTTGGTCAATGATCAGTTTCACAAGGGTTTGTGCCTTGTGATTCTAACAATGTACAGGGATTTTTCATCAACCCAAATTATACTCTGCAAGAGACAATTATTTAGAATGCAGGTAAAATAAAAGAAAATGCTACAAAAAGTAATGGTGTCAAAAATAGCTTCCTTTTAAAAACAAGAAAGTTAGGGCAGGAGTGAATTGTCATTACTGGTAAATTACAGACCCACCCCAAAAGCACTGCACTGATGGAAAAAAAAAGTCAATGCACAATAGCACACCTGTGGAGCAGATTATGGTGACAGAGTTCAATAATAGTAAGGGTAGATCAATGAGAACACCAGTACCATGCAACCTTTTAAGAACAAAAGCATAAACACTCTCACCTCAGGGTACAGGACATATATAAAAACTCTTTTAAGCACAAGCTTTTTGTCATGAGAAAGCTGTGCAGACAATAGCACTTAACAAGGTTTTGCCTCTGCTTCAAACAGGATGGCTGGATCCAAGGTGCCTGTATGCAGTCCTTCCTTCGGGTACAACACAAGACTCCATTATCTACCTTCATAGTTTTCATCATGGCTATCCTTCCAAGTATTTTCCTTCTTTTGTGCCCCAGAGTTGATTGACTCATCTCTCAGAAGGTATCTCCCTGGCAGCTATCAGTTTCCTCTTACCAAAATGCTCTGTATTGCTGCTTCAGTCATCATAGCACAAGCCCTGTCATTATGTCACCTCATTCCAGATGCACTAGCTCTTCTGTGTATGTATTTTAGTTAACTGCAGAGACTGAATTAAAATAAAAGCATACACTGCTTTCTTCCCCTTTTTATACTTAATAGAAATAGAAGCATCACTGCAACACAGGCATGGAAGTTTAGTCTGTGTTTTGCAAACAACTGTAACAAAACTTGAAGTGTTTGTTCTGTCCTTATTCATGTATAAATCAAAGGGAATTTGGCCAGTGCAGGAATAAAAAGTGAGAATTACATTCTGCTTCATCCACTCAGTGCAGCACTTGACTCTGCCAATAGCTCCATTTATTTCAAGTTATTATTCATAGCTACAAGGATAAAGAGGTGGAGATGCAGAAAAAAATGGCATATCTGGTTCACAACTGTAAGGAGTGGTCTGAAGAACATTATGTCTCATCACTGTCATCAGGAGTGGAGACCCCCTCACCTTCAAGGACTTTAAGTGAAAGTCTGACTAACATGGTAGCTAGAATGTTGCAGCAGCCTACCCCATAATAAGTTACCGATTAAGTTACTGGTCCTGCACAATGGATTGTGGTACAGACATAAGCCTCCATGGGAAGAGCACCTTTCTGGTACCAACAATCCACACCTGCCACTTATGATGGACAGCTCCACTGTCTAAACCCATTGCCTCAGAATGAAGAATGGAACTCCTGTCTTAAGAGACTGATGTCCCTGATGTTGCTAAGGAAATCATGAGCACGAGTGAACATTGCTGATTATAATGTTATTATAATACCAAAACACACCTTCTGGCCTTAGCCTCCCCACCTCTAAGGCAGACCATGCCTTGGGCATGTCTCCTCAGGCCCAAACCACACTTTGGTCGCTTTTGCTTGGGCATGTGTGTAAACCTTACATTGTGGTGGAGAGAGGCAGAGTTCAGTCATCAGCAGGTGAGAAGTTAAATATAAAAGATGTCTACCTAGTAACAGGTTAAGTCTTTTCAGTATTTAGTCTTTTAACAAGAGAGGTCTCTTTTTCAACAAGAAGAAGAGGTCTTACAATAAGAAGAAACAGCAACAAGAAGGTTACAACAATAATAACATCAAAAGAACAGAAAGACTGGACCCTGGGACCAAAGAGACATCTTTGGGACCCTTGCTTTACTGGTAGCTATAGAACTCTTCCCCCTTTCCCTCTTCACTTTACTTTTCTTCTTTCTTCTCTGACTTTTCTCTGCCTCCTACAGCCAAACAATGAAGTTTTACTGCTGATGGAAGTTCAGCCCTTTGGCATTGAGTCACCTGTGTTTTGCACTTTGAAATCACACTAACAAACCACCATGAGTCCACTGTTCAGACCATGACAACAATGTACGAAGTTCTGTTGAGATCCATAAGAAATGAAGATCATTGAGTAACACTGGTATCTTATTATTTATTTCATGGTTTAGCATCACCAAATTGCCTTACATTATATAATAGTTTTTTAATGTATTCCTTTAAGGCAGCAAACCTTAGAAGTACTTTTGCAAACATATGTCCTCCTTAGCTTTTGCATACTTGTCAACTAAATCAATATCCAAGTAATTAATCCTACAATCAAAGTCTCAGGCCTCCTTACTGTCTTTCATCTGTAAACATCTCTCCTGATCCTCTGCTTTCTCTAATTGCTTTAAAAGTCTCAAGGGAGACACCATCCAGCTCCTTCCAATGCCCTTAATTTCTGCTCAAATTGTGTCAGATGTTATGCTGCTTCTCTTTACAAATGCAGTAATCAGACCTCTCCAGGATACCTCATTCCTTCTTCTGCTTTGTTTTTTTGCTTGCTTTTGGCAGCTTCTGTATTCAGTAAAATCCCCTGATGTTTTCCAGGCTTGTGTGTGATGCTATATGAGTACTACATAGCCTTTGGAAACAAGGAAACTTTCAATTATGTAGCTTTATGCTATACACTTCAAGAATTTGTCTGAAATGTATTTATCTTCTACTCTGAAATCTATCAGATTAATAAGATACAAACTTCAACACAGAGTATCCAAACCTAAGCACAAGGAAAAAAATCATATATGCTGCACTGTGATTTAGAAGATGTGCCATTACTTCTTGACTCACAAATTCTGCATGTGATTGACTGTTCCATCTACATTATCATAAAGCAGAAGTCTATAAAGAGATAATGAAGTTCTGCCTCCACTCATCCCATCTTCAAATCATCACCTTGGAAATGGATTGGAGCGACTCTGTATGCCCTAGACTACTAATATATTTGCAAGATATCTGAGCACCCAGGTGTTCAAACACATTCTTCTATGCTTCTGAAAATAAAGTCTAGATCTAGAGAGAATCTGCATTTGCAAGTACAGATGTTACAACTTCTTTAACTCGGAGAAGCAGATATAACATTGTTGTCATCATATCTCAATTCCTTGCCTTTAACATCTCTTTTTATTCCGTTCTTAAATATTGAGTCTACTTACTCTGAGCACAGAGTGCTTAAAGAGAAAACAGTTACAGCAACTATGTATTGGAAAATAATAATAGTTATGGATTATGACTGTTAATTTCTGTATGAATATTAATTTTATTATTAATAATCAAAATCAGGACAATTCCCTGAAGTTCTGTGGATTTTCGGTCAACAGGAAGCAATTGCACAAAATTAAACAGTTTAAACAATCAGAACTTGGAAAACAGTAACATGAAACGAGGAAAAATTCTAACTGTGCCTATGGAGTCCTGGCATTGACTCCAGCACATGTACTCATGACATTTTTGGTCCCTGAGTAAGTCTCCTGTATGAAAGACGCTTTCAAACTTGCAATGTGATCTCAGGGTAGCATACAAGATATTTCAGGCAGAGGTAAAAAGATGCTGCTGAGCTGGCTAGTGTTAGCTGCAACACGTGGCTGCCTTTAACGAGCCACAAAAGAGGAGAGACAGGAAGGCACGGTGCAGAAAGGCGGCATGTAGAACAGGCAGGGTTTCTAAATCATCCCCCTTTATATACTTGATTTTGAAAAGCAAACTGGCCAATATGCACTAGCACCATTGCTCTGGCCAATGAATTCAAACCTTTGTGTCTCCTTTGACTACGCAGGCACGTTGAGGGCAGCACAAGACATCCGACACGTGCTGCTAAGCCCCCTGGCCCTCAAGACTTCACTGGGGTGAAACCCTTATTGTTTGCTCATTGGACTCACTCTTGGACACACAACAAGAGGTGGTGAGCCACAGGTAAACCTGCGTGGCAGGATTTATGCCCTATCAGGACAAAGTAATACTAATTAGGACTATGCAAAATGTTCAAGCAAACTCCTTATATGATGCACAAATTCAGCAGCTAGTTTCAGTATTAAAGAAAAAAAATCCAGATTCCTTTGTCTCAGTATTTTTAGTACAAATTCACATATTTGCTTTTTTTTTAAGCAGCCTTTTTATCATGAAAATTCCTCTTTTTTTTTTTTTAAGTGACATCAGCTAAACTTCTTTTTTTTTTTTACTCTCCAGTGTTGTGGTGATGCAATCCCAAAATGTTTTCAATTTACCCTACAAGTTAAACGAATCTGTATTTATGCCCCTGCTACAATTTTCTTAGCTGATGTCAATCCTTAGCAGCCAGTCTATGGCACCTCTTAGAAATTTTCTTTAGACTTGTACTGTGTACTATTCTAAGCATCCTTATAGTTGTATTGATACCAAAAGGATCACTGGCCGTCTGAGCAAAAACTTGCTAACAGGCAAAGACTGCTATGGACAGGCTTCATGACACCAACATAGAATCATAGAATCAGCCAGGTTGGAAGAGATCTACAAGATCATTCAGTCCAACCTAGCACCCAGCCCTAGCCAGTCAACTAGACCATGGCACTAAGTGCCTCATCCAGTCTTTTCTTGAACACCTCCAGGGATGGCAGCTCCACCACCTCCCTGGACAGCCCATTCCAATGGCAAATCAGTGTCTCTGTGAAGAACTTCCTCCTAACATGGCAGAGGACATTAAAACAATAAACACCTACACCAGTCATCTCTTGGTGGTACACATTAGTGTTCAAAAATAGGAAAACCTGGGCCTCTCTAGCTGTTTCCTAATTCTGGTAGGTGAGGAATAGAGTTGAGAAGCAGATACTTAAAGCACATCACAGGATTCCAAGGCTTTTGGTGATGAAAGCATCGCACCTGTGCCTCAGGGTACTTCCTCTTCATGCCCATCAGACATTCCACCACAATGTACCCTCAAATGAAGGACACAGAGTTAAAGCAGGCAGAAGAATCTGAATTACTGAAATTCATTTCGCTATTAAGCTAATTAATTTAAATGTATTAATGTAATTAAATGATTATTTTAATTGATTTAAATGTCATTAATCACTTCGGTTCTCCAATGACAGAATTACAATGGGAGCCAAAACAGCACAAAGCAAACAGAGGTAATCTGGAGGTTCAAGTTAAATGCAAGCCAGTTAAAGCTAAATTAATGGTGCAAACGTGGCACATTACTGTACTGCAAGGTCATAGCTGCCCAGTCAGACCAGGGCTGCATCCAGCTCAGCTCTTTCCAATATTTTGTGAAGAGTAAGTAACCTGGCTTCTCCTGGCTGCTATGCAGACACATACTATAACTGAATTTAATCAATAAAGTCAAAACAAGAAATGCACATTTAAGCAGTGAGTACAGCATTGCCCCAGAAGGGAAGAAATGACACTTCCAAATGACAGTTCATCCCACAATGGTCCTTAACAGCCCTGCCTTCCTTCCCTAGCCCATACCCTGTTATGCCAGGGTGACATCTGACCCACATTCTTCTCTCCAGGCCTGATCCTGATTTACTAATTTGCATTCCCATATCAACTCTGAAAATTTCCTAACCACGGACTTCCCTGATGTCTTGGACTCTGGGCTCAAAGTGGGCTTGTGTGGTGCCAAACTGAAACAGAGGAAGGAAAGTTTCTTCAGAATTACAGCCTACCCCAGAGGCTCCACTCTAGGGAATAAACTTCTGGAGATCATTGTTAGGATACCAGGATACCCATTTCAATCTTTCTGAAAGATGTATGAATAATATCTGACAGAGAAACTTGGAAATAAAATCCAAGCCTCAGCAAAAAACTGCTCTGTATTTCTCCCCACAAAAGTAATACTCTAATAAAATACAGACAATTACAACTGGATTTGTTTAAATACAAGTTATTCTCCTGCTTCCTCCATACCTCTGTCTTTTAATTGTCATTACTAAAAAAAATCATGTCATCTTAATGCCTTGCAGATACCACCAAAAGCCATTAAAAAGTCACCTCAGAAGTCAGCTAATCTGACATTGAACACACAGAAAGAGCAGATCTCTTAGAAGAGATCACATAATCACACCTTCAACCTTTGGCCACAAATACAGGGATTTTTCTTTGTTTCTAAAGCAGATAGCACAAATGTGTAAATACTTACACATGACTGTGTTTTCCATATAACTTCTCACTCATTTGATTTGAGCTTCACTTCTGCTTTGTGGATCAAAAATAGTCCAGGAGCTACACAACTCTGGAAAGTGGAGTCGTGAGCACTTATGTGGCTTCTAGCCTATACCCTAACAGTAACTGTAATAATTTAAACAACTACATTGTAGTTGTCTGCACTTCAGTGAAGCATGCAGAACAGAACCCCTCTTCAAAAGAATGATGACATTGCAGCTGACAAAGTACACAGGTGGTGTAAGTTTTAAATCTCACTTGTGACAAAACTGAAGTCAATGGAGTGAGCTACTTTGAAGACGTAAAACTCTATGTTCAGATATAATTCTGAACAGTATGTGTTGCCAGGGGATAGAGCAAATTGCATGAAGGAGGCGAGGAACAGCTCCAACCTCCACAAGGGCTTAAATTCTCCAGAACTGTAGAAAACTGGAGAATATCCAAACAGTTCTGTGTGCTGTAGCTACAAGGAATAAATTAAAATAAAATAAAATAAAACAAAACATATCTTGTACTTGATAACAAGTGATTCTTGAGACATTTGATGTAGCTTATCAATTTCAGTTAACTCAGACTAAGCAGACTATTTATGAAATCCTAATATAAAAGTGTTAGCTCCAGGCAAAATGAAACATAGAGGCTGCAAAACCAGAATGAGGGTACACGAGATTTTACAACTGAGGGGAAGCCAAGAAACAGAGCTGGTTATTTCTGGGATTGAACACTAAGGAAAGCTCAGGTCATTACAGTGATCACACACTGACACAATCTGAAATGAGGCACAATCAACTATTGACAAAGAAATTGGAATTTATCCAGCACAGACAGCCATCCAGCCCCATAATGAAGTGGTTTAGGGTACAGTAGTGTTCTGGCAATGTATATATGAAAAGAACTTTGAAACAGAGACCAACTGAGAAGCCAAGGAAACACAGCACAATGAGCTGCACACATTACTTGCAGAACAAGGTTTTCTGTTCCATAAGAGAATAGAACATTTGTTTTAGGATGGAATGACTGTTAAATTGTCTTGCTGGACAGCAGAAACCCAAAGCAATTAAAAAGGTCTCATGATTTTTCCATGTACACCAGTGCTATTATCAAATTCAATCTTTGTTAAAGAATCAGGATTTTTTTTTAATGTGCTTAAAAATCAAACTTGTGCTAAAAAAATTCACACTGAAATTCTTCAAGGCTTTAAAGGAATAATCTCTGTGAGGCAAGTACAGGTGCATCATAAAAAAGTAGATCTTGACTACTATATATTGAAACCTAATATAAAAAATAATCTTGATGACTATATCTTGAAAGATTATATCCAATGCATCACAATGGATAACATAATCTGTAAGTGAGCAGCATACCAGCAGCATCTTTAAGGAATCAGGTGAAAAACCTACAAATATAGCTGAAAAAATGTGTAGTGTCTTTCATCAGGATTGCTCATGAATATTCATATTTAGACTAATGTAAAAGGCCACCATCAAGCAGAAATCATGACTCAGATCCCAAGAGCCCATTCAAACTCCCAGGAGGCTTGTCCTCTTTAATACTGTCTACTTTGCACCTTTTAGTCATCTTGAAATGCAATGCTAGGCTTATCTTCCTATGCTCACAATATAGATGGCCAGAGTCAGCACCTAAAATTCAAATTACATTTGAAAGACTTGGGATGGATTAGAGGTGATTAGAGCCTCCTTTTTTTGCCACAGTAATTATTAATTAATTCTAACATGATAGAAAAGTCTTTCACTTTTGAAGTCTTATTTCTAAGGGAAAATAATCCCCACTCAATCTACTGATTTCTCAAACACTTTCACTTTGGCTTATTTTGTTTTACAGCATACACACACATACACAAACACTCAAAATAAGCATATTTTTGTAAATCCAGCATGGTGCTTATCTTGAGCAGTGAAGCATGGCAGGCATTACTTGTGCCATTTCCCTAGAGATACTTGGCAGGAAAGATACTTGTGCAGCAATGCACTGCTGCAGGGAATCACACTGGGTAGATTTCTAGTCTGAAGATAAGCCCACTGATATAATTTTTTCCTACCTGGGCAAATACAGTTCTTGAGGTGGAAAGCTTAGAACAGAACAAATCCCTAATGCTCTAGAGGAAGCAACTTAAAGGAACTCCTGTATGGCTACAGGGAATCACTGGCAGAACTTCTATTGCTACTGCATTCAAAACTCTGCTTATGACAGCAGATTGGCATCTGCTCATCTTTATTTCATAAATAATGCAATGGCAAACAGCAGGAATGATGATATGAAACCTGTTTCAATCAGGACAGCATTCACACACCAGCCAGTCTCCATGGAGGAGCTCCCAGACATTTCATAAATGCTGGCAGCCTTTCCATCCTCTGCCTTAGAATCACGGGGCTATAAAATCATTTAAGTTGGAAAAGACCTTTAAGATCCTCAGGTCCAGTTGGAAATGTATCAGTGCCAAGTTCAACACCAAACCACGTCTCTAAATGCCATATCTACATATTTTTTTAAATATCTCCAAGGACAGTGACTCAAACACTTCTCTGCACAGTTTGTTCCAGCTGCTTGGTAACCCTTTAGGTGAAGGAGGCTTTTCTAGTATTCAATCTAAAACTTCCCTGATGCTAACTGAGGCCATTTCTTCTTGTCCTATTGCTTGCTGCTTGGGAGAGAGACCAACTTTCTTTCAGGTGGTTGTGGAGAGTAGTAAGGTCTCTCACCACACTCCTATTCTCCAGACTAAACAACCTTAGTTCCTTCAGCTAAATCCTGTAAAACCTGTTCTCTGGACTCTTCACCAGCTTTGTTGCACATCTTTGGACATGCTCCAGCACCTCAATGTCTTAAATCACACCATGTATTTTATCTCTCCCTGACAAAAGACACTTGTATGCCATTTAGTTCCTCACAGGATTAACCAATAAATAAATTCAAATGAAACCTCAATCTGCTTCCATTATTCCACACAATTTAGAAAGCCATGGAATACTCTTGAAATGTAGACCAAAACTTAGGAGGTAAAGGAGCCACTCCACACAATGAAAGTCTTGTGGTACATAGGACGAGCAGTCTAGCCAGGCATTCAGAAAACAAACTATATGGAATAAAAAGATAATAGAGTGGTGAAGGGGCAGGAACCTCTTTTTGGACATTGTATCCCATCTAAGCATTTCCCTCAAGTGTTGCTATGTGTTGTTTGCACCATGTTTGTGTTCCCCAACGAAACATAAAGAGAAACAGGAAGGATAGTGCTTAGGATAGTAGTTATTTCAGTGTCAGAGACCAAGCAAAAATGTGAAGTCTCAGGCAATTTGCAGCTCTGGGCTCTTCAGAAACACAGTGAAAATGCCTCTACTGTCATTTCCTTGTGCCAAAAATTATCACTACTTTTGCTCTACTGAAAATCAGGGAAGAACCAAAAGGGGAACAAAAGCACAGGTTTGTGTCTTATAAAACTTCCTAATTTACATTGCTTTTTTTGAGCAAAATTTGAAAATCTGAAACTCTGGAATCCAAAACTCAAATCACAAAATGCTACTTGATTTCACACTCTTTTTTTTTCCTATTAATGACTTCAAAGGAAAGCAGCACACTATGCATCAGCTGCAGTGACATTGTTGGCATTTTCACATTTTAATGATGCATAATTAGCTGAAATTAAATGGCAAATGCTCTCATGTAATGCACCAAAATGGAGAGACTGCACAAAGATATATCCAAGACTATCTTCTAAGTTACTTAATATCCTCATTGGTTCAAAGAACAAACTTCATTATTATCTGATTTACCAACAGAATTGACCAACAGAAACGCAAAGAGATTTTGTTTCTTTGCTTGGTTTTGCTTTGTTTTGGGGTTTTTTATGAGCACTTTTTACTGTGTATGAAACTGATGAATTTTTGCCAAAACCAGTAGATGAAGAAAGGCAGCTGCTGATCAAGCAACACAGAAAAAAATGGAACTTACTTGGAAGGCACCTCTGAAGATTGTTTATTCCAACATCCCTACCAGAGTAGCATCAACAGAACCACAGAACAGTAGTGGTTGGAAATACTTACAGAGAGGTACAAAGCTGAGTCATATTTGTTATCTAAGCTATTTTGCACAGTTCTGTAAAACCATACTGAATAACAGGCGCTTCCATTCTATGGGCCACTGTGAAGTTGATGCCAAAAATCCTATTTTAAACCTTTTTATCTGTGAATGATTTAGTTACATGGATTAATAACCCTAGAAATAAACAGTTTCTGTACCCTATAGAACAAGCATCATCAGCCAAAGGCAGATTTCTACTCAGAGATACCATTACATGTCAGTAAACACAATTATCTCTTGGAGTTAATCTAAACACTTATTTCATCATACTCGAGTAGAAATGATCCATTTGATCCCTCCCAGCACTTATTTTGGCCAAAACAGATAGCTCAATAGGAACATGTTGCATAAATCCCAGACCTATTTTTTTTTCAATGATAAGCATTGTGACATACTAGCATGGAGTAGTTTTTTTTGTATTTCACAATGAAATATGCTGTGCTTTTGGAAAATGATGATGCCCATCTGGCAAAGAATGAATCACAGTCAGAAACATAACCTGATTCTTGTTATGACATTAAGGTAAGTCAAAGCTACTAAACTAAGCAAAGATTTCATATTTGCTCTGGTTGATATGATGTCCTAGGCTTCAGGGCATAAGTTCAAGCGCATGTTCATTACAGGTTGTTTTCAACACTACAAGTGAACATTGCAGTACTCTTGAGTTTCAAACAGTAAATAGGGATCTAGCAAAACAGAAAATCATTCCCTCTGAGTTTATGCAGTAAGTAGAAGCCTCCATTTGTGTTTAAAGCCAAAATTGCCCATAAAATAATGTTTCCATGTTATCTATGGGTTATATGGCTTGCAATTGGATCCAAACACTAAAATCAATTAGACTGTGCAAGTTCCAACTAGCTTTTTGCTAAGGATTTAACCAGGAGTTGGCTGTCACACTATGTATCAGAGACAAGTAACAGCTGACCTGTATCCTCTTCAGCTATTTCAAGCATGTAATGGGCTTGTTATGTGCTTTTAAAGACCTTAAATTCCACAAAAGAAGAGATCTTTTTTCACTCTATACTATCTCCCTGGTTATTTCCATAAATGATGATATAGAAAAACCTGCTTTTATTTGCCACCAGAAGTGCCAGGCTGATTTATACCAGAAATTTAGTTTATCCACTAAATTTATCCCCTGAGTAACATCACAGACTTTGTAAACATTGTATCTGGGGGGAAAAATTGGCCTATCACCATACCATGTATTCCACTTATTGTATCAAACATAAATTAAATTTCAGTGCAATTGGAATACTATGTTACTGGTGCAAAAGCATAGAATACTATTGGCCTGTATATCTACTTTACCACATATTTGTTAAAGTGTTTTTCATTTAAGAATTGCAAGTAAATATAGATGTCCAAAAGTTGGGGTTTTTTTTTCTTTGTTATGTGTGTTAGGGCTAGTCAGTAATGCCATATAGTCAAACAGAATTTATTACATAATAGTTAGAGATCCATAAACGTCTTCAGGCTGTTTAGGAGAAGATGTCTTGCTCCTATTTAGA
This sequence comes from Pogoniulus pusillus, assembly GCF_015220805.1. NCBI lineage: Eukaryota > Metazoa > Chordata > Aves > Piciformes > Lybiidae > Pogoniulus > Pogoniulus pusillus. The sequence continues at coordinate 44,618,037 of NC_087264.1, read as the reverse complement.
GAAGACACTAATATTTCAGACAACAGTAGAAGATGCAACAAAAGAAGGGAACTGAAGTATACTAGTCAAGTTACAGTATCACAGTATCACATTATCATCAGGGCTGGAAGAGACCTCACAGATCATCAAGTCCAACCCTTTACCACAGAGATCAAGGCTAGAGCATGGCACCAAGTGCCACGTCCAATCCTGCCTTGAACAGCCTCAGGGATGGCAACTCCACCACCTCCCCAGGCAGACCATTCCAGTATCCAATGACTCTCTCAGTGAAGAACTTTCTCCTCACCTTGAGCCGAAATTTCCCCTGGCATAGCTTGAGGCTGTGTCCTCTCATTCTGGTGCTGGCCACCCGAGAGAAGAGAGCAACCTCCTCCTGGCTACAACCACCCCTTAGGTAGCTGTAGACAGCAATAAGGTCTCCCCTGAGCCTCCTCTTCTCCAGGCTAACCAATCCCAGCTCCCTCAGCCTCTCCTCGTAGGGCTGTGCTCAAGGCCTCTCTCCAGCCTCGTCGCCCTTCTCTGGACACGCTCAAGCATCTCAATGTCCCTCCTAAACTGGGGGGCCCAGAACTGAACACAGGACTCAACCTTCCTTGCCTGGAAGACTCAAGCTGAAACTGTCTTACTCTTACAACTGTACAATGAAACTGCTATTAAACACAGTCTGACAGCCAGTAATGTTTTAAAGGAATAAAACTCAAGACTAAAATAAAATACAGCAGCAGTTTGCCTTTGCATATTTAATAGAATATTTCCCTTAGGTTAAACTAAGACCTATCTGACAGCAGGATTAAATCAATACAAATAGAATCAAGACTTCAACTTCAAAATATTAAATTCAATAATTTGGAAGCCCAAATGACTGTGTGTCACAACAGGAAGAGAAAGTTTGATTTTAGCCCAGATTCAAACATTAGTGACATTCAGAAGATATCTGGTGAGAAATAAACACAGATCTATCATTGATACAGATTGAACTACATCTCAAGAGCTAAAATTCAGCAGAAGAACAATCACAGTATTGAAAAGGAAATGAAAAAGTTTGAGCCCACAGAATTTTGCCACTTTTACACATAGATGGATTGCAATGTCTTGGTCCAACAAAGTTAAGCTTCTCCTTTCCTTACTTTACTTTTCCTTACTCAGCTGGGTCTCTGAGGTAGAAGGAGTTAACTGAAAAGTTCCAGCTTTCTTCCTAAGGATTGACTTGGGATATTTTTCCCCACAAAATGATTAAACTCTTGGCTTAATCATGCTGTATATACAGAAGTCTGCAGAGAGGCAAACTTATATGTGGTTCTGCAGTAATTAATGCTCTGATTTTACCTTTTTTCAATGAGCTGGCTCATGCTTCACTTGATTATATTATTGCTACTACGCTTACCCATGTGCTATTTGTACTGTGACTTGAGGACTTGAGTTTCATTCTAAATTCATGTGCTTCCTAGGATTTTCTAACAGTCTTATTCACCATGCTTAGGGGCTGTATTTCTCACAGTTTTAAAAGTCTATTAAAGCAAAAATAATTGGTTACTACTGATATTAGACTGTGCCTGGAGGTATAATCTAGCACAAGGTCCAAACTCTTAGGAATCACACAAAAAAATGTACAGACTGCTAAAATCCTCTGAGCCTCTCCAAGTGTTAGAAAACAAAGCTTTACAGCAGTCTCTTAGTATATGCAACAACAACTAACTGAACTTCACTACCTGTTTTACCTGAAGAGGTCTTTGGTGGTTTTTTTTGTTTGGTTGGTTTGTTTGTTTAAAGGCCAAAAATGTTACAGTTTTCCTTTACTGGTTACAGATTCTGTCCGTGTGTGAAGCAGCGAAGTTACCCCAGGGAGTAACGAGAGTCTCACTTAGTAAAGCCACAGCAAAACTACATCCTTTTAAAGGACTTGTCTTCAGTAAAAGAAGCCTAAAAGATAGATAGGAGCAAACAAAGCTGTTTCAATGCGAAGAGCTTCATTAAACGCTTGAATGGCCCTTACTAATGAATAAAGCTCTCTGCGATGGAGCAGTGAGTCAGTAATGCAGGTGGTAGGCTGAGGGGCAGACAGAGGAATGCAATTGCCAGTTAGGTTGCCTTTTTCTGCCTGTTCAAGATAATCACTTCACTGCTGTGATGCATCTTTGTGGGAGCTAGTGCCACAAATCAAGAGTTTTAAAGCCTTCAGCAACGGCTAAAATTGTTCAGTTTGGAGACAGGATGGAAAACACTTTAAAAATACAAATAGCAGAGCAGAGGCAATTCAGTTCTGTACAGACTTTGTGGGAAACAAATGGGCTGACCTGGATTAACGAAGCTGGTAATATTACAGAGTGCTTCGTCCTTCTCCGCTAGTTTCCATCTGAGGTTTTGAGCATTTACTTGAGGGAAGGAAGCATTTATTTCACTTTTTTAGTTTGAGGGGCTAAAGGACAAGAAATGAGGATGGTTTTTCTAAAGATATACAAGCTATGAAATGAGCTGAATACATAACTCCCAAACCCAGGTTACCTTTCTCTAAGCTCACAAGCACTTGCAGACAGGTTACACGAGGTACCAGGAATTTTCTTCACATTGTACATACTGTCCAATGAAGAAAAAAATAATGGTAACAAAATGTCCAAGCATTTGTATACACCAAATCAAAATAAATGAAAAAAAAAATAATGGTAACAAAATGTCCAAGCATTTGTATACACCAAATCAAACTAAATGAAGCCCTTAACTCCACACTGACATTTATATGCGGAAGATGGATTTATTTAGGCACTTTCGTGATTGTTTTGTAAGGGTTTATTTTGTTTAAACTAAAGAAATTAAAGCTGTTCTTTCCACTGAAACAAAATTACAAGGACTTTTAAATTAAAATATTCCAAAAGTCAGAGCAGTCTGGAGAAGAGGAGGCTCCAAGGTGACCTTACTGTGGCCTTCCACTATCTGAAGGGATCACAGGATCATAGGATGTTAGGGGTTGGAAGGGACCCAAAGAGATCATCGAGTCCAACCCCCCTGCCAGAGCAGGACAATACTGTCTAACACAGATCACAGAGGAACACATCCAGACAGGCCTTGAATGTCTCCAGAGAAGGAGACTCCACGACCTCTCTGGGAAGCCTGTTCCAGTTCTCTGTGACCCTTACAGTAAAGAAGTTCCCCCTTGTATTGAGGCAGAACCTCTTTTGCTGCAACTTACACCCATTGCTCCTTGTCCTATCACAGGGAGCAAGTGAGCAGAGCCTGTCCCCCACTCCTGGGCAGCCTTCAGATACTTATAAACATTTATCATATCCTCTCTAGGTCTTCTCTTCTCCAGACTAAAAAGCCCCAGGTCCCTCAGCCTCTCCTCATAAGCCATGCCCTCCTGTCCCCTAATCATCCTTGTAGCTCTCTGCTTGACTGTCTCCAGCAGATCCCCGTCCCTCTCAAACTGCAGATCCCAAAACTGAACATAGTATTCAAGATGGGGGGGCCTACAAAAAATCTGGGGAGGGAAATTTTAGGTTATCAGATAGTGACAGAACTAGGGGGAATGGAGCAAAGCTGGAGGTGGGGAGATTCAGACTGGACATGAAGAGGAAGCTCTTCACCATGAGAGTGGTAAGACAGTGGAATGGGTTGCCCAGGGAAGTGGTTGAGGCCCTGTCTCTGGAGGTGTTTTAGGCCAGGCTGGTTGGGGCTCTGGCCAGCCCGATGTAGGGTAGGGTGTCCCTGCCCATGGCAGGGGGGTTGGAACTGGCTGATCCTTGTGGTCTCTTCCAACCCTGACTGATTCTATGATTCGAAGATCATACCTGGTGCACAGAAGTCATCTTTCCTGCTAGAAGGAAAACTCAGTACCTCAGAAATGGGTGCTTTTGTACTAAAAACTTGATTCAGTTATGAACTGTTTTTCCAATATGAAAATCTGCATTTTTTCCATTTATATTAAGAATGGTTTAATTACTACTTCATAGAGAGAGGAAACAAATCTGCTCCTCTAATATCATTAGGAGAAGCGTAGGGTAAAAACTTAAGATTCTACCCCAGATCTTCCCTTACTATTTCAGATAGATAATTTTACCTTGTATTTCTATGTCTCAAAAGTGCAAATAATAAATGTGACTATGCACCTTGCATGGATTTTTCAGTTTATAGGGTGATTTGGGAAATTCTGCTGTAGGAATCTATCATTAAAATGCACTTCACTCTACTAAAACCTGTTGAGCATTTATTTTACTGCTGCAGAGGAGTCTGCATACTGATATAAATTATCTGTGACATGTACATCCCTACTGTGCTTGAGCAGATCACTGTACTTATAATGCCTTGTTGATACCTATCATTGTATCAACAATTCCATTAATCTGGATATTTTCCTAAACCATCATTTTCTCATCTGGTGTTACTCCTCTCTTATTTGGCACTCTGCTGTGTGTATAAATGCTAATTACTGGTCTTCTGACTTAGCACCTCAACAGCTTTCAAATTTGATGGAACATCCATTTTTCCATGTTTCCTTTCAAAGCACAAGGTGGCTATTTCATCATAGCTGTTTTCAGAAGTAAATAAAATCCTTCACCCTTGGAAGTGGAGAAAAGAAGGCAATGATCAGTGATTCACAGCATGGGATTTAAAAAGAACCTTCATTTTTATCTTTCTTGAAGTATTATGTGTCTTTGAAATAAAGGAGCTAACATGAGATGAATTGTCTTTCTGGCCTAACAGCAGTATGTTATGCATTAATGATCAATTATATGTACATCCAGGAACAGACTTGTGCTATGAAAAGTAACAGCATTTAAATTTGAAATCAATGCACAATAGAATTGTAGCACTTTTAGCACCAATTTTCCCTTATAAGAGAAGACCACACAACTGGCATGATGATCCTACATTTAACACAAAACAACATTTGTTGGACTCAATGACCTTAAGGCTCATTTCCAAGATAAATGATCTTATGATTTTTCCAAGGAAAAACAAATATATAGTATTTTCCGAAGCCCTGACCAAGTAATTCTCACTGGGCATTAACCAGGGAATCCAAGAAACTGAGTGTGCTAGTTTGAAGCAGGCTAGAATGCTTTGGTGAGAATTAGATTACAGGCTGTGAAAGGAAAACAATGGTGATGTCTACTTCCCTCATAGGCCTGCTGAGAAGTATAGGAAGAAGAAATAAAAACATAGATAACCACTCTCACTGGGGCTGCTGGCTGAGCTGCATCTTACTCTCTAACCTTACCCTCCATTTTGGACTAATCCACTTTGCTTCCTAACCTCCCTGGCCGAACCTCTATTCTTCCTTGGGACTGGGGTAAGGTTGAGAGGGGTGGGGGGAAGGTGCAGGGGTGGTTGAGAGCCCCTCCTGGGGACTCAGGTTTCTGGGAGGGGAGTTGTGTTTCTGTATTACCTTTTACCTTGTATATTTCTGTCTATAACTGTATATACTGTAAATATCTGCTTGTATATTATGGTAGCTGTAAATAAATAGCTTCATTCATATTTCCAGTGCCAGCTGAGTCTACTCTGGGTGATTTCTAAAGTGTGGGGTGGTGGGGAACACCCTAACCACCACACTGAGCTTTGGAGTTTCTGGGTTTAGTTTTTTCTCAAACTCATGTCACCTTTCTCATGTCACCTTCCTTGTGTCCCTTAGTCTGCCTCCTTTCTCCTCTGCAGAAATAGGACACTACTTTATCTTTGTCAACACAGCACTGCAAAGCCTACTCAATACTATCGGTAAATCACTCTTCGTATCTCTAGTGTAAGGCACTCAAAATACTCGGCCAGTAGTTTGCCATTACACAAAAGAAATGTACCCTGCGTTTCCAGTGATTCCTTAAGACTTCAGTGATTTTTCTTTCTCCCATCAAATTGCAGTGTAATCCAGGCTTCAAGATTTCTGGAACAGTGTGTCTTTCACTAAACAAAGTTGGAATCGTTATTTCCTCTTCAGTGCAACAGTGCTTGTCCCTTCTACCACAACAATTTGGGGGAAAAAAAAAAACCAGAAAGCTGAAGACAGGTTTCCTTGAGAAGGTTAACTATACAAAGAAGTATTAAAATTAGTAGAGAACTAGGGAAATTTTGGTTTCAAAGCAATTTTAAATGGAAGTACACACATTAACCAGTTTTATCACTAGGATAAGAGTAATTTGAGTATTTCCTACAGAAAAATGGTACTTTCTCCCATGGGAGTCTTTCTGCCTAATTCAAAAATATAAATCAGGAAGGAACTCTTAGGAAGTTAAAATCAAGCTAAGCAGTATTTTTAAGTAGTGTGATTGGGGAAAAAAAAAATAAACCCCTAAATTTCAAACAACCCCAAAAAGGGTAGCGTGCCAATTTCTTCATGAACATATTTTTTGAGTCAATCAACCTGAGTCCAGCACAAGGTGCTAGATTAGATACAAGAAAAATTATGATTCTAATTGGCCCATGATATACACAAGGTTAAACTGAATGTTCCTTCCTGGCCAAATACAACTACGAATACTTTTTATCTCCAGCATTATGTGTGGATTACTCCTAAGAAGCCACAGACTCACAGAACAGTATCTCAGATTTTCACAATGACAGACCACTTAAATTACTGGATTCTGATTCCACAGCTTCTGGAACACCTTTTTACCAAGCCCACCTCAGGTTTCCATGCTGTCAGGTTCATAATGCAATCTCTACTCAGGCAAAATTCCAGCTGTTCTCACAGAGTAAGACCCAAGAGGAGAAAATGACATACGGCCCATCTATGAACAAATGAAAATCCACATTACTTCCCTGAAATAGCAAGCTGCACTGTATAAACTGGATTAATTATCAGCTAAGTTGACAGTACTGCCTATCACTATAATAAAAACTGTCTGGCAGCCTTACAGCTGATGATGTCATGTCACTTAGTCTGACTTTGTCTGTATACCAGGTACCTACAAGGCTGCTCACCATTACTATTCTTTAACAAACAAAAAGCTAACCAAAGGCTTCCTTGGAGAGCATATCCACAGGAAAAATATCTAGATGTAACAGGATATTATTGAGACCTTTTCTTTGACAATCATTATCGCCTTTCTGTTTTGAATTGGGCATTGAATTTTGGCAGGGAAGCCAGGTAATTTCCTCTGCAGCCAGAGAAGTGGCCTTTATGGACCTTATTAAAAATTCTTAGTTAACCAATAAGTCTTTCAAAAACTAAGCAAGTACACAGTTTAGCAACCTGAAAGTTCCAAAGGCCCTAGCTCTAAAGAAAATTTTCTATCCTCTTGGAGATTTTTGTGCTAAGAATTTCTGCACTGTTCACACACACCAAGACATGCACCAGAATATACCTGCTTAGGGCATTTCCATGTATTAATTCTCCACTATCTTTACAGTCTTTTAGTGATGTGTTTGGACAGATTTTTCCTGTAGCCACACTGGCTGTTACAGTTTATCCACATAAGTATGGTTTCATTTAAATCTGGGTCTTTCTACCTCAGATCAGTCTCTAACACAGGAATGTCTGAAAAAATTATAGCCTCAGAGAGACATTCAGTGCTAAGAAGAGGATGTTTTGACTTTGCTACTTTCATTCACAGGAGCTGCTCATTTGCTAGATTTTAAATACTACTGAAGACTCATAATAGGAAAAAAAAAAATAGAGCACCAGGAGCCAGTGGCACGAAACTCAAAGGTAAAACCAAAGCAAACCTCAAAGAATCAGAAATCCACTGAAGAGCACCTCCATAGAGACCACAGAATTATTTCCAATGCTGACCCATTGTTCATGAAACTGTTACTTCACTATCCAGGGGGAATGAACATCAGAGGTTTCCCCTATGACACTGATAAGCATTTTAGACAGAGTATTTACAAACTCTCTTTAAAAAATGAGGTCCTGTCGGTTTAGCCAAATATTATTTTGCACCCCTCTGCGCTCTATATTTATTAAACAGGTTACTCATGTTTAATAAATTTCCTGCCAACACAATGAGTGATGACATGAATTATCACTGAAACAGAGAACACGTGCTGAGCTTTTTTCATGTGTCCATATGCAATTTATATGCTCAGTCTTCTTGCCTCCAATTAGCAAGCACACCAACAAGATTAAGATTAGAAGGTCCATTAAGATTAGGTCTAGTTTGATGGGGAAATTAACTTTTTGAAGTAGCATTTTTCTAAAACCAAAACACTCATATGCACGTTTGTGTGAGCAGATGGAAATCACATCTGTTTTAGTTCCACCAGTGACTTCATTTTAAAGCAATTAAATATTCCTGCATAATATGTGTGATGCTAGTAGCAGAGCTACATCCAAGCGCACTGAAACCAGGAATTAAAACTAGCGATTAATTAATCAACAAGCTATTTCCACAGCTGAAACTGAGAGATATAAAAGAAAATAATTACTACATAAAATGGACATTTTATTCCCTTTTCATCAGAAAAAGATGCATTATAACTTTATTTTTGTAAACCTGGATGAATCAGTATGAACTTACAGAAATACTTCTCACAGTGTCTTCAGGGAAGAGTCAGATAGCCACAATTCTCATTCATTTTTCTAAAGGTACTAATTATTCACTCTATACATGAAGTGCTCAGGATCTGGTTCTGACAGTGCAATCCTTGAGATTACATAGAACAGAAGTGTTGTCACATTGCCAATAAATCAACAAAATTTGAGAGTGGGAGGCGAAAATTTGAGAGTGGGAGGCGAAACTTTATTCTCTGTGACAATGAGTGCTTAGAAATCAGTGAGTGATACTGCTCAAAAGGCTGACAGGCTAGAAAGAGAATCATGTAAGCAAGTAAAATTGTAGACTCTTAGTTTTGGGGTTTTCTTCAGTCTTGCTTTCCTGGGCCATTTTCCTGCAGTTAACACTATGTAGTATCATGAGTTAGCAATTCTTATTCCCTTAGTCTTACTACAACTTTTACACTAAAGAGGAATTTAGGCAAGTTTTCAATATATTTAGTGAAGCCCATTGCACCTCTGGAGATAATTAATAGCACCATAAGAAATCCTTGTAAAAAGACATGCCTGCTTCTGATGCTGAATATATTTTTCCTTTAGTATACTTTTGCAAAGAGTACACTGAACATTAAATGAGTTTCTGATCACCTAGGGCAAGGTCAGTGAGACTGTCACTGCTGTCCCAAGCTGAATAATGGAGCTATCAATAACAGTTAGATCAGAGTTAATAAGTGGAAGATAATGAGGGGGAATGGGAGGTCACATTGAAGCACACTACAAACTCCTTGGCTTATAAAGATGTTCTGCAGCAGAGCTGACTTGTATTTCATCCACTGAAATAATCTATTTTTACCATGCATTTAAACTGATTCAATCTTCATCAGATGTTCATTTTCCTGTCAGCTTCAGGCAAATAAGGGCCAAAACCTGCTGCATAATTGAGTCACTGCAGTTCAGGAAAAAAAACAAAATGAGGTCAGAACTGAGTGAAGAATACTGTAGGATAGAGATAGATCTCTTCATCCCAAGTTCCACTGGTTAAGAACAATGAGATTAAAATATCTAGATTTATGTTTGCAGTGCATTGCACAAAAACACATAGCTACTGCATACAGCTCTGTAAAGATTGAGATTCAAGGGGTCTAGTTTGTCTTGCAGAGCATGCTAGGCAAGGTCCATGGCAGAAGCATCACCTTACCATCCATTCATTTGTACGGCGGAACACCTATCACTTTTTCTTTTTCTCCCTGAACACACAGTTGAATAAAACATTAGGTTGTGCTTTTTATGTTCTCAAAAAAAAGCTACCTCCTCTGTGCAAGAAATAAGTAAATTCCTGTGTCTAATATTCAAGAGCCTGGAGTATTTAATCTTTTCAGAGCCCAGTAGCCTAATTCAGCTCAAAAGCACAATGACAGCACCACTACCTTGCAATTACTGACACTCAGGGAGTACGTGTGCTGCTATACAAGAGAACAGAAAAGCACTGCATGAGCCAAATGTCCTATCCTGCAGTCCCATCCACTCCTTGCACCTTGCCAGCAAGACCACTAGCTGCAAACACAGCTGTAACTAAATTTTTCAGATGGACTGAGCTGTTAAAACATTACAGTCTGAGCTTGCATGAAAACAGGATCACAGGATCACAGAATGGTAGGAGCTGGAAGGGACTTCTGGAGATCTAGTCCAACACTTCTGCTAACGTGGTCACCTAGACCAGACTGCACAGGAAAGTATCCAGGCAAGTTTTGAAAGTCTCCACAACCTCTCTGGGCAGCCTGTTTCAGTGCTCCATCACCCTCCAAGCAAAGTTTTTCCTTAAGTTCAAACGAAACCTATTGTGTTGTAGTTTGTGCCCACTGGCCCTTGTTCTATCAGTGGCCACCATTAAAAGAGCCCAGCCCCATCCTCTTCATCTCCACCCTTTAGATATTTATAAGCACTGATAAGATCCCCTCTCCAGGCTAAAGAGTCCCTGGTCTATCAGCCTCTCCTCATAAGAGATGCTCCAGTCCCCTAACCATCCTTGTGACCTTCCAATGGGCTCTCTCTAGTAGTTCCCTGTCCCTCTTGAAGTGGGGAGTCCAGAACTGGACACAATGGTACAGGAAGCTTTCAGAAAAACTTATGTTTTCCTTTAGCTTTTGAATGTTCAAGTCATTAATCTAACAGAAACTATAGGCCTGACTTGGGTAATCTTTAACAGGTTAATTTAATCCTCCCAGTCATTTACCTACAGCATTGCTGTGGTCTCTACCCAAAGCCATTGTGATATGACACACAGTTCATGCTCTACCAGTACATGGTAACTTGGACTGGTTGCTGACCGAGTAGCAATTCCACTGCTTGAGTGAAATCCTATGCAACAGGGTGCATTAACACAAACCCCTGCCAATGCCTATAACTCATCACAGAGAGGCAACTAGCTCCCAAGTTGCCAGTTACACTCAGGATGATGTGGCAACTGCCTTTTCTGCATGACTGGATGATGAGAGAGTCCAAAAGGATTGAAAGGCTGTAAGATAGGTCAGAGTATGAAAAAGATTGAGAATTGTCACAGTGCCCTTTCCAATGTGTACTTGCAGGGACTGACTTGTCAAGGTCTGCACATGATTTCATTAAGGTTTGGATTTAAATCCTTTAACTATCAGCACACATTAATAGCATATTTTAGTATCAGCATAGCATAACTGGGCAGTATTCAACATCACATTCGCAAGCTATTCCCTGGTTTGGTTTTATTTTGCTGTGTAGTGTATCTAATTGCACCTCTTCATTCTCAACAATTTGGTGATGCTGTGATCTGGGATTACTGCTGAGGCTGAATTAGAGATATGTTTGGAAATGGCTTCAGTAAAAAGAGATGCACTGTGTAAAGAGGCTGAATAAAAGAAATGGTTATAAAGCTGTTTTTTCACTGAGGGAATAAGAGTCTTATGAAAAATGGTCAGTTGTGTCTCATCTCACTGGGTACTTTAAGACTCACATGAATGAATATTCTACCACGTTTGACTGCTAGTGAGCAATTCTAACTTCTTACATATCACTATGTGCTGCAGCTTCAGCTAAACAGGCTGAGATAAGAGCTTCTTCCCCCAGCCTACCACCACCACATTTTTCTTTTCTGAGTGTCACTGTCAGTATCAGGGTTATCTAAGAATTGCTCTTTGGATCCACATTCCTCTGACCCCAGCTTATTGAGACAAAGAAACATCAGTTCTCAAAATGGAGATCTCTTTTTCAGCCTCCCCAGTGCTCTGCACACACATAAAGAATAGTGAGAGCTTCGCCAAAAAGTTAGAGGTGAGTCAGTTGTGGTGCTGCACTACTGTTTATACTCTCCATTACTGCATTAGCAGTGAGCTCCAGAGACATCTGTCTCCTGTGTGCCGTTCAACACAGAGGTAATAGGGGCCCAGAAATAGAATACATGGCTATCAGTTGATTTGTCATTATAAAGAAGGAACAGGGCCTAAGACAGTGATGAATGCAAAGAAAATAGCACTCTCGTCTCCTTACACATACATACTCACACTCAGATTACAGTTAACACAATGCTGCACTTCACACAGATGTAAATCAGCAGTACCTTTAAGGAAGTGCTTTAACCAATGTGGCTATAATTGTGTTCTTTGTAGAACGGCCTGTAATTTAAACAAACATCTATCTCCTCATACCTATTCAATTCAACCCAAATCTATTTGGTGAAGATATTCTACTCACTTTAACATTTTCCAACCAGCCTTCCTGATTCTCTTGAATCCTGATAATTGCTCATACAACACAGCACATCCGACCTCCAGCTAAAACCTTCCCCTCTCCTGTTTTAGATTGTGTGGCACTCCATGCTGGTTTCTTTGAGGGATCAATGCACAAGGTTAAAAGCATCAAGCACATTATTCAGGATTTATTTTTGGTAAAATGTCTATTCCTGGGAAAGATGCAGCTGGATTACTATCTCTCAATAGGTCTCAAATTAAAACAAGTATTTCACAATGAAACAAACCAGGGAGAGAATTACAGATTGTAACAAGGTCAGCGTGGCAATACAACTCTCCTCAAAGGTTCATGCAGAAATCTCCACAGTACCAGCAACTAATTAGTACATTTACAATTAGGCTCTTGAAAAAGGGAAATATAAAGCTGCTTCAGACCTGACTAGTTTTTCTCTTGATGATGCAATAAAATTAAACACAGCAGAGGAGCCTTCATACATCTATTCTCAGAAGATCTTCAGTGAAGATACTGATGTGAACAGCACAGTGGATAGTCCACATGAAACAGTTAACTGGATAGACTTCATCTGTTTGTCACCAAAGTAGATTTTATACAAGTATGCTTTTTTTTTTTTTCAGGGAGAAAGAAGGAATTAAAGTTTTACTTAACATGTAAAGGAATTTCTTATAGAAGCATGCTGCCATTTGTGGCCACATTGCCATCTCCTTTGTTGAAAATATACTCTGTGCTACGCTGCCTTTTTTCTTTTAACACTTGCATTTTTAAAATCACAAGAGAACTAATGGAGAGAATATATAACCAGATGGTTGCACATACAGCCAAACACACAGTCACCAAAAGATACTCCTACACCCAATATCATGTTTATTCACAAACTCTCTTTCATGTTTGGTGGGGGTTTTTTATCAGTTTGTATTTCAGCACTGCTAGAGGATTATAGCATCCCCACTCTGATGCCACCCAGATCTGGGATTCGCTTCCACTCCAAGTACAGGTCAGTTTGCAATATGCTGCTCTCTTCCATTTCCCTCTTAAAGTGGCTTTCCCTCAAAAGACATTCCCTAAACACATGCTCCCTTGCCTCAGTTTGCATGGTCCTTGCACTGCATCATCACCAAGCTTATTCACATAATCAATGGACCTTTCAAACAGTCATCTCCTTCCTCTTTCCCACACCAGTCTGACTGAATTAGAATGACATCTTGCCTGCCCTCAGTGAAATTAAACTGTCGATCCTAATCCTGCTGAGGTGTAAGAGAGAACTTCTCCCTCCTTTATGCTGTCTACACAGTTGGAATCTCTTCTCAAAAGAGAGAGAAGAACAATCAATAGCGTCTCTGAAGAAGATGCCATCACCAGCATAGTAGCCCTTAACCACTGCAGTGAACCACATGCTTCTGATTAAGATTCCCAGGCAGGGTCCAATTGATTTGTCTGTCTGCACAGCATACTAACCATGAGTCAAACTCAGCAGCTTCCTCGCCTAGTTACCCTCCTCCTTCTCAGAAAGGTGGGAGAATATTGGTGAACACAGTGTTTAAATCCACATACTGGCAGAAGAAATACTGATAGTTGATAGCACTCTGTGAACTCAGCTACTAAAGTAACAAAGCACACGGCTACAACTCCTGGAGACATATAAAGAAAAGATAAAAATGGCCTGTTAGATTACACTTAGTTCACCTCCCTGGAGACTTGTACAAAACAGTGTATTCTTTAGGGCCGTGTTCAGACTACTTCAAAGTGACTAGAGCAATGCTGCAGGAGATTATTTCAGGGTCTAGCAGACTCCAGTGTTGGCAACAATACGGAGGTTTTTTTCATCTCAATGCTACTCAATTTAGTATTTTCATTTGCTACAGGAATGATCGTTATTGCCATTAGCTATTTTTGATCACTGCCACTGTACCATCAGCACTACACAAACATAATCTCTGAGGGTGCTTTTAGTCCAGCAATTTCAAGAAGAAATAGAAAAGGAAAGAAAGGGGAGGTTTTGAAAAGCAGTAATGCAGAGACACAGTACAGAAGGAGAGCCTGTTGAGAAATTTGATGTGGCAAAGGTACTGCTTAGTGCTGGGAGGATATTTCCATGCGAACATGGAAGAAGCTTCAAAATGGGCTATCATTTATTATACTCAATCAGTTTCTGTCACAGCTTTGCATCAAGACTCTAACTCCTCTTAAAAAGTCAGCACATACAGTTTAATTAGAGCCCTATCTAAGAATCAAGCAAAGTAAATTATTGCCCAGAGTATCTAGAAAGAAGACAAAGGATCAAACAGTCATCCTTACTATTTTGCCCATCTAAGGTGAGCTGCAATTGCTGTCACCATCATTTAGGAAAATATAAGAATATAAGAACAGTACTTTTGGAGCAACAGTCAATATAAGATTGATTCCCACCATCAGTCAGTCACTCGTAGGAACAGCAAACCAGACATTTCCCAGTTTTCTTCCCAGCACAGCAGTTTTGCTTTTTTTTATCCCTCTTCCTCTTCTCATGATAGGAGCAATTCAGTCATAACTTAGTGCTAACACTTAATCTTTCTAGGAAGCACAAGTTAATTTTACTGTCATGTTGAAAAGCCCCAAAGCATCCTTGCCTTCAAGCACTCCCCTTTCCTTCTGAACTTCAAATTTGGTCACATTTTGCTATTAAGACAAAGGAAACACAGTACTTCATTTCAATCACTTCTATGCCACAGGCAGTTTGTCACTACACTAACAGCCACTGCAGCCTTTAAATCCACCGAAGTTCTCAGGAAAGTGCCCAAATAACACCCAGGTTACAGATGTATGGCCTGTTGTACCCTCTGTTCCTTAAAATGATGGCTTAGCATGTATGTTTCTAAATTGTTCCCTAATATCACAGGCTGTTGCAATTTCACGTGGAACTTACTGCTAGCCGTATTTTTTTGGCATTGTCCCTTTGCATGGATTTGTATCTTTCAAATGTGGCTGCCTCATTCCTACTACACCTGTTAGATTCTTCTGCTTTTTACAGAGTAACTGTGCATGTTCACATTTGCATCACAGTGAGACAGGTATCTATGGAAGTGATGGCCTCTCTGGAGGCTTCTTTTAAGTGAGCCTACTGTCTCATGATTAGCAAATGTCTTTGTGCTTGGTTATCTTACCTGCCTTTCAAATCTTGGTCTTCTAGTTCAAGATAACTGGAAGGAATGAGCATGGTCTACATGCCACCTTTCTCCTCTTTTTACTTTACCTTTAGATTTTTACTTCCTTGCCTTTGTAGTCTCTCCAAAGGTACAGAGGCATGGGCTTTTCAACTCAAATTTTGGATTTATTTTAATTCTCTGTGCTGGCAACACTTGCAGATTCCAGTAAAAAGCTGGTTTGTTCCACTCCCTAGATCAGTAACATACATCCAATGCAAAATCAAGTTAGCACAGTGCTTCACTTGACTCTAGCTCCTTCCAACTTTATAAATTATTCTTCATATTGCTATCTGTTGTTACCCTTTCCATCTTCTGGTAACCCTTTGCTGCCCTTTCCATCTTCTGAGCCTTCAACCACACTCTTTTTGTAGCCCTCAGCTCAGATGTAGTTACTTTGTATTTGAAAAAGACTCTTTCAGCAGTTAGGGAAAACACAAAGGAAAATAATGCCATTGACTTCTGCAAGCCTTAATATGAACTACATCCAGAGGCAAGGATACATCTCCATAGCCAGTACCGTTGGCATACTAAAAAGCAGCCTATATAATTATACCCCTGGGAACTGTCCTGTATCTTAGCCACACCAGGTGGCAATTTTATCCCATTATATGTTCCATTAACTAGGCAATTGCCTAAATGGTGTGGAAAGACGAATGTGTTTTCATTGTTGTAATCTGTAGAAGTACTGAAAGATTTCTGTGGCAGGCAGGAATTGGTTTCTCCTAAGCGAGGAGAGTTGATGTCTTCACAGAGGTGGGGCAGGGGGAGTTGTCTTCTATTTGTGTCTATTTAGTATTCATTCACAATGATCCCTACCTAGCTTCTCACTTGAAAACTAGCATATACTTAAATCCTGCTCATAAGGGAATCTCACTGAAATTAAAAGGAATTTACCTCCCAGTCAGAGCTTTTGGGCAAGAAGAGGATATCAAGAGCAAGCAATTCTCAAGAAAATAAACTAAGTTCCCTAACAGCTCTTTCTCAAATGGAACCAAATCTGATTTTGGTTTGTGTGGTTGTTTTTTTTTTTATTAAATGGGTTTTGAAATTATTACATAAATCTTTCCTGATCTTTAATATCTTCTTTGCAAGCAACATATTCCCTAAGTCTCTGACACCTCTCTTCTATCACAGGAATGTCTGATTTAATCTCTTCTTCTCAGTGGAGCTGAGTATGAAAGAATACCTCTTTTGCAAGCCACATGAAATGCTGACTCTTCCTCTGACTTATTAATTCTTGATCTTTACACACAGCAAAATAAAATAACTGATTACATACTTAAGCAAGCCCACATGGCAGCAGTCAGCTGCTCTGTATTGTCTCATGTCCAGTTCTGCTTTCAGTCTAAATGGACATTGCAAACTGGGAGATGAATTGAACTTTTGCTCTGAATTCACCAGTGTTGGTTAGTTAAGAGGCTTAAGATTACTAGTGGGCTTATTTCCTGTTTTGTTTATAAAGCATACTGACTATCAATCTACTTCTGAATTTTGAGTGTTGCATATTCAAAACTGATATAAAAAAGATCAAGCCGTATACATCTATATAAAAAGCTTCTATTCTAAATCAGATACTTCAGGCAAAACCTTAAAGTGATCTGGCTGTGTTCAACCTGCAGCTTTAAATTCTCCAGCTGCCTGGGAGAGAATAATTAATGCACCTATTTCACATCAGTGTGGAAGTCTTATAGAAATATCCCACCCTTACAGATGAAAGGGTATCAGCAAACTCAGTTCTTTTCAAATCTCTTTTTCAAACAGAAAAACAGGATATATTAATGTGATGAGGCTATTTTAAAATATTCAGCAATTACTGATGATTCATTCTGCATTTCCTTAAGTATTCCGGATCAAGTCTGTCAAGCAGAAAAGAGTCTGGAAAGCTGTGTTCTGGCAGTGAGAATGCATTTTCCACTGATGCTGACAAAGTCAATATTTTACAGGTAGTAAGTCACAAGGTTTAGGCATTTCCCTTCACTGCAGATATGGCTTGAGGATTCTTTTCTTCTCATGCATAAACCAACACTGTAGAAACCTAGGCTGGGAAGATATCTCTTATCCTTTTCTTATACTGCTCCCATATCTGAAGTGTGAATTCATGGTGTACGACAAACACAAGGGAGCATAAAGGAAAGCATTCTTCCAACTCTATAATCACAGAAACCCTCTCCCACTAGAAGAGACTAGTTTTATTCAGCTTTGATAAGGTGATCAACAAGATTAACATTAGTTTGAAACCTCTAGAGATCTAACAAAACAACAGATCTTACACTGCTGATGGTATCAACACTTTGTCAGTGCACCCTTCCAGTGGGGTTATTCCCAAATACAGACAGCATGCCCTTCCCTAGGAGAGATGCAGCAGACTGGCAAGAACATTTGTAATTTCTTTAAGACAATTGTAGCTTTTCTGAAAAGCAAACCTAAGGTGATTAATCTTGTATTTGGTTTATATAGCAAGTTTTTGTAAGTGATTGGTGGAGTCCTTTGTGAGAAGGCACCAGGAGCTGCTCTCATGTTGCACAGCACCAGGGAAGAAGGCTGGGGAGGGATTTTTTTTAGTTTTTCACTTTTTCTCACTCTCCTAACTCTACTTTTAATTGGCAGTAAAGTAAATTAATCTTCCCCAAGTGTTTTCAAGCCATCAGGATGTCAGCATGGACTACTATTTGAGAAGCTCCAGTAACACTGTCAGCTGTCCCACAGAGCCACTACAGAAGTTGCTCCTCAGTTACAACCCTGCCCCCAGGCGAGGCAGTTTTTGACTAGTCTACTTGTAAAGATACTTCCACTTGACACACATCAAGCCCTGAATGATGACTATGGCTGTAGAAGGACATGCCAACCTGACAACCTAGACAGAGCTGGGAAAAAGCAAAAATGAAACTGCTCCACATTAAAGACCTTCTGTATAACTTAATTACCTTGCAGTTGGTTTGTGTCAACCACAAGTATTAGCTGCTTCCCTTTTCTCAAAAGTCATGAAGAACCTACAGGTGCCTCTTAAATCTGCATGGGGACACACAGGTTTGCTTGCAGACATCATCAGCTATCTCACAAACCAAGACTGATGAAAGCATCTGGTAACTAGGCTAGGGTTAGCTACTTAAAACAGCTGTTACTGGATTAATGGAAAATTATGCCTTAAGAAAGAACTGCATTATAAATTCCCTCAGCTTCAGAGAGTTTACATTCATTTTCTTCCGGGCCAGTGGCACTTCAATAGAGAATAATCACTTCTATGTTCCGCAGATCTTCCATTGACAGCTGTACAAAAGAAGATAAGCAGCTGGCACACCTGGCCAGCAAATAAAAGGAAAATCAGAGTATGTCCTCTTATTGTGAAGAGCTTGGTTCACTTACTGTGTAGTTGTCTTGTCTGCTAATCATATGTGTGCACTATTCACTTATTAAAATTGAGAAATTTAAAGCAGAAACAAACTTCCTGAGAATTTATTCAATCTCTGCTTAATGTTGCTCTGTGTGAAGTTTTTAACTCTAGCATAGGAAAGAGAACAGCTTTTGAAAAGTGTGTGAAGACAGACTTCCACTCTCCAGAAACTTCACAGCTAAATTCCAATGTGTAAGTCTGGATTTCAGGATGGTTTTGATTCCTTGTGGTATCCTGCTTTTCCCTCAACTATGTCTTCAGTATTCTGTTTTCTAGAAAGACTATATAACACTCCTGCAAGAATAAACTCAGAAATATGGAGTACTTTGGACTAGATTTCAGAAATTCTAGGGGTTTTTTTCTTCATAATTACTGTACATTCTTCTTATCTCATGGGGGGGGGGGGGGGGGGGGGGAAGAGTTGTCTTGTGAACATATTCTGAAAGCATATCCTGATCATTCAGTATGAAAAAAGCAATGATCATGCCACTCAAATACATATTAAAATATAGATTACAGATATAGAAAATCTATATTTACAAAGTACATATGCAATACACACTTTGTATGTCATATATAGTAGGATGCTAGTGAGAGTTTTTGACAATTTGGATCATTTCAAAACCCAATTCAACATATCCACTCACGCCTTTGCAGTTACCACATTTCTTAACAAAAATGCATAGATGTAATCTTGTTTTATTCTTAGATGTATACTGATATACTCTGTAACAACAGAGAATCTACTAAGAAAAGAGCAACAGGTGTATATAAATAATAAATTCATTCTAAAAGAAAAAACCCTAAAGACTATTTTAACCAACTGACACCTTTTAGTTGTTAAATCTGAGAATTTTAGCATGCAGTTGATGTTTCAGGTGCTACATTGTGACCCTCTCAGTATAACTATGTATAGCAGAAGACAAGTTCTTCCATTAGACCAGTGCTTTAACACAATGCTTCATGAAAACAATGCTTCATGAAAACATTAGGTGGGTGGCACAAACTAGAGTCTGGAGGGCACAACAAACTACATTGTGCAGATTATAACCATTAATAAGAGAGCCTTTTATTATTCAGAGATTAAATGTGTCTCCTGGTACATCCTCCTGAATAGACACTTCTTCCTAAATTTGTGAGGAGAAAGTTCTTCACTGAGAGAGGCATTGGACACTGGAATGGGCTGCCCGGGGAGGTGGTGGAGTCGCCATCCCTGAAGCTGTTCAAGGCAGGATTGGACGTGGCACTTGGTGCCATGGTCTAGCCTTGAGCTCTGTGGTAAAGGGTTGGACTTGATGATCTATGAGGTCTCTTCCAATCTTGCTGATATTGTGTTTCATACAAGACTTCCTGACTTACAAGGGAGGAACTGAATTTTTTACAGATGTCTATTTTCTGCCTGTTCTAGAAGAAACATATTGACATTTCCTTTATTCACATCATTCTGCTTCAAATGTCAGACATCTCTGAATCATAAAATAAAAGAGAGTTGTAGCACTGTCACGTTCATTTAAACAAAGTCTTTAGAAAACAGCCTTCACCTCCACAGCCAGGACCTGAGCTGCTCTAGCTCTTGTTTCACACCTTTGCAAGAGAAGCCCTTCATCCCCTCCCCTGTGACTGAACTCCGATTCTGTTTGGGACTGTGCACCCATATTTTACTGTCTCAGATTAAAATCAATAAGCAGAAAATACAGTAAAATTTAACAGTCTGGTTTACACCTCTTCCCCAGCTGTTTTGCTGCTTTTAAGAGATAGCTTTCTGATACTTAGACTTTTAATGGGATTTCTACCTCTTTTTAAGGGCTCTCGATTTTGAGCCCCAACCAAAGAATGTTTCCTGTTAAGATGTTAGTAGGTATTTCAGAAATGATTGCTATTCAACCACGTGAGAGCAAAGCATATGCACATTCCTCTGTTGGGGGGAAAAGGGTGGATGGGTTGCTTTAGAAGAGGTTTGTTTCTCTTCACAAGTTGGACATGTTTTACTTCAGCAAATCCAGGCTTTAAAATTGTCTGTTCCTACATCTTCATTTCATACCCAGCAGTAGCTTTTTTCAGTATATAAACTATTAGACAATCTGACAGAAGAGCTCTACTACTAATCTAAAAGCTTCTGGTACAAGAATATCTGAAATCTATCAGCAATTAACTAGAATGGTTTTGTGGTGTATCTTCAATATTTTCTAGAAAGAATGAAGTGCACAGGTAGCATTTATGTTTCCTTGTAGCTGTAACCTGCATTCACCTTAGCAAGTTTTAAAAGGAAAGATACAGTTGATGATTAAATTAATGCTTAAAATATCTATCTTTGGTTTTTTTTCCCCTGGGACTATGTTCTGGACTATCCACCCACTACTTATCTACCTATGATGTAGATGATGTAAATTTTCCCAGTTTCATTACTTTTACAAGCAGACCACATCAAATAATCTACAGTAACTCATGTTTATACCATGGCTGGAGGACAGCTGGATAATGAAAACAAAGATAAACTCTCTACACTATTAATAAAATTGTATTTATCAAGCAAGCCTTTATATAGAGGTTGACAACTATTACAATATCTACTCAGTTCTCAGACCTAACAACAATGTTCACTCAGCATTATTCTACTTTTTTTCATAGAATGCCTTTTTTCTGAAGTTGGTAATCCCTGTAAAACAATTCCCAGAAAAGGTGTATTTCCATTGCATTCCAGCTTCTGAAAGCCATTAGACAGCGACTTAGCTTTCTGGGTTTAAACCTCTAATCAAGAATACTGCTGAGCTAAGGATGTTTCTTAAAGTATTTTTGTTTCTGTTGTCTGGTACTACTCTTCCTAACAATTGGCACCTGTAGTGTCTCTATCATTTCTTTTAACATTGTTGCCATTAAGAGCTGCACTGTAATCTGAGATTCAATTGTTCAAAACTGCCAAATGGAATTTTTCCTTTGTATTTTACACATGCCTTTCCACCTGACCTTTATCCATACTTTTCTCTGGTCCTGCTGGCACACACAGCATGACGTGATGGTTTTCTGTGATCTCATTTATGAGTTCCCTTAAACAACTACCCACTGGATGGGTCAAGTCTCCCTTATGATTTGTGAAGGTTGTGTCACCTGTCAAGGAACTGGCAATGAACTTGTAATTCTATAAAAAAGTGCTAAGTGACTGTAAGCGGGGGTGAAATGGGCTGTGAAAATGTTTTTATTACTAACCTGTAACTCTCTTTGGCATGCTTCTAAGGCAGCCAAACCATTTCATCACATCTACGATTGTATAATGAACCCTGGTAATTATTGGGAGGGAGAACACTGAAGGTATTTACTGGGATCAGTGACAGCCCTAAAAAAGAAAAGTCTGATTCTTTGGCCCCGTTTACTACATAAAAAAACTCCAGAACAAGTTACTACTCTGGCATTTAATATATCTCAGTGACTAAATTCATCTGCCATTCTGACCACGCAAGTGGAAAGAGGTGCCACACATGTTAATGCTCTCAATTCCCAAAATAACTGAGGGAAAAGAATGTGTCATAAAAAAAGTTATGAGATGTCCAGTATAATATTCCTGCTTTTACTTATGGACAGGAATAGAGCACCAAAAAATAGGGATATATGTCATTACCAGGACTCCTCTTTGCTGACAGTGCATAACTGGGCACCAAGGGTTGTGACAGCCAAGTATTTTTTAGAGAAATCCCCAATCTCCCACCCCAATTCAAGCCATACTGTGCTTCCAGTGGGTTCTACTGGCACATTCTCATCTTTTAAGATAATTGGCTTTTTCTATACCTTGTAAAAAAGAAAAGAGTTATCTACATCCTTTTAATGCTTTTGCTCTGGTTTGAAGTCAAGGAAGGGATATTGATGGGGAAAAAATAAATTCTATGGATTTCCTGTTTATTTACAGTGTAAACATCTAAAATGAAGGACTTGCTTTCAGTTCCTCACTCTGAAACTTGCAACACTGTGGTATTATTTTAGTCTGCAATACACAGTAGGCACAGAATAAATGGAGATAAATACTTATCTGCTATTCCTGCTTTAAGGAAGAAGTACTATAATGCTCTAAGAACACAAAGCTGTAAGTATCTGTGAAGACAGATGCCTGGGTCATGCACTGACAAGGATGACATCATCTTAATAATATAAATATCCACCCTTTTCTTTAGACAAAGTACTTATATACTAGAAGGCCAGTTCTTCATACAAGACAAAAGTCCTATTTCAACACATCCAACAAATTCCACTTTTTCTCCCCAGCAGACTAATGTCAGTGCTGTAGCATCTCAGAATCTTTCCAAGCACACTGACAGTACCTCAGAATGGGTGAAGGACTAACCTAACCCATTTTTCAGTCTTCTTTTCAGTCTTCCGTACATAGTAACTATCCATTTACTTTTAAAATCTCAGCACCAAAACCTCAGCAAAGGTTCATGGGTGGAATTCAAAGTCCATTTTACTCCAAACATTTTCTTTTTTTGCTTCCAGACCTCTAGAACTATCTAACTGAAACAAGTCTTGAGGTATAAAACAATTCCACATTTATAGAACCATTGTAGTATTTGACACAGAGGATACTCGTAAAATGCAGCTGAAGACCTGATTTCTATCTTTTGTCTGACTACTACAGCATCTCCTGCACCTTTCTTGCTGCTGCAGTATTTTTGCATGCAGGGAGATCACAGGATCACAGGATGTTAGGAGTTGGAAGGGACCCAAGGAGATCATCGAGTCTAACTCCCCTGCCAGAGCAGGACCACACAATCTAGCACAGATCATAGAGGAATGCATCCAGAGAGGCCTTGAAAGTCTCCGGAGAAAGAGACTCCACAACCTCTCTGGGGAGCCTATTTCAGTGCTCTTGTGACCCTTACAGTAAAAAAGTTCCCCCCCTTGTGTTGAGGT
Organism: Pogoniulus pusillus; assembly: GCF_015220805.1. Taxonomy (NCBI): domain Eukaryota; kingdom Metazoa; phylum Chordata; class Aves; order Piciformes; family Lybiidae; genus Pogoniulus; species Pogoniulus pusillus. Next base: position 44,594,408 of record NC_087264.1, on the reverse strand, counting down.
GGAACCTCTTGTACTGCAACTTACACCCATTGCTCCTTGCCCTATCACAGGGAGCAAGAGATCTCAACAGAGACAGACAGGACAGCATGGAAAGCACAGGCCATTAAAAATGTTATATGAATCTAATATATGCTACCTCTTTTTGCGAATGAACATGCTAAAGGGTCAGGATTTGCATCTATGCAGCCTCAACTACAAACGGATGTAATGTCAGATTAATGCCTCTATTCTTTTAAAGCAGCTTGAAGAAACCCATGTGAAAAAAATTCCTTTCATTTATTTTCAAAGAAAAGGTCAGTCAAACTATCAAAACAGTAAATATCACTGTAGAAAATAACTCTGCAATCATTCATTTCTCTAACAAATTCCTATATCATTATGCCTAGGGCTCCAAAAAGCAGTTGGCTCAGTACACATCTTCCACTTACAAAGTAAAATCCACTAGTGCCCATCGTAGAGCTGCTCTTCACCTTCAACCTCATTAAGCTTTTCTGTCTCCATGAGGAGCCAGATTCCCCTATGGGGAATGAAGGATAACTGCCTAGCTTACTGTAGGACAGGAATGCAGGTTAATTTAGCATGCCTCAGGAGAAAGATTGAGATGCTTACAACCAGGAGATGTTTACATTATCTCTGAGAATGAAGTTCTACAGAGCTGACCTGTTAAATAGCAAAGGGAAGGAATCTTGTGACTATAAGATAGTCCTATTTTGGCTAAAACTAATGAAGCGAGACTAAAACAACAAAATCGAGAAGCTTCAAAACAGATTTTGAAGGCTACAATGCCCAAGCAAAGACTCTCTGAGTTTATACCTCTCAGCATGATACTAAGCCAAATAATGTACATGCTAATACAACTATGTTACTCAGCTCTCAATTCAAATCATGCTAAACATCATCTAGAAGGCAGAGACTATCTGAGGTAGAATATGAAAAACAAACAAACAGAAGAAGAACCCAGCACAAGACAAAACAAGGGGGAGGAAGATCCCTCATGCATGAGAAAGACTGAAAATCTAGCAGACAGGGATGGTCAAAGTCTCTCCCACTGAAGACAGGGATGAGCTCTCAATAGAAATCGTGCATTCAATATATGGCTTAGCTTTTCCTAATATTGCTGTTGTGTATTAGCACTACTGCAAAGATTTGCATCTCCAACTCTGTCAGACATTACCTGGGACCTTGTGACTCAAGTTCAGTTGCTTGCAGTTAGTGCATGTTGTCACCAGCAATCCTGAACCTCTGTACTTGATCGCCTTAATAAATAAAATGTATCTGTTTTAACTGTTTTGATCCATGTCAGTGCAGGTCCTTCCTGAGGGAACTGGAAATTATAATTGTGTAAAGCAGTAGTTTCTGCAAGAATTCTGGGGCTCTGAGACAGGCAGATATTTGCATCTTACCTGTAATGCTACAGGGAAAAGAACATTTTCCGTCTTGAACAGGCTCTCTGACATCATTAGCTACAAAGGAGAGTCTGTTTTTAAAAAGAGTTTTCAAACAATTCCCTCCTCAGCTTCTCCCAGGACATGTTAGGCTAGCTTAACACCATCTGAGCCTTTACTGCTGTAGCAAGGGTTTGTTTTTTTGTCAACAAACACACATCAGCTTTCCTCACCCTCTCAGACCTCTTTCCTTTTATCTAGAAAAGAGTTTGCCTCTTGAGGCTCTTACCAACAGTATTTATTCTGTTTAAGAGATGAGCCATGCCAATTTGAAGCTGATGTTTAACACACTTACTTATATGCCTGTCCTGGTGTGTTGGGTTTGTGACTCACAAGACTTTGGTAACAGAAGTGGGGTTACCAGGTGGCTGCTCTGAGAAGCTCCCTCACAGGAGCCACCCTGCAGTTCCCTCTAGCAAGTAAAATCCTGCCAGACAAAACCCAGCATACTGGAATTAATATTTCACCTAGAATTATTTTTTCCCTGTCATTTGCCCATCCTCGGCATACCTTTTGCACAAAACACAAGGTGTACAGTCTGGCTTGCACAGGTTTTACTGCTATTATGAATAAGATTCAATGGCCCTGATAGGTTCTTCTCTTTTCTTCAAATACTTACTAAAGTATGCCTCAATGAATGTTACAGAAAGCATCATTCCGTGTACAACCTTTTATTCAGCACTATCTGCTAAGCTGGGAGTCCTGGGAATCTTATCCTCAGTCCTGAAATGTATGCTTAGAAACTGCAAATCTTTAAAAACTTGGTGCACACAAGCAAAAATATCTACATCTTATTGAATTAGGAAGCCTTTTAAAAGTAAAAGCCTGAAATCAAGTACATCTACAATGTATTTTCTTCTTCTCTTTTATACATTTGTCCACAAAAGTTGGGATTTTTCAGTTTTTGAGGTCTCTTTGAATTTTTTCCAGCTTCTCAGAACCCTGGGGGGGGGGGGGGGTGTCTGTTTTTGCCAGAAGTGTTATTGTTACACTTTTATTGTGTAACTGAAATAGACTTGTAAACTGTAAGAACTACAATATGGTCAGAGTTTATCCTGAATATGTATTGGATTTTACCACGTTAAGAGCTGACTGAGATAAAACAGCAGAGAAAACAAATTGAATGTAGCATTAGCACATGGGCTACAAATGCACAACCTTCATCACAAACTCCTCTGTAGGGTTTTAGAATTTTTTCTTTCCTCTGCTGTCTTATCACAGGTGGCCACAGAAACACTTCCATGTTTTTTGATTAATGAACAAGTAAAATCATAGAATCATAGAATCAACCAGGTTGGAAGAGACCTCCAAGATCATCCAGTCCAACCCAGCACCCAGCCCTAACCAATGTTAGCATTGAGTCACATAGGAGAAATAGATTATACTAATACTTCCAAGGTGCATGCTTTTCTGGAGAAAAAGTATTACAAATATTAATTGCAATATTGCTGAAGGCAATTTTAATTTGCCTCATGAATTAATTAAGAATTCCACTATTCCACCATTAAAGAGAAAAGCCTTTAAGCAGGATATAAGCACTGATTAGTGAAGGTACTTCTCTATCTGAACCCATATAAACATAATTGCAAAAGTAGTCATAACCAATATGTCAGTTTTGCAGATCAGTTTGGGTGACTTTCAAACAGAAGAATATAAGTAAATTTAAAGAAGGAGTTTTGGAGTTTTCCTTTTCTGTAGCAAGAAGGTTACTTTAAATCAAGATACGGTGTGAAAAGCCCCAGAAGCATTCTGTGAACTAATGGTGGAGGTGACCACTATCACACATCACCTCTGCAAGCATATTTCATGTGGAACTCACAGCTTTTTTCCTTCTTTGCAATAGTAAATACATTTCTCAACATACATGGCTCTGTACTTAAAGGAGATTTCTGTGTTACTCTAAAGTACAGAAAAACAAATTAGGCTTTTTTGTTCCAGACAAGGACTAGAAATGTTTTTAATAAGAGAACAGAGACTCAAAATCACAGGCTGCCAGAATCTCTAGCACAAGAAAAAACCTTTGTCTATAGCTACAATCTCAATGTATTTGTGGCAGAAGTAGTAACAGCTCACCACTCCCTGAAAATTACTAGACAAAAGAAGTTATGAATCTCATGATTCTCCAGGTGCTCCAGATTCTCACTTATAGAATCTTTTGTCTTCCTCTCATGACAAATTACAGGGTGTTTTACTTATTTTTCCTTCCCACATCCTTACATTTCATACCTTTTTGAAAGTTTGGGGTCATAAGTGTATGCCTTAAGATGCTGCTTTGGCCCACATACTTTTTATGTGTGCATATATGTGTGTGGTTTTGCCTGAGGGTGTACCAATACAATAGATAGCTTCTTCCATATTAGACAGAATCCCTTTAATTGGAAGAAACCTCGGGAGGTCTTCAGTTCAGCCTTCTGATCAAAGCAAGATTAATAAGGAAATTAGGCCAGGTTGCTCAGTGTTTTGTTCAGCTGGTGTCTGAAAACAATGTGCTCACGCTCTCCATTTTCCTGTTGTTCCAGGGCTTCACCTTCTGAAAACTTGAATTAAAATTAGTCATAGAAATCAAATCCCTGCAGATTGTCACCTAGCACAGTACAAAATCTGTGCCTTTACTATTCAGCTACCTCATATAGGACTTTTTGGATCCAATTTGATGTGCCTAACACCCACATAGACAGGAACTAACTATAAAAGAACAAATATATGTTTTCAGTTAATTTTAACAAAGAAGTAACATTTTGTTATGAGTCATATATTTGCTTCTTTAGAATGTCTATGTTTTTCTTTCAAATAAATGCTTTCCAGAGAAGTAGCTTATAAACTTTGTTGCAAAGCATTCATTTTTTCACTCTGTGTTGAGAGTTCATCAGCCTGTTCAATTACAAGAATTAAAAATCATGTCATAAGATTTCCATGGCTTTTCAGGAAGCACCATGGCAGAACTTTCAGAAAATAAAGAATCCATCAAACTCAAGCAGAGTCAAATCCCAGAGCTAAAATAACCATTAAGAACCAGGTATAGCTCAGCACCAGAAAATCACAGATTTTGTTCCATGTTATGCAAACAAAGTCTGCTGGTCCAGGCAATGTCCCCCAAACATTAAGACTCATTTAATTGTGTGACAAGGGTTTTCTATAATATTATACAGCTAAGAAACACAAACATTCCATAGCTTTTGAAGTACTGGAAGTGGCTTTCGTTCCCTATCTCAGGTGAAACAGAGGTTGTTTTGTGAATCTTTAGGAAAGACAGCATTTGATTGCCTCTCAAACTACTATCACTACTAATGTTATCTTCATTCCACAGGTAGGCCAAGTGTAAAGGCACACAGCAATTTCCCTAAAAAAAGCTGCTAAGATGACACTCAAAACCAGATCTCCTAAGTTCTAGCTGTTATCTGACTTCCTCTCTCACTGTCATGGTAGATTTTGTAATTTCACTGTCACACTCGCCTCTGGCATCTGAAGATATCAGACATTTCACATGACCTGACAATCAGGATGTACTCAAGGAACTGCCTGGTGAACACATTTGTTACTACTGTTTGCATTTTATCCCCATCACCCTGGAAGTTCACTGTGCAGAAGCTCCCCATCTTTTCTCTCACTCTCTTGCTTCTGGTTAGCAAAATAATTACCACAGGTAACCTGACAGAAAGTGATTAATGCAGAGAAAGACAGCTAATAAATCCACTTAGGCTTTTCTCTTTTCTTTGGCTAATTAGTTGGAAACATGAGCTTGAGCCATACCATCTCTGAGAAGAGTCTCAGTCCAATTTAGAGAGCCATCCATCCTCAGCCAAAAAGAGCAAGTCCACTCTATTCACTCACAGTATCCACAGTGACTGAAGCACAGGATTACCTTATCACACCACCAACACAAGAGCAGTTGATAAGGCCTACTGTCCTATTTGCCCTGTCACTGTAAGTTTTAATGTAAGCCTCACTTCAAGCTTCATGAGTAGAAGGCATTTAGCATAAACTACTCATATTCATAGTTCTTCAAAATCTTTAAGTCCAAACATTGCATTTCCTTCCATCATTTGTAAGGGCTTCAGACCTTAAGAGAGTAGGTGAAATAAACAGGACAAGTTCCTGTGCCTATGAAATCATTACTGAGCCTTCTGCAGCATCTCTTTCCCCAAACCTTACTTAATTGAGACAAAGGTCATGCTCTCATGTCAAATTAATGAACGATAATACAGTTAGTTTCCTTAGAGATGTGTCACTTCTTAGCAGAACGCTTCAGTGAAACAATGGTTTGCAAGCTCCTGAGGATACAGTTCTCATCTTGTGCCTTTTAACTGTCAGTCACAGCTACGGCACTCTTGATACAAAGATACGGTTGGATGGCTCACCTGGGTGAGTTGTTCATTCAAAACTGACATTAAGAGGAGGCAGATTCATCCCAAGGACTTACAGGGGTCATGGATCTCAGGCTGCCTACTGTCTGTTTCTTCATTTAATTCTTCAAACTACTGCCACAAAAGATCTAATGAATCAGAGTCCATAGTTTTTGTCTCTTGGCTTTCTCTATCCAGTAAAAATGGAGGCTAGCTACAGGGGTTCCTGCTTCCTGCATCTATGTGAACACAATCAAGTCATGAGCCACAAGGAGAAATCAGCTTAGTACTGACTTGTCTTAGTTCTTGATGGAGTTGTCCCTAGGTACATAGCCAACACATATGTTAACAAGTGGGAATTTTGCTTGGAATGAACAATGGCATAAGAAGCTCTGGTTGTATGCCGTGGCAAGGCTGGGGAGAGAAGGGCTTTCCCCACATCCTGAGTGTCTTTAGACAGGTGCTGCTACTTCTCTCTTGCCGTTAAAACTACCCTGACAGCAGCATCCAAAAGCTTTTGTAAGTCTGTTGCCAAGTGCAGCTCTCCCTGTATCCCTTGCTTCCAGTCAAAGGTCCAAATTCTTGCACTTGGTTTCACTTCCCACTGAGAGTATTGTACCACTCACATACTGCCATACATTCAAAACATTGTTCCGATGCTCATCTCCCAAGCCGCTCTCCTCCCTCAGACTCTTTTTGAACTGATCTGTTGTCAAGTGTCTTGTCTTATATTTGTCTTGTCTTATCTTAAAATACAAGCTCCTTGGGGCAGGTAACCTGTCTGCGTGTCTCAAATATGTGCAATTTGATCCCACTCTATAAATGTTTTAGAATAACGACAGCACCAGAGGATGTGTGCACATCTCAAATGTCAGGCCAAATAAAAGACAAAAATTTTACAGAGTCTTCTATTTGCAGCATAATTGAAAGACATTATTATAATTGGTTAGCAAAGTCACTGAAGTTTCATCACAGGCCTTCACAAAATGGAAATGAATGAGTCAGCTAAGAAAATGACATCCTAATAAGAATAATGAAATTCAGACCCCTAGCGCAAATGCAGTGTGTAATCCGTTACATGGAGATTAGATGAAATATAAATACCTCAAGGATATAAGATTATTGATCTGACATAAGTCATCTGTTTTTGTAACCACAAAACAGCAAAACAACAGGCATCTGACACTTCTTGTCACCCATCTACAGCTTTTTTACGGAGGATGAGAAGAGAATATAAAAATCTCTACTCTAACTCTATTCTGGGTGCAGGTTTGTTGCTGATTTTTTTTTTTCCTTCCTGTTACCTTAGAAAGTCTTGTCTGGGACCACATTAAATTTTAATTAATTCCTGAGATCTGAAACTCAGTGGATGAAGATTCAACTTCCAGTCCAGCCACAGCATTAACCTCTTTATAACACATCTGCCTATCAGATGAAGCAATAAAGCTTCATATACGCAACAAGGAGAAGTTTGGCAATCTTCAAGATATTCTAAAACATTGTAGCAGTGCTGGGTACTGATGTATCCAGACAGCGAGAAAACCTCAACTAAATACAAAAATTATCCATCAAGCCTGGGTTATAGAGCATTGGAGCTGGGGAAGGGTTGACTCCTGCAAAAAGTTACTGTCTCGAGGTACCCCAAATTTCTTTCTTCCCCAACCGTCCCGAGTTCAAACGGGAGAAGAAGGCACAAAAACTGCTTCCTCCCCCTGCCCTGTGGGCTCGAAAGTGGAACAGCAAAAGGCACCTTTCTGCACATGGGCTGACCCGAGTGGGAGCCCATGCTGGAATAGGGCTGGTGGTTGGCTGGGTTTTTCACCCAGTATAAAATAGTAGATGGACACTTTGTCTAGACAAGCTTAAAGCAAGGGAGAATGGGAAAAGGCTCCCACCTTGAGGGTCCCCACCTTAAGAGTTCCTGCCTTGAGAGTTCCCATCTTGAGAGTTCCATGCCTTGAAGGAGTTCTTGATAGAGTACTCAACCGGACAGGTTCCTGCCATGACTGGACCATCCCCGCTTTTGGACAGCTCCTACTTTTTGTACAGCTTCCAGTGTTACCCCAACCCTGCTTTGGATGGTTCTCCCCACTTTTGCACTCTTCTGTGCAAACTTGCAGGCTTGGCAAGCCCTGGAGTCCTTTGAGAGCTGCTGGCAGCATCCAGACAGGCCCCTCTCAGACCATATCAGCAGCAAACTTCCTGGTTGCTCTAAAAATGCTTAAGAAAGAAAAAATGAATATTGTATTTTCTTGAAGTCTTTTTAATCTCATTCCAAGCCTCAGCTGTTCTAAAATATTCTTCCACAATGACTGGAGAATTGTTTAGCATTATAAGAAAGAACAGCTCACTAAAGCACAGTCTGCTTTTGAATACACATTTGAGGTTTCTGTTTGCCATCTCTGCTGCTGTCCAACACAAATGTTACCCAGGTGATCCCTCCCCACCTCTTTCAGCACTCCTTTTTATTCTGTGTGTTTTAGTCTGTCCCAGCTTAAGCCATGTGTACTTTATATATACTCCATTGATGTCTGATCCATCACATTTGCTCAGCAGTTAATGGGAAATGTTAAGTGTACTGGAATAAATATGGCTAAGTGGAAGAGGCTTTAATGTTTGGCTTTCAGTAACCTCTTCTGCCAGCCACAAGCCCTCACTTTTTGGACGCTACTGTCTGTACATATTCTAGAGACTGCCTACACATATTCTAGAGAAAAAGCTACAAAGAAGGCAAGCTTGAATTGGAAGACACCAAGGAGGCTACTCCAAGGGAATTACAAGTTACCTCCAGCTACCTATGTGACCAGAAGCAGTGGTCATTTTCAGCCCTACAATGTATGACTCTGAAGTGACTTGCAGGCAACCAGCATAACCACTACCACAGCTGGGAAGCTCTTTCTGTGTTCTAGGGATAAAAAAGAGATTGGAAATGCCTTATTTCTTCTTTTGGCTCTGTCACTGGCTTATGTTGTGTGACCCTAAGGAATTACTTTTTTCACATTTACCCACCCCACCACATCCCTTTTCCTGCCTTCTCCACTGCTACATAAGTCAGATGCTACACCCTGTGCACACATAAAACCTTCCTGACCCAGTGGGGATCCCTTCTGAAAGGAGAGCTGAGTATCAGAAGGCATAAAATAGGCAAATACTCGGGCGGTTTAAGTCTTTTAGGTAAAAACCTACTAAGCACCATGCTAGAGGTGTAGTATTAGTAGAGCTACTTTGCAGATCCACTTCTGGATGCTCTAAAATTTAATTTGTTACTGTATTATATTCCTATCTAATTAATACAGTCTTAAAGACTTGAAGCATTTGAAGGAGCAAAGACTTCAGATGAAAAAGATTCCTTCATTAATTGAACTGGGTCTGGGTTAAATGCAATACCATTGTTCTCATCCCGTTCACCTCAACCTCAGCATCCAAGGTCTGTAAATTGTTTGACTGAATAGCATATCTTGACATGGAACTACACTGGACCTGATTTTGTATCTTTGTCTTATTCTCACAAATGTTTTTCTGATGTTGCCCCATCTGACACTTCTGAAGTATCAGATTCAAACAATGGCCTCAGTTAAAACACCCTGAGTTCTTCATAGGGAAGACCAGAGAAACCAGCATGCTCCCTTTGAATTCCAACCCTTTGATTCTCTAATAGAACAGATTCTGAGAAGAATTAACCTCCAGTTGTTTGTGCTTTTTTATTATCTAGCATTCTTAGTACAGATCACCAGAACAGTGACGTAGCTGCTTGAAGTGCTTCACGACGTATTCTTGTGTTTCTGCCATTAAGCAAATATGGTTCACAAACAGCCACTCTCAGGTGATTGAGGTCAATGGTACCATGTCTCCACTATCAGCATGTCAGTCTCCTGAACTAGTTGTTTCTCTTTAACATGCTGGGGGCTGGAATATGCCACTATTCAATAAGGTGTCCATGACATAGCATTTTATCTACTTATGCTATTTGTGACTGCTTTCTAGCTTGAAGTAGAGAGAACTGATACTGCGTTTAAATGCTCTGACTACAGAAGAACAGGTACTGTAGGATTTCTCTCCAAGCATCCCAGCAGCCCCCATCTCTGAATTCCTCCGGCAACAACTTAAAAGGCTCCTTCAGCATCTGCTGCTTAGCATCAGTGTTACTCATCCTATTTTTCATTTTGTTCAGCTCAGTCATAACAGACTTCTCAACTGTCTGAATGCGAGGAAGGAGCCGGAAATTTATACAGACATCCATGTAAAAATTCTACCCAGTAGCTTCTGTAATGGCTCTTAATACTTTCCTTCTATTGGAAATACACTAAAAAATATCACTGACAATTTAGCTGACACTGACATTTGATCATGAGCTGACTTAAATATGTTTCTTCTTGTTTCCGGTCATGTACTCGTCTTAAAGATAACCCAGTTAAAAATGCTAGTCTAATATATTCCTACAGATGTTGTTTCATCAGCAAACTCTTACATTCCTATCATAGCTATTAATTAGATATCAAACATGATTAGCTACAAGACCAGTCTTTGAGAAAATCTGCTAATTATCTACATCCAACATGTTGGTTCTTCTTCAGGTCAATTCTGTTGCCATCATCAAGAGAAAAAAACTTAAAGGTAAAACCTCAGACACTTAAAAAAAAACAACTTAGAACAACAGGAGATATTTCACCCATTTCCTATTTCTCTACAAAGATTTAGTTGTTCTTTTTATTGATATCCTATTGCTCATACAGCATTTTTTCCTGTTTTAATTTTTTTTTTTTAATCTTTTCTGGTATTTGACTTGAAACACAGGCTACAAGTCTTCAGCACATAGTACTACAATCTTCTAGCCAATGCTAGAGGTTTGCTCTTAACTTACCATAATCTTTTCAACTTTCATCTCTTCAACCTTACTATTCTTTAGCTGTACACTTAGTATCAAAATTGCTATCACTACCACTATCAAAAAACTGTAGCAAAGAATTCTGTTTGTTTTGAAGTGTATCTAAATTACTATCTCAATCTCATTCTCACTGAAGAATGATTCAAGTACTGTCTTCTCAGCTTCTCTGTTTTAAAAATGCATTGCTGCCCTCTGCAAGATCTCACTCAGATTAACTTCTTCAAAACTTAACAGCTTGTATGGCTAACTGACAGTGTTTTCACTTCTTTTTTAATTGTTTGCCTGAACACATTTTCAGTGCACCCTTATGTATATTATCCTAATTTCTTCTCATGCTGATCTGTTCTCTGTTCCTTGGCAAGGAATATCCAAAACGCATCTTAAAAATACACCACAGAACAGCTGTGCTAGTTGCCATATCTGAGTCCCAATTTCCTTTTGTATGCCTCTCCTATTTTCTGTAGTTGCACGTCTGCAAATGAGAACCACTGTTGCTTAGATTAAAAGACATTCTCTAGCCACCTACAGAGATGCCTACTTTGTGTAAAGAGTTATAATTTTTATATTTCTGAAATTAATGTAGCTCAACCTTTCCTGTGCAGATCTCAAAGATTTTCTTGATTCAATTCTTGTCATCTAGGCAGACTGCCTATCTTCCATCAAATTCCCAGATTCAGCTATCCTGATGCTGCTTTCTTTTCTGTTTGTATTTATCAGTTTCTAAGGGTCCCTCTTAGGACATAGCAATACAGTCAAGTTTGCATTATACATCTATAAACCAACCCCAGCCACTCTGAAGAAAGTTACAGGCTTTTTGTGTCTTAAAATATTTCTTAACTTTTCCCATCCCTTAAATTGCTAAGCAGCAAGATAACACAGTATTAGGGACTGCCATCATTTTAATTATGTAAATGAAGAATTTTGTGGATGAATTACACACAGTAATGTCTTAGGATGGGAATACCCACTGCTAGAGGGCTAATTCATCCTTTACACTCAGGCTGGTCAGTACAACCTTCACAGATATTACTTAAAGTTCTCACAAGCTTCTTCTTCAAAGTGGTTATTAATAGGAATTTTCATCTTGTAAAAGATGGTCCAGATAATGAAGATATGTGGCTAATTATGATGGAAGTCCATCTACTGTTCTTAGGGTAATGCAGTAGGATTTGCTGGTTACTCTGCCTTAAGGAACACTTTAGATTCCTTTTAATTTTTAATATTACTTTCAAATCCCCTTCAAAGTTGTTTCTAATAATCTGGAAACTTTTAACTGCAACCTGCATGCTTTACCATTTGGCAGTAGACTACAGATACATATCTCTGACTGCTGAGTTGCTGTGAACAGTGCAAGAAATGTACATCAGGCTTCATTCATCACTATAAGCTTGTGAATGACAAGTTAGTTAGTGCTAGCAGCTGCCACCATAATTTCTACAAAGTGTAAAACCACTGTTAACGTTCAGAACCTGAACCACTTCAGGTTTCTGACAACCTTTGGAACCATCAAACCCACAAGACAATCCAGAGATAGTCTTCTCATTTCTGTCTATCATCATCTATGCAACAGGTATGTATTTCTTTCCAAGGCAAGAGAAACAATCCCAAAGCAAAAAAATCAGAGCATGGACACTAATTTCTCCAATTCTGAATCCTAGTCAAATCAAACTGTGAAAGAGTACTGCTCCTTTTTGTCACTAACACATGATGTCAGACTTCCAAAATCCAGGATGCCATTTTAGATTATATTGATTTCTACCATATTTCATGCAAATAGTGTAAAAGTATGGGGTTTGCTCTAGCTTTGCCTTACTATGTAAGTCAAGCAAAACATCAACTCCTGTTTTCACCTAACAATTTGTTACCACCAATAATCTTATAAAGCAGTTCTTGGAAAGACTGCTGATTTTACAAGCAATGCAAGTCACAAAATTGACCAAAATATACATAGCTCACACTTTCTCCTCTGTATCACAATTCAGCATTCAAATATTCTTTCCAAGAGTGGCACATAATTATCCTTCAGTGCCAAAAAAAGTGTTCTTTCTGATCAAAAGGAAGGGGAAGGAACAAACCAGTCACAGTAACGTATGACATTAGCACTCAAAAACCATCTGAATGGCTCTTCCAATGTCTGTCTCTGCTGCCTTTGCTAGGTTTAATGCAGCCTGTGGTGAACTAGTTAAAGCAAGGGGAGAATAAAGCACTTGAGGGGCAGTGATACAGCACGGAGAGCCACAGGGTATGAAGTTACATCAACACACATAATGTTATGACTACAATAGAAGTTCCATTTATACAACTTATGATTTCTGTTTGAAATACTGAACACCCTCTATGTACCCTTAAAAACTCACAGACTCCATTTTGCATATCAGTGATGTTTTCACTCTCAGTGCTTCTGCAACACACATTTCTAAAGCTTAACAAGAACATCAGTAATTTTTGCAGCTCTCTTTTTATTCATGCAAAGTCTGTCCGTCCCGTCCCCCCAACAAAAAAAAGCTGGATCACATCCTGGAAAAGTATTTTGTCAGGCAGAGGTCATTTTTGGTTGCAAAATGAGCTACAAAGGTCTATGATTATATGAGGCAACTGATCCAGGAGTCACTCCCTAGGGACCACAAACTACCCCGTTTCAGGAATTTGTCTTTGTAAGCTAAGTGAAGTGTGGATACTCATGGCAAAAGAACTAGCTTTACAAAGCAGGGATAACTCTGCCTTCCTGAAGGGAGGCAGCACAAGAAGAGCAAAGGACCTTGCAGTTACTTTGTTGTTTGTTAAACAATTTCTCTTCTGTTTGGCAAATGTTGGTACTTCCCAGACTTCTGCTCCCAGCTAACATCTGAATTTCTGTATTTAGATGTTGCATATACCAGACTTCTCAAACTTTTAATCTGCAGGTTGTTTTGAGAAAGCAGGTGCTTCAAGTGACAGAAGGATGTGAAGAAATCTGCACTGCTCCCGTGAGCTCCAGACCAGTGGGGTATGCATGCAGCATCAAGCAGGCCTGGACCCTGAAGCACTGCCTTAATCTAATCCTGGAGGATATTATCCATTTGGCAGGTTCAGCGGCTGAATCACTTGCCACTGTGGTCATTGGAGACAGCAAACTGATCATTTTTCAAGACCTTCTATTATAGCATGCAAGATTACAAGAATACTACCTGTTTGTCCTGTGGGAACCTACTTCATGGTATAAATAAAGCAAATTCCTTTTCTCTGCATTGTAAGCTGTGGTACTGAGATACAGGAATTAAAAATAGAGGTTTCAAAAATGAAAAAGGCAGTCCCTTCAGGTTTCTCTGCTCTAATAGAGAACTGCAGCTTCAGGGGCATAAGGAACCAAATAACTCATCTGGAAACACCTTGGTTTGTAAGTATGTGTGAGGGGAGTGAAGTGTTAGGAAAACCAATAATAATAAGAAAGCTGAGTGCTATATTTTGCAGAGAAATGTACTGTCTGCCCAGTTCTCCCCTTGCTTGTGTTTTACAGGGTGTGCAACCAAGGTTTCTATCGATCACCCTGTGTGGAAGTGGAACAGCAAATAAAATGAGAAACTCTTCTGAATAATTGTTATAGAACATGTAGGTGAATTGGGGGAAATACAGAACCAGAGATGTGCCAAGGTAAAAAAGAAATGCCAGCCTCCTGTGAGCCCCTGTGGTTCCTATCGCTTTTGTCACTCATGGCTCCCACCGTGGACTGCTGCTGCCATCTACTGCCACCTGCATCGCCAGAACCTGAGCTCCCCTCTTGGATCCTGCCAATGAGACTGGGGGCCTGAGAGGGTGCCGGGACATGAAACATTTTTGGACAACAAAGGAAAAACAGTCTCAAATGAGAAAGAGATGAGAGAAAAAACTGCACCCTAGATTAAAAACACATGTACAGCTCTGTCAATTCAATGCACAAAAAATGTCCCCAGTCTGAGGAGGGAGGCCCAAATGGAAATGCTTTTTCCTTCAGAGAGGAAGGGATCCTGCACCTGGATCCACTCTTTTGTCATGCAGTAACCTAAACCTATTCCCAAGGCTATGCCCAAGGTTAAATGTTATTCGCTGAAGTGACACGGTTGACAGACTTTGCTCAGTCTCCATTAGATGATGAAATAACCTGCACAGAAGGAAAGCTAAGGAAGGGGGAAAAGCCTAGGGGTAAGCCTGTTTCCCAACTCAGTCACTTGTGTTACACCTCTTTTAGGGGCAGAGGGCGTCAGATGCTGGGAATGGAAATCCTACACCTGACCTCAGCTTTAAACTCCCATCAATAAAGACTCACAGATAAGCCTTCAATTACTGCAGGCATTTCTTAATGAAATCTGGAAGGAAAACATACTTGTATAATGTGCATGAAAGGCACGCTATGGAAAAATGGGAAGATATATTAGTAATGGAACCATGTCATGTCTTTTACAGCCCAGCAAGAGATATGACAGATTTCATAACCTCTGAATTTCATACCACTCCATTGCAGGTAGCAGCAAAGATCAAACCCAGGCCTTCCTGATCTCAGTTTGTATTTCTACCCTCTTAAATTTATCTAGCAGTCTTCATTAGCAATAACAATCTATGCAACAGTTGCAGAGTACTGAGAAGCAAAATAGATCAGCTTTTCTCCTCCTCTGTGCAACTACTGTTAGATTCTTGGTGTCTAAGTCAGCTGAGTTTAGTAGTCATTCATTTGACTTCATTACATGACCTGCAATGCACAGATAATTAATTTGAAGTTGACTTGGCTAAGCATAAAGTCAGGGTTTTGTTCCTTATAACATTTATCTTTGATAGGTACACTACACTATGCAAACACTTTCTATATGGATTAGAATGCCATCCAATCTGTATGATTATGATTAACATGCGTGTCTGGTGCTGTGGCTCTATAAGAATATCAGATCTAAGCAAGTCATCATCTCCATTCTACACAAAAATCTGCAATATAAATAAGCACTAAAAAGGAAGTTACAATAACACTGATGCTGTGCACTAGAAGTGTGACTGAAGTCAAAAAGCTGTCCATATTGACATAGCATTGAAGTATTCCCAGGATGTCATTCTTTCTTCCCTCATCTTCTCTAGGAGCTAGGGTACCAAGACGTGCTTGAGCAAAAACCTTTCACAGACCTGCCTTGCTCTGTATTTCATCAGCCAAATTCCCCACAGACCCAATTCTGTAATGAAATAGGAACTAAAGTTTTAGAGAAACATGCTGGGCAAGAAAGAAGACAAAAGGGGAAAAAAACAGCACACTGTAAAGCCTGGGATTTGTGGTGGTGTTTTTCTTACAGGCTCTCCTTTAGGGCAGGAGTCTTTATTTCTAAATCAGTGGTCTGTGTATTTTACTCTTGATATGGAAGCTGATCTGAGTAGCTGGCCTTCCTTGAGACACTGTCAAAGGATGTTGGAACAGCAACAATTAATTTGACTGGCAATTTGTGGCCCCGAGTATTGTTTTAACAGCATTCATTCTTTTTTATTTTGTCCAGTCTTTGTCTCTTACTTGGACTTTGCTTCTCATTAGTTTTCTGATTCACTGTGCTTCTCCCTCCCTTCACGGTAGGCCAGAAGACAGTCTACTCCATCTAAAGCTTCTAGAAGACTATAGGTCATTACATCTCTTTTGATCACAGTGTTTTACAATGTTTCATGGAGCTGTCTGTGAAAACTTTGTTTTCCAACAGCTCACATAAGCAAGGAGAGCAATGTTTTATCCTGTCCAACAATGATGAGTTTTGGCCTTTGCCTGGAATACAGCATTACTCAAAAGAGAAGTGTTTCTAATTCAATGTTCTACAGATGTTTTCCTGTCCACATAAGGGATAACGGGGGGGGTGTCTGACACTGCAGCCCTCTGGCAATTTGTTTTGTTTCTCAGCCTGGAACCATGCAGCCTGGGATGCAAGAGCTAATGCTTTCTTGCAGGAGACAAGATACATTCAGTATAAGAGAGACCATGCCCCAAAACCTGTGCAATTTAAAGTGTCAAAATGAGCAAAGTATTAATAGCTCCATTAACACATGAGAAAGGGCCACAGCTGGGTCCTCTGCCTTTCTGTATGACAGAAACTACAGATATTCAATCCCACAGGACTAGTGCTGATGCTTAATAATGTACAGAATTTTTATGTGACATTTAGCTAACAAACAATGATAAGCACCTATCCAAATAAAGCTGCCATCAGAATTAGGCAGCTACTGCAAATTATCCCAAACAGTACTGATGAGTATTCACTGTGGATATCAGTACAATATGTGTCACAGACAGTCTTTCTGATATTTCAGTAGATGCTCTCTGACATCACAGAAGTATCTACATAATTTCATTTTGTGCACAGTTTGAGGTTTTATGTTTGCTCGCATGTGAGTAATGAAATTAGTACTCATCATTGCACAGAAAACAAAAATCTGGGTTTTTTTCTTTTAAACTCTGACAGATACAGCTGCACACAAAAAAAAATATCATTTGTGGTTTTGTGCTGTGCACTGTTACCCCATGTACAACCATTAGACCAGCATATCAAAGGTCACTGAACACTATGAACTGTAAGAATCAACCAGAAGAGAGCTAGGATTCTCACAGATGTTTCTGGAACTCCAACACATGGAACAATTTAGAGGGGTTTGCTTGGCTTTCTACTTCAAGCCATAATGAAAGAGAACTTTGCTATGTTGGATTATAATCAAAACAGACATGAGCCCCTGGTCTGCTTCCCTCTAGTGGTGGGGGGAAAGCAGAGCACAGGGAGAACACAAAAGGCTTGGAGACACCCAGTTTGAGGGTCCAAGATTCTGAAGTACATCTAAGACCTATCCTTTTAGGGTGGCACCATGCAGTGCTAATTAAAACTTTTTTTCAGTTAAAATTCATCACTTCCATGTTACAGTACTTAAAATGGGACTGATCCTTTTGCCACTTTTGTTCCTTCATAGTAGAGCTTCTAATTGGGCAGCTGCAATTATATGTTGGTGTGAAAAGCAAGCAGACTACACGTTACAAAAACATCAGCATTTATCACAGTGGAGTACACATCTTTATGGCAAGATCTTCTCTACAGGGCACACAAAATTACCAGAGAGGTACAGAAGAGAAAACTCAAATAAATACCTCATCTATAGAATGTAGATATGATGGATTTTTAAGTTGCCTAGCAGAGAAACAGGAAAATTGTCAGAATTTTATCCAGCTAGATTCCTGTTTCTATCACTGACTGGCACCAGATGCTCTGACAGAGGGTTGCACACACGAGACTTTTGGCTTAAGTGTAAAGGTCCTGTTGAAATGCTGAAATCTAATATTATCTCAGGCTCTGAGAAAGCTTGCAGAGCACAACACAGCATGGCAGTAACAGAATATGCATCAATGTGCTTCTTTACTTACCCTCCTTCAACTCAGCCTTCATTTCACACTTTGGTTGTTGGGTTTAGGCCCTGAGGAAAATGTTTCAAGATCCCTCCCCAAAAAACCCAGTGAGGTTGGTGATACTAAAGAAACCTTCCACTCATTTTTCTCCTTAGATTAATATTCTTTTCTCATAAATTGAAGAGCTATTGCCTTCAATGATGACCTTCCACAGTCATTTTCAGAGTGCAATCTCTTGTGTGAAAAACAATTATCTCTCCTTTGAATTTCTCAGTATATTTCCCTATAAAGTTTCAAATCCACTTTCTACAGAAATATACTAATAGTAATAAAATTGACACCTTGGACAAGAAGGAAAATGTGCATTAATGCGCTAAAGGAGAATGCTTTTGCTAGATAGATGCTTCCCCCAAAGAGATTTCTCAACAGATTGCATTCTACCCAACAGATATCCAGACTCCTACACCAGCACTTCTGCTCATCTCTTATTTCACACTCATGCTTCATAGCAGCATTTGGCAATCCAGTTGGTATTTGCTTTTTCTCACCTCATCGCCACAATAAGCACTCTGCAATGGAACTTGATCTTCAAACTGATCTCTGTGAGACATCAAGGATTCAGTTCTTTCTGCTGTAGCTGTGTTTAGGCTACAAGGAAAAGAAGAATAAAAACTTCACCTCAATCAGCAGGTACAACTCAGAGAAACTAAAAAATAGACAAGTCATAGAGGAAGTTGCTGGTTTATAGTAACTTCCAGGATTACTACAGTACTTAAACTCCATCTGGAGTGCTTCATACTTTAATGCTAAAAAATTACCTCGAGAATCCTGTTTCACTGCAAGTTAAGAGACAGCAAGGCAGTAAGGTTTACATCGAAAATGAATAGGGCAAATTGCAGCAGGTAAAATGGGCCTGGCAGATGATCAGAATGCATTTAAATTGATAAATTAGAGCATTACAATCTAATGCTGCTGACATTTACTTTCTAAATGCATATACATGTGCACGTGCAGACACAACGCTGTTTATATTATATGGACACAGACACAAAGTTGCAACTAATTTTCTGAATCGTGACACAAATGAGTGGGCAGAATAGCCTCTAAACAGAGAGGACCATTTTCTGTTCAGGTAAATTCACTGAAGACAGGAGAATTACACTGCAGAGAGGTCTGACCCAGAATGGCAACAGCTGTGAGAAAGAGAGCTTTTATTTATTATGCAATTATTCACACAAAGGGACGTGCTTTCTCTTTAAGACAATATGTCATGCAGCTTGACATCCACTGCTTCTTTTGCAGAAGCTGCTTTTGCAGCTCAAGTGATGGCAGAATAAGCAGTGTCAGTGACATACATATTTAATATGCTTTTGTTTGCAGTAGGAGAATAAAGTCTGCAAGCCAGCCATACCAAGGTATGTTGCATATCCTAGAACAATGGAGATGAGATTCTTCCTGCTTGCAAGAAGAAAGATTGAGATGAACTGTGATATAACTACCCTGCACTTGTTTCCAGCTCTTTTTAGATCTCATCCCTTCCTTTTCCTTGCTTTGGTGACATTTCTTCAAGGCCAGGTTGGATGAGTCCTTGAGTGACCTGTTCTAGTGGGAGGTGTCCCTACCTATAGTGAGGGGTTGGAACCAGATGATCTTTGAGGTCACTTCCAACCTAAACCATTCTATGATTCTATGACTTCAGTGCATTTGGCTATCAGCAGCACATCTTCCTTCTAGTGCATGTCTGAAATTCAGTTAAAAGGCCAAGGAGTCCCTTCTGGCACCAAGGCAAGTAGTTTAGGCTGATTCACGTATCCTTGGTTTAGAACTACCTTACGTGAAAACACACTGGCCATACTCACGTTCCATAGCACTTCCCTCAGGGTCTCCTTTCACATTTACAGGATCTCTCTAAGGTTTCACGACATAATTACACTTGATTTGTGAGTTCATTCCAGTAAAGAGCCAAAACCAAAACAAACCTATCATGGGGATAGCTGGATAGAAGAAATGCTTGAGTTTGTTCCTTGGCCCTCATTTATTTAACGCCATTG
This sequence comes from Pogoniulus pusillus, assembly GCF_015220805.1. NCBI lineage: Eukaryota > Metazoa > Chordata > Aves > Piciformes > Lybiidae > Pogoniulus > Pogoniulus pusillus. The sequence continues at coordinate 44,574,324 of NC_087264.1, read as the reverse complement.
ACATACTGATTTTGATTGTCATCATTTCTACAATCTTAGGTAGCTTCCTGGAACAGACTTACTAAATGGCCCTGTATCCTCGTGTGTCCCAGCTGGCAGGACAGCTGTCTCTAGCCAGCAGTTACCTGAATCCTTATACTGAATTTCCTCTGCTCAAAAATAGAAGTAATTTCACAGATAATTATTCCCAGTTGTACTGGTTTAAGCTGACTGGCCCCATTAGTGGACACAAAGGAAGGGCTTGCTCAGTGGGAGCAAATCCCCCTATAAGCACTTTTTTTTTTCTTGACAGGTATCTTCCCTCCTTTGCTCTTTTTCAAAGAATGCAGTTATTCAACAGATTGCAAAATGTGGGACAAAAACAGGATACAAACATAAGATTTGCTGTCTTGGTACCTTTTAGTATTGTTACTGTGTCTCCTGTGCATAGCCACTAAGCAAAATCCATGTGCTTTAGAAGATAATGATTTCCAATCTAAAGACTTGGTACGTGGACCACCCAAAAATGAAGTTATAAAGACTGAAATCCTGCAAACAGCACTTCTGAGCTCCTCATCAGGACTCAAGAAAAATCAGCACAAGATATTCTCTAGGAAAATCTAACAATCTTCACAATAAAAACGTTGGAGTTTAATCAGCATCACAGAAAATTCCTGTATATTTAATAACTGCTAAATTCATTGTTAGTGTCAGCATTATCAAACTCTGTCTTTAACCTGTAAGCTGAGAAATAACAAAAAGATTAATTAAACTCTGTACAGACAGTGTGTCAGCATATATGGAGTAAAGCAGAGAGATCTTTAGTTTTATTTTTATGTGAGCTTCCTTCTATGCAGTGGAATACTTGTGACTGTTTCTGTCTATATGTAAAGAAGGGCTTTTATCTTTACGTGGTAAGAATCATATACAGTAGTGATTCTCAGCCCTTGAACTCAGGGACAGTATACTGATAATAACCAGGTGAGGTTACAAAGAAATTGCTTACAGAAGAGTTATGATGAACTTATTTATTCTCCTGCAGTACCCATGGAACATATATCACACAAACTATTGGCTTATATTGTCAGTTCCAAACTTCTAACACAGTATCTTATACAGTCCTTTAAACTGTCTAGGACACAGATCAACCTAATTACATACCAATCACTACGGTCACCAATAAAGCAAATATGAAGAAGACAACTGAATTTTTAAAAAAAAAAAAAAAAAAAAAAAAAAAAAAGCACAGAATCACAGAACTAACCAGGTTGGAAAAGACTTCTGAGATCACTGAGTCCAACCTATCACCTAACACCTAATTAACTAAGCCATGGCACTAAGTGTCTCATCCAGTCTTCAGACTCCACCATCTCCACAGGCAGCCCATTCCAATGTCAGTCACTCTATGAAGAGCTTCTTCCTAACATCCAGCCTAAGCCTGCCCTGGTGCAGTTTGAGGCTGTGTCCTCTTGTTCTGTCTCTGGTTGCCTGGGAGAAGAGACCAACCTCCTCTTGGCCACAACCTCCTTTCAGGTAGAGAGCAGTAAGGTCTCCCCAGAGCCTCCTCTTCTCCAGGCTGAACAATGTCAACTCCCTCAGCTGCTCCTCGTAGGACTTGTGCTCCAGCCCCCTCACAAGCCCTGTTGCCTTTCTCTGGACACATTCAAGCACTTCATCATCTTTCTTAAATTGAGGGGCCCAGAACTGGACACAGTACTCTAGATGTGGCCTTACCAGTGCTGAGTACAGGGGCAGAATGACTTCCCTGGTCATGATGGCCACTATTCCTAGTACAGACCAGGGTGCTATTAGCATTCTCGACCACCTGGGCATACTGCTAGCTCACATTCAGTCAGATGTTATCTTGCAAACCTTAAAGAGAACAGTCCATATGAAATGTCTCATCTCTGATTGCAGAGTATTTGCATGCCACACACACAAAAAGGTGGAACACATACATAGATATTCACCTGATCAAATCCATTCAAAATGCATCCCATAATTATGGGTTTTAAATGAAAACGAGACAGATTTTGTCCAAAATATTATTAAAACACAATAGGGTCTCCTTGATCCCAATTAAGAAGCTGATTTTAAAATGTTTGACTTAAAAAACCTGCAAGTAGGGCATTCTGCTCTCTGCTGCCTTGAATTAGCATATTAACAGCTGTTAAGGAGGGGGTTGAATCTAGGTTAGGAGTGAATTGTAATGAGGCCGATGTAAAAAATTATTAAACTGTGTATTAATTATACAAAGAAAATTTCCCCAAACTTACTTACAACCAACACACACAGATTACATCATACAGTTGGTAAAACTATTTTTGCAGACTATAGCTGTACAGTCAAATTAAATGATTTAGGAAAGGGTTTTAGAAAATGGTTAGTTGTAAGTGGAGAGCCTTGCAGCACAAACTGCCGTTTAAAGGTTAAGCATAAAGCTGGGGGCAGATGTGACTCGGTTGGAGGGCAGAAGGGCTCTGCAGCGGGACCTTGACCGCCTGGACAGATGGGCAGAGTCCAATGGGATGGCATTCAATAGCTCCAAGTGCAGAGTGCTGCACTTTGGCCACAACAACCCCATGCAGAGATACAGGCTGGGGTCGGAGTGGCTGGAGAGCAGCCAAACAGAGAGAAATCTGGGGGTGCTGATTGATACCCGCCTGAACATGAGCCAGCAGTGTGCCCAGGTGGCCAAGAGAGCCAGTGGCATCCTGGCCTGCATCAGGCATGGTGTGGTCAGCAGGAGCAGGGAGGTCATTCTGCCCCTGTACTCTGCACTGGTCAGACCACACCTTGAGTACTGTGTTCAGTTCTGGGCCCCCCAGTTTAGGAGGGACATTGAGATGCTTGAGCGTGTCCAGAGAAGGGCGACGAGGCTGGGGAGAGGCCTTGAGCACAGCCCTACGAGGAGAGGCTGAGGGAGCTGGGATTGTTTAGCCTGGAGAAGAGGAGGCTCAGGGGAGACCTTATTGCTGTCTACAGCTACCTAAGGGGTGGTTGTAGCCAGGAGGAGGTTGCTCTCTTCTCTCAGGTGGCCAGCGCCAGAACGAGAGGACACAGCCTCAGGCTGCGCCAGGGGAAATTTAGGCTCGAGGTGAGGAGAAAGTTCTTCACTGAGAGAGTCATTGGACACTGGAATGGGCTGCCCGGGGAGGTGGTGGAGTCGCCATCCCTGGGGCTGTTCAAGGCAAGGTTGGATGTGGCACTTGTTGCCATGGTCTAGCCTTGAGCTCTGTGGCAAAGGGTTGGACTTGATGATCTGTGAGGTCTCTTCCAACCCCGATTATACTGTGATAAACTTTCACAAACTTAAGTAAATAGAGTTAGTTTACTCACTGGTTAAGAGTCTCAATATTTGCGATCTAAAAGCGTAAACAGAAAAAAACACAGCAGGTGGTGGACTTTTCACATGGCCACGGTGCGATGTGGCTTTGCTGCTTGTGCAGTCCAGCCTGAGCACCTCGTCTGAGAAAGTCCTCCGTGGCTCTCAGGAAGTCATCAGTGGTCAGCAGCCACCTGGGCACAGCAGGGTCCAGGTTTGCAGACTGGAGCAGTCCGATTGAGTGCTGTGTATAGCAGAGGAGTCTGCCCTCGGCCGGAGCGGCGGGCCGGCAGGTCCCAGAGTCGTGGCTATGTCTTGTTACCTACACTCGGGCTGGGCTGAGCTCAAGCGGCTGGGTATATCCCAGCCTAAGGGCAAGTCAGTTTCAGTCCCTCGGCTCGGTGAGGCAGGGTGAGGGCTGCCGGTCGTCGGCAAGTCCCCGTTTAGGCGCGACACAAAGTGTTGTGGCACACAGAGTCACATAAAGCAAACAAGCAGCGAACAAAACAAAAGCAGCAGCAGCAAACAAGCAAATTTGCTAGGTTTTAAGCATTTTGGCGAGCGTCTCTGACCAACAGCAACAGACAACACCACCCCTAGAGCCAATGCTCAGTTATTTCTCCAAAAAAAAGGAAGATGCACATGCCTAGGATCATGAGCTGTGTTCACCGCAAGCTGCGGAACACGGCCAGAGCTGCAGCCTGTGACAGGCGGAGAGGCGCCAAAGCTTCTGTCTGCTTTCCCGCTTCTTCCACCCGGAGGAAGAAGGGGGAGGGGGGAGGGAGGGGCCCTGTGAGTATTCGGGCAGGTGTTTAGGGCATGTGATGGATATGTGTGCCGGGTATAATCTGGACCTTTTAGCACAACAGCACTATGGCTTTAGCTGGAAGGAAAGACAGAGATCCAGCACATATTTTCCCAGGCCAGCACTGTGCCTTCTGAGCACTCCTGCCTTGATGTGATGAATCATAGAAACATAGAATCATAGAATCAATCAGGTTAAAAGAGACCTCCAAGATCGTCCAATCCAACCTATCACCCAGCCCTATCCAGTCAACTAGACCATGGCACTAAGTGCCTCAGCCAGGCTTTTCTTGAACACCTCCAGGGACGGTGACTCCACCACCTCCCTGGGCAGCCCATTCCAATGCCAATCACTCTCTCTGGGAAGAACTTCCTCCTAGCATCCAGCCTAGACCTCCCCTGGCACAACTTGAGATCATGTCCCCTTGTTCTATTGCTGGTTACCTGGGAGAAGAGACCAACCCCCACCTGGCTACAGCCTCCCTTCAGGTAGTTGTAGACAGCAATGAGGTCACCCCTGAGCCTCCTCTTCTCCAGGCTAAACAGGCCCAGCTCCCTCAGCCTCTCCTCATAGGATTTGTGCTCCAGGCCCCTCACCAGCTTTGTTGCCCTTCTCTGGACACCTTCCAGCACCTCAACATCTCTCTTGAATTGAGGGGCCCAGAACTGGACACAGTACTCAACGTGTCCTGACCAATGCTGAGTACAGAGGCAGAATAACCTCCCTTGTCCTACTGGCCACACTGTTCCTGATGCAGACCAGGATGCCATTGGCTGTCTTGGCCACCTGGGCACACTGCTGGCTCATGTTCAGCTTACTGTCTATCAGTACCCCCAGGTCCCTTTCCTCCTGGCTGCTTTCCAGCCACTCTCCCCAGCCTGTAGTGCTGCTTGGGGTTGTTGTGGCCAAAGTGCAGAACCCTGCACTTGGCCTTGTTAAATCTCATCCCATTGGCCTCTGCCCACCCATCCAGCCTGTCCAGGTCCCTCTGCAGGGCTCTCCTACCCTCCAACAGATCAACACCTGCTCCAACCTTGGTGTCATCTCCAAACTTAGTGATGCTGAACTCAATCCCCTCATCCAGATCATCAGTAAAGATATTGAACAGGACTGGGCCCAGCACTGATCCTTGGGGAACACCACTAGTGACTGGCTGAAAGAATAACTTATACATCTAGGCCTGATCAGCAACAACAGTGAAATGCTACAGTACAGAAAAGTACTGATGTGCTCATTTGAGGCTAATTGGAATATTTTAATGAGAGAAATTAGAGCACTGGTTGTAAAAAGAAAATAATGATGGAAGTCTGTATCATAATACAGATTTGCTGAGAGAGATAAAAAGCCAAAATGTAAATAACCTGTTCCATTCTGTCCTGGAACATTTTCCTATTCACTTCCTCTTCAGTCCACTCTAATATCTCTGTACTAACACATAACAATATAACCTTTGCTGCTTTGTTTGCCTTTCTGTTAAGTAGGGAGAAGGAGGAGGGGTAACTTTTGGGCAGTCTCAGTGTCCAGAAGGGAGTTTGGATTTCTGTATTATTTCTAATTTGTATATAGTTGTAAATATATTGTGTATGTATGCTTGTAAATTTTGCCATGCTGTAAATATAGCTTCATCTTACTTCCAAGCCATCTGAGCTAGTCTGATAAATTTCAGCGGTGGGGGGAAGAAAAGTTGCTAACCCACCACAATGGGGCTGTGATGGTTTGGGTGTTCCATTCCCCCCCACACTTTAGAAATTACCCAGACTAGACTCAGCCAGCTCTGGAAATATGAATGAAACTTTTATTTACAGCTAGCACAATATACAAAGAGATATTTGCAGTATATACAGTTATAGACAGAAATATACAAGGTAAAAGGTAATACAGAAACACAACTCCCCTCCCAGAAACCTGAGTCCCCAGGAGGGGCTCTCAACCACCCCTGCACCTTCCCCCCTGCCCCTCTCAACCTTACCCCAGCCCTAAGGAGGAATAGAGGTTCAGCCAAGAGGTTAAGAAGCAAAGGTGAGTGGAAGGTGAGGTTAGGGAGATGCAGCTCAGTCAGCAGCCCAAGGCAGAGTGAGACAAAATGGCGAGAGTGTTATCTAATGTTTTCATTTCTTCTTCAGCAAGACGGTGAGGGAAGTAGACATCACCATTGTTTTCCCTTCACAGCCTGTAATCTGGTTCTTCTCACCAAAACATTCTAGCTTGCTTCAAACTAGCACAGGGGCAAAGCATTTGTGGTAGTGATACTAGGTGAAAGGTATGGCAATTAGAGCAAAAGAAAAAATGCTAAACCGAAACAAAACCCATGAGGTTAATCTACAGTCTTGATCCATAACAGAGCCACAGTTCTCACTGAAGGTGTTTGAACTTTCTTCTCTGAACCTCCTTTAGTTCCTCCCCTGAGGAACTAACCAACACCACCATCAGGTCAATACTTCTTACCTGCTGCTGTTGTTTTTCCCACTTCCTAGAGCAGGGTATGCCTGTGTCTAGAAACAATACTGTCTTCGTGAAACACCTTGCTAAGCCTGTACAACTGCTTAAACAGCATACTGTGTGTGGGTTGAAACAAAGCTGTTTTCTGGAGAATGATGCTTATGAATTCACAGGTTTATAGACACATACACAACAGTATTCAGAGACTACTGACAGCTAGTGCACACGCTTGCTTTGGAAATGCCACCTAAAAATGTCAAGTGATGCCAGCAATTTAGATTCAGACTCTAGAAGGCTCTGTGTATGAGAGCTGCCCTTTGTGCGCATAGAAGAAATGAGTGTATGAGTTCTTTCACAACCTGTCCTCCCAGAGAATCCAGAGACCTCATGGCTTGAATCTCTGAGTGTTAGATGAGAAACAAAACAAAACAAAAAAAACTCAAACCTACCAACCAATAACAACAACAACAAAAATAATCGCTGCCTGATATGCTGCAGACAGGAAAAGCAGCACAACAGACACTTCACACAGCAGCGAATGTTCAGGAAGAGTGCCTGTGAAGAAAAACAAATCTGTGGAAATCCCCGGAGTGTTGGTAACTTCTAAAATTGGTTATACATTCTGATGAAGATACACAGAAACAAAACAGTCACCCCAGTCAGAGAAAAGGTTAGTCTAACTCAATATTATGTCTTCAGGGATATTGTGAAAGCACAGAGAAAAGCATAAAACCAGAGCAAGCACAAAGCAATACTTTCCTGAATACTCTCTCATGCTCCAGATATTTGTAGCCTTAAAACTGTGCCGTTAAAATATGCAGTCATTCCCTCAAGAGGAACTCAGGTCATGAAAGGAGAATGAAAAGAAAGCAGTTGCTAAGAGTGGATGCACATACTGCTACAGCAACATCAGTTGAGCTCTTGAATTTATGCACAGGGGAGATGCTGTTTTGAGGCAGGAGGAGAGGATGTGCTCTCATGCTAACCTCACAGGGCCCCTTATGGTTAGAAAGGCCAGCATCAGCTTTTGATTACTTCCTTTAGACCTATGAACTTTCCTAAATTCATAAACTTTTTCTTTTATAGATCAGTCACTGCAATGAGGCAAAAACTAGTTTTCTTCTCAAATGTCCTATATTCACCTATAGCTTTCTCTTTTCAGTAAAATACATTCATTTCCTAAGTGTAGTTATCTCTGTTACAGTGAAAACTAAGATTCTGCTGACTTCAAACCCCCATCATCACTTAAGCTGTAAAAAAAGGACATTTCCTTTATCCTAAATGAACTGGAATATCTGGAGTGCAGCATGGACTATCTAGTGGCAAGCTGGGTTATCAAAGAATCAGGACTCCAGTTAGCAATGTTTCTAGACTCCAGAACAAGTGGTTTGACAAATCCTACCTACTCTTGACTCTGCTTTTCTAGCAGTAAATAGCATTAGTACCAAGAGAAATTAATACAAACTGTCATCCTAAAGTTGATAGAGCTTTGAAAATCATTTGAGAGGACATATAGACACGCATGCCCCCTGTAGCATTGTTCCAAAGGGTTTCTGCAATATTGACTTAAAGGGACAATGCCCTACATCCTGCTAAACTTCCATGCTAACGCCACAGGCAGGCCTGCAGACTTAACAAAAAGCAAAATTACTGTGCATGTGCTCCTGTTGCTTTATTCAAGGTAAAATGTTTGAGATTTTTTCAAAGATGTTTCTGCATTAACAGACTTTCCCTGGACTGATTTCTTATTAGACTTACAGTGAGCCCTTTGGAGCCCAATGAAATGCACTGAGGAAAATGGATGGGGAAAAAATGCATCATTCTATCTGAAAGGGGGGACAGAGAAAAAAAATACACAAAAGCTTTGGGTAGCTAGAAAGGGCCAACTAAAGCCCTTATTTGGAGATGGTATATGTGCTTCAATTTGCTATTGCAATTTAATTCCTTTGCATAGACTGCTCTCAGGAGGAGCAAACAACTCTGGCCACAGACCTGTATTTTAAATAGGTTTCTTAAGGCTAAATCCCAAGAAGCAGAGTCAAACAATTAACAAGGCTCAGCGAGACAGCCCTGGTTTCTTTAACTCACTGCAGACATGCCCCCAGTACTTGGAAACAAGAAAAGCCATAGAATCAACACCTCCCTATCATGCTTATCTCTCCTTCACAACACATCTTTTATCAGCTGTATTACACACCATCATATATCACTATGTAGAACACACACCGTGTTACACATCACTATTTAGAAAATTAAACTCTTAACACTGGGGAGCAGGAGCTAGATTTTGGTTCTGTGTTTGCATCCAATACAATTGGGTAATTAGCACTGTCTATTTCTCAGGCTACTGCTTCAAGCTGCCCTAACTTCATTTTTGCCCATCAGTTCTGTTGACCTCTGCAATTTGCTTAAGATGCATGTTTGCTTCCAGCCAAATCACCTGTTATGGGAAGACTCTGGTCCCTCTCCAGATGACAGTAGCAGCCAATTCATTGCAAGTTATTCAAAATGTTGCAATGGCAGCACTGCTCCTAGCAGGTTATTTTGTTAGTTCCCAATTTGTATTAATTCCACATGCTGCAGTGTATTATTATATCTCTTTCCTCTCTTGCCTTTAGAAATAAAAAATGTGATTTATCAGCAGCCTCTTTATACTGCCAGCATATAATTGCAGGTGGGTTAATTGTTAAAGTTCTAAGGGAGCTATAGTAAAAGATCAATTCTTTTATTGCTGTAGTAATGAGCTTCTAATGATTGGCTGGCTAGACCCCTGGCCTTCCCAGAGAGGCAAGCTTTAGTCATCCCCTTTCCATCTCACCATTAATCATTGCTCTGCCATAACAGTGTATCAAGGGCAACAGAACTGCACTACTGAAAACAGGGAACAAACCCCAAGACTCACTGCATCTCATTATCTCCACTAATATATAAGTATAATGACAGTGCAGATAATATCTTACATAGTTTGGAATGATGCCCTGGATGGATCACAGCCCTGGCAAAGACACATGAAGCTTGTCTCCTGAAGGTCACTGATTCACATCCTGGCCAGTCATAGTGACCAACAAACATTATCAAGGAACAGCATGTTTGAAACCTTACGCTCTGGGGAAGCAGCCTGGCATCTCTGACAGTTGTAACTCTCGGAGTTGGTCACTATGAAGAGGAACAGCAGGTTCCTTTTGCAGGCCAGAGGTCAAACCTGCCAATTCAACTGCACTCCCAAGCTTGGAAAAAAATCATGAAATTTGGCGCTGAAAGGAATATTTTTGTGTGAAGAAAAAAAGAAAAATGGAGAGGATCTGAAACTGGTCTGTTAAAGTTCAGGACCGTTATGTCCACTACCTGTGTTATTTGGGATAGAACATGGATGAGCTTGTTGTCTCATACAGGCTGTTCAGTTCTACATTACCAAACTGGTGACCTGAGAAATCAATTACAGGTACCTCTTTAGGACTTCATTTAGTATTACTACTGTGACTTAAGGTTACAAAAAGTGTTCCACCATAGCTAAAGCACCTCCTGTTAATGGATCATATACATGATTCCACTTATTTGGACAGGCATACATTGCTACAAATGTGGTTCCTCACTGGAGCAAAAAATCTCTTATGTTTGGCATGAAGGAAGTCACCTACCCATGCCTGAGATATCTGAGGAGCCCTCTCTGTAAGCAGGAGAAAACAAGAGTCCAGCCTGTGGCACAGAACTCAAATGTCTTGCCATGTTGGAGGAAAACATTATCTACATTTACAAAACCTGCCACCTCTGTATCCTGGAGATTATAAACCTTGTTTTCTCAGTTCCTGCAAACAATATCGCATAAGAGGCTTCACATTGCCAAGCAATAGATTTGTGGAGTCAGTAAAAGAACTGTAATCAAGCAAGCTGCTTTCCTCAAGTCTCTGGGGTAGGGCAGGAAATAAAGCAGATGGACATGCACTACAACAAACCAACAACCACACTGCACAGCTGCATACTGTGTCCCAAAGAAAGTATTCTGTATACTCCAGCCGGGATGTTACCTAGCAGTTACATGAGCCTGCTTCCCCACTGAGCCATCAAATCCGAAGTGACGACTCTTCAATTTGGCTCCCTTTCAGGTAGCATATTTATTTTCCATTTGAAAGAGTCTATGTCCCATCGTGCAGGCAACAGTAGCACTGCACTGTTACGAGGTTACACACAAGTATTTTATGTTCTATCATAAAAAAAAAACACAACCCAGGCTTACTGCACAAAGTAAATGATACCATCACATCTTGTGTTACATATTATTTCTACCAAAGCGCAAAGAATTGGCTGATAATAACTGATAAGCGCAGTGTGTTTGAGAACCTAGTGTTGAGGAAACAAAACAGCAATCTGGCTATTCAACAAGCAGAAACAATGTCTCATTTCCTGGTGCTTACCTGATGATCTAACATGCGAGTCACACAGCTGTCCTTCAAAGAGGAGGACCCAAAAAAGATTTTTTTCAGCCTGCTTTTTTGGATTTACATCTCATCGCTGAAAGCAAAGACTGTTCTAAATATTGCAGAGTAGGAAATAATCTGGAAAATACACCGTGATTACAGAAATCCAGTGTTTCCTTATCAGAAGAGTTACATTTAGAGAAGCTAAAACTGCGGCTACATTTCCAGTCTTATGTGCTCAAGTTGACCTCTTGGTTTCACATTCAAATTTGCACTTGCACCTGATATGCTTCCCTCTGTCCTTGTCTACATCCCCCAATCTCTAAACAATGTGATGGAACTCTTACCCTTTCCCTTGCACTTCTGGAAGAAGCCATACTCATGAGGAACCTTAGCCTTAAACCACCTGTGCTCTGTATATCTTAAATAGGCATCCAGCCGTTCAGGGACTGATGTCATAGAATCATAGAATCAACCAGGTTGGAAGAGACCTCCAAGATCATCCAGTCCAACCTAGCACCCAGCCCTAACCAATCAACTAGACCATGGCACCAAGCGCCTCACCCAGTCTTTTCTTGAAGACCCCCAGGGACGGTGCCTCCACCACCTCCCTGGGCAGCCCATTCCAATGGGAAATCACTCTCTCTGTGAAGAACTTCTTCCTAATATCCAGCCTATACCTACCCTGGCACAACTTGAGACTGTGTCCCCTTGTTCTATTGCTGGTTGCCTGGGAGAAGAGGCCACCCCCTACCTGGCTACAATGTCCCTTCAGGTAGTTGTAGACAGACTCTACTGGTTGAGACATAGAGTTGAATTCACAATAATTTTTCTTATTATCCAATCACAAACAAAACACCCCAAGAATATTTGTTTAAAATTAAATGCAAGACTTTGGAACTGTAGTAGACAGCAAACAAGTTTTTGCTTTAATATTTCTGTATCCTTTCACGTTCAAATCAGAACTGCTAAAATGCAATTTTTTTTTTTCTTTCTATACTTTGAATTATCAGTACTGAGAAAATTATTTTGCCAGGGCAAATCAATCTAATCTTTTAAGACAAATACAGATAGAAAAATCTGAAAGACATTGCATAAAAAGATTCTGCTGTTGCTATTGATATGCTTTCTTAATCTGCATAGAGTTGAGTTCTTGTGCTCCCATCTTCTTTGGCATCTTCTTAATGGCCAGTTTGCCTAAATATAAGCAACTACACGAAAGGCTGCAGCCAGTCAAAGCTCTGTCATTTAGACAGGAATCTGTCTTTGGCTGTCAGATGTACAAATACTTAGGATCTGTTCAAAAGACTCTTTCAGGAGCCCAAGTAACAGCCCATTAAGGAACCCGGGTCCTATGCCTGAAATGGCATGAAGAGTGATGTAAGCCCCTGTCAGCCCTCAGCTATGGAGTGCTAAGCTAGTCTGAAGGCATTGAAGTGCACTGTCAGTAGAAGCTGAGACTTAAATAAACTAGTGCTGTTCTATCGGACTTTGCTCCTTAAGCCTGTTACTTATTGTCTTGTAAATTGAAAGTCACCAGGATTAACAAGTTTACTGATTTAGGTCGTGAGAACTGCTGGATGGCAAATGCAAAAGGCTGCAGTTTAGAAAGGAACATCTAAGCTTTGGTAAATTTAAGACCTGCATTCATGTTCAGAGCACTCATTGCCCATCACTTTAGGCCAACCACCCCCTCCACTCAAATTTTAAATTGATAAGAGGTGTATCTTAAAACAACAATCAATTAATACAGTTGTCATGCAGCAGAATCAACAGAAAAATGAATATCATCAATCATCTTTCAATGTCCACTGCAATATTAAATAGAAACCTTGTCTCCATGTTATGATGCAGCTGAGAAACTGAACTAGTGTTGCTATTAACTGGGATAAAACCCTATCTACAGGACTCCAACCCTTATTTGAAATTCAGTTTATTAAACACATCTCCCATTAAGCCAGTTTCATTATTTAAACAGCACAATACAATAAAAAGACCTTCAGGATTAAATTTACCATCCAAGTGATTTAGCTCTGAGTCACATGGAAAATGGTCTCATGTATCTCTTTCAAGTATAGCTTAAAATACCATAGCACAACTTGGCATGATTTGCACTCTTGAGAGAGGTCTGATTCTCACATATTAGGAATATACCTAAATAGGACTAAGAATCCCTACATGAAAGATGTTCTGTGTTAATATTGGCTCTTCTTTCACATGCAGGCACAGCTTTGTTGAAGCTGCACCCACTGAAGCGTAGCACGGACCTCTCATCATCCAGACCTCAAGTAATAGGGGAGTTACAGGTCAGAAAAAAGATATACTAACAATATTAGTTTGCTGGGCCTAGAAATTATGCATACACATAAACAAGGAGGAATCAAAGGAAAACAGTGGGGTGCAGGTACAGAAGAAACAGCAGATTTCTCCTTATGTAGCTAAGCTGTTGAGCTTGTCACAGGATATGGCAGCTGTTACTTGTTTACAAGGACTCAGAGGTATTTGGACTAAAATCCAGAACAAAATTCACCACAATTTAATAAGTACCTTGAGCCATGTGTCATGGGATGCTGGAACAGTGCACTGTGGTTAACAATGGGACAGCAATGTGCCCTTGTGGCCAAGAAGGCCAGTGGGATCCTGGGGTGTATTAGAAGAGTGTGTCTAGCAGATCAAGGTTGGTTCTCCTCACCCTCTACTCTGCCCTAGTGAAACCTTAAGTACTGCGTTCAGTTGTGGGCTCCCCAGTTTAAGAGCAACAGGCACCTGCTGGAGAGGGTCCAGCAGAAGGCTACAAGGATAATTAGGGGACTAATTATCTTTCATGTGCTTTGGGTACTGCCTGATAATATTTTGTGAGTAAATACTTAAAAGCCTCTTCTAATTCACTAATTGCCCTCTGCCATAAGCAGAAAGGAGCTTCCTGTGTCCTCTAGTGGATAAGCGGTATAATTAACCACAAGAATCTTCTCTTCCAGTATAATGTTTGCATTTGTCACTTTAAGAAATAAGTGCTCTAGTTTTGCCTGTTCCCTGCTTGTATAGATTTCCAAACCATACATTTTTTTGAACCTTATGAATAAGTTATCTGTGAAGTTTAGTGTTAATAAACAGTTTTCATAGTGATTAACAATCTTCATCTGGATATCAAAAGTGATACAGATTATTAATTTTGCATAATCCATCATGCTGTTCTACAGAGGCAGAGCAGACATTTTGTTACTGGCAATGGAAGGAAGCACTTTTCAGGTATAGTATTTCTTTGAAAAGACTGAATGGACCTGTGGTTTTCTTGCCCTCAGAATCACTCCTCTTTATTCTTTGTAGCCCAGTGCCAAGGTAATGTTATTACTGAGAACAACAGCAATCAAAGAACCTTACATTACTTCAACAATCTGAGAAATTTTACTCTTTTGGTTTTCCAAGGGTGGAGAAAGAGCTCTGTGCCAATTAAAAAGGCAGGCACAAGGTCAGTTCAGCAGGCAAATGAGTTTTCATACACAGTTAAATCCTTGTGTCAAGGTTTCAAGAAAATGATGCATTCCAAAGTATTTTAAGACAGCATGTTGCATTTGTGCATGTTCTCATTTGGGCATCTTCTAACTCTAGGTGAAAAATATTCTGACTGGGCAATGTCCCAGAGTATGATATAAGCCATTATAAGGGAATAAAACCAAACAAGTGAAGCAAAGCAAGACAGGTAAACATTTTCCTTTCCTCAGTATTTAGTAAGCAGTTTAGTACACACATCTCTGCAAAACAGAGAATACACATAATCAATAAATCCACATAAAGGTTGGTTTTGTAAAGCTATCCAAGGCTCTGTGTTTCACCCTACACTTTGGTTTGAGACATCCATCCTTCCAACTGAGCCTCCAGAAGTCCTGAATGCTTTCTCAGGGGTCATTTTGCTAATCCCATATCGGAAGTCAGTAACATTTGAACCATGAGCCTGTATTCCATCAGGGAGCATACACAAGGGAGGACACCTTCCCACAGTACTGTAAGTGATGTTATCCCCAGCTGCAACATAATCATATTTCCCAAAATCTGCAACCACTTATCTGAGTCTCAGCTACCAGTAACCAGGCAGGGCTGGCCAGTCATATCTTGTTAGTGGTTTCTCAGAGTGTGTTGCAACACTCACAGCTCTCTGATGAAGAGTCTGAAAATGCAGGTACTGTGTCAAAGGAGCACGAGTGGAAAACACAAAGTATCCATTGTGAGATCTAATATAGGCTCTAATACCAAAAGACTGCAATCCTGTGATGTCTCCTGGCAATAACATGCAAAGTCTCACGTACTGCCAACCACAAAGTCATGGTATAGACTTCTTACCTCACAGGAAGGGTCTAGACTTAAGAGAATGGAGGAATCAGATGTATAGATCTTGATAAAACAAGATGATAAGAAAGAAAGAGACATGTATAAGAAAATGGGATTTCAACTTTTCTCCCCTTTTAGCTAGAGGACATGAAATACACAAATGAATGGCAGGACCTTTAGACATTACTAATGGTCTTCTTATAAGCAGAATATTTAATTGCATGCATGCTTCTCTTGAGCACTTATTCCTTCCAAACTGGAATTTGAGCCATTATGGGTGAGGAGGCTGGGACTAAGAGCTTCAGGCAGATTCCATCATTAGTCTTAGATGTATGCAGCCACGCTCTAGCCTCAAATGTGTTGTCTCTGCTTGCTTCAGTGCACTTTGCATTAGGAAAAAAACAACATGAACACACATGCACAAAGAAGGGTAACTGTAAAGAAGAAGATAATTTGAAAAGCTGGAGTGGTTCACTGAAAACAGAAGAAACAATCCTGTGAGTGCATGCAATAGCAGAAGGGGTCAGGGTGAACATAGCACTGAATCACTTATGCTAATATTTTGTTTTAATTCCCCCCCCATCTGATTCTAAACTAATGAAAGAAAATAAAATTTTAATAGCCAGGCTAAGTCTGCCAGAGTATCACAGCATTTAGTGAGCCTAGAGGCAAGAGAGAGGAACCTGGTTTGCATTCTCTGTTTTTTTATAAAAAGGAAAAAAAATATCCATATATCCATATACATTTATGATTAGTTCACCAGCACCAAGGGCTTTGCAACCTTTTGCTGTCATCAGATATGACACTTCAGACTGTCAACAGCATGACACAGTTCCTAACTGTGGCTGGCACGTTTTTACCTACAAACAGATGAGAGACAAAACTGTGTTTATTGAAACCTTTATATTCCACTGCCAAATTAATCTTATTCTACATCTCTGTCACATCCCCATCTCATGTAGCAGACATCCACTGTCACCTACAAATTACCATATATACTGGTATATAATTTGTAGGTACTTATCTTCACCACTAAGTCCAGGATTTGGGGCATTAAATCACCACTGAACTTCTGGTTCTCTCCTGCTCCTGAACTTCAGACTTCTTTCTCCCCTGCTCTCAGCAGGCTGTGGATTGATGCAGCACTGTACTGCACTCAGCTTCTTATCAAAAAAAGCATGAGGTCAGAGTTCAGCCACAGACAGGGCACTAAGACAGAAATTAAAACAATAGATGCCAGAAGGCAGAAAATGGTAAAGTGCACTGCAAAATCACTGAGCTCTGAAACATCTTGACACAATGGCGTATTATGGTGGCAAAGCAATTACAGAGTTCACAGTCTTCCCTACTGAGAGAAACAGGTCAGTTTTCATTTCTCTGACCTACTGTTTCAAGCTTTCTGCAGAATCAAACAGGATTAAATCGATTTCCACTTTGCTCACTTGCAGATGTACAAGTAATAGAAATGTAACTGCATTAAGAAAATCTGATAAAAATGGATGTGCAACAAAAAGCAAATTTTTAGAGAACACAAGGCCATTATCATAGACTAATTTTGTCTTTAAGCAACCTTGTGAAAGGTCCCACTTTTTCAGATGGAAAACTGAATCACAGGATACTTAAAGGACAAAGTTCCACCTTTTTTTCCTCTGAGATCTCTGCTTTCCTTTTTAAAACTTTCAGTCCTGTTTTGCCCTCTCTAATGGAAAAGCCCATGCCATAACCCTTCAGGGCAGTACATGCCAGGATAAGGTCTGCTTCCAGTCACAGATTCTTTTAAAGATAAACAGATAGAGCTTAGCAGGTCAGCAGAATAGACAAGCAAGCAGTAGAAGGCACTATCATTCATGTCAGAGGGCAACTTAAAACCATTCTTGGCTTTCCATACTGAGGAGAAATGTGCAAGATACAGGAGTTACCAGTGCCACTGTGAGGTCTTTTTTTTTAGTCCCATATTCATTCATTACCAAGGCATAAAGTCATACAGATGGGGACTAGACCTGCACATGGGCCTTATCTTGCTTCCCTCACAAATACTTCATTTATGACACAAATACAGGGAGGAGACAGAGAAACATAGCATCTGCAAACAGTATCAAAGGAGTCTTCACATGAAATATAAACTATATTTGTATCTTTCTGAACATGAAACATTTTTCCTTTACATTCCATTTAGTAGAAGAAAAATCCCAGCTATTTTATCTGAATGACTGAGTTTTATATATGGGCTGTAGAAGAGCTGCTTACCAAGGAAATTCACTAATCTATTTTCAAACCACTACTTACTAACAATGAACTTTTAATAAGTGTGTTTGACAAGACAGAAATACTCTCATTTAAGATGAGGTGATTTCTGTACCTACTCCAGCATGAGATCCCTATGCAATATCAGCAACACACGTTGAGTTCTTGAGAAATGGTTTGTGACCTGTGTTGGGGACACAGACAAATTGCAGATTTCAGAGTTCAACTAGAAGTGGTATCATCTCCTATCCTTGCTTTGCTAGTACACTTCATCAAAGGTCTCAAAATGAGAAAGCACCCACTCATAATCTAGAAAGAGAATGGTCATTTTGCAGCCAAAGATTTAACAGCACTTCGTAAGTGTGAAGAGTTTGACCATTGTGGTATGCTGGCAACATGACTGAGAAAGACTTCCAGGAGCAAAGTGAGATAACAGCTTGTGTTATCTCCCCATGGTATGCATGATTGTACTCTGCGTAGGCTTGTTCTGGTACAGACATTGCACACTCCTGGCATTGGCTGTAGTAACAGAGAAATGAACAGATGAGTGTTTGACCTTAATACTTGTACAGACAAATAGAGAAAGGAAACTGAGAGACTGAGTCTGGCTAAAGTGAAGCCAGAACCCAAGAAATCTAGCTGTTACTCCATGCACACTCACTTTCACACCTCCATACCTCATACCTAACTTCTCCATACCTAAATTCATGGCTGGATCCAAGTCCTTTAGTGCTGCCTCAACATATGCAACTAGCTCAGGGCAGCCTATTGCCACCATGCTGTTTGATAGCAAACTACTTAATGGTTTGATTAATGACTTTTAACTGTTGCTCTTCTAATTTCTTCTTTTCACTACTGTTTATTTACTTACTTTATTCTACTCCTCCTTCCTCCTCTTGTCAGGCAAATATAGCTAGGAGAGTTTTAATTAGCTGAGGATATTGCTTTGTAAAAACTTTGCTAATGACTTACTCTTGCTTATAAACCCTGGGGCGTCAGCTTCTCATGTGTCAACAGCTTCCTGTAAAGCCTCATCATTCTGTATGTGAAATTTGTCCCATAATAGAAAACTAATGACTAACTCATATAACTTAACATACCAAAAGAAGGCAATTCAGAACTAGCTGAAGAGATCTGTTTGTTTATGGATCTGCTTATGTGTTTGTCAGTAAAGTGCCACACAACCTTAGCGCTTGAAAATCAGTAAAGTTTCTGACTTCAAATAGGCTTTTTTTTTTGGCCTAGTTCACTTGCTCTTAGTCATGGCTGGTTATAGCTCTCTTAGCCCTATGGTATGCTTTCCCAGAATGGTGTCAAGGAAATCATCATAAATCCCACTCTGTTAGTTCCTCTGTCATATGCATCATCATCATAGTACTATGTATCCCAGGACTTGTTCAATCTTGAATTAAGTAGCTCAGCTGCATTTATTCCACCATCTCCTCCTCACTCATGCCTTAACTCGTGGTGCTTAAGAGGTATTTTGCTGTAATTGTCCTAAACGGAGCTGTTACCACTTTGCAGGTTTCATCAGAGCAAGATGAGCTTTTGCTAACAGGGATGACAGCTTGCGTTTCTGGGAATCAGCTTTGCCTGGAAAACTTTCTCTGAAGTCAAATGAAAGATAATCAATCAAAGGTATGAAAGAATCTAAAATACTGGAAAGCATTCTATGCCACAGAAATAAATTACATACTCTTTACAGAATAATTACAGATTGTATGGCATCCACACTCTGGTGGTCTGGATAGTAGAAGGTAGCAGGACTGACCAAGCATTCACAACCACAGAAAGCTGCCACAACACAGTTAAAAATCTTTATGCGAGAAAAGAGCCAAATTAGAATCAAGTAATTTGTACTTTCAGTCAGGTTGTAGTTTCCCCTTGTGTCAAAGCCAGAAGAGGGATTATTATCCTGGGAGTATAGCACCAGAAACGTATAAAGAAAGCTATTGCTGCAGACAGATCAGACAAAGGCTCTGGTAAGCTTTCAGTAATTCAGAAGTGACATGAAGTGTTCTTATCTCCAGTCTGTGATACTTCACCTATATGAGACCTAGGTCAAAATTAGACCAAACAACATTTTTTAACTTTGAGTGAAGGATGGCAAGCAAGAAGTCTGGTTTAATGTTCTCTTTATGGTGTACAGGTTTTGGGTTGGGTTTTTTTTTTCCCCACTATATCATTACTATTTTCTTGATAATAGAATCATTGAATTGTTATGGTTGGAAGAAACCTTTATGATTATTAAGCTCAACTGTTAATCAAATGCTGCTAGGTCACTACACTACACACCACTAGCACTACACTTACCTATCTTTTATATACCTCCAGGAATAGAAACTCCACCACTCCCTTAACAACTCTTTTGGTGATTAAATTTTTCCTAATATCAAATTTAAATCTCCCCTGGTGCAACTTGAGGCTGTTCCTTCTTATCTATTGCTTGTTACCTGGGAGAAGAGATTGATCCCCACATCACTGCAACCTCCACTCAGGTAGTTGTAGAGAGAAAGAAGGTCTTCCCTGAGCCTCTTTTAATCCAGACTAAACACCCCCAGTTCCCTCAGTGGCTTCCTGTGAGACTTGTTCTCTAGACCTTTCACCAGCTTTATTGCCCTTCTTTGGATGTGCTTCAAAACCTCAATGTCTTTCTTGTAGTGAGGGACCCAAAAGTGCATCTTTACAATTTTCACACTTAAAAAAAAATTCTCCCTAATAACCATGTAAGATGCAAAACCAGAAAACTGTTTTTCCTCCATTTTCTGAAGGGCTGCATCTTCAGCAGTAATCAGTATAAAGCAACTGCCACCATGACAAGGACTAGAGACACTAAATCTGAAATACAAATCATACCAGCACTTCTATTTTTAAAGAAACTGCACTGACACGGGCAGATTGCCAAAAGGGAAACAAAATGCTTGCCACGGTTTCATTGTGTCAGACAGTAACTGAAAGTTAGCTCAGCTTTAGGGTAAGGCACAAATGGGAACTTTTAAAGATATAATATACACTACTGACATTTAAAAAGACAAACACCAATTACAGAGCAAAGGGAGCATATTTAATAAAAGAAGGTTTTGGCAGCAAGTGTTTATTTGTCTTAGATCACTTTTTTTGCTTGTTTTTTAAGAGCACCATTGACATTGCTCATTTTCAGACTTGTTACATCCCTACTGGGTAACTTTCCAATTAATACCCTTATTAAAAAGTGCTCGACTATTTCACAGCAGTGGTCTCAATCACTGTAGCAATAAAATCATAGAATCGTAGAATCAGTCAGGGTTGGAAGGGACCACAAAGATCATCTAGTTCCAACCCCACTGCCATGGGCAGGGACACTCCACCCTAGATCAGGCTGCCCACAACCTCATCCAGCCTGGCCTTAAACACATCCAGGGATGGGGCCTCAACCACCTCCCTGGGCAACCCATTCCAGAGTCTCACCACTCTCATGGTGAAGAACTTCATCCTCAAGTCCGATCTATGCTGTGCATATTTATACTATAAAGCTGTGCATTATACTATGCATCTTCAAAACACTGCATAAATATTGAAGACCAGACCATGTCACAACTCAATCTACCTTCAGTAAAGGCAGTCCATAGCTATTTCAGCCTAAGAACTTCATTGTCTGCAGCCAAACACTGCAGCATCCCACTTGCATCCTTCTTGTTCTTACAGGTTTAGTACACATAGAGTGATTTTACTCAACCTTTTATTCCTTATGTGTCATCTAAATGAGATCTGAGGCTTCTTCAAAAATCTAATCATAACAGTAAATACCACACCCACAAAAAACAGATATTTTCCTTTCTCAAGGTGTTCTCAATTCTCCATAAATTAAGTTGCCAGGGTAGAATCTTCTCCTAGAAACCCATATATTAAACTATTTTTCCTGAATTTAAACAGCACTGCTGAACTAAAGAAGTGGCACTATGCAAAAGCCATGTCAAAGCACAGACCTTAAAAAGCTTTTTCAAATCATTCTCTAAAATGCACAGTCCACATATTAGCTTCGTAGGAAAGTGAAGACAGAGAAAGCTTTTCCACAGAAAGCAGGATTTTCCAGTTTGAAGGTTTCTAACGCTGTCCTTTCATGCCAATAGTGCTGTTAAGAGGTTACTTCCATAGTGGTTCTGGGTGTCACCTGCCCCCTCCCCTTCAAGGATTCACCCAAACTAAACTCCTCCAGCTGCAAGTTAAGGAATGAAGCTTTATGGTCACAGCTTAGCACAATTTACAAGCAGATGTACACAATATATTACAGATATTTACAACTATATGCAGTAATACACAAGTTAAAAGTAATAAAGAAATACAAGGCCCCTCCCAGCAGTCAGATTGCTCAGGAGAGGCTCCCAGCGACCCTTCCACCTTCTTTCCACCCCTCCCCTTATCTCAGAATCTGCCTTACATGCAAGGTGATCTGGAAAGGTCAGCAAGAGACGTTAGAAGCAGAATGATTAGTCGGGAAATGTGCAGGGTCAGGCACATGTGCTATGTGCTAGCCTTGAGCTCTGTGGTAAAGGGTTGGACTTGATGATCTATGAGGTCTCTTCCAACCTCGGTGATTCTGTGATGCTGTGAAAAGAGTTAATATGGCAAAAGCCAGACAGAGACAATCTTATCTTTCTTTGTGTCCATGTTTTTATATGTCCCAGCAGAATGGGTAATTTAGACATCACCTTAGTTTCTTTTCACAGCCAATAATCTAATTTATCTCATTCAAATACTCCAATTAGCCTCAAACCAGTACAACTTCTCACAGAAATCACTTTATATAATCTTCAGTACACTTCAGCTTGGTTAGCAGCAGCTGCTTATCCAATGACTAGGTGGGGGCAGGCATTATCCTGGTAGAGAGAGATGTTTTGATGTTGATCTGGTATTACATTTGGCCAGCATAAATACATTTGTTACCAAAGGCATCATGTTGCTAAATCATATATCATCACAACAGATCTATAAATTTATCTCATTTAGATCTCAAATGTACCTTTGAAAACAAAGGCTAGAAGAAAGCTGCAACTTCACCAACACACAGGAAATAGGCAGTCATGCAGGAAGTAACCATAGCTGATAAATTCTGTTAAGGCTAATTGCAATTGATTGTCATTTAAAGATTCATCTGAAATTAATTACATGTTCTTTTAATAATCAAATTTTTCATATTGCATAAACCAGCTGGTAGGAAAATGCTTTTCTCACTATTAAGTCTCTGTCAAGGTCTAAGAGATAGCATAGAGATTTCAATTGAGGGACCTGGGTTTTTTTCAGATGGAGAAAAGGAGGCTGAGGGGAGATCTCACTCTCCACAACGCTGTGAAAGGAGGCTGGAGCCGGGTGGGGCTCAGTCTCTTCTCCCAAGGAACAACAGATAGGACAAGAGGAAATGGCCTTACATTGAGCCAAGGGATATTCTGGGTGGACATTAGGGAAAAAAATCTTTCCAGAATGGGATCTCAGGCACTGGAACAGGCTGCACAGCAATGTGATGGAGTCACCATCCCTGTGCTGCTGAGGGACATGGGTTAGTGGTAGTGGTTTAGCAGTAAGGGAGGGATTGTAAGCTCCAGGCAAGTGGTTGGATGAGAGGATCTAAAGGTTTCTTTCAACCTCAACAGTTATGTGATTCTGTATGAAATGGCTGTCATTATATTTCCTCTCAGCTTCAGATGCTGGAGTAGGGTGTTACAATCACAAAATGTTGAGCTATTTTTATTTTTTTTTCTGGAATTCAGATCACCTTCAGTACCTCAACACTTTAATAACATATCCAAAATCAGCCTGGAAAAATCTTGACTGCATGTCAAGGTTTGCATCACAACGAACTGACAATCATTTCAGTTCTCAATATTTTAATTCATAAAAGAGCAAATCAATCCTTTAACTTTTAAAAGTGATCACTTAGATGATGGGAGAGTGAACAGTCACACAACAGAATGCTTTCAGTAAAAGCAGCAGTTCCCTCAGGATTTGTGTACTGATACTGAGACATTCTGAGCATTTCACTGCAGAGTAGTCACATTATTTTTCCTATTCTGAATTAGCCTTAAAGGCACCTGGACTCACAGAGAGGCACAGCCTTGTCATCTTGATGCAAAAGTAGACAGAACATTTCTAAACTATTATTTCATGTTTTTTTACCATCATGTTGCTTTAGGGAAGCAGTTTCAATTAGCTGCCCCAGTTTCTTGCAGAGATAAAAACTTTCATTTAATGTTTCAGAGGTGATATTCTGAAGAGCCAATACATTCCTTGTAAAATGCTGGAAGCTACTATACTAAAAGCACTGAACAATGTCAAAGTGATATTTACTTAAGTTAGATCTTTCACTTACATTTTTTTACTCATGGTTCTAAAACCATAATTGGGATAGACATCTATAAGAGTAAACAAAAAATACTATTAGAAAGCATAGCCAATTCTGCTATAGGAAGCCAGGCTCTCACATCCCAACAATCTAGCAAACAGTGCAAGCAAATAGAAAAAAAAAATCACAGTATCACCAAGGTTGGAAGAGACCTCACAGATCATCAAGTCCAACCCTTTACCACAGAGCCCAAGGCTAGACCATGGCACCAAGTGCCACGTCCAACCCTGCCTTGAACTGCCCCAGGGACGGCGACTCCACCACCATCTATTAGAAACAAGAGAAAAGGGATGCTGGCAGAAACATTTGTGAATTACAGGCAGGAGTTCTGAAAGAACTGAGACTGGAAGTGAAAACTTCTTCATTCTACAAGCCACAAAGGCAGCCAGCTGAACTACTAACCCACAGTTGAGTGAGTTGACTGGGGATAACGTTGGGTCTGAGTTCAGTACAAACCTGAACAGCCTGCTGCCATTAAACTATAGAATTGTGCCTCTTCTGCTTCACACAGGGGTAAGAAACCAAGTGTCTTGTGTTCTGACAGTGACCTTATCACTACTTACGTTAAATTAGAGAAATTCTGTATCTGAGACAATGTTACTAAACCTATGAGAGGGAGCATTTCCAGTACTAAACCTAAGTGTGCTGTACACAGAAGGGACAGGTAAATCTGACAAGAAGTATGGTTCTGAAACCTCTTGAAAGGAGGTTGTAGCCAGGTGAGGGTTGGTCACTTTTCCCAGGCAACGAGTGACAGAATAAGAGGACACAGTCTCAAGCTGCACCAGGGAAGGTTTAGGCTGGATGTTAGGAAGAAGTTTTTTGCTGAGTGATTGACCACTGGAATGGGCTGCCCAGGGAGGCAGTGGAGTTACCATCCCTGGAAGGGTTTTTAAAAAGACTGGATGTGGTGCTTAGTGCCATGGTTTAGTTAATTAGATGGTTGGGTAATAGGTTGGACTTGATGATCTCAAAGGTGTTTTCCAACCTGGTTAATTCTATGATGGCCAGAAACAATTGTTGAAATGTCATCTAAAATATGTTCTCTCTCTTAATTTCTGTTGAGGCACCTTAGCAATTTTGCACATTGCTTAATTCTAATAGGTTGAACAGTTAACTATCTTAACAAAAGTAGTGTTGATTTTAAGATTAAATTCAAAAGACAGAACAAAACTGTGGTCTGGATTACTGGATGAGAGAGAGCTCAGTTAATGTATTTCCATACCTTTGATAGAACTACAGATTTCCTCCTATTTAATGATATCTATATTTGAGGAATATAGATGTTTATTTAAATAACTTAATAGCTTATATTTATTTTACAGAAGGCTGCTTCCAGTGGACTGTAGATGAAACACAACACTGGCAGTAGCCTTCTAAGAGTCAAGTCTTAATGTTCAGACACTAAACCTGGTTTGTACCACTTTCTTCAAGCCAAAAGTATGGGATTTTTATTCTGCACATTTTGAACCGTGAATGAAACTGAATCACCTTAACAACATCACACGGACTCCAAGTTTTCTCCAAGACAGCATGGGGTTATATTGCAAGAAATGTTATCACCAACTTGTAAAAAATCTATTAAAAATCTAGACTTACTTTGGACATAGTCCAATTATTTTTCTAATATGGGAAAGCTTATAAGTACTTAGTCCAGAATACACCTATTTTCAATGATTTTTCACACATCTGGCTCTTTTCTGTAAGCTATAAGCTTCCAGAATGAAATAGAGAGCTGTAATGATATGTGTTTGGTGGCTGATATTGTAACTTCTATTCTGGCTTGTGTCCCTGTGCCAAATTTGGGCAGGTATTTCTTTCATCAATACTCCTGAAAGAAATTGCCAAGTGAACAACACTAGCAAGCATGCCTTTGGTCAACGTATTCTGACTTCAGTAAGTATGTGGAAGTGTTGTCAATACCAGCCACTTGGTTGTATTCACATTGTTCCCTCTTCAAAGTATCATCTTTGCAGTTCATGCAACTGCCTTGTATTTCTTTAGTTTCTTCACACAGCACATCTTTCAAGTTTTCATCCTTCATTATGCCAGCGGAAAAGATATAATCATATACTGTATCCCTTTTATCTTCAGTGAGTTTCAAAGACAAAGAATAATGTAATACCACACATGATAAAATCATTTGTCAAGAAATATCTTACTGTGTTTCCACTAAAGTAAAACAGTTCAGCTCAGACATCCCTTGTCTGGCCACCTCCACACCTGCAAGACTGAAATGGTCATGAGTAACAACTTCTACTATAAAATGCAAAGTCAGAAACCAAGAAGTTAAGGTGGATACAAAGTTGAAAAGCTAGGCAATAACATAGTTAAAAGTCAGAAAAATAAGTCAAATGTGGCCAAAAAGGCTGTTTTACAGGGAGTAGTAGCCTGCAGGTCAGGAGTCTGGCTCCAATGAGAAAGAATAGAGAATGGGCAAAGATTACAAAATCTGAATGGTTGCTCAAAGGAGCAAGGGTCAGAACCGAGAATTAGAGATGATTATCCTGCTCATGTATGCAAACAATAAGCAGTCCATAGCAACTGGTGGGTTAAATCTTACACCCACTTGGATTCAGTAGATCACTCAGCAGTTTTATGGAACGATTCTCAACTGGCTGGGCTTCTCAGGCTCTGTGCTCTCCAAGCTGGAATCTAGATGCTGACAAAAGTTTTATTGTCCAGCTGAAATCTAAAGGACTAATAAAAGTCTTTAAATAAATCATATGAATTTTTGGAACTGCTCAGCAAAAATGGGTTCTTCTGACTTCATTTTTCTTAATTCGTATACTAAAAACTTCCTTTACCTCCCTACAGAGGTTTTACAGATTCGAGATCAGAAAGCTGAAAAACCAGTTGCTGTTAACTGTAACAGATTTCTGGGACCTCTCTGTAAGCAGCATGTAAGTTCTCCACTTCACAGTCCCCAGTAAAAGCAGCTGGCAATCCATCAACAAATAAAATTTACTTATAGCTTTTAAATCCATGTGTATGATGCTTCAGGAATTGCAGAGGGAAGGAAATCCAGACAAAAACTTGCCTAATAGACATTTCCTGACTTTGACTATAGTGGTAAAAAGGAAATTTTAGCATGTTGCAGCTGCCCTAGGTGTTTTACACAGAGTATGAAGTGCTAGGAAGAATGGTGTCTGACAAGGTAGGAGGAAATTCAGCTCTGTTCCCTGGATCTCAGTTAATTGCCTGTTTTGTGCAGAAACATCTGAGAGGTAGCACTGTCACAGCCTGTAAGATGTCTACTCTCTGTAGCCTGAGTCTTTGTAGAGGCACAAACATGCCTGTAGGACAGCTATCAATTTTTTTTTCCATTTAGGATTGTGTCCTCCTGGAAAAAAACATGCTGCAATCATGAACTGCACACACAGGTGTGGTCACACCTACACAGATACTTATCATAAATTAAGCTAGATAGATGAACCATCAGAAGCCAGGACCTTCTATAAACAGAAATATTTAATGCACAGACAGATGACTAGTAGAATAATTGTCTGCTGCTACCTCTGTTAGTTTGATGCAATAATATAGGGCTTTATTTTAGGCTCAAGTCACAACTAGAGGATAACCTTAGCCTCACTTAAGCCAACTTTTAGTGTACTTCTTTTCAACAGCATTTTAAATTGCATCCCCAGTTTCAATCGAGTGCATCTTGATGTAACAGGAACACAGTTCAGAGGAACTCGAGTGACAAAGTGCTAAAGAATGTTTTACATGAGAGAGTCACAGCATGAGGAGATTTGCCAAGAACTCTGCTGGCAGGACGCAAGAAAGAGCTGAGCAACTTTAATAAGATCAGAGTAAATGAAAGCAAAACAAAAAAAATAAACCAAAAAAAGGCAGAAGAAAGGCCAAGGTAATAGAAATCCTGTCTGACTATAAAGGCTGAGGAGATGAAAGGCAAAAGGAACTTCGTGTGTTTTCTGCCTCCTTGTTTTTGGGCTCAGATGCACTGGTGCACCTCTGCAAATGTCAGCAAGTCAGAAAGCAAATCAAAAGGAGCAGCTCTGATCTGGTGAACGTGCTTTTGAAAAGGAATACATCTACCAAGGGCGTGATATGACACACCAGGCCACCTGGATAATGAGGGGCAGCACATGAGAAGGAGAATGAATTAGGTCAGCTCCTAAATGAAAAAGCCGATGGCAGAGATGGGTCCATTTTGCTGGAACTTTCATTATGAAACATCTTTGTAGCAGTACTTTGGGTCTCAGCTTTGGTACTCCCTTTGCTGTGCAGAAAAAGTGCTGGTGGACATGGGATTTCAAGGAGCTAATCTCTGACTTGGAGCCACAGATGTCTAAGCTCTCTCCTAAAACAGTTTCCAGAAAGCTTGAAAAATACTGAGCTAAAGTCCGTTTTTGTCTATACTTTCCTAATTGCTTGAGAATATTGTGAAGTTAAAACAAATTGCCTAAGTGCCATGATTTGTGAACTGCATCCAAAGATATAACCTTTTCTTCTAATACCCAAAGACTTACCTTAAAATTGGTACAAGTAAGCAACTTATATTCACACATAAATGTACAAACAAACTTATTTTTTTCTGGTGAGGTTAGGGGGGAAAGAGGGAAATGAGTATGCAAACTGACAGATGTTTAAACAGGCTTTTGTGATTTTGCTTAAAAGCTTCAGTCAGCAAGTTTCCAACAGAAATTCAAGAGAATCACAGAATCACAGAATGTCAGGGGCTGGAAGGGACCTCAAAAGATCCATCTAGTCCAACCCCCCTGCCAGAGCTGGATCTCCTACACCAAATCACACAGGAACACATCCAGGCAAGTTTTGAGTATTTCCAGAGAAGGAGACTCCACAATACCTCTGGGCAGGCTGTTCCAGTGTTCTGTTTCCCTCACAGTGAAAAAACTCCTCATGTCTACATAAAACTTCCTATGCCTCAGCTTGACCCACTGCCCCTTGTCCTGCCATTGGACATAACCAAGAAGAGCCTGGCTCCATCCTCCTGTCACTCGACCTTTACATATTTATAAACATTGATGGGATCACCTCTCAGTCTCCTCTTCTCCAAGCTAAATAGCCCCAGCTCCCTCAGTCTCTCCTCATAAGAGAGATGTTCCACTCCCTTAATCATCTTTGTAGCTCTGTGTTGGACTCCCTCAAGCAGTTCTATTTCCCTCTTGAACTGGGGGATCCAGAACTGGACACAGTACTCGAGACGTAGTCCCTGCTCGATATCCTGTTCCTACCAGACAAGATCTTGAACTCCACCATCTCGTGGTCACTAAGGCCAACCTGTACAGAAATTTGGGTAAGTGTAATTCTCGTGATGACTAAACAAAGGGCTTTAAAAAGCAAGTTGGAAATTATATAGAAAGGAATAGCCATGGATCTTGTTCACTTACATTTTAACAACCTATTAGTTGTAAGTCTTTACCTTTACTGTGAAATAAAAGTAGTGTGGAAGTGTAAGCAAGAACAGCTTGTTAACTTGTAAGAAATATAGAACTAATCCTGTAATGCTATTGCTGCTGTTTTGGTCATTGAACTGTAGTTTACTTCCACAGATATTCATGTAACTACATTTACTGTGCAAGGTGAATTTTTTTGCTTGCTGCTTGTATTCAAAGAAGCAAATTTACATTTACTCATGTGAACACTCAGACCATCC
This sequence comes from Pogoniulus pusillus, assembly GCF_015220805.1. Taxonomy (NCBI): domain Eukaryota; kingdom Metazoa; phylum Chordata; class Aves; order Piciformes; family Lybiidae; genus Pogoniulus; species Pogoniulus pusillus. Next base: position 44,544,774 of record NC_087264.1, on the reverse strand, counting down.
AAAGTGCTGAAGGCATTGAAAAGCATTGATTGACTTACTTTAATCAAATGAACTAAAATAGCTAACAGCACAACAACATTAAATATTTTATATCACAAATACATTTGGTGAATTAGTTTATAAACTGGATATTGCTGTGTTTGTCATTAAAACACCTTCTTCACTGGCTAATCATCACATGCAATGACAATAGCACAAGAAAGAGGACAGGTTGAGTCAAGTAATGAATAAGCACAAGCATTACTATTTTACCTGTGCTTAGGCTACCTCTGTTGTTTCATTGTCTCCAGAGAATTGAGTTCTTTTCCCACATAATTTTGTATTATTCTGCTATGCAGTTCAGAGCTAGAAATGGAAATACTGGGGGGGGGGGGGGGGGGGAACCCATACTTCAAAACAAAACCATGAATGAGGCTATTTCTGCTCTGTTCCAAAGCCATCCAGGGATGGAAAAAAGCTCAGAGGAAGGTCTCCTCTAATGAGATTTCTCCTCCAAAGATTTTGGACACACTTGGCTGAACATTTAAACCCTGCAAAGTTTATCTGATGAGAAATGAATTTCTGGGCAATCCCCTTATGCTCATGGGTCCAAGTCATGACCTGGAAGGTCTTGTGCTAGAAGTGGTAATGAAACCCAGAACTTTATAAAAATTAAAAGGTTGAAGCTGAATCAGAAGAAACATGAAATAATTAATTGGAGCCCTGTAACTTTTACAGGGTCTTTGGTATCACATTTCTAACGCTATTGCAAGGCATTTCTACAAAAGCAAAAGATACATATCTCATGTTAAAAATGAAGCAGCAATCTCTCTTTATCTGAACACATCCAAATCAATGCTGGCTTTCATTTGAGCTTTAAAAAATATGAGATGGCAACAGAATGACAGAGAGATGTTAATTTGACTGATCCAGTGCAAATTCATGGAAATATAGTTTTGCAGAAAGAAAAAGGATTTTCTGGCTGCCAGCTCTTAAAGACAGCTGTTTTCTGGGCTTCAGAGCACTGTGCATTTTACTGTTGCTTTGGTGTGCTGCCACGTTAGTCATTTAAATCTCTGTCCAAGACTGTAAAGATTTGTGAATGAAACAGACTAGGAATATAGTGCCTGAACCCATTCTTCCCATCTCAGAAGAGGAGTAAGTTTCAACACAAATGCAACCTGTTAACCAAAGTCTCTGTAATATCATGAAGACAAGCATCTCACACACAGCTCAGAAGTGTGCCCTCATTCTGGTCCAGAAGCTTCAGCTGAAAATAACTGTAGAAAGCTCAGATGATGACAGGTGGTGATTTTCAGAAAATGTGACATAAAATTTAGGGTTTACAGACTACCAACACTCAAGCACGATTTTGTCCCATGACAAGTGTTGCTAAGAGTGAGGAGGGAGATTTCTCCATCACATTTCTTTTCTGAATAGCATCAGGGAATAACACACAACACCAGAGAAATGTGTCCAGTTCTGGGCCCCTCAATTCAAGAGAGATGTTGAGGTGCTGGAACGTGTCCAGACAAGGGCAACAAAGCTGGTGAGGGGCCTGGAACACAAACCCTATGAGGAGAGGCTGAGAGAGCTGGGGGTGTGCAGTGTAGAGGAGGCTCAGGGGGGACCTCATTGCTGTCTACAACTACCTGAAGGGACATTGTAGCCAGGTGGGGGTTGGCCTCTTCTCCCAGGCAACCAGCAATAGAGCAAGGGGACACAGTCTCAAATTGTGCAAGGGGAAAGTATACGCTGGATGTTAGGAGGAAGTTCTTCACAGAGAGAGTGATTTGCCATTGGAATGGGCTGCCCAGGGAGGTGGTGGAGGCACTGTCCCTGGAGGTGTTCAAGAAAAGACTGGATGAGGCACTTAGTGCCATGGTCTAGTTGACTGGCTAGGCCTGGAGGACAGGTTGGACTGGATGATCTTGGAGGTCTCTTCCAATCTGGTTGATTCTATGATTCTAAGTGATTTTAAGACTTCATTCCATCTCTCATTGAAATAAATGGCAAGAAACAATTATGGGCAGAATTTGCATCATTGCTTGCAAAACCCATGAGCTTTCTGCAAAGAAAGGGAGGGTTATGTCAAAGCATAAAAAAAATTAAAGAGACAATACTTTTTGTCTCTTCTGTGTACTAGGCAACCTTCTTTTTATGTACATATACTCCCTTTGTTGTCTAAAACAACCCTTTCCGTTATTGTCAGCTTTACCTTGCTGAACAGCAAAGACTGTGTTTGGTCAGCAGTCCTGCAGTTCTGCAGCAGACAAAGACAACAAATGAAAGGAAGAGATGCAAGCCCTGATGGTAGGATGTGAAACCTGATGACTGTAAACATTAAGGAAACATGTAAAAGCAAAGTAAGCACAACTAGACTGGAGCCTCTATCTCTGGAGGTATTCAAAACTCACCTGGACATACTCTTGTGTGATTCACTCTAGATCATTCAGCTTTAGCAGGGAGGTTGAGCTAGACCAGGGGTCCTCAAACTACGTCCTGCAGGCTGGATACTGCCCCCCCAGGGTCCTCAGTCCAACCCGCCGGTATTTACAGAACCTCCCCACCGGGGGCTGGGGGCGAAACCAAGCAGCCACTTGCTGCCACTTCATCCACTCCTGGCCTCCGCAGCCCCCAAGCACCTGCCGGGACTGGGCTGGAACCAAACTATAGTCCGGCCCCCGACACTACTGGGCTGGACCCAACCTCTAGTCTGGCTCCCGACAAACTATAGTCCAGCCCTCGACAGTGTCTGAGGGACAGTGAACTGGCCCCCTGTTTAAAAAGTGTGAGGACCCCTGAGCTAGACAATAACCAGAGGTCCCTTTCAATCCCTACCATTCTGTGATTCTGTGAAGCTGTTCTTTGCCTATGTTCTTTACTATGCTGGTTCTCTACAATGAGCACCATACCTCAGCAGCTGCTCAGAAATCCTTAGTAATTTTCAAGTACAGAATATCAAGTATGCCAGTAATTATGGCCTCCCATTCTCAAAATTCCATCTATAATGAGGTAAAGGTTTCTCATCCCAGATCTTGAGAAAAGCTGAGTGTCTGTAACCTTCAGAAACCAGAAATTAGCTCCTAGAGCTTTTCAATCAACATTTTCATTAGCTCAGCAACAACAGATTTTTCTCCAGTATTTTCAGGTGGTTGCAATACTCCAGGAGACCTTGTAAGCAACAGAGACCTTTGAATAAAGACCAGTGCTATATCTATGTGCCTGCTGCAAGTACTGCCAGTTACTTCTCACAACCAGGGTTCTGAAAACCTGACCCATTTTTTCATTCCAAAACACCTATGTGTCATTACAAAAAGTGATTACTGAAACCCATGAAGCTTGAGAAATTGGTTATCTCAAACAGTTAACAGACATGAGTCTACTAATGCAGGTTAATGTGCTAATAAATTGTCCAGTTCTGAGACAATATGCTGCATTTAATGAATGATGTCAGGAAGAAAGTGCCCAGAAACCTGCTGGCACTGCTATCCATATTTTTGCTATCTGTGGTAGTGGATACAGGTAAGTGGTTGTTTCTAATGGCAAATAGCTGTCAGAGCCTTTATGCCATGCAACAACAGAGCTGGAATCTGTGATGAGCTAAATAAATCCAGGAGCTCAAACACAGACATTTTATCTATAACAACCTGTTTGTTGCCATGGGTTGAAACTTCTTATACAATCCCCCCTGCCCGTGAGATTTGCTAGTTTAACAGAGGAGGGAGCTTCTTCAAAAGTCCAGCAATTCCTATATATTAAGCAATAGGAGAATCAAGATCTTTGGGGCTCCATCATCTGTTTGGTTCAGTTTCTGAAAGGGTGAAAAGATAATACAGAGGCCCAAATTACAAGGGAAAGGAGGAAGAGGTAAGTGTTTATGTCAAAATTGCCCAATCATTTTCCTGTCCCCAAGAGATAACATTTCCTGTCCAGCTTGCTTCCAAAAACTAACAAAGCATGCTTCAATAAAATTCCATTATTTTTATCCTTCCTTCCCCTGCCACATTTTACTTGCACTCTCATTTGCAATCGAATGCAACAGGTTGAATAGCATTCAGCCTTTCCATCATTGTTTTATCATTTTTCTATACTCCTTTTGACAGTACAGCTTTTCAGAGGCTGAAGTCTTGAAATGCCACTGAGAAAGAAAAAGAAAATATAATAACCAAAAGGCAAACCAGCCAGTGATTTGCTTCCACTAGTGAAAAGTAGGAAAAGGGGACAACAGAGAAGAAGGTAAAATACTGTTATGCGACTAATTTAACATCTCTAGCTTTACAGACTAGATGGAAGGCACGGATCAGAGTGGAAAGTTTTGCTAACAAACTTAGGTCAGCTTTCACAGTATCACAGTATTATTAGGATTGGAAGAGACCTCACAGATCATCAAGTCCAACCCTTTACCACAGAGCTCAAGGCTAGACCATGGCACCAAGTGCCACGTCCAACCTTGCCTTGAACAGCCCCAGGGACAGCAACTCCACCACCTCCCCGGGCAGCCCATTCCAGTGTCCAATGACTCTCTCAGTGAAGAACTTTCTCCTCACCTCCAGCCTAAATCTCCCCTGGCGCAGCTTGAGGCTGTGTCCTCTCGTTCTGGTGCTGGCCACCTGAGAGAAGAGAGCAACCTCCTCCTGGCTACAACCACCCTTCAGGTAGTTGTAGACAGCAATAAGGTCACCCCTGAGCCTCCTCTTCTCCAGGCTAAACAATCCCAGCTCCCTCAGCCTCTCCTCATAGGGCTGTGCTCGAGGCCTCTCACCAACCTCGTCGCCCTTCTCTAGACACGCTCAAGCATCTCAATGTCCCTCCTAAACTGGGGGGCCCAGAACTGAACACAGTACTCAAGGTGTGGTCTAACCATTGCAGAGTACAGGGGCAGAATGTACAAAGACAGTAGAGACTCTAGACACAGTCAGTCACAAGGTTGGGCTCTGGAAAGCTCTGAATATGTAGCACTCATGCAGCAACAAATCTAGCTAAGGACCCTCAACTTGTGTTACAATACTTAAAAACAAATTTCTCTTTTCAGATATTCCCAATAAAACAAGATTGTTGCAATTCCCAGGAATTATTTTCTCTATAGCACAGAATCAATTATCACCATTCCATATTTTTACTGAAATTGAGTTATAGAAATCAATCTGAGCTCCCATTTACCATCTTGATTGCAACTATTCTGGAAACATAATTCATTTTTCACATGTATTCACTGAATTCCAGGACAGAATAGAGAATTTCTTTCACAATATGTTTATCAATAAATGTGCAGTGGTATATAATGGAAACATGGTTATGGACTGAAACTATTTAATTCAAGTGAAAAAAAAACAAATCTACTCAACCTAATTACACCCTTAAAATAAACAAGCCAATACTTCCCAGCTTAATTCCAAAAAGTACCAATTTTAAAGCACTTAATTATGGAGACACTGCTAATAAATCTTAACAATTCCCAAGGAATAACAGATAGCTTGTGATTTCATTTTTATTAACCTGTTATGAAATCCTATGCTAATTAAATCCAGGCATCAATAGCAAATTCTCTAAAGTAAGATTTGAACATCTCAATAATACATTAGCAATAAATAAATACTAAATAGTATTTTATTGAAATAAGACAAACCAAAAGCAGAGAGAGAGAACTAAGCAATTGAGAGCTAGAGGCAATTCCCATAGAGCTGTCTCCCTTACATAGTTTTTTTTTCAATATTTTATAATGCCTGCTGCATTTTGAATGTATTTCACATCAATGAATCTCCTCTTTGCCTCAGTGTTAAGGGCTGGGAGCTGAGGTGCCTTTTGTGAGCAAAGAGTCTGTAAAAGAACCTGTCCCCTGGGGCTGAGATGAAATAAAAGATAGGGAGGGATGAGAGAGAACCAGCAGACAGAACACCTGCCTCCAAGGGCTTACGGGAACAACCTCATTGCTGTTACAGGAGACAGGCTCTGGTGCCAAGTGCTCGCCTCCCCATGCTGACACATCTTGCTCCTGCTGTGCCAGGAGTCAGTGACAAAACTCTAACTGACTGCAGTGGCAAAGCTGCGTGTCAGGTTTTAGGCATGTATGTGTGTGTGTGAAAGTCTAATAGATGGATCATATCACAAACAAACATGGACGGAAAGTCTCCTGAATCTTCCTCTGCTTATCTTGCAATACATGAATAGGTCTTATTATCTGTATTAGAATAACCTCGAGGGATCTCAATCCTGGAAGATCTTATAATTTAAAAATACTAGTAGGAAAAATTGAAGGGAAAAAAAAAACTGTTTAGTGCCATATTTTAGAGTTCAGTTAATGCCAGAAGATTCCCAGCAACACCACTGACATTCATTCATCCACTTCTTAACAGACAAATGAGCCATGCTAATCTTACAAATATAAAATAAAAGGCTGAAGAAATCATCCAAGCTCATATGAGAAGTTGTAGAGGTAGCAGTAAATAAATCCCACTACAATAAAATCTGATCTTTAGGTGTTTCAGAAGTAACCTCTTTCTCAGGAACAGCTCATCTCAGGAACAGCTCAGCTTCCACATTTATTAGGGTGTGCCAGTGAGACCTAAATACTGAGTAACTGGTCAGGTATAGCTATGAGCACACACCCCAGTGCCAGATGGTGCTATATATTCAAGTAACAGGTAATCCTAAAACATGGAGCCCAGAAATGTGGCAACAACAACAACCACCACCACCAAGCAAACAAAAACCCACACAAAACCAAAATGTTGCCAATTTATTTTTCTTTGTAGCAGAAGAATGTTGAAAAATCTGACAGCCAAAACAGTTCACCATTCATTTATGTCACCAAAACCACACTGTGTAAGTCAGCCATCCAGGCTCTTCTGAACAGGGCTGGCATACAATGCTCTTAATGCATTGCTTTGCAATCATTGCTAACCTCCTCTCAAACATAAATAACCCACACTAAAGAATCATTTCTTATTTCAAGCATATGTAATCAATAACAAAATGAGTTCCAGTCCTCCCTCAGATCCCTCCCTGAATTCTCTCTCTCTCCCAGTACTCCTGACAAGAATTTGGGCTCACAGAACTGGTCCTGGAGAAAAAGAAGCACACAGGAATGATTAGAGAGGATAAAATTATAAAAGAAATGGAGTTCTGCTACTATATGCTCTTCAGGTTGACCTCTCATAACTCAGCAATACCACAAAGGCCAGGGACATCAACAACTTTGCTAAGGTCTAGCCCTACTGCAGAATGCGAAGGGCAACAATCTTCCATGTGAGCTGGTTAAGCACAGCACAGAGAACTGGCCAAGACAATAGATTTTATTTGCATGCATATAAGTGTCCTCAAATAAAGAACATTGTTTCTCAGCAAACAGTTAATAATCCACTGAAACATTTTTAAAGAGAAACAAATAGGGCCAAGGCTTCAGGCCAGCATCTACCTACAGACTGTAGTAATCCATTAGTGCCTATGGCCTGGAGATCAAAGCTGGCAAACAAGGGCACTCCAAGCAGTTCTCTGAAACCAAAGGGTCCCTGCTCCGCCTCCAGCTAACTAGTTCCCAAATGTGAGTCAACAGATGATCCTGAAGGCCAATCAACCTAGTCCTCTGCTATCGTATTACTAATTGTCTCATGTGTTTCAGTCATTTAAAGGCAGTCACAACTTTAGCTTTAAGTCCTTCTCACATTGTTACTCATCTTAAAAACTCTGATGCTACTCAGCTTGCTTCAAACCAATTAGTGGAAGTGCAGAGGTCTCTTTGCATACTATGGAACATGTTGCAGTGGAAAAGCATATATTTGAAGAACACACTTCAAATAGGTACAGGACTCCAGCAGGAAACATTTCCTACATACGCTATAGGCAAATGATTTTACACTCCTGCAGAGATCCTCTGGGCTTAATGATTATATATCCCCGAGTCTTGGAGAAGCAAAATGTTGATGATCACCCAATTTGCTGTATACCACTTTTGTGAAAGGCAGTTCCTTTGCAGCTCTTGCAGGCAGATACTAGGAGCCCAGCACAGAGGTGGGTGCTACTGACACACACACCTAGCTTACAAGAGGCACAGGATTGAAAAGAATTTGTAGGAATACTCTTCTCTGACTGCTAGCCATTCTTATAGAATCATAGAATCAGCCAGGTTGGAAGAGACCTCCAAGATCATCCAGTCCAACCTATCACCCAGCCCTAACCAATCAACTAGACCATGGCACTAAGTGCCTCATCCAGTCTTTTCTTGAAGACCCCCAGGGACGGTGCCTCCACCACCTCCCTGGGCAGCCCATGCCAATGGGAAATCACTCTCTCTGTTAAGAACTTCTTCCTAATATCCAGCCTACACCTGGTACACAAAAAGCCAAAACACAATGGTGAGTGTATGAACACATGGAAGTGAAAGATAACTGCAGCAGAGTCCCTGCTTACTGTTCAACATGTCACTGCCTAGGCTTAAAGAGAAAATGTAGATTCTCAAACTAACACACATTATGTTTAATCTTAGCATAGGAGTGGAGTGCTGTTCTTCAGAAGTATCTGATGATTTTAGCCTGCTTTTACCTTTAAGCCATATGTGTTCGTGGCTTCATATTTTTAAAGTAAGTTCCAGGAGCTTCAGTAATCTGTGTTCCACTTGTATTTTGCTTTGTTCTGAATGCCAGTGCATTTCTAGGCATTAATCCTGCCTGTTTATTCTATGCATAAGTTTCTTCATTCAGTTCACGTGTCATATAATGAGGTTGTTGGCAGTTGGGACTTATTTTATTTAGCATCATTAGGTTTTGTGATTTCTACAAGTTCTAAGTAGCAAAGCATTCACCTTGATATTAAAATGCATGAAAAATTATCCACCAATTAATACTGGGTCCAAAAGTGACAATACAGAGACTATGAAATAAATCTAATGACATTAAAGTATTCTTCCAGTGCTAACCTTTTAAATCATATTTTGCCTCCTAAATTAAGAAAAAAAAAAAAATCTGGCCCTTTCCAATGCCACATTTCCTGTTTCAGTCCAGAATGAATACACACATTCACTATATTCACAAACACAAGTTCACTGGAAAAAAAAAACAACCAACAGTCAATTTGGGGAAAACAAAAACAACTAAAAATTTTAAGAAGTCACCAGGTGCTCCCCGAAAAAACAACAATCAACTCAAGACAACAATAAAAGAAAAAATAAACAGTTGTCAAAGCAACAAACACTCACTAAAGGCAATCTTGAGACACAGCTTTAAGGCCTGCACACCTTTGCAGACCAAATGACGTCCCTCAACAGTTGGATGCAAAGTCATAGCCACTCCCAATATGCTTGTTCATGGAGCACTGCAGATGTGCTTTGCTCCTTGCATCTTATTCCACACTCTCAAGTTATGCACCTGAAATATATCTGTATGTAGAGTTATGAAGTGGTAGAAAGAAAAAAGCACTATGCAGCAGAAGAGAGTACACTTTCTCAAGAGAAGCCAAGGAGAGAATATTCACTCATAGCTGCTGGTATGCAGCATTATGGCTCTCTTCTTTTACCAGGACCATTGATATCAGGTGTAGCTAGAGAGCAGAGCATAGAACTAATCATCTATCATACAGTGGAGACATAGACAAGAAAGAGGCACCATGGAATCTCTGCAACAACTGTTTGAAGTACAGATGCCACAGAAGTGTGGGAAAAGGCCATCCAAAAGGTATTCTAACCCCTGAAGACATAGAAAGGGTGCAAGAAGCATGTTGCAGAGAAGTCATCCTAAGAACATTGTCACAGAACAGAAAGAAATTATTTTTTAAAAATTTAACATATTTTAAAGGTATTTATAAGAAAAATGAAAATTAATTTAAATTACAAGGAAGGAACTGTATCCATGGGTGGTATCATTCATATTTCTCTGACACTGCAGAACACTCATGTATGGGAAGTTCAATAGGGTTAAAGCATTTGGTTCCCTCTGTATGTATAGTTTATGTAGACTTGTGTTGTAGAGGTTTGGGCGTTAATTGGCCTAGGCAGGAATGACAAAACCAGAATTACTTTTATTTTCCTGAAAACCCCACTCCCAAACTATCTGTAGAACTAGTTAAGGTTTATTTATAGGCTCTGATTCAGTCAGGAGAGTCTTCAAAGGATGCTTACGAATAAATTTAGAGATTTAGGAAAGTCAGAAAATGGTAAAGGCTAAGCTATAAACACAGATTTACCCCACAATAAATCAGGCTGAGCAGAGAATCTAAGGGAAGCAGCTTTTCTCACAGAGGTAAGATAGGAAACTGGCGTGAACCCTTGCTGGATTTCTCTGCAGCCCAGCTGCCTTCTGAAGCTGCAAGTAATATCCAGTCATGGAATCAAGCCACAAAAGTTCAAGGTGGGTGGACAGACCTGCCAAAGTCAAAAGTGTCTCAGACACAGCTTATGCGAGTGGGATGGCTGTGGAAGCAGCACTGCCTCAGCAGCACAGGAAAAGCCAAACTGTTGTCATCTTCCCCAGCTCGAGGTAGCAAGCAGGAAGTCAGGCTGCAGTATGGTCCAAGAGAAGCCAGGTCCGGGTACTGCTGGCAGCTCCCTCAAATGGACCTAAGGGCTTGCCAAGCTTGCAGATTTGCACAGAATGCTGCAGAAATGGGGCACCATCTGAAAGTGGTGATGGTGCAAAAACAGGAGCTGTGCAAAAGTAGGAGCCATCCAAAGTGGGGTTGGTCCAAAGATGGGAACACTGAAGTGTAAAGGAGGGAACCCTGTAAAGGAGGGAACTCCATGCCTCTATGCTTTCCCTAGACAAAGTGTCCACTTGTCATTTATAGTGGGTGCAAAGAATCCAGCCAGCCAGCAGCCGATTCCTGCAAGGGCTTCCACACTAGCCAGTACATGGGTGGAAAAAGCATCTTTTGCTGTTCCCCTTTCAAGCATGCAGTGGAGAGGGGGAAGCAGTTTTTCACACCTTCTTCTCTTCCCCATTCAAACATCCAGAGACAGAGGCAGGGGGGAGGAATGGGGGAGAGAAGGAATTTGGAGTGCTCCACAACAACTTGAGACAGGGTTGCTTCCTGGACCTTTATACACTAAAGGTCTACTACAGAGTTGTGTAGAACTGGACCCACTGACCATGATAACTGATTTCTATTCTATGCATCTGTTTCCTTCTGCAGAGCTCATAAGGAACAAACTGAATATTTATTATGATTGCATAGAGGATAGTTCTGAAAAAAAGTTAGAAGAAAATTGATCGTGTCTGCCCATCAGATTAAACGTGTTTGTGCTGATTTACCTACATATCACCAGCATCATTTATTGGGTATTTCTGATTACTCTAAACTTCACAATCAAGGTCTGGGTTAATACAAAGCAAACACATAATACAAAACCTAAGGTTTCTTTTGGGGGCTATTTTTAAGTGTTGGAATGTTCTATTTATCATATTCCAGTATGTCATAAATTATTGTATACACTGCGCTGTAAACCCTAAAGCAAATTTCAGCTATTACAAAGGGACTACAAAACTCTCTCATGTACAGAAATCCAACCCATCCATATATATTTATCATAAAAATCTCCCAGCCATTTTCTAATCTGTTATAATTACAAACTTCTATTCAAGGAACAAATAGTTTGTGGATTATGCAATATAACTAAAATGCACAGAAATCTCATTTCCCCCCAGGCTAACTGAGCTTCTCAAATATTTGCCAGCAGGTTAAAAAATGCTTCTTGCAAAAGCAATTACAAATAAAGCCATGAATGGTCCAGCCTCCAAAGTATTTTTTGAGTGGACAATTGTGCTTATATGTTCCTGTGTACTCCCTGTTTTGCACTCTCATTTCTGCAATACTTCTCTCTCACATTACACCTGTAATGTGTTCAGCTTTTCTAGACAATAATATGCATTTCCATAGAGACCCTATCAGCTAGATTAAGCTGTTTGCCTCTCTTGAGTGATTCTTACTGTCACAGTCATTTCAGATGGAACTTGGAAAATTATCCAAGTCAGAATCATAGAATCAGTAAGGCTGAAAAAGACCTTTAAGATAATCAACTTTAACTGTAACCCAGCTACCGTGAGGACTAAACCATATCCAGAAGTGCCACATCTACATGCTTCTTGAATGTCTCCAGGGATGGCAACTTTGCCACCTTACTGGGCAGCCCCTTCCCACTCCTTACCATTCTCTCAGTAAAGAAGTTGTCCCCTGGCACAACTTAACACCCATTTCCTCTTGTCCAACCACCAGTTAATTGGGAGAAGAGACAGTATCAGCCTCACTACAATCTTCTTTCAGGTAGTTGTAGAGAGCGGTAAGATCTCCCCTTAGCCTTCTCTTCTCCAGACTAAACAACCCCAGCTTCCTCAGCTGCTCCTTGTATGACATACCCTCCAAACCCCTCACCAGCCTCACTGCTCTTTTCTGGACACACTCCAGGTCCTCAATGTCTTTCCAAAGTCCCTGAAAGGTGCTTCTTTTACAATGCAACAGGAAACCACAGATAGAAACCAATTCCAGGTCTCCACTTGGGTTGCCCTGACCTGCATTTCTCTCTAGCTCTGAGCCTGCCTGCCCAGGGTTGCTCAGATGATTTAAGCACAGGATACAGTGATACAACTGGGTGCCTCATGCTGAGTGCTGCTTTTGGTTTTCCTGCTTTTTTTTTTTTTTTTTTTTTTTTGCTTTTTAAAAAATTAAGTTCCAAAGAGAGAGACTTCTTTTAGGTATAATATAATAATGCAAAGAACTGCTAAGCAATCTTAGGAAGCCGTTCCCTTAGCATGACCATGCCATTCCATCTAGCATGCTCTTCACAATTTCCCTGCTACAGAACATTGCAAGTTCTACTGACAAGCTACATTTAACCTTAATGTACTACTTTTATGAGCCAGACTCCTACCATTATGTCAGGCTACTAAACACAGAACAATTTTGTATCTGGAGAAACAGAAGCATTGAAAAGCAATGCAGCCCATCACAAAGCAGGATCCTGCTAAAAAAGACTGGAATCTTCCTTGTTTTTTGACTCCAGCCTCCTGCACTATTTTAAGTAAAAGATAGGAAAACTACCACTAGTATAAGAACAGGAAGAATTTCATCTTATTTCTGTCATGACCCAAGAACACATGAAATGGGAAAGTCATACATGAGGCATTGTATCACAGTATCACAGTATCATCAGGGCTGGAAGAGACCTCACAGATCATAAAGTCCAACCCTTTACCACAGAGCTCAAGGCTAGACCATGGCACCAAGTGCCACATCCAACCTTGCCTTGAACAGCCCCAGGGACGGCGACTCCACCACCTCCCCGGGCAGCCCATTCCAGTAGCCAATGACTCTCTCAGTGAAGAACTTTCTCCTCATAATTTCAGATATCAAGCATCATAAATCAAAATGCACCCATACACTCAATTCTTCTATTCAAATTCATTGCTTTAGTGTTAGAAATTTATATACAATTCATTACTCATTATGCTCAGCTTGTACATGGCCTCAATTGGCCAGACATGTTATTTTGCTCTCTCTGTTTTGGGTGAGAAACAATTGTGGGAAAGAGGACAAAGAACCTGGAGCCACTGAGTCTAAGGACTCTGGCTTGCCCAGACTTGTTTTACTCCTGTTTACATCCTGTAGTGAACAAGGTATATACACTTGGCTGGTGCCTGCCTCATGCAAGGCCTGTGTTTATCCCAAATTTGGGTAAAGCAAGCCTATGGCTTCATCTAATATGGTCGAGCTTGGATAACTGCCATTCTGATTGGCTATTCTGTGTCCTAAGGCACATTAGTCTTGGGCAGTATTGATAAAAAGAGATGAGCAGGTAAAGCAGCATGCTCTGCCATTGTGTTTGTTCATGTGTTACTGACATTGTTCCTGCCTTATCATGTTCTCTCTGCTTCTGGCAGTATTCTGCCTCACTGCCTTAGTGCATCCTGCCTTGCTTTACAGCATTATGCTATGCTAAGCTATGAGCTAGCTTTGCCACAAAGTAACAAATCCCAATACTCTGCGTCTGTCTGCCTGGAAACTGCCTGCTTCGAGTTTACCAGGAACAGGTTCCAAATGCCTCCATGCAATAGGTCTGCATAGCCAGCATAACATCTGTGCCTAGACTGCACATCTGCCAAGACATTCTGCCTACACCTACCAAGACGAGGAGTCCTGGAAGGGATATACAGATCGTCCAAGGAGCCAGGATAAGGTCAGAGATTGTCTGCCTCCATTTCCCCATCTGCATGAATTATATTAGGATGTCCACAAACATCTCAGATAAGAAGAGCTAGTGCAGTAAACACCTCCTTCACTGTGTAGTACAACTGTATCAGGCCAAATCCCTCATGCAGTCAAATCAGAGCCATATAAACCACAGAGGACCACAGCATACACTATCAGAGTGACTCTGGACAGCATTACAATCCATGAACAGGATAACTTTGTGCTGACTGTTTTATCTGACAGGTATCACCACCAACACTTTTTTTCTCCCAAAAGACAGAGGAGACACTATGTTTTGAAAATGAACAGAATGTGGCTGAAATTGCCAAATCTTAGTAGTAAGATACATGACATATGAAAGAGGCATTTATGATCACTCATTAAAGGAAAAAATGTATCACCCCAGGAATACATATTAACATCTTCTCCAGTTCAGCTGCAGCAAACAGCTCCCATTCTGCTAAAGAATAAAGCCCTTCTAAGACTGTAGGGTAAACAACTAACTTGTTTGATCTGTTATTTTGATTCTGAGACAAAGAGATGGAATAACACAATGAATTAGCTCATCCACACTACACATTACATATACTGTTGCCCTGAACAACATTCATCTCCCAACTATTTAAGGTGAGCAGTACCACCTACACATCTTACGTGCAACCACATACAGACCCTGACCTCTCTGCACAGTCCAGAACGGATACTGAGGAACTACAGATTGCAAGGGATTAATGTAATGAGCCCCACATTTTCCATGTCATTTATTTTTAGACTTAGCTAAGTCCATTACGTTTGCTTACATTCAAATAAATGTATTTTGTTTAGTTTCAATTTTTATTTGATCTCAGTCCAAACCTCTTCTGTCTTCTCCAAAATGCTTCATGTTAGTATCACAGTATCATCAGGGTTGGAAGAGACCTCACAGATCATCAAGTCCAACCCTTTACCACAGAGCTCAAGGCTAGACCATGGCACCAAGTGCCGCGTCCATGCATACACCACAGACCAATAGGTAAGACACTAAATACTGAACCCATAAAGTACACAGCTCAGAAGTACTAACATTAAGTAGAAGCAGAGTCTGCAGGAGCTATGAATGTCTGGATTCTAGTGGCAACGATTTCTAACAGCACAAACCTTCTTAGCATCATAGCTCATTACTTTGACAATACGCATGCAGTATTATATCCATTATAGACAGTGGATGACATTCTTCATTAACAGCCTCATGACAAAAAAGCCCTTAACTTCCCGTTATTCTGAACAGAGGTTTATCCTATCACTAAACTTAAGAGTCACTTACAAAGCGTTTAGCTGGGGGAGAATTCTCCCACAGCAGGACATGAGCTGGTAAACATGAGAACTCCTGCTGGGAGTGTCCTTGAGCCACTGCTTGCTCAAGGAAGCTAAGTTGTAAACAGTGAGCAACCCACACACAGCTGCAGGGGGCTGAGCCTGCCAGCCCCCTGGGGTGGACACCGCAGGTTGTTTTGACACAGGGCAACCTATCTGCACCTTACACATAACTCTGAGCCAATCTGTACTGTCCACTTGTGCCAGCCCCAGGCTGACTGTGCATGCCTTCTCTGAGTATTATTTAAGACATTGCACTGTCCTAATAAAGTGTACTGCTTAGCTAGCTGCTGAGTCGACCCATCAGTACCCCGATCTCTCCTCCACCAGCTTCCTGCAGACCACATTTAGCAGCTTGTATTTTTCTTGTAGACACTTCCCTTGAAACTTATCCTCACTTCTGCCTATGGCAAGGATGATGCATTAGTCCCTTTCATTTTTATAAACTGTCACAGCACAATAGTCATTAATTTACTGGGTGATAAGAATATTTTGCCTCTCCTCCTCCTTACTACCTATTCATCTGTCCCATTCTTGCTCCTCAAGCAGATGTGGAGAATCCACAAAGTCTTCAACTGAAGCTTTTGGTTTCTGAATGAAAGATATTCTTCTATTAGAAATAAGAAAAAAAATTGAAGAAACTATGTTAGTATGTCCTGAGGAAATGAAAAATCAAATTTCTGGGGGGTTGTGCTTCCTTTATGCAAAGCCACATTCAATACCAGACGATCAAACACAAATGCATGCTTCCTTGTGCCACTGGGCAGCTATTCTAACACCAGAGACAGTCTGAGAAAAGGTAAGCAGAAAAAAGAAAAATTAAACCAAAATTAAACAGACTTGGACTCCAGTGTATTTCACTTCACTTACAATCAAGAAGAACTAGCAATTAAAAAGCATGAGAAGTCTTTTTTTCTACTTACAGAACACTGCTTTAACAATCACATGCACCAGTTATTTTGTTTTCTAATCTTGTTCTAGCAATGTCTCAGTTGATTCCTGTACTGTACTCACATTGTGAAGCATTTTAGTTGGTGATGACTTCCAATCAAAGTCAGAGAATTATTTGCAAGTGATCACTAGCCTGGTGACAAAACCTAGTCCACATCTTGCAAGATCATACACGAGGTGGGGGGGGAAAAGTGATTTGAAGAAATCTGTATCTTTTTTCCCTTTTTTTTTTTTTCTTAACTTCTGAGCAGCACAGAATCAAAAAGGGAAATAATTAGCTGATGCAAGCTAAAATGCTCTAGATGACAGACCTGAATCTTGACTGCAGATGTCTTTAGGCACTTTTACTTAACCCAGAACATCCAAAGAGCATCTTTTCAAACACAGAGGCACACATGCTTTTACTGGGACTGTCACAGTCGTGACTGTAGCCATGGGGTCCTCAAAGTTTTTAAACAGGGGGCCGGTTCACTGTCTCTCAAACACTGTCGGGGGCTGGACTATAGTTTGTCGGGAGCCGGACTAGAGGTTGGGTCCAGCCCAGTCCCGGCGGTTGCTTGGGGGCTGCGGAGGCCGGGAGCGGATTAAGTGGCAGCAAGTGCCTGCTTGGTTTCTCCCCCAACCCCCGTCAGGAGGGGGGCGGGGGGGATCTGTAAATACCGGCGGGTTGGATTGAGGACCCTGGGGGGCTGTATCTGGCCCGCAGGCCGTAGTTTGAGGACCCTTGCTGTAGCCTGTTAGACTCAACAAAACACAGCCATTTCTTTACCTGTGTCCCTTGCACCAAATGCTCCTCCCTACATTCATACTACCCTAACACCTGGGACACCTTCGGTAGTCCATATCCATATGCTCTTCAACATTTGTTCATACAGCATACAAAATCTCCAATGGAAGAGAAAAATTAAATTTGAAGTCCTAATAAAAGCATATTTCATTATGAGTTTCAATAACTACAGTATTTTCACCTGCCCAGCAACTTACAGACTCCCTTACTCATTAACTCACAAAATAGACCAACTTCTTTGAGTTCAGCAAGTCATAATCTATAGAGCTTCTCATCACTGCCTGTAACTGCTATATAACTTGAATTGTGCTCTCATTTAAAGGCAGCTTCCTAATTATCTGCTTCTGACAGTTTTTTCACCTCACTTCTCATCTGCTTTGTTCCCTTCCCACCAATTCCAGCCATCATTCTTGTTTCTCCACTATCTCCTACTTTCCTAGACACCATATTTCACTGTGCAGATACACTCTGATGATGACAGGCTGAAAATGTAAGCATCAATAATACTTCACATCAAAAATAATCATGAAAACTGGTATCATCAAAAATTCTTTGCATTTGTTAAAGCTTTCATTTCCTAGCTAAGCACAATCTGAAATGGACAAAAATACAGGCTTCTAATATTTCAGCCCTGATAGATAAAAAGCCTTGAAGGACTGTAAAGAAGTGCAGGGGGAAAGAAGGAAAAAGAGAAACACTGACAAGTCTCTGTTGGATATGCTGCTCTTCCGGATGTCGTGGATGAATGGATGAAAGATGTCAGAAGCAATGTAACACCACAGGTTACAAACAGCAAAGTTTGATTAGTTGATAAAGGAAAAATTCCTTAGTATTGTATCTACTTCATTTTTTGTATAAACACTAAGGATAAGGGAGGTGGTAAGGAGGCAGTGGAGGGAATAACTGGATAACAAGCAGTAGGAGAGAGCTTTTCCACATAATATTCACTTCCTCTCACCAGCATGTTGAAGGGATATGAAAGCTCCCAATTTATTTTACTCTATTGCTATCTATCTACTTTTATGACCCTGCCAAAGTCAAAGAATGATTTCAATTTTTTTAAGTTACAGCTATTGATTTATATCTTTTTCCTGTCCTTGCAGGAGAAATATAACTTATGAAGAGTTTCTCTGGTTGGTTAAGGCTTTGTTATTTTTGAAAGAAAACTCCTCATTCTTCTCTTCTATTCATTCCTCTCTCTATTGCAGACAGATTGGTGCTGACACCAAGAAAGAAGAGGCACTGACAGCAGTAGCCAACCACCACAGTAAAGAACACCCTCTGTGGTTTCCTTACTCTACTGGAAAAAGGACACACACGAAGTTCATATGCTCTTTACAGAGACAGCACACACAGCTGAATCCCCACAGCCACATCAGACAAAATCCATTTGGACAGCAGGAAGGAATCACATTATCAGCCTAAGGAAACAGATCATTTGGGAATGAAATAAACTGAAACCTCTGTATCACAATAAACAAATGAGATCATCCTCTACTGCCAACCTCATCTCTAAATACAGCTCTTACATGCTCTCTGATTATTGATGAGAACAACTGGTCCCATGAAGAAGCTATTCAGCCCTCTCAGGACTTGTCTAAGGAGCACAGCATTTACAAATATTAACTCACTTTTTCTCCCTAGCAGAAATGTTGGGTTTTTTTACAAACCAAGGATGATGTCTGTACACAATCAGAATTCTTTTTGGTAGCATTTTTTTTCTCCTTTCCCAATTTAATTAATATATTTTACTTTATATCCTACTATTTTTAATAAGCTGGGTTTTTTTTAATGAAAGGGCAAATGTTTTTTTCCAAGAATGCTGCTCATCCAAATTATCCATCATTTTAGAGCTTCCTGATGTTAAGGAAGGATTTGAATCTGGGTTAGAAGTGAATTGTAATGAGGCCGATAGAAAATTGTTATATATAAAAGAAAATTTCCCCAAACTTATTTACAATGAACACACAGATTCTGTTATGCAGTTGGTAAAACTATCTTTGCAGAATGTATTTATGCAGTCAGATTATATTGAAACAATTTCAGGAAAGGTTCAGAAAATTTAAACAACTGGAGAGTCTTGCAGCACAAACTGCTGCTTAAAAGTTGAGAGAAACCAACTCTAATATTTAAGTGTAACAGGTTTATTATAAAATAAAGGCAAACAGCTCTGGGTGCAAAGCAAATAAAATTGCTAGAGGCACACACTAACAACAGGTGATAATGCTTATATAGGACAGGGACTAGATTAGCTTGATACATATTCATGAATATTTAGATGGTTTTTTTTTAAGCACTGCCCCTAACCCCCCCCTTAGCCCTCATCCCTTAGTCCTTTGGATCAAAACAACAGCTGCTCTTCTTTACAAGGTGAACTTGCCCTCTTGTGTTTGCTTTGAACAAAGGGGGCTCCTGGATCCTCCCGACGCTCACTGCTGCACCGTTATCTTTGGTCCTGGACACTCTGGCAACTCCTAACACCCCCGACTACCTTGTTATTTTACTGATTCAGTCCTATGAATACTTTGTTGTGCAAAAGCCAAATCTCCATATATCACAATGTTAAATGCAAACCTTCACAAACTTCAGAAAAGAGACTTTACTCACTGGTCAGAGTCTCAATATTTGTAATCTAAAAGCATAAGCATAAATGAGGAAAAATACAGTCCCAGCCACGTGGTGGCCCTCCACGTGGCGATGATGCGGAGGGGCTTTGCTGCTTGCATAGCTCGGACGGAGCACGCTGGCTGAGAAGATGCACAGACAGGAGGTCATCAGAGTGGTCAGCCACTTCGGCAAAGCAGGATCCAGGCTTACGGGCTGGAACAGTCTGATTGGGTGCTGTATAGCAGCAGAGTCAGCCCTCGGGCTGGAGTGGTGGGCCGGCAGGTCCCAATGTTTTAACTCGTTGCCAGGCCACTGCTAGGTCACTGCCTACACTCAGTCAGAGTCAAACAGACTCGGGCTCAGTTGAGCTCAGGTGGGCAGCTGTGTCCCAGCATGGGACAAGCTATTTCAGTCCCTCGGCTCAGTGCAGAAGACAGGCAGGGTCAGGTCTTCCTTTTGTGGGGGAGGCAAGTCCCCAGCTCCACGCAGTGCAAGGCACTCACGGCAAACAGGTAGCAAACAAAACAAAGGCAGCAGCAGCAGCAAACAGCCAAGGTGGATAAGGTTTTAAGCATTTTGATGAGCGTCTTTGACCAATAGCAACAGATAAAAACACCCCTGGAAACAATCTCAGGTTATTTCACCCAAAAAAAGAGAGATGCACATGCCTAGCATCCGTGACCTGTGTTTACCAAAGACAAAGCAGGGTGCACAACAAGACCAAATATGGCATCTCTGTGGCAGACTGAGAGGCACCAAGGCTTTTGTCTGCTCTCCTGCTTCTGCCACCCGGGAAGGAGTGGGGTGGCAAAGTAGGTATTCAGGTAGGTGGTTAAGAACATGTCTTGAATATGTATTTTAGGTATAATTTGGACCTTCTACCACACCTGACTAGTCACAATAAACTCTACCACAGAAATAAAATCTGAATTAACTGAGATAGTCTGATAGGGGCCTGCTATAGCAGTAGCACAGTGAATCTTGTAGATTATCAAGGGTCTCTAGCTAGCTTTAGGTTTTACAACAATTATGCATAATGCATCATCAGAGTGAGATCAGAACTTAATTTCTGTTGAATCTACATAAAGCTGGAAGGACTTCAATACCACCAGTGAAATTATTTTGCATTTACAGTGGTATAATTGCCAACACACACCCAAAAAAACCCAACAAAAACAAAAAGAAACTCTCCCCCAAAAAACTTCACAAAGCTAAGATATCTCTCTTTTTTTTTTTTTTAATGGGATAAAAAAGGGAAAGAAGGTGAGACCACCAAGATGACCAATTATGCTTTGTGGTTTTGTTGAATTGTTCTGAATATTAAATGGCAAGAACACCTAATCTCTCACTCAGGCTCAGCTGTTAGTGCAAAAGCACTACCACCAGCCCAGATTTCTTGCTTGCTTGACTGATGATCACTGAAGCTGACATTTGCTGGTATTCTGTGTTGTGAATAATTCAGGGATGCTGAGCTGTTCAGTGATAAACTCTGGAGAGTAAAATGAGATCTGACATTGCAGCCTCCCTGTTTGTGCTACAAAACAGAACTAATGCAGGATCTCTCTGTTAAACCTCAGGATTACTGAGATGAGGTCTGAATCAAAATGCTCTCACAAATACTCTAAAGTGTTTGTTTGCCCTATTCCAGCTGAAAAGAGCACAAAGATGATGGCCTTTGCCCAGCATTCTTCATCAATCTACAGCTATTACCTGATTGCTGTAAATTAAGCACTTGACTGAAGTCTAGGACAACACTGTTTCCTTCCAAGACATACAATTAGGAAGAAAATATAGTTGTTCTCTGGAAAAGAAGAAACTGAAAGCCAACAGCCTCTGCTAGGCACAGCTATGGCCCTGTAAAAGGGAATGGTTACCACACTTTGCTCTAATTGCAAAGGCACTAAGGTTAATAAGCCCTAGAGTGTGTTCTTTACAGTGTTACTTCACTTTAAACATGTCAGCAGAAATACTAGGAACAACAGATCATAGCTGATTCAGTAACTTCTTCCACAGACACAGCTGGAACCAGGATGCTAGCTTTATGAAGGGCCTGAAGCCAAACACCAAGAACCTGCAGCTCAAGCTGAAAGAAGGCTCTCAGGCCACAAGTGGAGTTTTTTTCTGGGGCAGAGCTATAAGTCTAAGGACTTTTGTACTGTGAAGGGGTCTTGTAATGAAAAAAAATGGCATGAACTGAATTATGGTCAAAGAAAGTCTGTATAGCTATTGATTGATAACTGATCATCTGACAGGCAAAGTCTGGCCTTCTGAGTCTATATTAGGGAGTTTTCCTTATCTCAGTAATTTTTACATCGATTTCACATTTTTGAGGAGAGGGATTTGGAGATGTAGTCATCAAAACGCATACCAAGGAAGAAAAAAAGAAAAAACCTCGTAGTGTCCCGGGATTTGGCAACACAAAACAGTTTTTGCTCCGTGTGATTTGCATAACAAAGACACTAAGTACCTCTTTTCTCTTAACCCAAAGGGAAGGTTTCCACTTGAGGCACAACAGATTCATCCAGCCAGACTAAGAAGCAGAGGGAAGAAGACGTTTACACTCCTAAACTTTTTATTGCACAAGAGAGGGCAGATGATGTAGTATTAAGCACTTAGTTTCTTCAAATCAAAACTTGAAAGGGATGCTATTAAAATAAAAATACAAAATAAAATTAGGTTCTGTAAACCTGAAAGTGTACCTCTCATTCACAAATACTAGCAATAGCTCATGTTAAAGACCACGAGATGTCTGAAGGACATCAGTTATCTGCATCAAACATTTCTCTACAGCATTAGAGACCCGGTATTACATGCAAGACTGAGAAATCTGTCTACAACTACCTGAGGGGAGGTTTGTAGCCAGGAGGAGGTTGCTCTCTTCTCTCAGGTGGCCAGCACCAGAACAAGAGGACACAGCCTCAAGCTACGCCAGGAGAAATTTAGGCTGGAGGTGAGGAGAAAGTTCTTCACTGAAAGAGTCATTGGATACTGGAATGGGCTGCCCGGGGAGGTGGTGGAGTCGCCGTCCCTGGAGCTGTTCAAGGCTGGATTGGACGTGGCACTTGGTGCCATGGTCTAGCCTTGAGCTCTGTGGTAAAGGGTTGGACTTGATGATCTGTGAGGTCTCTTCCAACCTTGGTGATACTGTGATCTTAAGCAAATCAGGTGCTGGCTGGTAAGTTGACAAATCTCACTTTACTGCCTCAGAAAAAAAACGAGTCACACACACACAAAAACACCAAAACAACAACAACCCAACTAAACATAAGAACCCAAACAAAAAAAAACCCAATCAAAATAACACCCCCAATAAAACAAAACAAAAAAAACCCCACCAAAATTCTCCAATGACAACAAAAGAACCTACTTCAATAAGGACAAATAAATGAGATGTACAACCTGCACTCTGTTCTGCTCCTCCATGGCTGGACACCTGCACTTTGCTTTAGCTGGAGACACCATGTGGCATCTTCAAAACATGGCAGACCTCATGAACTTTACAGTTAATGGACTAATTTTGTTAACTGATATGAAAGAAAGATATTTTGATTAGGTCAAAAGTACTTTGAGTAATAACAAGTGGTCTTTATATAGTCCTTGAACTACTTTGATTTGGTCTGTCCATGTTCCCTCACCCTCATAACCCACTCTGCAGCTTTTTATGCCTTAGTTTGATTATTTTTGGTATCTGGAATGAAGATGCTGTTCTCCTTATAAGTTTTAACACTTGCACTGTTAGTAGAGATGCCACGTGCCCCAGCCTGAGAAGGCCAGCTTTGTGCTGTGTATTTACTCCCATATACTGGATGTCAGACACTGACTTGTTGTAACATCTCCTTACTCAGGAGTCCACAACTGCACAGAAAATAACTTGCTGCTGTGGAGGAGCTTCTAAGTCTAAGACAATGTTTTACTTTGTTACACTATTTCTTTATGAACCCCATGTTTTTTAGCATTGCTAAAGAGTCTAAGGCAAGCTATGCTGGCTTACCAAGTGAATTACTAGATCATTTTGGAGGGAGGTTAATTTTTTTTTCAAAGAAAACAACTTTTGGCAAAAAGCAAGCACGAGTGCAACTTTTTTTGTCCTCTCATGCATACACATGTGGTCCTCATTTGTTTATTGCTATCTATTCCAAAGCTGCAAAAACTCCAGAAAATGCCATGTACTGTCATGATGCCAAGTAAAGATGAAAGCTTGAAGCAAATCATGAGACTGAGCAAATCTCAAGAGAGCTCTAGCATGGCTGAGCTGGGCAATAAGGTTGACACTCTGCAGACCTTGAGCCTACTGAGGGCTCCCATTTTTCCTTAAATTTTCCATGCATATTTCAAATAGACCAGGGAATTAAAAAAGATAATAGTAATGAAGACTAGCTGAAAAATGACCTTTTTCAATCCCTCTTATAACTCTTGAGGTGATAGGATGTTAATTTTCTGTATTTAGTGGGGAGCCAGCACACACTGTCACACAGGTGGAAACTCTTTTCAGGCTAAAAATAAAATAATTTGGGTCATTCTAAGCAGTAAATATTTCATGGCAAAAAAGCATACAAAGTCAGGCAGGTTTTGAATTTTCCATGTTAAATTTGAAAACATTTCCTGTTCTATTTTTGATTCTGACATAATAAAACTGGTGACCTGAAAGTCAACTCAGTTGTTTTTCTCCCACTTCAGTTCTGACCTGTTCTGTGCTCCTGATACACCCATAAATGTCACTGAGACAAAAAGCTCACAAGAAGTGAGAACAGGTATCATATATGTAGCTGCAGGAGTACTAAACTCACAAGTTACTTTCAACACCTTTCTTCACCCAGATTATCCCCAGCTCTGCCAGCCTAGATCTGGGGGAGAACTCTGTGATGGAAAAACAAACAAACGAACGAACTTGGAGGCTTATTTTGGATAACAGAACTTTCAAGCAGCCTTTACAACAGAGCAATGAATCATGAAATATTCAAGGGTTTAAAATAAATGACAATTTGCTGCTTCCTGCCATGAGTCAGATCTCACATCAGAAACAAGACAACACTATGTAGAGGCAGAGGCAGGTAGAAGCTGAAGCACATTCTTCTGGAGAAGGGCACAAGGTGCTGCTTACTCTCAGGCTTCAACACCACTCCACATGTCCACCAGTGAAAGCTCCATTAAAGCTCATCTGACACAAGGCATTTAGAATTACTTAACATGTAGTTGCCTAAAGGCCTTTTATTCTTCATGGGACTGCACCTGAGACACATAGAGGTAATTAATACTCAGCAACAATGTGCCATTTTAACTGTTTCTCTCCAACTGTTTCCAAACCACAGAATTTCAGCCTGGAGGTAAGCTTGTGCATAAAGCTTATTTCTTACTAGATGTAGCTACATGCCAACATCCCACAGCTACTTCAGTTAGGATAACACTGAGATTAAGTATCATAAATGAAATTACATTATTCTGCATTCTAAGGTAGGTGACAATTAAAGCAAATAGCAGCTGAACTTCAGTCTTTCTCCCTACTTCATTTTATTGCCTTTATCTACTAAATCAGTTTAAAGACCTGCTGAAAAATAGCATAGTTTCATGAAATCTGCACAGCTCTCACCTGTGACTCTCCAAAATAGCATTAGCACATGCTCATCTCTTTATAAGTTCAGAGTTTGGTATTATGAAAAATAAAATCATAAGAGCATGTGAGAGATGCCCAAAAATATGAAGCAAACAGAGAAATATCAGTTTCCTATTGGTAGAAAACAAATAATGAAGAAAAGAAGACAAACTTGTAAAAGCCACTGCCTACATAGTTCTGATATATCACCTGCTCTGACAATGACTTTTAGATGTCTCCATCTTCCATAGAATCTTACACTATGACCCATCACCTTTTCTTCATCTGAACTATACCCTCCCTGAGACACCACTGTGTGAATACTAATGTAATATTAAATGGTATCTGCAGCATTAATGGTGGCTAAACAAAGAGCAAGAGAATCCTCAGAGGCTTAAGGAACTTAAATTTAAATTGAGAAAAAACTTTGCAAAAGGACAAAGAACATACAACAGCATATTTCTGGAGTCTTTTGGTTGTGTCACAGCACTGTGTTTTCCATAATGTAAAGGGTTGGGTTTTTTTCCTTTGTAACAAAGTGCAGGGTTCTGCACTTTGGCCACAATAACCCCAAGCAGCGCTACAGGCTGGGGACAGAGTGGCTGGAAAGCAGCCAGGAGGAAAGGGACCTGGGGGTACTGATAGACAGTAAGCTGAAGGTGAGCCAGCAGTGTGCCCAGGTGGCCAAGAGAGCCAATGGCATCCTGGCCTGCATCAGGAACAGTGTGGCCAGTAGGACAAAGGAGGTTATTCTTCCCCTGTACTCAGCACTGGTCAGGCCACACCTTGAGTACTGTGTCCAGTTCTGGGCCCCTCAATTCAAGAGAGATGCTGAGGTGCTGGAACGTGTCCAGAGAAGGGCGATGAGGCTGGTGAAAGGCCTGGAACACAAACCCAATGAGGAGAGGCTGAGGGAGCTGGGGTTGTTTAGCCTGGAGAAGAGGAGGCTCAGGGGTGACCTCACTGCTGTCTACAACTACCTGAAGGGAGGTTGTAGCCAGGTGAAGGTTGGTCTCTTCTCCCAGGTAACCAGCAATAGAACAAGGGGACATGATCTCAAGTTGTGCCAGAGGAGGTACAGGCTGGATGTTAGGAGGAAGTTCTTCCCAGAGAGAGTGATTGGCATCGGAATGGGCTGCCCAGGGAGGTGGTGGAGTCACCATTCCTGGAGGTGTTCAAGAAAAGAGTGGATGAGGCACTCAGTGCCATGGTCTAGTTGACTGGATAGGGCTAAGTCATAGGTTGGACTAGATGATCTTGGAGGTCTTTTCCAACCTGGTTGATGCTATGATTCTATGACCACATCTATATCCTGTTACATCAGCTGAAATTGCAAGGAAAAAAATCTTTCATAATGTAAAGATTTCACAGGAAACACATTTGAACAAAAAAAAAGCAAACAACTTGGTCTTTGTATGTTTGTCCTGTTATGAACTTGGTTAAAACTTTTTGGTATTATGTCATTTGAGGCACTGCCTTAAACCAGGCTTTTCTGATAACTTGCTTGCCTCCTGTTCCAGAGAAAAAGCAAGGGTTACTTTCTTCTCCATGTTCTTTTATACACAGCTTCTTCTATTGAATATATGGAAAATGCTTTGAAATCTCAAGTGCTTTTCAGAATTTGTACTGGAAAGATGCATAGCAAGGAAATAAAGGTAGGTTGAGTGTAGGGAGCCCAAGTAATCCCAGCATCCCCTACCAATCTGAGGAAGATGACAGCCATGTCAACAGGACCAATATAACATTTCAGTTCTTTGAGGTTGCCACTGCCAGGCAGCTGTTACCAACAGCAAGTCCCAAGTCTTCTGCTCAGGCTACAAAGTGCCATTTGGGTCTGTTGGCTTCAGCTTCTCCCCATGAAAATTCATATTCAGCAGAAGTCATCAGTTTGTTTAATACCAAGCCACAAGGCAAAGCAGATAGTATTTTAACTGCTCCTGGGGTTGGGATTCAAGCTGGATCCACAAACAGCAATCCCAGAGCTGGCATCATCAGCTGCTCCTGCTGTTAGTTTGGAGGTACAGGGGTCTGTGCTGGATTTCCCACTGGGTCTCTGCCTGTTGCAGCTGGACAAAACTACTGAAGAAACTTGTTTAGATGGAGGTGTTAAAGGCTAGGTAAGATGAGGCCTTGAGTGACCTGTTCTAGTGGGAGGTGTCCCATTAGACAGGGGGTTGGAACTAGATAATCATTGAGGTCCCTTCCAAACTAAACCATTCTGTGATTCGATGATCCTGTGATTCACACACGGGGTTCACATGTGGATAGCCTCTGAGAAGCTCATCATGGATGACTGCATTAGAAGAATGATGGCAGACAGATATTGTCACAATTTCCCATAGCAAAGCTGTGACAAAACATTCACCCTTCACACTGAAGAGTGTGTGAAATTAATGTGTATCATACAATTTAGAAAACTACCCTAATATTTAGACAATTTTCACAGATAAGCTACTTTTCTGTCATCTTCCTCCAAATGAGGCTTTTCATAATCTCTTTCAATGCTGATTATGAATAGCTGTATTTAAAAGTGTGGGTAGCAGTGAAAACTAGTTGGCAACTGTAAAACCTTGTGTGGGTATCAGGTTCAACGACCCTTTCATTATTTACTTCATTTATACATGGTAATGGTCTTAAAAGAACTATACAAACTGATCAATGAACCAGACAAAAGGTTGTGTTTAGCCAGATGCTGCAGTACTTACAGAGAAAAGTGACCAGCAACTCGTCTAATTGACAGCACAGAGGTTTTTGCCTCACTGACCTGTGGTAGTAACATTTGGCATAACTGCAAACTGTTCTCCTGCTTCTCATGTGGCCTGGCTGAAAATATTTACAGGGGTATGGTGGTATGATCACCTGTGGAGTGTCCCACCAGCATAGCTGCAGTCTTGGTTCTCTACTGTCCCAAACTCTTTATTAATGTGCCAGAGGTTGCAGGCAAGCAACAAGTCACTCAAGAGCAGACTAAGCATAAACTTTCTAGACTCAAAAAGCTACTAGTTATCTTTCCCTCTCAGCAACTTCACTTTCTAGAGTACACCTTAACCACGGGAAGCAGCTGCAGTATGAGAAGTGGGCTCAGCAAGTGAAAGAGATCTAATTGCTCAGGCTAGTTCATATGATGCCATATCCAACATAGGCAAAACAGATTATCAGCTATGCCCAATAGACTCATGTCCTTTGGTCAGCACCTGTTCTGCCTAGCGTCTTGAACTGGCTCCAAGAAGGGGTTTACATTTCAAGAATAAATGCTTTACACAGAATACATCCAATTTCCTGGAAGTGCTGATGCTTACCTACACTGTATATGCAGGCTGTCATCAGCAAAGCAGGTAGATGACTCTTCTACTCATAATTGTCTTCAAACAAAATTAAAACCTCAGCCAGCTATAAATTGGCTTGTATTTTTAAAAATCACCTTGCAGCTTGGCTGACATTTCTAGCTAAGGACTAAACATTTCCATCCACCAGTTAAGTAAAATACAGCCAGCTGCAGTGCTGCCTCTCCACTGATATGGGACTAACTCTATAGACAACAGAGGAGCTCATATTCTTTGGTTTGTGATTTGCCACTCAGACAACAGTATCAGCCAAGGGACCAGCAGTCATAGAATCAGTCAGGGTTGGAAGGGACCACAAGGAGCATCTAGTTCCAACACCCCTGCTATGGCAGGCAGGGACACCCTACCCTAGATCAGGCTGGCCAGAGCCCCATCCAGCCTGGCCTTAAACACCTCCAGGGACGAGGCCACCTCCCTGGGCAACCCATTCCAGGCTCTCACTATTCTCATGCTCAACAACTTCCTCCTCATGTCCAGCCTGAAGCTACTCATCTCCAGCTTCACTCCATTCCTCCTAGTCCTGTCACTCCCTGATATCCTGAAAAGTCCTTCCCCAGCTTTTTTGTAGGCCCCCTTCAGATGATGGAAGGCCACAATTAGGTCACCTAGGAGCCTCCTCTTCTGCAGACTGAACAGCCCCAACTCTTTCAGTCCGTCCTCATAGCAGAGCTGCTCCAGCCCTCTGATCATCCCAGCGGCCCTCCTCTGGACACACTCCAGCATCTCCACATCCTTCTTGTAATGAGGGCTCCAGAACTGGAAATACTACTCCAGGTGGGGTCTCAGCAGAGCGGAGTAGAGGGGAAGAATCACCTTCCTCGCCCTCACATCTCCTACCTTCTAGTAGCTCAAAAAAAGCCTGTACAACCAGCACTAGTGACCTCGACTGCATTTGAACTAGAATCTTATGTTGTAAAAAGAGTTTCCACAGCTGCAAGCAGTTTCTTGCCCTACTTACAGCTTAAAAAAAAAAACCTTCCCATACACAAACTTGAAAGCTTACCAGAGTCGTACATTGTCCCAATTTTTTCCCTCACATCTCCATTACAAAACCAGATGAATGAAAACTTTAATAAATATAGAAACACAGGTTCAAAGCACACCATATGGGTAGAACTACGGAACCACAACATTAGCCACCCACAGCAGCCTCCTGCCACTAACAAATACTCTGTCCCTTGTAAGGAAGAAACAATAAAATAAACAAGAACAGACATATTACAGACAGATTTAATCACCTAGAACTCCTCTTGGCAAGCAGCAGGAATTGCTTTGACACCTCAGTTGCCTTCAAATCCAATGTGTAAGGTGATTTCAATTCAGAAGGTTGTTGACCAGTCACACTATTATCATAAAAAGTTTTGCCATTGCTTAATTCACTACATTATAGTTCACAGAAAGTGACTGAAAGCAAAATGATGAAATTAAAGGAAGAACTGTGGAAAAGCTTTGATTTTGAAAGTTCCTCTAAGGTCAGAACAGGCATAAACTAAGCTTTATCCAAGCTTTTATCCACTGTATTTCAGTACAAGAAGATCCCAAAAGCGCTTTTGAAATGTTATCTCATGATTGCTTGGGATGCTGCTAAAACAAGAGAGACTATTTAATAAAATATGTGCTCCTACAGGCAATTTGTTCTAGGCCTAGCTAAAAAAATAGGTGTGCCATTTCAAAGAGTGACAATCGTGTCTCTTCAATAATAGCACTCTAAACTTTTGAATGATGGCTTACTGATCTGATCTCTTGTCTTGGTTCTAGTTTAAATTTCCCAGAGACTCAAAAATATAGCTAACAGAACCAGTACAGTAATAGGACGCCTTCCCCTCTCCTCCACTTTGGAAAGAAGAAATTAGATGTAGAGAGGAAAAGATTAAAACACACCCAAATAAATAGTCTTGCTTTGATTTGGAAGTTAAAAGGAAAACTTTAACAATAAATAAAAGGTATTTAAGGTAGGGGAGTTACAAAGAGGTATAGGGTAGGGAAACAAGATACAAAAATATAGATACAGCCAGATTGATGGCCATGGATGGAGGTAGAATCAGGTAGAGTTTGTCCACCATGTGGGAGGATGACCAAGTGGTAAAAACAGGAGCAGGAACAAGGTGGTACTGTCCGGAAGGGAGGCAAAAAAGAAAGACAACCAGGAAGTTTCTCTGTTTTTATAGGGACCTGAGAGAGGATGTGGGAGTAGGTTAACTACTACACCTGAGCTCAGGTTTCAGATCCACCCCCAGGGAGGAGGCAGGAGGACCTGGGTTCAGGTTCAGATCCACCCTCTAGGAGAGTAAACCCTTTACATCTCCGCTGCAGAAAGAAGTGCTTAATTCATTTGTTATGCTGCAAAGTGCCCCAGTCTAGCTTGCAGCATCGCACTGCTGAACATCCTACAGGCACACACTATGAGACAGCACACACTGTGCTTCCAGGCACTCTTGGTACTCAAGGTACTACAATGATGACCACTTAGATAACAAGAGTTGGACTCCATGCCAACAGGTATTACTATATGTCTTCAAACAGCACCCATAACAAATTTACCCTTGAAAATATGACTTCCCGGGAAAAAAAAATCAACTGCAATCAAAGGCATACATTAAGACAGAGATTCCTCTGGTGCAATTCAAAAGTACTTTCTTAACATAAAAGAACAGCAGGAGACAAGGATCCGACCTATCCTATTTTAATTCTTTAATAAATGCACTCCTTGGAAATAAATAACTGCCTCATTGCTGTTCATTCACTTCCTGTCAGTAGGAGAAGGGGTCTGCATGAGGAGAGAGCTCACAAAGGAAAGGGGAGAACTGTATACGTAAAAGAGAGCAAGTAGTGGAGATCACAGAGCTGATTGTAGGAGAAGCATATCAGTATGGGATATGCTTCTCCTGTATATGGGGAGGTATGGGATCAACACCAGAAAAGTAAACTACACTTTGGGCAATGAGGTTTGGAAGGTATTAAGGTAGTTAGACTACTTAAGTTAAAGGGGGCACTACATAATAAAGAAAGACAAATTTCATGACCCCCTGTGTTCTTTGAATGTAAAAAGGCCCTCTAACGAGCAAATGCTCAACAGTGAAAAGCCCCTGTACTAATGCATATCCTCCAGCCCAGTATATCACATCTGAAGTTCTCTTCTGTGCTACTAGCAGAAAGTGAGCCTCCTAGGCAGTATTTTTAATCAGAATCAGCATTGAAAACTATCCACATGGCAACTACAATGCAGATCCTTATTTTCCTGCCCTTTTATGCCACAAGCTGCAAGACTAACTGGTCATCTGAATTTCAGAGCAGCTTCTGCATGGAGAAAGTAGTCAAGAGAGCCTAAAGCTGTAACAGCTTGCCTACCTGTACCTAGTAATGGCAGTAGTCTCTTACAGTCCCACCTAACCTGCTGGGAGGGAGGCCAGTGTTGTTCCCCTTTTCACATAAGAACAGTCACCACCAGAGTCAGCCAGAGGTGTCAGGGCAAGAAGATGCCAATGCTCAGCTCCTGCTGAACTCCCCAATCCTACCTCTACTGCTGCTCTGTGTTCAGAGGAATGATAAACCAAATGGGAACCACTCATGCTAAACAATACTTGGCCTCTGCCTTCTAGAACAAGAGCATTTTATTCTGTCCCTTATTCTACATGGACAGTGGATCCATATGTATTTTTCAAATAATAGCTTTAAAATTATTTTGTAGCCTTTAAGACCACATCGCTACTGTACAGTTAACTGCAAGCCCCTCTGGCATTAACCAGCACTGCAAAGGCTTTGCCTTATGCCCAACACTTAGAGAACTGAGGTCAGATTCATTGATTTAAATTCTGCATGTAGCATGAGTAACTGCAGATTTCCAAACTGCCATTTAGCTGCTAACTTTGACCATCTACAAAGCTTACATATAGATGTAAATCAAACCCTCATAACACTAGTTCTTAAAACAAACAGTGGAAAGAGAATTGGTCTTACAACTATAGTAAATCTTTGTTTCTCCTCAGAATTTCTGACTACAATTAACTATTAAATATGAACCACCACTGTATGAGGTCTTCATTCAATAACAGCACTTCTCTGCATTGTAAGAGTTTAAAAAAATAAGTACTTATTCAATAGTGTTCCATTATGAGACTAAAATAATTGATTCTCTGACTAATAAGCATACTAGTAGGAATTTCCTTGGTGCAGAGAATTTGGTGACTAATGACAAAAAGCCATGTTTTGGTAAAAGCACCATGCAGATGCTTTAAATAAAAGTCCATCATCTAGCCAAGCTGCAGCCCAAATAAAACGAGTTGGTAACTGCTGTTCCAGTTCCACAAGATAGTAGGTGGTTATTACATATCGTTAGCAAACAATGTTAGCACACGTAGCTTGTTCCTGTCTACACTGGCAAGAGTCAAGTTGTAACCAGTGACCACCATACCACTAGGGTTAATAAAACCATGGTTTTCTAGGGCTGGGAGATGAAAATGACTGCAAATCAGAGTCTAATGCTTACTGTCACTCTGCTGTTTTCAAATTGTCAGCACATGCCTGCACAGGCAAGGAACTCCAAGGGGCTTCATGGTGCACAGACATGCCAAAAGCTGGGAATTATTTCTCTTCAGCACGGCTTCATGACGAGGGTTCTTGAGAAACATCAATTCAAACAGTTAGGAAAAAATTGACAGAAGACTACTGAAAGTCTCAAAATATTGTACTTAACATATAAGCACTTTCATTGGAGCATATTGGACCATTATTGCTCCCCATCTTAACTGCCTATTTAAATCACATTTTCAGCTTTCATCAGAGCTGTGTGAAGAAACATTTTTGTGCCTCATATGGTCCCTCTCCCGTCTCCACAATTTTCATTTCCCCACAACAACACAAGGAACTAGCTTTCTGCTAATTGCTCAGTAAAAGAGCATGCCTAAGGGCTTTATTAAGAAAGATTTCTGAGAGACTGAATCATGTGTGACCTAAATTGGCTTCATAAGTGGTTTCCAGAGGGCACAGAGCAGTATTCACAAGAATAATCGCCTTTCACCTTGATGTTAATTATATACTTTTCCATTCAAAATAAGTCATGGCCATAAGCTGAAGCATTTATAAAGTAAACATGTCAGGAAAGCAGGATACTGTAAAATGAACTAGAAGAGTCAATTCAGCACTATTAAAAATTCCTTTTCTTTTTAACCTCAATATCTATCATGGCCTGTGCAGAAAAGAACTTTTGGTCTCTAAAAAGAAGGCAACAAATTATTACCTCTCTAGGTTGCTTTGTTTATATATAGATAGAAATATAACTTTAATATAAATATATAAATTTATATGTGTGCATTTTTACATAGAGATATAAATAAATTTTATATAAATATATATGTATGCATTTTTATATATGTATATATCTATCAAAAAAAAATGCAAAGCTCTTTTCCTCTGAGCATGGAAATACAAAGGTCCTTGCTGATTTATAACAATATGAAGAAATCAAAGTGCTTCAAGGTCTCATAACATATATTTCCTCAAAAAAAAATTAAAAAACCCAAACAAATAGCTTTCCATAGCCTATCATTTCTGTAATTTTTCTCTTTCTTCTCTTTTATAAATAGAGCATATCTATGCAAAAACAATAATTAAAAAAAAAAAAACAAAAACTACCATGATCCAGAAAGCAAAGTCTCTGCCTCAAAGAGATGGTACCCTGAATTTACCAGTTGTCTGCATGAATAATGATGAGTTTGGAAAGGCAAGTCTCAGAGCTGGCAGAACAAATAGCTTGGTTGAGACAAAAGCACTAGAACATACAAACATATTTTGAGGGCATTTAAGAAAGATCATGCAAAATAAAAATAAGAGGTTTTTCTGATTGATTTAAATTGGTATCTGCCAGTCTGTTGCTATAGCTTTGAAGACATGATACAAAAAGATAGGTCAGGCCCTGCTCACTTGCTATTGGGTAGCATGCCTCAGCCCTTCAACACTGCCACTGGGGCACTGCCTCTTAATCCTGACTGCGCTTTGTTGTCCTAAGTCTCCTCCTACTTCAAACTCCAAAATTCAGTCCTTCAAACCCCAAAATTGCCTGTTTCTCGTTTGATCAGCATTTTCTTTGCCAAATACCTAAATAGCAACCAAGTCCTCAAAAGGACCAAACTGTAATACATAAATGAATGTAAATAAAGGTAGGCAGCTGCAGAAAAGTAAATTTATGACAGACTTATTGAAGACAAATCCATCGCAAGGTTAATTACCTAGAAGAGTACTTTCAGAAAGTATATTTTGTCTTTATGTTTTTTTCCAACAGACTGCTGAGACAGATAATACTTTGATCTGAGCCAGTAGGTTTATTCTTATATACTGTCTGTACAATCCTTCCATTCTCTGTTAGCTGTTTTATGTTTCTTTACAGAAGTGAAGACTAAGCTTCTTGTAAAACAATTTTGCTGATATCTGACATACCCTATAAACCTAGTAATATTTCATGAGGCTACAATATCACCCTGTTGGGTCATACTGCACATTACTTACAAGTATAATAGATTATATTAATATTCAAAGTAGTATTCTGAAGCACTTTATGATTACAATAATGTTTAGATAAAGGATTTCTCACCTCCTTCAGGATATTAACTGCAGACAGAAAAGAATGAGGATGGCATTGACTAAGCACACAGAATAATAATTTAATTTAATTAAAGGAAAATATATAAATTAAGACTCTTTTAAGTCATTATTTTCACAGGTAATTTTATATTTTTCTTTTATAGGCTATAGCTTGTCTTCAGTCAAACCTCTAAGAAAGGCATTCTCGGTTTTCAGGTTTCTGTTTAAATTAGTCCTCATCCAAAAACCTCTGTGAGTTTCTTAGAGATGTCAGTGCATTTCCTATCTCCATTGTATCATTTCATGTTACACATGCTTGAAAACATACTTAGGACTAAAATCTGTAATGCCAAGAATGAATGTCATTAATATTTCCAGGTGTTCTGAAAGAAGATGAATAATTCCCAATAAGTAAGTCTGTTGCATTCCACTCACTTCCTGTCAAATTTCACTGATCTCCATTTCCTTTTGTAGGAAGAGAAGTAATCACCAATAACTAGATGATGACTTTTTTGGCACTTTTGAGTAGCCATCTTACATCCCATTATTAGCATTTTTCCTGAAATGCATCTTTCAGGCAGCACTACATTCTTCTCTATTTTCAAACTGTTAAGCAACAGCTAAGGAGTCTCATATGCAGCAGCCGATTCGGATCACAGATTCACAGAATTGCCTAGATTGGAAAAGACCTTTAAGATCATCGAGTGCAATCATTAGCCTAACACTGACAAGTCCTTGGC
The DNA here is from genome assembly GCF_015220805.1 of Pogoniulus pusillus. Classification (NCBI taxonomy): domain Eukaryota; kingdom Metazoa; phylum Chordata; class Aves; order Piciformes; family Lybiidae; genus Pogoniulus; species Pogoniulus pusillus. The sequence goes on along the minus strand of NC_087264.1, from coordinate 44,508,675 downwards.
TAAACCATATTTTTAAGGACTACATCTACAGGACTATTAAATATCTCCAGGGACGGGGACTCCACCACCTCCCTCAGCGAGCTGTTCCAATGCCTCATATCCCTTTCAATGAATACATTCTTCTTAATATCCAATCTAAACTTTCCTTGGTGCTACTTGAGGCCATTTCTCTTGTTCTATCACTTGTTATTTGGTTGAACAGACTGACCCCCACTTCTTTATAACCTCTTTTCAGGTAGTCGTAAAGAGAGAAAAGGTCTCCCCAGAGCCTCCTTATCTCCAGATTACACACCAGCTCTCTCTGCTGCTCCTCATAAGACCTGTTCTCTAAACTCTCCACAAGATTCATTGTCCTCTTTTGGACATACTACAGCACCTCAATGTCCTTCTTGTAGTCAGGTCCCCAAAACTGAGCACAGTGTTTGAGATGCAGCCTCACCATTGCCAAGTACAGGGGTAAGATTACACCCCAAGTCCTGCTGGTCTCACACCATTCCTGTGATACAGGCCAGGATGCCATTGGTCCCCTTGGCCACCTGGGCACACTGCTGCCTTGTGTTCAGCTGGCTACTGCTGAAGATGCATTGTTACATTCAGGTATTGTACCTTAATGTATCACTCTGATTGCTGTCAGTCAGTCTTGCTATTAAAACTTCTGGTTTTCAGCAAGCAGTAAATGTTTCAGAGATGACCCTAAGCCATTTTCCTAATGTGATGCATGAAGTATATAAATCAACAAGCACTATCAATAATAGAGGTTCAAGGTATCAAGCTTCTACAACATTGAAGCAATTTATTAAACTGCTCCCTTTAACTTGCAAAATAAGCAAAGTTGAGCTGAGATAAATAAGCCTGAAAATGTCATAATGAGGAGTAGTAGCTGAAAGGGCTAAATTGCTCATGGTAATGAACTGAGACAAAATGATCAGACAGCATTAATAAGTCACAGGGAGACAGACCTTGACCTCACTGTAGAGTTGTACCACAATTAACTATTGGATATCACATTCTTAAGGCATTTTAAGAGACGTCTTACCTTATACTGAAATGATTTTAAGTAACTCTTATTAGGAATGTATTTTACAGAAATAAATATACACATATAATCAAGCATTAGTGCAACAAATGCAAACTGACTAACCTGCAACTCAGAGAGAAGGTAAAAAATTGCTTGGAAAATGCTTAAATGTTGACATGAGAGAAATGTGATTCATGTAAGAATGCATGTGTGAAAGTAACAAAGAACAGGTGTGATTGTCTAGATCCCACAACCAAAGATGAAATATTAGTGATTCCTCAAGCACATATTACTATTAGCTCAGTCAATTATTCAATACATTTCCAGATAGCTACACCATACTCACTTCATACACAAGTTATGGCTACAATAAATTATTCCAGTAGTAACTGAAAGTTACTAAATTATTATAAGTGACTTTACTCCAAATAATAAGAAATCATATACAAATCAATACCACAGCTACTTGAAGTACAGATAAAACCCTTATAGCTACATCCCCCAGTTTATCCAGTCACTGAACAGCATATGGACTAATATGAGGACTACAAAACCCATGACATGTAAAGTAGCAATGGAAATCAATCCCAAACTGGTACAAGAACACCTTTTTAACTCCTTTACTTTGTTCTCTCCAAACTTGACACTACAAAAATGATGTGCAGATCACAATATTAATGAAATATACCAGCAACATTCATATTAATCATAAAGCAGTGTTCAATTTCACAGTTGTACTAGCACATCTAATACTCTTCATTAATTATAACACATCTTTTTTTTTTCCATTTCAGTCCCATTAAACAGACTGGGAGCATTTCTACAGACTGTCTTAGGTCTGAATGGGATGCACAGACTTTCCAATGAAGGAATTCAAGAAAAAGCAGTAAAAATAATGAAACAATTTATGCAGCTAATATATGAAATATATAGAAAAGTGAAATGAGCTGTCATTAGGTATGAGTATAGGAGGAAGTTCTTCACAGAGAGAGTGATTTCCCATTGGAATGGGCTGCCCAGGGAGGTGGTGGAGGCACCGTCCCTGGAGGTCTTCAAGAAAAGCCTGGATGGGGCACTTAGTGCAATGGTCTAGCTGACTGGATAGGGCTGGGGATAGGTTGGACTGGATGATCTTGGAGGTCTCTTCCAACCTGGTTGATTCTATGATTCTATGGGTTTTTATGTTGAATGTGGCAAAATGAGAGCTATCTCTAAGAGCAAGGAGCTAGAGTTCTCTCCGTTCTTCTTCCTTGTTGACATAAAACCCAGCTCTGTAGGAAGAGAAAAGTTTCATTTTCACTAGTCATTCAGTCCCTGTTCCCCTGCAAAGAACATTAGCTGGTCTGCAAATAAGAACAGTATTTCCTACAACAAACATGCACATCCCACTGAAGCAACATCAAACCTAGATGGTACAATCACCTTGGGAAAAATATCAAAGGCTATGGGGACAATCACAAACATGTTGGTATCACTTATTCTTGCTCCCTGAGCACAAGCCTGTTTGCATCGCTGTACTACCACTTTCAGTCTTATTGAAACATACAAGATAAAATATACTGCTCATTTACATTAACACAGGTACTATTTCTAATGTTACAAAAGACTGCAAACAATAAAATCTAATTACTAGTTTCACATAAGCTATTAAAAAAATGTTCGATACTTCCTCTTGCAGCTGCTACCTAACTCAGATTGAGATCAGTTGCAAGGTATCAAGAAACCTCTATCTCCTATCAGATTCAGAGATGTTTTCAGAACTTCCAGTAATGATTTCTGTCCACTATTTGCAAGAATAAGGGGGAAAAAAAAAAGCATATGCATCGACTGATAACATCAGAGCTCCATCTTTGTGAAAGAAAATTGGAAGAAAATTCAGTAATCATACTAGGATTTCACTGATTGTTCATCAGTATTTGTGAGATAACAAGGACTGGAACAGAACTGAAATGATTGCTGTTGAGAAAAGAGCTCTATCCATCATCCTTTTGATGATGCCATTTCCATGAAGCTTTTTGTGTTCAGTTCAGTGCAAAAGAAAGAGAATAGTATTCCTTTGTAGTTATTTACCAAGAGGTCAAATTATTAATAATTTAAAGATCCTCAGCTTTGATGAAAAGCTCTACATGTCCTACTTAAAACTTAAGTTCCATCATGGCTGAAGCCATGTACCAAAGAATGAAGAGTTAAAGACTTGAAAATAATTAACAATTCAAGGTCATAACTATCCATAGCCACTATTTCACAGCATCTCCATTAACCAGTCATCATTTACAGCTGAGAAAAAAACCTAAACAGCACCAGGGTGAAAAGCAGGACACAATTCACCTCTCAGAGAGCTTCTCCTCAAGCACACATACCAAATCTCCTGAACATAGGTTTCAGAGACTTCCATAAGGTCTTCCACAGCTTTGTTCTTCTACTGATGATACCACATGCTTGAGCAGCAGCAGTGCAAGAACACTTACGTATTTGTCATGCAGTTGGTTATAAGCCATAGTGGCATGAAGTTTGAAGCATACCAGAGTACTTTAAAGGACTACTTTCCATTGGCAAACATTTCCAGTGACTAGTCCACAATTATTTATTGAGCTTCTTTTAAGGTCTGTCAAGGTCTCTTGTCTGAATAATATAAAAGAACAAGGTCAGCAGACTGCAAATATTCTAGACTAGTATTTTTCTATCAGACTGCAATTTTACACGGGGATATTCACTGCAAGAGCAGTAAGGTTGCTTAATGGTTCCTCTAAAATTCATTTTTTGGTATAAAATCTGTCAAACTTAAAAGTTTTCTAAACAAAGTATTTCATGCCAGGTGCCTGTCTCCAGCTGACTCTTTATAGTTTCACCTATGATGTTTGCACTATTTCTAAGAATGAGGTTGGGAAAGGTACTCGATCGTCACCTCCAGAAATATGAAGTTATTCATGATATGCCCCAGATCTTCCCTGGCAGTGTAACCAGTGTGCACATAGAAAAGCAGCAGGGGAACAGGCCAAAGAGTGGACAAGCCTCATTCTCTTCACAGTGTTCCAAATCACAAGGTGGTTTTAAACAAGAGATCATCTAGCAATGCTGCCATTTATCTCTTCTTCCATGAACACCTTCTGAATTCTTGGCTGAGTATCACCCAGGTTTGAGCATTTTTATTAGTGTGTTTATAACATTTTTTAAACATATTTCCAATATTCTGTATATTTATGAACAGCTATGTAATTTAGAGTATAGATGATCTCCCCTTAAAGTTCTCAGTTGTCACACCAGCAATGGAATTCTACTTAATAAAGTGAAAAGTAGTTTACCAAAGCAATTCATATCATAGGTGCTGCGACCAATAAAAGTTTGCCTAGATTCAAAAAACAGACAGAATAATGGAAGAAAAATTTGTCAAAAGCTATTAAATATAATGACTTCCCTTCAGGCTCAGGAATACTTGGGAGTATCCTCTAGGGAAGCATCATCAGAGGTTTTACCTGCCCACGTGGTGCTTTGGCATTTACCACTGACCACTACTGGCCTTTCTTTTTCAATTATGTAATAAAATGAGAAATTATACAATAAAAAGAGAAGGAAAACTACATCTTTTGGCTGACACAATGTCAGACACTCAGAAATATCTCTTTTTTATCACTAGAACAGAAAAAGAGCTTCCAAGCTGTGGTATTTGTTATGCTAGCTGCCTGCAAGTCACTTCAGAGACACACTTAACACACCGTAGGGCTGAAAATGACCATTGCTTCTCTTCACACGGGTAGCTGGGAGTAACTATCTGGGACATGGGGAGTTACTTGGGAGCAACTACTTGGGAGTAACTACTGGAAAACACTACCTTGGATTAGTGTCTGGTGTCTTCCAATTCAAGCCTGCCTTCTTCACAGCTTTTTCTCTAGAATATGTGTAGGCAGTCTCTAGAATATATACAGACAGTAGCGTCCAAAAACTGAGGGCTTATGGCTGGACAGAAGAGGTTACTGAAAGCCAAACATTAAAGCCTCTTCCACTTAGCCATATTTATTCCAGTACACTTAACATTTCCCATTAACTGCTGAGCAAATGTAATGGATCAGACATCAATGGAGTATATATAAAGTACACATGGCTTAAGCTGGGACAGACTAAACCACACAGAATAAAAAGGAGTGCTGAAAGAGGTGGGGAGGGATCACCTGGGTAACATTTGTGTTGGACAGCAGCAGAGATGGCAAACAGAAACCTCAAATGTGCATCCAAAAGCAGACTGTGCTTTAGTGAGCTGTTCTTTCTTATAATGCTAAACATTTCTCCAGTCATTGTGGAAGAATATTTTAGAACAGCTGAGGCTTGGAATGAGATTAAAAAGACTTCAAGAAAATACAATATTCTTTTTTTTTCTGCCTAAGCATCTTTAGAGCAATCTGTATAACTTGGTGCACCTTTTCCTTCCAAAGAATTTGAGAAGTTGGACTTGATGATCTCAAAGGTCTTTTCCAACCTGATTAATTCTGTGACTCTGTGAAATATCTAATCAGTGACAGCCGAATCTGAGCGCCTAAACGAAACATTTCTTTATCTCCTTTTTGTAGTGAAGAAAAAAATATCTCTTTATCAACTTGCTCCACTAAATTAGCTCTGGTCTGACATGCACTGCAGCAGATGTAAAGTTACTGTGATGCTGATGGACAAGTGTCCTCTGCAGAGAAGAAATGGTTTTAGTTTGAAATTTGGTGAGTTCAAAAGACTCACTAACAAATCAATGAGATACAAAGATTGAATCTGCTATTCAGTCTGCTGGGGGACCCTGCAGACATGATATAAATTGCACTGCTGTAAGCTGTGCTGCATTGCTGCATAAACAGAAACAATGCTGTCAGGCTGAAAATGTTCACTAGCACAAAATACCCTTGCAGACTCAAGAAAAGAAATAAATATGAAGGACGGGAGGAGGGAACAATCCAACAGCAAAGATAATTGCTAAGGATAAAGAATAGAGCTGTTTAGCATTTCAAAAGCAGCCTTTTTTCTTATGTATGTTCATACTGTTCCAAATCTGTCATCAAACCAAGAAATCCTCAAGCTAGAGTAGCAGCTGGTTTGTTCCAAAGGAGATCACTCTGATGGATTGTAATATATGGAGCTGATATGTCAGTGTGGGCTAATCTGAAGCTATAGGGGCGACCTGTCAATTCTAACAAAGATAAATACAGCTGCTGCCTCCTGCTGTTTCATAATGCCAGGCACTGACCATTGGTTTCCCCAGCATGATGGATTTTATGGTCAGGTGTGGTGACACCTCATGACTTAAATAGCTCTCAGAGAATGGCTGGCCTGTTTTGAATGATGATGGATTGCTCTCCAGATCTCTTTGTGATAAATGACGTCTCAGGCTTGCAAGTATTGCACAGATATCTGTAAGCCCCAGCCAGCTCTTGGACTTTCACTTGGTAAGCCTCTTCATGGTTTTATTACAAGTGCTTGTTTGTGTACACTTTCAGCACCTTATAACTCCCTCCCCTGTTTCTCAGTTATCTTACATAAATTGACAATCACATTCTCCTTGTAAGGTTATATAGAGAAGTATAAGGAAAACACTGAAACCAGAAGTATTGCAAAATGAAGGTACTAACAATATCTGATTTCATCTGCCCACCATGAATTTTAGCTACAACAGCAACAGTGAAAGATGTAAAGAACTGGGAATCTGCTCTAATGCGTGAGTTGGTCTAATCCAGACTTTAATGAGTACTAGCCATCCTCTCAGCAGAAAGTATCTAACTGAATACAAACATTTATTGGAAAAATCATAGAATGCTTTAGGTTGGAAGAGACCTCAAAGATCATCTAGTTCCAACTGTCATGGAGGGTGGCAAAGCCCCTGGAATGTCCCCATGTCACTTGGTTTTTACAAGTCAGCCTCGTGTATTTTCCCCATTAATTTTCCACGACACCAACCCCCTGACCATAGAAGGATTCATTTCTAAAGGGTATTGATACTGCATCATAGAAGAGGGTTATGTCTGAAATATTGGGAACAACAGTCCTTCAGCTACACCTCTAAACAATTATTGAGTTATGATATTAATACAGACTAGTGATTCAAGCTTTCTCAAACCATAGGCTAACATACACCAATAATTTCTGCTTTGACCAGACAATGCTGTTGTAATCCTTCCTATCCAGTATTTTCAGCCCTTTCCTTTTCCAAGGATTTAAGCATTGTGCCTTTCTCTTTGCTGTAAGAATTTTTAACTGAAGACATTTAAGAAGACATTTCAATTTCTTTCTCTGAATGTTGTGTGTCATTTTTTAAATATGAGGCAGCATGCTCGCAGCAAGGGAGAACAGGGGAGCACCCACTAGCACTTTCTAATGGAGTAGACAAACACCACCACTCACAAGAGATCAAATGAAAATCCAGAATACTCCTTCCAGCTGTTTACTACACTGTTAAGCAGTACTTTTCCATTGTAATAGCCAAAAGGAGTTTAAACACGCTTCAGTACTAAAGGAATGCAATGCCACTAAAGAAGTTACTGTACCACAAGCAATGACCTCTTTCCTGTTTGAAATGCACTAATTAATGCAGTTCTTCAGAAAGTGAGTGACTGCCTGTGGGCACAAGATTAATCCAGGCGATTGTTACACAAGCTTTTCATGCACTGCTTTCTGGAGTGTCTGTTTCTGACCTGCAGCACTCAAGCTGCTCGCTCCAGTTCTTCCTCAGGAAGCCACTCACATTAATCACACCTCGCATCTGCATCCAGACTTGCTGTTGCTCTAGTGCTGAATTTCTATTCAGCACAGCTCAGCTTATGCCAGACCCTTCTCCTATAACGCATGTGTGCACTCAAACTGGCTTCTGCAGAGAAAAGATCCATGCTAGCAGTCATCTGAAGCTTGAAACAGAGCTGAACAAAACTCCAGCACCCTGATATAGGCAACACTACCACAGGTGTCAGTGAGAATATTGCTTAAGCAACAATTGCCTGACTAAATATTGTGGATCCTAGTTTCTAATCTTTTGTTGTTTGGACTGTGAAGTTTTTTTACAGGACTGGAAGTAAAGATTAGCTGTTTTCTGCTGGATTAGTAACCCTGGAGATGGGAATCTCAAGACTTGAATCAGAAAGAACATAGGGAATTCTGAAGTCAGCTTTTAAGCTCAGGCAGCCTTCCCCTCTACCCAGTAATTCATGCTGGCAATATCCAAATTCATCCACGGTCACATTTCAACTTCAAGCTAATCAACTGTACTCCAATCAAGCAGGCAAGTCTGCTGGAACATAGGATCAGATCTATCAACATCATGGCTATTTAACATGACAGACAAAATAAACCTGAACCCAAATCTTCACCAAAGACACAGTTCCCATGAGACAACTTCCATTAGTAGTTTACATGTACTGCTGTATCAGATAGACTCATTTAATCTTCATTTGTGTAAACGATGCAGTGCTACTTATGAGTGAATGCCCTCACTGGATGCTGAAGGTTATGGGATCACTTGTTCTCCTATCACCTTAGCAATCAAAGCCTTCCTTGAATGCCTGATCCCTCTCTACACATCAAAACTGTCCTTAAAGGATTCCCAAATCAGGCCATGGGAGCATATATATGCCCAGGGATTTTTTTTCCACAGGAAAAAAATACAATAAATGAAGACAGAAAACTTATACCAAAGAGTTAAAGAAAAGTTTTTCATTTATGTTTCTTGCAGGAGGTTTTTTAAAAGTTCCAGAAACTCTTTAGGATTTATTTCTTTAGTGAATTGAGAACATTTTACAGTCAAATTTCTCTTTACTGGCTCATGAAACTGGCAAGGAAAAAACCACAAAGCCATTCACTTCTTTGTTACAAGTAAAACCCTCACTGCAGGATGTTTAATATATATTGAAATCCTCTGTGTTAAGAATGAGGGCAATTTTGGAAAGAGTTTCCCACAACTTAACAAAAAAGAAGGAGGAAAAAGAATGAAAAAAATGAAAACACAGGCTCATTGCTTACCTTTCCTAGACACTTAGAACAGAGCCAGAGTTTTCCAATCACCAGTATGCAAGATATTACAGGCGTTTCAATGTATCTGATGACAGAAGGGACAGAAATCAAATCCCACCTGCTTCAAAATGCATGGGTTGCCAAACTGAGCCTCAAAGAAGTCTCCTCACTTCAACACCCAGGAGACTCAGTAAGCAGCTTCAATTTTATTGACAATATTTGCCCCTGCCCAGAACTTAAGTGTATGACTTTGTTGACCTGAAATATTAAGTGGTTGTCATGCTCCAAGGTTTCCTTAAACAGGCTGGTATCACCAGAGCTTTCTAATGTTCACTCTGTTAACAGCGTAGCAGCTTTTGTCAGTTAAGCAACAGAGTGCAACAAAGAAAGTTGGGGCAGGGGGGAAACAAGCAGAAAGCCTGTAAGACTATTTAGAGAGTCTTCTAGCTCACTGCTGATCAAAATTCTGAAAGCAATACTCATTCTGTCTTCTACACCACATGCAGAGAAGGGGGAGAATAGAAGGTGAGCTGGAAAAAGCAAAAATCAGCCTCAGAACAGCAAGCAAACGTCTAATGGGAAATATGCTAATGGCATCCTGGCCTGCAGCAGGAACAGTGTGGCCAGTAGGACAAGGGAGGTTATTCTTCCCCTGTACTCAGCACTGATCAGACCACACCTTGAGTGCTGTGTCCAGTTTTGGTCCCCTCAATTCAAGAGAGATGTTGAGATACTGGAACGTGTCCAGAGAAGGGCAACAAAGCTGGTGGAGGGCCTGGAACACAACCTCTATGAGGAGAGGCTGAGGGAGCTGGGGTTGATTAGCCTGGAGAAGGGAAGGCTCAGGGGTGACCTCATTGCTGTCTACAACTACCTGAAGGGAGGCTGTAACCAGGTGAGGGTTGGGCTCTTCTCCCAGGCAACCAGCAACAGAACAAGGGGACACAGTCTCAAGTTGTGCAAGGGGAAAGTATAGGCTGGATGTTAGGAGGAAGTTCTTCCCAGAGAGAGTGATTGCCATTGGAATGGGCTGCCCAGGGAGGTGGTGGAGGCACCATTCCTGGAGGTGTTCAAGAAAAGACTGGATGAGGCACTTAGTGCCATGGTCTAGTTGACTGGATGATCTTGGAGGTCTCTTGCAACTTGCTTGATTCTATGATTCTATGTCTTTCTGAAAAGGTAGCAGGAGTCCCATGGACATTAAATTTACTCAAAGCTCAGCCGCAGAATCCAACTTATTTAGTATGATTAGTAATTCAGGCACAGTAAGGTTGGAGAACCTTATGTCTATTTATTCTCAACATAATTACAAGTTACTGATGTAACATAAACACTGACATTCCAAACGATTTTAGGAGGTTCCAGGTAAATACTGACAGCAAATGGGCAAGTAAAAATGTTACTATGATCTGCAATGTGAGGCAGTTGCCACAGAAGCCTTCTGCAATCCCAACCTCAAAGAATGGTATCACAGAAGTAAAGGTTTGGGAAGGGTTATAAAAACAGTCAGAAGCTTTGAAAAAAATTGCACTAAGAGAGACTGAAATGACTTTAACTGTTTGCCTTAGAAATAGGCTAAAAAAAAGGACAGAACATGATAAAACTCTGTCAAATAAGGAACCATACTAGAAAAGACAGATGGGAAGTTTCTTTTTCCTGTTGCATAAGACCATAAGCAGAAGATGTGCACTGGAAGTGTGAAAGGTGGAAATTGAAGACTAGTAACAAGAAATCTTTTTTTTTTCTGTTTTAATATAAGATGTAGGCAGATGGCAGAGTTCACTGCCACTGCAGGCTGAAGTTTCCATGAATTTAACAAAACCATGTAAGGAACAGGGTATAATGCTATATTCTGAAACCACTGGGATGCATGCACCTGGAACACATTTCTTCCTTCAGTAACCATGTTATCAACCCCTAAACCTGCCTATCTGAGTGAGAAACATGATGTTATCCCCGGGTGTTACTTTGTATTTGAGAGGCTGACATTACAACAGCATGCTCCTAACCCAGTTTACAGAAGCACGATAATCAGAAGACAGCCCTGAATTCAAACTGAACACAAACCAAGGTAAAGGTAAAATAAATCTACTTGCAAAATACAAGTTTTAAAAACTCAGAACTGACAGTGTTAAAATAGACTCACATTTGTATCTACCTAAGCCTACATAAGCTTCAAATCAATGTTTTCATTATATAGTGTCCAGCTGGCAAGACAGTTTGAACTCCTACATACCCATGCAGCCAAGGTATTTCCTTTGGAAAGATCTCCATCTTTTTTACTGAAATTACTGACAACCTCAGAACTATTAATAGCCACTAATGAATGATCCACTTTCTGTAAGGTTAATATGTTCTTTCATGCCTGACCAAGCTATGTTCAAACCTGAGGATGAAGTTTTTTCACACACTGGTATGGGCAGTGTGACTTGTCTCCAGAGCAGGGCTAATGAGCAGCTGAAAGTGCTGCATCTCAGCTGGTGGAGCAGGACACTGGGCAGCCATCATTCTTCCAAGCACAAATACAGACTGGGTGACAAGTGGATTGAGAGCACTCCTTCGGTGAAGGACTTGGGGATGCTGGTTGATGAGGCATTTTACATGAGCTGGTAATACATGATGGCAACCCAAAAAGTCACCACCACATATTTGGCTGCATGAAAAAAATGTGTGGCCAGAGGTCAAGAAAGGAGATTCTGCCTCTCTACTCTGCTCTTGTGAGACCCCACCTCGAGTACTGTGTCCATCTGTGGAGCACTCAACACAAAAAGGACATGGAACCGTTAAAGCAGGTCCAGAGGAGTGCCACAAATACGATCAGAGTGCTAAAGCATCTCTCCTATGGGGATAGGCTGAGGGAGTTGAGTTTGTTCTAAGGGAGACCTTAAAACAGCCTTCCAACACTTGAAGGGGGCCTACAGGAAAGCTGGAGAGGGACTTCTAAGAAGGGCATTTCATGATAGGACAAGGGATAGTGGTTTTAAACTACAGCAGGGGAGATTTACTCTGCATATTAAGAAGTTATTTACTATGAGGGTGGTGACTTACTGAAACAGGTTACTCAGAGAGGTTGTGGATGCCTCACCCCTGGAACTGTTTAAAACCAACTGGATGAGGCTTTAAGCAACATGATTAAGTGGAAGGCATCTCTGCCCAGGCAGGAGTATTGGAACTAGAGTCAAGCCATTCTACGATTAAAGCACATGCTGTGTCTCTTCGCTTTGATACTTAACTAGGTCTTAGGAAGTATTGCTAATACAAACCAGTCTCCTTTGCCATTTTGGGAACAGAACTGTTTCTAAGGAGGATATCTGCTGAAGAATTGTATTATTAAGTCCTGCATTCACTGGCAGAAAAATTGTGAGGGTAGATTTGAATGAACAGCTTAAAATGGATTTTACAGTGAGAGTTACAGTATCACAGTATCACAGTATCACCAAGGTTGGAAGAGACCTCACAGATCATCAAGTCCAACCCTTTACCACAGAGCTCAAGGCTAGACCATGGCACCAAGTGCCACATCCAACCTTGCCTTGAACTGCCCCAGGGACGACGACTCCACCACCTCCCCGGGCAGCCCATTCCAGTGTTCAATGACTCTCTCAGTGAAGAACTTTCTCCTCACCTCCAGCCTAAATTTCCCCTGGCGCAGCCTGAGGCTGTGTCCTCTCGTTCTGGAGCTGGCCACCTGAGAGAAGAGAGCAAGCTCCCCCTGGCCACAACCACCCTTCAGGTAGTTGTAGACAGCAATAAGGTCACCCCTGAGCCTCCTCTTCTCCAGGCTAACCAATCCCAGCTCCCTCAGCCTCTCCTCGTAGGGCTGTGCTCAAGGCCTCTCCCCAGCCTCGTCGCCCTTCTCTGGACACGCTCAAGCATCTCAATGTCCCTCCTAAACTGGGGGGCCCAGAACTGAACACAGTACTCGAGGTGTGGTCTGACCAGTGCAGAGTACAGGGGCAGAATGACCTCCCTGCTCCTGCTGACCACACCATTCTTGATGCAGGCCAGGATGCCACTGGCTCTCTTGGCCACCTGGGCACACTGCTGGCTCATGTTCAGGCGGGTATCAATCAGTACCCCCAGATCCCTCTCTGTCTGGCTGCTCTCCAGCCACTCCGACCCCAGCCTGTATCTCTGCATGGGGTTGTTGTGGCCAAAGTGCAGCACCCTGCACTTGGAGCTATTGAACCCCATCCCATTGGACTCTGCCCATCTGTCCAGGCGTTCAAGGTCCTGCTGCAGAGCCCTTCTGCCCTCCAACTCAGTCACATCTGCCCCCAGCTTAGTGTCATCTGCAAACTTGCTGATGACTGACTCGATGCCCTCATCCAGATCATCTATGAAGATGTTAAAGAGGATGGGGCCCAGCACTGATCCCTGAGGGACACCACTAGTGACTGGCCGCCAGCTGGATGTGGCACCATTCACCACCACTCTCTGGGTCCGGCCCTCCAGCCAGTTCCTAACCCAGCACAGAGTGTTACCATCCAAGCCGCGGGCTGACAGCTTAGCCAGCAGTTTGCTGTGGGGGACAGTGTCAAAGGCCTTGCTGAAGTCCAGATAGACCACATCCACAGGCCTCCCCACATCCACCAAGCGGGTCACCTGATCATAGAAGGAGATCAGGTTAGAAAGGCAGGATCTGCCCTTCCTAAACCCATGCTGGCTGGACCTGAGCTCTTTGCCATCCCTCAGGTGCGCAGTTATTGGCCCCAAGAGAACCTGCTCCATCAGTTTCCCTGGCACTGAGGTCAGGCTGACGGGTCTGTAGTTCCCAGGTTCCTCCATCCGACCCTTCTTGTGGATGGGGACCACGTTGGCCATTTTCCAGTCTCCTGGGACCTCTCCAGTTGCTGCTGGACACTGACATACTGCTTGATCAAAGCATAAAGTGTGCAAATGTATCTTTCATTTCAATGTGAAACTGAGAAAAAAGGGGTTAGGAAAAAAAAGAAAGAGAGAAAAAATAGGTAGCTCTGAAAGGAGAACTAAAAAGTAATATTCTATTCCTTCATTCAAGGGCTATGGTGGGCAGATGTGGCTTTGGAAGAGGATAACCTACTGGAGCGCCACTGGAGCTCCACATTGTCCCAGACATGTTTACTGTTCATCTCAGATCTGCCCCTTTATCTGCTTCTCTAAGCTATACATGTTCATGTGGAAAGGATCCTTGGTGATGAACAGCACCTTGCAGTTTCCCCACCAGACAGGGATATGGGAACATGAGACAGAATACCAGAATTCAAAAAATGATCTCTTGCCTAAGCAATTTCCTTCTCACTCAGAAAAATACTTTCTGCTTTCCTACATCAAAAAACCAACACAAACAAGATGGCCACCTCAAAGCATGTACTTAACTGATAGGTATAGCAGATGAATATCTGCTCTATGGGGAAAAGAGACACCCTGACCTTAAAGTCTCCTGGTGTTTCTCTCTGCTAGCAGTTCATGACCTCTCATTACTGATAAAATGAATTTTGTTTCTGAATTCCCTTCACAAGCTACCTACCTCTATCTCTCTTCCCTCCATCACCTTTCAAACCTGGTAAACACTAGCATCTCAGCCACAAAATACTTCAGCAGAGAGCATGACTCCATCAAAGCTTAATAACTCTACTCCCAGGAAGAATAATAGAAGGGCAGTTTCTTGAGTTGCATTCATCAATTTTTATTAAACATTTCCCTCAAAGCTGTCAGGCCACTCATTCCCTTATCTAGTGAAGGCAAAGTTCTGATGTGGGGTAGTGCTTAAAGGCTTTTGAAAAAGAAGACCAAAGCCAACAAGATGACCATAATCATCAAAATTTCAATCTCACCAAAGCTATTAGAGGATATGCTGCTGGTTGCTATGAGTCACACAGTACCACTCTGTAGACTTCAATACAACTTGAGAGAATTAGACTTTTCTAAGCTGAGTATTACATTTTTTTTCCTCAGTCTTCACAGTTTACCCCATATCTCACTCAATTCTGTTTCCCTTTAATGGCAGGCAGGGGATACTGCACTAACCATATCAGCAGACTTGCACCCAAAGGCCTTTGGTATCATTTCAACAGGATTCTGGTGTATAACAGTGTATTTGGTGAGGATGACTGCAAAGCTAGCAGCTAGAGATCAGAGTCAATCTGAAGGGGAGGGCTAGGAAGAATAGATTATCTCCTATGTGCTTAAAAAAAAACATGTAAAAGTGTAACAGAAGTGACATTATATCTGCAACTTCCAAGGTCTTATCTGCTAAACACAAATCATTTTTATTCAGCTCAGATTACTGCTATAGAAGCCAATTGATTAACAGGCTAAATTTCTGAGTTTAATTCCAAGAGATTTACAGTAGAGCCAAAGTAGGTTTCATTTCAAAGCTCATATAATTAATTATAAAAATCACTTTATCTCATGTTTTAATACATAGATCCTGCTAAGAAAGTAGAGAGAGGAGTAGCAGTTTGTGGTCTGTGTACTGAAGTGAAAGATTTGTTTAGCTGCAGGAATAGTTGTGTAAATTAGCCTTTGCCCAGTAACAAGAGAAAAGCAGACACTCTGTGACTGATGGGAGTTGCATCCTCTTTTCCTGTCCAAATCCTCATCTATATTGCAAATTATATCTTAGAAGTAATCAACATATCTGTGCCACAATGATTTAAAGAGAGTAGTCAGTTATGAAATTCCCATTCTACTATCAAGATCTGACAAGAGCACAACTGGATGTGACAGGGTGAGCAGATGATGCTGTTTCAGATGTCTAGAAAATATATCCCATCTGGTAAGCATGTCAGAGCAGGACTCATATCCAAACCCAAAGCCTCCCCAAAGTAAGCAGCATTTGCTTCACCAATTTGTTCCTGTCCAGTAGGTTACCACATAATTCAGAAAGTGTTAATTAGAAGTGCTTGTGTAGGTGGGAACTCTACTCCAAGCTCTGCTGCACAGTGGTTGCGTGTGCTTCAAAAAATTTACTGCTTTCTTGATCTGGTTGTTACCCAAACTACAGCAGGATTTTTTAAACTTTGGGACATTACACCAGAAAAGCAAAAGAATACAAGGCAAGTGTCCACATGACATGAAGCAAAATCACTCCTTCAGTCATTAAAACTACCAAGTTTGTGAATTAAAATATACATATATATATAAATGAAAGCCTCATTAATATCCTGCAACCCACAGGATATCAAATGAAGTAAAATGCTTCAGACCCTTGCAATTGCAATGAATCAGATGTGGAATGCATAAAGGTGGAAAACCGAGGTCTGGAACAGAGAATTGACTTGCTTAGGACCACACTAAGTTAGCAGGGCAGCCACTTCTTTCACATCCATTTGCCTTACAGTCTTAACTCTGTTATAACACAAATCTCCTTGAACACTTCAAAGACTGTATAGAAGATCTTTAATTCTTTGCAAAGTTTCTATGTTTTAATTCTTTGCCTGTTTCTCTAATGGCTCTTTTCAGTTAATTCCTCATTTTGTGCTGTTCATTCACGACCTTAAAGATATATTGTGATTTTCAGCCTTTCAGAATTCAAAATTAGTCACCTTAAACCTCAAAAACAAAAGGTGTTGTATTCAAACTAGAGGGTCACAGGCTCTAGAAACCAGAAAATATCTCATGCTTCTACCGGACAAAAAAAAATGATCTTAAGTATCTTGCTACTCCTTTTTCTGAGAAGCTATAAAGAACAGCTTTTAACATTTTTCCTCATTGCTTCTCCAGCTTACTGGTTGTATTTTTTTCCTCTGATACTCCTTCAGGATGTATGGCATAAGGCAAGCCAGCTTTTTGCAGCTGAGATGCCTACAAGCCCCAGTCCTTTAGCTGAGTCCCAGTGAGGAGCCAAACTCTTAGCCAGCTGGAAGAAGCAAACCATTCTGCCATCTCCATGATACCACTCACAGATGGGCTGTGACGAGCATGTGTTCCATAAAAGCAAATGGGTGAGCCCTGCACATGCTTAAACAGAAAACATAACCCACTTACTTGGAGCAAGTCCTGAGGAGGGCCATGAAGATGATCAGAGGGCTGGTGCACCTCTGCTATGAGGACAGGCTATGAGAGTTGGGGCTTTTCAGTCTGGAGAAGAGAAGGATTCGAGGAGACCTTATAGTAGCCTTCCAGTATCTGAAGGGAGCCTACAGGAAGGCTGAGGAGGGACTATTTACGAGGTCTTGTAATGACAGGACGAGAGGTAATGGGTTTAAACTGGCAGAGAGGAGATTTAGACTGGATGTTAGGAAGAAGCTCTTTACAGTGAGGGTGGTGAGGTGCTGGAACAGGTTGCCGAGGGAGGCTGTGGCTGCTTCCTCCCCGGAGGTGTTTTAAGGCCAGATTGGATGAGGCCTTGAGCAACCTGATCTAGTGGGAGGTGTCCCTACCTATGGCAGGGGGTTGGAGCTGGATGATCCTTAAGGTCCCTTCCAACCTAGACCATTCTATGATTCTACTTCATAAATGCATTTCAGATTAGATGTCACTGAGTGCTGTGGTTTTGTTCTTGTTTTTACCTCATCCTAAATTCCACAGAGACAACCACAGCAAAATTTTGCTTCTGTATAGCAATCTTATTACTGATAATTCAGCCACAGTGGCATGGGGTGTCATGATAGGCCTGATGGGCCCAAAATAGGCTTATACACGTCCTGGATTGCCCAGGCATGGTTTTCTGCTCCACAGGAGAAGCAACTATGAGAAAGAAGACAAAAGAACCCGGAGCCACCAAGTCTAAGGACTCTGGCCTGCCCAGAGTCCTGTGTTAAAAAAGGTACACACACTGATCTTGTGCCTGCCTTGTGCAAGGCCTCTGCTTTCCCCAAGGTTGGGTAATGCAAGCCTATGGCTCTGCATAATACAGTAAGGTCTGGCTAACTGCCATTCTGATTAGCTGTTCTGTGTCCAAAGGCAATTGATCTCAGCCCACATGGATAAAAAGAGATACACAGGCAAGCGCAGTGTGCTCTGCCGTTGCCTGCTGCCATTGCTTACTGCCCTATTGTTTGCTGGTAAACTCCACTGTCATGAGTTTACCAGGAACAGACTCTTAAATGTCTCCACATGATCTGCCTGCATAGCCAGCGTGACATCATGCCGAGACTGCACAGCTCAAGACATCCTGCCTGAGTCTTAAAGTCTCCTGCCACAGATCATCTGGAGGAGCCAGGAGACAAAGTCAGAGATTGTCTGCCTCCTTTCCCCAGAAGCCTGGGAAAAATCTTGTCTTAGTAGCCGACAAAATAGAGTCACAGTATCACAGTATTATCAGGGCTGGAAGAGACCTCACAGATCATCAAGTCCAACCCTTTACCCACAGAGCTCAAGGCTAGACCATGGCACCAAGTGCCACGTTCAATCCTGCCTTGAACAGCACCAGGGACGGCGACTCCACCACCTCCCTGGGCAGCCCATTCCAGTGTCCAATGAGTCCTCTGAAAGCATTTGGGTCCTGTCTGGGACTGTGGCTAGCCCCACGAGTCAGGTAATAATTTACTTAGAAGCCTCTTTGTAATTCTCCATAGCCTTCTGCCATAAGGAGAAGGAGCTCCTTGAGTCCACCTAGTGGGCAAGCAGTGTATTGACCGCAAGTGGCATTTGACCGCAGGAATCTTCTCTTCCAGTTCAATTAATGTTTATATATTTTGTTGATTATTACTAGATCTAGTTATTATCTGCAAAATGTTTCCATGACCGTGCAAAGAACCAATTATTATTAAAATCAGTGGTTGGGAGGTGGTGAGAATTTTGAATATCAAACTTAAGAAACAATATTAATTTGGGAAAAAAATACCATCTCACATTAATTAATTTCCCCTTCATAAGATGGGGCTGATATGCTCTATGACCCAGTCACTTGGTGAAGTCTAGGGTTTACTCAGGGATTATTGTTTCACAGTCTCAGAAAATGTTTCCTTTTGTAGCTGCAAGTTATTGAAGTCTTAACCTCCTCATGAAATGTTCAGTAAGAATGTCCAGCTCTGTCCAGCATTCTGTACCTGAGGGCAGATTTTTTTTTTTTGGTCACAATTATTAAGGTCTTGCAGATGAAGAATCACACATTAGGTTCCCAGATGTTTTGTGGAGCAGGTGATGAAACAAGCTTGCTAAAAATATTTCATCAGACATATGATGCAGCCAAAGATAGCCATAGTTCCTTTCTGTGACTTTAAGAGAGTGTAGGTGGAAATGAGATGTCTTGGCATACAAGCTCAAGAGCTGTGCTATGATTTCCTTCTGTTAATAAAGACTTTTTGCAGCATGTGCTATATAGATCAGCACTGAAAAACACAATAAATGCATTTTTGGCCTTGAATCTAATGGGCTGAAAAAAAATTGTATTTGCAGTAAATGTCAGGATTCTGTTTAAATTTTTCTGAGACATTTTCATGAATTTTACAGTCTTCCACAACAGAAACTTCCTCCACTGAGCACTTGAGTGCAGTCACTTCTTTAAAGAACATATTAGCTTTTAAGCATCATTCAGCAACAGCACATTGCTGGCCAAAGTAGGATATGAAGGAGACTGTTCTATCCCTTTGAGTAAAAAAAAGTTTTCAGTTTGCAAGACAGAAGACTTGATATATAAGTCAGAAGATTCAATGTACCAGCTTTATGGTTTTGAAGTGTTTAAATTAGAAAATCCTCTGATCTCTAGTAGGAATTCCAGTAACAGTTTGTCTCTATGGGTTCTATATTGTTTCCACATGCAGCATTACTGAGGCTACTGAAGTGGGCAGTAAGAATGTCTCAGGTGTTTTGGTTGTGTTCCAATTATGTCTAAAAGCTGAGAAAGAATATGGGATAACTAAGTTACTTATATCTTCCATTTTTAATGATGATTTCTTATTTTCTAAAGAAATAGGCTGGACAGGATGACTATACTTTGTTTCAAAGTCCTTATTCTAACACAACACCTTGGTATATCCTATACACACAGCAATAATGCCACTAAGCAGCAAAATCACTGCTTCATTCCCAAAAACAAATGTAAAATTCTCCCCCTCTTTGCAGGATGTTTCCTGCTTCAGGCCCCAGTATGTTTCTGCTAACCCTGAAAACTTTTGTTTTGTGACAAAATGCACAGCTGCCAAGCAGGAAGAAGTAGCAGTCAGGGAGCACTGGAAGTCTTCAGGCCCTCCCTCTCACCTCATCACCATTCATCCTGCCAGTCCCAATATTTGCATGGTGTCTCTTACAAACAATGACAGGGTCATGTAGCAATAGCTTTTGTCATTTATTTCAAGGACTAAGTATTGCATATATACTCATTCTCATTGCTTGGAACAACTTACAAAGTCCTAACTGCTTACTTACCATCCCTGAGTCACTGAAGACTAAATACAGACATGGTCAATACTAGGAGACTGAGGCTCCTTGTCTGTTTACCACCACACTTTTACCACCACTTACACTGTTGCCTCAAGTAATTGCCAGTTTATTCACACTTAATATTGGCTCACCTCAAAGATCTTTATATTCTATCTAGACTGCTAAGACCAAGTTGTATTCCAGAGAAACTAAAGTAAGACTTCAATAAACAAGTGAGAGATGTTACACACAAGATGATATCTTTATGATAAACTAAAAGGATCTAACTCAGGAGAATCATAATAATTTTAAAATTACTAGTTTAAATAATGCTCTGACAACTTAATGAAAAAAAGAAACACTTCTTAGAATTCAAGTGACTCAGTTCCTACTATGGATCATCAGTAATGTAATAAATGTCCAGAAATAAATATCTGTCCTTTTCTTCTGGTGTCAAGTTGTCGGGTTTTTTTCAGTGCAGTGATTTGTCAGCTAGAGGAGAACACTGATGCTGCCGTTTTTTCTTCCCGAGTCTCACATCCATTCCAGGTTACTTCTGCATGTTTGCACTCTACTTTGTAAATAGGCTATGTTTTTTCCTCTCCTAAAGATTCTCAAGGCTAGATGAGCCACAGTTCCTTCCTATATAATAAAACGTGGCAGGGTACCTTTTTGGAGAAATACTACACAACTGCACAAAGTAGAACCTAAATCACGTAAAAACAATCTCAAAACAACAGAATAGGCACACGGAACCTTACCATTGGAAAACTCTGCTATTAGAGTTGGGACAGGCTAGGCAGTATAGTCCTCTGATTCTAGAACTAGGTACAGGCAGAAAAAAATTAGGTAACTTTATACTACAGCTAAAATTAAGTTACAATAGACTTAAAGCCCATATAAAGTCAAGCAAGGTCTGACAAGTTTTAAGGGCCAGTATGGCTAGTTATTATTAGAAAATTTGAGGTCTTTTACTGGCACTTGAAAAAACAATTTTTCTGTGGGACATCACTAGAAAGACATGGACCAGAAGCAGACAAAACTGCAAACATTCAGTCCCAGTTTGGATTTCAGCTCATCTGCATGGACCAGTCTAAAGGGACAATGCAAGAACACGGACACCAGCCTGCAAACCAGATCAGACATAAAGACAGGGTGAGGTCTGGGACTCCTATAACAAATGGGCTTTGACATTATTTCTGATGCATTCTTATTTTTCTGGACATTGTTGGAAGCATAAGCTTTGAATTTAAAAGATAAGGAAGACACCACAAGTGAGCTAAGGATACTTAGTCATAAATATAACCAAAGTAGGTAACATGCCCTCAAACTGGAAGCTGTGACCTAGGAAGTATCTCTTACATAGAGATCGCATAATACATCTGGCATAGAAGCTCAAGCACAGAAACATTTTTATCTTATAGTTCATCAGGACTAACTTCTTTGCTTTCATTTGCTATAATCCTTCCTTGTACCTTGGTAATGGCCAAAGTAAAGCCAGAAACCTCTCAAGGCAAAGCAAGGTGAAAAGTAATGCATGAGAGTACCTCTTTCTCCTATCTGATCTCATCTCACCACTAGGGAAAGGCCACAAGTCAAATCCTTCAAGGCAGTATCACATCATCCATCTACTACCATTACTGAAAAGTGAGAAACACCAAACTGAGGATAAAAGATGGATTGCTGGTCTCCACAGGACACCAGTACTGATGATAAAGAAAATTTAACCCCAGCAACCATTATTTTTACTTCACCCTTTCAACTTTGTACTAACAGGAGAGACAGAGAAGAAGGGGAAATTTAGGCTCGAGGTGAGGAGAAAGCTCTTCACTGAGAGTCATTGGACACTGGAATGGGCTGCCCGGGAAGGTGGTGGAGTCGCCGTCCCTGGGGCTGTTCAAGGCAAGGTTGGACGTGGCACTTGGTGCCATGGTCTAGCCTTGAGCTCTGTGGTAAAGGGTTGGACTTGATGATCTGTGAGGTCTCTTCCAACCCTGATGATACTGTGATACTATGAAACCCCTGCTGTTGGCAGGCTTTATCATAGAAAAGGCCACATGTTAATGAGTAAATATTTAATGCTATGTCATGGTTTAAAGCTAGCCAGCAACTAAGCACCTCACAGATGCTTGTCTGCTCACACTTTCAGTGGGACAGGGGAGTGAAGTGAAAGGGTAGAATGAAGAAAACTTGTGACTACAAGCAAATAAAAACATGGAATTCATTCACTGCTTCCTATTAGTAGGCAGCTGTTCAAGCCATTTGCAGTAAGCAGGGCTCCATCATGTGTAATGGTTACTTGGGAAAACAAATACTATCATTCTGACTGTCTCCTCCTTCCTTCTTCCACAAGTTTTATATGTATGGAATACATATAAAGCTTTATATGGTATGGAATCTCCCTTTGGTCACAGTCAGCTTCCCTGTGTGACCTCCCAACATCTTATGTACTATCCCAAACTTACTCACTAGTGGAGTGGTGTGAAAAGCAGAAAAGGTTCTCACTGTGTGTAAGCACTGCTCAGTTATAACGAAAACATCCCCGTGTTGTCGACACTGTTCTCAGCACAAACCTAAAACATAGCTCACACTAGCCACTGTGTAGAAAATTGACTCTACCCAAGCCAAAACCAGCACATACTCCTAGTACAACCTAGTACACTCTGTCTTCTTTTATGATAAATGTTTCTGTGAATTGTAGGCAGAAATATGTGCAGTCCTTGTAGATCCACGAGAAGAAAACAAGCTCCAGCAATTTCTAGGTGTTCTTTGCTTCCTTTGTAGTCACATTTTCCAAGACAAGACAGCTCTACTTGTTAGGCATAAAATGGCTTTTCCTTGAGGAAACCTAGCAATGAAGCTGACAATACCTAGAGAAGGACATGCTGAGTGACAAGAAAGCATTGTGAAATCCAGGCAAAGCCACACAGTATTTAATGTGTAAGCTCCTTAAGAATGACTGATTTAGATGGCAATTGAAAGAGAAGAGTATTTCTACCCAGAAAAAGCATGTTTATTTCCTTGAAAGAACAGTTATTAGTCTAAAGATTAAAAGAAAGTATTCTCTACTTGCTTTTGTAAAGCTCTAATTATTTAAAATGAGAGTTAAACCCTGTACTATTTGAAGTTTGGGGTTTTTTTTATTTTGTAGAGATTTAACAATACAAATAGATTCACATTCACCTCCCCTGATCACTTTCACAAGCACTAGAACAAGTTTCTTGTCATGATATTACAAACGCTGTAGGAAGATATTTATTGCAGGACCAAAGTGTAGGTTTTCTAGAGCTGTATGGTTTTTCTCTTCCCAAGATATTCACAAGCCTATGATGCACATGCCAGCATGAAGAATAACAATGAATTACTAAATCCAATGTAATGATTTAAGACTGAGTGGGCATTACCATGTAGAAAGCTCAGACAATTCTGCATACAGAGAAGACAAGCTTTATTCCTATTCAGATTTCAGAAAGAACTCTGTAATTGCCATTATGAGACAAGTTATGAAGTACATATTTCCACCATCTACCTCTTTTGTGAGGCCTTGTTTCATTGCCTTCTCCTATTAGGTAACTATAGTAATGCTGGTACCATTATATGTACCTATAGATTAAAATGCATTAGTTTTAAATTGCTTCCCCATTGCAGATTTGAGAAAATCAACTCATTCATATCAGGCTAAGTGGAGTCAGGCTAAATGGAAGGAAGAAGTGCTCATCAAAATTCCTGCTGAAATGCAAAGAAATTTAAGCTGGCAATACAGCTCTGACATCAAGAGAAGCCACAGAGCTCTGAGCTGGTGTAAAGTGTTCCTGGCAGCAGGGACACCAGCTCTGGCAGTGCTCCTGCACTAGAGGCACCTGCAGATATCTGGTGTATCCCTAGTGTCTGCTCAGGTGCTCATATGACTCCAGGCAGCCAGTCCTTGAAATTAAATGCAAAGTCAAGAGACTAACTTCTCAGTGCTTTTCTGCATAAAGAAGATATGATTGGACTTGTTTATCATTCCAGCAGTTAAGAAATACCTCTGGTAATACCCATTTTCCACAATTCTCAATCCAATTCCTCTCCCCAGCCAAAAAAATACAAAATTCCCTACTTTTTAACTGTTATTGTGATCACAAACTTTTCTCACGATCACAAACTTTTCTCACTGTGGAAAGGAGTTACTATTATTTTAACACAGGCTGGAAGAAACCAGGTAAGCTTAGCAAGAAGATTTTGCACAGTGAGATGCGAACACTGATTCCCAAACATCGTTGGGTGTGTACAAACAGCCGCACGAGTAACTGAGATGAGATGCAGGCTGATGATCTAGTGGGTGGATCAAGGGTGGGCTGACAACAGAAAGAAGTGTCCTGGACCTGCAGAATAAACAACTTCATGCCCCAGTACCTGCTGGGATCCAAATACAATAATGTAAGCATTAGAAGCTATTGGTTATCTATTATTCTCTATATTGCAAACCAGCTTCCTCCCATTCTGTACCTAGGAGGAGGACACAATTTCCTTTTGTTGTTCAGGAAATGTGATCATTTTCTTTATGATAAGTTTTAAAATTTTTGACTCAAGATGCCAGCATACATTTGTTGAGCTTCTCAGCATTTTGATCCTGACTTGCACTAATGCATGCTTAGAGCTTGTGGAAAGTGTTCACCTATCCTTTAAATTTCATCCTCCTTCTCCTGTCCACCCTCCAATCTCACTAGCTCTCTCAAAAGCTAGCTGCTTGCCTTGCTGATACATGGGTGAACTCGATCTCATTTTTCCTCAGCAACAGATTTGCTAATTCTACCTTGGCATTACTTATAACCAGATGTTAGCAAATACTGGGAGAATCCAATAGCCAACGATTTCACAGGCACAGATGAAGAGCACAGGAAAGGTGACTTTTACAGTGGTTTTCTAGCTGCCAGTTTTGACCCAATATCATCATTTTCCTTCTCTCCTCTCTCATGCCTGGAGCAAGAAGCAAGATGCTGCTTTACAGGCAGTGTTTTGCTTCATTATTTTGGGTGAAGAAATATAAGGTAGAGGGATCAGCAAGAGACACCAGATTCCCAACCTTTAATTTTGGAACATTACAGACACATGCACTCATTCCTTTTTCCTCCATGGTTAAAATAATGGACTACTGTTACTCCATTTAGGAAATGGATCCTAAATGAAGCTTCTCTCCACTCTCCCCCACTCAAGTCCCTGCTGCCAGCTCACAGAATATACTCAAGGCCAGCACTCAATCTGGCCCCTGTCAGGAAAGCAAGTCAAGACCACAGAATAATGGAATTATTTCAGATGGAAAAGACCTCTAAGATTAGCAAGTCTAGCCATCAACCTAACGCCACCATAATCATTAAACCATGCACCAGAGTGCCATGCTGTGGCCATCTGGGCTAGATTTCTGGCTCAGACATAGAAAAAAGTGGGAACAGAGAAACTTAGAAGTGGAAGCTCTGAGCGGAGAGGTGAATATTCTAGGGATAGGCCATATAATAGCACCAATGAATTATTAAATAGGGTATAATTAATTTCTATCATTACCATTCACTTCTAATCCAGATTCATCCCCTCCTTAACAGCTGTACTCGCCTAGATCATGTTAATGTGTATATGCTCTATGCTCAAGACTGTACAAACAGAAGCAAAGCCAGCAATAAATGTCTCCAGTTGGATTCACATTGAATTGTGTGAAGCCTGTACTAGTCCGTGCACATCTGATTACTCTTTCTGTAAAGAAGTTTTTCTTGGTATCCAATGTAAACCTCCCCTGGCACAGTATCAGGCTACTTCTTTTTCTACTACCTGATACTAGGGAGAAGAGACCTACCTCTACCTCACTACAGCCTCCTATCAGGTGGCTGTAGAGAGCAATGAGGTCTCTCCTCAGCCTTACCTTCCCTTGATTGAAAAACTCCAGCTCCCCCAGCTGCTCCTCATAAGACTTGTTCTCTAGACCCTTTGCCAGTTTTGTTTCCCTTCTCTGGATATGCTCCAGCAACTTAATGTCCTTCTCGTAGTGAGGAGCCCAAAACCATGCACAGTATTCAAGGCACCTCAAGGTGCCACTTCACCAGTGCCAAGTACAGGGACACAGTCACTCCCCTACTTCAGCTGGCCACACTATTCCTGATATCTTTGACCTTCTAATTACTCCAAGACCAATTCAAGTATATGTATATTAAAAGTCATGCAACTTCAGCAGTTTGGTCAGAATTGAGATAGCAGTTCTCATCTCTTCTGACTAGTAATAAAGGCTTCTTCAGGAAAATGGTCAGCCTTTTGTATGCATGGCATAAAAAGCATGGCATAGGAACCAGAAACACCTGTTCTCACTGTCCTGTGGTTATATGAGGTCTACAGGACTGATAGAGAAAACACTGAGCTATTATTCCATTGTTGTATTATGAGAAAGAGATCCTATTATAATATTTTTAAGGATCTGCTGTTAAGACCTAAGTCTACTTTATGTCAGATTTTAGACTGAGGGAAATAAACTTCAAGAGCTGTGAAATGTACAAGCAAAACATTATGTTTTTATGATGTAGTACCATGATTTCCAACATTTACATTTCAACAAAACCAGACATTAGGGTATAATTAATTCCTGTCTGTTGTGTAAAAAATGTGCAGCTTTCATGATGCCTTTTTGACAGTAGCCAGAGTTTAAGATGGGAACTTACCTATTACAGCTCTGATATTTTGCAATATGTATTTGGTATGCTGTATGTTTTCATGCAGGATTGTTTTGTGTGGTTATCAATTAATACAGATGATCAACTGCTCACAAATATAGTAATTACTTTATGTTATAACACCAATTATCTGCAGGTTTGCCTATATTTAAAGTCTTTTAGGGAAGTAACAATGAAAGAAGTGTGTCCTTTCCTCATCGCTTTCAAGCATACAGAACATTGTTTCTCTTTAAGCAGAGAGCATTCATTTGCTAATGTAAAAGTTTCTATGAACACTGTGTCTCCTTAAAAAATATTCAGGAGCAAAATTATTTGTTTCCCAAAGAAGTGAAACCTCCTTCTAAAAAAACACTGTGCAGGTGGCAAAAAGTTTAGTTGAAAAGAGGAAGTAGAAAGAGAATTCAGCTAAAGTAAAAAAGTGACAGGACCAGAGAAAATTATTTCAAACTATGCCAGGGGAGGGTCAGGATAGATGTTAGGAAATACTTCTTCACTGAAAGAGTTATCAAATACTGGATACCTTGTTTGCCCAAGGTAAAGGTGGAGTCACTGTCCCTGGAGGTGTTTAAACAGCATGTGGACCTGGCACTTACAGACACGGTTTAGTGCTGACCCTTCAGTGCTGGATTGAAGCTTGAACTGGATGATCTTTGAGGTCTCTTCCAAGCAGATGTATTCTGTGAAACAGCCAGTGGAAATGCACCACTGAGATGCACGACTTCAGACTCTGAAAAAAAAAGGCAGGATTGGGCTGCAGCAGCTATCAGTACAATCCACAGTCTACAGACTGGCTGTTGTATCCCTCAGCACATGGCTCATGTAAGACTGCACAGTGCGAGTACACAGTCTGTAAATTACTTGCTATTTGTGTCACCACTGATTTTTTGCGTGCTGCTTTCTCCCTTTAAAACAAATTGGCCTCTGCATACGGCAATTAAAACAAACCTGGCAAGTGGAAAAACATCTGTATAAACCTCTCATCTTGGCATCCAAGCCTAGTGATACTACATTGTAAGAATTCAGTATTGCCTGAAATGGAAGATTTTTGTGATGTTCCACAGCCAAGTGAACTTCCACCAGATAAGCTGCTGATTTTCCTAATGCCAAAGTTTTAATATTACCAAACTCATATTAGCTTTCTAGATCAATCAGGTTCCAAACCTCAAGGCAAGATGTATTTTACCTAAAGCTGTATTCACAGCTGACTGAGTAAAACCTGTTATAATTTATGGTCATTTGCAGATCTGCCTCAGACAACTTCTCTCAAGTAATTATCTGTTGTGCTTCCTGGCTGCCATATATAATATAGTCTGAAACCCTAAATTACATTGAATTCACTGGGGGGGTGGGGGTGTTTTTGGTTGGTTTTGGGTGGGTTTTTTGTTTGTTTGTTCAAACTCAAGACTCTGGTCACATTCATGAAGAGGATCATTAGCCTGGAACCAGTTTCCAAAGAACTGTAGATGCTTTATGATGCAAATGTAGTAGTTTTACTATACTGAAAGAAAATACAAATATAGAATTGGAATATGTTTTAGTTTGGCAATTTGAGATTTTTTTAATATTAGAATTAACAAAATTTCTATTGAGTAACATTTATCTGAGGTTTGAAGATAAATAAATTTTCACAAATTGTACTACCAAGTCAGATTCTTTATAATGAAAGAGAATCTGTCTGTGTATAGGGTACAGTTATAAGGAATGAAAAATAGAACATTGACAAAGCTCTAGGCAACCTGTTGTAGTGGAGGATGTCCCTGCTCACTGCAGAGGGGTTGGACTAGATGACCTCTGGAGGTCCTTTCCAACCCAAACCATTCTATGATTCATATACAATCTCTAGTCTACTCTGCAAGAAATCAGTAACATTTTGAACAGGCAGGAAACTGCAGACATAACAAAAAGGACAGAGATTACTTGGGTTAAGCACAGCAATGAAGCCACAAAAATTGAGTTTTATCCTCAGGTCTGCCAATAATCCAACAATGACCTTGAAGAATACTCTCATAGTTTTCAATAGAACAAATCAAATACCCAGTCATTAACAGACTTGCTGGATTCATTAACTGGTCAACTGCTTTGGGGTTCAGAAATTTTGAGGTTTGCTTTCAGCAACATCCTTAACAGTGTTCATAAAATTTATCTCCATCACAATTAGGGCTCACCACAGCTAAATGAGCATAAGACTTAGTAGCAGAACAAATGTACTGATTTTATTTTCTTATTGAGTTATTGTCCTGGATAAAGGCAAAACAGAGATGTGGAAGACAGTTGGAAAGGAACAAGATACCAGAAAGAGGGCATTCAAGCTCCATACTCTTTAGGTTTGCAAAAAGCCTTGCAAGCCTCATATGAAAGTATTTACAATTACATACAAATAACACAGAAATCCAAACTCCCTCCTGAACCAAGACACTGCCCAGAAGGGGCTCAAAGCCTCTATCTCTCCCTCTTCCTTGCCAGACAGATAAAAAAAAACAACCTGTAAAGTTTACCTTGTTACGTGTTAGCCAAGGTCAGTGGAGAGATATTAGAGAACAAAGGAGAAGTAAAAGGAAAGAAGTGTCCCAGAACAGAGTGGGACAAATTGTTTATATTTTGGCTTTTTGTCCCTTTCAGCCAACCAATGAATGACATAGACTCCATCATTATTCTCTTTTTACAACCAATGATCTAATTTCTCTTATTAGAATATTCCAATTAGCCTCAAACTAGCACACTCACCTTGTGACATCTAACAGATCCATACAAATTCCAGAAGTTTATCTCCTGTGCATTTCTAAACTATTTGGTTCTTTAATAACTGAAGACATTCAAAATAGACCCTGTTAGAGAACAAAGGGAAGGGTGAGAGTAATGAAAATTGCAGTGCACGATGTTTCATTTTTTAGTAGCCAAAATGATGCATGAGCATCAAGTGAGTGTATTATTAATCTCACTACAGCGAGAAGAAAAATAATCATAAAGTACCAATTTATTCATTATTTGTGGTTTGACAGTTTCTTCATTCTTCTGAGATGAAACACTACACAAAATAATTAACCCCAGAAAGTCAAGCATTGGTGTATGTACTTTGGGACAGTCTCTGCAAGAGAAATGAGCACAGATTATGTAGAACAAATTTCCTAGTATCAATGTCCCCATTAACCTTGCAATGTTTCTGTATGCAGCTGGGCAATGGTCAGCTAACTCCAGCACTGTGATGGTTTGGGTGTTCCCACACACACACACTTTGGAAATCAGCCAGACTAGACTCAGCTGGCTCTGGAAATATGAATGAAGCTTTTATTTACAGCTAGCACAATATACAAGCAGATATTTACAGTATATACAGTCATAGACAGAAATATACAAGGTAAAAGTAATACAGAAACACAACTCCCCTCCCAGAAACCTGAGTCCCCAGGAGGGACTCTCAACCACCCCTGCACCTTCCCCCTACCCCTCTCAACCTTACCCCAGTCTCAAAGAAGAATAGAGGTTCAGCCAGGGGGTTAGGAAGTAAAGTGGCTTAGTCCCAAAGATGGAGGGTGAGGTTAGAGAGTAAGATGTAGCTCAGCCAGCAGCCCAAGCAAGAGAAAGTGATTATCTAATGTTTTTATTTCTAGTTCCTATACATCTCAGCAAGCCTGTGAGCAAAGTAGACATCACCATTGTTTTCTTTCCACAGCCTGTAATCTAGTTCTTCTCACCAAAACATTCTAGCCTGCTTCAAACTAGCACAAGCATATACAGCTCTAAGAAGAGCTTAATGTTTTCATATAATTTTCACATTTTGCCCTCTTCCTCTGCCACTTTACCTTCTTTCCTTTAATTTTTTTTTAATGCAAGTTATGGATTCCTGAGTAAAGATGGAAATTTCAAGCACTGTATTTCTAAAGACAAGTTTCTTGTCCCAGTAGTGAAGGAAAAGTCTTTGGAGAGGTTGCGTGAGAAGTCTGAAAACAAAAAGGCAATTCAAAACCTCAATTTCTTTGTTATTTCTTGATCTTGCTATTCACTCCACTTCTGAGAATCTGTATCCTCAACTTAAATTCCAAAAGTGGTTAGTAATGACTGTTTGCCTTGGTTAAAAAATTCCAAACCTAATTCAATCAAGTTTTACATAACAAAAGCTCTAAACCAGCTTCCACAACCTGCTCTAATTTCACTTGCATCTTTTAATGCGGTTCAGTGATGGGAAGTGCTAACAGCATCAGCTGTAAAGTTTGGATCCAGATCCTTTGTTTTGCCCTGTAGCCAGGTGCTTTTCATAACTTATCTGCTTAGGAATACACAGCCCATACTTATGAAGCCTGTAGTGACATTAGTATCACCGCAACTTCTCCTTTCAAACACCTGGGCATTCTTTGTACCATCATGTTCATAGGGAACTTGATTTCCAAAAAACATCTATTTCTATTTACAGCTTGATGTACTTTATCTGATTCTGTTTCGAAGGCATGTCTATCTGACAGGAAAGGATATCAGGAAGCGCTAGGGTAGGCAAAGTGAAGGGAAAAGGCAGCATGATTTAATCCCTAAGAAATTTTGCAAAAAAATCCAAAGGGGAAGGAGAGGAGGTGGGTTGACTCTAGCCAACAGCCTAACACCTATCCTGCCTTTGCTTACCCTTCTCTCCCGTGGGACAGGAATTTTGAAACAAAGAAGAAATCAACAAACAAAAAACACACCCAGATCCATACACTCTGAAACAAAAACAAGCAGTAAACACCACAAACCAAATAACACCACGAAGAGCTCATGGATGGAAATACTGACAGTTGAATAGGAAAGCCAAAAGCTGTGCACACAAGCAAAGCAAAAAAGAAGTATTCATGTGTTGCCACTGCCAGGGAAGCAGTGCCTGCTCTCATTTAACAGTTGCTTGGGAAGTAACATGCTGTAACCATAAATGTTTCCCCTTCCTCTTTTTCCTGAGCTTTTCTTGCTGAGTCTATCATATGATATGGCATATCTCCTGGGTCAATTCAGGTCACTGTCCCACTTGTGTCTCCTGCCAACTGTTAGCCTACTCACAGGGGTAAGCTTTGATACAGTGCATGCAGTGTTGAGCAGTAGCCAAAACACCACTGTTACCATCATTGTTTTAGACATAAACACAAAGAATAGCACCATATGAGCTGCTACAAAGAGTTATCATTTTATGACTTCATTCCAACTAGTTCCATACATATATATATATGATAAAAGTGTTTAGGTACTTCAGAAAGCTTTGCTGTTTGGTTTTTTTTTTTCCCCTTCAGGACTGCACCTCATGCATTTAATTGCACTATTCCACAGTTGTAGGACACTTGAAAAACTTTAATTTTCTGACACCTCTTGGTAGAGTAAGTACCAGAGATCATGGGCAAGAAGATTCCTTGAAATTAAATGTCACTTCTCACCCAAACTACCTCCTTACAATCACAAAAGCCAAAGTGAGTTAAGGTTGTTTCTCCCATGCTCTAGACCATTCTTTTTCCTTTAATTTTCAGTCTCAGCTGGAAATGCTCTCCATCAGTGGTTCTGCTACCATTCTTATCTCTGATTGCTTTAATTAAAAGGCCAGAAGGGATCTTTCAAGGGTCTCATCATCAGGCTTGACATAATTAGACTCCTGGACTTAGTGTCAAACACTCACTGGGCTGCCTCAACCTTTCATCCTTCTGAGGCAGCTGTAGGCAGTACTATAAAACATGTTCTGCAGCAAGAACCACTTCTTAAAAAAAAAAAAAAAGCTTTAGAAGAAAACTTTGGTCTTCTTTCTTGAAACATAAAAGATTCCCTTGACACTTTTTCATACAGTCTAGATTTGTGTTTATAACCTCAGCCAAAGCAGCACTAACATCTATGCCAGAAGTAGCTTTATGTCAGTAATGCCAAGTGTATGAAGTTGAAAATTGCCTAGCGATCCTCTGGAACAGAACACAGTATGTCAATAGCTTCACTATTTATATCTTCTTCTAAGGACACTTTTAAACTAAAATGAGAAAATTAAAGGGGAAAAATAGGTCATTGCACTCTCAGATATTCTCCAGCACTTTTCAACATCAATTAAGCACAAAAGATCAAAGCATCAGAAACAGAACAAGACTGTTTTCAAGATGTCTCAGATCCCACTACACTGGGTTGACAACAGGGCATGAACCACTGAGGTTTGCCAAACAGTGCCAGAAGTGATCCACTGCAGTCACTGATATTGGTCTTTAGTTCCAGTATCCCAGTCACTACATTTTCACTGACTTTGCTCTTGAAGATTAGGTTCTAGCTTTATGCTGAAATTTAAGTGCTGTTTTACAGGCACTGCGTTCACAAATTAGATGACACTGGGACATCATTTTAATTGTATAAAGGTGCTATTACTGCAAATACAAACGAGCAGCTAAAATGCTAACTTTCTGGAAGATCAAGTTAAATAGGACATACACATTACTGCAATCTCACATTTGGGACCTCACAGGTAAAGCCTACACAGATGTAGGCAGCTTAAACAAAGCACGTAGTTATCATACAGAAAGTATTTTCATCACTGCTGAGGTGCAAGCTTAAAATCAAGCTTTCCTGCACTCCCTGTTTCCATAAGTGTTGCTGTACTGCCATCAAGTGGGGAACATACAAAGGATAACACTTTAAAATAGCCATGAAGATATATGAACAGAGCAACTCCAACGAGTAAAAGTAATGGAATTATAAAATCCCAATTTTGGTAGTCACATTTTAGCATCCAATTCTGAGGTAACATGCAGATATCCAGACAAGGGCAACAGTATTTATACAGAATAAAGAAACATGAGCAGGAGACTTGGACAGAATATCAGTGAAAGCCACAGGCATCAAAAGCTTGCAACCAGACTACAAATTACACCACATGAATACATACTGACTGAGTAATCAGAGTTATCTGAAAAACCATGTGCAAAGAAGCATTTGTCAGGTGAAAGGGGAGTTTTACTCCAAGCATCTAAATAACTAGCTGGAAATTATTCTAAAAGATTGTTCAGAAGTGCACAGTGGTCAAGAGGCACACATAACCCTACGGATGTATCCCTCCTTCCTTTCTTGGGTTAGTCTTTTTACTATCAAATGTACTTAACTGAAGAGCAAATTCTGGCCAGTTTCAATCATCTAAACAAATTAGTGCCTTATCTTGTGCTACTGGCTTTAATTAACTTGGCAAATCCATCCCAACTTTGAACCTGTAAAATGACTTTATTTACTTCATCTTCCCTTTGTGAAGCCCAAAGTCAGTAAGATCCAGAAAGTAATGTCTGTCCCTCTTTAAGAGGATGACTAGTGTCATAACTGGAAGCACTGCTGAGCTCTTTTTAATATCCTGGCTCAAGATAGGTGGTACAAACAGTTCTGCATGGCTGTTCTTAAAAGGCAGCACAAGGGATATTCCCAGGTAGGCAAAGAAGTCCTCTTACTTCATTGAGACCCAACTTCCAAAGAGGACATTAAAGTTTTCTGAGAGTTTGGGGATTATTTGGGTTTGGGAGGTTTGTTTATTCTGTTGTGTTTTAGAGGGCAGAAGCCATTTGTTTGGTTGTTTTTTAATGTAAAATGCATTCCCTTGGTTGCTTTTGGGCAATGAGTTTCAGGTAGGGACTTCATACAGATGACATGGAAATACAACTGATTTACCCATTAAAAAAGCATGTCACCACCAAATGGTATTATCTATGTTTTATGAGTCTAAATGTGCTTTGTATGTTGCTGAGTGTGCTCCCATTAACTCTCAGGCACCAAGGAACATGTTTGCCCTTGGCAGCAGGTTGTAGACAGTATGCAAAACCTGAAAATGGGAAAAATGCTGCTGAGAGCTGCCATTCTCAGCAACTGGTACGAACTGTCTGGATGGCAGACCTCTGCCTCTTACTAGTCCATGTTGAAGACCAAGGTTCATCCTTTGCACATGAACTCTACTGTGCCTTCCTAGAAGGTCAATGGTTTCAGGATGACAAATTCATTACTGTAAGAAGTACATGATTCAGATTACATATATGGAGCAAATCTGAATCAAGGCATTATTTCTCTCTTCAACATGTCAAAGCTGAGATCCAGG
The DNA here is from genome assembly GCF_015220805.1 of Pogoniulus pusillus. NCBI lineage: Eukaryota > Metazoa > Chordata > Aves > Piciformes > Lybiidae > Pogoniulus > Pogoniulus pusillus. The sequence continues at coordinate 44,473,658 of NC_087264.1, read as the reverse complement.
TAGCTCTGGATGCACCCCTATTGTAATAACCACACATATGCAGTTCTCCAAGTACATTATGGGCAGTGCCTGACCAAGCCTTCAAAAAGAAAGGGCCTGATTCACTCTCAATAACCCTATTTTGAGTACAATACCTTGGATTACTGCAACATTTTTTCCTGAATCAGTTTTATATGATTCTAGGATTTGACAGATCAGAGGGCAGAACTACCCTGATGGAGTACTTCAGATGACTGGTAGTGATAGGACAAGAAGGAATGTACTGAAGCTTGAGAAGTGCAGATTTTGGCTAGATATTAGGAAGACGTTTGTTATGGTAAAGGTGGTCAAACACTGGAACAGGTTGCCCAAGGTGCTCATGGATACCCCCTCCATGAAGATGTTCAAGGCCAGGTTGGATGAGGCATTGAGCAGTCTGGTCTAGTGGAAGGTGTCCCTGCCAATGTCCGGGAGGGTTAGAACTTGACAATCTTTAAGGTTCCTCCTAAGCCAAACCATTCTATTAATTCTATGACAGAGAGAAAACTATACTGAAAACCATGCATATGCCACAACTTTTTAATAACATCTTCCTCTGACAGGCCATCAAGCACTTCAAACAGAGGGACAAATCTAATTTGGCTAATCAACATTGGTTACTCAGGAGCACCCCAGTAAAATGTCACAGTGTTGCATAACATCAGTTGTGGTCATCTCACATGTTCACTGGGCAAGTTCTTGTGGTGATGTGATAAACCTCACTATTTGATGCTTTTTTGCTAGTCTCAATAGGAGAATTGAGCTGTCTGGCCAATGACTAGTAGCTACGAGGTTTGGCAACAGCTGATGAGGCTTTTATTATTATGAGACTTGCTCATAATGTTCTACTGCATTGTTGAATTAGCACTTAATCCTTTTGGCATGCTTTGTGTAACAAAGCCATGATCCCAAATAAAGTCTGTGTTACAAGGAGTAAGAATGAACTACAGTACCCATCTTCCTTTCATTTGAAGCACCTTAATTTCTGTAGAGAAACATTTAACAGACTCCTAAAATACCTCTGTATTTAAGACAACAGAAGAGGAAAATCTATCTATAGTAAGAATCCTGGAAATTAATTTGATTCCTTTTCAAAAGTACTGCCAATAGCCAGATGAGAGGAGGAGGGAAGCTGGTATGCAGAAAAGCTGTTGATTCATGACAGGGGACAGATTATAATGAAAAGTGCACAAGGCTGCATGCTCTATCGAGTAGTGGGAAGAGAAATGCTTTCTGCCTCTGCATGCATTATTAAGAATAATAACCATCTGGTGGGTGGAGAACTGGAAGAAACTTTACTTAGTGAATCTGCTTCTGGTACTTCCTCTTTAACAAATCTTACAGTTTAAATATTTGAAGTTAAATGAGTAGCACAAAAGAGATGGAAATTGTTTCAGCTTGGTTGTAAGTGCTCAGTTAATTTCACAGTGGAATTACGCATGGTTTGTCAGTGCTTTTTATCACTACCACACATTCTTGAGTTAAAAGTGAAGATCCTAAGACTTTACCTTGCTATTACCTTTGGTCTCTGGATGGAGGATTTCAGAGTATGAAGTCTATCCAAAGAGCTATGCTGGGGTGCCCTGCTCATAGGACCACAGGCATCAAAGATAGCAAATAGCTTAGAGGCAGGGGGGACTTCAAGCCTGAAAACCTAAAAGGTGCTGCAGTGACAGAAGTAGATTTCACTGCAGGGATTAATTTGCATGTAAATGAATTCTACTCAGTTGGAAGTTCTTGGCAGAACAGGTGATGCTTTTAGGAGTATTTGTCTATGCTTTTTAGATCCAGATCTGGATTTTGGGTTTAAGGAGCAGACAGTGAAAAGTTTAAGGTTAGTGGGATTTAACTTATTCATTAGGATAGAAGCTTGCTGAAAAATTGAGAAGCAGCAGACCGATTTGGTATAACCTGGATGGCAATACAAGGTCTGGATCTTGCTTTGCATCTGGCATTTTTTCACTAGCAAGTTTCTGTTTCTCAGGTTATCAAGTTGTCAAGCAATGGACTGCTACTGCTCTTTTCAGATGGGAGAATACATAGAAGTGTTTGTTGCACTGCCACTGTTTTATTCCCACTGAGTAATGGCATTCTCCCTTCCCACATTTTCCTGAGCATTTGCAGTTAAGAGGCAAGACTCATCCTCACTATTTTCTGGTGGTATGACCAGGAACATTTAAAGATCCATTGCACTCTACACAGTGAAACTGCAGGGTAAAGTTAGCCATTCATCCACCTGACTACCCTTCTGTCCATCATCTTTGGGGCTTCTTTATGTAAGACATTATGAAAAAAATATCATCACCAAAAAAGTAGATTTCCTGATTTTTAATATTTTTTCTTCTCTTGTACCAGCACACAGCTGGAGATATGATGTGCCTGACTACAGTAAACTCAGTCTGTCAGCCCCCCTCAAGATTCTGAAGTACAGTTACATCATATTTTGATCTTTTCTGTCCCAGCAGTGCATCTGCTTCCACTTTTGCTTTAGCTGCATTTATGATCTTTCCTGAAGTGTCTACTGATAAGACATTAAGTTTTGCTCATTTACCTTTTTCACTGTCCTAGATGTAGGCATTTTAGCTTTTTTCCAATCAAAGTTGCAGGCAAACAACAAAAGATGCCAACAGTCACAGTATTGTTCTCCCCTCAGCACTGCTTTGTCCCTACACCTCCCTCCTACTCAGGCAGTTCTTACTAACCTTTTCCTCAGCTTATGCATTGTTATCCAGTTCAATCATATAGCCAGGTGCTGTTCCTGAGGATATAATTGCAATTTTCTGACAATCCCCCATTTCCTTTACCTACAATAGGTGTGATTTTTCGCCTGTCAAGCCACCTCTCCTGTTAAATGAAAAGATACTCTTCTGGGAGAGTCTGTGAATTTCTATGGAAAAGAAACCTGAAAAAAACAGTTGATCTCTGAGATACCTAGGACCAAACTCACAAGTAGGTTATTAGTTTATGGGATGAATAATGATAGCGTCGAATCCTGCCTGTGTGTATTAGTTCTCTGACTAATCGGTGGTGTTGTAGCAGTATATCACCTTTGAGCTGCAGCACATCAGATCCTCAGCATCCAACACTTATTCAGATAATGCAGGGTATATGGTGAGAGATGCCAAAAGCAAGCAGATTTTATATAATCTAACTTTGTGTGCCTTTAATTATAAGGTTAATCACCTCATACCATCCAGAGACAGTGATACGAACATTCATAAGAATTTATAGCGATAGCTTAAACAATTACGTTCTTATCTGCCTCCCAAAAGAATCCATTTCTACCATGAGCAAACCTGGGGGGAACCATTTTAAGATGAATAGCCACATTTAGATGTCCAATGTTTGACATACACTGCAATGATTTAATAACAGTTTGCAAGACTACAATGGATAGGGTAAAGAAGGACACAGTGAACTGAAGGAGACAAGACTAACGAGCAAATACCTGTCAGATATAAGTTAACATAAATCCATTTTCATAAGTGAAGCCTTGCTTGTTTCAAACTGCCAAAGAACCACAGTCACACTAAGTTGGCTGCCACACTAACTTCCTGTTACAAACTGGAGATCAGTCTCCCAGCAAGGGTATATTTTAAAAAGTAAGTAAAAACTGCTTCACATAAATGAAAAAGAAAAAAGAAAAGCACAAACAAAACAAAGCAAAGTTGGTGCCACACATGTTGGTATGATTTGTTTGTTTTAACAGCATCCCTTCACAAGCCAAATACTAACAAAGCAAAGTGATGTTTTACAAAATACATTTATAATGGCACAGACATAACACCTCACTGACCTCACTGAATGCCTGACTACATTATCACCTTTTCACTGCGCATCATGGTTACATGTCTAAAAAACCAGCATATAAACCCAAGTGTTTTTAAATCAAATAGAATAATTCCTTTTAAGGATTCTTTAAGTACACTGTACTTCTGCTTCCTTTGAGCTGCAATTGAGAATTATCAAGATCTCCCATAAGGTTACATGGAAAAGATGAACACCAAGCAAATCTAGCAAAGTGCTTCCCCAGCTCTGCCAAGAATTAAACACATAGCTCCATCAGCAGGAAGGCTTGCTTTAGTAACAAGATCTGTTTCAGCTTGTACCTAAAAGGTTTTCTAAGGCTGCAGATTAAAGTTTAAAGGCTACTAGAAAAGCCTCAAGACAGGGAAAGCTCCAGAGGAAAAATGCTATACAGAATTTCCAGAAAGAAAAAGGCAATTATTAACTTTAGTAGCAACAGTTAATGGCAGAAATAGTCCTTCTTTTAAAGAACTTTTGAGATCTCAGCATGCTTTATAAGTTATATAAGCATTAGTGTGCTAATTGTCACCACCTGTTATCAAATGCAGCTATCTCTGAGAGCTGCAAATGACAGTATTATACTACATTTCAGTATGACAAAAAATGCTACAATAATTTGAAATCACAAAAAGTTTTAAGAGATATGTGGAGAAAACACTTGGCCTATGAACTCACTCCCTGAAAAAGTGCCATGGAATATTTAACAAAATTAAACAGTCAAGATTACTTCAATGTCAAATGGAAAAAGGTGGTGCTACTTCATTCCCTTCCCCATCTCAGCACCGCACAGAAACAAACTGGGAAGACAATTCAGTGACTAGAAGGGAAAAGCCCAAATAGAATAAGGAGTAACAGCTGTTTAGAAAGTATGCAAAATGCACAGGCTCTGCTTGCACTGAAAATACATTACCAGGAGAAGGATGGCACAGTTCATTAGTTCTGTTGTTTGGCAATGCACACACACAAGCATGGACTGGCACTTCCTCAGTGGCAACATATCTGACTAATCACGCAGTATCAGCCTGAGTTGTTTTAGCATAGTATTAACATTAAGAGAAATGTGTGGTATGATGAACAAAACTGCAGCAATACAACAGATTTCTGAAGGAAATCAGTCTGATTTGACAAGAGTGTGCAACCCAAAGATAAACACTAGCTTGGTTTACATCTGCCCTAGAGAAATTCTGTTTGTTACTTAGTGACAATGGAGATCCATCATTTCACATTCTTTCTTTTTCATTAGTAAGCACAGTAAGTCAAGGACTCCACAGTACAGGCTGGACTATTAGTAGCCCTACCCTCACTTAACACACAGCTCTCCTGTGACATGACATACACAAACACTTCTGCTCTGTTTTTCCATCACTCATCATTCACTCTCACTACTGAACTTTACCAAGCATGTGGTTATTTCTCAAATATAGATTGAGTTCATGTGAATTAAAATTTGCAAGTGGAAGTAAATAAAAATTTTTAAATAGATTTTTAAAAATTCCTGTGTTTCATTTTAAATCAATCTTATGAACTCCCCAGCCTAAAAATAGTAGTCTTGAATATCTAGGCTTGGAAACACTACATAAGCTCCCATCATTTTGGATGTAACTAGATACAGGGCTAAACAACAACCTCCCATCCTGCAGACACACACACACAAAATGCAGCACATGAGAAGCATTCTTGGACTCATTTTACATTGGGGCCAAAACAAAAGCATCGAAGGGCATCACTCCCAGAGATGATAATCTAGTACCACTCCACCATGACTAAAACAAGCTTCATTTACTTTTATATACAATATCTAAAGCTAGCAAGACAGAATTGTCTTCTTTTAAGCTGCTTTGATGACTCAACTAGCCTCTGATTACATGAGGATTACAATTCCTCTGAACACATCAGTATGCAACTACTTAATGACACTACAATGATTAAGTGTCTGAAATTATCTTAATCAGTTCAGTGAATGTCAAACACAAAGTGATCTAAGTTAACAGTGGAAGCACAACAGCTACGAATATTGCAAGAGTATTACAGCCATTTCTTTTAACAATAATCTCCAGTCAAATTGATGCCTACAGAGAATATAAATTGCTTAACACCGAGAAGTGGCGACATCATTGTCATTTTCAGAAGACTTGCCAGCAACAGGAATGGACCACAGAGGCATAAATTGTCCATTAATGCTCACAGTCATCATAGAGGGTGAAGCTCTGTCAGTGCACTGTAAGGAAAATTTTGTTTCCTTGCTGCAGAACAGACAGCAAGTACCATATTGTATGAAATTCAGAAACTTAGCAAAGAACTAAATTCACAATTTTTAGTAGCTTGGGAAATTCATAGTGAACATGAGGAAAAGCTTCCTCACCAAGAGAGTAGTGTAGCCTTGGAAGAGGTAACTCAGAAAGACAGTGGAATCTTCAAGCTGCATCTAGATAAAACCACAACTAACCAGGTCTATCAGTACCAACAATCCTACTCCAATGATGTTGGGTAAGATTAAACTCAGAGGCCTCTCTCAACCATCTTTTCTAAGACTGCATGATCTTCTGTGCAGACACAAAATAAAGCAAAAACTATCTGCAATGCTTGCAATAGGTTCTGTCAAAGTAGTCAGACCAGGACTGGGCAACTCTCAGAACTTGCACAGATTCTTTCAGCAGCAGTTTTTTTCCTGAAGAGGATGATTATGAAATTACCTTTCACCTATCAAAAACTACTTTTGGTGAAGGACTGAGGCACATCAGCCATTTCCTCCTCCTTTAGTCTTTTCCCTGAGAAGCACTGTTTTGCCTATCAAACATGCCTTTGCTGAAACATGAAGATGTTTCACATGTTCAAATTAGAGGGAAAGTCTGGCACACTTCAATTCTCTCCAGAGCAGCTGGCATCAGCATGCAGCTAGTTACAAATGCACAAAGAACATTACTAGACAGGAGAAGTCCAATAGAAAAGTGCTTTCTTCTTTTTCTATTATAGTCTTCATGTTTTAACTTTAGAAAAAAACAACAACAACAACAACAAAACACACAAACCTCAGCTTCAAAAGCCTTTCATGCATATGAATGCCATTTTTAGCTTGTCTTTCAACATCACTGTGAAAAAGACATGTTAGAGAGAAAAATAAGTAGAAGGAATAGCTACTCAAGGGTAAATGAAATATGCAAACTGACAAACCTTTCTTCAAGGAGCGTGGTTGCACCCTTCCCCCTACTGACACAGAACATCATCTTTCATATCTTCCAAAAATTGTGTGCACATACACACAAGAGTGCATATGTCAGAAAACACAATTCCTTCTCAGACCTTCTTGTGGTCACTGGTGCTATTTGCTCTGCTAGCTAAGTGTACCTTTAATTAGTTGGTGAAGTTCCCAAGATACTTTTCAACAAACAACAAAAACTGTAGCCCTCAAAGCTATGTGTGGTATCCAGGAACTGTCTTGGACTGCAGAATTTTGCTCAACCTTTTGCACCTTACATCCTTCTCATTTCAGTAGCATAAAAAAAGAATTCAAAGGAAATTCAGCTATTTCCGTGACCACACGACTACAACAGAAAGTCCTTCAACAGCATCACGCTAGATCTCAGATACAAAACCTTGGTGTAAAAACAGTATTCAGAAATTCATAAAGTCCAAATAGAATAGTCAGGAATGGAGAGGGTTAAAACAGTGATCCCTGAATTCGTACGATCTGCTCCAAAAAAAAAGTAATTTTCTTTGTCCCGCATGCACCAAATGAAAAGAGAAGTCACATGTGCCAACCAAAGTGAGGTCTTGTTACTTCATGAAGCATTTTATTCTTTCCCACAATGAAAGATGCCAGGTGTAAGTAATAAGCAAGGCAAACTAACAGCCGTGAAATACGTACATGCTAAGATTAGGGAATCTATTTTGAGTGATACATTCGCTAACCTCTTCTCTCTTAGCCTTTTCTCCAGCCTGTTTGATCTGTTTCACTTTGGTTTTCCTTCTAGCTCACCCATACCTCCTTCCTTCTTCAGTTCCATCTTCGTCTCTCCCAAACACGGCTTTGTGTTGTGCCTCACATTCTTCTTTCAAGATACTTAGAACACTGGCATTAGATAAAGTTTCAATCACAAACTCAATCAAACCAGCATGCTTCCTCAGGTCTTCACAGATTTTTCTTTCTTGCAGTTAGGGTTATGTATATGTCAGCTTTCAGACTTGAGAAAGAGGTGGAATACATTCAGATATTCAAATTAATTTCCAGCTAGGGATCATTTTTATGCCCTTCTCCAAAGTTTCTCCAGTGTTGCCATGTCTAGAGTAGAAAGCCCAAAGCAGGTGTAGTAGTCATATCACTGGTGGATGCAGAGGCACAACTACATCTGTATGTTTACCTGCTATTCCCTGTATGGAAGTCCCAGTGTTTATAGAAGCAACTTTTTGCACACCACTTTAGTAAAAATAAGTATTGAGAAATCTACTCACTTTAATAATTCCTGCACTAAGGTATTCCTTTTCAGAAGTTTCCTGGAAAGCTTGTTTAGGCATAGCTAATACTGTCTACTACTACATATATGGTGTTGGATGTTTAACTGTGCTCATTTAAATAATTCAGATTAGTTTGTAATAATGCAATGGTATAATCATTATATTATTTGAGAGTAAGTAATGTATATAACATTTCAGAACACGGTTAACATGCTGAATAATAACGTAAAACCAGATTCCTGAGGGATCTTGTCAGAACAGGCATCCTGCTTTGTTCACAACAGTAATTTCTTTACATCTGCTATGAAACCAGATTGCAATCCATCTAATATATAACCTCTTAGAGCCAAATTTCATTGGTTCCCCCTCCCATCAAGATGTTAAAGTGACAAGACAAATGCCTTTGAGAAATTCAAGCACACTATATTCATTCTGCTTTCTTTATCAGCCAGATCTGCCATCTTGTCAAGTGGTGACAGTTTTGTTTGACAGGACACATTTTCATAAAACCATCTTGACTGATAACATGTTCTTCATCTCTAACCTTTTGCTGATGGCATCCAAACTGTTCTGCTCTGCTGCCAAGACTTATGTGAAAGTAGCTATCCTCTTAGGTGTTAGATAGTCCTTAAAATACTGTTAAATATTGGTATTATGATGGCACTCTTGCACTGTTACACAGCTTCCTTGTTCTCCAACACTCCTTAACGTTGAGTTAATGGCTCAGAGAATCCAAATGCTAGCTTTATTTACTAGGATTTCATGCTGGTCATAAAATACTTGCTTCTATCTGGTGCTCCCAGCATACCACTTGCAAAAAAAATTTATACTCTCCATAATATCATAGGAGGGTTAAAATGCAGAAATATTCAGCAACTCTTCCTATCTACTCTGCTTCATAATGATTTTACTAGCAACAGATAACTCAATTGGGCCAATTTACATCAATCATCTGGAGAGATATTGTTCCTAATAGACCTTAAAAATACTATCTTACTACCTTTAATCCTCATAGCTTCTGGCATTCATTCCTCCCTCCTCCCCACCCTCGACCTCCATGGCTTGCTTCAACATAGGGACAAAATCTAAATGAAGTTAAATTAAGTTAGACAAAAATATATTCATGTCAGCTTTATCCTGAGAGCTTGGGGGGGGGGGGGGGGGGGGGAATGGGGGAGTAGGAAAATACAAAAATATTGTCTATGCAATAATGTGCATGGAAGAAATCACATATAACTGAAAAAATCAAATGGAATTGCAAACAAGGCTGAGGGAGCTGGGGTTGTTTAGCCTGGAGAAGAGGAGGCTCAGGGGGAACCTCATTGCTGTCTACAACTACCTGAAGGGAGGTTGTAGTCAGGTGGGGTTGGTCTCTTCTTCCAGACAACCAGCAACAGAACAAGGGAACACAGTCTCTAGTTGTGCCAGGGGAAGTACAGGCTGGATGTTAGGAGGAAGTTCTTCACAGAGAGAGTGATTTGCCATTGAAATGGGCTGCCCAGGGAAGTGGTGGAGTCACCATCCCTGAAGGTGTTCAAGCAAAGCCTGGATGAGGCATTTAGTTCCATGGTCTAGATGACTGGATAGGGCTGGATGCTAGGTTGGACTGGATGATCTTGGAGGTCTCTTCCAACCTGGTTGATTCCATACTTCGATTATTTTCACCTGACTCATGCCTTGTATGCTAACAATTACTTTTTATTATTTTCACAAGGCAAATACATAAACCTAGAAGTTGCAAGGTTGTTTTACAATGTAAATAGAACTGTTTGCTGTGAGAAATACAGCCAACAGAAACCATTTTTAAGAGAATCAGAAAATACTTCATCTTAGATACCAACAACCCTGACACACTCTCCATTTCCTGCTTTTCAAGTGGCATACAGGGAGTTAAGGGACAGAAAACTCTGCAGCTCTAACCCTTTCAAACAGAAACCAAAGGTAGACTCCTAGATGCAGTTTATTAAAAGGGCATCAGTGACCAGCAGAGATGGACAGAAAGAGATATTCCAATTCTCTCTTCTCTCTTGGTTAGATCCTTGCCTAAAGGTTAGTGAATTTCTACTACAGCTTTTTAGGCAGCAAAAGTTTGTTCCCCTCTTTTTCTCTGAAGAGTGGGAGGAGATGGAGAAGAGGCAGCCATACCTCTCCAATATGTTCGATGCTGTTGCACTTAGTTGTGCGTATGCCAGGGACATGAAGCATATGGCCTGGGGGCTGGCAGTGTCCCGCTTAGCAGATGTCTTCAATACATTCTGCCATAAAAAGTCTTTCCAGGGGCTGGTTAACTGCCTTTTATCAAACAATTCTTTATCTCTTGTTGACAGACTCATTCACCCTAAATGAAATCCCACAAAACACTTTTTAGAACTTGTGCAGCTTTTCAGATCCAGGAACTAGAAAATAAGACTTCACTCTTCTCCCAAATTAAATCTGCAACTAGCAGGTAGATTGACTGCTAACTGACTACTAGGTGCCACAAGAAGTCATAAACTTTCCTAAAGTAGTTATGCTGCTTTGGTTTTTTGAAATAAAGATTCTGAGGCATGAAACAGAGGCAATTTTCAAAGGCAAGCATTCTTGCCTGCATGCAATTACTCCAAGCAGTCAAGGATAAACATATCAGCTAGTACATTTGTGCAGGCCTGGCATGCCAACAGAGGAAGGTCCACCAGTGGTAGAGCATTCTCATTCTGTAGCTGACAAAACAAACATGTCAGGCTTCTTACAAGTGGTGTTTCTGATAATCATGCAAACACCTCACACAAGAGACCTCATTTATTAATTTCCTTCTGAATATGGTCAAACATCCTGACTAAAAAGGAAATTAGATTGCCTCACCAATGTCCAGCCTTGAGTGAGCAGTCTGCTTCCCTTTACTTAAAGGATCAGGAAGGCTTTTAATTATATTGCTAGAGAGTATTCTTTTGATGAAATTTTATAAGCATAGCCTTTCATTCCCCCCCATCCCCTTCTGTGAACTCCTTATGCTACATTCAGCATTATTTTCTTGTGTCTGCATTAGTCTAATCCATGCTTTAAGGATAATAACAATCCTAGTTCTCCAGTGCTTTCACAATGCAGTTGTAAATATCCCAAAGGACAAAGCTCTTCCCTTCTTTGGAAGGCTACTCTCTAGTCTAAAATACATCTCACCATCCATTTGGGTTTCAGTACTCCACAGATCACAAATTCTGAACAGATTAGATTAAGTGCATAATTCTCTAGACCAATTGCACTCTATCGTAACCTTAATGAGTTTTCCTGTACCTTCCTCTTTAGAAGTTGACCACTTAAGACTGTAATTCCTGTTAGATGCAACACAAAGTATAAATGGAATAAGCATATAGCTCTGTTAATTTTAATTTTTTCATAATTTTACTGTCTTAAATTGTTCTGTAATATTTGGCAGTACTTTCCACCAGCATTGATTCAGCAAAGCACATTTTCCCCAACTATCCACTAAAGTCCCACTGATCTAAATTATGCTTCTTTTTCCATTCAAGCCAATCAATAGTCAAGATTATTACACATAATGGACATGCTGACCTACTTCAACCTTATCTGCCCAAACCACTGAGACATCTGCTGATGACTACACTGAGCAGGTAATTTGAATAACTGATGCCAGATTTACATATTTATAATCATCTGCTCAAATTTAGGAGTGCAAGCACCCATGTAGTCATTGTTATCCACATAAATCCTCAGACCCCTCCAGCCCATGAGCACTATGAGTCTATTTGGTCTTTTAAACATTCCTTATCTTATAATTGTGCAACTGCTTCTCTTCGCAGTATCTCAATGAGCCTGTGGTTTGACAATGTCAATGCAGAGTTAGTTTCAGGAGACCTCAGCAACACCTAATTTTCAGAAATTGGAAGTGGCTTTAAAAATTCCTACTCAGAGTCTCATGATTAGCTTGTGCAATTTCCTTACCAGATAAAAACCGATAACCAAATAAACCTTTGCCATGACAGGGATTATTAAAAAAAAAGAGGGGGCTAGAAAAATAATTTTATTGATGCAACTCTACAAAGAAAGGCTGCAACTGACATTTTTTAATTAGAAAAATTCTATGATCACTGTGGGGTGTGGGTAGGTAGACTCAAAGAGAAGGAAAGGGAAAGAATGTCAAGTATTGCCCAGCTGCATATTTTCCAAGGTGAGAAAATTACCATGCTGGTGGTAAACTTAATAGCACATGAACAGAAGCATAAGAGTGGTACAGGAACAGACTCTTTTGTTTTGTTTGAGAAAGCACTGAACACTGATATATGATATCACTTACTAGACAAGCTAGGAAAGCAATCCACATTAAACAATTTTGTCCCTAGAATGTAATGCATCCACTATCCAAATTGACCACAAAACCCATGTCGTTTTTATAGGTGTTTGCTGTCTGTATTTCCTTTCAGTCCATATCAGTTCAAGTGCTGGTTTAGTATTCAGAAATCACAATGCTAGAACTGTAACTGTCCAAGCAAGTCTGCTGGTAGAATTTCTACTGCTTCTGCTTAGCTGCATAAGCCAAACTCTTCTACACAGAACTACAAACTCCTCAAAGCATAGCATAAAAATCCCTTTCTAAACACTTTCTTTCTAAACACTTCACAAGTAACGTGAACATCACCAAAAGATTTTACTTTTAAAACTTCTGCATTTTCCTCTGCAACCTCAACAATTAACATTGGAGCAACACAATGTCCTCTTCCAGACACAGGATAATAAATTTCTGGAAGCAACTTTACAGTGTAGACTTGTTTGTTTCCCAACTGCCTAAGAAGGAAGAGGGGAATCATGTGAAAGGACAGAAAACTCAAAGAAACTGCAAATAAACTTCCTAACACTCTTGTTCTACCTAGAACCCAGTATTTTTCACTGCAGTGGTTACTGAAAAGAGTTTTCCAACAGCAGAACAACCTAATTCATGCTGGCTTTAACACTGATACTTGTGGTAAACTACTAGATGCACTTAGAGCTCATCCAAGACTAGTGTATCTCTCAGAAAGCAGCAGAAACACCCACATTAGGCTCCACGTTGCACAAGAATAACCAGATTACTGGACCTAGCTAGTTTGGTAGCTCAGTACTAGGCAGTAGACACATCCTGACCTTCATTAATTCAAAGAATTCATGCTACTGTAGTGGGCATGCAGTAGTTTATGCTACTGCTGTTGGCATGGCCTACAGCACTCTTTTGTCAGATTGAGAAGTAAAAGGAGAAGCAACACATAGGTGACACAAAGAGCTTTGGATGTTCTTTTTAATAGATGAGTGTTGAATTCCACATAATATTAAAAAGAACTACAAAGATAAAGATACTCTCGAAGACTTTTCCATCTGACATTTTTGTGCCTGTAATTTCCTCATCCAACAGTCAAGAAAAAAAAAAAAAGGAAAGAAAAAATGAGCCACCCTAAACACTTCTGGCACAGAAGAGGAAATCAGTGTCCCATATTGTAGGTGCAGGAAGAATACAGAAAAAGGAGAGGAAATCCATTTGCACAACTGCATTTTGAAAGCACGTCAAATTACTCATACCTGCTAACATCTTGACCCTTAATGTGTCCTCCTTAGCTTGCCAGCTCATTTTGCATTACTAACAAATAACATATCTGTCATATGACACAAACTGCTAATAGAGAGTGGCCACAATATACCACGTATCACAACTGCACAAAGCTGATCTGAAGATAATAATGGAAAGCTTCTAAACGTTCTCATCTGGAGAAGTAGCACAAAAAACGCATTCTGTTTAGCTGCATTTAAACATTATGGCTAGCTGGACTAAACATTACAGCTAGCTGGACCCAGAAGTAATGCTAAGTCATTATTCCGGTAGGCATCTTTTAATTCAGACACAGTACATACACAGGCCACTAGAGTGCTAGATGTACATTCATAACTAGTAGCACACAATCCACATTTCTCACTTGATTCAAAAAATGCATACAAATCACTGAGTGCAGTAGAGTGAGAGTGGTAGTGTCCTTGAATGAGTCCCAACAGCAATACATCCTTTCTCCATCAAAGACAGTTGTCTTTTGGGATAATATATTTCTGCATATAGTAACAAAAGCATTAGATTCAACATTCTCTAATACATGTAAGTATTCTATGCAAATAATAATAATAACAGCACAGTTTTCTGTAAGATCTATAAAACTAACAGTACAAAGCAGAAAACAAGGTCTACACATTTTTCCAATCATGGCACAGAAAAGAGAAGTTTGCTGTAATTTGGCATTGGAAGACAGATGAGATGAAACATCCATCCAGTAGTAGAAAATTAAAAGAAGACATCTGGAAGAGTTAAGAAGGATTGTGCCACCTCAGAGTTAGAAGGTTATAAAATCACAAAAATGATGAATCTCCTGAACAGGGAGGAGAAAAACCCAAACAAAACAAAACACAGAAAAGAAAAACCAAAACCACACAACCAACAGAGACCACCGTACTTGTTTCTGACATAATGCTTTCCTCATAATGGGCTTCTTCTCATAAAATCTGACCATTAAAGCACTGTTTTCACATACAAGTGATGCCATGCATTTTCAGAAGACTATTCACATGGCATAAGAGTTCAGAATCCAACGTTTGCCTCAGAAAATCGCAGTAATTAAGTTCCTGCAGAATGAAACTCCCTCCATTAATCCTGTATTAATGATACCAGCTAACTGAATGAGAAGGCTATCAATTTCCATTAAATGTTCAGTTCTCCTCTACCCTGCCAACAGCTAGAAAGATGATTTTAATAATGTCATTTTATCATCTGTTAGAGAAGTTAAGAGAATTATTGTTGGCAATATACACACAGGTAAGGAAAATGCTGTGAATGTATTAAAAATAGTTACACTGGCCTAAGACTCATTTTGCAGTGGTCTCTAAATCAAATTATACCAAATGACCAAATTATCTTGAGCTGGATTCAAACCAGTGACCTCTAATTAAAAGGTACTATATCCCATTACTAAAACAGCAAGACACATGCTTTCATTGGCACAGTGCTAATCATCACAGTGCTTTCTAACCTGATGCTTTCGGTCCCAGACAATCTGCTTCACTAATTATGTCTCAAACTTTTATCAGTCCTAACAGAAATGAGTCTGTTACTTGTAATTCACATTAAAAGCATCCTATTTTATGCATGAAGCTCTGTTCTTGTTTTAAGCTTCTTGTAAGTAGCAACGGCATGCTACTTGGCAAGAAGACTTTAGGAAGAAATAGCTATCTGTTAGCTAACAGCTTTTTGGTCTGCAAGCCAGACTGAAAGAAAGGTTAGTGGCTTCTGATCTGAAAAGGTTACCTGTTAACCTGGAACACAGCTGAAATGAATACAGTTTATCTAGCCAAGACCATAGAGCAAAAGCCACTCAGTTCAAACATGAAGCCATGGTTCAGCTCACTAATGTCATACCAACCAAAAAAATAAACCCTGGAGCCGAGTTGCTACTCCACAGACTTTGGGGAAATCTAAATTTAAAGCAGAGGGTAAGCAGACTATACCATTCTTCTGCCACAAACTCTCAACATGGAAAAACCCAAGTGGCTCCATGCCATTCCTCAGCACCAAGATCAGACTGGCAAGCTCCCCAGAGCTTGTTACTTCACCAGAACCTCCTTCCAGCCCTTACTGTAGACGGGCTTCATATTTCATAGAATGGTTTAGGTTGGAAGGGACTCAAAGATCATCTAATTCCAACCCCCTCCCACTAGAACAGGACACTCAAGGCCTCATCCAACCTAGCCTTGAACAACTCCAGGGAACCTCCCTGGGCAGCCTGTTCCAGTGTCTCACCATTCTCACTGTAAAGAGCTTCTTCCTAACATCTAGTTTGAATTTCCCCTCTGCCAGTTTAAACCCATTACCCCTCATCTTGTCATTATGAGACTCTGTACATAGTCCCTCCCCAGCCTTCCTGTAGGCCCCTTTCAGATACTGAAAGGCTACTACAAGGCCTCCTCGAAGCCCTCTCTTCTCCAGGCTGAAGAGACCCAACTCTGATAGCCTGTCCTCATAGGACAGGTGCTCCAGCCCCCTGATCATCTTCATGGCCCTCCTCTGGACTCACTCCAACAGTTTGATGTCCTTGTTGGGGGCTCCAGAACTGCACACAGTACTCCAGGTGGGGTCTGATGAGAGCAGAGTAAAGGGAGAGAATCACCTCCCTTGCCCTGCTGGCCATGCTTCTCTTGCTGCAGCCCAGGACACAGTTGCTGTTTGGGCTGGGCACACACACTGCCAGCTCATGTTGTGCTACTTAGCGCTCCTTTTGATACTAACGTATACACAGAAACATCTGAAACTCTATTCTATGGCAGTAGCCAGGTTCTAGTTTGGCTTTACCTACTCCAACTCTCTTCCTCTGCATAGCCACACAAGAGCCTTGTAATCCTCCCAAGCTGTCTGCCCCCTCTTCCAAAGTTCATAAACTCCCCTTTTCTTTCCCTTACTTCAGCTGCACCTCTTCACTCAGCCAGGCTGTTTTTCTTCCCCACTTGTTCAGTTCTTTGCAAGACCTGAACACATACTAGACTTGTATAGAAAAAAATAACCACATGTTCATACAGTAACTTCATTTGAAGCTCCATACTATGGATTTATTTGATAAGACATGAATATCTATTTTTTCCAGATTGGGGGGGAAAGGGGCAGACAGGGCATCTAGACTTAGTGAGCTAACATTTACCTTAGAATGATCTGCTCTGTGCCTAGTAAGACTCTTTTTTAAACACCAAGACATAAGAAGACCTACATTAGAATAAGAAAAAAAAAATCCCTTCAGAACACAGTGGAAATCATGAACCAGGAGAGCCTTCTAAATTTAATCAGGCAACTGGCAGTTAATGGTAACAGAGGAAGATTCATTTTCCTTCATCCAATTAAATATGCTTTGCCACTTAAGGTCATATATATCTTCCATAAGAATGTGCAAGGCATCAGTGTTAGTCATCTAGCAACTTCTGCTGCCTTCACTAGCAAAAAAAACTCTCAAACTCTTTCCCTTTTTCACTAACAGTTGAAATTCAGGATTCCAGCTTATTTCTAAGTATCAGAATCTGACAAGATAGTGTATCATAAGCTTCCAGCTGCTACAGGCCTTTGACCATTAGCAATCTATATTTACTTTAAGTTTTAACAACAGCAACAGTAAACCTTGAAAACATTTAGTTATTTCACAGGGACAAAAAGTGAGTAAAGATTACACCACAATAATGTTTTTAGAATATCATTACTTTTAAGCTATGATCCTGCATTTTTTGAAGCTCATCTCACCAAAAGCCAGTTTCAAGTATTCCGTAGAGGGTGTGAACCCTACCCACCCCAAAAAAAAAACCCAAACAAATTGTATTGGTTCTAGTTTAAGCTTCCCAGAAACTCAAAATATAGCCAATACAACACAATAATGTGATGCCTTCCTCTCTTCCCCCACTTGGGAAAGAAAGGAATTAGATGTAGAGAGGAAAAGGGGTAAAAACACCCAAATAATAGTCTTGCTTCGATGTGGAAGTTAAAAGAAAAACTTTAACAATAAATAAAAGGTATTTAAGGTAGGGGAGTTACAAAAAGGTATAGGGAAGGGAAACAAGATACAAAAATATATACAACCAGATTGATGGCAATGGATGGAGGTAGATGCAGGAAAGGGTTGTCCACCGTATGGTAGAATGGCCATGTAGTAAACCAGGAGCAGCAGGAACAAGGGTGGTACTATCAGGCAGGGAGGGCAAAGAGAAAAAACAAACAGGCATTTCCCCTGTTTTTATAGAGGACTGGAAAGGAAGTGGGAGTGGGCTGACCACTACACCTGGGGTCAGGTTCAGACCACTCCCATGAGGGTTAACCCTTTACACAAATTATTTTTTTTTTAAAGTCAACTTTCAAGTGTTAAGAGTTTCATCAGGCCCCAGGCCCCAGCCCCCACCCTCACCTCATGTTTCCATAAGACATTTGGTGGGTTTATGTCTTGCTTTTAAGGACAGCATAGAAAAAGTAGCGTGTGAAAACACCAAGGAAACTGTTTGATAGGAATAAATACATAAATCAGTTATCAGCACCCAAATTTGTTTGGTTTAGTATGCTTGAACTGCTATTTGCAATTTCTGTCATCCTAAAGGCTTGTAAGTTCTACTCAATAAGCTACAGAAAGTTCACTTTGTTGACAGCTTAAATTATGGCAAGCTTCTCTTCCCTTGTCTTTTTATAAACAAGACCTATAAAAGAATGTATTTTCACTGCATGCTCTCATTTAAGGTAGCTAACCTGTTTTGAGCCTCTGATTTACTGATACTTCTTGAATCACTTAGGAGGAAAACAAACAAACAGCAATTAAAAAACTTCAAGGATACCAATCACCAGCAAGCTTTACTCCCTTTTATTTGACACTCACACATTACTATTTGTCCAACTCCATGTTCATGTCTCTACAGCATTAGAGCACAACACAGACTAATACACCAAGAATATAGGAATACACAAGTAACACTGAGAACACTACTGTGCAAGGTCAGCTGCTCACTAAAGTCAGTATCCTGCCCTCAGTCACGTTTTGCACAAAACACCCAAGGAACAAAGTATCAGAAATTGAGCCTCTCTTGGCAATTTCTGGCATTCCACAACCAGAGAACTGTGTACCATTTATGTTGAAAACCAGATTCAGGTAATCAAGTTTTATCAACAACAACAGACATGCTTGTGCTGGTTTGAGGCTAATTGGAATATTTTACTGAGAGAAATTAAATCCTTAGCTGTGAGAAAGAACAAAACAAAACAGTAACCTATATCACTCATTCTTCTGCTGAGAAACACCAGTAGTCAAAATACAGATAAGACACTC
Organism: Pogoniulus pusillus; assembly: GCF_015220805.1. Taxonomy (NCBI): domain Eukaryota; kingdom Metazoa; phylum Chordata; class Aves; order Piciformes; family Lybiidae; genus Pogoniulus; species Pogoniulus pusillus. The sequence continues at coordinate 44,454,540 of NC_087264.1, read as the reverse complement.
ACTTCTCAGTTAGTTCTCAGTTTTCTCTTCCTCTCTGGCAGTCTGTGTGATTGCCATCTGCCTTAACACTTTAATCCAATCCAACCTTTTATTTTCCTCTAACCTTCTTGTCATCTTTTTGACATCTCAACTCAGATCTCTCCAGATTTATCATGTGGATATACAGGGATTGATTTGGTTATTTCTGAGCAGATGGAAAGAGGGGAAAGGGGGGAGAAGGTTTGGGTCAGGAGCCTCCTGGCAGTCTGACTGTTTTGGGAGAGATTTTGTGTTTCTGTATTACTTTTAATTTGTATGTAACTGTAAATATTTGTCTATATGGTGTATATCTATGCTTGTAAATTGTGCTAAGCTGTAAGTATAGCTTCCTTAACTTCCAGCCAACTGAGTCTAGTCTGGTGAATTCATGGGGGGGGGAGGTCTAACTCCCAAACCATCCATCACGCTGCTCTTTATGACCTTCACACTTTGTTACAAAAACTTATAGGGAAATAAAAAAAGTTTTCATTAAGCTTCATTCCACACTGCATGAAAAGGGGCTCCTCTAGCTTTACAGCTGTTCATCATTCTTTTGGGTACCTGTTGAACTCCTTGTTAGAAGTGGTAAGCAATCATTCTCTACACAACTTCTCTTTACTATTTGCAATTTCATAAAAGTTTAACCACATTTTTCAACTGCCAACTTTTTTCTTTCCAAAAAGTTCCAGTTCATTTAGTTTCTTCTCACACTGAAGCTGGTCCATCTTTCTCAAGATCCTCCTGCCTGGTGTACCTTCTATTAAGTTCTATTATAGCCTTTTTAACATATGGTGAACAGAACAACATAAAGATTTACTCCTACATTCTCTTTTATATTCTATTTTTTTCCTAAGAACTTGCGTTGCTGAACACAAGACTCACATATTCGGAGAACTATCAAAGATAATTCAATCTTCTTCATATGGCTACAGCCAAATCACGTAACACAGAAGATTGTGACACACTTGCTGATGGTCAAGATGTGGAAAGGTAAAGCTTCTGTAAATCCTCTCTCCACCCCACCAACACTAGAAATCTGCATGTGGGAAGAGCTAAGCAGTCTCTCCTACAAAAGCTTTTTTACAACCAGCTCCCTCATGATTTTTCAGCTCCTGCATTACTCCTCAAGCACATTCTCTTCCCGTTGTATTATTAATCTCTTTTTCCTCACTGTCCCTTTTATTCATCTTCCTGTTTATCAATTTTTCTTTTGTCCTTCAGCCTATTTCTCTCACATGAGATTTTTGTTTAAAAGTTTGCAAAATTGTCTCTCAAGCATATGAGCAGCATACAGTGAAAACAAAATCACTTATCCCTGTATTACAGGAATTCATCAAATTCAGTATAAACTCAAACACAGTTTACTCACACATTGCCATGTAAGACATTCTCACTTTGCAGCTTACACTTGTAACTACAGTTAAGCCATAAACAAGAGCAACTAGAACAGTCTTTAGAGAAAAGTATTTTCACCTAAGGTTTGATACTCTTCCATTATTCTCTTGCTAGACATCACTAAGCCATATTCCGTTCAGGACAATAGTCCATCTTTCCTTCAAGTCTCAGATATCTGATCAGAGAAATGCCTCTTAAATGGCTTTCAGTAAATTGAACACTGATTTTCACAGATAAAACAAAGATTAAAAAGCTAAACACTGACAGATTTTACTCTCCTACTCTCCACCATGTGCCTTCAACACTGCAAGCAGGGAAGCACTGGACAGACACGAGAAAAACAAAACTGATGGCAGGAAAAACACTGTGTGAATCAGTTTGACAGTATCATTTAACAGCAAAGTAAGACCAGTGCAGGAAATGAAGTAGGGCTGCACAGCTACCCAGAAACCAGTGACTTTCATCTTGCCTTCCTCAATGTTCACTGGCCCATCCTGTCCCACAGAGACACAAATAGATAACACCACCTCACTCATGGCAGCCTCATAATCAAGGCACAACAACTTAATCCTACAGTCCTCCTCAAAACAGAATAATATTCCTTGGCAAAGCTTGTGCTGCTACTCTATTCTTGAGAAGCAGAGCCCAACCCTTAAACCTCAGTCCCAACCTCCTACCAGATCCTTTACATCCCTCATTAGTTCTGTGGCAACGTGCTTCAAACAATTTTGGGTGGACCTCTTACTCTATCAAGTCTTGGGTTAAGATGTAATTTATTTCTAAATACAGGCAGCTGATCACTTTTTAACATTTCCTGTTCTCAAACAGCCTCAGAAAAAAAAATTACTCCTCCCAGTATATTCATTACTTGCAAGTGTTGATCAAAGCATTTTTTCTGAATAAATCACAACCTGCTTGTGGTAGCTTAAACCTTGTGATTGTTCCATTTTTCCAGCTGTATTACTTACATTTTCTAAGGAAAACATTACAAATAGTAAGTAAACATACTCATCAACTACATCTGAAAAAGCCCCAGACAGAACAGTATTGCCAGCACTCCTGTAAACACAAGATAGATACTCAAAAAGTCACACAAGGCTGGGAGACAGCCAACACAGCAAAATACGACATTCTCAGGGATGTACTCTTCTTTGGTTGGCTTTGTGTTTGTGCTAGTTCGAAGCAGGGTAGAATGTTTTGGTGAGAAGAACTAGATCACAGGCTGTGAAGGGAAAACAATGGTGATGTCTGCTTCCCTCAGAGTCTCGCAAAGGAGTTTGGGAAGGAGAAATGAAAACATTAGATAACACTCTCACCGTTTTTCACTCACTCTCTGCCTTGGGCTTCTGACTGAGCTGTATCTCCCTAACCTCATCTTCCACTCACCTTTGCTTCTTAACCTCTTGGCTGAACCTCTATTCTTCTTTAGGACAGGGGTAAGGTTGAGAGGGGCAGGGGGAAGGTGCAGGGGTGGTTGAGAGCCCCTCCTGGGGACTCAGGTTTCTGGGAGGGGAGTTGTGTTTCTGTATTACCTTTTACCTTGTATATTTCTGTATATAATTGTATGTACTGTAAATATCTGTTTGTATATTGTGCTAGCTGTAAATAAATAGCTTCATTTATATTCCCAGAGTCGGCTGAGTCTAGTCTGGGTATTTCTAAAATGGGGGGGGGGCGGGGAACACCCAAACCATCACAGTGTTCCCACCGGAACACCCGCTCCCCTGACCCGGGTCTCTTGCTTTGGTCCTGTGCTCGAAGTCATTGCAAAATAGAGGATGAACTCAACTTTCAACTTCTCTTTCCAGGTGCCCTGGAAGAAAGGCTTCAGCTCTGATTTTACCCGTGCTCTGTCACAAAACGTAGCAAGCCCAGCGGGCCAGAAGAGGTTTGCTAATACACAAGTAGCACTTGCCTGCTTAGTTCTCAACGCCAGTCTTTTCCCCTCACAGCTGTTATCCCAGCCCGACTCCTCACGACACGGCCCCGCCCCCGCGTTTCCGACCCCTACAACGGCCAAGGAAAGGCTTCCCGCCCTTCACCGCCGGCGGACGGGGCCGCACCGGAATACACTACTGCCATGCTCCCCAGACTCTAAATTTCAATCGAAGGAGCGGCGTTGCTGACTGAGCGCGGAGCTGCGAGCGGGGCGGGACAGACACCCGCCCCCCGGCAGCCGATCCGGCCCGGGGGCCGCTGCTGACACCGCCCCGCGCTCCTCCCCACCTGCTGCGCAGTCTGGCGCGAAGCCTTGTGGGTGACGTAGTCTAGCCCCGGCCCTCGGCTTCCCCTCCCGCCCCCCGGAGCCCTGTCTGGGCCGTGTGTTTCGCAAGGCACTCTGGGTGTTGTAGGAGCAGCCCATGAGCCAATGGCAGCCGTCGCTTAGGCAGAGCGCGCTTGCGTGCGAGGGTCCCTCAGGCACGTGCCTTCCTTCTGGAGTGCGATTGGTCGCCAGGAGGGCGTGACCAGCTCGCTGTCTCTTTGCCGAGCCAATCAGAGTGGGCCATGTAGAGCGAGCCGTTCGCCGGGGCCTGCGTGCGCCGCTGTCAGCAGCCGGTAGTTGCCCGTCAGCTCGGCCAGCGGATTGGTGGCGGCGGCGCGGTGGGCGGAGCGAGGCAGCCGGACTCGGGGCCCCTACGCGGCGGCGGCCCCTCAGGAGCCCGGTGGGATGGGGCAGCGGTTGCGCCTCGGGCTGGTGCTGTGTCTTGCGGCGCTCTGGGCCGGAGGGCTGGCCGCAGCCGGTTAGTACCGGGGCTTCACATTTCCGTGCCCCGCAGGGCCTCAGTTCTGCGGCGGCCTCGCCCCCCTGTTGCCCTGCTGCGAGAGAGGGGGTGCGGGCTGTTGCCACTGTGGGTTGTGGGGTCTCGAGGGCGTCCTAACGTAAAGGCGGCGGAAACCGGGGAAGGGACCCTGTGTTCTCACTGGGGCTTTGGGGTGCATGGCGACAGCTCCGTCTTCGCTGGGACGCGGGGAGGGCGAGGGAGTTGTGTTCCTGTCAGCTGCAGGGCTAGGAGTTAGTAGGAGCCAGACTTACCGAGGGACGACGGGCCCGTTGGTCACCCTGTACTTGTTGGCACTGCTTCACTGGGGGCTGTTCTGTAGGCCTCATGGGGGTGAACATATTGTTTAGGCTGGCTCCTGCCTTTAAACAGATCGTTAAGAGAGCACTTCGTAATAACTGCTCGGCTCAACACTGAAGCGAGACCTTTTTTTTCTTTCCTATTTTGCAGTTTCTTGCCGAGAAGCTGATAATGCTGATGTTAGCTTTATCAGAACAGTTTTCTCATGCAGATAGATAAAAGAGCGCAGTTCTGGGGCCTGCATTATGTCACTATAACACATTTCTGCTTTTGTTACGTAGCTTGGGTTTTATATGCTTCTCATATATTGTCATCTGCTTCCTCTCCAAGGGTTTCTACCTCCCACACCTTTCTTTCCACCGTGGGTGGGTGGGGGCAATGTGCAATGCACTTATTTATGTAGTGCTTCTGAAGCCAGAAAGTAGGCATTTAGTAGACAGCTTTATCTAGTGCTACTGGGGATGTGCTTTCAGGCTTTCAGTATTTCAGGAAAGTAACAGACTTTTCTCTAAAAATAATTTCAGTGACTTGGCATTCTATTTCAGGTATAGAGCAGGGTGTTGCAATTGAAGGTGATGTTACTGGAGTTTAGCCTAGGCATCAAGCACAAGACCTTTGTACATAATGCTATAAAACAGCTCTTCCTGAGGTGTAGAAAAGATACCTGCAAGCTCTGTGAAGCCGAAGACTGACTCTGAATGATGCCGTCCCTGGGGCTGTTCAAGGCGAGGTTGGATGTGGCACTTGGTGCCATGGTCTAACCTTGAGCTCTGTGGTGAAGGGTTGGACTTGATCTGTGAGGTCTCTTCCAACCCTGATGATACTGTGACACTGTGATAATGTATAGAAAGGAAAAAAGCTAAGGTGCGATGAGACTTGTCAGATGAACCGTCTGTTGGGTATGTAGAAGTTAGGTTTAAGGGCTGTTAAAGTGTGCAACTATGGCTGTGCTAGCATCCCACTCTTCTGTCTTGACTGCTTTTCTACTGTCACTAAGTTGTGCTTGTGAATATCAAGTTCTGATAAGTTGTTTAGAGTTAATTGAACTAATGCAATTGATGTGTCCAAGAAAGCACATGTGTGGTTAGAAGCTCTTGCCAGTTAAATCACTACTGTGAGGTAAGACTGTTTATTGATACACAAAATAAATTAGGAGAAGGTGTTTGGAGTCCACCTTTTGGCAGCAAATGATAAAAGCAAGAGACCTTTTTGCTCCAGTTTTTGTGAGGAGTCATTCTCAAAGAAAATAAGTCAGTGTCACTTGATTGATGTTTTTATTTCCTACAGCAACAGTGCCATTTTCTTTAGTAGAGTGTGGTACAAGCCTGGAGACTCTGTGTTAAATGCTTCCTTGAATACTTGTTCATTCATAGTGTCTGGTATGGAAACAGTTATTTGAAATGTGAGTATGTTGAAGGGAGGGGTTTTGAGAAGGATGAGTAAAAACATGATATTTCCTGACACCAGAGGATTTTTTTTTTTCAGTAGAAGAGCCTTTTAACTATGGCTTTAAACCCTAACATTGTAGTCATAAACTTTTGCTTAAAACTGTATATTGAAAATGTGAGATGAATTGAAGGAAACTGAGCCCTAAAGAAATGTGTACTTTTTTTTTAAGATGGAATATTAGTACAAGTTATGAAAGAAGTTCAGCATTGAGGCTATGGAAATAATAATGAGCTCACAGGGAACTGGCAAAAGCTGCTAGAAAAGTGGTAACTGCTTAAGCTGCTGGCTGTTCTGTGCTTACCACAGCAGCAAAAGCTGACTACTTCTTCTGTTGATCATTCAATAAAAACACAGAAAAAAATATTCTCATTTGTTTCTGATTGCTGGTATTATTTGGTTCTTGAGTGTTTTTTCTCAATGTTTGCAGAATAAAAGGTAGAAATCCTCTCGTTTTACATGAGGAGAGGAAGTGACTCTTCCTCTTACTATCCTGCACTTTCCATGGCTAACTTCAGTGATAGGCAAAGGTTTTCATACTATCTCATTAACTGGTTGAGCAGATAAGAGTAGTCACGTAATTGCAGGAAACTTTTGTACTTGTTCTTTAAAAAGGCAGCTCAACAACTTTCCACACTCTTCTGTTTTTGCTTGACTAAGTGAACAACATGCCCTAAACTGGTTGCTTGATATGGAACCTCAGTTCCTTCAGAGAAATTAAGGTGAGGGTTGACCTGTATCTTAATTGTATAGTTGTGCTATAAAATCATAAGATCATAGCTGGGAACACTCTTGCTGCCAAGGATGCTTTGAAACTAAGCCTGCTAAATAGGTGCCACTTAAGGATTTTGCTTAGCTGCCTGCATGTTTTAGAGGTTCATGTCATAGGAATCACATTTAAGCTATGGAGCTTTTGTGCTAACCATTGAAAAATCAACGAGAAGCAGTCTGAGGTATTTTTTTCATAATATTTAATTTCTTCCTACAGAGATAAAATGAACAAGATTTGCATTCTCTTTCAAATTCTCACTAGTCAGTTATACAAAAAGAATATTAAAAGAAATAACGAAAAGTTGCCCCAAAAAACCTGATAGATGCTGTAAAGCAGTTATTGCCAAACCATTTTTGTTCATGCACTTCTCAGTGAAAAAAAATTGAGCATGATGCTTAACTTACAAAAAAACAAAAGTTATGTACTACTGTACTAACATATTTGACAACAAAAATAGAAATTAAAAAAATGAGATAAAAGTGAAATAAGCACAACTAAGAAAAAAAAATAGCAATTTTAAAAGTATTTTCTTTCTGCACTCCCAGTGGGTTGGCTAGAGCATCCCACTTTAGAGATGACTGCAAACTCTTAGTTTTGTTGTGTTAGTGTTTGGAGCTTAAAGAGCTTGGCAAAAACACTGGAAGCTGACTACAGTGATCAGTTAGGGCATTCATCAGAGCTTTGGGGGGTTGCCCACTGCTTGCATTTACTTTTGTTTATTTGGGTTTTTTTAAGTTTTTTTCAAGGGGGAGTTATTTTTCAGAGGTGAATGACCATTCTAATGTTGAAATGAATATTTCTTGTCTAGTAGCTTTAACTTTATGGGCTCTGACAAGGGTTAGGGCTGGGCTGACCACTGAATGAGTGACGTGTACATGGTATGAAATACCTAGTTGGTCAGTTCAAGGTCACCTATCCTGTCCACTCTTCCCTGTAGTATTGCCTTTTACTCTGCACCCTCGATGTAGGATACAAAATTTAGCAGTGACCTTGGTCTGTATGCCAGTCCTTGGTACCAGCTAGAAAAATTCAAAGTTATTGCTTCTAGAAACAGACAATATCTGAAAAAAAGGTGCCATTAACCGCAGAACCTGCAGGTAATTAGAGAGTGAGCTAAAAAGTAAAATTACTGAACATAATTAGTTCTGTTCTAAATCAAACCAGGACAAGGTTGTCAGTTGATTTGTTCTTTTAATACAGCAGAACTTTGTTGTGCTCCCTTAAGTTAAAGGACCTTCTTTTTGCTGAATCACACTGAACAGCTCTCCTTGCTTCTATCCTTTTCTCCACAGTGCTCTCTTGAGCACAGAATGGTAGGTTCTTTATCCAGCATATGGTAGGATCTTTGTATCTAGCATAGGCTGCCAGAGTATTTTTACTACATTTTAACAGGCTGACTGAATGCTGTTTTTTTATTAATTGAGTAAAAATTAATAAATTTTAAACCTGGTTTTAATTATATATGGAGTGGTGGATGGCTGAAGCAAGTGTTTAGCTCTGAAGTACTCTAGAGCCCTAGCTGGGTGTGAAAGCACTCAGCAATGCCTACAGCTCATTTGGTACAATGTTGTCGGCTGCATGTTTCAGCCACAAGTGGTTTTGCCTACTTAATCCTTTTACTATATCTTTGCATTTCCCTAATTTGTTTAACAAGTGGTGGTATTAATTTTAAGTTGTCCTTTTCATAAGAGATTTATAAAATTAGGCACCTTGGTAACAGACTCAAATTAATAAATAAACAAAACAGTTACTTGTTAAAATTTAGCTGTGGGAAAGCAAACTAAATCATCAGCTTTGATCTCCAAAGCAGGTGTGCAAACATCTGTGACTTTCATCAGTAGCTGAGCCTTGACTAATAAAGTATTCTTAGGTCAAACTGTGACCTTCCATAGACTTTTGTTTTAACACTTGCAGAATTCTCTTAAGTGTTTCTTAGAAGTCAACACACTTCTGAATAGCAGGTGTGTACTAGTCAGCAGTTCTGTGAAATAACAAGGCTGTAAGTGATCCCTCTTTTAGTTACATTATTTGTCATCACTACAACCTCATCTGCCTAACTTAGAAGGAAGTCCCAAGGCTAAGAGCAGTTAGTGCTGTTTCGGAACCACTGTTTTGAAAATGCTGATTCAAATACAGTTTCTTAATAACAAAGCTGGTTCCTTCAGAGAGAATTTAAATGATGCAATAGAAGTGAAATAGAAGAGCAAACATTAACTCTGTCTTATGTTGCTCAGATGTCTTTTTCCTTTCAATTCAGCAAACCCTTGCATATGACATAGCAAAATACTTCTTTGATATATACGTGCGTAGGTAATTTACCCTATTTAGATCTGACCTTCTATGTGGTTTTTTTTGTTGTAAAGTCAACTTTCCACAAATTGAAAACAGCTAGTAAAGCCTTTACCAAAACTGTAACAGTCTAGTGCTGTTTGTCTGATTTTGAGCAGACAAACACCCACCCTAGCTGGTACAGCTGTTAAAAATAACATGGTGTTTGTTACTGCAGTAACTGATACTGTGTGAGTGCTTTGTATGTATTAATAGCCACATACAAACTATTGAGGGAGTTAACCTTGTCTTCATTCCCCCTCACCCCACTCCAGAAGCATATTTCAATCTCTTGACAAGCTCTGGGATTTGAAATTGAAAGGTGGTGTTTAGGTTTAGATACTGTTTTGGGGTGCTGTTTGTCTGTTGTGTGTTGTTTGGGTTTTTTGATAATCGAATGGAACTTGAAGGGAACATGATAGAATTTGTCTCATATATTTTAAAATGGAAGAGAACAGTAAATACCCTAAATGCATATGCACTTTTACCATATCTTAAAAAGCAAGTTGTATGAGGATATGAAGGGTTGAAATTCAGTGGTAAAACTTAGACTTTATTACAATCAGCCTTAGATTAGATTCCCCTAGATTGCTCAAACTGATAAGTGCTGTGATCTCTGCCAAGAATGCAGCTGGCCTTCTTTGTTCCTTATGCCTCTTTTGATGTTTTTTCAAAGCTGGAATTCTTATGCCGCCTTGGTTGCTACATGGAATGTATGTTACTTGTGAGGTGCTCTTTGCTGTCCCAACTAGTTTCTCTGAAGGATTCTGCATGTGTGTGTTTTCTGAACTTGTGAGATACAGCTTCTTACCCCCACCAGCTGTTCCAGACTTTTTTAATCTGTCAAACTTTGATTTTAATACCTTCTTGAGAGTGCTCAATAGACTGAGTTACACTGTCAAACTCATCACAAGCTTCACTTGTACATCTCAGATTTTTTTTCCTGTTTTTTATGCCGTTACAACTTAATTTTTTTTACTTACCTAAAAGTTATACTTCAGTCTGGAAGTAATTTTCTGGAATCTCGCTTCCAAGGTTGATCTTTTCACTGTAGACACCTGCAGTTGTTCTGACACAGTAATACTCAAAACATGAACTGAAGTAAGTGTCACATTTGTAGCTCGTCACTTCAGAGAGATAATTATTATCTCTGGCAAAGCACTGTTCATGCATGAAGTTGAAAAGTATGCAAGTTTGCTTGCTGCCAAGTGCTTTCAGAAGTAGTAGGAGATAGCAACATCCTTGTTTAGTCATCTGTTTATATTTTGAGCTTTTATTTCTATATAAGTGAGTTGAGGATGAGAGAGGAGGAGGCCATAAGGTTGTCTTTCAAACATAGAAAGAATTTTGTTTACCTAAATGAGGTGATACCAGATACTGTTAACTGGAAACAGTCACATTTTGTCTGTGATCATTTTCGAGGCTTTCACCTGAGATGGTAGCACAAACCAAGTTGTTCAAAGCACAGTGAGAAACCCATTTAAGTTACAGGAACAAACAAGAGACTCGTTTCTGCAAAGCAATGGTAAAACTGTCATAAATAAGCTTTTCTGATGATATCCTGACTCCTACCACTTATATTCCTTTAGGTCTGTGCCTAATAGCTTTTCTTCTTTACCATTTTCTTTCCAGTTTTTCTAATCAAGTATAGCAGATTAAACTAAGAAAGCTTAGTTAAACAGGACTTTCAGCTCTTGAACAGGATCTTAAGATAAACATTTTTCACAGGTCTATATAGACACCTCTGTATAAAGGTTTCAGTGTGCTAGTCAGGCAAAATGAATTTGCTTTCTATGAAGGACAATGTTTAATTATAAGTGGGATTGTATTCATGAAACTTTATGGTCACTACTTAAGCTGTTCATGCTAAAGCTTGATTTGGCCACTAAAAAAATTACGTTCTATATGCTCCTTTCACTTGATGCATATCTTTCAGGTAGTTTAGTTGGACTGGAAGAGTTCCTACTGTGTAGTAATCTAGAGGAATGATCCAGTGTTTTTGTTGTGGTTTTAAATCGTATTTGAAAAAAGTATCAGACACATAATTGTGTTGGCATAGTTTAAGGAAGAAGAGGTTCACCTGTGAAACATTTGATTCTGACAACACTAACAAGGTCTTTCTGATGTGAATTAGGCAACATACGAAACTCCAATATTTCAGAACTGTTGCACAATATTATAGCTAAACTTATCTTTATTTTTGAGAAAGTTACTCCTGGAAAACTGACTTATACTATCTCTTCTAGATGAAGAAGGAAATCAAGATGAATCACTGGAGCCAAAGGTGAGAAAACTACCTTCTACTCATTCAGTTTTTCTTGTGAAGTAGAGCCAAGTCCTAAAGTTCAGACCTGTGATTTGACTCCTGTTTTGAACTGTTCTGTGTCTCTTGCAGTCTCAATTTCTTCTGTCCATTGGAAGGATTTTAAACCCTTATTTTTATTCAAAAGAAGTGAAGTGGGTGGAGTCAAAGCTCATAGTAGTTCAACTTACTTTTGATGCTGTGGTATAAACTTATTATGTTAATGAAGCCTGTATTTGAAAGTAGTGGGGGTTTTTGCTAGCTGTTCAATTTCTAGTATTTTAAATTGTGGCTGATTTCTTTCAGACTTTATCTGCAGAGGACCAGGTAAAGGACCATTCCACAGGAACTCGAGTGGTAGCAGGTCAGATCTTCCTTGAATCGGGAAAATCGGACTCTCAAGCAGATGATGAAAACTTTCACAGTCATGAAGAGGAAAAAGAGAATTCACTGGAAGAGCTGAACTCTCTAGAAATGTCAAATCTATTAGATAAGGATTTGGAAGAAGCAGAAATACAGAGACCAGGTAACTGCTCACAGTGTTTTGAACAAGTGGCAGGAAAGATGCATCTGAGTAACTTCAGCATGTGGATGAACATAAATAGTAATTATGGACATATGAAATAACTGCTGTTTTAATCTCTGTGGAATGTGATGGTAATTGCTTCCTTTTCTAGTAGAAACTAACATGAAAAAGATTTGATGCATTGTGATGAAAATCACAGTGGTTACTTCTAGGTGCATTTGGAGGAATTTTATGTAATTCTTGTTATTTTCATCACGTTGGAAAGCTTTAACTATCAAATGGAGAAAGCTCTAATTTCTTCAAACACTCAAGTACACATATAATGCTGGGTATATGTATTCCAACTATAGAAGGAAAAATTGTGTCTGTTTCAGCCTGCTCGCTTTTTGTCTAGAGTCCCAGTTGACAGAGAAGGAAAAAATTTTGAGGCAGAGGCATGCTTCCTAGGATGTCACTGTTGTTCTTTCAGGCAACATCTAAACTTCATGTAAACTGCAGAAAGTTTTTAAATTTAGATAAAATGTAGGTAAAATATATTATTGTGCTTAAATTCCCAGGAAATTACAATATTTTTCTTTTACTTCGGATAAAACTCAAATATTTTTGACTTTCATTTTTGTAGCAGATAATTTGATGGCACAGTTGAGTACCCTAGCCAATGCAGCAAAGTTTTTAAAACTTCATGAGAAGTAAATAGAGGGACAAATTACTGGTTCTATCTAGGAAAACAATTTGGAAGGAAAAGTAATTGTATTCTGACAGGGGAAAAAAACAACCAACCAAGAAACAACAAAAAACACCGCACAAAACCAACCTGGCTTAAGTACAGCTTTACTGGCAAACTTTTTAATTCATCCAGGCAAGAACCTAGCTCAGGTACAGATGTTACATCTCTTAAAAGAGCTACCGATGACAGGGCTGCACTAAGGCACAGTAAAGCTTTTCTAAATACAGTTTGGCTCCTGTGTATGGTCATGAAATTACACTGTGGGGGGAAACAAACAAACAAACTCCCAACTCCAAACAAACAAAAAAACCCCAACAACTCTTCATATTTCCATGTGTGGTCTGCAAGACACTGACCAGAACAAAAATTGATTTCCAGTAATTTACAGCTGGTACTACTAAGGATTTTAACCTTATAAGAAAGAAGTTGTCCTGTTTTCTTCTGATGAGTGAGGAGGTCTTAGGTGTAAAGAGAATGATGTTTCTTTTTTCTTTTTAGTTGTATGTCTTTATAACAATCAGGTTTCACACTAACAGTTTTATCTGAAAACTGCACACAAGTTTATTGAGAGCTGGCAATTCCTGCTGCTGCTCTGCTTTTTTTCCTCTTGCAGTACTGTTACCAATACTATATTTGAGTCTCCTCAGCATAAAGCATGACATGAGATGTAAGTTAAAAAAAGGATAAAATGTAATTATTAAATACCATATACTTTAGACATAATAAAATAGATAAACTGCTACTTGCATACTCAGTTTGACAAAAAGTAGTTTATCCTCTGAGTAAACTATATGCCTCAGTTTTTACTATTCATAGAATCAGCCAGGTTGGAAGAGACCTCCAAGATCATCCAGTCCAATTTGTCATCCAGCCCTATCCAATCAACTAGACCATGGCACTAAGTGTATGTATTTTGTCATGTACTTAATTAAGTACATGACAAAGTAACTTGCTGAACACCTTATCTGGTGATCACATTGCTGTGTTGCTTTAAACATGAGCATTTTTTTACTGTCTCTGTAGAAAAAACACAGCAGCATGATTGAATTTAGAATTTATAAATGGTGAAGGGGAGGATTAAGGCCAAGTAATTTCAGAACTTGAGTGTACAGCAAACTCTTGTGCTGAGTGCTGTGTAAATGGTTTGTGTCCAGTTGCTTTAAATGCAGAACGCAAGGTACTGATCAAAGCAAATAAAACTTAAGTTCTCAAGTACAGCATTAATATCCTGCACCTGGAGTTTGTTCAAATGACAGTGATAAGAGGTCCCTTCTGTTTTATTTATATGTACCCTTAGCATGACTTTGTGCATTCCTATCTCATTAACAGATGTCTAAAATGATTCTAGGCTAATTGCATCTGGTGGATATATCAGTTTTGAATACAGTTTCTGAAAATAACATTTTTCCTTGTGTGTTATGGGATAATTATTTTAAGTGGTGTGGTGGAGCATCATCAAGGAATCAAATTACAAAGAGCAATTGAGGCAAACTAATCCTGGAATCTTCCTTATGCTTCAAAAAAAACAGCATGTTTTTTTGTAATTATTGTGGTCTTTAGGCCATACAGTTATGGCTCCTAGGAATAAGAACGAGCTTTCTCTTTAAGCAGAAGAATTACAAACTTAGCTTGAAAAAACACCATATAATTGACATTTTCAATTGCATGCCTTTGCAAGTGTCTTCAAATGAAGTCAAGCCCAACTGCTGTTTTAGTTTAGTGAAGGAGAAAAACCTTTATAAAAGGCCAATTGAAATAGTTGCATGTTCAAAAAATGAAGTTAATTCTTCAGAGAAGATTGATTTTTATCAAAAAATACTGGTCGAAGTAACTTTTCAGTGCTAATGCATGAGAAATAAATTATACTGTTCAAAGTAATTTTCAGTGCAACTTAAATGTATTACTGAAGTGAAATAAAGGCTTCGGTGCAACAATAGAAAAGAAGTAGACATGCAAAGATTTCATTTAAGTCTCTTCTTACAGCTGTTTTAAGTGTGCTCCCTGCTGATATTCAGGTGTTTTCAGTATCACATTTGGCCATGTGAGTGATTGTCATGAGAATGTCAAATCCTGATGCTAAAATGAATGTGTGCACTGGAATGAACTTGAAGGGTAGCATGAGAAATGGAATGCATGAGAAGAGAAAGTGAAAGGAAGGGCTGTTCATGTCGTTTGGCAGTACAAATGTAATTCAGCTTTGCCTTCTCTAATCTAAACAAAAATATTTTCTTTGCTTAGAACTGAGGAATGTAAGAAACCACACTTCCTAATTAAATAATAATGGTACTTTTCCAAGTGCTATTTAGATAAATAATTGGCATTTTCCCAGGCTTTTGTAAATGAGAAAACTTGATTAAATGCAGTTGATAGAAATTAAAACCAACATAGGATTGTTTTCCTGTATTTAGAAGGTGACTTAAATATGTGAAATAGAGGAAGGCAGTCTAATTCCTGGGTATGTATTTTCAGCTTTGACAGCTATTGGAGGCACTGCAGATGGTGAACCTTGCCACTTCCCCTTTTTGTTTATGGAGAAGGAGTATGCAGAGTGCACTGTAGATGGGAGGGAAGATGGCAGGCTTTGGTGTGCAACAACGTATGATTACAAGAAAGATCAGAAGTGGGGCTTCTGTGAAAGTAAGTAACCTGATGCTGCCTTCTTGTGCAAGTGATGCTTTCTTAAGCTTGTGTTTTCAGTCCTCTTAATGCCCTTTATTTCAGTGTGTAGAAGTCCCTGTCATATACTGATAGCCACTTAATACTGCAGTATACAAGTAATTGTGAAGTCAAAGCTCTAATGATGGAAAAGATTATAGTGCAAATGCCACTTCCTAAAGCTGTTTGGGAAATCTTGTATTGCAGAAATCTATAGAACTCAGTCTCCAAGGCTAAGGGAGTAGTAGAGAGGCTTGATAGGACAAGAGGAAATGGCCTGAAGTTGCACCAAGGGAAATTTAGAATTGGATATTAGGAAAAATGTCTTCACTGAAAAAGTAGTGAAGCTTTGAAACAGGCTGCTCAGGGAAATGGTTGAGTCACTGTCCCTGGAGATGTTCACAAACTGTCTAAGCATGGTGCTTTCGGACATGGTTTGGTGGATGTGGTGGTGTTGGATCTATAGTTGGACTTGATCCTAGACAGCTTTTCCAAACTCTGACTCTGTGCTAGTGTTTCCCATTATACTTCTGATTTGTTGCACAGAGGCAACCCTTCTCTAGGAAACATTCACCTGCAAGAGTGGTGCAAGATTTGCAAAGCACCTACAGGATGGCCAAGGGATCAGGCCCAGTCAGCACAGGTTTAGGAAGAGCAGGTCCTGCCTGACCAACCTGATCTCCTTTTATGATCAGGTTACCTGCCTGGTGAATGTGTAGAAGGCTGTGGATGTAGTCTGCCTGGACTTCAGCAAAGCCTTTGACACCATCTGCCACAACAAGCTCCTGGTGAAGCTGGCAGCTTGCAGCTTGGACAGATTCACTATGATATGGGTCAAGAATTAGCTGGAAGGCTGGGCCCAGAGAGTGGTGAATGGTGCCACATCCAGTTGGCAGTCAGTCACTAGTGGTGTTCTCCAAGGATCAGTCTTGGGCTCAGTCCTGCTCGATATATTTATTGATGGTCTGGACAAGGGGATTGAGTCCAGCATCAGTAAGATTGCAGATGACACCAAGCTAGGAGCGGATGTTGATCTGTTTGGAGGGTAGGAGAGCCCTGCAGAGGGACCTGGACAGGCTGGATGGGTGGGCAGAGGCCAATGGGATGAGATTTAACAAGGCCAAGTGCAGGGTTCTGAACTTTGGCCACAACAACCCCAAGCAGCACTACAGTCTGGAGAGCAGTCAGGAAGAAAGGGACCTGGTGGTACTCATAGATAGTAGGCTGAACATGAGCTAGCAGTGTGCCCAGGTGGCCAAGAGAGCCAATGGCATCCTGGCCTGTATCAGAAATAGTTTGGCCAGTAGGATGAGGGAGGTTACTCTTCCCCTGTACTTGGCAGTGGTCAGGCCACACCTTGAGTACTGTGTCCAGTTCTGGGCCACTCAACTCAAGAGAGATGTTGAGGTGCTGGAAGGTGTTCAGAGAAGGGCAACAAAGCTGGTGAAGGGCCTGGAGCACAAATCCTATGAGGAGAGGCTGAGGGAGCTGGGGTTATTTAGCCTGGAGAAGAGGAGGCTCAGGGGTGACCTCATTGCTGTCTACAACTACCTGAAGGGAGGTTGTAGCCAGGTGGGGGTTGGTCTCTTCTCTCAGGCAACCAGCAACAGAACAAGGGGACACAGTCTCAAGTTGTGCCGGGGTAGGTATAGGCTGGATGTTAGGAGGGAGTTCTTCCCAGAGAGAGTGTTTAGCATTGGAATGGGCTGCCCAGGGAGGTGGTGGAGTCACCGTCCCTGGAGGTGTTCAAGAAAAGCCTGGATGAGGCACTTAGTGCCATGGTCTAGTTGACTGGATAGGGCTGGGTGCTAGGTTGGCCTGGATGACCTTGGAGGTCTCTTCCAACCTGGTTGATTCTGTGATTCTAAGAGGAACTTTTCTTCCTTGCATGACTGTCTTCAGAACAATGAAAAGAATATTTTAACAACACATTGTACTTGAGACATGTGAGGAGAAACTGTCTACCTTATCTTGACACCTTCTTTAGATAGCTTTTTGTAATCACTTGCTTTGTTTACTGGTCTTTAGAAACCTATTTCTGGTTGCATTTTCCCTTTAGAATCAATAGGAATTTTGAGAGAATAGTCTTGAGCTGTTTAACAGATGCTTTTAATGTACTGTCTATTTCAGCTGAAGAGCAGTCTAATAAGAGAAGGCAGATGCAAGAAGCTGAAGATGTTTATCAAACTGGAATGAAAATCCTTAATGAAAGCAGTAAAAAGGCTCAGAAGAAAGAGTAAGTTTACCACTCCACAAGAGAAGGGTGATGTGGCTTCACTGCAGTAATAGTACCAAAAAAAAATAATAATTTCAGAATATTTAGAAAAAATTAACTGTTTTCCTCTGAATCTGCTAAAAATTGTGTAATTTTAATTTTTGAAGAGCAAATTTCATCAGATTATTGACTTAATGCAAGATGGTGCTGTAGTTGCTATTTATATGTGGCGACTTCCCAGAAAAAACAAGATAGTTGTCATTTTAAAAACGTTTTTTACAGTCTAATTCTCATTTTGCTTCAAAGATGAAATCCTTTATTGACCTGCTCTGTTGTTATTCCTGCTTTCTGATGTTGTTGATCACTGTAAAAATAGTATTAATCTCAACACATTGTTAAACTGTAGCACTTAACATTGTGTGAGAGAAAAGGGTAATGCTTACAAAACAGACAAAAAAATAGTGTTCTGTTTGTTATAGTCTGTTTATTTTCCAATCTGTATGTGTCAAATTACTGCTAAAATAGTTGTCAGCTTGCAGCTATAGTTAAGAATAGCTACATCAAACTAGAACTCCCTGGTTGTCGTCTTGACTACTTCATTAGCAGGTGGTGACTTCCAACTGCTTAGTTCTCAGTGAGCACTATTACCATGTTAAACTTGTTTGTGGAGATAAAGGAGTGTATTTCTACTTAAAGTAGAAGCACAGCTAGAAATTGTCCACACCTTCACAAA
This sequence comes from Pogoniulus pusillus, assembly GCF_015220805.1. Lineage (NCBI taxonomy): Eukaryota > Metazoa > Chordata > Aves > Piciformes > Lybiidae > Pogoniulus > Pogoniulus pusillus. Next base: position 44,436,343 of record NC_087264.1, on the reverse strand, counting down.
GATAAAGGCATGCTATATGTTAAAGTCTGACTATTATTCTTGTATTAAATATTAGTTCTTCTGAACACCTTAGACTTTATTAGAAAATGAAATTATTAGAGGAACCAGGTATGCCTCAGCGTGTCTTAATGAAAGAAATATGTTTGAGATTAGAAAGGAGAAGAGCTAAAGAAAAGCCTTGGAATGCTAATAAAGGTCCATGAGAAATCAAGGTGCAGAGTAGTGCATCTGTTTACTAGCTGAATCATATGAGTTGTTACATGGAGTGACAATTTAGAGCTGTAGGTAGATTTGTTTGTAGAAAACAGAAGGGGATTAAAAAACCCTTCCCCAGATTCATCAGGCTTGTGAACAAACTAACTTGTTTGCCTCAAAATGACTGAGAAATCATTTCCTTTTAAGAGCTTACCAGTATCTTCTGAAAGCAGCCGACATGAATCATACCAAGGCAATGGAGAAAGTCTCTTATGCTTTGTTGTTTGGCGATTACCTGAAACAGAACATACAGTCATCAAAAGAACTGTTTGAAAAACTAACAGAAGAAGGTTCTCCTAAAGGACAGATGGTATGTGTGCCCTGAAGTGCTATGAGAGTTGTTAGAGGTGTTATGATTTTGTCTGAAACTGTTACTCTCTTACTCTTGTGGTTTGTGTGGGATGCTATCGCTTCATCTGCAGTTCTGGGTTTGAGATGGGTAGATAAACACAAACAAAAGTTTATAATCAAGGCAGTTATAAACTCCTAGGAATCTTGAAAGTGGTTTAGTGGCACTGGACTCACTTTGGACATATGTGAAGACCTGGAATTTTAGTGGTCTAGAATGCACTGTTTGTCTCCATGAGGTGATCTTTGTGTGCATGTGCTTTTGGAATTGCTCAGAATGGTCTTGGAACACTGAAATACAAAAATAGAAATATATGTTGTTGCCTTCTCTGAACCATGCAACTCTAACAGGTGTTACAGACAGAGCAGTAATTATGACAATTTTAAGAGTGAAAATCACTTTTGAAAAATCCTCAGCCAAACAGCTCTGCACATTTTAACTGTTTATAGTCATAAATGCAACTAACCCAGATGAAAAAGAGCAGATTTGTAGGATCTGTTAGATAGTAAAACAAACAGTAAGACTCCTAGAGAAGGTCATGGTTCATTTAGTGTTGCACTAATATGTGAGACAAAAGAATACATGAATAACCTGATGGGTACTACTGAACTTCACTTCAAGATCTTTGAGCTGGGATACTTGGAATATTCAGGACCTTTGGATCTACACTTGGCATCCAGGGAAGTAGTAGTTTCTTCCTTGCATTTGATCCACTAGACTGAATTCTGGTGAAATGCATTTGTGTTAGTGTCCCAGGCAATTCAATCATTCAGAAACTTTGTACTAAGGGGGGTAGTCTTTGGCATATTCTTTGTAGTTGTGAATTGTGGCTTGACTTCCTTATACTGCTGTGTTCCAGGAAGCCTGATACTGGATGTTTTAAAGGATGTGCTGACAAGGTTTTTCTATTTCTAGGCACTTGGATTTCTCTATGCATCTGGTCTAGGAGTCAATTCTAGTCAAGCTAAGGTAACTTAGAAATCTTCAGTGTGTTTTTTGTATTTTATCTTGGAAGCAGATGTTAAATAACCAATTACTTTGTTTTAAGGCCCTGGTGTATTACACTTTTGGAGCTTTAGGAGGAAATCTGATTGCCCATATGATCTTGGTAAGTAAGATGGTTAATAACTTAAGAACTTATTTGTACTCTGACATTGTCAATGTAAGATTCGCGTTCCTGTGAATACACTATCAAAATATTAGCTCATCATGCATGCTTTGGGTGGTCAGTAGTATCTTTCCCACTGTTCCTTGTTAACTTAAGGAAAAATTTGCTTATTTTAAGTTGTATACCACTGTGAATTTAGGTGGACTGTGGTTATGTCTTTTGGCTTAAAACACAAGTGTCAGACTTCCAGTTTAATAAGCTATTAAGATCTGTGAAAGACAAATCTTTACAGAAGATGCTGTTTTAATTACTATTATGAGACTTAAAACAAATGGACATGTGTAATTAAAAAGCTTTACATGTTTCACCTGTAACTACTCTTCTGCTTATTTGCTTTTTCCTCAGTAATACCTGAATTATAATAGCTCTGCTTAACCTTTTAATAGTTGCTCTTAATGCAGACACAATTGACTATGGCCTTTGTTTTGCTATTATCAGATCAAACCTTGCACAAGTAATGTTAAAAAAGTTTGTAGCCTGTCAAGCAAAACCTTGTCAAATAACTGATAGTCTCCATATTTTGTTCATTTTTAGGGTTACCGTTACTGGGCTGGGATAGGAGTCCTCCAGAGTTGTGAATCTGCTCTCACTCACTACCGACTTGTTGCGAATCATGGTAAAAACTTTTTGCTAGGTTGTTCTTGACTTTTTATGTGTTTCTGTTTCATTCACCTAGGAGGGCTATCAAATATAAATCATTCCTGCTGTTAAACAAGTTACCTGTTTGTCTCTGTACCATCATATGTTGTTTCTGTATCCATCTGTAGAACTATCTGTAATTCATAGAATGTCAAAGTAGTTAATTATCTGAGCAACAGCTGAAGCTCTGTAAAGATCTGTTTTTTACTAAGTTTCAGTGTAATACTTGTGTGAAACAAAACCATGTGAAAATTTGTTTTCCAGTTGCCAGTGACATTTCTTTGACTGGTGGCACAGTGGTTCAGCGAATTCGCTTAGCAGATGAAGTGGAAAATCCAGGAATGGCAAGTGGGATGCTTGAAGAAGACTTGATTCAGTATTATCAGTTTTTAGCAGAGAAAGGAGATGTACAAGCACAGGTAAGCTGAAGTTTCTCTGTTGGAATGTAAAGGTTTTCAAGCATTGCAAGAACAGCTTTATGAAAAGGTTTGGGGCTTTAGTATTCTCTTCCTTCCAAATCAACCTAGTTGATATTTTCTGAGTAGTTTCTTTTTGAGAACAGGCTTATGTTTTAGTGTATTTAAGATGGAGCTTAAACACAAAATGCAACTTTTTTTGGTGTTGAAAATAAGTACAAAACATTATAACTGTTATATCTTGGGGAGGAGGGTCTTGGCTTTTACTAGAAACTGGCCAGGTACCTTAAAGATAGCTTTAGATGTTATGGAGGAAGGACTTGGTCAAAAGAACTGACCCTGACAGAACTCAGCTTCTTGCTACTGCTCTTAATGACTTTTGTGTGTTGCAGGCTGAACCTTTTCTACACACAATGCAGAAGGGGAGGACACTAGTATAGGCAAACTGTCATCATTCAACTTGGTCATATATCACCTAGGATTTAGAAAATAGCAATATTTCATTTGAATTCTGCCTATGTAGGACAGTGATGTCAGTTACCTAGGATAAATTTCCACTTAGACTATTGTGAAGAAGCAGGCCTCATACTGTAGTTATTGAAGCAAATCCACTTTCAACCTTTGTGGCATCTTTAATTTTGGTATGATCTATTATACATGGTCTTTGTGTGTTTAGCTCACTGGTATCTTTATTACAAGAGAAAGAAAGTCTCTATGGAGAAGTGACTGATTTGTAATATAAAATCTACTTTTAGGTTGGCCTTGGACAATTGCACTTGCATGGAGGAAGAGGAGTAGAGCAAAATCATCAGGTACCCTTTTCATACATCTCTGATGCATATTACACTTGCCAGGGATAAGGTGTAACTGAGACTACAGTGAAGCAGAAGTGTTCAAATAGCACTGTAGTGTATTTAATGACTTCATTTTTAATAATAATACTTTTCAATAAAATTTAATTCATTCAATAAAACTTCTTTGTCTGGGACATGGAGATGATCTTCTTATACAGTTAATTTTAAGACTAATTATCTTAGAAATGAAGAAGTCAAAAATAAAGACCAGGACTTCATCAAGTAGTCCTTGAAAGTGACTGAGCTATTGTACAGGTAGGATCTTCATGATGCACTGTGTGTGCATTAGGGACCGTAGTTTGTGGCTTGCAAGAATGTTTTTGCTTCTGTAAACAGAAGAGTACAACTTTCAATACTAAGGATACTAAGTGTGCCCAGAAAACAGACCTGCTGATGGAAGCCACCCTAGCTACTGCCTACAGAAGTTTAAATGGCAAACTTCTTACAATATGCATTGGATAATGGAGACCTGAAGATGTGAAGTCATGAGGATTATTTCAGGCTTAGCTATCAATGAGAAATTATTTTATGGTCATCACATGTAAAAGACCTTAAAACAACTACTCTAGAATGGTTCAGAAATAATATCAAGTGGTAGAAAACTGAAATTTGAACTGGCAGATCTTTCCTAAATAGGATGTGGAAGTGCAATAAGGAAGTAAGATTTGCCCGTGTGACTTGTGCTTAGTAGCAGTGATAGGTGTGGTTTTTAACTCTGCAGTTCTGGAATGTGTTGAGAGGGATTGCTGCTCTATATTCTGTTTTTAAGTGAGGAATGTATATTGAATTAGTAGGATTGATGGCCCTTATCCCAACAAGACCCTAGTAATGTGGTAAATGACCTGCTCACCTTTGCTCCATTAGCAAGAAAAGGTACTCAGATCGCAGTCATAGTGGCTAAAATTACCTTTTTTTTCCCTCCAGCGAGCATTTGAATACTTCAATCAAGCAGCTAATGCTGGCAATTCACATGCCATGGCCTTTCTAGGAAAGGTAAGATACTGACATTCTCAAAAGTAAGCAAAATGACTGCACTTCAATGAAAAATAACAAGTATTTCCTGCTTTCTGATACCAAGCAATCTAAGCCCTTAATTCTGGAATCTAAGTGCTTCTGTTTTGCTACTGTTTCCTATTGTTCTTCAGGATTTGAGTGTCACAGTCTGTCATTCCTACTCTAAATTTTCTACTCCTTTCATGTTAGGATTTTTTTTTAACAGCAATTGAACTAGATATTTTAAAAATGAATAGCTAAATACTTAAATGTCCTTTTCCTGTGGTGGAGGTCAAAAATCAGAGTAGGCCACTATACTCTTGTATGGGGTAAAGCCAGGCGTCACAAAACCTAGTGTAGTGGGAAACAGGAAGTTTGGAAAAGAAAGGGGGAAGACATCTGTATTCCTAGTCTATACAGAGAAGTGAGGCATCTGAGTCAGAGTTGTCCGTAGGTCTGTATGTACTCTGAACCAAAGCCGGAGTCTGTAACGTAGACATTTTGTCAGTTTTCTCAGATGTAAGTTCTATTTTCAGTCTAAAACATGGTTGACAAGCTGCTATTGGTGATGTTCATGTGTTACTAAGTAGAAAGGTATTTAGGTCACTTGCCTGAGATGCAGGTTGCAGGCTACCTTCACCCCGTAAGGAGCTAAATCCTTATTACTGTTTTTAAGTACCATCTAAGGTTAGACTGAAGTGAGCATTAGCTTTAGCTCATCTTCTGCAGGCTGTTACTGCAAGAGAGAATGCAAAATTCCTGTTCTTAGAGCACAGAAAAATAGTATCACAGTATCATCAAAGTTGGAAGAGACCTCACAGATCATCAAGTCCAACCCTTTACCACAGAGCTCAAGGCTAGACCATGGCACCAAGTGCCACGTCCAGTCCTGCCTTGAACAGCTCCAGGGACGGCGACTCCACCACCTCCCCAGGCAGCCCATTCCAGTAGCCAATGACTCTCACTGAAGAACTTTCTCCTCACCTCGAGCCTAAATTTCCCCCGGCGCAGCCTGAGGCTGTGTCCTCTTGTTCTGGTGCTGGCCACCTGAGAGAAGAGAGCAACCTCCCCCTGGCCACAACCACCCCTCAGGTAGTTGTAGACAGCAATAAGGTCACCCCTGAGCCTCCTCTTCTCCAGGCTAAACTTGGTCAAGGCACCTGTCGGGAGAAATTGCAGGTTCCTACTTTCCCTACTGGGTGAATATTTTGCATCTAATAAATGCTGAAATAAATAGTAATTGTTTTGTTTTCAAGAAGTATTTTAACAGCTAGTATATTTGACTTACACTAATCTCCACAAGATTTTTTGCCTGCTTGTGTTCTTCACTGTACACTAGTAGAACTCGAAAACATAGAGTATTTTCAAAAAACATTAATTTTATGGCAGTTCATTCTATGTTATGAAGTTAAACCCTTTGAGTCTGAGTTTTACAGCAGGACATGTGTGTTCTGCTTTTGGGCAAGTTCTGTAATGATTATTCAGTAATGCAATCAGAATAGTCTCATAGTACAGTAGACTCCCTCTTATGTGCAAAGTGAAGTTCCTTTGGGATCTTCATGCTGAACTTCTGATTTCATCAGTTATTCTTCAGTAATGCTTTTCTCTTTCAGATGTACTCAGAAGGAAGTGATGTTGTCCCTCAGAGCAATGAAACAGCTCTTCAGTATTTCAAGAAAGCTGCTGATATGGTATGATTACCTGTAAGCTAGAAATACAGTATATGCACTAAGAAGTTGATTAGCTGGGAGATGGCTGCAGATGCTGCTTTTTATATGCTGTGCACCTACTGACAGCTTTTGCCCCAGAATAGGCCATAGTTAAGCCTTAGTCAGAATGTCAGAAACTGCCTCCAGATCTTGTGCTTCATGAAGCTGTGCTTAGCGCAAGGAATGTAACTCATAAATGCTGGCATGAGTGTGAAATACTGCCTGGCTAAATAACCTGCAATGCTGTTAAGTGTTAAATTTTGTTATTCTGAAGTTCTTTTAACAAGAAATTTACAGTCCTGCGTTACTATGTTGTTTTGGTTCTGACTTGTGCCTGTGAATAGATACTGTTTTTTCGCTTTATACACTTCACCTCATTTGAGCATGTGTTTTTGGCTGTTAGTCCCTCATTTGACCTATCCTTTGTGGTAGTTTTTGTACAGTTAAAGCATAAGTAGTCCTCCAGAAAAAAATCTTGAGAATATGAAACACAGCAGATGAAGGGACTACTGTAAGATAACTTCATGGTTTTTGTATTCCACAATTATATTGCTGTTCCACACCTGTCCTAGAGCAAAGATTGCTCTTTGCTGATTTCCTACATTCATGGAAGGTTTTTGGTGTGCCCCACTTCCTGCTCTGGCATTGAAGGGAAGGAATACAATAGTGCATACTTTTGCAGGGCTAATGGCCAGTAATGCATCCTGTAGAACAGCTACCAATCTGGCTTAAAATTAATAGAGACTCTTAGAGTTCCTATAGTAGTTTTGGGAGCTCCTGTAGTATTCAGAATATCTCAAACTTGGGAAAACTAAAGATGAATAAGCTATTAATGCCCACCTTAATATGTGTGTGGGTTCTACATCTTGTATGTATTGAAAATGCACGGTAGGTGTTGACTAGTGTTAAACTTTTCTTTCCTGCAAATCACCCATCTAGTTTTTGAATAAAAGTTAACAAAGATGTTGTTTTCTCTCTAAATAATTATTACTGTCTCTCTAACTGTTACTGTTAGATTTACTTTAGCTTTGCCTCTACTATCTTAACTACCATTTGGTTTAGTGATGTTGAAGACATACCAAATTTGAAAGACAGAGATGTACATATTTCCTTTATTTGCAGAAGTGTTTTCCTGTGTTTTCAGGGTAATCCAGTGGGACAGAGTGGATTAGGAATGGCTTACCTCTATGGAAGAGGTGTTCCAGTGGTAAGCTTTTGACAGTTACCTTTCTAATCATAGATGACTGTGTAGCTTCTTGTTGTGAACAGACTTTCTCTCTGTAGGAAAGTACTGTAGATGGCAGCGAGGATTTCTGTTACACTGGAAACTCCATGAGGAAATCTGTGATATAAAAAAAATCACGATGGAGTTAATTATGAAACTTGCTGTGTCCTTTCTAGATTTGAAAATGTTGCTGAAGCTATTAGAAATTCATAGCAGTGTGAGTTTTTAGCAGAAAAACTTTAGTCTCATCTTCTTGTAAAATAAGACTGATTCTCATTGTCCTCATTTTCCATCTCTTGTGAGAGTGGAGGAACACTTAGAAACTTCTAATTAATTTGCCTTGCTGCTTTTCCCACAAGAAGGTTTCTTGTCTAAGGTTTTATACTTATCTAGGCAGACAGGTATGCAAAAGTTGAATTAGCCCAAAGTTGAGGAAATAAGCTAAATAATTATTTTGGAACAGAACATCTGTTCTGTGAAGTATTCATAGCAATACCATGTGTGGATACCAGCACTAAGATAGCCACAGACTTAGCATACCTTAACAGTGGAGGGTGTTTCATTTTTTGATTAGACAACTTATGTTGCAATTTTTCTGTAATATAGATCTGTCCATGCACTTGCACAGACACACAGGCATCTTCTTTCTTTACTAAATTGTGGGGTATTGCAAGGCTGTACTGACTAGACTAAATCTTCCTGCAGAACTATGAGCTAGCACTGAAGTACTTCCAGAAGGCTGCAGAACAGGGATGGGTCGATGGACAACTTCAACTTGGTTCCATGTATTACAGTAAGTGGTATCTAAATGACTAATTCATCTGAGGATCTGCCCTTTCAGTGACTCCTCACTAGGTGGCACTAGAAGTGTATATAGACTGCATGTCGAGTCGTCTTGCTGCGCAGAGTTTGTGTTTCATTCTGTCTCAGTTCCTAAGATATTCACAGCGTTTTGCTTTAATTTTAAAGAGTAAGTACAGGCTGTATTTCACACATCTCTGCTTTTCAGGAAAAATGAATAGCAATAACTTAATCTTTCTTTTAGATGGCATTGGAGTCAAGAGAGACTATAAACAAGCTTTGAAGTATTTTAACTTAGCCTCCCAGGGTGGCCACATTTTGGCTTTTTATAATCTGGCTCAGATGCATGCTACTGGCACTGGAGTGATGCGGTCCTGTCACACTGCTGTTGAGGTAAGGTATTTCATTTATGAAGGTATTATCCTTAAAACTCAGTCAGCAACTGACTTTGTATGCAGTTGCTCTCAAGACTTCCACACACTATTCTTCCAGTGGGATGGGAGGAAGGTTTGGAGCGAAAGAACAAACAAAAGCCTTATGGGTTGAGATAAGGAGAGTTTGATTGAATAATACAAAGAACAACCCTGGGGGGTTTTGGGTTAGTGTTTTTTTGTTGTTGTTGTTGTTGTTGTTTGGAGAGACAGTGAGTAAGCAGGCTAGGCCAGCAGCAGAAAAAAGGCAACACCCAAGCCCAAAAACAGGAAGCATCACATGTCAGTCTGAATTCCCAAGCCCCATCATCCATTGCCCTACCCAGCCCTTATACATCAGGTATGACATCAGTATGGTATCAAATATCCATTAGCTTATTCAGCCTGGCTATCCTGACTGGTATTTCCTTCTAGCTGAAGCCTGGACAAAAGATCAAATAATACAGACTTGTAAAAGGTTGGATTTCACCACATCATCTTGTAGGGAATTTGTCTTAGTTAAGATCCATTGTTGGCTACAGAGCCAAAGCTATCAAAAGGAAAAAAATGTTGATGTGGCAAGTTTGGTTTGCTTGATTAACTTTGAAGAAAAATACAATTTAATAGTTAAAGTACTGATGTTTGCTTTGTATTGATTTTTTTTCAGATAGGAATTTGAGTGTAACAAAACTGGTATTAAGAATAATTCTGAGTAAGCATCTGAATCATGGCTTGTATTTGCGTAGTAACCACTATATTAAAGCAAGCCTGTTTTAGGCAGAGAATTCATCCATCAAGTTTTTCCTGTGCAATGTAAATATTTTGAACACATATCTGAATTTTAAAGGTTTACATCTTGCAAGACCTAATTTTTTGAAGTTCTTAAGCACTCATCTCCCCCATGTTTGTGGTTTATTTGTTTTTGTGTTTGTTTTTTTTTCTCTCTGCAGTTATTTAAGAACGTATGTGAACGGGGGCGTTGGTCTGAAAGACTGATGACTGCCTATAACAGCTATAAAGATGGTGATTCGAATTCTGCTGTGGTGCAGTATCTTCTCCTGGCAGAACAAGGCTATGAAGTGGCACAAAGCAATGCTGCTTTCATACTTGATCAGAGTAAGGAGATGAATTAGTAGTGAAAGAGTTTTTTGGAGTTGGCCTGCAGGAGCCCATTTTATAGAACGCTAGATTGCTTGAAGATAAAACTAACATAGCTCTGCTCAGGTAGAACTTCAGTAAGATTCTTGTACTCTTTCTTGTTCTTCACACTGGGAAGGAACCAGCTTTAATTTTTGCTTCTGAGGGATAGCTTCCTGGCCTGAACATTAGAATACACTTGAATTCTGACTTAAGGGTTTGAAAAATGGGATGGAGAGAAACTGCTTTAGAAACACAGTGCTGAAAAGTCTCTTCCCTGAAATTCCTGAGCACATCTGTAATTTTTTTTTAACATTTATAAAGTAGGGTTTGCATTAGATTTTGGCCTTTGCTATAAATACAGTTTCCTTTGTTCTTTATCTTGCAATGTATTTTCTTGACCCTGTTTTTCCCAAGGCTTTTCCTGGCTTTTAACTTTACTCATACTATACTTGAAGTAGGGATGAAGAGCTAGGGAGTTGGTTCCATTAGATTTGAAAAGGCTTGTTCCAGGTCTCTTACTGCAACTGGGTGATCATGGAACACTGGTACAATGGAATTACAAGTGACAAATCTTTATGAACCTCAAATCTAGAAATCTGGGTCTGTTATTACCAGCTTTTGTAACTTAATTTAAAAGTTGGCTCTTGGTGGCTGGTAGGCCTTTTTTTAAATTTGATTAGCCTTGGTTTTTAGGTGGTCAAAATAAAACAGCTTGTACTTTAGCCTTTGTCAGAGCCTGAATTGTGTGCTCTGAAGATTTGCATCTTCTGACACTCCTTAAATATGCTTCAGAGCAGGAGTCATAGAGGCACTTGGTAAGCAGTATTTGATGGTGAAATGATACAATTTGTTTCTAGTTCTTGAATGGGCAGGTATATGGAAAGACCACATAAATGAAAGGATATTTTTTTAATAGATTTCAGATTAGTTGAATCTTATTTGTGTTATGGCAAAGATTATCTCAAGTTATTAATTCATTCAGCAGACTGAATATAAGATGAGGGGAGTTTTGTGGCCTTGTGTGCATATACTGTGCTCTTGTTTAACTTACTTAATTTCCTCTCTAGAAGAAGCTAGCATTGTAGGAGAAAATGAAACCTACCCTCGAGCTTTGCTTCACTGGAACAGAGCAGCTTCTCAAGGTTTGTCTGTACCTCAGAATTCAAATCAGTTTATTTTTAGTAGAATCAGTAATGTTTGATTTCATGTTTTATATGAAGAAGGAAGGTGGGAATGCTAAACACCACCTGTTCAATGTTCTATTCTACTTAGAGTAGTTGCTGTTCTTAGTTGCACTCTTAGCTATAATGTCACTGCAATATGTTTACAGTTCTGAGCCATTCTGAGACCTTGAAGATTGAAAGGACTAAAACACACATTTACAATGCCATTCTTTGTGGAATTGTAAAACAGTAGTAAATGATCCTGTTTATACTGACTTTTCAGAACACAAATCCACTTGGAAAAATAGATACAAGGTACCCTTTAGAATGTTAGCAATTCTCAATATTTATAAGTGTAATTTCATATTCAAAGCAAGCAAAGATCACTGATGAGTAGTGCAGTCTTAATATGCAACCAACCCAGGTTTTAACTCTGGTGTTTGTGATCCTGTCCTAAAATAAACAGAACTAAACTTAACTGTTGACCATATGTGTGAGATCTCTACCTTTTCTGTGTGCATCTACATTAACGTCCAACCTCCTGGCTTTTGAATTTAAACAAGTGTATCATGCAAATGAAGCCGAAGAGTTCTGTCTGAAAAAATTTTCAGACCTACTGTGTTTTTAGTAGAACATTAGAAACTTAGAGGATGAAATGGTTAATTATCACTGAATTGCAACGAGAGACCTTATATCTTAAGTTTTTAATGCCTCCAGTTTTAGAAATAAAGCTGATGTCCTTAGTAACTATATAACAAATGGGAAGTATTCTCATAAGTGACTGTGAAGATGATACAGCTTTTCAACTGATGCCACTAAATAGCAATAAAAATGTTGGTGGGATTACTGAGGAAAAGACTTTCCTGCAAATAGACCTTGGTCATGTTTTGCATAGCTAAACCAATTTTTTTTTTTTAAAGAGGGAATTGGGGCAAAATACCTCAAACAAAACAGAGAGAAGGGAAATAGTTTGTGCAAACTGAAAAGTAATACTAAAGCCCTAATTGCATCTTCATGTGAAACTGAAAGGTTTTCTTTGCCTGGCTATTACATTTTTTGTTGTTGTTTCTTGATTTGTAGGATACACTGTTGCAAGAATTAAACTTGGAGATTACCATTTCTATGGGTTTGGTACTGATGTTGATTATGAAACTGCATTTATTCACTACCGACTTGCATCAGAGCAACAGCACAGTGCCCAAGCAATGTTTAACCTGGGCTACATGCATGAGAAAGGACTGGGCATCAAGCAGGTGAGTAAGCTGTAGGCTGATAGTCTGCTTCATTACAGTGCATTTACTAGGATTAGGTTAAGTCAATAACCACTAGTGGGCTATGGGCACTGTATAAGCACTTATGGGGATGCATCCGTTTCCTGCTATGTTCTCCAATAACAAATGGATAAGTATATCCACTTCACACTTAGCTATATGAAGAAATGAGAAACAGACAGGAAAAAACACATTTGCCTAAAACTGAAGATTAGCAAAAAGAGTGCACTATACTTGAGTAATGCTTTCAAGACTTTTTAAGTGTAATGAAACAGATGAAAATCAGTTCCAGGTTATTTTAGCACAGGTTTGCTCTTTTTCTGTGAACCACTAACTAATTTTTTCTTTGTCATGACATTTTGAAAACAAGTTCTGTACATCTCCAAGGAACAAACCATAAACATCAACGAAAATATAATTTTAAGCTATTTTTTTTCAAATTAGGCTAGGCCACAATTTCCTTTACAAACTACATTGCCTATAAGAAGGCAGTGTATCTGGTTCTCTCAGGAAGCCTATAGTGTGTTTACTGTCCATGAATTAACTAAACCTTGGGGAATCCAGCTCACTGTGTTGTCTGTGTCAAAATGCTGTAGTTGGCATTCTAATTTTAAGCATCCTGCCTTACCTTAATGTATGATTAATTCATATAATTAATGTATTAATTTAATAATGTCTTGTGGGTTACCTGAAAATGTAAGAAATTGTTTAATTTTTATTATTTTCAGTGAGCTTCAACCTTTGGGTTTGGTCTAGGCATGCACCTTTTGATTATTTTGTTACTCTGTCAAAAACCCACACTTTTCTGCTCTTCCCCTAAATTCCCAGCAAGAGATCAGAACAGTGAAGGACAACTCTTAAGTCAATGTTATTACTTTGGCAGCAGCAAGCAAGCAGCATTTGAAAACTGGCTACTGACCTAGCTGTAGAAGTGACTGTACAGTCCACAAACAGCATTGTTTCTAAATTTTGCTTCTGCCTTGTAAACATCCCAATTTAGAGCAGGTAAAAAGGTCTTTGAAAACATTACTGCATGTTCAGCTAACTGCAAAGAATTTGCAGAAAAACGAGTCCTAATGCTGTCATTTCCACAGACTAAAGCAGAAGTGGCTACACATACACTGCTGACAGGAGTACAGAGAGGCTTGCAATGAGCATAGGCAGCCTTGTGTTACACAGGTGAATAATGCTTTACTACCGTAACAGGTCCACTATGGAAGGAAGAGTTTAACTGCAAGGTAAATGGAGACAGTTAATACAGACATGGGAAAGAAGCCCTGAGAATGTCCAAGCAAGGAAATTCCACATATAATACCCATCTTAGCAAATATATTACATATCCAGAATCCCAATGTCCTAAAAGCTTACAACAGTAAGATAAAAAGATGGATATTTAGGAGTGACTATATAAGACTAAAATGCTGCTGGACTTGGATGTTCTGAACCAGGCTAAGACTGAGTGTTGAATGAAGCAAAAAATACTTGGGTTTCATTTCCCAGAATGGAGTCTGATAAATTTTGACTGCTTCTCAAAACGACTGACAGTTAAAGTAGTAACTGGTGTAGTAAGTGATGTTTACCACTGAAGCCTGTTTTCTACTAGAAGTCTGTAGAGAGAGTGTATAGTAAATGTCAGCACTGCAATATCTAATGAGTCGATGATTTGGTTTGTTAAAGAAGGGGCTGTGTGCTATTACTCTCCCCAACCTATGTCCATGTCATTTTGATTTCAAGCCCTCAAAAGTTAGGGAGAAAGATTGAATACAGCAGGCTCCACAGGTCACTGTTTGTTCTGTGGATAACTGAACATATTACTGTTTGAGGTGGGGTGTTTTTCTCAGATGGCTTTTGCCTTGCCCTCTCTTTGCTTACTGAACAATCTTTCTTACAGACAGGATTCTATGCTAGGCTTCCTGTACATAGTTTTCAGACGCACACAAGGTCAATGTGAAATATGAGCCCCTTCAGAAATCTCACATGTGCAGTATTGCACAAATTTCATAGTTTAATGTTCCAATCCTGAGCCTGCATGTCAGAATGAAGACTTGTTTCTATATGTAGCTCAAATAAGAGCAAATTTGTTTTTCTTTTAACTTTCCTACGGTGTCTTCTTAAGATTTGGCAGGCTATTTCAGTGCTATTTGTGTTTAATCTCAGACTCCTACAGTTATCACTCACTTGCCAAGACAGAGTGAAGAACATGTAGCAAGCACTTTGTTCATGTTAATTAGAAATTAAAGTGACTCGGGATCTGCTTCTGCACCAATCCTAGCACAGTACAAAGGAGCTAAGGAAATTCTTTTAAATAGTTATACAAAAGAGACTTCCCAGAGTTTAGGAGTACTCAAAGTTGTTGTATTGAATTAAAATATTAAAATGAGAGCTAGTACATCCTCATTCACATAATGTGTTGATTTTCATAATGTTATTACCACACGTGCTGTGGAATTGAGCTTTGTTTATATCAATGAGCACAAAGTCTTTATGCTATTTCACAATGAGGACAAAATTATAAAGTGAACATATGGCATGAAGTCTTGGAGATTTCTCACTAGTGTCCAACTTGGAACCCTTCCAAAGGTAAGTCTTACACAGAGCTGTCCTTCACATCACTGAGTCAACGTAGGTAGTTTGTATCCAAGTGTCTGAACATCATACAATATGCATCTGAAGTAGAGCCAAAAAAAACCCCAAACAGGGGAAGTTAAACTATTCAGGTCTGCTATCCTTTTTCCTACAGTTGCCACCTTGTCCCAGCTACCACAGAAGAGAAAACTAATCGAAGCTTTTTCTAAAGTCAGTAGCTGTTTGTGCTCCTGCTGTTGCCAAGCTGCCCTCACTAATGCATGTTATGTTTATTTTGGATAAAGAGTAGAATCTAATTCGGGAGCGTGTGCAGAAATGGCTAAAAATTACACTGTACAGCAGGCATCCTGTAGCATAACTGGAAGGAGTTGCCCCTGTGTACTCTTTTGTGGCTTGTGGGTTTTTTTCAGCATGTTGTGTGGTGTTGGAACTGCTAGGGTATACTAGAGTTACTTAAATATGTGAATAATGAATACATTAATCTTTTTGTGAGCTTCAAATCTGGCATTAGTTACAACAGCTTCATCCTCGAATCAAAGCTTCCATTTACTTGTCATCTCTCAGCAAATGGGAAGTCTTAAGGAATAGCTTTCATATAACTTCACCAAAAAAGATGTATTCAAGCAGAAGTATACAGTAACTTACAGGAAAAAGCTCTATGTTTTTTGGGCAGATGTTTCAAGTTCTTTAAAACTGAGCTTTGTATTTGTATTTCCTTGACTTTAGGATATTCATCTTGCAAAACGATTCTATGACATGGCAGCTGAAGCAAGCCCAGATGCTCAAGTTCCAGTTTTCCTAGCACTTTGCAAGCTTGGAGTCATTTATTCCTTGCAGTATGTACGAGAAATCAATGTAAGTAATTCAGAATTTCAAGAAAAGACAACGAATGTGTTAAACATTTTCTAAAAGATTAAATTTTGGTCTTGCTTAAGTAGGAGTCTTACTTGAGCCTTCTGAAAACTTGAAAGATGCATTTCATGTTGCTTTGTATTAAGAAAGTTACTGATGCAGTGATTCCTAATTTTTTTTTTTCCATGCAATTGTGTGAAACTGACATGTGCAAAGTCTGAGCTGCTCTTGTGCTGTTTTTCCCTTGAGGAGAATTTTCCTAACCTGTTTGACTGTTCTTATCCATGACCATCTGCTGTCAGAGTTAAGCAGATGCTTACAGTGACATAATTGCTGTTTAGGAGAGGAAAAAGCCCCACACATTTTTGTAGTGCTGATTCTCATACTATTTTATATTCAGCTGTAACAAACTAGGGTTGTGTTTAATTTCTATGGGGGAGAAATGGTAGTTGCATTTTAAAAGTGTAGCTATAGCACAGAGACTCTGCTGAATAATAGCACTGAAAAAAAAGTCTGGAATTTAGGTGGTCTTTTTCATGTAGTGTCCAAAATATGTCTCAGAATTGTAACATTTTACTGACTTTTGGATTACTTAATAAATTCAAATTATGTGGAAATTATTACCACTTACAGCAAATACAAGTTCAGGGAATTCAGACAAGTTTGACAAAATTTAATAGCTTCAAATCTGGGCATTTTCAGGAGGGGACAGCCAGAGTACTCAAAATCAATTGAGTAAATAGCCATGTAGCTCTCACAGAAGCTAGTAAGCAGAGCAGAGATATTTCAAGTTTTAAGTCTACTGATGCAGACTTAAGTTGATAATGACCCTATGGCACAATCAGAAACCATAATGAAGCAGTGTGTCTGTTAGGTAGTACTTAATGCAAATGGGAGTCTGATAAAAAGGCAGTTCAGAACTAGCAGAAAGTCACTTTAACTTGCCTGTGCATAAATCTCGGCGCTGTACCACAGGTATCCTGAGGCTTAATATTATGTCATTCATAATAGTCTGGTGATGGCTTCCAATTTGGATTAACCAGTTTACCACCTCTGTGTATGTGGTACTTAGTTCTCTTTAAGAGTACTAGCATGGATACATACCTCATTCCGATTTAACTTGTGCATTTTTATGTGCCACATGCAAAAGCAACAAAGTTATGTGTCAAGAACCTTCAAACCTTCATCTTTAGAATGGAAAACAGACTAGCTCACCCTATACAGTATGAGTCAATCTTACTGGCATTTAGTTTTGGAAGTAAAGACTATCACTGATAATACCATTTCTTTCAGAGAGGAAAAGAGCTACTGAAGTTAGATGTTTGAACATGAAAAGCATTACAAGTCAAATCTGAAGTCTAAGTAACTTCCTGTTCTTGATCTTGGACATGATGTGTACTTTTTGTTTCTCAGATAAGGGAGATATTCTCACATATTGATATGGACCAGCTACTGGGGCCTGAGTGGGACCTTTACCTTATGACCATCATCGCCTTGCTGCTGGGAACAATTATAGCTTACAGACAAAGGCAACATCAGGCAATTCCCAGACCAGCAGGACTGCGGCCAGCTGTGCCTCAACAAGAACCACCACCAGAGCATCAACCACCACAATAGCAACAAGAGCCTCGTTGAAAGAACTGATTTTTTTTCCTAAAGGAACAATTTTCATTATGATTTAGGACTCTGGATCAATGGTCCCTCCCCCAAAAGAGGCGCATAAAGGTTGAAAAAAAAAAAAGTTTGAAAGCTGCTTAGAATGATGCCTTTTTTTCAGGGATAAGAAAATTCTTTTGAAACTGATTTGAATGTTATTTCAGTGCCAATGGAATAACACTGGCTTTTTTTTCATGGAAACACAACAGTGCTACTACAAAAATGTTGCCTGCTGTACCTAATTCTTCTCTATTCAGAGTCCTTTTCATCTCTTATCAGAAGGCTAGCATTGGAAGGTTTTTGCCTGCTTGATAGTAGTTGCCCTATATAAAAATGATAACAACGACTTTATGGCCAATTTAAGTCCAGAAGCTGAACTATATTCAAACTCTAAAAAGACTAGAGCTACATGAACTTACATTCTGATCTGCATCCTAAGTATTTCTACAGTCCTTATAATTTGTTAGTGTTTCTTACACTTCAGTCTTTTCTCCTGTCTTAGATGGTTTAACATGGATCATTTATAAAATCTGTAAAACTAAGACAGCAACATGCCCCTCTCAATTTGTGCTTCTTTGACTATTTTCTTCCATTCCCCTTAGACTAGATGTTTCTCAGCAGACAGGATGTAGCCCAGGAGGTGAGGCAGACTGGGACAGACTTGAGTCTGTACAGCTCATCAGTTGAAAACTATCCACACAGTGCACAGATATATCCCTCTAAAACTTTGTTGGAGCCTGTTTACTCTGCAACACTTTGTGATGTTAAAACAAAAAGATTGTGTTCCAAAGTTACTTAAACTTAACTTTTACAAAGAAGCTGGACTGCAGTAACCACCAGTATTACTATGGACACTGAAGAAAGAACAGAGACAGAAATTTCAGTGAGTTAGCTTGTTTGCTTTAGAGGTGTAAGTTCTGTTCTTGATTTTCAACAATCCAGTAACTGATCTGCACTTGAAGAAGGAAACCTGTGATATCTCATGCACCTGTTTAATACATCTATAAAAAAGGGCCCCCACAATGCATATCCCATACAAAAGGGCGTGGGCTTATGCTAGTGATGCTGCTTCAAGATTTGTCTGACTGATTAAAAATCTCACAGGTTACAGCAGTACTCTGATAGTTGCCAATCTCTTGTACCTGGCGTACACAAGACAGTCATAGTAACATCTCTGGCTGTGCCATCTTGAGGATGGTAACAACATGCTGGTAACAACAAAACCCAAAGAGAAAGAAGACGAATGGATTATGGCTTGTCGCCACCAGGTCAGTACAAAAGCCTTTTAATGAGTGTGGACTGATGTTTTTAGACTGCAAGAGGAATCTTCTTTTAGTAATGATTTTCATTCAACTATGATTTCAGGATTTTCAGAAGAGAAGCAACAAGGTAGTGATTTAGAGGCAAGATAAGTTTCTGTTCTTATTTACCAGTGGCAATTAAATATTTGTTTCTGTACTAGCATTAAACCCTTCGAATATACTGTCTTAAAGCTGAATGAAATACGAATGAGGAGGCTTTAGCTAATTTCTGGCAAAAGCTGTTGTGTTTAAAGGGTTAAGAGCTTCTTTCATGCAAAACCTTTTTCTAGTGGATTGGCAGCAACATATCAACATGCTGAATTGAGCCTCTTGGTATGGTTTCATACTTAGTATATTTGTAAAGAGATTTGCACAGTGTATCTGGTTTGGGAAAGAAGATAAGCAATCCACTCTTGTAAACTGAAATGTCATGGATGACTGGTATTAAAATATAGGTAGAACTCAGTGCTTTAAAATGCTTGTGCTGGTTATGTGAAGACAATTCTTTCATTTCAGTTTGGAGAATTGCAGCATGTGATAAAGGAGTGTTTTGTTCAATCTTAATCATTGTTAGCAGATGGAACAGTATTGGACTTAAGAAATGTAGAGTCTAAAATGTACAGCACTCCCCAGCTGCATTTCTAAGGTATCTGTGACTTTGCAACACTCCCTCTGGAGTATTTTTGCCTCTGTCACTTAATAGCTCTTTTTAGCTTGGCATGAATAAATTCAAGATTGTTGAAAATGTTTTTCAGTTAAAATACCATAGTTCATTGGTATTGGTCTTTTAGGATGTTTAACAGTTTTGTTACTGCATTATTAAAATGTTTTAATTGTTTGATCTATTAGAACTAAATTCTAAAAGCTCTATCCTGTTTGCATGAGAATCTCTCAGCATTGCTGCTATGTGACCATCTTATAGCTGACTTTCTCTGAACCTGATGCATTTTTATACCCCAAAAAATCAGAACAAAGCAACTGAAGATCAGCAAGTTATTCCACTTTAAAGAACTGCTTTTTGAAGAAGCAATAAGGAAATCTTTCTCCTGCTTTCTTCCCTTCCACCAAATTGCTGCCACTAATTTTTTTTCAGATGGCATTCATTTGAATAAAGTGGTAGTCATAAAAAGGAACTTACCATAAATGATAACAAGTTAACTCAGGGATGAAAAAAATTAGTAGGTTTTCTAAATCAGTTGTCTACAACACAACTTAAGTTTTTGACAATCCCTTCCTACTTTGTTCTGAAATGTGTTTTGAGGGAAGTATACTTAACTCTTACTAGCAATATGTTTCTTGTTCTGCACTCAGTTCGTCAAGCAGATTTTCTTTCCCGAAGGAGCTGAGTTGCTCACTTTACTGCAGTGAGGTACTGTTGTCTTTTGGTAGCACACTCATTGTCTTGCAGTTTATATGCAGGAGTATTTTGAAATTTGATTTAAGAGAAGCCTTTATAGGTATTTTCAGTATGCTTTGAATGGAAAACTTGTATTAATTGGTGGTGGTGATGTAGAGCAGAGCCTGCCTATTTGACCTTTTCAGGCACATGCTCTTTTCTCCCTGCATGGAGAGTAGTGAAACTACAGAGCAGTAATTCTTGTCAGTGGGAGTTTTATATGTAGGAAAACTGTGGAAAGGTATGGGGGGAAAACATTGTTCTGCATCTCAAATTATTAATCAAACACACTAGCTGTTCTTGCTGGTTGAAACAATGAACTGTTGAGAAACAAGATTCTAGTTCATCATTCCAAAACTTTTTCCAGAGCTGTCTTTTGAAAGTTTTTCTTTGCTTGATACTGTCCCCTGTGGGACAATGTATAAGAGGATAAAGCCTTTGGTACAAACATCCCAATGAACCTCTTGTGACACAGTTTTACTCATTCTTCTTTTCAGTTATCTTCCATAAGTTAGCTGCTCTTGTCAGAGTAAACAAAACCAAAACACTATCAAATGTTATTCTTTTGGGAGAACATTAAAACCTTGGTTGTGAAAGGACTTTTAAGACTATGCATTATTTAGTTTCCACCTATTGTATGCTACATTTGGCCTGTGAAAGGAGAGCACACCTTTTCAAGTTGCTTCCATTTTAGATAGGCAACAATGAACTGAATTCTATTTTTGTTTCAGAGACTTAAACTAAAAACTTAGTTTGAACTACTGCAAATGCATATGGCATATAGGGACTGTTGGGGAAACTCTTTGTTTTTATCAGCTGCAGTTCTTTAAAGGGTCTCGTAGGAGTTTTGTAAATTTATTTTGTATTTAAAATCAGTATAAAGGTTGGTCAAATGTAATATAATTGTGTAAACAAATTCTGTTAATAGAAAGATGTACAGATTCATTTTGTACTGTATCTTTAATCTTGTGAAATAAAGATACCACCTGTGTGGTTACTCTCAGTGTTCACAATGGTCATAACAGAGAATGTCAGTTGTTAGTGATATGCACTGATACATGCCACTGCTAAATGCATCATCCCTTCCTCTAAGGGTATGCACATTTCTTTCATCTCTATTCCTATTTAAAAAAATAATTAGTTGAGGAGCATAGAAAGGGGAATATAAATTTATGCATTGTGTGTTCAGCTGCGCTAGAAACTTGCCCTGTGTGTGTGAGAGAGAGAGCTTTTGGTGTATACTGTACCTGTACCGTGTGACTTGAGGCTAGTGCTCGGTAACTTTGAGATCACTGGTTCATTTTCAGTACTAATACAGAGATAAAACAAATGCTGGGTGAGCTGAAAATTTTGTTGCTTTTCAGGGCTTTTTTGATCCACTCTTCCCTTTTAGGCTCCACTGGGTTGAGACTCTGAGTCCTCCCTTTTAAATGTATTATGTTGGTTTGCTTTCCAATGAACCCATTAATTTGGAAATCAAACTTAGGGTAAGTAGACTGAGGAAGCGGCTATAGAAACAGCCGTGGGAAGTTATTTCGAGGCTTCCCTCATGTTTTGTTACTCCCAGTAGCACATGTTGCTGATTGGAAACAAAATAGCTGGTACTAAAACAGCCTCCAGCTTAGTGAGGCTATCCCTCACCTTCCCAAGGAGCTTGTGTGCTTACATTTCTTATTTCTGTTACCCAACTTTTTGGGCCTTCCACGTAACAGAGGTTGCAGTTATAAATTTTTGACGATAAATTGTATTTCTTCAGTTCAGCTGTCAGGCATTTTGCAGATTACTTTTTTTTCCCCCCTATGCTTGTTCTTTATATTCATCTTCCTTCCTAAACACAGGCATAAAGTGCACTGTAAAATTATATATTCCGGTTTCCATCTGTTATTTAGGAATGTGACTCCATTTCTATACAAAATCAATACTAAAGTTTACCTGTTTATTGCTTCTAATTTAATTGCATTTGCTGCAAAAACTTGTACCTGGGGTGTGTTTGCGGCCACAAGGGGGCATCAGGTATTCAGTGGTGACTCCGATTTGTTAACAGGGCTGCGGTCAGGAAAGAAGTAACTTCTACACTTGCATTGTCACACCAAGGGAAGACATGTGTGTATCTACACCTATGCATGTGTGTATATATGTGTTCATGTATATTGAGAGAGAAAAGGGTGTTTGGTTGGCAAAGCTTTGGAAACTTAGCATAATCATATTTCTTTTCAGGTGTTGCAGAAACTTAAGTGATGTTAAGGATTGCTATAATAGGATTTCAAGTCAAAGGCATGCTTTTGCTCTTTTTCTTACAGAATATATAATGGGATTTCAACACCTTGAAGCTTGAGAGCAGATTTAGACTATAAGGAAGAAAACTCTTTACAGTGAGGGTGATGAGACACTGGAGCAGGTTGCCCAAGGAGTCTGTGGATGTCCAGGGAGTCTAGAACATCTCCCTCACTAGAGATGTTGAAAGCCAGGCTGGATGAGGCCTTGAGCAATCTCATCTAGTGGAAGGTGTCTCTGCTAATGCTGGGGGGGCAGGGAGGGGTTAAAACTAGATGATCTGTAAGGTCCCTTCCCACCCAAAACATGCTATGACTCTGTGAAAATTAAATTATGCAGCACTTTAGTCTTGCATTTGTGAAGCAGAAATCCCAAATTAAAAATCACTGTAGCTTCTGGAAAGGCCTGATAAGAATTACCCTCCCTGGAGTGTTAAAGCTTTTTTAATATGAATATCCAACAACCTGCTGTCACACTGGTCTTGTTTTGCAGCATCTCTTAATATTATATCCAGATAAAACATGGACCAGCTGAGCACAGGTCATAGGACTTTGGCTACTTCTGCCAAGTTAAGTCTGCATTTTCTTAACATACAAATTCTTTCCCACTAAAGCAAGTGAAAATTTCTAGCAGCAGGTGATCACTTATTTTTAAATCACTTTTTCACTGAGATCATCTGGTGAAACATTTGAGCTATCCAAATAACCTGAAGTTGGTATTTTACAGTATTTTGGTTGTGTTCAGTCTTACTTTAAAGACTGGTAGGCTCTGGACTTTGTACTGAAATTCCATTATTTAATGGCTTCTTAGGTGCTTCTAAATCAGATTTTTTTAAATTTTTTTTAATTTGGAAAGTTTCCCAACAACAGTTTTGGAGGAAAAGTTTGCTTGCATTATTGGTATTAAAGATAGGTATGTGGGGAAAAAAAATTAAACTCACTCCATAGCCTTTAAAGTCCTATCTGCTGTTAGAAACTACCAAAGTATGTGGCATGTTCTCATTTAAGGCTTATGACTTAAGATCAAAAAAGGACACTTGGATTATCATCCAGATTTGAATGCAAAGGCTAAATGCCTGAAAAATCTACATGTCTTGTGAGTGTTCTGGTAGCTCCTTACCTTCTTTGCTGATGCTGTGAGATCAAGAAAACTGGAGTTAATTCTTTTCAGGTTGCATTTAGTTCAGGTTCCATTAGTTCCATCAATCACATTGATGATAGGACTGGGAAGTCCATTAGAAGGAAAAGCCACACCAAAATATGTATACGTTTTATTGTGGACTCCAGTGTGTAATGTGAAATGTTTATCTGTAATTGGGTAACTAAATTCCTTATCTTTTGCAAGTAATTTTGAGTCTGACTTGGTTACTGAAATCTGGAAAGCATTACAGGGAAGGGAAGTGACTATAGGAAGAGAATTCAGACACAGTGAGATAAAGGTGGTGATCTCACTGCACACAGCTGTGTTGGCTTTTGCTGCCCATTTACTAAACAAACAGCCTCACTGAGTTTTCTAATACGAATCTGCTCTATTCTGTGGAAGGCAAAGGGTATAAAGCAGGTGCTTCTCAAAAGGGAGCAAAAAATAAAGATTTATCCATTAATGTAATAGCTCTCAATACCTTAGCCAATGCTGTATATCAACTATGTTTGCTTGTTGTGCTGTCTTGTGTATTCAGAGAAAAGCTCCATGCAGATACAAAAAAAATCCAAAAAAACAATTTTTTTTGGCACATGTAAGATTTCTTACTGTTTTATAGGCTGGATATTAGGAAGAAGTTCTTCACAGAGAGAGTGATTTCCCATTGGAATGGGCTGCCCAGGGAAGTGGTGGAGGCACCATCCCTGGGGGTCTTCAAGAAAAGACTGGATGAGGCACTTAGTGCCATGGTCTAGTTGATTGGTTAGGGCTGGGTGCTAGGTTGGACTGGATGATCTTGGAGGTCTCTTCCAACCTGGTTGATTCTATGATTCTATTTTGCAGCCTAACTATTCTGTTTCACTTCACGATACACAGTCCACACTCCTCTCCCTCCCCCAACTTTGCTCAACTAGTTCTTAATTCAACTGCAAAAGATAGACTGATAAGAAATACTTTTACATGTTCCTTCTAATATAGTTCATCAGCATAAAACACATACCTCGTATTTAAACAGCAAAGAATCCTTTGCTGAAACCTGATAAGTGTGGTACATAGTGGAAATTAACAGGAAAAACTAAGCTAAAGACTCCCTCTTTTTTAATATATCAAACCTAGTGTCTCATTAGTCCTTTCTTTGAGAAGGTGAAAGGTGCTAGAACAAAAGGTAGGCTGTGTCAGTTGAAAGTCTTGATCTAAACATAGCAAATGAAATATTCATCTCTACTGTCTCCTCAGGATTTCCATTTGCCAAAACATAACAGCTTCCTTGCAGTTACAGAAAAGGAAGTTTCCAAATTACATAAATGAACTGTCTGGATAATCTTTAACTGTCCTTGTGCTACTTTTACTAAGCATTTGAGGCCTTACAAATTCTTTCACTAGCCATAACACCACTATTCTACACGCTCTTCACATCCATGGTCCCAGGCTCAACGTGCTCTGTAGCTCTGGATTACTGTGGTTTGCTGTTACGTGGCAAAGCAAAGATGCATGGACACCTGAGCAATCTCTTTCCTTGGGGGGAAAAACCTGAACGCTCCTGAGGGGCTGTGCTTTGATATGGTATTAAAAAAATTATGTGAAGTACAAGCTTAGTAATCATGGAAACAAGTCCAGATAGGTAAAAATCCTGTACACTTCTGAACTGGGCCTCTGGGGGTATGTGACTAATGGTTAAATTGCACATCTCTGCTTCATTTAATGCAATTAAATATACTTTATTCTTTTGACTGGTTTATTCAGTTACATATACAGTGAAGCTGGCATAAAAATTGGTTTTGTGTTGGAATAAAATAATTAAGAGCTTTCCAAGATTGAATGAATTATTAATATTGTCTGTATAATGAAATATTAACATTACAAACTCTAATTATCTGTCAAGTTGAAAGAACAAAAAGATGATGTGTATGTTCAAAAGGAATTAGAATGACAACTGTTCTGGCCTTTAGTTATTCAATGCATGTGTTTATACTTAAGATCACACATGCTCCAGCCCTCTCATTGCAACTACACTGTCAACGTTGGTCACAATACCAGCAAGGAAATGCTGCATTTCTAGAGTTAAAATGGAACCTTGTGGCATATTCTACAAAATGAAAGGATATCATTTTGGCACCTGAAGAACAAACTGTTTGAAGTAGGCAAACCAGACTCCTGGAGTATGTGTGTGTGGAGGGGATTGTTAGGGGGTTTGCCTGTTTGCATGGGTTTTTTTTGGCCATTTGGCTTATTTTGCCCTTCATTTTGGGGCAAGATGTTCAATCATGTTCTACCTCCTCTTTCTGTTGTATTAATAGCAGATTTCAACTAGAATGTGTAATTATTCAAATAAAGTAGTTCTGTTTGTGATTCTCTTATGTAATAGAATACTTCAGTGGGAGGCACAACAACTATCTAGTCCCAACTGCCTCACCACTTGAAGGCTTACCAAAAATGTGGATTTAATTCTGAAAAGATGCTGGATGACATTGCAACCTAAACCAGATATGTTATCTGCTACTCCTGTTCTAGATTTTACTAGTAAAAGTATGTCAGAAACACAAATTTCTTACAAGTCCAAATAGGGTGAGAGTATTAAACAGAGCTGTGTGTGGTAGTGGTGCAATAACTTTGGAATAAAATGTTCAAGAGCATCAAGTCATAGAATATTAGGTGTTGAAAGGGACCTTGAAAGATCATATAGTCCAACCCTCCTACTGCAGCAGGTCATACAGCAGTGCATGCAGGTGGGTTTTGAATGTTTCCATTGAAGGAGATTCCACGACCTCTCTGGGCAGCCTATTCCAGTGCTCTTATCGCTGTTACAGTGAAAAAGTTTAATGTTTATGTGGAACCTCCTATGCTCCACTTTGCGCTCACTGGCCCTTGTTCTGTTACTGGCTGTCACTGAGAAGAATCTATTTCTGTCCTCCTAACGTTCACCTTTCACTTATGAACGTTCATGAGGTCATACCCCTCAGTGTCCTCTTGTTTTAAGATGTGTGTGTGGTTGACGAGGATTTAAAAGGATATTGAACACAAGAGCTTCAATTTGCTTAAATTGGTGCTAGGGCCAGCTTAAGCCTTTTAATCAATCCACATAAAAGAAGGAAAAGTGCTAAAAAAGGCAATACATTATATGCAAGCCTTTTTTTCTTTAATGATTTTTTTAAAGTTAACAAACATCCCTTTCCTCAATGTTTAAACAATCTAAAACCTGTCAGTAAACATGCTTGAGAGAGAAAAGGACAGCAAAGCTTGAAAGCGTTGCATATTTCTGGAGCTTAGTCTTAATTACAACCTGGTTAATGAAATTTCATGTTGCATGCTTTAGCAATGCAGGATAAGAGTAACCACTGCCTCTGTCGGACTGTTCCCAGTAGCATTTGTAGCTGTTGTTGTGACTAGAGGCTCATAGTACTGCTGTGAAAAGTTACTCTGTAATGGCTCATCCTGATACTGTCATTCAGAAAACAAATGAGAACAAAAAGGGAAAGAAGAAACTGGCTTCAAGGCTTGACCAAAGGAAAGGATTGACAGCCTTGGAGTCCATTTTTTAGTCAGGATTTCTCCCAGACCAGTGCCTCAGAAGTCAATGATGTTACTCTGGACCCTGGATTTATTAAAGAGAAGGAAGATAGAGGGGAAAAATGGACAAACTATTCCGTATTTCTTTTTGGGACATGAAATAATTATGAGAAGAAACAAAGACACCAGTTGTACTTGAGCAGAGCTTATCCTATGTCCTTATTGCAGCTGACCTTTGTGCATGTAAACAAGATGAATTTATCACCATAAATCCGTCTTGGCCCATGGGCAGTTTATGCAACTAAACATAATTT
Source organism: Pogoniulus pusillus (assembly GCF_015220805.1). NCBI lineage: Eukaryota > Metazoa > Chordata > Aves > Piciformes > Lybiidae > Pogoniulus > Pogoniulus pusillus. Next base: position 44,408,924 of record NC_087264.1, on the reverse strand, counting down.
TAATTATTACTAGTTTTGCTTGGGAAATCAACATTTCATACTGCTGGAGAGGACGATATATGATCTGCAAATACTGGTTGGAAATGTTTTGAGTCGTGTGGTGTTTTCTCTCAACCACCTCTGGTTGGCACTCGTGTCAATGTTTTGCGCAGAGGATCTCTCGCACAAGCTTGTACAGCAGGACCTTCAGTTTTTTGTTCAAGCAGCGGTGTGCTTTTTAACACACATCACCGAAACCCTTTTTGAAGCCTTCTTCAAGGCAAAATCAGGTGAACCACATATGTTAAACTGCTAAGTACAACATCAGCTACCACGACTGCACAATTCTCATTCCAGAGTTTCCTAGTGTTCTATGAGAGCACTTTAAAAACCTAGATAAGAGTTAAACTTCAATTATTCTGTTTTTACAGTCAGTCACCACTACTAATTAAGGTTGTTAAGATAATGTTTATGCACATGCTAAGGTTATTAACATCTCTCGGCTTGCATGGTTCATTTTTTTCACAGTATCACAGTATTATCAGGATTGGAAGAGACCTCACAGATCATCAAGTCCAACCCTTTACCACAGAGCTCAAGGCTAGACCATGGCACCAAGTGCCACGTCCAATCCTGCCTTGAACAGCTCCAGGGACGGCGACTCCACCACCTCCCTGGGCAGCCCAGGAAGCTCTTGGATGACTTGATGCTTTCACAGCTTTCCAGAGTCTGGCTCTGCCAGTGGCTGTGTAGATCAGTGCTCACGTTTGTCTGTGTGGCACACATGTTCATTTTCATAACTTGCCTTTCATCAGAAGCCTTGAGATGGTAGTCAAGGTAGAAACTACAGGCGCCATGTGTTTGCATATGCAAGTTGTAAGCTGAAACCAGATGCTAGGCAGAAGATCATTAACATTTTATAGTAGGTCTGTAATACTACCACAGGTTATCAGCTTAAAAATAACTTGGACCATGGTCATTACAGGTAACTTCGTTAGCCGTGCCTAACGCGTAACACGGGGGTATCTGCTCATCTGCGAAACAAAGGAAGGGAGATGCCTATTAACTTGTACTGGGAGCAGACACACAACTCATCTGTTACAAATAATCAGCGTCAATGTTTAGGCACTTTATGTCTGCTGCCTGACCCTGCGCAGAGTGGCTTTTTTTCGTGTTTACCCATTTATGCTCAACTTTATGCCCATCAGGTAGCAAAGTGCATTGACTTTGATTCGTGTTTCAAACCGGGCCATCTTACTATGCTTGAATGCCGGCAAGGAGGTTCCAAAATCCTCTTCCAACCCTTCCGACGCGACGCTTTCGCAGCCCGAGCTCCCGTCCCCCGCCCGCAGGCTCCGCCGGCGGCCGCTCGCACGGGGCCAGGCCTGGCGCCTCAGCCGCCGGCGGGCGGGGCGCCCCCGGCCAATGCGGCGCCGCGGCCCCCCGCGCTGCCGGGGAGCGCCCAATGGGGGCGGCCCCGCGCCGCAGCTGCCCGGGGGCGGGACGGGCCCGCGCCGCCGCTTTCCCTCAGCGCGCCGGCCGCCGGCACCGCTGCCCAGGGGAGCGCCTTGGCTGCCGCCGGCAGGTAGGTCCAGGGCGGGGGTGCTCGGGGCCAGCGGCCGCGGTGTGGGCAGTGAGCGTGGGGCCACCCGGCGCACTCCCGCGCTCTCCCTACTGCCATCCAAGCAAAGGGTGTCCCCGGCTTCCAGTTCGTGAGCAGCGCTAGGGCAGGGGCGGGAGGAAGGCGTTCGGAAACCGGAGCCCAGGAAACGTAAAGCGAACGAGCTGGGGCTGCTGACTTCTTGGTGCTCGGTGCCTCTCCGCTGCCTTTTCTTCCTGGAGTCTCGGGGGCGGGCCAGCCCCAGCTGCACGCCTTGGTGGAGATGAAGTTTTTCCTCTGCGCCCCAGCCCCTTTCCTTGGCCGGGACTCGTGACCCCGCTTCTGGCCGTGACCAGACGCTCAACCTGTTCCCCCTCGGTGCTTCGCGGCTGTTACTGAGGATGACTGTTTACGCCAGGCAGCCTAGCAACCCCCCAGCCATGTTCTCTCCGGTGAGCGCGCTGCTCCCGGGAGCTCGCAGGCACACACGCCGTGCTTCTGTCCAAGTGCTAGCAGCTCCGCAGCCCGTGGCTGCAGAAGGGTTAACCAGTCATTCACAGCAGCATGTGGAAGCTGCTTGTATCCACCTACTCCTCAGCTGCTCTCTGCAATTACTCATGTTTTGTGTTTTTCCTTGAGTCTGCTGAATTGTGCAGCTTTTGAAACGTTTGTCTGTGATTAGCATACCGCAAGGGAAAGAAAAACCTCCACTCGCCTTTATTGTCTCGTTTGAATACACTATGTAAATGATAGGCTAAAAACGCTCAGATGACATATTTCCCTGCAAAGTGAGTTTTAGTGTTAACGCACAACCAGCGACACCCTTCTCTACACGTTTGCCTGGTCCGTGTGTTTTAACCCCTTTGTGTGCTGCAGCTCCGCTTTCCTGCGTTGTTTTTTGTTAAGTGTATTGCTAATTGCCTGTGGTCAGTTGTTCTGTTCTTTTCTTTTTCACAATTTAATCCTTTTTGAGAATTCAGGTTTTTTTCTCAGAGAGAAAAAAGTTAACAAAGCCGCCTGACTACCTCACCTGTCACTAGGAATTATCCTTAGAATAACTTCACAGTATTGGTTTGAGGGCCCCTTTTATTTGTGTTGTCAAAGTAAAAATTAGCATAAGAAAACATGGGCATTTCTTTGCTCATCAGTTATGAAGCCCTTTTGTCTTCTGGGAAATAGCGTTTTGTAAAACTTCTTTGGGTGAGTCAATTTGAAAGTACAGGTTGATGGCAAAATGCCCATGTTCACTAATGGTGGCACCGTTGGCCACAACAACCCCAAGCAGCGCTACAGGCTGGGAACAGTGGCTGGAGAGCAGCCAGGCAGAAAGGGACCTAGGGGTACTGATAGATAGTAGCTGAAGATGAGCCAGCAGTGTGCCCAGGTGGCCAAGACAGCCAATGGCATCCTGGCCTGCATCAGGAATGATGTGGCCAGTAGGACATGGGAGGTTATTCTGCCCCTGTACTCAGCACTGGTCAGGCCATACCTTGAGTACTGTGTCCAGGTCTGGGCCCCTCAATTCAAGGAGATGTTGAGGTGCTGGAAGGTGTTCAGAGAAGGGTGACAAAGCTGGCGAGAGGCCTGGAACACAAACCCTATGAGGAGAGGCTGAGGGAGCTGGGGGTGTTTAGCCTGGAGAAGAGGAGGCTCAGGGGTGACCTCATTGCTGTCTACAACTACCTGAAGGGACATTGTAGCCAGGTGGGGGGTGGTCTCTTCTCCCAGGCAACCAGCAATAGAGCAAGGGGACACAGTCTCAAGTTGTGCCGGGGTAGGTATAGGCTGGATGTTAGGAGGAAGTTCTTCACAGAGAGAGTGATTGGCATTGGAATGGGCTGCCCAGGGAGGTGGTGGAGGCACCATCCCTTGAGGTCTTCAAGAAAAGCCTGGCTGAGGCACTTAGTGCCATGGTCTAGTTGACTGGCTAGGGCTGGGTGCTAGGTTTGACTGGATGACCTTGGAGGTCTCGTCCAACCTGGTTGATTCTATGATTTTCCTTAGATACAGGAGTATATCTGGCAACTTTAATGGTTGCTGATCTCTTGTACTTGTAGCTCTTAAATGATTTTCAAGATATGTTTGTCATCAAGAGCATGACCATTAAACTTTCCAATATGAGGAAAGGTCAGATCTTTTTTTTCCTTTTTGACAAGTTGTGCTGTATCTCAGTTCTGACTCCCTGCGCTCTTCCTACTACTCAGATCCTTAATTATTGTTGAGGAGTTAACAGCGTACCTTGGTCTTTAACTGGAGTCTCTGCTTTACACAAGTTCCTTGGATCCCTCATTGTATCATTAGCATAATGAATGCTCAGCTGTGTGGCTGGCGTAGCTAATAGTCCAGGGGATGCAAGGCGAAGAAAAGCAACCACCACGTCTCAGTAACAGCCAACTCCCCATCACAAGTCCTCGTTTGTGCTACCTTGTCAGCTTCCTTGTTAAGAAGTGGCAGCTGGAATTGTTCCCTGGATGAGAAACTCAGACTATGGGGGTTAAAACCATACTGTGAGTGAGCTAAATACATGGTGTTTATAGAATCCTTAATTTTAATCTATCTCAAGTCTGGCATCAACAGATTAAGATGAGAAACAGCATTTATATATCTTACAAAATTTTCAAGATGTTCTGCTTTGCAAGGCTTATGTTGCCCATGCTGTAAATGTGGTGACTTTTCTAGTCAGTGAGGCAGTTGCCATAGTGGCATCAGCTGCAAGAGCATGGCTTGTGAGTTCTGCTGCTCTAATGCTTTGCTCCTGGTAGCAGCCTTTTTTCATGCAGTGTTTCATTCAAGCATTGCACTTGAGGTTTTGTGCAGAGCACTTGTCATGATCTTTGCCAGAAAAGTAACAAAGTGAATTTTGAATTGTTGTAAAGCCCTGTAAAGGCAGGATGGGAGTAAAGGTTTTAGCCTCATAAGGTTTGTACAATGTTAGCTTTCTTTTTGAAAGTTGAAAAGCTTTAAAAGAAATCTTCACAGGGAGTGAGCTGTAGGACTCTATGGATCCATGTGGTGTGGTGGTCTGGTCTTGTGACGTAATCTTGACCATCTAAAAGTTGGATGTATCTAAACTAATGACTTAAACTCACTCTGAAATCAGCTAATAGAGCATTCAGAAGACAATTCCTGGTCAATTTATCTGAATTGTTAGTTGCATTACAAAAAAAAAAATCCATGTAGTACTCTATTAATGTTTTTGAAGCTTAACCATGCTGAATATTTTTTTGAAAGACTGTGAGTTCTGCTGATGGATCTAATAACTTCATCAGTGGTTAACCTCAAGGAAGGAACACCTGTCTTCCTTTGTGGTGGGTGTGAGCACTTGTTGTCTGCAGGATTACAGCTGTAACTGCACCCAGCTGAATATGGGTCCTAGGAAACATGACCAAAAGCCTTACAGCTCAGCTTTTGTATCTGAAAAGATTAGGGGTTAAGACTTTGCTCCTTGTAGGTGGTGAAAGTTTTGCTAGGACCTTAAAACAGGGTCAGAAATCCATCTGAAGCTGTCTGTATGGGTAAAATTGCTTCTCAGGTAGGGATTATAAATACCCTGTTGACTTCTATGATCAGTTTTCACTGCTATTGAAATAGGCATATAAGATGGACCATGTGGAAGGTCCTATTTATATCAGAATTAAAGAGTGTAGGATTTCAGACACTGATATTGACAAAAATAAGAAAATGCAGTAGTGTGGAGATACCAGAAGACAAATGCTAAGGTTCTAGGACTCCCTTACCTTCTGAAAAACTGTGTATGCAAATAGTGCATGAGTTAGAGCAGAAATGAGCTTTTGAACTGAATATCCTGATCATCTGCACTTACTGCACTTCAGTTTGCATCTCAGAGCATGTAAACTAATTTTGTTTGGGATAAGATGAGTCAGAAGAACTCTAAAACCTCACTCAGTGTTCTCCAAGTGCTAATGCAAGTTCAGTCTGCAGGATCAGATTGGAGATAATTGGAAATAAAAGCTGCAGAAAAGTAGTGTGAAAGCTATGCCACTGTTGCCAAGAATCTCACCCACCAGCTTTACTCCTACAGGTAAGGTTTTATGCTGCTTGCTAACATAAACTGTTAACAGTTGTTTGGGTTTTTTTTTTTAAGTGTAACATAATACCAAATATAAACTTAGAGAAAAAAATGCAAGGGAAAATGTAAACATCAGAGCATAATGTAAAACAAAACTGAGGTGATATCAACCCCTGTGTCCCTTAAAAGAACTATAGAAACAAAGAGGGATTTATTAATAGAAAATATTCAAAGGGAGTAGGTTACTGAGATCTTTGGGTTTCTTAAACACCAAGTCTACAGAGATACAGCTGCTGAAAAGGGAGACATAAAATCAAAGCACTCTTACCCTCACCCATCCCGAAAATCAAACCTTTAATAGGTACTTTCTGACTTTTCTCAGGTTTGTCAGTCCACAGCAGTGTCATGTCTAAAAATATGTGTAAGGCTTTCTTGAAGTTTACCTTTTTATTTATTTCAAGATGTCATGCTCTAGGAATGTCTTGATTAGCTGTGCTATTACCTTCAAAACAGCGCTTGGTGATTTCATCTTGTGTTGCTCAGGGGCATTTGTATGAAATGAGGAATAGCTTAGAGTAACAAACGACTGCTGAAGTGCTTCTTCATTCCTTGTGGAATAAGGCAGTTCTGTGTTTGATACTGATGCGGAATGTGGGGTAGACTGCAAGCTGTATGAAGTAATTTGAATATTAAATGTGGGGTTTAAGCTTTGTTGCAGACCTTTCCTTCTAGGAAGACAGAACCAAGTGAAACTCCTAGGAAAGAATAGCTCTAGAAGTAATGAAGGAGGGAGCCAGATGGCATCATAGGAAAAAAATGTAAACGTGTATGTGGTGGTGTGTGTAGGTCATTTAGTAATAACAGTACCTGCTTAGAAGCTCTGTGATGAAGAGTGTGTGCTGTAGAGTTTGAGGAATTAGACTCCTGGGAAGAAGGGAGAATCTCCACTAACACAGCCCATCACTGAAAGGAGAAATGGAATATTGGTAGGTTATTTTTGACTGTGATTCATTTGTCTTAATTTAGGTGCAAATAAGATACGCAAAGCCTAACTTAGCTGCCATAGTCTTTCTAGAGGGGGATTCACCTTGTTCAAAAATAGATCAGATGAAGGATCCTCTGGAGGTGTTGTGTTCCTTCTATTGACTGTAAACAGTGCATCGTGTGACATATCTCTGATGTCAAACCGAATGTCCGAAGTTAAATGAGGTGTGATTCATCTTGATTTATTAAGGTAACTAAATTAAATATCTTAGCATAATTTCTTGAACTTGAAACAGAGGACAGAACTGATTGGTATGCCTCAGGATCCTGTTAAGGTCCTCCAGTAGTACAAAACTGTCCTAGTATTCAGAGAGCAGGCAGTGTGCTCCAGAGCTGAGGTTCAAAGTGCTCCTGGTACAAGGGCAGCAGACCTTCCTGGTGAACTGAAGAGAAAGGATGTCTTTTTACTGGTCTGATTTTCATTTCATTATGCCTTTTTAGGCCAAGTTTTAGTTGGCATTTACAGAAATGAATATTTATAGAAACTGATTCTCTCTGTGGGCTCTTGGGTTTGCCAGCTGTGAAATGAAAGAATTATCTTTCATTTAGGTTTGGAAATAGGAATGGGTAAATGATACAGTAATTTTGTTCTCTTGTTATCTGAAACTGGTGTCTCTTCAGAAGGTACCATTTTGCAGAACTTCATGGTGGTTTTGTGGTTGTGTGGGTGATGGAAATGCATGGAAAAAGCACTACTAAGCATTTTTTAAGAGAAAAGGCATTACTAGCTGCATAACTGAAACTCAAGCTGGTCAAGCTTCACAGCACAAGGGCAGTTTATTTTCTAATAGAGTAGTTTCAATGGAACAGCTGTAGGGAAGAATTTGGCCTATGCAATTTAACGATTAGTTGCTGTTTAATTGCTAGTCACTCCTGAGGACAGAAACTTGCAACAAGAAATGCTCCTTTCTCAGTAATCCTTGCTATGTTGTTTCCAGTTCACCAGAGTTCAGATACTGACATGGCTAAAACTTCTACTATGTACATAAAAATTATACCATAGAAACATCAAGTGCGTGTTCTTTAGTCTCATTCCATGAGGATTAAGTTCTCAGCTGCTAGGTGTATGCATTTTCTACCATGTACATAAAAATTATACCATAGAAACATCAGGTGTGTGTTCTTTAGTCTCATTCCATGAGGATTAAGTTCTCAGCTGCTAGGTGTATGCATTTTCTACCATGTACATAAAAATTATACCATAGAAACATCAGGTGTGTGTTCTTTAGTCTCATTCCATGAGGATTAAGTTCTCAGCTGCTAGGTGTATGCATTTCTTTGAGAGTATTCACTGCAAGAGTCTCAAATGTTGTCAAAGGAGGTAGAACTGTGGTTCAAATACATTAGGCAGATCTCAGCTTTCCTCTCCTAAAAAAAAAAACTCATCTATGACATCTGCAGTTTGATTGTCCAAGTTTCTCTGAGTGAAGGCAGCTGTTAGTTCACCACACTACATAACAGCTCATAGTTTGGCACCAGCGTTCACTTCTATTCTGGAAAGACTTTGAATTCTCCCTGTATTTAATCCAGGTTATTGATAGGGATACACCTGGAGCTAAAACTTACTGAGTATGGCCACAGACCTTTCAGAACTGCAGCTCTAAAGAGCCACATTCAGCTCCTCAGTGACACTGAAATGAGCACTAACTTTCAAGTGACAGTTCTTTCATTTCAGGAAGTTTGTTTTGAAAGAAACAGTAATTCTACTTTTGCCAATTTTCAGTAGTTTGCCACCTGCTTTTGGTGGTGTCTGTGTGAATTATGTTGGTGTCAAATTTACCACTCTGCCAGAATGAGTCACAGCCAGTCTTGGCAACAGAGAGTCTCAGTCCCCTTGTGAATCTGTACTTTTATGAAAGAAGCAGATAAATATCCCAAATATTTTAAAATCTGCTTGTCTGCATCCCAATTCCAGGACTTCTCCACTGGGTAAGGCAGTCTTGGCCAAAAGTTAGCTGGACTTGGCCACCCCAGAGCTGGTGAGAAGAGTGCTAATGCTGCATTGGCGTTGCTGGTTCCTGGTATTGCTGCATACAGTGCTGTGCAACTGAGAGACCTTGTGGGCTGAGCAGCAGAATAATCATGGTCGCTTACTGCTGCATGATGTTGGGTGGGGAGGTGGGGTGACCTGGCTTGCATTATTTCCATTTCCAGCACTGGCTCAGTAAACATGCAGCACTATCTAAGAGGGGTTGAATAGAGAAGGATAATGAGAATCCAAACCTTTTAATAAAAAAGGGACTTGCTGGTATCGAGTGCCCAGCCTGTCTGCACTACTTTATATTGATTTTGCACTTAAGTAAATGGAGTCTTCATAAAGTTCCTTTTGTTTTGTTTTCCTGACCGGACTTCAGTGTTCAAGGCAACAGCAACACTACCTTAAACTTCTGGGTGGGGAGGAACTGTATGGGCTGGGATTTTTTTGGTGGGTTTTATTTTTGTGTATATTTGTAACACTGTTGCTCTACTAAAGCATGTGGATGACACAGAGGTCATGTGTAAACTAGACCCAATGCTTTCCTTTAAAGCAAGTTAACCTTTGAGTTTCACAATGTCTACAGCACCCAGAAATCTGACATGATTGTCTAAAAGTTTGGGAGGCAAGATATTGCATTACTGAAATCCACTTGAGTGTGTTTATGACTGCAAATGTGACTTCCATCTTACTCATAGTTTCTGTATGCATAATTTGAAACTATAGGCAAATAGAGCATGCTTAGAATGGCTGGATACCTAGTGTAGTTGAACTTTACATGATTTAATGACAAAACACATGTCTGCTGTTTGATAATGAAGATTTAGTTGTCGAAGAAGGAAAGAATAGTGGAATATCTCTACTCTCTGTAGAGTGTGGCCAAGTTTTTTTTTCAGTTTTCCCTTTTATTTCTTTCCCCTTTCTTTTATAGTACTTGTACTGGGTTAGAGCAGATCTCTCCTCTGGTAGAGTAAACTCACTGCAACACAGATTTTTGGAAAGTCAGGAAGAATGAAATTGTATTTCTTATAGTTAAAATATAACAGTATAAGGAGGATAAACTACTGCAGAAATAGAATAACCTTAAGGAAGATGGGGAAGGGGTCAAGCAGCAACGATGCAGCCAAAACAGCAGCAGGGGAAGATAGCAGCAGGCACAGCAGAAGCAGCAAGGGCAAGGTAGAAGCTGTGCTTGCAGACATAAAGCTCTTGATGCTCCAATGAAATTATATTAACTTATCCATTTTTGCTTTTATATGGCTCATCCCTAGAGTGTTCACCTCTCCACTCAGAGTTTCCCTGTTCCCATTTTTTTCTGTCTGAGCCAGAAATCTAGCTCAAACTGCCACAATCCACTGCTTTAATAGAATTACCATTGGAGGATCAAGTCATTCCATCTAATTAGGGACAACATCAGTGTCATGAATGGCAGTCATCCAGGCTTCAGGCATTTTCTTCAATTCCCAGCCATCCACTTCCTCATTTCCATCTGTCTCAGGCGTTGGCTAGCTCAGAGGTTTCAGGAAACAGTCAGATCTTTTCTTCAGTGAATGGGATGGAGCAGGACTCTTAGCACTTGCAGAGTTCATGCTCATGGATGGTGGGTTCTTCATAGGTTTTAGGAGCACCACAATTATCTGCAAAAGAACTCATAACAACTTATATCTACATTCTCTCTGCTAATGTCAAGTTCCTTTGTGGCATACATTGTATTTCACCGTTCTTCTGCATAACCCAGTGTGTATGACCAGGTCCTTCAGCAGAAACCACCCCTTGGGCAGGTCTAGCCTCCCCTGGAGGGGAAAATACCCAAACAGACTACCCCAACAAGTTCTTTTCATGAATGACAGGAACCCTGTCACCTTCTACCTTTCGTAACAAATCTGAATGAGCTGGACCTGCTCAGCTGGCAGAACCTCTACTATTGACTACCTAGGTAGCTTGGGCTAGATGTTTCTCCCAGTTCTTTAGGGTTCTTCCCTGAATTGCTCCTGAAGGAAATCTCAGGGAAGTAAGAAAGTTGCTAGTCATGGAAGAAGGGATTTGTCACTTGGGAGAACAATAGAGAAGTTGTCCGGGCATGTAGAATGGCAACAAGGAAGGTCAGAGCCCTCTTGGAACTGAAACTAGCGAAGGAAGTGAAAGAGAACAAGAAGGGCTTCTTCAAATATATCAGTAGGAAAAGGAAGCTAAGGGAAGGTGTGGGGCCACTGCTGAAAGAGGAGGCAGCCCTGATAACTGAGGATGCAGAGAAGGCAGAGTTGCTGAATGCCTCCTTTGTTTCAGTCTTTACACCTATGGCTGAATTCCCCTATCTACGCCAGACCCTGGATGAAGGAGAGAAAGCTGGGAGGAGGGAATTCTCCCCACTGGTCAGTGCAGACTGCATTAGGGATCAGTTACACAAATTGAACACTCAAAAGTCCATGGGCCCTGATGAGATGTACCCAAGGATGCTGAGAGAACTGGCTGATATTATTGCTCTGACTCTCTCCATCATTTTTGCCTAACTGTGACAGACAGGAGAGGTGCCTGAGGACTGGAGGAGACCCAATGGCACTCCAATCTTCAAAAAGGGCAAGAAAGAGGTTCCAGGAAACTATTGACCAGTCAGCTTCACCTCCATCCCTGGAAAAATGGAGTGGCTCCTTCTGGAGGGCATCTCCAGGCTCTTGGAAGAGAAGGAGGTTATCAGGAGTAGTCAGCATGGATTTACCAAGGGGAAATCATGCTCGACTAACCTGATAGCATTCTGTGATGCCCTAACTGAATGGGGGGATTTAGGGAGACCTTAGCAAGACCTTTGACACCGTTTCCCGTTTCCCGTAACATCCTAATGAGCAAGCTCAGGAAGTGTGGGATGGAAGAGCAGACAGTAAGGTGGATTAGGATCCAAAGATGGATAGTAATCAATGGTGCCAGGTCCAGCTGGAGAGCTGTAACTAGTCGAGTGCCCCAGGGATCAGTGCTGGGTCCAGTGCTGTTCAACATCTTTATCAATGACATTGATGAAGGGACAGAGTCTGCTCAGCAAGTTTGGTGATGACACCAAACTGGGAGGCTTGGCTGATACAGGTGAAGGCTGTGTGGCCATCCAGTGAGACTGGAGAGCTGGGCATAGAGGAACAAAATGAGGTTCAACAGGGACAAGTGCAGAGTCCTGTACCTGGGGAGGAATAATAAACTGCACCAGTACAGGCTGGGAGGTCGTCTGCTGGAAAGCAATCCTGTGAAGAGGGACCTGGGAGTCCTGGTGGATAACAAGTTAACCATGGCACAGCAATGTGCCCTTGTGGCCAAGAAAGCCAATGGGATCCTGGGGTGTACTAAGAAGAGTGTATCCAGCAGATCAAGGGAGGTTCTCCTTGCCCTCTCCTCTGCCCTAATGAGACCTCGTCTTGAGTACTGCATTCAGTTTCAGACTCCTCAGTTTGAGGGACAGGGATCTGCTGGAGAGAGTCCAGCAGAGGGCTATGAGGACAATTAGGGGACTGGAGCACTGCCTTATGAGGAGAGGCTGAGAGTCTGGAGAAGACTGAGAGGAGATTTAGTAAATGTTTATAAATATCTGAGGGTTGGGCGTCAGGAAGCAGGGGAGACAGGTTCTTCTCACTTGCTCCCTGTGATAGGACAAGGAGCAAAGGATGTAAGATGTAGCACAGGAGGTTCCATCTCAACACAAGGGGGAAATTCTTTACTGTAAGGGTCACCGAACACTGGAACAGGCTTCTGAGAGAGGCTGTAGAGTCTCCTTCTCTGGAGCTTTTCAGGTCCCACCTGGATGCATTCCTCTGTGACCTGAGCTAGATTGTATGATCCTGCTCTGGTAGGAGGGTGGGACTCAGTGATGTCTTTGGGTCCCTTCCAACCCCTGGCATCCTGTGATACACGTATAGCACTTGCGCAGCACTGGCTTGAGTCACACATATGAGGAGCTGCCATTGCAGAAACTTCCCCAACAACTGTTCAGTCTACAGGGAACCTTCTCAGGGTACAGCTGTTAAGTGTACCAAATGCAGAGTTCTCCCTGCTATTGCAGTTTTAACAGTTTACCTTGACAATAATGCCCCAACCATTGAATGTTTAGCAATTGTATGTGCTTCTTATTTGTTCTTTCTATTCTTCATCATTCTGTTTCACCCTCTGCATTTGTGCAATGACTGTTTGACCTGTGAAACCAGTGACAGTGCCACGCTCTGTGTCAGCTGATTCGTATGAATTTAGTATCTAATACTGTATATTTGTCAACAACCTGAATGTTTTGTAACTGGGCATTTGTGTCAGATCAAAAGGTGAGAATCCCATGGAAGCCATACAACAGTGTTGATATTAAGTACATCATGCTCTTGAGGATGAGATGCAGCTGATTCTTCTTCCTGCTGTCGATACTCAGGCTTGCAGTGATTCCTCTTGTTACTTCCTCAGCGAGATACTGAGTGTAATAACATAGGAGTGATTTGTTGCATCCATATGCCACAGGGGTCCACTTCTAACCATATACCCCTGCAGCACAGCACTTACATGATCTCATGTAGATAGATGGCAGTGTATTTTAGGTCCCCTTCTGGAATGCATGAGGTTGCCTGCTGTCTTACAGTCACAGCTGGCTGTCAAAGAAGTGGTACCATAAAGATGGGCAGCAGTTGCTTACCAAACCAGACACTGTCAAAACATTAATCTGAGCTAAGTTTGAAGCAAAGGGCTTTCCTCCTTTGTACCAGAGTGGGGACCTCTGTGAGAGGATGCCTCTGTTGGGGTTCCTTGTGAGCTTCCAGAGATGAGTAAGGAATAGTAGGGAAGGATGCCCCTGCTGGTATCTTACAAACTTTACTTGAGGTATGGACTGTCTGACAGATACTGCAAACCACTTTTTCTTTCTCCCCTGAAACATATTTTCATATTTTTTACTTATACCAGTCATTAGTGTGTGTTAGTAAAAACAAACCAAACAAACCCCCCAATAAACCCAAAGCCAAACAAAAAATGAAGGACTTTCTCATGACCCTCTGTTCTACATCATGCTGATATACAATACATTGTTATGTCATGTTTTGACAATTGTCAGATATAATTAGACATAAATATATTATTTAGTGCTATTGCAAAAATACTATTTTGTACTATGTGTGAAATTTACTTTTTAAGATCTTGATTTCTACTTCATTTTTTAATAGTATATAAAGTAGTAGGTCCCTTTAAATTCAGTCTTTGCTGAAGCATGTTTTTTTTTCCCTAGAGTAGCTTTTTTGTTCTCTTGAAACAAGAGCAGTCACACCAAACAAACAGCACCATTAAGTCTAATGGGCCTATATTTAGAGTATCTAAAATAGAGGGTGACAACAGTCATATTTGTGGGTTGCCCTGAAGGTCTACCATGTCCTGGTATCACCCTAGATTGCGTAATCTCAGCTGACTCTCCAGACAGTGGTAACGAGGAAAGACTAGTTGCATCACCCAAAGAATTTTCTGCCAGGGCAGGCTTCTTCTTTGTGGTACCTCTTCTAGAGTGTTGTTTTCTGTCTAGCTTTAAATAATCAAGCAGGACTTCCTTAAACTGAGAGACAGCCTCACATTTTAAGGCTGCTTTTATATGTAACCATCAGGATCTCTCTTACAATGAAAAAAACCTTTTCCTTAGAAATGTGCAGCTGATACAGTTTAGAAGTTATAAAATATGTTACACAGAAGTACAGTTAAATAGAAGTTATTCTTATATGTATAGTTTTTAGCTATATGGACATAAGGAGAAGAGTTGGACAGAAAATGGCTTTCTTGCCCGATGTTTCCTATCTCCCTTTGCAACCAACATTTAGCACAGGAAAACTTCTTTGCTGTCTCTGCATCATCTCATCCATGGTTCCTGGTGCTTTCACACTTGCATTCTGTGTTTTTTTTCCTCTCACTCTGAATCTTTTCTCCCATTCTGAGAGTACTCACAGCTCAGCTAGATGAATGCCTCTCCTCATTGTATGGATACAGTCTCTGGTGAAGCATCTCTGTCTACAGAATCCACTTTCTCCCTTGTCTTGAATGTGTTAGTGTTTGAAGGCTTGACTTTTCTCTCTTTGGGAGATTGGTGGGTTTTTTTTTTCTTCCCTCAGCTTTTTTTTGTCTAAACTTAGTTTAGCTGGTACCAGTCGATGGGAACTAATTATATCCATGGTTTTCAATGAAGATTTTTTGATTTTCACCTAATGTCTATCATGCATTTAGCTCTAATTCAGATGATAAAGCCTTGATTTCATTTGTGCTGTTGAAATCTGTGTCTGTTGTGAGGCACAGAAATAATCATGCCAGCTCTCATTTTACTCATGGAAGCAGGATAGATTGTGCAGTGAATAGTGTGTTGTACAGTGAATACAACAATAGTTGTACAGTGAATCTTGGTAAAGCAAGGCATGTAGGCATTGCTGGAATGTTAGTACCTGGCAGAACAGAACAGGATGGCATTTTATACAAGCCAGGATGTGTGTTTACTAGAAAAGTGTTCATTGTCCAGTACAATAGTGATCTTAAGTTTACTGGGCTCACTTTCCTGTTTCTGTTGAAGAATGATAGATATAGACAGGGCTTTGTGGTCTGTGCTTACCTCTTGATGACTGTCTTCAGTCATGTCAGGCTGCAGTGACATAGTTGGTTTGAGGGTTATTAATTGTAGAATGATTTTTACATCAGTGAGATTACTTAAATAGCACACCTTGATAATCATCAGAACAGCAAGCACGGTATCTTTTGGAGAGGTTGTTAATTTGAATATATCTGGCTAACTTGTCTGTACATGGCTTAGATAAGAACATACTAAGACATTAATATCAGGTATGTAAACCAGGGTGCTTGACAGGATTCATTCTTTCAGGTTGGAAATATAAAATGGATTTCCCCCTCACCCTGTGCTTGCGAGCATCACTTAAGGTAGCATTACGTTGTGCAGTAGTTGTGACTGAGGCAGAGAATGTCTGACACATGATGTTAGGGTGTGAAAGTCTGGGACTCGGGTGTTTCTTTGGAGTTCTGCCTTGAGAAGACAAGAAAGAGTGGTAAGGACTGTGCACCATCTTTCTCCTAAGGGGATGCTATCAACCTCTTCGCCCTCACTGCATTTTTATTTCTTGTTCCCTACTGTTATCACCCTCAGAATTTCCCTGAATAAAGAAAAAACTGATCTGTAAAAGTAATTCTGAGGTAGTCTAACCCTTGGGAAGTCAAATATTTATATTAGTGGATCACTTCGTTTTTTTTCTCCACTTTGTGCAATACTGGCTGGAAAAAAAACCTAAATCCCAGATTTTAGAGATGTAAATGTTCTGCTAAACAAATTGGCATGTTGCCTCTTTCCAGTGAGCTTTCCCCTGTGTAATTTTAAAGCACTTTGACTCAGCATTTGACTGATGTTTGCCTCAGATTCTAGACTGAGTTGGAAGGGTAGCAGTTTGGGAAATTATTCTTAAAGTGACAATGTAGTTATGTGGCTGGAGGCTTCAGTTACACTTCAAATGCATCACAGTGATGCACCACAGCAAGCTATATTTAGAGTCCTGAAATGTAGGTCCCAATGTGACTAACCCCTATGTGAACAATCACTGTGAAACACTTTGTCTGTTGGGCTCTTTTATTTTCTGCCTATCTTACTTGTAATTGTAAAGTAAACAAAACAAAAATCAGATTCCCTTTTTGTTTCTGTATTGCTGCTCTTCTACATTACCTTTGTGAATTTCTCAAGCTCTTGGGAATATGAGGAGTAGAGGAAGAGATTGTACAATTTTCCTCCAGTATCAGGTTTTAAATCTTATTTGACTGGCTCTTATTATGAAGCATCCAGAAGCCATGAAGTACTTCTCAGGCACAACCTTGGCAGAAGGAGGAAGACTATTGCCTTTTGAACTGTCTAAATAAGCTGGTATAGACTGCAGGAGAGCAACTTAGGTGTTTTCTTTCTCTCTCAGGAAAAGAGAGGAGATTCTGTGGCAGATAAATTTGGGTACAAGATAAAAAAGCAGCTGTTGACCTTTGATATATTAGCCTTGATGCAAATATTCCTGAGGGAGATGCATATGACTTATTTTTACCAACAGCAAAGCCGAGATATGTATTTGTGGGACGTGATTTTATGGTGGTTGGGTTCTTGTGGCCTAGAGGAATAGGGACATTCCAGGTCACCTCGCCTTTAACAGTGCTTCTGCCACCGACTTAGTGTGAATTTAGACAGATCACATGTATTGGAATAATTTGGTATGGCCATTAAGTGGTGTGGCTTCACTGGGTCCTGTGCTCAGGGGCACCCCTGCAGCTTTTCTGTCACGCAGCATGTTAGGTGGCACTAAGTCATCTTGGGTATCACACTGCCTCACTCCATCCCTGTCTGAAATCTGCAGTGAGCAGTAGTAATGCTCTGCCTTGTGATGACATGCAACATGAGGGGGAAATTGTCACTGTGAAGGAACACTGGAACAGGTTGCCCAGGGGGGTTGTGGAGCCTTCTCTGGGGATATTCAAAACTCACCTGGATGCATTCCTTTGTGATCTACTCGAGGTGATCTTGCTCTGGTGGGGGGGATTGGACTAGATGATCTTTAGAGGTCCCTTCCAGCCCCTAACATTCTATGATTCTGTGACATAAAGTGAATATGTTCAGGCTTTGAGGGCAGAATGCTGTTGAGGTGTACTCCAAAGAGGTTCCAGGCGTTTAATAGGGGACATCTGTTTGACTCCTTTTGAGCCCTAGTTCTTACTTACCTATTGAGAGCTTCCATAGGAGTAGTACACGCAGCAGGTAGTGACTGAACTGCCTACATACGTTTGAAGTCATGGGACTATGTAATAGCATGTATGTATGCATCAGAGTCAGTAAAGCTGGTGTCAGTTCCAAAACCTACTGTTACCAGAAATGTTCTTGTGGCAGTTTATAACCAAGGGAGGATGCGTTGTGCTAGTTTGAAGCAGGGTAGAATGTTTTGGTGAGAAGAACTAGATCATAGGCTGTGACAGAAAAACAGTGGTGATGTCTGCTCCCCTCAGAGTCTTGCTGAAGAAGAAACGAAAACATTAGATAACACTCTTGCTATTTTGTCTCACTCTCTGGCTGGGCTTCTGACTGAGCTGCATCTCCCTAACCTCACCTTCCACTCACCTTTGCTTCTTAACCTCTTGGGTGAACCTCTATTCTTCTTTAGGACTGGGGTGAGGTTGAGAGGGGCAGGGGGAAGGTGCAGGGGTGGTTGAGAGCCCCTCCTGGGGACTCAGGTTTCTGGGAGGGGAGTTGTGTTTCTGTATTACCTTTTACCTTGTCTATTTCTGTCTATAACTGTATATACTGTAAATATCTGCTTGTATATTGTGCTAGCTGTAAATAAATAGCTTCATTTATATTCCCAGAGCCAGCTGAGTCTAGTCTGGGTGATTTCTAAAGTGGGGGGGGGGGACGGACTGACAGGGAACACCCAAACCATCACATGCATACATGAAGAAAATAGGATCGTAAATATTAAGAATGCAATAACTGAATAACCAAATGTGACCTTATTCCTATCATCATTTAGGTCATTCATCATGTAATGTTATCTCAGGCATTTAGGCAGAACCTGTTGATGTTTTCTCAGTACTAATAGTACAATCCAAACCCAGTTCCTTTATTTCACAGTACTGTAAAACCACAGAATGGTTTGGGTTGGAACGCACCTCCGGAGGTCCTCCATCCCAGTCACCCTACAGCGAGCAGGGATATCCTCCCCTAGATAGGCTGCGCAGAGCCTTGTCAAGCCTGACCTGGATTGTCTCCAGGGATGGGCCTTGCAACTGCCTCCATGAGCAACCTGTTCCAGATTTCCACCATTCGTGGTAAAGAACTTGTTCCTAACATCTAATCTAGATCTGCTGTTCTCCAATTTACAGCTATTGCCCCCCATTCTGTCGCTACAGGCTTTTGTAAACAGTCCCACTCCACCTTTGCTACAGGCTCCCTGCAGGTGCTTGTGGTGGAGGGCCACATAGGCCCAAATGGCCTGTTTACAAGCCTATTCCTGCCTGGACATGTCCCCCCGAAAGGTGTTTTCCTATCTAAAGCAGGGGAAAACAAATTAAGGGGGACGAAGGAGCACAAGCAGCCTGGTGCCCCCAGGTCTGGCCTGCCTGCTTGCAAGGTTGAGGTAAACAGGTTGTGTAAGATCACTGCTTAGGGTGTGGGTCCACCTGAGCCCTCTCCATATTGGGGGGGTACCAGACCCATGGATTTCACCTTATTTGGCATGTTTTGGCCTGCTGCCAGACTCTTATTGGGCAGAATTGTGGCCAAGGACCATCAATCTTGGGCTCATATCTCATAAAAAGGGGCAATTCAGTGTTCCTGCCACCCTCCTCCACCCACCACTCCTAGCCGCTTTGCCGCCTTTGGGGCCATCGCCGCTGTGTGGCTTCCAGCCCACGGCACTGCGCACTGGCCCAGGGCAAGTTCAACCAAGGCGCTCCCAGCCAGCCGCCGCTCCAGCCTGTCGTTCCCAGCTCCATCGTGCCCGTGGAGCCTCCTCAGACAGCGCACCCCAATAATCCTTGAACTGAACTATTCAGATCCACGAGGGCCAACAACTGTACTCTGCACGGGTTAGACCACACCTTGAGTACTGTGTTCAGTTCTGGGCCCCCCAGTTTAGGAGGGACATTGAGATGCTTGAGCGTGTCCAGAGAAGGGCGACGAGGCTGGGGAGAGGCCTTGAGCACAGCCCTACGAGGAGAGGCTGAGGGAGCTGGGATTGTTTAGTCTGGAGAAGAGGAGGCTCAGGGGTGACCTTATTGCTGTCTACAACTACCTGAGGGGTGGTTGTGGCCAGGAGGAGGTTGCTCTCTTCTCTCAGGTGGCCAGCACCAGAACGAGAGGACACAGCCTCAGGCTGCACCAGGGGAAATTTAGGCTGGAGGTGAGGAGAAAGTTCTTCACTGAGAGAGTCATTGGGCACTGGAATGGGCTGCCCGGGGAGGTGGTGGAGTCGCCGTCCCTGGAGCTGTTCAAGGCAAGATTGGACGTGGCACTTGGTGCCATGGTCTAGCCTTGAGCTCTGTGGTAAAGGGTTGGACCTGATGATCTGTGAGGTCTCTTCCAACCTTGGTGATACTGTGATATTTGGGACCACCGAGACTGTGACTCTAGCCAGTGAGTAGCTGAACAATCTCGATTCGAGCAGCATAGGCTTTCAGTGACTTTACCTGTGGCACTTTAATGCCACAAGACTCTATCCAAATCCTTTCCAAAACTCTACTCAATTCCTGATTCCTGGCTGTAAATAGACATTCTGTAAAGTCATTTCACAACCACATACAAAGAACTTGTGTAGGTTAGCTGTATATAAGTTGGGGGGGGGGGGGGGGGGGGGGAATTCCTTTTGTATATAATATTAAATTATTTATAACCCTTTTAAATTCGGCCTCGTATTTAATCCCCTGAACCCAAACAAAACCCCTTCACAACAGTGCTAGAAGGCCACTATTAGGCCCTGGCAGCCTTCTCCCTCGGCCTGTTCTCCTGGGGGAGTTGTGGGTGTTTTCCTCTTTATCGCTGGGGTTTTTTTTTGGCTTTCCTTTGTTTGTTTGGCTTGTTGTTGTTTTCCTGTGCCACCCTGAAGTACTTGGGCTTTCTTTTCATGCCTGAGAGCAGGTTTGTGGTGTGGCGTTTGTTGATGATTCAGGTGATGATGTGCTGGTGGCCAGTGCTTGTTACGGCCCAGGCTGAGAGGAAGAGCCCTGAGCTCTGTCTCACTTGGAAACTCGCCCAAGGCAGCAATCGTTTCTCGGTCCGTGCTACTAGAATTGTTTTGTCTGCATGGGTTTGCCAAGCACGTGGTCAAGATAAAATTACATATTTTTCCTTGAGACTTTCCCGGTGTTAGCGAAACTTGATTGTTACAACAACAAAAAGCCACGGTCAGTGTCTTTTGCTTGTCTCTTTGGCACAGTTTCTTTTTCTGCTGCGTGGAACTTAACAGCTTGTCTAGTCCTCCTCCCTTCTGGGGTCTCCTGCAATTATCAAATGCAAAGTACAGTAGCTAATTAATGGGTAGGTCCCCTGAAATTGTAAGGGAGAAAGAAACTAAATGGTTAAGCTATTTCTTACACCAGTACTTCTGTAGGCATGTCCTTTGTGAAGTTTTAAGTAGGCTAAATGTCATCAGTTAAAATTTAACAGTTCATTTAGGTAGATTTTTATTTTGCTGTATCTTGGAGGCTAGAAAAGTAGGACTAGAGGCAGTTCCAAGCGCTACTGGATCCCAAGTGCCACGTTATCACATGGCCAGTGTTAACAAGAGCTACTTTAACCTAGAAACAGACCAAACTATGTGACCAAGACATGATAGTTTGGACTTCTCGTGTCATTAAGCACAATTCTTTTGTTGGGGTTTTTTGGTCTGTGGAATGACTCTTCTGTCTCAGTCATGAACAGAACTGTTAAGATTTTTTTTTAAATCCATTAAATTCTCAGAATATTTTGGGATAAATTATGCCATTTATAAAAGTCAAGCAAGAAAAGCAGTATCGCTGTGTGGATTACAGGATATTTTCTGTAGTGCTAAGGCACTGCACTTAGAGTCTGTAAATTTACCACAAGCTTGCTGTTGAGACTACATTTGCAGAACAAAACCTGAATTTAAGCCTCTCAGTTTTTATTCTAATGTTTTATCCTGTTTTTCCACGTAGCCATAATCTAGTAGTGGTGATAAAGCCTACTGCAGCACCTATCTTCTGAAAGATGAAACAATTGGAGAAGGGTCCTTCAGTGCTTGAAATGATTCGTTGTGCTAAGCTGTTTCTTTAGAGCAGAGTTGAAATGTACTGAGAAAAGTCGTTGAACTTTGCTATCCAAACACATGAGTAATTCAGTTATTTGAATGTATTTTGTACATGTACATTATATTTTATGCCTCTAGATTTTAACTTCTTGTAAATATATGTTCATTTTCCCTCCAAAGCCTTCTGAGCTAGTCTGGTGATTTATTTTGGGGGTTAATTTCAACCCACCACAAATTGTATGTTTACAAGCCCACCATTCCATTACAGATACTTCTGAAAGTGTCTTGGTAATGCCATGAACTGTAGGTATTTGTACTCAAGCATTGTGTAAAATTTCCACCTAGGGTGAGGGCTCGTTGCACAGGGTGCTGGGTTTAAGCCTTCTGGCACAAGGTAATTGTGCCACCTGCTCATATATGTGATTTTGGCTTAGCACAATAAAAGTTTCAAAATGAGAGAAAATTTCTATTCATGAAAGCAGTGCTGTCAGTTTAGAGTGAACCTTCATCATTTTGAAAATGAGATTATGTAATGGGGTTGATCAAAACATTAGGAGGACTAAACAGGTAGGGAAAGGAATTTTGTTCCAGTTCTGTGATCTCTGCCCTTAAGAGAACTGGAAATTACTGTCACCCACTTGTCACTCAGATTTACAAGTCCCACTGTGAAACTGAAATGTAAAAAAGGAGTACTTGAAGCAGAAATTTCAGCTTAGAATTTTATTGCTTCCTGGTCAAATCACTGCGCTGGAACCAGTGATGAAGATCATTTGGTTAGATGCATAACGTCTGCTTTACCTTGTATTTACTATGTTACCACAGAAAGTTTTTTGTTGTTGTTGTTTATTTTTGTTGTTGTTTTGTTTATTTGTTTTTACAAAAAATGTGATAAATTAAGTTTTGAGTTGTATTTTGTACTCATTTAGCACCGAACTAATGCACATAATAAACCCTTAATGCGCATAATAACACAAATTCAGAAGTAACAACATCTGAACTGATACAAATCCCATTCATTTAGAGAGATGTAATGCTGGCCTGGCCTAGGAGTACCTTGTTTCCATCTCTTTTTTAGCTTGGGCTGTACTTTATAAAGTTTGGCTTAAACTGTAGCTTGTAAAGTATAGAGAATTCATTTGTTCCCATAGGCCTTCTACGCTCTGAAATCCATTTCTTTGGGAATAACCATGGATGTGTGAAAAGTCTGAAAGACAAGCATAAATTCTACAAAATTTGCTTGCAGGTTATTCACTGCAGTGTTTAAATAGTGGATGCTGATTGTGTTGTTGTAGAGAGGATTCAAGTTTTATCCACAGTGTTAAATGGCTCCTCTAGAGACATGTAGTTCTGCAGATGGTTGTTTCAACTGAATGTAGCATGTCACATCAGTCTTGTGCTCAATAAGGCTCCTTGGGTCACAGTGGGGTGGCTTAGATTTTTTTGTTTGTTTGTTTTTTCCCTAACAAGAATTTTGGAAAGTGAAAAGATGTGAAAAATATTTTGGGAATGAAGTTGTGTCTTTGCCATATGGTCTGCACAAAAGTTATCTAGCTGGACGTGGCTGATGGATCTTTACAAGAATTTAGGGCAGGAATGGAATTGGTGCTTTCTTAAAAAGCTCATCATGGTGCAGTAAAGAGAAAATCCATCCTAAAATAAGGGTGCGATTCTTCCACGTGTCTGCACAGCTAGAACAGTCTATTTTCTTACCTTATTTTATGACTTTTTTCCTTTGAATTAAAACAAATAAATTAGCTCCACTGGAGTCTCAGTGCATTAAAGGCAAAGTAAACAGTTTTCTTTTTTTGGTTTCCTGCCATTTCATGCTTCCGTCAAGACTTTTCCAGGAAAAAGGAGAGGTCAGTATTCTCTTGTTTGGGAAAAGAAAACTTGGTAACAGATACTTAAGCCCAAAACAAACAGCTTAATTGGTCACAGGAGGAAAGATACCAAGGTCATCCTCTCATTCCCTCATACGACATCTAAACTTCTGATTGTATTTTTTTCCTCTTTATTTTGCCACAGTGTAGTTTCACTTAATAGCACCCAAAATGAATGTGCCATGAGGCAGGCAAAGGTATCTGCCCACACTGCGTGCAGGCAGATGTCCTGCTGTGCGAGTGGAAGAAAAGAGGTTTGAGCTGAAGTGCAGCTATTCCTCCAGCATTAGGGAATGGGTTGTGGAATAAAGGAAAGATATGCAGAGTGACTGGCTGCAGGGTGGCCATAAGCTCTGGAGGGATCAATCGTTTGGAGAGCTGCACTTAGCCATCAGGATTGACTCCAGGAATCCTTTTTTGTGTTTGCAGGAAACTGTTTTGTGTTCAGTTTTGCTTGGACCAATGCATTCTCCCCAGTGTCAGGCTAGTTTGCAGCTTCCAAACTTTAGAAGTTTTCAGCTTTTTATGCATCTCTTATTTCATGACCTATCTTCAGCAGACTAATAGCTGTGGAGAGAAGAATCATATTGGAAGTCATTGATTATTCTGCTTCCTGCATTTAAATAGGAGATTGGTCTTTGGATCTGAATATTGTTAATACACGTTAAAGAGAAGTCTCAGTGAAGTATCAGTTCTTGTACACCAACACAGAGTTTCACCTCAAAATCCACATTAATTGTGTGGGAGAGAACAGAGTGAGAGTTGCAGCTTAAAGCTCTTTAAAGTATGTGTTTTCGTATTTTTCTAGTGCTTGAGTACCATGGCAACAAGAGCTTCAATGCTTGTGATAATTGGAGGCAGAATTCACACACTTCTCTAGGAGCAGACAGTAGTCCTGTGAGAGTTTTGGAGTGGTCTGCAAGTCTGAGGTGGTCATGGGTGCTTGTCAAAGAGAATTTCTCTCTCCTTCTCATTTGCTGGCTAACAACCAAAGTACTTTGCAGGTTTCTTCCACACATGTGCAGAGTACATCCAGTTGGAGTGCTTCCTAATGAAAATTACTGTGTTTGTGAAAACATTTGCTGGGCTGTGGCAGTCATGCTTAAGTTCAGACAAGTTATAAAATGTTGATTTTTAAAATCAAAATGCAAAATTCAGGGCAGCAGCAGAGTTGAAAGTACATCTAGCTGAGAGGGCACCTCTTCATAGAATCATAGAATCAACCAGGTTGGAAGAGACCTCCAAGATCATCCAGTCCAACCTAGCACCCAGCCCTAGCCAGTCAACTAGACCATGGCACCGAGTGCCTCATCCAGTCTTTGCTTGAAGACCTCAAGGGACGGTGCCTCCACCACCTCCCTGGGCAGCCCATTCCAATGGGAAATCACTCTCTCTGTGAAGAACTTCCTCCTAACATCCAGCCTATACCTACGCTGGCACAACTTGAGACTGTGTCCCCTTGTTCTATTGCTGGTTGCCCGGGAGAAGAGGCCACCCCCCACCTGGCTACAATGTCCCTTCAGGTAGTTGTAGACAGCATACCCACAACAAATCTATCCTGCTCTCACAATCAGCTACACAAATATTACTGAGAATGAGACATACAGCTTATTGCTTGCTCTTGAGAGGCATCAGACATTTTAGGTAGCAAGATGCTGACATCTTGGAATCATAATCAACATTTTCTAAACCTGGGAGAGTTTCCTCATCACCTCCCTTGCTGCAGTTATGAGAGGCATGGCTCCTTGAGTAAGGAATAAAATATTAGTTTTGGTAATAGTTTGTTTCAGCGTGAGGATTTTCAAAGACATTCAGGTGCTTTAATCAAGGAGCTGCTCAGGTGTGGCTAGCCCTTCTCTAATCCCAGGTGACATTAATGTCTCAAAGGTAGCAGTACTTTGACAGTACTGTGCCTGTGGTACACAAATTGATCTAACATTCTAATTAAAATGGTGCCACTAATTTCTCTTATTTATTTTTTTAAGAGACCTAATGTGGGCATTTCTAAAAGACATAATCTTTTCTTACCTTGACAGACCTGGAAAAGAGAAGAAAGTGTGAAGAACGTGTTTTCTCCTACCAACTCATCTTCATCATACCTCTCTCCTATTCTGCTTCCTCCTTATAATCTCCAAGTGAAGATGAGTAGCCTGTTGCGAATATGACATCTCTGACTAGTGTCATTGCCTCCCACCAGTCTGAGTGGGTGTCCTTCACTGATGAACTCCTTCTCCCTGTTAACCCTCAAGGTACGCTACCTGATTTACTTTGAACATGGTGAGACTTTCTGTGTTTAAATTAATCCAACTGTGGTATATTTAGTGTTGCATAGCTTGCCTTTTAAGTGAAAGCAGTACATGCATTGGTTGAACTAATTCTACTACATAATAGGAGAATTTGGGCCAGGAAACATAAAATACTCTTGTAATGTGAGATTTCCTAAGCATAGTTCTATTACAGTATTTCCATCTGCCCTTTGAGATTCAAGGCAATATTCAATTGGCCAAGGATGAAGTCTCATCTGTTATAATTGAGTGCAAAACAATGCACTCAGTGTTCTGCACTGAGTTCAAAATGTTCAATGTTAGTCTAAAAATTATATAAAAGGAAAATTGTCTACCTAAATTTAATGGCAGATTGTAGATATCTCAATATAAAGCAGTGAAGTAATGGTGAATCCTACCAGTCTAATTTGTCTCTATTTCAGGTAGCACTAAAGAGTCTCTGGAAAAATGCTTTTCTTTCTCGGATACTTCCTCAGAAGAGAACCACAATGCCAATGGAGAATTTCCAGACTTCTCCCACACACAGCTGAAAGATGCAGCTGACCAATCCAAAGTGGATTCTGCCATGCTTGGGAACCATGTGTGTCCCAGCACTGACCTGTCATCATCCATCAGTACTTGGGTTCAGTTTGAAGATGCACCATGGAGCAGTGCTCCATCGACCCAGCCACAAACAGGTGAGGCAAATGCATGAAAAGATCCATTTCAGTCACATAACAGAATACAGTGAGACCCTATAGGTTTTTTTCCTTGCTCTTTGACTTCTGAAAAGTTGAACTTTGACTTGTTAGTACTGTATTTTAATACGATTCATGTTGTCAGAGTTTCAAAAAGGGGCTCATAATTTCACTGTAGGTTGAACTAGCAGTATTTTTGTTTTGTAAAGAAAATGAAAGGCTTCTATGATTTATTGCACCTGCGTCTTGACCCTGGAAACTGCCAAAATGCATTCATGGGGAAATGGCGTAGTGCTGTTTGCAGTACTGATGTTTCTGATGTGCTACCTTAAGTCTGAACCATGTTTGCCTCCGTAACCTGGGACTGTAAAGAAAGATGATCACTGTCTGCTGTGGTTATACTCTTTATCTGCACAGTCTCCTTAAGCTTTTTTGCTAGAAGTTCAGAGAGACCAACAACTAGTGTGCCAGTGCCCATTGGTACTTTCTGCTGTCTTTTGATGTTGTGATTTAGCAGCTGGGGAATTAGAAGAATAATCAAAGGTGACCCTAATTCCAGGACTCCATCCACTTGTCTTCAAATGTAAAGGTTCTTCCCAATATACTTTAAATGCGCATGGAAAGCCTCAGCTTATACTAATTAATAAAGATATAAGACCTTTTGGGCTTTTCTGTATGAGCAGACTTCTCTCCCTCCTTGCAGGAGGCTGTAGAGAGTTGCCCAAGAAAACTTTTGTTTACTTTTTTGTGTTTAAATTTAAAATCCTTCTTAATAATTCCACCTTGTTGTTAGTAGATATTAAAGTAGTTAAAAGACTTAAAGCTTTACCTGACTCAGTCCATTGACATACTCTATGTGATGTGAACAATACCTTGTCAGAATACTTGAATTGGGAACTTTGGATTGGGGTTTGAGTAAAACTCAGTATTTTTCTATTTTATGTTTTTATGGGTGCTACAGCCTAGTCCTTTAGAGACAGTAGTTAGACCTTTGTGCAGGAGAAGTGGGTGGATCTTCAGGCAAAAAGAAGTTTCCCTTAAGCTCTGCTTAAGACCTTCTTTTCTTTATTTGTTGGTTAATCTTAGTTGTAAGTACTGACCCTGATGAGGAGGGTAGAAGGAAGATCACCCATAACTACATCTGAGGTGCTCTACTTTTCCAGTATTTAATTTTCTGGTTAGGTGATCCTTACTCATACAGCCATATGCTTTTTCAAATGGAGCTATTAGTTGCTCTGGCACTGTATTTCCTTCATAATCATAGAATGGCTTAGGTTGAAAGAGACCTTAGAGATCATCACCTGCCTGCCATAGGCAAGGGTACCTCTAAACCAGACTTGGTTGTTCAAGCCCTTGTCCAGCATGGCCTTGAATACTTCCAGGGAGGAGGCATCCACAACCTCCCTGAGCAAACTATTCCAGGGTCTCTTCACTCATGTAATGAAGAACTTCCTAAGATCTATCCTAAACCTACTTTCCTTCAGCTTAAAACCATTCCCCCTTGTCTTATTGCTAGACACACCCCCACCCAGCTTTCCTTTAGGTTCCCTTCTTGTATTGGAAGGTAGCTATAAGGTCCCTGCAGAGTCTTCTCCAGACTGAACAAGCCCAGTTCCCTCAGCCTATCCTCATAGCAGAAGCGCTCCAGCCCTTTGATCATCCTTCTAACCCTCCTCTGGACTTGTTCCAATGTTGTGTTGTCCTTGTTGACTGGAAAATTCTTTATTGTGCCCAGACAATAAATTATTTGCTCAGCCTAAGTAAAACTAGCCATAACAAAGACTTTCATAAAACTAATTTTTTGGCACATCACTTGATTTTCCGTCCTTAAAGGGATGTGACCCAGGCTTAAGGTATGTCCTTAGCAAAAGCACTGCTTTTTCATTTGTGTTTTCAGTCACAAGGGACACTAGGTTGTCATCAGAGGCCTTAGGCATCCAAAAGGAGTAATCAGAAGACTTTCCAAAAGCATTGCTGTTTTGAAGAAGGCACCTGCTTGTGCCCCTGTAAAAGCTTGTCTTAAATGATCCATGCCCCTGGAGGAGTATTTGGGTATTTACACACGTTCAGCATCTGACTGCATTCTGTGGAGGGAGAGTGATTCTTCTGGTAGCCAAATCAGAACATATTCCCTGTAATACTTGCACGAGAGGCTGTTATTTTTCAGCTATATAGGAACCCTAAAGAGGCGATGTGGACATGTTAAAACGCTTATTTACGAGCTTGTCCCACTTCTGTTCTGGAACCTATGTTACAAATGGCCAAACCAGTGCAGCTGACAGCTTCTAAAGGAGAGGTCATGGGGCTGAAGTGATGGCAGTTCTTTGACTCTCTAGCCTTGCACTGTGAAGGACGTTTGACAGCAAGAGGTAGGAAAACTTCAGCTTTGTTTTACTCTATTAATTTGCAGGTCAGGTCTTTTTTTCTGTGGGCGGCAGCAAAGCCGGAGACTTTGTGTTGTGTTGTAACGATGATTCGCTGACATGCCTAATGGAAAGCCAGGGGTGATGGCAATGATTCATTTCCAGTAGCAAACAGCCTGCATAAGAGCAATAGCAAATGGCTAGCTGGCACAGAAGAGTATAAAGGCCAAGTATGGACAGATGGATTGACATGAGAAGGATGGAGATGTTTGAAATCATTTCCTGTGCAGGCAGCTGTGAAGAGCAATGTCCTGAAGGCTCAGCATCCCCAACTGCATTTGTGTCAGGGCTCCAGCACCGTTAGGAAATCATCTGTCTGTCTGTCAGTGCTGAAGCAGCTGAACAGCTGACTAGATAATTACCCAGGCTGGTGGCCAGGTGGCCTGGAAACACATTTTGAAAAGGGCTTCCAAAATGGCATTTCCAGTGCTGTGAGAGCAGAGAGCATGTACTGAGAGAGAGAGAGAGTTAGGACTACAGTATTTTTTTATGGGTTCCCCTGAAAACAAATCTTTGTCCCAGAGTGCTCACAGTCTGAAAATATAGTAATGTAAAGACATCTGCCATGCAATGGTTATTCTATAGGAAATATATTTAAAAGAAAACCAAGGCTAATGCTGAACTCTTTTTGTTCTGGGAAAAGTGAAAACATTATTGAGGGACCAGAATTTAGGGGGACTGATACAAGAAACAAGGCTGAAAGTACAGGCAAACAATCTGGAAAGTGAGAGGAAAGGTATGTTCTATACCTGAGGCATAGAAATGACAAGCATCCACTGTGAGTCTCATAGTGGAAAATATCTTTATTGAGGACATTCTTGTAAACCCTCATTCTGCCAGGTTCAAGCAGAGTAAATGCTAGGCAAAACCTTTCTCTCAAAATATTTCTTCATTTCAAGTGTATGGATAGATAACTGCCAGCTCCTAAATTGTGTGATTTCTCCCTGGGAAGCAGTAACTCTTGAGTGAGGTCACAGAAACAGTGCATTGTGGTTGCTTCTTCCTCATTTTCTTCTTAGTGGGAAAAGAAGAAATGCTATTTTTCTCAGTTATCAGCAGGCTTGTCAAACTGATACTGCAAAAGTGAAAAATGAAATGTTTAGACTCACACAGAAGTTCCTATCACAAATGTTACATAATCAGTAGATGATCACAGCCAGCCAGTGACATAACCTTGGCATTTGTTTAACAGTGTGCCTCCAGCTCGCAATCTTGTATTCTGTCAGTGTTAGCTACACTTCTGAATTCAATGATATATTCAGCAAGGCACCAAAATTAGAGCAAAGCAAGATTCTTTACGTCACCTGGTCCACACACACCCTGCCTTCACTCCCTGCTTCTTCCCAAGAGCTTTGTCTGGTTTTAATTGGCCTAAGTAACTTGGACTCCTACAATTTCTATTGAAAGGCTATCCCACAGTAAGGCAAATTTCAATTTAACCATTTTGTGCTGTTCTATCTGAAAATTGGAAGTGAATGCAACAGAAGATCATCTGGTGGAAACTAGACCAACTGTGATGCTGCCCTAAAATCTGAAAAATCTGACATTCTGTGTGGTAGGAGAGGAAACAATGCTAACAAGGTTGATTCTGATACAGTGTAGGTATCAAGGAGTGAGCCCTCACAAAATCAAAGACGAATTAATGCCTAACAGTAAATCTGGATGGTAAAAGCCAATCTGTTGTATTCGTAATAAACAGGACAAGAAAAATAAAATCCACAAGGAAGGAAATATTTTTCAGTTTGGAGAAACAATGTGTTGATTTTCAATATCCTACAGATGCTACAGGATTTGTGTGTTAGAGACAATTCTGCACTGGTTTTTCAACAAAAAAAACCCAACCAGATTTCTGAGAAATTCCTGCAGCTGGAAGGCTGTGACTGCATCTATTGATAATAGAGACCAAACTGCAAATTTCTAGGAATTATATTTAGAGTCTCAGTACCATGATGTATCATGTCTTGGGAAAAGTTTTTATCTTCTGGAAGATTGTCCTGTAAGTCTCCAACTGATACCTGGTTCTCTCTCTGCATCCAGTGTCTCCATCAAAAGCACCCAGCTGGGCTTCCCCCTCCTCCAATTCTTCTGAGAGGCAAGCCTATACCTCTGAGAGCAGCTGGACAACTAATTCTGAGGATACAAACAGCCCAAGCATTGCTCCCTCCTACACAGATCTGCAGTCAATTAATACTGAGGATTTGACCAGTGGTGGAACATCTGCAGCAGATTCAGCCGGTAAGAGGAAAGCCTTCAAGCTTCCATCTCAATGTTCTTGTTGCAATACAAACTCGCTGCTTAGATGCAAGCTATAGGAAACAGCTCAAAAGCAGAACAAACTCAAGGATTAGGCAGGCACCTGAATTTGACAACACCTCTGATAATGTGCAGGCTCCCAAAGTAACGCCCAAATGCAACTATGTACTTTTTGGTGGACTTGTCTGAGTGAAGTACTGCAGCACTTCTGTTTTTCACATACCACATCAGCTTAAGCTGATTTAGGAGCTTGTTTTCAGTATATTGTGAGATAAACTTCCATGCAGAAATTTTTGTAACTTGCTAGTGAATTCAGCTGAGGCACGCCCAGCTCTGTATGGACGTTTTTGTTTTGATGAGTGCCAAGACACAGATCCAGGCTTCTGGATGTGTGCTTTGCACGGTTACTGTAGATTAATGTAGAGAGAATATGGAAGATGGCATAGGGTAGTTCAGTAGCAGATTTGGATCATTTAAGAATCTTTCTTCTGACCTTGAGAGGATCTATTCTGATGGCATCTTGTCTGTGGAAAAATGTGCTGCATGGCATTGTAACAGACAGCAGTGTGCCCAGGCAGCCATGAAGGCCAATGGCATCCTGGCTTGGATGAGAAATGCTGTGACCAGCAGGAGCAAGGGAAGTGATTGTCCCCTTGTACTCGGCTTTGGTGAGGCTACACCTTGAGTATTTTGGGCACCACAATACAGGAGGGATGTGGAGGTACTGGAGTGGGTCCAGAGGAGGGCAGTGAAGCTGGGGAAGGGCCTGGAGAGTAAATCTTATGAGAGTGTGGTCAAGCACTGGAATGAGCTGCCAGGGAGATAGTTGAGTCACCCACCCTGGGTGTGTTTCAGGGTGGTGTTTAGGGATATGATTTAAGGTGAACCTTGTAGAGGTAGGGTCATAGGTTGGACTTGGTGATCCTGAGGGTCTTTTCCAACCTGGATGATTCTGTGATTCTGTAACTCCTCAGTTGTATTGTACACTAGATAATCTTTACAACAGGAGAAGTAAAGCAGTAATACCACCTTTTTTGGGATGATGAGCTCCTGAGAAACAAATCAGAGTTTCGCAAAGCATAAAAAGAGCTGATATGTCAGGAGGCAAAAGGAAAGAATCACAGCTCCAGGAGAAAGAACCTGCAGTAAGTTGGAAGCTGTTCATCCTGAGCTTCAGTGATTAAAATTGATTCACTGGTGTCAAGATGTCTCAGAAATATGACATATTTTATGGTGTTCTTTCAGGTGGTGCCTCTAACAATATGTACGAAAAAAGGTCTGTTTTCAGAGAATGGGCATTGTAAGGCCCACTGAGGTCATATGTCTCTTCTGCAAGAAACACATGCATACATCACCTAAAAAGGGAACTATTTGGTTCGGTGAAAGTCAGTTGAACATCAAGGCAGGGTCATAAACAATAACATTAGGTAGTGGCTGAGTGTTTAAAGCATTTGTGGAGAATTAGTATTTACTTTGAATAAGTAGAGACCTTTTCTTTCTTCAAATAATGCAGTTACTGCAAGTCTGTCTGATAGCTTCTGTTTTAGAATACTCTGCTTGTCTGTACCTCTGACTTCGGAAACCAGTGGTAGAAAGGTAGAATAAGCAAGTTTGCATTGTGTGCTAGCTCTTTGGATGCCAGGGTGGGCTAATGTCTGTTAAGGTGAAGCACAAGAGTTTTCATCTGAAGTTGTGAGCTGGATATTGCTGTTTTGTTGATTTAGTGTAGATTGTTGTCACTGGCACTGTCTCCACATGAGCAAACGAAATGAGGGATGCTCAGTTATATATTAACTTTGCATCATATAGAGAAATGACAGGCAAAGGTGCTGTTGTATATCACCAGCACATGTATAGACAGTTATATCTGTTACGTATAGCCAAAAGAAAAATCAATATTTCACTAAAAGCTTTGTGTGCAGTTTTCTTCTTTCTTTCCCAGTCACAAACTGATGTATTTATTGGCGAAACAGGTACAAATAATCATTCCAATCAACAGTACTGTAGTTTTTCTTTCAGCTTTTTATAGACAAGGCTGTGTCATCAGCTATGAGATAAGCAACTTCACTGGTCCTGGAACTCAAAGTAAGAAATGCACTGAGTCCTCCTACCACTTGGTATGGAGTTTGCAAAAGGGCGGTATGAATGAAGTGCATCTCTTTGTTCCTGTTCATAGGATGTCTCACAGCCCAGTCTTCACGGTGCCTGCTAGCATCAGGCAGTGTTTGTGGAGGTGAGGGAGCTAAGGACCCTGGTGGCTATGGATGTTTTACAGTTCTGACTGCTTTTCTTTTGCTCACTCTTCCTTAATCCTACTCTCACAGTGCATAAGCAGATAAAAATCCTTTCTTCTCTCCCTCCTCTCTGCCCCTCTCCAGAAATTCAATTATCCAAACCTTACTTGATTGAAATAATTGATTTGTGTTTCTCTCCTCTAATGACTGTCTGCCTCAATCAGTATTAAAGTTTGAAGGCTTCATCGATAAATAAAATAACATTTATTTTTTTCCATGAAGAAAAGAGAGGAATCCTCATGCTCTAAGTGATGATAAAGTTATATTGACTATTAGCCAGTATGTTGACTCCAGGGTCAAGCCTGATGGAGGCAAAGAAAATATTAATTTCACTGCTTAAAAACCCAGCAAAAATAAGAAGTCAGTTTTTTATCTACTTAATGATGGTAAAGAATGGAGTCTACACAAGTAGCTCATGTTTAATATTGCTTCAAGCAAGAAAGATTTATTAGTGAGAAAAGTGTGAAAAAATCTGCTTGATTGCCAGACACTGAGTGAAATAACTGGTTTAGTCATAGAGAATTTTTATTGCCTGAACATCACAGAAGATAATTCAGGATACTTTGCTCCTATAATCTCAACACTTGTCTTGAATTTATCTTCCATGCAAAATGTTTAAGCATAAACTGCCTGTTCAATGCACAGGGTTTTGCATGGGAGCAAATGAAAGCCTGAAGTAGATCTGACTACAGGCATAAAACAGAGCTGAGCCTCAGCAGTAAGAATGCACAACTTGGTGTCCAGGGCTGGCAGGCTCCTAACGATTTAAGCTGGCTTGGAATCAACTTTCTCACAATTGACCTAAGATTTGAATGTAAAACAACTCCATGGTCTTGAGCTTTATCTAGCATGTGTTTGTGCAAGATATGAGCTAGGAAATTATTAGATAAAGATGGTAGAGACCTGAATAATCCCACCCTGAAGGTTTACCCTCACTATGGGGGGCCACTGCAGAAATCTCCCTGACTGATGGAGTCAGAATGAGTTCAGTGATCAGTGGCATGCTGTAAAAGCAGTAGAGTTCACAGTGGTGAAGGTAAATATTGCATGAGCAGAGCTGAAGAACATTTGCTTTACAATCAGACTGCAAAGTGCAGCTGTAAGATGTTGCGCTTTGTTCCTTGTGCTAGTTTGATCTCTGGCATCAAGAAGTCTTTTATATGATTTTCATCTGTGTCAGCATTGGGGGCTATTTTAGACTGCAACAGATCACCAGTAACTTCGGGTCAAGTAATAGCAGACTGCCTATTTGATGTGGGCATGTTTATATGGTTATAACAACAAGCACTTTACAACAGCTGGGGTTTGGCAGTGTGTGTCAAGTTGTATTTGGTGCTGGTGAAGTGGTTCATTGCCTCAGAGCTTCCTACCATGCATTGCTGAGTTGCTCAGCTTGGATCAATGAGCATGGAAAAAAGCTGGAACTTCTGGCATTTATGCTGTACTCTGCAAGATGAGTAACACAGGACATCACTGTTACTGATACAATACAAGTATTTATTCATTCCAAAGCAGATGCCTGTCTCAGCTTTCAAAAAAAGCCACATATCCATGTGTCAGAGGAACAAGGGAGAAGCTGCCTTCTAGCTATGATTGTAGATCTGGGGGCACCAGCTTCTGTTCTGAGGTTGTGCACAAATACCTCACAACTTGGTCTGAATTTCTGTATTTCCCCACTCATTTCTACAATGTTTTTTTACAAATCTAAATTAAAAATTTACTATTATACAAAATGAAAGTATTTATGATGATGCTTAGCCTTGTAGACATCAGTTCCCTGATAGATGCTTTAGGTGCATTGTTTTTAGTTCTGTTATTTCTGTCATGCTTTGTGTCATAGGAGAGCTGCAGCTATGCCATGTTTGGTGTTGATGTGTCTGATTCCTGGCCAGTTGTGCTGTTTGGCATTTTCTTTATGCTTTGGGACCGCTGGGGAAATTGCTGTGTTGTTATTTTCTGAGAATATCTGCATGTTTGAAGATAGAAGCTTGCATGTGTCTCCTCTAACTGCTCATAGCACAAGGAATTAATTCTGAGAATGATTACATTTTCCAAAAAAAATTTGCATTATTTAATGGGGTTTTGCTGTTGCTATTAAAAAACTTGGCAAGCTCTTGAAGGTAGGGAAGGGCAAGTACTAACTCTTCAAATCTTTCTCTGATGCTTTTCTGCCATAGCTGTCTTACAAGTATGTTTTCTGTAACTGTAGCCAGCTAGATTCTGAATCCTGATATGATGACTGCAGAAGTGATGTTCTGTATGTTTCAAACAAGTAACTCTGAACAGGTTATACAGCAGTGCAATGGGTTTGCAATGAATGCCAGAAACAGGTTACAAGCTCTGAAGGTACTCCATGTGAATTACCAGAGCAAAGAGACAGCATCTATTCACAGTTACCATTTTACACCCAGAACTGCACTTAAGTTATTATCCAACTTGTTCTAGTGTCCTAGTCCCAGTGGACACATGGAAAAAAATGTGTATGCGAGAGCCTGCCAAAGTCAGCTGGAGAGACTGCAGAAAGGAACATTAAACCCTTGCCTCAAGGAGGAGGAGACTCCAGAATACCATTAGGAAATAGCACCTAAAATGTCTTCTCTCACAACATGCTACATTCAGCACCAGAGGCAGGGTTTTTTTTTCCCCTCCCCATTTCCAATACCAGCCACCAATTAGCATTTGGAAAGTTTTATATCCCAGTTGTTGCTCCATATTTTTCTCAAGGCATTTCTCACTTCTTTAAGAGTAATGTATTGACAGCAGATAACTGGAAGCCAGGTCTAGGTAATTCATAACAGTAGAAAAGTTTTGATCCCAAATTGGACCTTTGTACCTCTTCACATCTGCTTTTAAATACTCCACAGTATCCTAGTGACCTGTGCAGCAATGTGGCATCCTTATCATGGATGAAGCTTGAGGAGGGTAGATTTAGACTAGATATTAGATAGAAATTCTTTACAGTGGGGGTGGTGAGACACTGGAATAGGTTGTCCAGGGAGGTTGTGGATGCCTCCTGGAGGTGTTCAAGGCCAAGGTGGATGAGGCCTTGAGCAATTTGGTCTAATGGAAGGTGTGCCTGACTATGGCAGTGGGGTTGCAACTAGATGATCTGGAAGGTCTCTTCCAACCCAAACCATTCTATGAAATAATCAGGCCTCCCTTGATCCTCCATATTATGAGACCACCGGGTCAAAGACAAGGAAGAGGCACAGTGTGAGCAAAAAGTAATTACATGAAAGAACTGAGTCTGATTTCATTATTGCTCAGAAATTTTTCATTGAAAACATTTTTTTTTATATGTGTATAGTATAGTAATTTTACTCTTTAGGTGTTTTCTTGCCTGTATGCCAACACAGAATCAGTTCTGATCTAATCCATGTCATTGGCCCTGTACTGCAAACAGCTAAGGAGCATCTCTTAGTTCAGGTGTTGTGTTTTTTCCTCTCAGCTCTTCTGAAGTAGACTACAGTAATTGTGGATCTGTATCATGACCATACTTACTCTGTTATAAAAGAATGATATGCTGAGCCCAAATGCTGTTTTCAATGAATTTTACTCTTTCCACACCTGTTCACTGATGGCTTTACAGAGTCACACTACTGAAAGAAAATCAGACAGGATTCTAGCCCCAGTCATAGGACTGACCTGCCAATCTCATTTATGTAGGCAATATCCCAAATAGATGTGGGTAGATGCTCTGTAGTTTATCTCATGCCAGTGTGGAAGACTAGGTGCTATGAAACCCTCTATTTGTGTTAGTGGCTGAGAAATCACAGCCTTACAGTGTTTGCATTGTCTCCAGTTGCTTTCTAATGCAGGGTAGAAAGCCACATACCTATGTGCTAAGCCAGAGGAGTTCTGTGTCAGATTTTTCATCTGGATAGGACACTTCAGTTTGAAGCTTAATTGGAGATGGAACCCTTAAGTGCAACAGCTATTTGTGATTGCCGTGTTGAAGAGGACAGACTGTGTTTGTTGGTAGTATTTGTGCAGGTTGTTAAATAGCTTCTGAACTTTAAGCTGCTGAGAGGGAAGAACACCATGGCATCTCCTCACATCCAGATCTTTTGAAGTGAATCACATCAGTGACAGTCTTCAATGATGTTATCTTGCCTTTTGCATTCAGTTCCTGGCGGCATGCTTCTGTAGCACTGACAGGAGGTTAAAATGGCACCAGAGTGATATTGTAGCAGTGGTGGAGCACTGCCATTGCTTCATGCTCTATGGTGACTTAGCCAGTGCCCCACAGAGCTGACTGCACACCGAGGAACCCCATTCAGCAGCTCCTGGACAGCAGTGGGGTTCACTGCTTGGAGAGATCACCCACCAGAGGACTTAAGTTTTTCACCATCAAATCTACATGGCAGAGATAGAAACAGGATTTCAGCAATAGTACTAATTAACAGGAGCTGTGAATAATTTCATGTGCTCTTAATTAGAGATCCCGGTTCTGTCTGGAATTTCCTGTCTGAATATGAAGGGCCTGAATAGAATTAGCAGTGTAAAACAGCAGGTGAAAAGGCTGGCAGGAGCAAACAGGAAATAAGAATGAGAAATTTCATGATGCCTGCTGAAATGCATGGTTTTGATGTTTTCTCCTTTGCTGTGATCTCATCTGAAACTTAAGAAAGGCTCAAGGGATCACTGGATTACACAGCACAGGAAAACTGATTGGAAAACCAATAATGGATGCCTTTAGGGAATCAGTTCTAGAGCACAGGATAAAATCACAATAAAATGTATTAAAAACAAGAAGATCATAGCAGTCATTTAAGCAAAGATGTGCAGCAATTTATTTTTTGTGCCCACCTTAGAATTCTTGTGATTATTTTTAATGTCCATTTTTATCAGAACTTCTGCCTCCTTTATTCACCCCCAATGTTAGGAAACAAATGTGGCACTTTCTGCTTTTTCAGGCCAGAAATGAATGGAGTTGGTGGGCATACTGTAGGGAGATTGCTAATGTACATCTTTACTTCAACATCTCTATTTTCTGACTGATCTACTCTTCATTATTAGAAGCAATTTGGTCTTAATTGTCCTTGTTTGACAGATGAGACCAAAATCCTCTGCCTAATTTTGGATATAAGCTGTTGTTTATATTGTGACCATGCTTGTTACATGTGAGGAAGAGGAGACTTTGTGCTACTTTCTTCTTTCTGTTCATGATTACCAAGAATGAGAATTGTGGTCCCAGATTGTTTTAGGTGGATACCAGTCCAATTTACTTGTCGTAAACTTTCTAGTGGTACTGCAGTAAATCCCATGGACACTAATTTGAACCAATCACCTAGGATTCAATAAAGAAACTGCAGCTTTTTAGTGGTCAGGAAGAAGTCCAGATCTGGGTTGGACACCTAAAGCTGCTTCCAAAATAGTCAGGTCTCAGCTATTCCCGCAGCAAAATTTTCAGATATCCACACATCACTGTGCTCTTCCCCAAATGTAGCAATTTAGTTCAGTGCTGAAAAGGAGAGTAGAGATCCTGTCAGCATATGTCCTGTAGCTCTGTATCCTTGTGCACATTAGAGACTTTGTAGAAATTATGCTATTTAAGTGCAGACTTTAGTCAACCATTCATTAAAGCTGGCATAGTGACATTTTAGAGAGCTCTAAACGCAATCCATTTACAATCATAGGAATGGAAGCTATTTCTCAGGGCAGTGCTGTAAAGATATTCATGACGATTTCCTATCCACGCGTTTCTGTGCCAGTATTGTCTTTCAAATGGCTTTTAGACTGCTCTAGTATAAGCCCTTGTGCTAGTTTGAAGCTAGCTAGAATGTTTTGGTGAGAAGAACTGGATCGTAGGCTCTGAAAGGAAAACAGTGGTGATGTCTACTCCCCTCAGAGTCTTGCTGAAGAAGAAATGAAAACATTAGATAACACTCTCACCATTTTGTCTTGCACTCTGCCTTGGGCTTCTGACTGAGCTACATCTCTCTAACGCACCCTCCACTCACTTTTGCTTCTTAACCTCTATTCTTCCTTAGGACTGGGGTAAGGGTGAGAGGGGCAGGGGGAGGGGAAGGTGCAGGGGTGGTTGAGAGCCCCTCCTGGGGATGCAGGTTTCTAGGAGGGGAGTTGTGTTTCTGTATTACCTTTTACCTTGTATATTTCTGTCTATAACTGTATATATTGTAAATAGCTGCTTATACATTGTGGTAGCTGTAAATAAATAGCTTCATTTATATTCCCAGAGCTGGCTGAGCCTAGTCTGGGTGATTTCTAAAGTGTGGGGGGGTGGGGAACACCCAAACCATCACAGCCCTTTAGTATATTTATACAATATCATTATATTTCCCTCTCTTTTCATTTGCTAAACTGAATGAAACAAGCCTTTCCGTATCCTGGTTCTTCATTCTCCTCCTCATCTTAGCAAACCCTTTTCACCTTGTATTCCTGCTTGAATTACTCTTTCTTGGATGAGGTGACCAAAACTGTGCACAGGCTGAGGTCTTACAGTAGTCTTCTGGAGTTCTCTTTGATTCATCCCAGGATCTAATTTCCTTTTGTACTAGTGCATCAGGCAAGTGCACTTTCAGTAGATTCACATTGACTGTCTATATATATCCTAGACCACTCTGTCTCATATATGATTAATGAGTTCCCTCATTATAGCAAATGTATCTGTACTTAGATGTCTGAGTGCAACTTTTCTGTTGTTTATTACATTTCATCTAATTTCTGTTGCTCCAGTCCTGAAGATGAACTACTCCTTTCAGTATGATGTTCAGAGCTTCCTTTATATAACCAGTTCCTCCTAATTGTGTGCATTCAGCAAATACTATTTACATGTTACTTTAAAATATGGGTAAACATAGCCTTAATCATCTAGTCTAAAAAATTCTACTTGTAGTTGTTATAACCTAACATCTTGAAATTCAATGGCCATCTTCTTTTCAGCTTGGATTTTACTTATGTCTTAAAATGGGGACTGATAACGTTATTGCCTTCTTCCCAGGTGGCACAAACACTTTTGTCAAGACAGATCATTTTTTTTTGTCTTGAAAATGTTTTCAGTGAAATATGTTAAATTTGCCTGAAATAAAGTGCCTCTTTCAAAGCTAGCTCACATCTCCTTTTTTTTTGTCTTAAACTTCTCACTTTTTCTTTCCAAATCTTGCATACTATTGCAGTCAGACTTTAGCCTTTTATTTTCCAAAGTAATTTTTACTCCTAATAAATATAGTTATTATATGTTCTCTTCTCCAGTTGTGTGGTACCATCCCTATCTGAAACAAGTCACTTAAAATCCTTGTGATGCAATCTGTGATTACATTTGTTTAGGGAACTTATCAGATCTTTTGATCTTAGAACCTTAACCTTTCCAAAACTTTTTTTTTACCTTATTAATGTTAATTTCCATTTTCATTTCCTCATTTTGGTTGTCTAGCTTGCCTCTTGTGCCCACAACTCTGTGTTCTGAATCATCATTTTTATTAAAGAGCAGTGGCAAAGTATTCATTAGCTTTGGCACAATGTCTGGATGCATTAATGTTAATTTATCACCGCAGCCCCACATCGTTGGTCTTTGTGCATGTTGTGGTTTGCTTTAGCTTCAGGAATGGAGCTAAAAATTACCACTAATGATTATTTCTGAGAAAGGTTGTGTCCACTGCAACCAATCTTTCCAGGTCCCCTAGTCCTATCTTGGCTTTATTGAGCTTTTGTCTTCAGTAAAAGTTTAGTTGTTGGGGAGAATTAACCAGTGAGACTGACAAGTGGTCCCTGTAGCAA
This sequence comes from Pogoniulus pusillus, assembly GCF_015220805.1. Taxonomy (NCBI): domain Eukaryota; kingdom Metazoa; phylum Chordata; class Aves; order Piciformes; family Lybiidae; genus Pogoniulus; species Pogoniulus pusillus. The sequence continues at coordinate 44,367,974 of NC_087264.1, read as the reverse complement.
ACAAAAATTTCCCTCATTTTGTTGGCGCAAATATTAGATCAGGGATGAAGCTAAGCCTGCTGTGAAAATCAAAAGATTAGTGCAGGATACTTTTCTGTCAGGTTTACATGCTCGTTAGTGCATGCATAACTAAACATTTGGGAATGAGAGGAAGAAATTAGTCTTCAGCACTTGTATTGGTGCAGCAGCCTAACCATTTCAGTGCACACTTCTGCAATCTGGTCAGGTGAGGAACATGAGCCAATAGTGTGCCCAGGTGGCCAAGAGAGCCAGTGGCATCCTGGCCTGCATCAGGAATGGTGTGGCCAGCAGGAGCAGGGAGGTCATTCTGCCCCTGTGCTCTGCACTGGTTAGGCCACACCTTGAGTACTGTGTTCAGTTCTGGGCCCCCCAGTTTAGGAGAGACATTGAGATGCTTGAGCGTGTCCAGAGAAGGGCGACGAGGCTGGGGAGAGGCCTTGAGCACAGCCCTACGAGGAGAGGCTGAGGGAGCTGTGATTGTTTAGCCTGGAGAAGAGGAGGCTCAGGGGAGATCTTATTGCTGTCTACAACTACCTGAGGGGAGATTGTAGCCAGGAGGAGGTTGCTCTCTTCTCTCAGGTGGCCAGCACCAGAACAAGAGGACACAGCCTCAAGCTATGCCAAGGGAAATTTAGGCTGGAGGTGAGGAGAAAGTTCTTCACTGAGAGAGTCATTGGCTACTGGAATGGGCTGCCCGGGGAGGTGGTGGAGTCGCCGTCCCTGGAGCTGTTCATGGCAGGATTGGACATGGCACTTGGTGCCATGGTCTAGCCTTGAGCTCTGTGGTACAGAGTTGGACTTGATAGTCTATGAGGTCTCTTCCCACCTTGGTGATACTGTGATATTGTGATGAGGAGAAGAGCTGTTGCTGGGCAGGGACATCTGATGCTAGGGAGAGGGCTTCCATGAAGGTTAGAGCTCTGATGTGCCAGGGAGCTGTGGGATGTTGTCAAGAGTCCCTTTTCACTCTTCCTCTGCTGCTTTTAATCTCCTTACTGCCTCCTGCTTCACCATGTCTGAACACACAGGGCTTGACTCCACAGCATCCCATCCTTGACTTCTCACAGTGGAGAGAACAGAAGAAAATTTGGGGCCAGGACAGATGGGTATCACAGGGAGAGTAGAAGCAATACTAACAACAACCAGAAAAGTAGGAGCCAGAGGCTTTCTCTGTTAAGTGCATGAGAACTGCTGTTTGCAGGAGAAGCTCTCACACCCGTGGCAGGTCTGGGACAAGGAAAAGATGGGTCAGGTAGGAATCAGCTGTTGGAGGCAGAGCAACAATTTTTGTCTCTGGCAAAGGGCAGCCACCGAATCTGCCACGCCTGGCCTTCTGGTAACTTTACCATTTGCTTTTTTGCTCTTAGCTGGCTTTACGTAATCAGATGCAAAGCTGCACAACACTGGCACTCAGAAGAGATGTATACTCACTGAACATAGATAGTGAGGTTGTGGTGAGACTGTGAGACTGGTGCAACTGCCTGTAGGAATCATTCTTGCTGGTTGAAATCTGTTTTAATAGCATTTTAGAAGGTAAGTGTCTGTACTTTTGGCTCCAGCTCCAAGGCTTGTTGCTTGTTTTCACAAGCCCATCAGTTACAAAATGTACTGTTTCCTGAAACATTGTAAGCGGATTTTGAAGCAGTGGATTTAGTGTATGAAGAGCACAAACAGACAAATTAACACTTAGCTGTCTTCAGGGCTCTACACCAAAAGTAATAAGAGTGTACAAGGGGAGATCAGTCGTAACTACAAAGGATAGCTCATAATAGAAAATGAACATGTTGAAGTAGGTGTTTTGGTAAGTAGCTTGTTGAATATTATCAGAAATGCAGATAATGTGCAAGCTTAAACTTGACACTTTTCACAGAATCCAGGTTGTGTTGAAATAGACCTTTAAATTCTCAGTTCTCTGGCAGTGTGAAAAGGATGGCTCATGTCAGCATCACTGACAGGGCCAAAGGGAGCAGAGTAGCTTAGAGTGTATGTTCAGACTGATTTGGTAGATCTGTGGGCATTTTGCAAGGATGGCATATATGCCATTTTGTCATTAACTGCAAGTGTCTGATAGTAGTTAAAATAATCTACAACTAATAATGTACAACTGTCTATACAATTCTGTTTGCATACGAAGTATTTAACAGAGGCAGCGGTCAAGCTTTAGGCCATTTTCCATTTCCTTTCTAAATGTCCAAAATTAAAAATCAATCTCCTCTTTCTGAACATCTATATGGTTGCATAATGGTGAGTGTGGTGCTGAGGAATGTGTCTTTGTACAAGAAATGTGTGGTAAGAAGAGTGTTGTTTTTGAATGAAGTGAAATAAATTCATGGTCTTGCATAAGCACCAAGAATGTTCTTGATTCTCTTCACCAAAATATATAGCCTGGTTCTTCTTCCAAGAAGTTCACAGAAATATTTGTTTAGTGCAAAAACCACAAAGGGTTTTTGGGGAGCAGTCAGGATGGAAAGGGAGCACATGCCAGTGTGCAGGGTGCAGAGAGGCACATGATCCATCTGGCAGAGTGGACACCTGAAGGGTGTTAGTGTGTTTGACATGCTGGCCAGCAGACCAGCTTCACTGCTTTGCCACACTTAAGGGTAGCACAGCACCATCCCCAGCACAGCGAGCTGGCCTCTGAAAGTGGAACACGAGGTTGGCCCGGGGTGCTTCACTGTGCCTCCTCTGCAGCAGGCCCTTTGCCAGAGAGCCAGAATAAGGATCTGAGTTGGAAAGCTTACACAAAAGAACTAAGGAGGCTTTACTGGAGCCTTTCATGCAGCCATCACTCCTCCTTCCCCGAACTGATTTGTTTGTTCAGGCTTGGTTGCCTCCAGCAACACATTATTACTGTGAACTATGGTGTATCCTGGGAGACCTGCAGGATTCCCTGCAAACCTTTTAAGTTCTTCATCTCTGAGGAGGGAGAGACGCAAAGGCATTTTCACTCTAATGCAGTTGCATGTACATTGTTCCACGTTCTTGAGTGTTGCTGTGCCTTTTCAGCAAACTGGACTCCAGAGTCTTCATCTTGTTTCTTCATTTAAGTCATCAGAATATACTTTCTTGATAAAGCCAGAGCTGCACTTCTTTAAAGGCTGACTTTGAAACTATACCCATACTTAGCTGAGGAGCTTTCAGCAGAGCTGTGCACTTGTTATGTGTGTACACACAGGTTGGTCCTTGCTGATGGCAGACTTCAGGCTTTCAGGGTAAATCTGGACTCAAGGTAAACACAGATTGTGTCATTCATGAGCAGCTTTCTCCTTCATTTAGCATGGCTGCAAAAGCAGTGAAGACACAGTGATGTGGATTTGCAATATATATGTGTACTCAGAGGTCTGCTAAGACCATACATTTCTGCTAGAATCTGTGCAACTGACAGTTGCTTGCATACAAACAAGTGTTAGGAAAACCTTCTTATCACCTGGTCAAACTGCAGTTGGACTTTTCATCTCTGCTCATTTTGAAATTGCAGAACTCCACAATTTTCCTGCTTTTGCTCCTTTGGCTGTTCTGTGTCCCCGGGTTGCAGGAATCATGCTGTGAGCTGCAGGATGGTCAAAACATGAAAAGTACTAGATTTCTTAATTAGTTATGTATGTGTCTAGAGATGGACAATGTCAGGTGATCTGATCTCCCATAAAGGTCAAGGTAGGTTAGATGAGAGAAGTCAGTGGTCCAGTAGTTAAGGCATCAACACCAGATGGCATCTCAATAACAGAGCAGTCAGAGGCAAAGCAAGTGAATGTTTACATGAGAGTGGTGCTGGTGGTAGTGGGGGCGCTACTAGGAGGGCAAGGGGGTTAAGGAAATAGGTGTCTTAAATGTGGTGTGCTTTCACCAAGTGGTTCAGTTAGCAAGGCACTTGGATGCTGAGGAGTCATGCAGTTTCTTCCATGTGCTCACGTTAAGGCTGTGTGCATTTTTCAGGAGTTTCACTGGGAAAGAGGCCAGGTCCACCTGGTTTCTAGAGGCTGTAATACAAATCCACAGGCACACTCATAGCTGTGTTCCCTGCCCTACAAGACTGGACTATACCTAAGCAAAGCTGGCTGCTGCCTGCAGCTGAGGATTCAACTCTGCCTTCTGTCCCCCTGCCGAGCTTCTCCCAGCCCAGCAGGGAGCTGGAGCACTGCTAGAAGAGCAAGGATTAGCTGTGCTCTGCTGAGATTGACAGTCCAGCTGTGTACACAGAACAAAACGAGTTTGTCTTGATGTCTGAAGAACCCAAACTTGAGCTAATAGAGCTAACAGGTGTAAAGGGAGAAGGGTTTTGCTTGATCCATTAGCTCCTTGTCTACTGGATAAAAGGAAAAGCAGGTCAGTAGGAATCAGCACATCCCTCATCTAATGGCAGGGAGACGAGTTGCTCTTCAGCAAGCAAGGCACTTGAGATTAACCTGTTAATTCCCGGGGCTCATTTGCAAGGAGATCTCAAGTCAAATGGCATTGAGACCAGGTTGTGATTAGGCTTCTCCTCCCAGACCTAGAAATCCATCTCGGGTGCCTGTTGATTTGTTTTCCCAGGGATGAAGTGAGAAGGAATGAAGTACGAGGCTGGATGGCTAGGCTATACTTTCTGCATTTGAATTATTTCTTACTATACTAAGTAGTGAGCAAGTAATCCATGTACTCTGCTTTACAGAAAAGCTTCAGGGTGGCTCCTGAGCCTCCTGGTTGCTAGTATTTTCTGCAAAGGATGCCAGCAACGGCTTCCTGGTGAAAGGCAGCTCTGTTACAGGTACAATAGTTGTAAATGATACTACTTTCTTACACGATATTGCAGTTTTAAGGAGAAAAGGCTGTTTTTCATTTCCTGATCTTTGTAGGCTTCTAGGAAAAAAATGTAGTTTTTCTTAGAGGTGACTGTTATTTCAGAATACAAAGTTTATATTTCAGTTAGTAATCTCCATGCGGTGCTCTGGGATCATTTTGGTTTGAAAACTGACATATTACATGTAGATAAGATCATAAGTGAGGACAGTTTTTTCCTGCAGAATTGCCAGTCTTATGCATTTGCTAGATTTTAATAAAGCTCTCAATACGTTTTCTAGGCAGCCTAACAGTCTGTTTGTTGTACAAACTGCACTGAAACCAGTGCAGGAAAAAAAACAGGTAAAACTTCTACTTGTGTGGGCATCATGGGGGGTGCTGTGTGGGATCTGGGGGTGCTGATTGATACTTGCCTGAACATGAGCCAGCAGTGTGCCCAGGTGGCCGAGACAGCCAATGGCATCCTGGCCTGCATCAGAAATGGTGTGGTCAGCAGGAGCAGGGAGGTCATTCTGCCCCTGTACTCTGCACTGGTTAGACCACACCTTGAGTACTGTGTTCAGTTCTGGGCCCCCCAGTTTAGGAGGGACACTGAGATGCTTGAGTGTGTCCAGAGAAGGGTGACGAGGCTGGGGAGAGGCCTTGAGCACAGCCCTACGAGGAGAGGCTGAGGGAGCTGGGATTGTTTAGCCTGGAGAAGAGGAGGCTCAGGGGTGACCTTATTGCTGTCTACAACTACCTGAAGGGTGGTTGTGGCCAGGAGGAGGTTGCTCTCTTCTCTCAGGTGGCCAGCACCAGAACAAGAGGACACAGCCTCAAGCTATGCCAGGGGAGATTTAGGCTGGAGGTGAGGAGAAAGTTCTTCACTGAGAGAGTCATTGGACACTGGAATGGGCTGCCCGGGGAGGTGGTGGAGTCGCCGTCCCTGGAGCTGTTCAGGGCAGGATTGGACGTGGCACTTGGTGCCATGGACTAGCCTTGAGCTCTGTGATAAAGGGTTGGACTTGATGATCTGAGGTCTCTTCCAACCTTGGTGGTACTGTGATCATCAAAATTCCTAGTGTTGGTCAGAATTTCTTTTGTTGTTTTACATGATTTTTATACACCTATGATGCAGAAAAATTACAGAGCTAAAACTTGGCCATCGGTTCCTGATATCTCTAAAATCCACACCTTTTTCACCAAGATCCCTTTTTCCACCTCAGAATTTTCCCTAATGCTATCCATTTTCCTCTTCTGGGTGCTGTTATTTCTGTTCCTTTCCAATTTGAAATAACTTTAATGCTTTAAAAGTGCAGTTTAGATGACTTCTGGTTGTTCTTAGTAAATGAACCTGCTGCATTTTGCCTTCTGGCAGTGAAGGTAAAATGAGTAAAGGGACTGTTATTTGCCTTTACTTGGCAGAAGGCTCCTCTGCATGCAGAAGAATTTCTTCATGTTCTGCCTGAGAACTTAAATTGCTGTTTGTTGACTGGGTAATTGCAGTGACACTGTTGCAAAGTAATGAAATAATGGTACTCTTTGAGAAAATGCATACCAAATCTAGCAGTAGCTAATGCTGCCCTGCAGTGTCATTTAAATTCCATCCATGCTGATAATTTTTGTACCTTACAGGAATCCGAATCTGTAGTGGTTTTCTATCCATTTCCCCTTTCTGTGTGGCGCTCTAGGACTTTGACTCTTGTATCTGGAGTTCAACTGTTGCATTAAAAGAAGTATGTAATCTTTTAAAATTCAGTTTTCTAGATGAAACTTCCATGGTTTTCATTTTGCAAAATTCTGTACATCTTTCTTCCACCTCCCAAAAAAAATCTTTATTCCCTATTATACCTTTAACAGTATGAATCTAGATGTTCTTAAATTGTCATAAATTGGGAAAATGTCATTCAAGTCAGTGAACAAGTTTTGGAGGCATGGATCTCTGTGCCATAGTAGTGTAATCACCTACAGTGCCCCGTGCAACATGCCAGAGAGCCACACAGTACAGGCACATTTCTTAGTCCCACTATATCTATCATACAGTAAAAAGTGAAGGTGTAGAGTAGGTTTTTGAACCATTTTTAATCTAATTGCATAGCAATCATTGGGAGGTAAATATTCCTCAGTAGTCACCCTCAAATTTAAGAATCTACCGCAATCTTTTTATTCCTGTAATTTTGTGTTTTAAAAGCCTTCAATCTGGAAAAACAAAGCTCTCATTGGAAAATGCTGCATTCTGTATTTTTTTCATACAAATGGAGCTGACTTGGCAATGTGTTTTTACAAAGTTGCTGTGTGCAACCAAAACAGAAGATGCTTCTGAAGAGGAAAATCCCATGGTGAATATACAGAAATATTTAAGGTCTCCAAGCTGTATGCTGAATCTGCCAGTATAGTTTATTTTAAAGTAAATTTCAAGTTAACACCTGCATACAATGGTAAACAAATGGTGAAAAGAAAAGCTCTGTTGAAAAATAGCTGCTAGAATCACTAAGGCAATGAACCATGGCCATGGCATGTTTCTTGCTGTCTCACTGTCCTCTTTCTGAATGGCAGGACTGTTGATAATTTCTTTTTTTACCATCACTATAAGGATAAAGTAATTTTTAATTGCTGTGACGAGGTGAGGTGGTGGGATTAGTGAAGATCCTCCCACGTAATTTTCTGCTCTGTGGTTTCTCCTGCAGAAATTTGAATACAAAGGCTGCCTTTATCAACAGCATGTTTATTTTCCTCAGCTCCTCCTATTTTATAATTTGGCCAGAGCATCAAATGGAGCAGACATTAGAAGTTAGCACCCATTGTATCCTATTGAAGAGTAGCCTCTCCTCCTTAGACACAGCAAAGGTCTTTGCTAATAAGGCTGACTGAAAAAGTCTTCATTAAGCTTCATGTTGCTGGGCTGGAGAATTTATTTGGTCCCATCATCCATTCAGACCATGATCTGGACAAACCAACCGTGATGCCTCTAATGTGAAAAGGTTTTGTTTGGCTTCTCACATTCTTAACCCAATTAGTAGCTCTGCAGCTTGTCTGCTCGGGCAAGGTAGGCTCATGCTGTCCCTTGGTGTAACTACTGTCTTCAAGCTAAGTCACTTGGAGCATCCCTCAAATGATTCTGTAGCATGTGATTTTAGCCATGTAAGTCCCAATCCCATGGAAATGAGTGGCAGATGAGGACAAAGCAGGTTACACCCAGTTGTTACAGTCATTCTGTCTGTCTGTGCTGGCAACTTGCTAGGAAATGTAATAAGCCAAAATTTCCTCTAAATTTGTCTATTAAAAATCAAACCAAAGCAACCAAATTTGGTTATGCAGTGTGTCTGTCATTAGGGTGACCAAGATATCTCTCCACTTCCAAACACTGTGATCACCTCGGGGAGTGGGGTGGGGGATTCTTGGTTTTGTTTTTCTTTTAAACCAAGAGGAAGTTACAATAGATGTGACTTCTGTGTATCAATGCAGGACTGCACAAGTCTTTGATTAAAAATCACCCTCTACGTGAAGATAAAGTTATTACAAATAATATCAAGTAAAGCAGACAGTTTTTTATAACAGTCATTAAAGCCTTAAGAGTTGTTTCAGAAATATGTAATTCCTTGAGCGTGTTAGAGTTTGCCTTGCTCCAGAAGCCTAAGTATTAAATTGTTTCTTCATTATAAATCCTGATGATGATGCATTTACTTTGGCACTGGTTTTGCTGCTGCTTCGAATTCAGTCTCTGTTCTAGTTGGTGCTACAGCACTGGAGGGAGTGGTGTGATTTCTATTTATTAGTCAGAAGTTATGATTTCAGGTTTCTTCCCTCAGGCATTAGTTGAAGCCTTTGCTTTTTCTTTGCCTTAAAGTCACAAGGCAGTGGAAGCATGCAGTAGGTGAGCCAGGGTGCTCTCTTCTGTGTGTCTGTGCAAGTAATGATATATTGTGTGTGTATACCTGCTCCTATGTGGGATATCAAACAAAAATTTAAGTCACATTGTTTGTTGGAAGAAATGGGCAAGCATCAAACAAATCCACCTAAGGAGCTGTTGAATCAGATCTTAACTGTGCTACAAATAATAGTCTTGTCAGAGCTCTCTACACACACAGATTGAAGTCTCCTCAGCCTGCAGGACAGATTGCTTTGCAGCACCAGGGGCATCACATCTTGTCACACGGCATCCAACCAGTGTAGGAAAATTACGTTCTCAGGTACTTCTGAATAAGCCTCATCTTTGAACAGGACAAAGCTCCTGCCTGCATCTCAGAGTTGAAGGAAGACTCGGTTATGTGTGATAGGAAATGTGTCCAAAGGGATCAGTTTCTACCCACAGCAAGATCAGTGTGGATCTGAATAGCAGACATGGTCAAGGCAACCTTGCGGCTGAAGAAGGCTTCTCTGAGAGTTTCCAGCATGAGAACTAGACCAGCTGGGTAGCAGTTTGTGGCATGTGAACTTCTCTTACTCTTCTCACAGACCTTAAAGGCTTACTGGCAAAACACTGCTTTAACCATGTGGAAACATGTTAACAAGCAGAAACCCATCCAAGCCATGTCTCATAGAGCTCCCAGATATTAGCAAGTTTGGCTCTTCATATTTTCGATCATGAGAAGCCATATTTAGCTCTTAGTGCTTGTGTTGAGTCATGTGTTACATAGCTCAGGATTTTCTGGGGTTTGGTTCATCTTTCCTCCCTATGTATCTTGATGCCTTTCATTCTTTGTGTGTTTTTGTTTGGTTAGTGTGTTTTGGATTTTTTTTTTTCTTTGAATATATTTTGATCTAACAATCTTGTCCTGCTTCAGAAGTGCATCTGGGTCACTGAACTTTAATTTTGTCATCCTTTCCTCCCAAGTAAAAGATCATGGGATGGATCCTTTTCAGAAGTAACTGGTTGCAAGCCAAATCAGAAACACAACCTAAACATGGCTGACAGGCAACTGTGTTCAGCTGAATTGGATAGGCTGGGCTTAATTCCTTCTCTCTGAACTGCAAAAGGATGAACACAGGCCAGCAGTGACAAGATAGTGCTTAAAAGCAAATTCTTATCTGTTATCTGTGCTTCAGGAAACAGAGCTGAAACAGACTTTCATCCAGGTTTCATATTTTGTAAGGGTGAATACGAATAAAGTCTTGTGAGGTATGGTGAAAAATAGACCTTGTTGTGGGTAGCTGGGAGAGTTTAGTGACTCATCAGCAGTTTTTTCTGCAGTGGAAATTCATTAGTCTGTCAAAAAGACCCTAGGAGTAGAAAAAAGATCCACTTGTTAGCTGTCTACAACAATATCTGCCAAAAATTGTCAAGCACTGACAGGACAGTCTTGGAAGGGGTGAACCAGACACCTGATACTGATCAGCTGTTTTTAGTTTTTCTGCAAGAGTTGTTGGAAAAATTCTGTGACCCTACTGGTTTTGTCAGATTGGACTCAATCTGGCAATATCAGGGCAGGTAGGGTCCTTCCCTAGCATAAAGGGCGTGAAGCTCAAGTTGAGCTCTTGCATGAACAAGAACAGAATTGAACCTAGGTTTCCTGCAGCCAAGCAGAAAGCCCGGGGCACCAGCCTAACAGGCATTTTGAAGTGAGTTTGTCCGTCTGAATTTTCAACAGAAAAACAGTCCTTGAGGTGTTCATCTTAGAGATAACAGTACTTTAATGCATGTGTGTTTTAGAAAGCAGATTGCCCTCAAATCCGATTCTAGTCCTAATTCGAGTTAATCACTGCGCACATTGTAAAAGTTGGATTTTTTATCAGACAGAGAATCAAGGGACTAATACCACGTGAGGGGAAAAAAACTCTGTTTCCTCAGAAACTAGTTTGCTTCAACATGTCCGTGACATCCCAGCGCCCCATGCAGTGCTTTGTCGTGGTGGCCAGATTAATTATAGACTTTAATTTGGAACAAGAAACAAAAGAGGGAGTCTAGGGGAAGATGACCTCATCACCCTGCTCATCTTACATTGCTCTTTTACACACACAAAAAAAAATCAAGGCAGCACACAGAGCAGCAGACAAAGTTATCTACATAAAGGTTTCCTTTGGCTGAGGAGAGGAAGGATAATGTAAGAAAAGGATCATTGTTCATCTGGAAAGTCACAAGGACAGGTTTGAGTGTTCATCTTTTCCAGCGAGCATGTTTGCTTAAGCCCCACACCTTTAAAAGTTTCTATTCAAGCAGTATGCCCTTGGGCTAATTTCTCCATCTCTTCTGCCTTAGCCTCGACTTGCTACAAGCCTGGGAATTTTTAGCCTCTGTGAAACAAAATGCTTTCTATTACCCTGATAAAGTCCTATCTGCTATACGAAGCTGTTATAAGAAGGTGCAAGAGGGAAGTGAGCAGTGTTGGCATTTTACAAGGGATAGCTTTGTGGCTGGCAGACCCAGTGGTATTACAAAGCAAATGTTCCAGGTCTGCCATTAATTATCTAATTTCAAATTAGTAGTTTATGGTCCAATTTGCAAAGACCTAGAAGGAGAGGCTAGCACAAAGAGGAGACAGTGTGTGGCCACTCTTAATTTGTTGTTGTTTTTTTTTCCTGAGAAGAGGCATCTAACCACTGATTCTACCCCTTTACCTGCAAACACAAATGTACCCCGTTAGTGAGGCTGTCACTTCTCTTCTGTAGGCTAGGAGGCAGCAGCTTTGCTGCATGCAGTTCTGCATCTTTCGCACCTGAAAGATTTCTGTACAATACACTCTTCCCTACAGTATCTGATCTTGTAGTCATTCATTCCATCAGTCCTCTCTTCCTTGTTTAATTTACACTCGCCATTAGACTAAAACCCAAAAGTTGTAGCTTGGTCTTTTGCTGTTGATTCTGCACACTGTCATGCTGCACCATTCAAACCACAAAGCCTTCTGCTGTTAATTCAGTATTGTTAAAATTATTTCTACACCAATTTATTTTAATGGCTAAATGTCAAATCAATAATGTAGTTCTAAGCAAGATACTTGCTTGCAGGGTTTCCAGATTATCCGTATAACCTTACCTTCAACAATCTGTTTGTTTCCCTTAGCATGTCAAAATTCCAAATACATTTTGTTTCTCCATAGTAACCAATAAGAGGAAATGAGAAGAGCCTAAGTAACCCTAAAACTGTCAACAGAGCGGAAGGATGCTGGCTGTTTCTCAGAGGTACTGACAGATTGTCCTTGTGGTTTTCATTACTACATCCGCACTCCTTGGAGCAGGGGTGAAGGCAAGGACAGAGATGATGTTGGCTAAAATGGGACATCTAGAAAGGCCTGGAGGTGTATTTGGCAGGTGGAGCACTCTAGCACTCTGTTGGTCGACCTGGTTGTTCAATGTGTTAATTAGGTTTCCTTCTTTCATTTGGCTTTTATGGGAAGAACTGTCAAGAACTTCCTGGATCATGAAGTCTAATCATCTGCTATCACAAATCATATCCTGTTATTACGGTTGTAAATTCGTCTTGTTTGGTCTTTGAAAACAGGAATTTTTGTGCCCTTATCACATACTTCCAATAATCATAAACTGCTGTCTTATTTCTGTCTTTTAGTTTGAAGGAGACCTGGGAAAATACTTCTGAGGAGGTGCAAAAGTAGAAATTGAAAATGCCTGCCTTACTGACTTTTTAAAAGTGTGGTGAGCACTTTGCATTTAAAAGGTGTTTCTGTGGTTACCCAATCTGGAGTAAATCTAATCCAGTTCCTCTGAGAGGACAAAAGTAAATCTCAGTCCTAAAACCAGCTGGTGTCTGAAGAGTTAACTGGACACGATGATTCAGCAGCTGACACAGAGCAGCCTGCTGCATTTCTTGCAAGGTGATCAGTTGGAATGTTTTGAGGTTTGGTTTGGTTTGGTTTAGTTTAGTTTTGCCCCTGAAACTTAGCTTTTATACATTAAGAGACTAAAACAAAAGTTAAGGTTTTTGTTTGGCAGGCGTTAACAAAAAGTTTCGTACTCATTCCGCCTGCTGCTCCCAGCCTTTCAACCTCTCTCCCACCTCCTGCTTTTCTGGGTGTGCCAGATCTGAATGCAACCTGGCCGTTTTTAATCTCTCCGCCCTGCCCACCCGGCGGCGAGGGGCGGGCTGGCCGTCGGGGAGCGGCGGCTCCTGCCCCGGCAGGCTGGGCACGCACCTCCCGCGCTGCTCCCCGGGCACCGCCGGCGAGACCCATACGCCAGCGGCTGGCACCGCAGAACTGGAGTCATCTGAGCCCTGGGTAAGTGCAGCAAGGAGAGAATTCATTCATCGGAGCGGTCTCGACTTAGCTTTTTACATCGGTGGGAGTAGCGTAGAAACTTCATTTAGGAGAAAAGTGCTGTAGCATCAGGGACCAGTAAGTGGCTGGGTAGGCGGGTGGGCAGACGGAAGAGTGGCTGATGAATAAACTACACAGAGAGAAGACTGAAAGAAACAGCCCACGAAGTCCAAGGGAACTTCTAACATCACTGTCTTGGGAAAGTTTTATTTAGAGAAGAATTTCATGTCATGAACACTCGGAGAGTGAGGCAGAGGGTCGACTTTTGGTCCTTTGGGAACAAGTGGTTAAAAAGCTGTACACATAGAACTGCATCAGCACGTGATGCCCTCCTGTGCCTTATCCATAGTGCCTGCTGCCCTGGTACAAACACACCGTGTTTTAAAGCCGAGGAGGATGTGGAGGAGGAAGGCAGCTTGGTTCATGAACTTTTGTGGGAGGTTATTTCTTTTCTGATCAGACGGAGGAAAAGTAGGCTGTTTCCTTGTTGATAAAAACTTCCCTATGGTATAAAAAGGATAAACTGAAACATACAAAAAGCTGTATTAATTTTCCTCAGATATTGCTGAAGGGATAATGGAAATATCTGTCTGCCTGCTGAGGTGTTCAAGAAAGGGAAGCTTTGGAAGCAGGTTTTGCTGTGAGATTTAACAGCTCTGAGCTGCTCTGTATAGAATTTCAGTGGGTGAGTGAGCAATTCAGATTAGTCAAGCACTGCATTGTTAGGGGACTTCAGTGTTTTGGTATTTGTTGAAAACACAAAAAAATGCATTGCTCTCGGGTAGGCTGGAATAAGCAGCTGGATTTACTCATAAGTGTGCATTTGGAGCTGAGCTCTGAAGTGCAGAAAGCAAAATTCATCTGACTATGTCGTGGTCTATAAGAAGGCATAATGTGATGAAACTTCCCCCGCCCCCTTATGTTATTTTTAAGCAGCACTTTGTACTGCAGAATCATTGTGTAGGAGCATGTATGTCTGAGCACTTTGAGATCATGCTGCGTGAGGACATCACAGATACTACTATATTTGGCCTCCTGACTACTGGCCCCACTTTCTTTGTAACTTTTACTTTGCATTCCTCACAGCCAATTCCAAAGTGCTCAGTTCAACATCAACCCTTTGTACTTAGTCTGGTAGGATTCGTAGTTTTCTGTGGTAGATCAGCACTAAAATTCATTCACCTATTTCTAAACTCATCGCATAACAGGGAAGTAAGGTGGAGCTACTTAAATAACCATTGCTATATATTTCCCATGCAGATTAAAAGGTCATAAGGCTTTAAAGTGGTTATGTAGCTGAAACATCTGTGTATTGGTATTGGTAAATCAGTTCAGTGGTTAGTTGTTCATGCTATTAAAACTCCACAATTTCTAATCTCAGTTTTTCCATGTTGCTTTCCAACTATCACATACAGCAATTTTTCTTCTATACTGTTCTGTGTAGATGCTTACAGACTGATTGTGCCTGAATCTCATACAGAGCATATTAAATAGATTTGTTTTGTTTTTTGATGTGTGGTAGGGTTGTTGGTTTTTTTTTTCCTATATAGTTGTTATGCATATTTTCTGAACATTCCTGGGTTTATACATCCCTGAATTGTGGATGAAAGATCAGGTCATAGTGGTCCACCAGGATCCAAGCCAGGCTACATAACACAAGTGAACTTTGTTCCCTTCTTCATGTCTCTTTCTTCCAAAATCTTAATATTATTTCAGTTCTTTTGGCTTCAGGATTGCACCAGAGGTAACAATCATCCAAATATTTAACAGAATCACTGCACAGCAGCAGTGCTCTCTGCCCCATAACATTGCCCTGTTTCTCTCTGACCATCCTTACCTGAATGAAATCTATGCACATCCCTAAGTGCATGCTATTGAACACACATTTACAGATGACAATAAGTAAGATGTACAAAATTGTTTCTATCTGAAAGTGGCTCCTATTGGCTCAGTGTAGCAAGAGAAATTCCCTTTTGTCTCTTTAGCAAAATTGCTTCTTGCAGAATACAGGAGCTCTGCTTTACATCTCTTTTAACTGCTGTATTGTGCAAAAATGCAGACAGCTTAACTAGCCAAGGAGTATCTTCACTGTGTAGTGAAATCTGCTTGGCAGCTGGCCATACATGGGCAGACCTGGTGATCCCCTTTCCAGGTGGTCCCTTGCTAGAAGATGAATAAAGTAATGTAAATTAAAAGAATCAACCTCAAGTTTAAGCTGAACTCCAGAGCTTTACCAAAGCTGGAAGCTGTTCAGTAGAACTTATCTTATTGTCTGTTTTGCAGCTGCCTCGGCATGTACAGGTTCCAACTGGGACCAATAGAGAATCACTGAAATGTTGTCAGGAATGCTGATCTGGGAGACTTTCTGTCATGACCTGAGGTTCAGATACTCTCACCAGAGCTCCTGTCCTCAAGAGATTTTCAATCTGCTTTGCAGGCCAAAAAGATAATGAAGGAGCATTTAAACTTTGGTGTACTTACATGAATGTGGTTTACAAACTGTTGAAGCAGCCGGGTGCTGCAGGCACCATCCTCCAACCAAATCAAAAGTAAGGCTGCTTTTGGCTGAAAAGGGAATTGCTTTGTCTGCTGGACGTTGTTCATTCTCTGTACCCCAGCATTACAGTGAGTAAGAAGGGAAATAAAAGGATAAGAATTGTTTTTTTTTTTCCATCAAGGATCATAAGAAAGTGACCTGCCTATCACAAAAACAGCAAATCAGAAGTTTCACATGTGCTCAGTGATTTTTAGGTGTGGACAGCATAAATCTGCATACTCTGGAGCTTCACATACATATAAAGACTCAGTGGTGATAGCCAAAAGTTCAAGTATACAGGATTCCAGTAACTGCCCTCCTATTAAACTCTGTTGAATTAATGGAGCATAATGCTACCAGTGCTATCTCTATCTATTCTTTGTGCTCAGAAAATGTTTACCACTTCTATTTAATGATTTGTTAAAGGTTCACACTATGCAAGAGAAAGAGATAAAATAGGCAGGATTAGTTCTTATTGTATCTTCAAGCTACAAAACCACCACAACGCATCCCTGAACAGTCAGAGCTCCCTGGGAGTTGCAACCAAGGCCATCCCCTATTTCCTCCACTCTTTCTGGAGAACACAGAGATTTAATTTCCCAGCTTGCTACATTTTGTATTGTGTTTGGTGCCTATAACTTCGCTGTCTTTCAAATTCTGTAATTAGCAGCCAGGCTTGCCTGTACAAGCAAATGCTCCAGATTCTGAACAACGCCTTCCACGACAGCCAACCTGCACCCACGTGCACCGATAGAGCGCTTCAAATCTGCTCTTTTGGCTGCCTTCCCTAGTTGCAGGAGACACCTTTTATCCCTAGCCTAGCAAGCCTGCCTCCTTCCCTTGCTGGCAGAGGGCAGGCAGGGGTTAACATTTCTCCCTATTCATTAATGCCTGCGCTAGCCAGTGGCCGGGCGGTGGGGCAGACCCCACGGTGGGGGCAGCTCCCAGCCCCAACGTCCTGCCAGTTCACCCCGCTGCTATAGCAACAGATTGGGAATGCCTCTGTCTCGGCCATCCCTGCCTCCATTCAGAAATGTCTGGTTTGCAGACAGCTTTATTGTCTGCCGGACAGTTGTCTTTCCATCAGCTTCCAGAGAAGCAGCTTCTTCTCGAAGACAAAAGCCCTGGCACAAAAGGAGAGGCTAAACCCGGCTCAAAGTTTAAAGGGGGAAAATGTCTCTTAATTTATGTTTTCACTTCAAGGGAGAGAGAAGAAAAATCATTCCATCCTCTCCAAAATGATAGTTCATGAAGGAGGAGAGGGGACATAATTAGGTTTTGCTGGGATTCAGTAATTGCTTCCTGATTTCTCATGAAACTATTTACGAGGAGACCGGGTCACCCACAGGGCTGTGTGGCACAGTTTTTATGCCAGCATAGTTAAGATGCTGCTATCTGACAACTGCTCAGAGCCTATAATAAAAGAGTTGGGTTTCAGTTTGCTTTATGTATGAACCAATTCTCATATCCAAAATCATCAGTATTGCTTGACCCCAAGGAACAGTTTTGTTCAGATCCAGATCAGAGAGCTCAAGCACAGATTTTGCCACATGTCAAGTAGATATCTCTTGTTTTCTAGGCTTGCCCCATTATGTTGTGGTGCACAGATCATGAGCAAATTTAGGAGGAAGGATACTGCTGAGTTAGTAAATACAAGATTTAATCTTCCAAGCTGTTAGCATTTCTAGAACATTAAAATTCTGATTAAAATAAACACACTCCCTTCCAGTACAGTCTGTTTCTTTCCTCGTCCCAAGCAGAAACACACTTTCAATAAGCCAGAGGGAGGGTAGAATTCTCTTTTATGACTTCAAGCACTCATATGCACATTCCCTAACAAATCCTACAAGAAATGCCGTTTCACATGAACTGTTAGAATTCCAAGCTTTCCATAAGGTGTTATGTCTTCGTCCACATGACTGGTCTTTTTGTTTCCCCCGTTTGACCTTGATATGACCTTGATGAGTGGTAGGAACCTGTGAACTGGGGAGATCCAGTGCAAGATCAGATTACATCACATTCATAAGTCACTTTAAATATTTCTTGTAGACTTGTTAACATAGTAGATGCTCACCAATTTTTCATCTGATGTCTGGTTCTGACACTTTGTAAGTACTTTATCCACTGTACCAAAAAAGCCAGTGGGCAAAAAAAAATTCTTCCTTCCCCCTCATATTTCCTTAGTCTATTGAAAAAAAAAATCCTGCAGCTTTATCATATGAAGAAAAACATCTGTTTTCTTACGAAGTGATCACTTTATTTCTTGAAACATTAAAATCCAATGTTCACTAGTGAACTGAGGCACTTGTCTATAGCAGTGGTGGTGTTTTTAGGCATCCTCAGTGCCTCTGGTCCATCAGATACTGCAATAGGGTTCTTTACCTTGTTGTCACCCATTCATTTCTTGAATATCTATTTATAGGAATACATTAATGTTATTTTTTTTTTTCATTTTATACCTTGGTACCTCTCTTTTCAGGCTTGATAAAGTCTTTGTATTACCTTATTATCCCATGTTAGTTGTTTCTCTGATCCCTGTTGTTTGGGCAGACCTCAGTTCTTTCAAGGCTCTTCTGTAAAATCTCACATGGCCCTTCAGAAAGCCATGCTTTGTTTACAGGGCACGGCAGCTGTGGGGGCCTCTGTTGTTTTCTTTCACATTGGTCACATTCTGTACTCAGCTCTTGTGTCTCAGCCACCACCAAACCAGCTACACGATTTGGTGACAGTGGCACTAAGGTTTCCCATCACATTTGATTTGGCTGGGGATTAATTGGCCAAGGTAGGAATTATAAAAATAGAATTAATTTTATTTTCCCCAAGCCCCCTCCCCCAAACTGTATACAGAACTAGTTTGGGCTTATTTACAGGCTCTGTTTTGGTCAGAAAATCTTCACAGGATGCTCATGGGCAAGTTTAATGATTTAGGAAAGTCAGAAAATGGAAGGACTAAGCTACAACGCAGCTTTACCCCACTTAAAAATCAGACTGAGCAGAGAATCTAAGGGAAGCAGCTTTTACTCATGGAGGTGAGGCAGGAATTTAGTGGTGATTCCTTGCTGAATTTCTCTGTCAGTTGCCTCTGAAACTGCAAGTTATATGCACATAGTGCATCTACATGGCAAACGTCTGAGTGTCTTCAGGCACAGATTCTATGAGGCAAAGATTTGTGGAGCAGCACTGCTTCAGCAGCACAGGGGAGAGACAAACTGCTGGCTTCTTCCTCAGCTTGGGGTAGCAAACAGGGAGTCAGGACACGATGTGGTCCAAGAAAAGCCAGGTCCAGGTGCCCCTGGCAACTCTTATCTCAAATGGACCTAAGAACCTGCCAAACTTGCAGATTTGTTGGGCGAGTGACATGGACTATGCAAGAGTGGTGCGGCAGCAGAACTGCACCAAATGGTGCAAAAATGGAAGCCACGTAAATGTGGGAGCCATCCAAAAGCAGGAACAGTCCAAAAGTGGGAACTCTCCAAAGTGGGAACTCTGTAAGGTGGGAATCCCATGCTTTTTTTCCTTCTCTGTGATTTTCCTTAGACAGTGTGTCCACTTGCCATATATACTGGTGATGAAGAATCCAGCTAATTCCAGCGTGGGCTTTCCCATGAGTCAGTACCCATGTGGAAAGGCACCTTTTGCTTTTCCCCCTTCAAGCCCACAAGGAGGGGAGGAAAGCAGTTTTCCGTGCCTCTTCTTCCATTCAAGCCTCAGGAGACAGAGGGTGGGGGAAAGAAGGGATTTGGAGTGCCTCCTGAAGAAAGGCTGTAGTCAAGTGGGGATGGGCTCTTCTTCCAGGCACTCAGCAACGAAACAAGGGGACACAGTCTCAAGCTGTGCCAGGGGAGGTGTAGGCTGGATGTTAGGAGGAAGTTGCTGGCAGAGGGAGTGATTGGCATTGGAATGGGCTGCCCAGGGAGGTGGTGGAGTTGCCATCCCTGGAGGTGTTTAAGAAAAGACTGGATGAGGCACTTAATGCCATGGTCTAGTTGACTGGATAGGGCTGAGGGATAGGTTGGACTGGATGATCTTGGAGGTCTCTTCCAACCTGGTTGATTCTATGATTCCTGAAATGTGGATGTGATCTAGCAGGTCATCAGGGTACAGGGCAAGTTTAGTGGGGTTGAAAAAAAAAAATCAGTCTCTCTGTGAAGGACTTGCTCCTAACGTCCAACCTATACTTCCATTTAGCTTTCTGTGCTGTTATTTCATACAGGGATTGCCCTGACTCTTTCATTAAAGTCCTGTCCCATCCAGACCCTGTATCCTGTCTGATTTCTTCATGCCAGGACAGAAATTTTCAGGATTCTTTGTTAATCACCTTTAAAGCTGACAACTTATTTTCTCATATATGTGTATACACATATAGCAAGAGGCTCACTGAGATAGCCATCTCCACAGGATTATTTTGATGTTTTTCACTCTCTCGATCTTACAAAGAAGGAGATGACTTGGCAAATCCACTACCTGAATTCCTTCCCCTCTGCACTCCCATCAAAAGAACAGAGAGCATCACCTGGGGGAGAAAAAGGACACACAGCTGAGACTAGGTGGTGATGGGGGAGATAAAGCTTAACAGTAAAAGAAGAAATCGGTGTGGCTGAGAAGCTATGCAGGACCAGCATCAGGGAATTTGGGGCCTGTATACCCCGTATTCTGCCCTGAGGCAGAATTGTAGCTTGGAGGGAAGATGCCTGCCAGAGATAAGATGGGAAGTTACAATTTGTGCAGAGAGGAAGGAAGCATGGGTTTCCTTTTCACTTCTCTGACAGAATGCTGTGATAACATCATGAGTTACCTCTTTCCAGTCTTCATGTGTGGGTCTCCTTTGGTCAAATTCACATTTAACAGTGAAGCCCATGCCTTTCTGTTTGCTGTAATCAACGCTAGCATCAGGCAAGGGAGAGAAGAAGAAATGGCTTTTTGGCTCCTTTCTGTTTGGGTGCTTCTGTGGAGTGACCCTGAATAATCCCATGTACTTTGGTGTCTTCACACACACACGCAAAATGGAAAACACAAAACTCCAGATGACATAAAACAGATAACAGATCAGTACTTGGTTCTGTGGATTTCCTGCAATTGTGAATACCTGCACAACAGCTGGGGTTTTATGGCAGGAGCCTGGGCTGAAGCAAGAGCTGCACTGAGTCCCAGACCTAGAACAGACGAATGTGTCATAAAACAAGCTGTTCCCTTCTAACAGACTCCCAGGCTGGTCAGCAGCTGCCTTGAGGTTGGAGATGGAGTGCTGATAGCAGCATGGGATAATAGCCAGACTCTCTAACTGTGTCAGAGGGCTGTACAGCAGGAATAGTTAACTAAAACGTGTTTGCATGGGCATGATGATGAGTTTTCTGTCTTACACAATCCTTGGGAGTCCTTTTGTTACATGAATTTGAAGTTGGCTGAAGTTGTCAATAGTACAGTCATGCCAGTCAGACTGGCAGGGCAGGCACAAACACTGATGATACGATTCTGCTTTTAGAAGCACTCTCCCAGACATCCCTTCTCACATCCCTATAGTTTTACTAGGTGAGCAAAAAAGTGAATACAGTGTCACCACAAAGGAAGTTGAAGTTAGGTTACCACCTGTGGGAATATTTATTCTTACTATGTCTTGTCTTCTTAAACTTAGTCAGCATGTATCCAAAACACTTCTTTAAAGGCCTCAAGCAATACACACCCTGACTCAACTCTGCAACCACTTCTGCAACACTGTAATGTGTATTTTGAAGACAGTTTATATACAGAATGAAACGGTGTCTTTATCTGACTGTAATGAGCATGTTTCAGTATCTGTTGCTGCAAGAGTTTGCTTTCTAAGGTCTTAGTAATTGGAAATTGCAGAGTGTCTCTCAGTGTTTTTACTCGATGTAAAGCCCTTCTTGTGTGAGATCTCTGAGCTTCTACCTGAGAAAATATTTAGGTCTTTCAGGTGCACAGTTAAAATAGCAGGTACATGGAGTCTTCACAGCCTTACAATCCCAAGGTGAGGAGCAATTCAGTGCTTACCTTACACTCTTGGAAAAACTCTTGAATCTCTTTCCATTTTATAAATGTTCTCCAGCACACCCTACCACTTGACCTGGATATCTCAGGCCTTTCATTGTCTCAGTCCTTGCAAAAAGAAAATTGAAACAAAATCAGGCATGAAATACTTCATTTTTTTTCTAACAAAATAGTAGGGATATTTGTGTTTGTATAGGAACAAGTCTCCCAGATTGTCATTTGTAGTGTTCCAACATTGTGCAAGGCATATGCATTAAAAAAAAACACTCTGGATTTTATATAATTTTTTCATATGGTATTTTCCTTAGAGAACTGGAGAGATACATTCTTTGGATCATTAGTTTTGCCTTCAATTAATACCAAGTCAGTCTTGGCAGAGGGAAGCATGCTATACTCTGTCACTCTTTAGAAAAACGGTTATTTGTCATACTTAGATCTCAGGCAAGAGTATCACTGACTAGTGCTAGAGGCCTTTCTGGCTAACTTCCAGTATTTTTTGTGAAATTCTTCTCACTTGTATATAGTGTGGACAGTGCTCTGCTTCTCATTGTATGGGAGGAACAAACAGTAAGAAGCAAATACCCAACATTTCTCCTAGCAGTTCACAGCCAGTCCTGGACTTAGGCATCCAATCTTAGCTGTGCAGCTTCTCTACCTTTCTATTTGTTCTCATCCAGATACATCTACTTCCAAGCAGCAAGTGCACAAAGAAATTCCTTGGCATGCATGAGTTAAGTTTTGCTCAGCTAAGGATCACAGCTTCTACTGTCTTCAATTATTTTATTCCCCATAGAAGCCCCCTTGCTTTGTCCATTTGGCTTGTATGATCCCTTAGAAAGCTCACAGACTTTCACATTACTTGGCTTTTCTACAGAGAGGGCAGAAATTGCTAGTTGGTGATCACTTAGAAAATTCCACAGTTCAAATTATTACATAAGTCTTTTGCAGCCCATTCCAATGTCATACCTTCTGCATCATGCTCCTTGTACTTATCACTTGTTGAAGGTGGGGGCATCGCATCAGCAGGTGTATCCTCAGTAATATCTACATGGGTAAGGCATTACATATAGACCAGGCTATCTGTTCTGTTTTCTCATGCTATTTCCATCCAGCCTCCCTCAGTCTTTGTGTTATGTGATGGAAGTCCCTCCAGGAATGAAAAGAAAAAATCACCTACACACCTATGGCTTTGTGTAGGTGGCTTCTCTCACCTCTGTGTTGAGCACCTCACCTGTTGATTCATAAAACTTCACTGTAGCATGGAGCTCCCATATGCTTTGAGAACTGGCCAAACTGACTACCCTCATGTAGTTACACGATCTTTTCTGTAGCTTAAACAGCAAATGGTTGCGTAACAAGTTACAGAGGGGAGAAATATTAGCATAAGCTTCAGGTTGAAGTGGATCACTGTTGACTTCTGCAGTCTATAAATATGTATCAGCCTGTGTTGTCTGTCTTTACAATTCATCAGGTAACTAAATTAATCAACTGAAGTTGAAGGTTCCATGTGGCCTTACAGTAGAAATTGGGAAATGGGTCCTTGGGTTTTTTTAAGTAAGAGCAGGGGCATAGTTTGTAAGTCATTTTGGTACTGCTCAGGGTAAAGGTAGCATGTAAATAAGAAATTACCTCTTGTCTGGATAACCTGAGATGTGCAAGCAAATCCGGCAGACAGGATATGAGCTGCTGACATGATATGATATAAAACTTGATCCTGAGAAATGCCTTGGGTGTAAGAATGAGGAAGTTAATGCTACTATTTTTAAATGTTGTGGGGAGCCAGAAGTGTTTGCAGTAGCACATTCTGAGGATGAGAAATAACCAATGTCTGTTCTTTCTCCTCGTTCCCTCATCACATTTTTCACTGTGCCGTAGATGTTTGTATCTTTGTCTATCATCATAAATTTTAATTTTGTACCTCTTTGTGTCAGTCATGAAGCAAAGCACATTCCTTCTTTTGCTGATGTATTTTGTTCTACCTCTTTCTAAATTATGCACAGAGATGGACATCAGTGTTTATTTCTATGCACAGAGAATTCAGCTCTGGTACAGTCTTAACCAACATCCCTGCATCCTGACTTGTCTTTTTTTGCCACAGAAGCAACACATCACTCGGCAGGAGTGATGTTGACTTAAGTCATGCAGGAACTGCTCACCTAGGAATTAGAGATAAGTTATTTTGTGCTGGCTACCAAATTGTCATCAGCTGCTGTTACCATTTGTGGTCACTGTCAATACAGTTTCTGAACTAAAGGACTGGCAATAGCAAACTTGGAGTGTTTCAAATGTCTGATGCACACAATGGTCTCCAGCCTTCAATTTTCACATAACTGTGGGAACATTTCTTGCATTTAATTAGCAGAGCCAATCCCCCATTCTTATGCAGTACTGCAAGCTGCCTTTTGAGTCCTCATCTTGATGCATGAGACCATAGCATGAGTATGTTACACTGCAGTCAAAAGTTATGCTGCTTAACAGGACCCTAAATTCTGAGAGAATCCAGTAGCTGACACATTTTCACCTGCAGTCTGGCACTGCAAATGTCAAGCATGTTCCTTCCACATGGTACTATTTCAGTAATTGAAGACAAAAGTTAAGAGGTCTGCAAACCCCTGTATTTTGCTACCAGTCTATTGTATATTGCTTGTAAAATTATGGCATTATGAAGTAGTATATTGCCTGTGTACGACAGATTTATGTAACTGCCCTTTGCAGAAGGGAGTTTATTCAATGGATGCTAGTATTAGCTCCTCCAAGATAGAGTGAGATTGTCTTTGCATTTGTAGGATGGGCTACAGATTCATTCTACTTGCTAAATATCATTAACGTTCTGGAACATCCTGGGCTAGCAGGAGCATTTTGCCTTTTTTTTAATTGCTGCCAGAATATTTCTTCCTGAGTTCCATGGTCTTGTCTCAGAGGTAGTTCCACTATTGAAGGACATACTGTATGCACTACTGATCAAAATCAGAGGTAAACAGTCCCCTGTGGATGGAAGCTAAGTCCAAAGTACACTGAGAGGCAAACTGACTTCCTTTGTCTTCCCCAGTGTATTTTGAAAGGAACTGCCTTTGAAAAATACCATGTGTGTGTCTTCTCTTGTTCTCCCTTTGGATGAAAGGTGGAGCAGAACAACTCCTCCTTCTCCAGAGAACCTATCATTCTTTTAGCAATCCTTCTGCTAAAACAGGTTCAGCGTTGTGTTTCCCATCTCTGCTCTGTCCTTACACACACAGGCTTTTGTCTGGTCTAGCCCAATGTACATACTCCAGTAGTAGTAATAATGACTAAGGCTAGGGTGTAGTAGTCTTTGTAACCTCCAGACTGAACACACCTTGCTGGGAACAAAGTTAGATAACAGAGCAGCAAAACTGTGTCAGTCGTGTCTATGCTGTGTCTTCGGGGACGAAAACAAAGTTGCTTTGTAATGTAGGTATGCTTAGTTGCTATGATGTTTACGTTTGTTTAATAGAAGTATGTTCTAAGGAAAACAAAACAGGGTTTAATATTTTCTCTGCCACTTAACATGAGAATTGTTCACAACTTGGCTGAGTCTAGCCTTAATTATAAAACAGTTACAAAAACCTTGTATCACATAAATGGCGTGAATTCTTTAAACAGGCATAGTCTTTTCTAAACCTGTTACAAATCTTGAGACTTCTAATTGTGTCAGTCTTAATGTACCACCTTCTGGCCAGCTAATGGAAGCACATGAACTGATCTCCAGGAAAAACATGCTTCCTAGATCTGTGACTCTCAGATGGATTGGAATCAAAAAGCCTCTTCCTCTGTAGTAGTTATGAGACCCAATTTGGGACCACTGTTTTACATCTGTTTTACCCTTTTAAAAAGTATGGTACAAGAACAAAGTGTATTTATTTACATTTCTTTTTAAAGTAGTCTGCTGAATAAAACCCCAAAGAATGGTGCATTTAAGTGATAAACAGTGCTTTTCCCTGGACTGCCTGCCTTCTGGCTATCACTAGGACAGTCTTACTCCCTTTTAAAGTTCCTTGCTGCCTTTAGTTTACTACCACTTAAATGCTGCATGATCTGAAGAACTATAGCTGATAAATTGGTATTAATTTGAGACCCAGGCATATTTGCACTTACATCCCAAAGCTATAGATCTACCTTTGCTGCAGTGTTTGGGTGATTTCTAGTTGTGGATTTATACCTGACTGTAATCCTGTCTAAGAATGTTAGTACACTAACTTCTAAGTATTTACAAACTAAACCCTAAGCAGTATATTTGGAAAGCATTTTTTCTGCATATGGTTAATTTGTGCATGAGGTGTGTTACAGATGCTTGGTTTGAAGACTGGCCAGGCACGTTCTGACTGCCCAGCCTACTGCAGAATACATAAGAAGCATCTGCAAAACTGTGGTTGCAGCCAAAAACAGGCAGCATAGCTGAGATCTGAGTTAACTGCACATATCTTATGATCTTATGAGTTGTGGAAATACTGTTTCTGTTATTCCATACCACATCTGAAATGTTGATTTTTCATAAGCCAGAATTTTAACTAGTCAATAAACATTGTAAAAGTTTTACAAAGTAAAAATATTGAACATCTTAAAATTAAATTGTACAGGAAATCTAATTAAGTTATCTTGAATATTTTCTTTACTTGAGGAATAATGACAGGGCTCTGATTCTATTTCAGTCTTTGTTTAATTAGTTTCTCTGTTTGAATAAAGATAAACAGGGGAAAAGAAAACAGATGAGATCAAGACAGGCACTCAAATAGCATAACTGGTTGCAATGAGACTTCTGGATGAAACTAGCATTGTTCTTATGGGTAATCAGATATCAGTTACTTAGTTATCAGTTAGGGCAGGCTCTGTTGTTGGGAAGGTGTTCTATTCCCTCTACAGCAGCAGGAGACAGCATGAGTGAAGGAGACGCAATGCAAATATTTCAGGGCAGTAAAGCAAGGGAAGCATGAACACCTGAAATGAAGTAGTCCTGCCTCCCCATAAATATGTATGCTCGTGTGCAGGATAATAAAAAATACAGATACAGAATAACAAGATCTTAATTACAACAAAAGCCTCCACAAAAACATCTAGGATCCTTTAAGACAGGGCATGGAATCCAGTATTTTTCAACAGTTTTCTTGAAGTAGGAGAGCTACTGTAATCTAGCTGTGGGTGACTGGGTCATAATTTGCTTGTATTTCATCTTCAGTTTAGTATCTGCATGATGGTTTATGTTTAAAATTATTAGAGACTGGCTAATTGGAATACTATAATTAGATAAATTAGATCATTGGTAGTAAAAGGAAAATAATGGTGAGGTCTATATCATTCATTGGTTTGCTGGAAGGGATAAAAAGCCAAAGTGTAAACAATTTTGTTGCTTCTGCCTCAGAACCCTTGCTCCTTCCACTTTGCCTTTACTCTGCTTTTGTATCTTCCACTAACAGATAACAAGTAAGCTTTGCTGATTGTTTTGGTTTCTGTCTGGGAATGAAGAGAGAGAAAGAAAGAGAGGCTTTGAGCCCCTCCTGGGCACTTTCTTTGTCCAGAAGGGAGTTTGGATTTCTGTATTATTTCTAATTTGTATATAATCGTAAATACCTGTAAATGTATTGTATATATATTCCTGTAAATTTTGCTTTGCTGTGCTTATAGCTTGATCTTACTTCCAAGCCATCTGAGCTGGTCTGGTAAATTTCACTAGTGGTGGTGGGAAAAAGTTCCTAAGCCACCACAGAGACTCATGGGGATAAAGTACTTAAATGCAGATTAAACGCATTGTGTTTTAAATGAAGCTGGAAGCTCTTATTTGTACCTTGAGATTTTTTCACTTCCTTTGGCTACTAAATTTATTTGGAGAGTTATGGTGAATATGCAATACTTAACCAAGCAACAGACATCACACTTATGTTGTCATTAACCCACTACGGGGAACAGACTGTGTAGTACTGCAGATTTGAGATAAAACTACATCAGGTTTAATCAGGCCACTGATTTACATGGCCTAAATTTAGACACCTAAGTTCAAAAAGATGTAGTGTTAAAACATGACAGAGTAAGATGAACTGGAAAATTATCTAAAGATGAATCCATTCAACGTGACCTGAGGAGCCTGTCAAATGGGAGCAGAAGGAATAAGAAAGGGAAATTTAGAGATCAGGTCTATGACTTCGGTCTTTTATCCTGCACATTTTTCTGCTGGTTCCTTCATCTGTGATGATTTTGAAATGTTTCTTAGCTGTGCCATAAAATGCAAAGTTTGAAACATAACTTTTCTGTTAACACATTGGAGAGCTAGATTGCTGTTAAATTTTCGTATTTGGTGAGTTCAGCAGCAGGAGAAGAGGACAAGGACTGTGTGAACAGTCATCTCTTCCACATGTCAGATCTTGTAGAGACTTAAAGTCTACAGCAGTGCTTAAAAGTCCGTGTTCCAGCCTGCCAAATGTTGGTGGTCTAAAGTTTAAAGTAGAGCTATCTGAATTAAATGTGAAGTAAGATACTCAAAGTAGCAGAATGTCACACAGTGAATCTCTGAACTCATCTCTCTCTCAACAAAACGGATGAGCAATCAGAAATTTGAAAATCTAAGTTTTTGCTCAGATACACTTGTCAAAGTCATTGTCTGCCTTTTTGAAAGGTGAATAACACTCTCAAATCCTCTTTCTACTTCTGTGTCATAGCTTTGGTCATGAACGGCTTGCAGTGCCAATGTCCTTTAGCAGCTGGACTACTGCCTTTCCCCCAGGCATTTGTAAGGTGATACTCCCTGGTAGTTTTGACCAAAGTAATGTAAATAGAAAGAGAACCAAAGACTTCTTTGCTTTTAGTGAGTCACAAAAGGCCGATCATCGTCAGATAGTCCACATCTGTTCTAACAATGCTGGTTTTTAGTTTATCATACCGAAACAATTAACCATTTTGCTAATGAACACTTGCAAAGCCAACAAAACATTAAGAGATCCGTGGACAAGGAAAACTAAAACACCCTTACAGCGCAGGTTGGCATTTGTCCGCTGGGGATTTAGGTTTCCGAATTATTTAATGGCTAGGCAGTGATGTTTAGGCATGTGTGTGGTAAGGTATGGCCGGTGCTGATTGCGGGCAGCACTTAATGTAAGGGAGTGAATGCAAAGATGCATAGTTGTGTGGGCTGCTTGCTCCAGAGCTTACCTCGTGGCAAAGAAGACAGTGCTGTTGTCATCTTCACCTTGGTAAATCTGCCCCTGTGTTTTGCAGCTGGCTGAAGCAACCTCTCAGGTTGGAATCTGGCAAGGTCAGACAATTAAAAGATATTTTGATTTCTCAAAGTAAATTGCTTAGGAAAGCAAAGTCAGTGGGTCAAGAAGGAAAACAAACAAGTGCTTTGTTTTGATCACTTCTTTAATGCAAAAGTAGTCGTTGTCAGACAGAAGTCACTCTGGACTGAAGACTGTCCACACCCCATTAGCAAGCTATCACCTCGATTTATTTTGTAGGAAGGAAAATTCAAAACTCTTTAAAAAGCAAGTAGTTCATCTAGGAAATCACTTGCTTAAATGTCCTCTGCCAGACCTACTAAGGTGCTGCCAAATTGAAGGACTTCACATTTTAAACTTTTATCACCCATGTTCAGGAATACATCAAAAGTAAGGAATGAAAAAATGTGGAGTAATCGACTAAGCCATACTCAAGCAGTGACAAGATTTTCCACTATACTGTATTTGCCTTTGCAGCAGAGGTGCCAGCATTTCCCTTGGGATATGCACACTGTTTCATCTAGTTCTCAGCAACTTTCCTTGGATGTTTAGCTGCATTAGCTTATCGCTGTTTTTATCCTCCCTGCTATTAGCTCTCCTCTTAAGAGACAAAGCTAAAAACCTGTCTTTTATTTAGAACCACCTCTGTATTCTTCAGGTGTTTGTAAACCAAGTGTATGGTTCTTTGCCAGCAGGAGAATGTATTTTTTTGTTTTAGTTTCAAGAAGAAGTATTGTTTCACTTCCACAAATTAAACAACAGGTTATTGGGGTTTTTTCCTATAAAATAAAATGAAACTAATTATTACATATATGAAGCCATCTCCAGCTTCTGATTTATTTCTGGGTATCTGTGATCTGGAATAAAAAAGTAGTTACTGTTATAAAACTTATTCCATTTAGAAGGAATTTTTTAAGGTGATTGTGTGTTTTTCATATGGACTTTCGAGGACATCTTCTCATCTGCTTCTCTCAAGCTTACCATAGTTGTGGATCTGTATAATCAAATTTTGTTTCTGCAGTTCAGAAGCTAGTGTGTGGGAAAGAGGAAGATTATAATTGGAGGCAGGGAAGATGTGGTCCACTTTTATGAACCCCTGAACTTATGAACACAGGACTTGTAGAAGTCCTAAAAGAAATGGGGAGTATTTTTTTCCAGAAATATCATTTTAAAAATAGAGACCCTTATCATGTCTTAAGCAAGCCTTAGGTTTGCTTCAAAGGATTGCAGTCTTGCTGACCAGACTGGGAAGTGGTGACAGTTTCAATAGTTACTTAGATCACAGATGTACAACCATGCCAAAGTACTACATCTTACACTCATTTTTTGGCTTGTACTGAAGAGCAATGACTCGTGTAAAACATGAGGTCTCTATATCAGAAGCAAAAGTCCCAAATGGTAGCACTGTTGTATCATATGCAGAGCAAACCTGTGGTGCATCCAGAGAATACAATTTCATGCTGGCTGCTTATTTTGAAGAGTGCACAGATTCATTAGCTCAGTGGGAAGAAAATGGGGAGGACAGTTTTTAATTTCTGAACTCAGAGAATTTATGCTCATTTTGGAGCACACCACGTTACCACTGCAGCTGTCTATTCCAGAAGGAGCTGGGGTTGCAATGGCACAGTATGATGCAGGCTTCCAGAAAGTGCCTTGGCAGAGCCTGAGGCTTAAGAAAACAGTAGCCAGTAGTGCTATGTCCTGACAGAGGATGAGGGCAGCTTCCACCATACAATTCAAAAAGATGTCTTTCCTTATTCTAACATAAATCTTTAGGTCACAACTTCTCTGACAGATTTTTCAGACATCTGGCACCTGGCAGACTCTTTCCCACAGGGTAATCCAAAGAGTCTCTTTGCTGAACACGTCCTGGACAAAGATGCCATCTTAGGCACCTTTCATAGTGCTTTCATTGTATCTCCATATGCTGTTGTGGTAACAGCAAATGTGCATAAAAGTATGTGGTGGTAGAATGGAGAAGTGCTCTTCCTCAAGATTCATTCCCCCCTCCCTGCTGAATTCTTCTGTCGGACAAATGGTGTGGGGACAAAGAGGGAAAAATGAGAGTAAGAGTGAGAGGGAACAAAAGAGGCAAAGAACAAAAGGCAAGTGGAGTGGAGAAATGCAGCCTGGAGGTTTAGAGGGGAAGTTTTAAAACATCCCTACAACATGTGGGCTGAAGTTCTTTTTTTAGGTCATTATGTTGGAATGAGAGCAATGCAGCCATTGCTGTCATTCCTTTTGTGTTTCTTCCTGCATTCCTTTTCTGTGTTCAGCTGTCTGTTTCTTCAGTAATTCTAGTTAGACTGTTCAGCCTTTTAGCCAAGTCTTTTAACTGCCATTCTTGCCCACCCTTTGTTGAGCACACCAACTAATACGGTTTTCTTTTCGTGGAGATAACTTCAGAATAATTGGCTGAAATTTTCTCCCCCTCCCCTCTTCTTTTAAAGACAATTCCTCATCTCTCCAGGAAGATGAAGAGATAGATATGGAGGCTGTCAACTGGCAGCTAAACAACACTTCCACAAATGGGCATTCATCTACCCAAAACACAGTTCGCTTTCCCAGCTGGGTGACTTTTGATGACAATGAAGTCTGTTTTTCACCACAGAACTTTTCTCCCTTGAAAACAGACACCCCACCTGCAGAAACACAGACTCCAGATGTTAACTATAACCTCACTACATCCTTTAAGAAAAGAGAACGTCCTAAAAGCACATTGGGAGATCTCTCCAAAATTCAAAAGCTAGACCTTTCCTCCTTAACAAAGTTGCCTTCTGTTGAAACACCACCATGGAGTGCTACTAATCCCTTCCTGGATGAATCTCTTCGAGATGTCCAACCCTCACCCATCAATCCGTTCAGCTCATTCTTCGAGGAGCGAGACAGACGTTCCAAAAGTTC
Source organism: Pogoniulus pusillus (assembly GCF_015220805.1). Classification (NCBI taxonomy): domain Eukaryota; kingdom Metazoa; phylum Chordata; class Aves; order Piciformes; family Lybiidae; genus Pogoniulus; species Pogoniulus pusillus. The sequence goes on along the minus strand of NC_087264.1, from coordinate 44,336,325 downwards.
CTCTGTCTCCAGTGCTCCAGGCAAAAGCCAAAGAGACTCTCTCATTGTTCTTCAAGAGCCTGATACCATCAGTTTCCATGAGGCAAACAAAAGTGTAACCCACACAGATGCTGTAGAACAGCTCAAGCAACTTCAGATTGGAGACCCAGATCATGTGAGCAGCCCCACCTTGCCTGATGATGATCCTGCAATGCCATATGATCTGGATGCAAGCCCGTTTAACCTGGCACCAGCTAAGCCAAAGGATGGATGGCCAATGATGCTCAGGATCCCAGAGAAGAAGAATATTATGTCATCCAGACACTGGGGACCAATATATGTAAAGCTGACTGACAGTGGATGTATACAGCTCTTTTATGAGAAAGGACTGGAGAAGCCTTTTCGGGAATTCAAACTTGAAATCAATCATGAGATTTCAGAGCGCAAGCTCCAGAACTATGATGAGAATGGAAGGATACACAGCGTGCGGCTAGACCGCACAACCTACAAGGAGAAAAAGAAGTACCAGCCTAAGCCAGCCATTGCTCACACAGCAGAGAGAGAGCAAATTATTAAGCTGGGGACTACAGATTATGAAGACTTCCTTAGCTTCATCAGTGCTGTGCAAGACACACTGATGAGCCTGCCGGCCTCATCGATGGATCTGAGCACAGTGGGATTAAACTATCAAGAGGAAGAAATCACAGTTGATGTCAGGGATGAGTTTCATGCCATCTTGGCCAAAGGAGACAATGCAATTCTCCAGCACAGTGTGCTGACCCATATCTATGTTCTCAGCTTCCTTTCTGGCCTGGCTGAATGCAGACTGGGCCTCAACGATATCCTGATCAAAGGGAACGAAATAGTTGCAAGGCAGGATATTATGCCCACTACTACCACTAAGTGGATTAAATTATACAGCTGTCGGTTCCATTCGTGTGTAGATGAGGATGTGTTTAATAACTCCCGTATTATCCTCTTCAACCCCTTGGATGCCTGCCGGTTCGAGCTGATGCGATTCAGAACTGTCTTTGCTGAGAAAAGTTTGCCTTTTACTCTGAGGACAGCTGCTAGCATTAATGGTGCTGAAGTGGAGGTGCAGAGCTGGCTGATGATGTCCACTGGGTTCTCTTCCAACCGGGACCCTTTAACTCAGGTCCCTTGTGAAAACGTGATGATCCGTTACCCTGTGCCAAGTGAGTGGGTGAAGAACTTCCGCAGAGAGAGCGTCCTGGGGGAGAAGTCTTTGAAAGCCAAGGTGAACAAGGGGGCCACTTTTGGATCAACCAGTCTGTCTGGTTCTGAGCCAGTAATGAGAGTAACCTTGGGAACTGCCAAATATGAGCACGCCTTTAATTCCATTGTATGGAGGATAAACCGACTGCCTGACAAAAACTCAGGTGAGTGATGCATACCATCTCTGCAGGAGTAACCTAAAAGGGGTTGTCTATTTTGTAAGATAAAGAATACTGAGTTTACATGGTGAGGGTTAAACCACCCTCTGTAGTACACCAGAGGACATCAGTTAGTTGCAGAATCCATTTATCTGATCCTTCTTTGCATGTGGAATGAGCATTGTAAGAGAACCTTCACTGCATCTAGAACAGGGACCTAAGATATTGTGCAACCATTAAACAAAGACATTTCCAAACATCAATTCATGGCTATGTGTCTGTAATCAGTCAAGACAGGTAAATACAACTTAAACCTGAATATAAAATTGACTCATACCAACATGAACCCCATAAGTCTCCAAGATAAAACCCATGAGTCTTTGTATTCCTAGTAACATGTTCATAAGTAAATATTCAGACAACACAGGCAAGCTACTGTTCCCTTTGGCCATCACTGACAGTCATTCTACTTCCTGCCATTCGTTCTTGCTGAGCAATAAAGCCAGACAGCTTTAATTCTTGATTTCTTTAACCTAGTCTAGCTTTTTACAGATGAGATTGACTTTTTATTATTAATGCTATAGTAATGCAGCTGGGAGGGTTTCTCTGTTCAGTGTTTTCTGAAGGAAGGCTCAGTGTTGTGCCATATTTGGCACTTTCTAAGAACATATATTTCTCCTGAGTTTGAGTTACAGTGTCAGCAAAACACAAGTCCAAGACTTCTGGTCTTCCAGACCATGGATTAGTCCAAGGATGCCAGCGTACACCATTGGTTACAAACGTGGAGGGATATCACTGACTGTAAAAGTGAATGCTCCGTTTTTTCAGTAGTGAGGCATAAGAAGAGAGAGCTTGGGAAGAATTCAAGAGAAATATGACAATGAAAAGTTAACCTCAGGCTGTTCATAAGCTGTCACATTCTTGTGAGGAAGATCTCACTATGCCATCTGCATGAGCTCTGGGAATGAGATGCTGTGAATTCGGGCTTTTCTTTGGCATCTTCTCTCCAAAGATCTCAGTATACCATACAGACATTACAGCTGGGGAAATGAAAGCCCCCACACTTTTACACAATCACAGAATATGCCAGTAGGAAACCAGGAGAAGAGGCAGAACTCCTGTCTCTAGTGCCTCCTGTGAGATGATGCTCCCTTACCCAGTACTACTCTGAGGCAAATGTTGATCTATGCTTGGTTTCCTTGATTTCATCTCTCCTAGTGTGAGGCTTTACTATATATACCATGTGTCAAGGGGAAATTCATCATAAACTTGGTGCTGCTGTTGGAACCCTGCCACTGAGCATCTATCCATCAGTGTCAGAATACAGGGCAGTTAGTATTTGTTTACATCCTGAGAGGAAGAGAGTGTCCTCACCCCTCCAGTCAGGTCAGATGTAATTCTGGGGAAAGGAAAGGCCTTGCAAACACTGTCTTGGCCAGCACACATAAGGCATGTGAGAGGGAGGGAATTCCAAAGCAATGACAGTGCAGGCCAAGTGTAGTCTAAATCTGACCTTGCTTCTCAATGGACTGATTAAATTCCTTAATGGTATTTGTCTCATGGTCTTCCTTACTCAAAATATAGGGCAAACAAAGAGGGATATAAGTGGTACTCAAAAGCATTGATTTCCTCTCCTTCTTGTGTTTGTCTGATGGAACAGATGCAGTTTTATGTCATACTGATATATGGGCTACTCCCACCCTTGTGCGTGCTTGCCTGTATCCAGCCCTACTCAACAACTCATATAGTAACTCACAGCCACCTATTTGCAGAAGTCCCTATAAATGATGTAGTTCTCAAGCACTTAAGTATGAAAGTATTCCTTGAGTCACACTTCATACTCTTCCTCTATCATCTGCAACTCACACCTAAGAGTGCTCTGGGTCCTCTGTAAATGTCTGGTCTGCTAATGAGGTGCTCTTGTGTCTGGGACTCAAAGCAGGAGAGAGGTAGTGTCATCACACTGCAGCTGGGGGGGAAATACTGCAGGTGGCCATAGTCTTCAGCTCCACCTTGCCTCCGAATACCCACAACCTGGAGCATACATATTGCTTGACATCCCCTAGCACACGATGCCTATCCATTATGTGCATACCAAAGGAGCATATATGTAGGCACGCACTATGGGACCCTTCATATTGCAGGCTCTGACAGATGAGTGCCTCGCAAACATGATCCCAAGAACTCCGCAGCTTCCAGGTTGCTACTTGGAGCTCTTGTGCTTCCCTGCATTCCCTGAACGCAGTCTGTTGCATGCTCTGTGTAGACGTGAGGCTTGCGACACCATCAGCCCTGCCTTAGGCCTCTCTCAAGGCTCAGTGCCACAGCCTGCAGGCAAGGAGAGTCAGTTCCTCTTGAAACTCACTGCTTGCATTCAGGTTGTAGTATCCTAGCAGCAAATTGTTAAGAATTATTTCAGCAGCTTCGCTGTCCATCCAGATTTTTTCTCTTTGTGCTTTCTAGTGGAATGGGGTCCTTTGCATTCTCACTATAGGAACTTCTCAGCACTGTTTGATTATTTTGTAGCCAAAACATCTGCTTATGACTGGGCATTGAAAAGCATACGACAAATGAAGGACCGTGGGTGATCTGACAGTGATTTGACCTAAGGAAAAATACAGAGTGGATTCTACTGAACACATCCTCAAAATCCTTTCAGAAATAGCTCGTTAAACTTTATTGTCCTTCTTAGATTCAAAATGAATGTGATAAAAACAGCCCATAGAGAAAGCCTGTTTCCAGGCTCTGCAGAACTTCAGTTGCATCTGGCTGGGGTCCACATGTTTGGATTTTTTTTTTTTAATTCCATCAGCAGAAAATTAGGGAAACATCCACATGGTCTTCAGTCATGGGAAAACATTCCCCTAAGTGAAGCAGGGATGTGGCCTTTATGCAGAACCTTGGATTGGGATGTTTCAACTTTACTCTAGTTTGACTGAATACCAGACATGCTTCCTGAAGTAAAGTTTACCCTTTAATCAAAACATGCTGCGAAGTGAGAGTAATTTGGAACAGATTCCCTCCGACTGTGGTAGCCCATCATAGATATGAATTATATTAGCAGATCTTTGATTGTCAGGATGGAATGTTGGTAGCTCAAGGAAGCAAGAGCTGCACAGCATTAGCAGTCCATGCTAAAACCCTCCTGTATTTTCTAAATAGTGCTCCTGCCCATTAAAGAATGTTCTCTGAGCCTGCTGAACAAACTGAAAGCCTATATAAATTGTGCCTCGTGTGCCTCACACTTGGGACACTAAAGAAAACCGATGTGCTTCCTCTGTTTGCTGTAGTTTTGGTGGAGGACTTGGTTTTGGTCAGGTTACCTGGTTCCCTACCATGGTGAGCGTGTTTAAATGAGTAACTTCCATATTTTTTCAATGTTGCACATAGTCTTTTCCTGTTAGAGGCCACTCCTACTAAAAGAAATTAAATAACTGAAAAATTGCTGTGTTAATTACATTGAATTGCTCTTTTTTTTTTTTTTTTTTTACTTTTCTCTCCTTATTTCCCCCTTTTTAAATTAATTATTTTTGAGACTGACTACCCACCAAAATTCATGTATGTTAGGAGTGTTTGCTGATTCAATGAGAATTGGAAAAGCTCCGATCTTTAAAGCACTCATCACACAGCGTGCCCGAACACACTCGAGCACTTTCCAGTGTTACCTTCATGCCAGTCCCTTCCAGAAGCAGCTTGGCACATGCTAGCTCAGGGGCATGGTGGCCAAACGTTTTGTGGCTGTGGATGTGGCTTGTGCCAGAGCACAGAGTCCCCTCTCCTGGACTGCTATGAGACTCGGCTGCAATTTAAGCAGTCTGAAGAGGCGAGCGACCCACAGCAAATTAGAGAGAAAAAGCATAGCAGGAAGCATTACAATGAGAAATCTGCTGAGACTGGTACAGTGTGAGGAAGGAGATGGGGAGCCTGAGACTGGGAGTTGGTTGCCAGTATTGGGTGCCAAAACCAGAGGTTTTGACACAGAAATGACACATTACTAGGCACCCACGTGTCCCATGGAAGAGGCTGAAGTTCTCAGCCACCACAGGTGTACCCATCTGTCAATGGTTAGAGCTGGGCCAACCACTAGATGAGTGTCAAACACTCTCCACTAACCCCTCTCCCTTCCTGGAAAAGAAGAGAAAGGAAATAAGAGAGAGAGACATGTGAACTGGAAAAGAAAACTGTAACAGCTGTAGTGAAACAATAACAATAAAATCAAACATATACAAAGCAAATATCAAGCCCAACCCTCCTGATGGCAATTAGGCACCACTGATGCTATGGTCAGACACTGGGAAATCCCAGACTGAACTCAGACGCAGATAGGAACAGGATTTAGGAGCTGGATTCTGAGACTGGATTCAGGAACTCATGGATCAAGATCAACAGCAGAATGGAAAGAGTCCTCCTGAGATGCTGGTCATTGAAGATGAGAGCTTGACATTTGTGATCCTTCAGCTTTATACTGAAATGACACATACAAAATGGATACTCAGTTTAGGGTCAATCTGTTGTGTCCAATTCTCCCCATAGAGGAGTGACCTTTTACTTTCTGCACCCCCAAGGCGATAAACAAGATTTAGCAGTGACCTTGGTCTGCACAGCAGTCCTTGGTACTAACTATGAACATCAAGCATTATCGCTACTAGAAGCAGACACTGCCTGCAAAAACATGCTGTTAATTTCAGAAAGTGCAGTTACTTAGACTGAGCTGACAAGTAAAATCACTGAGCAGAATTAGTTACTGTTCTAAGTCAAACCAGGACACCAACCCAGCCAAGCTCAAGAACTGGCCAGAAGCAAAAGCCCTTTGGTGCTGGAGGGGACAGTAATTCCCATGGGAGTAACACAGGGCTGTTGCAAGTCCACGGTGTGTGTGGTCATTTTGAAGGTCTGCTGTGTGCCACTGCTTTTTATCCAGGAAAAGCACTCGCCAGGTATGAAAATTTGTCAAAGAGAGATCCCAGCTCACTTTAGAGCCAGGGTGACTCAGTCAGCACTCTGCTTGGAATAATTTACCCTGATGAAAAGCAGTTGATGTATTTTAGTATTTGCAGAACTTGAGCTTTTATGGTTGCTTGATGCTGTACTCACATTCATAACGTGTCTGCAGCTACAGTGCTGCACATCTCTGTGGCCTTTGCATAGCCTCTCACTGGATTTGCTACAGAGACAAAAGTTTACAAACATTGCAGTTGTGAGGAAACTGGCTAGGCTGTTTGGAAATATAAGGGTGACTCTAGCTGAAATTTTTACTCAGAATTACACCAAGCAGAATTTCTTTTTCCGGCTTCAGAGTGTAAGTGAGATATTGCAGTCCTGATGCTCTCTAAAGACGGCTCTGTTTCATCTTAGACCAACATCCTGTCCTGTTGGAACAACAGGATGAAAAACACATTTTACTTTTCAAGCATCAGCCAAGCAAGGTTGACTTTTGGGCTAAGTTCTGGATGCTGAGATGACTTTTTTCTTAAGCCTCAGGCTTGCAAATCATTTACAGGAAGTGTTTTCCTCCTTTTCCCAGGGGAGCTGCTAGGCTTTCCCCATCCAGTTCTTTTTCACTCTGCCTGCCTTCATTCCTCTTTGTCTTTATCCTGTATCCCTTGCTGAGCTGTAATGGAGAAAAACTTTCCCCATCAGCAAGGAGTCAGAAATCCTAAACCTTACATTAGTGGCAGATAAAGATTCTATTCATTTATTTTTATATCATTTATTTATAAATTAATTAACACAGATTAGTAGTTCTTCAATCAGAAAGCCCAAGGTGGCTTTAAAGGCTACAATCCTCATTTTGCAAACTGAGGCACAGACCTTAAACAATTTGTTGAAGAACCTGGGGAGGTGGCAGCAGTCAGAAATGAAACCAACCTAGTTTGAGTAGCTGTTGCTGCTTTCATTTTTAAACATCTCTGCCATCCACCAAAGTAAAGGGGAAAAAATAATAACAAATGTTATTTACAGATGACAGAGCTAAACATGATTACTTCCACACCTTGCCATCCTTAATGACTAGCTGCCTTGCCATGGGTTAGAATCAGGAATAAATAGTTCTTAACAAGCTGTGCACAGATTTGCTTTTTGAACTAGGAAGGTTATTTAACCTTATCAGGTATATTTACTTTTGCTAAAAATGGGGATAACAGTTTCAAATAAGCATGAAATGTCTGCCAAATCTCACCTTTCCTTACTACCAATGCATTACAGAAAGATGTGCCACAATGCATTTAGCTTCTTGCATACACTGGGGGAATCAGAGGAGAAGGAAATACTTTGCCCTACTGTGCTTAATTTACATCTTGTATTTAACCCACTGAAAGCAAACCTGAGTGATTGGCAGCCCTTCCTGCAGTGTGCTTAATTCCTCTGGAAATTCCTGACAACACTGAAGCAGGTAGGATGCTGTCACTTGCTACAAACCAGTTCACCAAGGCACACTCCATTTCTTGCACTTCTGTCATGTTGCTTCTTCCTAAATGTTGTGTTTCTGACCCATTCAACACAACTTTCATGTCTGTTGCTTTCTTTTTCCAGCTTCTGGCCACCCTCACTGCTTCTTCTGTCACTTAGAGCTTGGCTCTGACCGGGAAGTGCCTTCCAGCTTTGTCCGCTATGTGGATGTGGAATTTGACATGCCCACCACGTCTGCGTCCAAAACCATTGTGAGGTCCATCTCTGTTGAGGACAAGACCGATGTGAGGAAGTGGGTCAACTATTCAGCACACTACAGTTACAAGGTACAACTGAGCATGGGCCAGTTACTTTGCATACTTCGTTGTTTTGAAAGCTGTGGGCAGACAAATAAAATACCATGGGTATATAGGCTGTACCATGGGTACAATTTGGCACATGCCAGGCTCTGTGCAGCAGCTACCGGTGCCCAGTCTATTGCAAACAAGCAGGGGATTATATTTTCAGTGAAGATGGAATGACCTTTATTGCAGTTGCTTTGTGGAAGAGCACATACAGAGCTGAATCTGGCAATTAGTTGACATGATAAGAGAGTGAACAAGTTTTGCTGCATTTCGTAACAGCTTCCGTGGGAGTGCTACAGTGGGAGTGCTACAGCAGACAAAAGGATCACTTTATTTCTCTGCTTAAATATTTCTTCTTCTTGCCTGCTTTAAGGAGAGAAGCAGATGGGAAAACACACTACATATGTTCCTGCCAAGAACCTCAGTATGCCAAAATTTGCATGTTAGCTGATCACTTGGCAGAGAAATTGGCATCCTACCTGCCTTTTTCAAGAGCAGTGGTGAGAGGTATTGAAAGATTCTCATAGAAAATATTTTTCATGGTAATCATAATTACATTTTTACTAGTCTCTTGAATTCCCTGGAGGTGGTGTTTGATCTTCCTAAATACCCCTTTTAAGAGTTAAACATTGGATTATCTCTGAGTTTTCAGAGTTGTCTAAATTTCACACACAAATGTAAATGTGCATTTTGAAAATTAATCTCTTTGCTTTATATATCAGTTTTTTTGGAGTTTAAAATTGAGGATGATCTTCTGTTGTCACTTAGGAAGCCACTTTTCCTCTGCTGATTTGTTTCTGGAACTGGATTTGAAATACAGCTAGGGATTGCAGTAGATACAAAATCATGTGAACCTGGTTCTTATATGACATTTATCCTTTCTAGAACTGATGTCATGACAATGTTGAATCATAAAACTGTTTGAAATTAGACTGAAAACGCTTAAAAGTAAATAAAATCCACCTTTACCACCTTGTTCTATGTCTCTTCACAACCTTCTCAGTTTACCAAGGGTTTCTTCACCTGGGCAAGATACCAAGAGCACTAAGGAAGACTTTTGAATCTTTTGTTTTCCTGTCTCGTACCATTGTTCTCCTTCTTTTTCCTCTGCCAGGTTGAGATAGAGCAGAAAAAAAGCTTGAATGAGGATCTGAAGGGAGAACATAATGTAAACGAATGTGCCACACACTGAAAGAAGATCAGCCTGCAAGTTCTCAGAGGGGTGGTCAAATTACAGACCTGGAAGAAAGGACTAGCCTGGTTTAGGTATTTTTGAAAGTATGGAGTTCTACTTTTAAAATAATGCTCTGAAGAGTATTCTTTTTAACTTGTGATGATCTGTGCTTTGAGAAGAAGCTTGTCAGTGGTTTGTTTGGAGTGGATCCACGGGCTTCTACTGGAACAATCCCACTACAATTGGAGTATCACAGAAAAACTTGTATCAGGCCTGCCTTTTCTGCCTCTTCACCATTTAGGTTTTGCACTGAAGTATGGTCTGGCCACTGTCACAGCCAAACCAGAAAGCAGCCTTTATCTCACTCACAGTCTTGCCCTCCTACCTGAAGTTTTTTTGTTTTGTGTGTTGGGGTTTTTTTTGTGGGTTTTGTTTGGTTGGTTGGTTGTTTTTTTTTAATGCCTTTTTGTTTGGTCATTGGCAGATTCACTTCCTTCTGAACTGCCAAACAAACCCAGCGAGCACTGAGTGACAAACTACATAAAAAAAATCATTTGTGAAATGGTCAACAAAGTGAAAACCCTGAGCATCGTTGTGGAGAATCAAAAAAATCTACATCTCAAACACAGAAAATGGTCAAGCAGATGAACTACAGATACAGCAGCTTATCATAGAATCAACCAGGTTGGAAGAGACCTCCAAGATCCTCCAGTCCAACCTAGCACCCAGCCCTAGCCAGTCAACTAGACCATGGCACCGAGTGCCTCATCCAGTCTTTTCTTTAAGACCTCCAGGGACGGTGCCACCACCACCTCCCTGGGCAGCCCATTCCAATGCCAATCACTCTCTCTGGGAAGAACTTCCTCCTAACATCCAGGCTACACCTACCCTGGCACAACTTGAGACTGTGTCCCCTTGATCTATTGCTGGTTGCCTGGGAGAAGAGACCAACCCCCACCTGGCTACAATGTCCCTTCAGGTAGTTGTAGACAGCAATGAGGTCTGCCCTGAGCCTCCTCTTCTCCAGGCTGCACACCCCCAGTTCCCTCAGCCTCTCATAGGGTTTGTGTTCCAGGCCCTTCACCACCTTTGTTGCCCTTCTCTGGACACGTTCCAGCACCTCAACATCTCTCTTGAATTGAGTTATTATTTAATTATCATATGGTTGTTTTTTTGTTCACCCCTTCCTGTCTCATCCCTCGAAAACCAGCATGTCATTGTGCACATTTTCTTGGGGTCTTCACAAGTTACAAGAAAGCCTTTACAATTTGTTAACATTTTTGTTAGTCTGAGTTGCTCTGCATCTTGACTGAATGTGATTACGGCTGCTAGTGACAGGGAATGTGTGTTTGAATAGAGGTGATACAGGAGGGACTTTGTTAAGATTAGCTCATTCCTGCCTTGAAAGACATTTAAGGGAAAAACATTTGGGTTTAGGCTTGGGGTTTTTTTAATATGTTTTCTTGGATGGGTAAACTGAGTGGCTATTGAAAATGCCAGAACACAGTTACTTTAACAGACAATGTTGTTTGTTGTTGGAAATTCTGTCCAACACAATATTACCTGTATGTTCTACCTGGAAGCTACAATATAAGCAACTTGTATTTTTATAAAACTCCCACTAACAGGGAACCCAAAATCTATTTGCAGAAATTATCAACAAGCTTCCATCATGCAAATTTTATTATTTCCACTTAGCTGAAAGTAACAGCAAGTCTCAAAGCTTCTTTCTAAACAAAAATGCAGAAAGCAAAAAGCACTCATTTCATACTTATTTTCAGAGCAAGCAGTGTTCAGAGTACTCAGTTCTTATAATCGTTTCCATGGCTTGTGTAATACTTTGTCTCAACTTTAAATGTAAAAAAAATAATTTATTAATTCATAGAATCATAGAATCAACCAGGTTGGAAGAGACCTCCAAGATCATCCAGTCCAACCTATCCCCCAGCGCTATCCAGTCAACTAGACCATGGCACTAAGTGCCTCAGCCAGTCTTTTCTTGAACACCTCCAGGGACGGTGCCTCCACCACCTGAAATCTTTTATCTTTTGAAAGGTTACTGCTGACTTGAAAAATACACATTTGGAAAGCCTTGGTTTAGGGAACCTCTAAATGCCTGTTTATATGCACCTCAATTTCATGACTACATCATAGAATCAACCAGGTTGGAAGAGACCTCCAAGATAATCCAGTCCAACCTAGCACCCAGCCCTATCCAATCAACTAGACCATGGCACTAAGTGCCTCATCCACTGATAAATATTTACACAGGTATACTGCTGTAAATGCATAAATCTCAGTCCTTCTAGGACTTCTTAATAAGCACATAATATTCTATTGCAGATACTCCTTGGAGCACACCAGTTAGTACTAAGCATTTACAATATCTCTCTGTAAAAGGAGAAAAGTTATTAACTTTTAGGAAGCATTTTGAGATCAGTGGATTAAAATTACTGATAAAGGGCAAAGTACTATTATTTATTAAATGAAAACCTGTGTAGGTTGTGAAATATCTGAGAGCATGGGGCTGAACTCATGACTGATTCTCAACTCAGTTACAGGCTGGCTGCTGGGAGTTGCATGGCAACCTCTTCCTACAAAACTTTCTCTTCTTTTCAGAGGCACTCAAAGAGCTCCTGAGTGGTTTTCCTGTTTTTCCAGCTTCTAGCATAGTTTTGAAAAGAACCAGGAAGAAATCCAACAAAGCTAAGCTGAAGAGGTGCTGAGATGTTGCTGAGGAAGTGTGAGAATGTTTTGTGAAAAAAAAACAGTTGGGAGATACCCTGCTCTGATCTGCAGGTTCAGGGTCTGTGAATTGTTGCCTATTGCCTCCCAGCCCTTGAAAACACAAGTAATGAGCAGGAAGCAAACTTATGTCATACTCCTTCAAGAGAAAATCAAAGAAATACTGAATTCTTACACCATTCAATTTCTGCCACACTCCAGACACAGAATATTTCATGCCCCCAGAACTGAAAGGTGAATATATTGGAGGCTTCTGGATTTATTTAATTTCTCTACCTCTTCCTCACTGATTCTTTGTTTTAATTTCAAATTGATGAATGAAAGAAAGAGTACTGGCCTGACTCTAACCTTTCTTGCATAGTTAGTTGTGCAACACACTTAACTTATGCAGGCAAAACTGGAAAAGTGTTTTGGCTTATAATAAAGCTATTTTAATCCATTCTGATCTCTGGAGAATCATAGAATCGTAGAATCAACCAGGTTGGAAGAGACCTCCAAGATCATCCAGTCCAACCTAGCACCCAGCCCTAGCCAGTCAACTAGACCATGGCACTAAGTGCCTCATCCAGTCTTTGCTTGAAGACCTCCAGGGACGGTGCCTCCACCACCTCCCTGGGCAGCCCATTCCAATGGCAAATCACTCTCTCTGTGAAGAACTTCCTTCTAACATCCAGCCTATACCTACCCTGGCACAACTTGAGACTGTGTCCCCTTGTTCTATTGCTGGTTGACTGGGAGAAGAGGCCACCCCCCACCTGATGTACCTGCCACTGAATTTTCAACAGGTTAGGATGAAAGCCTTGACCAGAGTTCCAAAATATATCAGTTCCTATAGAAACACTAAGAGTTTGCTGTTTCAAAAGAACACTATCAACCAGAATATTTAGAAAGCCTAATGTTAATATCACCAGGTGCTGCCATGGCATTCTTTTTTCCAGTCCAGCTCTGTTGCAAGGACCACGATCCTTGGTGTGCTTTCGAGGCTTCCACTGTTCTCCCTTGATGAAACATTTTTTCAGTATTAGATACTGTCATCTATTGACTGTAAGTACCTGACCCATGTACTCTTCATCCATAGAGGTACACTTCAGACACTCTGTCGATGGGAGAGAGGAGGGAAGCGCTGAGAGGTTTGTCAGTTTTAGAGTAGTAGAGATGATTCAGCTCTAAGTTGTGCCTATAGCAGGAGTATTTTTTTTTAATCTAGAGGGGAAATCTCTGAATAGTTTCAGTGTAATGCTCCTTTTGAGGAAAATACAATTGCTGCCCTTCAGTTTATTGGAAAGCTTTGTAGTACTCAAAACAATTTGTGCAGGGAATGTGCCTTCAAAGTAAGAATACATTTGCCGACTTTCCCACTTCCAGCCTTTTTTATCATGGTGGTTTTGTTTCATTTCTGCACTGTGGTAAGGATTGAGGGAATTTTGCCTAGCAAAAGAAACATTCTTTGATCAGAAGGAGTAAAGTTGGACAGTTCTGGGCAGCTGAGCTTATTTTATTGAATGTCTCCTACATTTATTAACTGTGGACACTGCTAGCAAAGAAAAATGGGCAAGAAAAACTGTAACTGACATTACTTTCTGCTTTTACTTTATTTAGGCTCCAGTAATCCTACAAGGGAGACAACTTTTAGGTTCTTTGTTGTAGCAGTATCAGAAAGAACATGGCAGAATTAATTTACCTCTTCTGTTGGATTGCTGGCTGACATATATACTTGACAGGACATCCAAGACCTGTTGGTCAACCCACCTACATGACTTAGTAGCTGCTGAGTCTCCCTCTTGATCCCAGGACAGAGAGCAATTTCTTGCAAAATAGCATGAAAACAAGAGGAAAAGTTCATCCTGGAGAGGTACTTTGTTGCTTTCTGGATATTCTCAGTAATTTCATAGAATCATAGAATGGTCTGGGTTGGAAAGGGCCTCCAAAGGCCATATAGCCCTACTGCCCTACCCCCTCTGCATTAAGCAGGGACATTCTCAACTAGATCAGGTTGCCCAGAGTTTTGTGGAGCTTCCCCATCATGGCCCTTGAATGCATACAAACTAATCAAGCCCTTGATAGGTCATTGCTGTTCCAGAGGGTTAAAAATTCCTTCCAGTGATCCTTAGCAGCTAATTTATAGCTGTATTCATTCCCAAAAACGGCCAGCACAAGAACTTGCTTATGGATGTAGTACTTACCTTCTTACCTACCACTAAAGTTAAATCAATATGATGAGTTGTCAGAGATAGGAAATGTTATGTGGTAACAGGCATAGCTGTTCCTAGCCTTCCTGTTTGGTTCACCCATCCCCCCTTTCATCCTCCCGAACATCCATCCTCCCATCTGTCCTACCCTCCTTCCCTCTCTCTCTCTCTTATATACTTGCAATTCATTCTTTGCACTATTGATGTTGACTAGTTTGATGGTTATTTTGTAACATGCTCCCTCCTTTGTATTTTGTAAAATAAGAAAGTCTATACACTGGCTAACTTTGTAGAAATTGTTTATTGTTTGGTTGGGGTTTTTTTTCTTTTATCAGTTGAAATGGGATGTCTACTTTTGTTTGAACTGGGGGAAGACTTAAATAAATGTAAAGATGAAACAGCATATCCACATTTTCACTCTGAAATTGAAGTTGTATGTGCTGTATATTCTGCTGAGTCAGAAGCCTTGAGTTCCTAAGAGGAGAAGGGAGTGCTTTGAATGGCATAAAGAGATAAATTAGAAGTCATGGAACTACATACAGCAAAGGGATTATTTCATTTGATCAGCCAGACTGAACGACGGACTGCAAAGGTAATGGAGCAGAACTAGAGCCTGAGCCATATAACACAGCAGCTGTGTGGAGCAGCACTGACACAGTATAAAAGAGGATCCAACATTTGAATGAAGCCACTCTGAAAGTAATTGAGAACCGAAGCTTCTGCTCAGTGGATCTCTTCTACTTCTGCTTGCTGACCACTAAAGGCAAGAGTGCATGTCAGGGCAGTGTCTTGCTATGATTAGAACATCTGTTTGCAAAGCAATTTCAAGAACAAGGTCTAGCTATTTATAGAGTCCTCTGCTGCGTTTCTCCGTGTTCTTTCAAACATGTATCGTTTTGTGCAGCTTTCTACAACTCTCACAGTCACTGAGACCAATTGCAGTCTGCTGTTTTTTTCTCAAAAGTACTCCCTGAATCAAACTGAAGAGCTTAGAAGGCTCATTCACCAAAGAAAATCAGATATGCATCATAAGGGCTGCTCAAATTATTGCTCTGAGCTCAGCACATTCTCCATAGTATGCCTCAGTACAACTGTGACAGTAAATTACTCATTTTACAGTGTAAGAAAATGGAGGTACACAGAGAATGGTGCCTCATGCTCATTATTCAGATCAGGTCAGTCAGAAGAAAGAAGGGAAGTTAAATAGATTCTGGGACTGTTAGTAATAGCAGCTTAGTTACTGTAATTCAGCTATTCAGTCACATTTGGTAATGATACTAGCAAATTGGGAGTGCAGAATTCTACTAACCACGATAGCCTGATAATAAGCAAAATGGTTTTAAAAAGAGAGAGTTAGAGAATAAGAAGAAAGCTCAAAACCAATTCATTCAAAAGTTCCTTGGCATTAGAGCAAGTCCTTCATGTCAAGCCAAAGTAACACCCTACAAGGGAGGGAGAAGTAAGAGTGCCAGTGCAATGTGTACCCAAACAAAAGACGTAACTAGAGTGAGAGAGCATAATTTGGAGAGAAAAAGCCACCATAGTTTTCTTTTGGTGATTCTAGTTGCCATGATTGCCCTTGTCATCTAATCCAGATATGGTGTAAATTCATGAGTAGGGCAAAAGGTCAGCTGAGGCAAACCAAAAGAGAAGAAGCCCCTTGTTTTAGCTTTTAGGTGCAGGCCTGTGTCACAGCAGATGAGTCTGAAACATTAAGCTCACCAGTCCCAGAAAAACTCCTTTCCTTTTGGTCGCTATTATAAACCTAACAGCAACTGACCTGTATAAAAAAGTAGTTGGGAGTAGTATTTTAAACAGCTATGAAAAGTGTCTTTTTCAACCCTGAATCATGGGACAGCAGAGCCTGATGGAGAGGGCTGAATGTAACACTGCCTGCAGGTACACTGAGGTGCTACAAGTGGCAGGCACATGTCAGGGTTCAGGAGATGTGGGCAGACTGGACCTTTCCTCACCAGGGGTCTTCTGTTCTCCCAGTTGCCACTGTCCCAGAGGTTGCAGATAAACTGGGAGCAATCAGCTTAGCTTGAAGAACTTCTGAAGTATGAATGTATGGTGAATACAGCTGAAAGTGATTTCTTCAGATGAGAGCCTCTTTTGTAAAGGTTTCTCTTATGCAGAACACAAAAAGGAGAGTTCTGCTACTTCCTATGGAAGCAAAGAAATTTGCCTGGGCATGGTCAGTTTAGTAGTCATGTTAGTAAAGACAGTACTCAGATTAAAAAGGGAATGAAAGCCCCCTGTCAGTGCACAGGCACAAGCAAAACTGTAGCAGAGTTCTGGCTTCTACTCAAGAAAAACAAAAGCAAAGTTGCAGACAGTCTTCAACTAAGAGATTATTTAACAGAGTTCAACCACTAATGCATTCTCTGTCCCCACCTCCCTTTGATCAAATTGCTTAAATTGCACTGCATCAGTCAGTAGGCTGTTGGTGTTTTTTCCCAAGTAATTATAGATACCCTATGCCCAGGAGGAAGACAAGTCCCTGGCAGTCAGGAAGTGATGGAAAGAGAGGAACAACCAGGGGAGCGGTGGATGACAAAGTAGGATATGCCAAAGGTACAATTTCAACAAATTAAAATGTGTGCTGATACCTCATGATGTCCTGAGACAAGTCAGAAACTGCAGCAAATGTGACCTGGGGAGTTCCAGTCTAAAAACGTTGGCCCCAGGGAAAAAAAAGGAAAAAATGTTTTGGGTTTTTTTTTTTTTTGTTTGTTTGTTTTTATCCTATGAATATTATGAAGATTGAAAGGTTTTTTTCAACAAAGAGATTTTTATTTGATCCTGCAGATCATTGTCAAAATAAGCTCTCAAATGGCACAGAGCCAGGGGATCCTAGAGAGACAGAATGGTGAGAGGGTGAGTTGACTATGGCATTTCTGCTGGCTCCTGCCTGGAGAAGCGAGCTAGTTATGAGAATGGTAAGGCATTCAGCTGTGTATTTGAGCTTCATAGGTTCTTAAGTGTAGTGGTTTGGGTTTTACCCGCCCCCCCACACTTTAGAAGGTACCCAAACTAGACTCAGCTGGTTCTGGGAATATAAATGAAGCTATTTATTTACAGCTAGCACAATATACAAGCAGATATTTACAGTGTATACAGTTATATACAGAAATATACAAGTTAAAAGTAATACAGAAACACAACTCCCCTCCCAGAAACCTGAGTCCCCAGGAGGGGCTCTCAACCACCCCTGCACCTTCCCCCTGCCCCTCTCAACCTTACCCCAGTCCTAAGGAAGAAGAGAGGTTCAGCCCAGAGGTTAAGGAGCAAGGTTAGTGGCAGTGAGGTTAGGGAGATGCAGCTCAGCCCAAGCCCAGCCCGAAAGTGAAGGCAGAAAAAAGGCAAGAGTGTTATCTAATGTTTACATTCTTCTTCAGCAAGACTCTGAGGGAAGGAGACATCACCCTTTTTTTTTCTTTTTCACAGCCTATGAGCTAGTTTTTCTCACCAAAACATTCTACCTTGCTTCAAACTAGCACATTGGGAGATAAGGGACTTACTATCTAGTGGTCACTGCAAACTGATAGGTTTTTGCCTGGACTACTGATCTGCTGCATCAAGCTGACTCAATGAAACAAAAGCTTCACCTATTTTCAGGACTATGAACCCCATGCAAAACTTAGTGCATTGATGACAAACTGAAAACCAGCTGGATCTCAAAGATGGGTGTAAGATCTGACTACCTCCATTGATTCTATGTTTAACTCAGAACAGGCCAAGAGACTGTTGACTGCTCTTTTAACCCAAGTAATCCTTACCTGGATGCAGAGTCATGCACAGAATCACTTAAAATACCTCCGACAGAAAATGCTGTAAGAGAGTAACTTTTGACTTACTGTCTAGTTAAAAACGAGAGCATAGGTCTGTTGCACATGCCTACACAATTAAGCATTGTATGATGGAAAGAACAGCAGCTTCACCCTTCTTCAGAAGACAAGACACCCCACACAACCCCCAGGCACACTAGGGGGGCTAAGTCTGAGCCTGGGCAGCCAAGCCTGCTACTCCCATCTGGTAAATCCCCATGCAGCTGCTGCCTTATTCTGAAAGTACCAAAATTCCCTGGAGTGCTCATAAATTTGCATAAAGATGTCTACATAACCTACTGCTCCTGTATGTTGCTCAGACTAACACAGTCCTGGATGTCTGAAGTGCTGTCGAGTAAATGACAGAAATAGTCCTTGGAACAGGAACTTCACACTAGATCTGCCCTTTCCCTCCAGATGAGTATCTTTTTTCTGCTGAGCTCACTGAACCTAAAAGTCCTGCTACCCATTAAATGTACTTTATAGACTAAGTAATAGCATCATTTGAGGATAATGACTTATCTGTTTGCTAGGTACTATGAAAATGGAAAACTTTAAATACATCCTTGTGCCGTACTTTCTAAGGAGTAATTTGTTATAAACTCTCCTTTCTGAACCAAAATCATCCTTCTGTATTAGAGCCTGGCAAGAATACAACTTATATGCCCTTGAAATAAATCCCTTGCAGCATGAGGACAGGTTTTTTTTTCTCCCCATCACCCACAAGAAAATCAGCTTCCATCTGCACTGAAGTAATTTCCCACCTAGTTTTTAGGTTCAAGAAAAAATAAGTACTAGTTAGTAATTTTCAGCTCACATGAATCATTTAACATGTACCGTGTATTAGAAACCTGCTTTTAGAGAAGCTAGAACCAAGAGTCACTGGTCTCAATGAGAGTGCTACTGGGCGATTTGAGAACGAAGAGAGAAGTTTTGCACAGCTCTGATTTATTTTGTTTTCTGCTGGGGTTTCTACGCGGGCGTAGGAGCTCTGCCTCCCTCTAGTGGCTACATCTTTTACTTCCGACTTGGAAAAGAAACATTTACAGTGCGGCCACAGTCGCGGTGCAGCCTCCTCAAGTTTCCTAGAAAAGCCCCTTTATGCTGGGAGTGTCCCATGCGAAAAACACTCTAGCTGAGGGATTCTTTTTTATGTTCATGTGAGAAGAACTTAACGTGACTGATAAAACCAGTGGTAATTCATGCTGGTTACCTCTTGTAATCAATTTTGAATGCTCAGCCAAATCTACAAGGAGTTACGAAGGTCCATGTGAAGTGATATTTTCCAGCAGTGCTTAAAAGTCTGGGGAATTAACTTTGGAGTCAGGTGCTTTGATAGCATGAACCTGCAAATAATCATGGCTATACAATCTGCCCTATACTATCCTCTTCCACTTAAAAATCACATCATCCATTTCAAACACTAAGAAATTAAGCTATTTGAAAAGTTAACTAAAGTAAAGGACTGTACCTCTCAGATGGTAAGAAGGCTAAGATAGCATTAAAGCTGCCCTGGAATGACAGAGCCCCAGCTGAATGCACATGTAATGTGCCTCCATTGTTTCCCAAACCCAGAAGAACTTCTTCTCTCTGTAAGGTCCTTAGAAGACTTACATCATTTGTAGCAAGAATTATCTTGAGTGTCTCTGCCCTGTGCCCTTGCACTCTTCGTTCCTTAGCAGTTTACACTGATATCAATACAGCCTGTTGCCTGCAGCAATGTTTCGAAAGACATGTGAATTGTGTCCTGCCACAGCTGCAAACTGGGCAGGATGGACCTAAACACTCCTGCTGGTCTTCTTGCTTTGTTAGGTCTAAAATAAAGCCACTGTAGTTCTGCACCACTGTTACTTGGTTGTATGCTCGTTTCACCTCCAGTTCCTCCTTTGGCAGCAGGACAGGGAATTTGCTTTCACTGCTCATTTGTTTATGTAACTGGATGATGTGGATAAAGATACCACTTTGGGTTTGTAGGTACTCTCATCTGCTTCACCTTAGATGATACCCATCAGTACCTCCTTGGCAACTGGCCAGTGAAAACATTCATGGAAGCTGAGCACAGCTCCATGCAGACTCTGCCAGGGGCTAGCTGCAGCAACAGCTAGAGCTCCTTGGGGAAAATCATCTCTGGTGCCTACAGAGCACACCCAATAAAGGTGGTGTTGAGCCTTCACGCTATAATCATTAGTACTGCATCTGCATCTGTCCAGATGGGTCACAGTGTGGACCAGTTCTTGCAGCACAAAAACAGCTGTCTGAAAACACTAAACTGAAAGTGCTGTTTCCGCTCACCATATGCTCTGTCCAGACCAGAAAACAGGGTGCAAGGCAAAATGCAGGTATAGCAGGTGTGATGTGATGCCTCTCTAGAAATGTTTCCTTCCAACAGAGATGCAGATGTGCTGAATAATAATCTGCCTGGAGCCAGTTTACGGGAGAAATGAGATGGCTGATGACCACAGGTCATACTGCAAAGCTAGGAGGATTTGTAGTGGAAGATGATGCTTAAAATGGAAAAAAAAACCTCTTTCCTCTAAAGCAGCAAGGCAGGGAGTAGGAACAAGCAGCTGAGGGAAAATGTGAGTTCTGGTCTCTAAGTGCAGCTTCATACTTCTTTAACTTTGCAGCTGCCAAAATCTTGGTATGCCCAAGACTCCCAGGCTAGCACAAAGACTCAAGCAGAGAGAGCTCTGGAAACAGGTCACAGCTTAGAGATGGTAATAAATGCTCAGAATCCTATAGCTCCATTACAGGATGAGTTGAGTTGGCTTATTCCCGATGTTTTCTTTTCTCTCCAAGTTAGGGACTCCAAGTGCCCAGCAGTCCTCACAGCAACACAGCTTTGCCAGTTAGGTAAGTAGCCTCAGCATGGTAACTGCATAGTAATGGCTCATAAGCCATAGGCTGGCCACAACTGAGTTCACGTTCATTCTTCCTCACTGGGAAGGCTGAACACAGCCAAAACTGAACTCAAATTGTTTCCTGCAAATTCTATTCAATCCTGTGAAAAACAACCCTACCACTCCTCTAGGGAAAAAACCAACCAAACAAAAACACCAACAAAAACCAACAGAACCAAAATTCATTTTGTCTGCCTCATGCATTTCATGTTGGGTCTCAGAGGGAATGGACAATCACCTTTCAATAGGTTATAAAGTGTTAGGGTACTGTGATGGTTTGGGCTCTTACCCGCCCCCCCACACTTTGTATTTGCCCCAGCTAACTCAGACGGACCCTGGGAATATAGATGAAGCAATTTATTTACAGCTAGCAGAATTTACAAGCAGCTATTTACAATATATACAGTTATATACAATTATATACAGAAATATACAAAGGATAAACAATATAAAAGCACAACTCCCCTCCCAGAAACCTGAGTCCCCAGGAGGGGCTTCCAAACCACCCCAACACCTCCCCCGGCCCTCTCAACCTTACCCCAGTTCTCAGGAAGAAGAGAGGTGCAGCCAAGGTTAGGGAGCAAGGTTAGTAGGAGCAAGGTTAATGAGATGTGACCAGGTCTGAAGGCAAAGGCAGAAGAGAAAGACAAAATGGAGAATGTTTACTTCTTCTTCCCAGAGCTCTCAGCGAGACTGTGAGAGAAGTTGACATCAATTGTTTTCATTCCATTGCCTGTTATCTAGTTCTTTTACCAAAACATTCTAGCTTGCTTCAAACTAGCACAGGTACATTCATGGTTTTCCTGTGAAAGATGTAACCTCTTTGCCCTTAGGGCAGCATTACAGAGGTGATCCTCAGAAGTCAGAAGTCTGCAAGGTTTGCAAGGCTGCTCATTTGGATGCAGAACAGACATGCTAAGTGGGAGACAGTGAGCAACTGAAATGGAGCAAACCTGCCTTGCAGAAAAGCACTTGGATTATGGACACATGAATGTGTGTCCACAGGACAAACCAGTGGGTAAAACAGACCACAGCACATTCCTTCTTGGTGGTGGCTGCCTGCATGTAGCCTCCCATCCTGCTAGCTGTGTGAGGGAAGCCGAGACTGCACAAACAGGCACACACTCCCAAAGGCATCACAGGGTTAGCAGGCACAGAGACCAGCACCATGCCATAGCTACAGGCTGCCTATTTGTGTTCTGGTGCACTCTAAGGTGATCACTTTATCCTAAGTCAACACGTGGGGCCTGAGGTATGAAAGGCTATGAAAACTATGCTATAGATCACTGCACAGTTTTCTCTATGAATATTTCACTCTCCAATGCCTGTATAAATCAAGAACAACTCTGTTGAAGTGAATTCAGTTTTACTGTGAACCTCTGCACATCATAGCCACTGGCTAGAATATATGGCAGCAATCAGTGAAAACATTTATCAGTATGCTGGGAAAAGCTCTAGATCCATAATGTAGGGCACTGCACATAGAGAAACTCTACCTGGTATTTTAAGTGCAGATTTTTTGTTACCCGACTTCTTTGTTGCTTCAGAGCCATCAATATTTTGGCTGTTGTCAGAACATGAGCACAGCTGAGCACAGTTGATTCATAACAGTTGCAGTCCAGGTGATTCATGTTCCTACTTAAAAAGCACTGATGCAAGGAGTTCTGACAGAATGTGTAACTTGAAGGTATTCCTGTAGCTCATGTCCTTGAAGAGAAGTTCTAGCCTTCAGAACTTCAGGTTCAGAATCATTTTAGCTACTTAAGAATCAGTATTCTGTATTCAAATTATGATTGACTTGGCTTGAAAAGACCTAAGCATTAGGCCAAACGTGTTCACATACCCCCCACCCCCAAAAAAAAGAGGGCTGTCTTTGCACTAAGATCAGCAATCTTCCTACTACAGACATTATAGCTTGCTCACGGCAAGCAGGGTGTGCATTTTAGTAATGGCCAATTCTTCTTCAATAAAAGGAAGCCTAGAGACTTTTCTACGTGACAAAGCATTTGCCAACAATGTTGGTTTGAAGCATTTCCTCCTTAGTCACTTATTTCTACTCCTGTCAGCTTTTTCGACGGCATTAACACGTCTTTTGTGGGGCTGCCCTATGAACCAGATCAGGAAACTGATCCAGGTTAAAAATTATCCAGCATAGGATAAGGAAGGGGGAAAAAAAAGGCACAGCAAGGAAGTGGCAAAACTGCAAAAGCAGAGCGTGGTGCTACATGAACAGAACGAACCCACAGTGGTACGGGAAGTAAATAAAAATGCCCCAAACCCTCATTATCGCCGAATGCCTGAGGATCAAGAGAACACTGGGGGCAGTGTCTCAATTAAATTTTGTCAACGAGGGATGAGAAAAACTCTGATGCACCTATGCATGACAGCAGAAACCTCTGCTAAGGTATAAATAAGACTGCAGCACTAGACAACAGCCAATAAAAGAGCCTGTTGCCTCCTCCAGCTGTAACTGATTGTCTACTAAAATCAGCTGTTGTAGACCATGATGCAGCTGTGTGAAGTGATTTTTTGAGGGATGGGCTGAGTGAGACTAAGGGCAATAAATTCCCTGAGCAGAGAAGGTGCAAGTGCTCCTAGATAGAAATAGTTGTGGGAAATCTGGTATGGAGTTTGTGTGTAAAACAGAGATGGAACCATGGGTCTGCTAGAGGAGAAACGGTGTTGAGAGGGGAGGGTCTACCAGTTAGTGGAAACCTTAAAAGGAAGGCTTTTGGGGGGGTGTACAGGTCTCTGAGTTTTGTAGTGAGAAAGCCTAAGAGGCTTCTTGCAGATACATGGGGACAGAAGGGACTACAGTGACAAACCTATAGTAGCTGACCATCTGCTCATGCAGACTTCTACGAAGATGCAACTTACATGTTTTGTTTGGAGGAGGTAAGATGTTTTTAATTTTGATCTCTACATAGCCTAAACTGCACTTTGTTTTCTTGGTTTAGATATGCCCTGATGAGAAGGGTGTATTTATAAGATGTTTGAAATAACTCTATGTATTCTGACAGTAAATGGTCTATATTAAAGGAAGAATTCTTTGCACTTCCTCCTTTGCTTGAGTAAGCACTTAGAGCAAAGCAAGTATGAGATTCTAGAATCTAAACATGAAATAAAAGCTTAACATGCAGCAAGCTTTTCTGAAGGCCTTGCTAATCTGGCACCTCAGGCTGAGAATTTGCTGGAACATTAATGTCTGTCTCTGAAAAGGTACTAGAGACAAACTTTACTGCTCTAGGATGGCAAGGTTTGTTTCTCTGTGGGCTGTGAGGAGGGCTGTTGAATTGTGCACATCAGACCTTTAAAGCAGGTGTTAGTATGCTTCAGACTCTAGATGTGAGAGTAAATCCACCTAGAAAAATAGAAATGCCTTGGAATAAGGATCATGCAAGCTATTTTTTTCTATTCCTACCTTGCTTAAAATTTCATTTGGGGGAATCTACTGCTGAAGGCAAGAAGGACACACTTTATGGACTCCTGTTTCCAGCTACTAGACTGTGGTGAGCAGGTTCTTATCAGGAAAATCTATATATATATATATATATTACCTTTTATTTAAATAATGTTTCTACAATACTTGAACATGGTCTGAAGTTAGTATCACATAAGCTTCATTATGTGTCAACGTCTCTGACTCTTGAGGGCTGCCTGCATCCAGCAAAGCTTTACTATGATGTGCTTGTTGTTAATTTGTCCAAAGTTTTGGACTGCAACTTGGGCCATTTGTTTTTTTTTTTTAAGCTCTGTAGGGATATTTGGGGAAAAAAAAAATCAAACCCACATTATCTTAGATTTTATTTAAGGTATTTTATCTTTGGTACTGTGAGTGGAAGCAGTGAGAGTGAGTAAAAATAACAATATGTAAGCTAACTTCAAGCAGGTTTTTCCTCTGTTAACATTTTCCAGACTGACTTGATTCCGTGTATGTTTCTGTTTCATCCTTTTAACACATGCTGTTGCAATTTAAAGTTAAATATGTATCTCCTCATTCTTCTGGAAAACTGCCATTTCAGAGATTGGGTCAGAAAATTTACTTTCTTGACTTGACAGTAGTACTGTATTGCCACAGCATTCTGAAAAGTGTTCAAGGGCTTAGCTTGTTTTTAAGGGAACAGTGTAATACACCGGGTGAAAATTGTGTGCTGTCTTCATGTCCAGAGTGGAAGTTTGCCAGCACAACTACAGTAGCAGATTGGTAATGTGGACAAGACTCATGATGAGAAATGTGGAAGGTGTGCTGACGATAAGCCTCGTTCTGTCATCAATGTTACCTTCTGTAACGCAGTTACCACCGAAGTTGGTTTTCCTTGCTTATCCACCACCCTATCTGGGAGGGTGGTGGGCTAAGGAGTGGTAGGTGGGAATCAGTTGACAGATTCATATTTATTTAGCAAGGTTTTCTGTTGTTTCAAGAACCAAGAAATTATAAACCACTGTGTCAGTAACACCTTATACTTTGTGCTTTGCTTTATGATCAGAAATGTTTTCAAACAAAAACAAGAGCACACTGATGGTAACACAGTGTGTAGATAAGGCACACTCATGTCCTGCTTTTGGGAGGCAAAAGAGTAGCTTCAGATTACCAATTTTTTTTGGTCACCATTTTCATATTAACTAAAACCCCTCCATAAAAAAAAAAAAAAGGGAGAGCAACAACAAAAAAAATCAATCCACACAAAAATAAAAAAAATGAAGTTCACAACTTAAATTTAATGTGTTTTGACACAGCATCAAGATTTTGTAGTTCTCTTTTTCAGATGAAGTGCTAGCTGCTTGCTGTCATTGGTGGTCACAGGTACTTGGTGCCTTTGAGTTTCTAGATTCAGGCATGCCCCATCCCTCCTCTCATTAGCAATAGCAAATCCTTGTACATTACCCTTTGCAGAGTATTTTCTTGAAAGATGTGCTATGAAGAACAATGCATTTGTGCTTGCCAAGAGAACTTCAGAACTAAAATGCAATCCACCCAAAAATCATACTGAACAAAATGTATTTCTTCCTACTCCCAAGTGCAAAAGTCTCTCTTCTAAAAGATGTGTTTTTCTGATGGACCACAAAGGAGATGAACTAAAAGAATATCCACATCCTGGACCCTTTATATTAACTCAGCAAGCAGTAGTAATTCACTTGCTCTGCTGAAGAGAATCACAGAATCAACCAGGTTGGAAGAGACCTCCAAGATCATCCAGTCCAACCTAGCACCCAGCCCTAGCCAGTCAACTAGACCATGGCACTAAGTGCCTCATCCAGGCTTTTCTTGAACACCTCTAGGGATGGTGACTCCAACACCTCCCTGGGCAGCCCATTCCAAGAGCAAATCACTCTCTCTGGGAAGAACTTCTGTGAAGAAGCAAGGGATTCTTCTGGTACTGACAGGATAGAATCATATGGGGGCACTTGATGCAGACTGTGCACCTCTGGGTGCAGAGTTTTGCCTGTGAAAGGTGATTTGCTTGTCTTAAATAGTTGTTAGGGAAAAAAAAGGATTGAGTGGGAACTTTTTTATCTCCTCCCCCAGCACAACGAGGATCAGTTTTTTACTTTGCATATGAATGTTTCCTTACACTATTTAATATCTGGCATGATTTTAGCAGCAAAGGAGAAAGTTTACCCAAACCTTGTTCTGGGTATAATGTCCATCATCACTGTGGAGTTCCAGTCAGGAAAAGACTGGATGAGGCACTTAATGCCATGGTTTAGTTGACTGGATAGGGCTGGGGGATAGGTTGGACTGGCTGATCTTGGAGGTCTCTTCCAACCTGGTTGATTCTATTCTAATGGTAAAGCTGACATTACTGCTAAATCTGATGAAGCCACTGAGTTGTCAGTGGTAGAAACCTTGGGGAGAAACCAGACAAAATAACACAACCTTCATGTGAGTTTTCCTAACTGGAAAATGAAGAATGCTGGCAAATAAATACAGTTAATGGTGTGATGTAGCTTATGCCTACTGATGCTATCCAGATTATCAGTGCTGCTACTGCACCATGCATAAATACGTACATTATTCCAGTCTAATAACATCCTAAATGAAGTGGAATTGCATAAACACAGCAAGCAGCTATGATGCTGGGTAAACCCAAAGTAAACAGGCTCCAGCAAGTGGCTAAACCACTTGCTCTCCTCAAGCAGGATGAATTAGATGGGCCATTAGTCTGATTCAATGGGACATTTTTTTATGAGGGTTTGATGTTGTGCACAATAATATTCTTTAGAGACACTCTGAGTGTTTGCAGTGCTGCACTGCAACTTGATGCTGATGTGTGAGAAACTGTGATAGGGCTATGCACACAGGTCTTACCTTTTTGGAAGACAGTCTGCTGAACTACGGGAAGCAGCATGGTGTTGGACTGAGCCATTACTTCTATCACACCCACCTCTGGGGTTGGTTAGTTTGGTTGGGTTGAATGACTCAGCAAGACACTCTGAAAAACAGCAAGGTGGTTCCAGGGAAGGAAACTGTAGCTATCCAGTGTCTTGTATTGAAGAGTGTGAATGGCAGTCTGGTTCCTGCACAAGGACAGTCACTTCAGCAGTTTCACTTCACAATGAAGTATAAACTCTCTACAAGGAATTGCTAACTTCTTGTAAGAGGCAATGGAAGTCAGTCTAATCCCTACAGTTCATTCATCAGACCACAAATGATTATGGCTTTTGAGGGGGCAGACCCCCTTCAGTTGCACACGCAGGTGGAAAACTTCATCAAGAAAGAGTAAAGTAACAGTTGTGAGTAGTGAAACTTTGTAATCGATGCTATTTTTCATCTGGGGCTCCAGCAGCACACACAGCAGCCTCATCAGATGGCCCAGTGTAAACCAGTTATGTCACTACACAAAAACTGCACTACAGAAAGGATGTACTCATTACTGTAGAAATGAAGGACTCAAGAAGAATGGGAAGGTCTTCTGTACCCACTAATAAACCCTTTCCCACCAAACTTACTGGGTGGGAGCTCCTGGCCTTGTCACTTGGACCAGTTGAAAGGTAGAACATCAGGATATGGTAACATAATAAACGTGCTCTGCACTACAATATTTTGTTGTAGAGATTTCTCCTGCTATGCCTTGTGTATGTTGAGTCAGAATTCGACATCGGTTGTCACTGATGCTTGAACAGGACTCGCACAGTTGAGTTTCCAGCAGAGAGCCAAGGGATGGGCAGTTTTTCAGTTGTGCTAAGTGTGGGTGCCAGTGATGGACTCTGACAGCATACTCATGATTGATATTTTCCTATATCTCTGCAATTTCACCATAAAGAAAGGGAGAGAAGAGCATGAAGCAGGGAAAATTAAATGAAGCCGGGTGGCATGGGTCTGACAACTTCTCTCACAGGCAGCAGACTCTGCGCAGAACTTCCTAAAGCTGCAATTCCATGGTATCAGTGAGTCTCTATATGCCACAGACAGAGCATGGCAGCAGTTCTTAAGGTTTTGCTGCCTCCCTCTCTCTTCTTGATCATCTTCCTGGACTCAGTAACCAGTCTCGGTGCTGGCATAAAGCCCAAAAGTGCTTCAAGACCTGTGGTCTTTAGCAGCGATCCCTTGGCCTATGAGGCCATTAACCACCCATGAGGGTAGGTACTACTGGGCTCTTGTAGGTCAGGAAGAAACATTTCTGCCCTGAAGCAGGCTGATGGAGATTTTATTGGCATGGCACTGGTAGCTCCCAGGGGCCGAACTGAGATGCGTTTATGTCCCCTGAGCTTGGCGTTGACCGCGATTAACAGCAGGGGCCGGCTCGCTCCTGTCTCCGCCGCAAAGGCTGCCATGGGTGACCCACGGCACTGCAGCCCAGCCTCCCCCCGCCGCCCGAGGCCAGCCTGGCGCCAGCGGGCTCCCGCAGCCCCACGTACAGCCGCCTCGCTGCTACCGCCCCGCGGGCACCCTGACGTCAGGCGCCGCCGGACCGCGATGCGCAGAGACTTCCGCCTCGATAGGCCGGGCCGGGCGGCAGCCAGACGTCCGACCCAGAGCAGTCACTTCCGCCTCGGTAGGTGTCATGGCGGCGGGGCGGGTGCTCACGTAACCGCGTCCGGCCTGGCGCGGTCTCGCGCGCAGCTCTCGCGGTGACTCGCGCCCCCCCCCGCCCGTGCCCCCCTCTCGCCCTGGCCGCTCGCGCAGCTGCTCGGCTCTCGCTATATAAAGGGGCGAAGCGGCAGAGCGGGCGGCTGGCGGCGGCGGCTGCAGCCCCAGGGCCGGCGAACGAGGCCGGGCCAGGCCGCGGGGCTGCCCGTGAGCCTGGGCGGGACGCGCGGGCTCTGGGGGGACGCAGCCGGGCAGGTTTATTGTTTTAGGGGCGACTTCCCCCGCCCTTTCTTCCCCCCCGTGGTTGGGGGCGTCCCGGGGGGCTCGGGACATGGCGAGCTCGACTAACACAAACCCCGTGGTAAGGACCGGGTCGGGGGGCGAGGGGGGCCCCAGGGGCAGCGCGGGCGGAGGGGGCCGGCGGGGCCCGCCGCCCCCTCCCCCGCACTCCCTTTCCCTCCCGCCGCCCGCCTTGAGCGGTCCCGGCCCCCTCCCCCTGGCGGGAAGGAGCGGCGCGGGGCGCAAGGGAGCTTCACCCCCACGGCGGGGAGCCAACTTGCGGCGCCCGGCGCCGACCGCCTCGGCGGCGGGGAGAGCGGAGCCGGGGGCGGCGGGAGCGGGGCGGTGGGAGAGGGGGCGCGGGGCGGTGGCTAAAGAAGCCCCGCGGGGTGGTTGGGGCCGGCGAGCTAGGTGTCCGGCGGGGAGGGGAGGACTGACGGGGAGGGGGTCTTGCTGCCCGGGGAAGGGGCGAGAGCCGGAGCGAGCGGAGGGGGAGTACGGGCGCTGCCGCTCGCCCGGCCGCCGTCCCGGGGCGAGGTGAAGCAGCGCCCGAGTTTCGGTTTTGTGGTGGTGGCGGTGGCGAAGCCCGGCGGGCTCCCGTGAAGCCATTTTACGTTGCTTTATAAGAAGGAGACGATGGTTGAAAAGCACTTATCCCTGCCCAGCCGGATCGGCTACGCCGAGCGAAAGCCCTGAACTTCTCTCCGGATAGCAAGGCAGTGTTTATTTTAAAAACAAAGGGAGAAAGAAAAAAAAAAGGAAAAAAAGAGAAACCGTACCCCAAAAAGAACGAAGGAGGAAAAAAAGACAAAACCATCCGTCTACCCCCGTTCCCTTCTCGTGCTTTCTGCACCTTGGCGGGTGGCTCGCTGCTGCAGTTGTACTCACAGAGGTTTGCAACAAGCAGTCACACAAACCTGCGCAGCCATCGAGCCCCCCTCGGCCGCCGCTCTCCTCTCAGCTTCTTTCCCCCTTGCGCGCCCCCCGGCCGCGACCCCCGCCCCGAAGCGCTGGAGGAGACAAACCCGGCGTCCCGGCGGCGGGCTCGGCCCCCTTGTTTGTGGCTCTGAGATCCATCATGGCTTCCCTCTGCCTTTCTGCCTCCCTGCTCCTTGTGTTCCTCCTCCCTGTGGCTGCCCTGTTTATATAGAGCTATTGCCGCTCTCTAATATAGACTCTGCTAGGATGGGAAGGTGCTTTCCAGCCCCACGTCACCGCCTCTCCATTTAAACACCACATCAGCCTTTAAATAGGGAGCGAGCCGCGGAGCGCGGGCTGGGAGGTGCATGCGTCCGCGGCGGAGGCTGGGAGACAGGCAGCTTGTCTCTCGGATCCTGAACGGGCTTTCGTGTGGGTCTTTTTTTTGTCCCGTTCCCTTGCCGTCCGCGCTGCCTGGCCCTGTCGCCACTGGCCTGCGGAGCTGCGGTGCTTTCTGCTGGCTGGGGTGTCTCCTAGCCGATGTGAATGGATTTACCCTTGCATTTACGCATTGCACTGACAGTTTTCGTCCTCTCCTGCATTCCAAACGGTTTAACTTTTTGTTTGTTTGTTTCTTGGTTTGTTTTTTTTTGGGTTGTGGTGGTGGGTCTTTGATGTGTTTCGTTTTGGGTTTTTTTGGGTGCCTGGCGTACAGTTAGTGCAGGGTTCTGTGCATCTGTAAGCTACTTGATAGTGGGTTGCCCAGGGAGGTGGTTGAGGCCCCATCCCTGGAGATGTTGAAGGCTAGGCTGGATGAAGTTCTGGCCAGCCTGATGTAGGGTAGGGTGTCCCTGCCGATGGCAGGGGGGTTGACACTAGGTGACCCTTGTGGTCCTTTCCAACCTTGACTGATTCTATGGGTGGGGAATGTATAGTTTAAACGGTTCTCACTTAGTACAGCACATCAAGGAGTAATGTGGTACTTACTTTATGGCCAAGGTCTGACTACAGTTGTCACCCTAGAAATAAACTATAAAGTTTCATCTGTGGGTCATGGCCCACAGGTAGTACTCAGCGATTTTGATGTGTTTCTGGTGACTGAACTGTAGAATTTTTTTACTGCAGTACAGGCAGAACAAAGGCTTTAGACATCTTACTAATATTTGATGTAATTGCAATATTTAGCATTTGGCAGAACACAATGCAAAAAAAAAAAAAAAAGCAGAGCATTCTCGTCTTCCTTCCCAAATCTGAAATTATACAGACCTGCCTGTGAGTTTGGGTCGTACAAAGTAACACGGCTTTGATATTTTGTCAGGTTTTGTATTATAAAATCTTAGGAAAGTCCTCATCCATTACATTCAGGGCAGTTGCTCTTAAGGACGTGTACAAAACATGTGTGATCTGATTGTTAGTTCTCTGGCTATAAACTTCTGGCTTTATTTTCTGATTATTTCTGTATAGTAAATTAGAGCCTCTTCTGGTGCTTTTTTTTTCCCACATAGGTTAGTACCAAATAGCAAAATACATATACACATTTTTAGAGTACATGTAAATATCTTTTATTCAGCAGTTTACTAACACTTGCGTTTTCTTGACTGTTTCTGTATTGGCCTAACCTCCGTGAAGTTCTCTTGGAGGGTGTCTGAGTTTGCATTTGGAATAGTAAAAGCCATCTTAATAGGAGCTTGCTTTGAACAAGTGTGTTATAGGCAAATTTTCAGTTGAGTATTAAAACCTTGCAATAATGCATGTTCAACTTTAAGTCTCTTTCAGCAGCAAGGATTGTGATGCTTATGCTACTAGGGTTACCCAAGATGAATAAGAGCATTTTGAAATACTGTAGCCAGATGATAACTGGACTTTGAGCTGAGTGTGTATAACAGCATCATGTCAGCATGTGTTAAAATCTGAATTGCTAGAAATCTGTTCTTCCTGGTAAAGGACAAATGAAACATGATAACAGTTATATGCAGTGTAAGATTTTGTAGGTAACAAAGGTAGTCTATTTGCAAAAGTCCACCAAAACATTAAAAAAGCTCACGATTTAGATTATGTGTTACTTTTTTTATGCACATCTTTGATCTAACTGTGACTAAAACTAGTTACCTTCAGCTGGCATACAGCCAGCTGTCACATAGCTGCCAGCTTCCAGCTGTAACTGCACAGATAGGAGAAAGATTAGTGACATTTCGGGGATTGCTCTAGAAGGAACAAAGAGTTGCAGTTATTGTATCCTTGAAGCTGAAGGAATGTAGGAAGTGTAAGCCCCCAAAGGCCTATGGCATTTCTTAAAATAGCATCCTGGTTGCTCCTCAGATTTAGAGTGTGTGCACGTGTGTAGCAGTTGAGTTTCTTTACAAGATGCACAGAGAAAGTGAAGTATAAATGTTTCCTTATGTTCCCAGAGGGGAAGTACTGGATTCCAAATCTTCTCCGTGTTTGTGGTTGTATCTAATAAATCAGGAATTTTAATTGTTGTCTTTATAGTAAGTGTTTGGAATAGTGTTTATTGAAGAGTGATTTGAGTGTTTTGCTCTTAAAAGCACTTGACGTTTACAGCAATGTACTCCTTATGAGGGAGGCACTTTAATGTAAACCAGATGAAAGCATGGTTATTTTAACAGGAATCTTTAAAATTGCCATTTTGTTCTCATTGCTTTCTCTGAATGCAGAAATTTATTGGAAAGCTTAACTCATCTGTTATCCTGTCTTTATACCTGCTCAGTAATTGTGTTGTCATACTTATTTTCATACACCGTTTACTCAAAATATAACTTTGTCATTCAGCTCTAGCCTTAGATGGTTTGTGTAAACAGCTTGAGCATCATATAAATAATGCTTAAAACCAACACTTAGTGTATGTCTGAAACAGTAACAGCATGCTTCCTTTTAAAGGTCAAGGCTTGAGGCTGTTTTGTAGTTTTACTGGATTAGCCTTAGTTGAGGTAGTAGAGGAAGAGCGTTCTGTGATATTCTTCCAGATTCCACTATGGATGGCTCTTGAAGGCATTGCTGCCCCCTCTGTGGAAGGCATTGCATCCACCTGGGCTGAATGCTCAGTATCAGTGTACATAAGAGAATGTTTCCAACTGGACAGGATTTTTCTGAGTGTAGGTGAGTTCAGACATGCTGTTTCATTGTAAGTGTGCTGATAGTTTGTTCTTTCTAATGCTGCAGCCATGTGTGTGTCACATATACTATGATACTACATGATTAGAACAGTGTCCAAAAATTTTGATCTGTCTTTAGATCCAGTGCACCATGTGGCTTATGGAGAGAGATATATACACCTACAAACCACTTGTGGGTTTATTAACCTGCATTGCTGTAGGCTTACTTGCCCCTCCGTGGTGCCATTGTCTTTGGGAGGGGGCTTCCTGCTTGCTTCAGTTGTTGGAAGTTGCTCAGAAGGACACTATGTCAATGGCAGAGTGAGCATCTATGCTCTTAACTTGCCTTTCTGCTTTTTTTGATTAATCAGCATTGGACAGTAGAAATCACAATTCTGATGTTAGATTTTTTGTTTTCCTTGCTGCACTAAGGTTAAAAGGAAACATTCCCAAGCAGATTGTTTGGCTGTAGGGTCATTTTGGTGTATCTAAATGTTAGTATCATTTCCTAGGAGGAGGCTTTGTGAATAGACTTTAGAAAAAGTCTGACCATAGAGACAGGAGAAGGCAACTGCTGGGGAACATTATTAAGGACTGTTTGTGTAAAATCTGTTCCAACCTAGAAACAGATGTTGAACTGTTGGAGGGCAGGAGGGCCCTGCAGAGGGACCTGGACAGGCTGGATGGGTGGGCAGAGGCCAATGGGATGAGATTTAACAAGGCCAAGTGCAGGGTTCTACACTTTGGCCACAACCACCCTGAGCAGCACTACAGGATGGGGACAGAGTGGCTGGAAAGCAGCCAGGAGGAAAGGGACCTGGGAGTACTGGTAGATAGTAGGTGAACATGAGCCAGCAGTGTGCCCAGGTGGCTGATAGAGCCAGTGGCATCCTGGCTTGTATCAGGAACTGGGTGACCAGTAGGACAAGGAAGGTTATTCTTCTCCTGTACTCAGCATTGGTCAGGCCACACCTTGAGTCCTGTGTCCAGTTCTGGGTTCCTCAATTCAAGAGAGATGGTGAAATACTGGAACGTGTCCAGAGAAACGTAACAAAGCTGGTGAGGGGCTTGGAGCACAGCCCTGTGAAGAGAGGCTGAGGGAGCTGGGGTTGTTTAGCCTGGAGAAGAGGTGGCTCAGGGGTGACCTCATTGCTGTCTACAACTACCTGAAGGGAGTTTGTAGCCAGGTGGAGGTTGGTCTCTTCTCCCAGACAACCAGCAACAGAACAAGGGGACACAGTCTCAAGTTGTGCTGGTGCCTTGATATTAGGAGGAAGTTCTTCCCAGAGAGAGTGATTTGCCATTGGAAGGGGCTGCCCTGGAAGGTGGTGGAGTCGCTGTCACTGGAGGTGTTCAAGAAAAGACTGGATGAGGCACATAGTGCCATGGTCTAGTTGACTGGATAGGGCTGGGGGATAGGTTGGACTGGATGATCTTGGAGGTCTCTTTCAACCTGGTTGATTCTACTCTTTTATTAGAAAAGTTGACCTAATAGATGATCTAAGAGGGGGATTTAAGGAGAAAACTCAGCTTCTGTCCTGTGGGAATTTTAATTGTAATTTCAGACATACGGGTAGTTCTCTTGTCTGAGTAAAATAACTGGCATGCTTGGGGTTAAGCACGTTTATTTGCAGAATGTGGTTTTGGCATTAAGAAACAGATGCTTCTAAATACAGTAAGGAACAATACACAGAATATGTGCTAGCTGAATTGTATAAGCATTGTACAAATTTGTATAAGCTTTGCTTAATTATAGAAATAATAGGACTTAATGATAGGTAGAACATCTTATTTGTGTCTTCTGTGAGTTGGATGCAAGTGGAAAAAATAGTCTTATTAACAATGCTTGGTATTTCTCAGTCACTATGAAGAATTAAAATTAGTGCTCAAGAGTAGTCTGCCTTTGAAAGTCTCTTTATAAGCACAATTAGTGCTGTTCTTAAAGTTTGATTATATGAACATGCAGTATTGTTTTCAGGGAACCAATCTGAAAGTAGTCTTTTGGGCAGTTTTGGATGTAGGTGTTGTAAATGTAGTTTTCAAGAATGGTGAATGTACCTTGGTACTTGAGGCCAGATTTTTTTTTTTTTGAGAGACAAGTGACAAAAACATGAATTCTAATATTTCTGCTACTTGATTTGCACAGCAGCATGTTTTAAACATGAAAAGTGGCAGAGTGGTGAAAAGTGAAAGGTAAAAATAAAAAGCAGCCCAAAATACCCAAGGGTACTGATAGGATACCATTTATCAGAATATTGACACGTGGCTTGTGGGATTTTGTTGATGATTTCTTGCTTTTATTTTCTTATTGTTGTTTGCAGGTTTTTAAAGAAAAATTGCTTGAATATGCCCCAGTGTGTATTTTGTTTTGAACACTAGAGACAATGTCCTAAGCAACTGGCAAACTGCTTAGTTGTTAGTTTCAGGCTTCCAAATAGGTTCTTTGTAATGTCAGTTAATTTCTTTAAAAGTTTGGTTTGTTTGTTTGTATTGTTTTTTGTTGTTGTTGTTTTTAACATTTGAAAGCAAAGATCCTAAATTTCCTAGAGTATGCTGCTCTTCCCTCTTTGTTATTCCCTAACTTAGGCATAACAATTCTGTAATGTGTGCAATAACATCTTCAGCATATCTGTAACAGATTTAACACTGTTGGGGTGTATTGAGCAACTGTTTA
The DNA here is from genome assembly GCF_015220805.1 of Pogoniulus pusillus. Classification (NCBI taxonomy): domain Eukaryota; kingdom Metazoa; phylum Chordata; class Aves; order Piciformes; family Lybiidae; genus Pogoniulus; species Pogoniulus pusillus. Next base: position 44,300,346 of record NC_087264.1, on the reverse strand, counting down.
TGCATATAATAAATGTTTCAAGCATGTGTAGTAAATTTATATGGTTCTAGCATTCCTGGACTGACTGCATGTGCTTGATGCAGGTTTTTTGTACGTCTATAGACGCAGCTCTCCTGGGGTGCCAAAGGCACTGCATGAATCCAGAATGATTGTTTTGTAGATATACAACGTATCTGATGTGTGTGGCATTTAGGGTTTATTGTCTAAGGATATTTTGGAATGGGTTATAGGAAGATGTCAGCTTAACGAAAGTTCTACCTGCTTCAGTTTAGAAATGGCCTGTCTCCATCCCAAGGAACAGAATTGGTCACTGAAGTATATAGGTTTCACAGTCCTAATTTAGAGCTCGTTGTGCTACCTTGCAATTAGCACAGATAATTAAACTGAATCAAAATAGCATTGAGGTTCACATGTATGTAGAGAGGTCCAAGCTGTACTGTTTAAAAGGTGCAGCAGTACGACTATCCTGCCATCCTATGAAGTAAATCTTGTGCTTTGACTGATAGAGCTAAGTATTTACATAGTTATTAAAAATTGTACCTGCATTCTAAAATTCACAAAATGGTTGAAATTGAAAGGATCCTCTGAAGGTCATCTTGCAAATTGCCTGCTATAAGAGCCACTTATAGCCAGTCGCCCAGGACAGTGTCCAGATGGCTTTTGAGACTCTTCAGGGATGGAGACTACAAAACTTTTTTCCAACCTTAAGTCAATTGACAGTTTAGGCATGAAATCAACATAAAATATTAATAATGGGTTTGTAGTATTTCCCCCTCAAAAAGAGAAGTACTGACTGAAGACAGAAGTCTGTCTAGCCTAATATCCTGTCTTTAGTAGTTTCTATAGACAGTTGTGTAAAGAAGAACAGGGACTCAAGAATGCTTCCAGTAAATTTTTTAAGCCCTCAGAATTTTTCAGCTTGAGATCATTCTGAGCTGTATTTGATGCTTATTGATCTAGCAAGCACCAACAAGTTTCTTTCATCTGTCTTTATCTAATATACTTTTAACTTTATTTGACGTGGACATTTTGCACACATCCAGATATTTTTCATATGCAGTGTGTACAGTGGCAAGCAAGTGGGAAACATTTACTGAATGGAAAACAACCTCCTTCTTTGTGTTTTGAATTGCACTCCTCGTGACTTGAAAACTCTTGTCCCACAGTTATGTCACAAAATACAGCAAACACTCTCTTCCCTTTTCACCTCATTTGAGCTGTCCTTGCTGATTTATACCTCCCTCTATGTTTTAGTCACTCAGAAATATGCAGTGTATTTTGTAATGCACTTTTCAGAGGCTATTTTGGGATAGAAATCTTAAGTTCAAATTACAAAGTTCTTTCAAAAAAGGCTGACAGGTTTGGGTTTTTTTTACAGCCTAAATTGTACAGATCTGTAATTGAAGATGTCATCAATGATGTCAGAGAAGTTTTTCTGGATGAAGGAGTGGATGAACAAGTTCTTATGGAACTTAAAACAGTAAGTTGAAACTGAAGATTTTGGGGTTTAATAGACCAATACAGCAGTTGGGTTTTGGATCTGCCTGTTATTGCACACAGTAAGAATGCTAAATTTAGAGTTAGCTAAGCATTGTATTAATCTGTCATTCTGTAGCCCCATATAATTTCAATTATGCTTGCTGTATGAGGAGCTCTGATCACCTTCTTTACTTTCCCTAATCTGGCTTGTTAATCTTGACATAAACTAACAGCAGGCATCCAGATTCATAGTATTATTTTGGTCACTGACACTGTCTTTAAGAAAGAAATGGAAAAATGTTTCTTTTAGAGGCAGACAGTTCTTAAGGTTTCTCTGCAGGGAAAACAAAACTGTTTCTACTTCAGTTTTGTCTCTGAAGAAAAGGAGTTCCATCATCAAATGCATCATCAGATTTTTGCATGTATCATTTATGGTTTGGGGAGGTATTGATTTTGCACCTATTGTAAAATTGCACTGTCCACATTGCCACCTTCTGAAGTTCTTGAATTCAGAACAGTTTTATATACAGTGGGTTTGAACCATGGTTCCAAAAGAAAGGCAGATTGTTGGCCTGAATTGTAGTGGATTCTTCTATGGCTTTATTCAAATTCTTCCTGAATAAATGAAGCGTTTCAACAGGAAGGAGAAAAGTCAGAGGGAAAAAAAGATTAAAAAAATAACCTGAAAGGAAACAAGGAAAGTATGTGTCTGCTTATTTCAACTCTTGCATAAGGACTTCTTCAGAGATTAGGACATGCCACACTCTCACTGTTTTTAGCTATTAAAAATGTGGAGTGAGAAAACAATTTTGGAGTTTGTCTAGACAGAAAGAGCTGAAGACTTCTGTCACTAAACCATGACCTGTCTTGTTGGAAGCAGAGTGAGAGCACTAGAAGAAAAACACCATTTGTATTTTGTTTGGTGTTTGTGTCACAGGCATGTTCTACAAATGATGTCAGAAAAGATTGAGTGAGGAAAGAGACAAGAAGGAAAATGAAATATTGAAGACGGAGGCTTAGGGGAACACTAAGTGGGACTTGGAATTGGGAGTCCTGGATACCTGTTGTCTTTTTTTTTAAATCTGATGTATTACAGAATACTTAAAATCCTGTCTTTGTGCAAGAGCTACTTTTCTTTTTGTATCTGTGGCTTTTGGAGATATGTCATCTGATATCAAGAGCTGAAGGGCTGGAGAAGCTGATTTAGATACTGCAGTAGAAACTGTGTAAATGTACAGACGCATTATTTTAGGTGTACTGATAATTTCTGTTGAAGTGTGTTATGAGGCAGTAGGCTTCAAACAACTTCTGTTGAGGAGTTCCAGAAAGAAATGGCTTGAGAAAAACTGTAATGAAGAATTGTTTTTGTGATTAAAGCTAAAGTTAGCAGTTTATTTATTCATCTATTAGAGTTGAATCTTACATAGTTGAAAGAGAGACTGTTAAAGCTTAAGCTTGGGCTCAGAGTTACAGTATCACAGTATCACCAAGGCTGGAAGAGACCTCACAGATCAAGTCCAACCCTTTACCACAGAGCTCAAGACTAGACCATGGCACCAAGTTCTTAAGGCATCTTTAATTCCTCCTCTTCAAATGTTACCTTTTTGGAGTTAACTCTTCAGTCTGTGTTTTCCTAAGCTTTTTTAGGTGAAATACACCATATAAGTGAACAGTGAAAACAAATTCAGTTTTGGTGTACTGTCTTTATAGTGTTACAAATCTTACTGAGTAAATTTAATTCACAGATTTCTCTTTACTTTTCCAAACTAGCTATGGGAGAACAAGCTGATGCAGTCCAAGGCTGTAGATGGTTTCCACTCAGAAGAGCAGCAGCTTTTGTTGCAGGTGCAACAGCAGCAGCAGCAACAGCAACAGCATCATCACCACCACCATCATACACAACCTCAGCCGCAGCAGACTGTGCAGCAGCAGTCTCAGCCACAACAGGTCCTTATTCCAACATCTCAGCAAGGTAAGACATACTGTCTGGTGTCTCTGGCAAAAACCCCTCAAGTTAGTCCAACTCATTAGTGTATTCTAAATCTGTAGTAGGATGTTCATCTAATGGATAACTTTGTGACTATGTTAAACTTGATCTCTACTTGCCTCTACTTAGTGGATCGAGGGCTGTCTTGGTGAAAGCTGTCATGGTAGTTGTGCTACTCATAGTCTTCAGAAGATTTTGGAATAACTGAATTCTTCTGCTCTTCTCGTGTCCAGAGAAGGGCGACGAGGCTTGTGAGAGACCTCGAGCACAAGCCCTACGAGGAGAGGCTGAGGGAGCTGGGATTGGTTAGCCTGGAGAAGAGGAGGCTCAGGGGTGATCTTATTGCTGTCTACAACTACCTGAAGGGTGGTTGTGGCCAGGGGGAGGTTGCTCTCTTCTCTCAGGTGGCCAGCGCCAGAACAAGAGGACACAGCCTCAGGCTGCGCCAGGGGAAATTTAGGCTGGAGGTGAGGAGAAAGTTCTTCACTGAGAGAGTCATTGGACACTGGAATGGGCTGCCCGGGGAGGTGGTGGAGTCGCCGTCCCTGGAGCTGTTCAAGGCAAGATTGGATGTGGCACTTGGTGCCATGGTCTAGCCTTGAGCTCTGTGGTAAAGGGTTGGACTTGATGATCTGTGAGGTCTCTTCCAACCCTGATGATACTGTGAATACTCTGAATTACATAACTTGTGTTTCAGAATCAGATTTCATTAAAAATCCATGGGTCTGTAATTTCAAACCAATATTCATATGCAGTCAACAATTTAGTCATGAGGTAGTAACATTAGGAGCAATTTTTTTAAATCTCCTTTTTTTTCTTAATAAAAGTGGACGCTTGGATATGAAAAAATAATTGTGCATGTAACAGTCTGTATATACAGGTGGTGATTTTTTGTGTTACAATAAGTTTCAAAGGAAAAGCATAATGGTTGGGTATCTTTCTGGTCTTACAAAATTTCACAGTTCTGGATATCCAAAGTATATTTTAGCTGTCTATAACAGTATTATTTCTTGTCTAATTATTGCCTTGTGTATTCTTCATTAATCATTTAAAGGAAACATTTTCACCAGTTACAGCTTGGTTTGAAAACTAAGATGAATACTACTGCATTTTATTGTATGTATGCTGTGTAAACAAATCTGCCACCTGTTAAATGTTCAAGTTGAGTTTTCAGTGTGCTGCTAAGATTATGGTGCATTTATCTCTGGTAGTCAGTCACAAAGCAGTCTTTTTATCAGATTTCCTGGATCAGAGCCTATGCTGTTATAGGCACAAAGGATAGCTGTGAGTTGATTTATCCCTTCACTCCCCTCAGAAAAACCCAAAACATGCTCCAAAACCTAACTGCCATAGAATCAAAACAAAATAATTGGTATGACACAAACCCATTGTTGGGTTTTTTGGTCCCATTGGTATGCTTTTGGGGGAGTTGTGATTTTGGGTTTTTTTCCCTGTTGGTTTGTTTTTTTCTTTGTATTTTGAATCTTGCTTTACGTGGAGTCAGACTAGGAAACTGAAGCCCCTGAAATAGATCTGTGAACCAAAAAAAGCCATGCTGTCTCTCAGAGCTGCTGTTTTGTGTTGTTTTGAGATTAAATGTTAAAAGATCAGAGGCTGCTCAATAGTTTTTTGTTACACTGCTCAGTTCACGTTTGGGTGATGTTATTCTGACTTGTATGTTTTTTGAGCAAACTGCATGGTTTTCATGAAATGCTATTCTTTTATTTCTAGCACCTCAGCAGCAGGTTATTGTTCCAGATTCCAAGCTGATACCGCACATGAATGCATCAGGCATGGTAAGAAAAGCAGAAGTTTATACATGCATCGCTGTCATTATGGAGGTTGTTTTGATTAAATAGTAAACACAAATCTAGGGTTTTTAGCATGAGATGCTTAAAAATAATGTAGGATACACTGATAAACTTGTCTGCCATCTTTGAGTTTTGTTGCTGTGCTGACCATCTAGGAACAGTAGTTCAGAATTTTGATAACAAATGCAGGGCTTACCTTGATCCTCCTTTACATGTGTTTAACCAAAGTTCTGTTTAAGCAGAAATTGGAATACTGCTGGTATGAATCTGCCTATTGATGTGCTCGTAATATACTGTCACAACATGAACTGATGCAAGTATACTGTATTTGCTAGATGTAGGGCAAAACATTGACTACTCTGAAACTTAACAAGGGAGAGATTATTTAGCAATTCATGGCAATCTGCTCTGGTCACATTAATGCGATTCACTATTTTTGTAATGGCATTTAAAGCTGAGTCTAGTCATTGAGTGTTTTCTTGCAGTTTTTCATCTCTAGAGGTTATTTTTTGAGAGCTTGGTTTGCTTAAAAAAGATTTAAAGCTTGCCAAGCAGTGGAAACAGCAGCCAACACAAGTTAAATATGTGTATTCAACTCAGAATTTGTTACATTCTTATCACCTATATGGTAGGAAAGCACATGAAATGAAGTTTCATGACCATAGTTGGAGCACCTTGCTTAGTCTTTGCTTCTGACTTTACTATGGAAAAGAACATGAATTTCAATACTCAAAATACCATGATTTACCCAGAGGCCAAGAGCACATAGCATCTACTATTTTTCTTAGAGTTCAATGCATTTTATTACTTCCCAAGTTCAACAGTTGAACTTCTTATTCTATCTGAGTTAGATCTTGTTGATGAGTACTGCAAAATCGAGTATGCCAGTGCTTTTACAGCTCTGCTACTGTCAAAAACATAGATTAATTGTATAGAATCATTCTGGTTGGAAAAGACCCCTGGGGTCATCAAGTCCAACCAACCATTGATGTTACTCTACAAAGTTCATCCCTAAGCACCACATCTAAATGGCATTTAAAAGCATCCAATTTCTATATGCCGTATAATATGCAGTTGATAAATGCCTGCATTTACAATAGCAGCATAAACTTGTGTGCAAACATTGTAAATGGCAATGAAAAGTTACATATTCTCAGGCAATATGTTCTGAGATGGAACACTCAAAAGTGCCTGGTTAAAAAGTTTTCCTTGTATTTCAGAGTGCTGCAGCCACTGCAGCTACGTTGGCTCTCCCTGCTGGAGTTACTCCTGTTCAGCAGATACTTACAAATTCAGGTAAGTGTCCTAGCACTGAGATCAAACAACTGTGTTGAGAGGGCTTGGCAGGGAGAAGTTCTGGGGTCTGCTTTCTGGTATATATTGTTAAAAAGCAGAATTTCGTAACCCACCCTTACAAAGTAGTGCAGTTTCTTCACTAGTCTTAACAAACCTTGTGGTTCTGTCCTAACAGTGGTATAACAGGTTAGATTTCATGCAAGGTGTTCTGGCTTTTAAGTGAAGCACATGAAGCAAGAAGACAGGTGTTGGTGTCCCTCACCTTTGCCTGTTTCTGAACTTAGTAATGTATGATCTGAGCACAAGTAATAGACTGGTTATAAAAGAGCAGGATCACCTCACCTGTGACTTCAGATGAGAAGTATTTTAATGTTTCTCCTATGTGCTGAGTTTTTAATTTTGCTGTTAATGCTAGGTTTATTTTAGATTTGTCATTTTAAAATACAATGGTGTATGTTTAGGATATAATCTTATTTTTATGAACAGCATACCCGATGCTTCATGTACTTTTGTATTCTGTTGATTTTATAAGCTAGATTCTGGGTCTGTTCCACCTGGAGAGAAAAGATCTGAGAAAGCTCATTCTCTAGAATCAGTTGCTGCTTTTGCCAGAGTAATTAATCTGGTCTGCTCAGAATCACCTGGGAATTAACTTTTCCTGCTTTAGACATTTGACTGTGTAGTGGTTATATAGTTGAAATAAAATTAAATGTGTAGCTTTTACAAAAATTCAAATCTCTCTAACTTCCAAGTCCTTATTTTGGTATATGTGAATTTGTCTTTCTGTCTGTAAAATCTGTCTTTTAAAACACAAGGTATGTTCACTGAGTGAGAGCCTGTGATGGTTTGGGAGTTACCCACCCCCACACACAATGAAATCACCCAGACTTGACTCAGCCAGCTGGGAGTTAAGGAATGAAGCTATATTTACAGCTTAGCACAATTTACAGGCATGTATATATACAGTTATATACAAGTTAAAAGTCATATAGAAACACAATACTTCCAGAAATTGGATTGCCAAGCTAACCCAAACCTCCTCCCCCATCCCTCTTTCCCTCCCTTCAGAAATAACCAGATCAACCCCCATGTCATGTGATAAATCTGGAGAGATTTGAGGTCAGATGTCAAAAAGACAAGGAGATTAGAGGGAAAAGGGTTAGGTCGAATTAGGGTTAAATCAGAGGCAACCACAGAGACCAGACTGCCAGAAAGAAGCAGCAGAACTGAGAACTGAGCAGTGTGTGAGAAGTGAGTGTCTTATCTATATTTTGACTAGTTGTGTTTCTCAGCAGAAAAATGAGGGATATAGGTTCTGTTGTTTTTTTTTCTTCTCACAGCTAAAGATTTAATTCCTCTCAGTAAAATATTCCAGTTAGCCTCGAAACAGCACAATGCCAATGTTTCAAATACTGTGCTGTGTTAGAAGATTAGGCTTTGGCTTGCACATGTAAATTTGTTTCTGGCTTGTGTGCCTCACAGCTGTAAGGCACACCTGTACCATTCTGATGGTAAGCAACCCTATTCATTTTTTTCTGATGCAGTTGTTCCAGCATGGTGTCTTTTCAGTGATGAAATTGAAACATAAATGCACCTTCTCCTGGTGTTCTTCCAGGAAACAAACTCCTAAACTAAGGTAATTTAAAAAGTTAATTTCTACATTTGGTTAACTTGATGCTTATTTTATTACAGGCCAAATCCTCCAAGTAGTTAGAACTGCAAATGGAGCTCAGTACATAATTCAACCACAGCAGCCCGTCGTTCTACAGCAGCAGGTCATACCACAAATGCAGCCTGGTGGAGTACAAGCACCTGTTATACAGCAGGTAAAGAAAAAGTTCTGACGAGGCATACTTGAAAAAAAAACCTATAGCAATTTCTTGAGCAATTTGGAAAAGAACACAGTCACAAATAGTATACATTGTAAAAATGAAATACTTCAGAAGTGTGTGTTTTTAGGATTGAAAAATTCGAAGTGTTGTTTTCAATGTCCCTCTTACTCTTGCTGAATTATGACTGACTGCAGTTAAAATTTGTGTATCCCCTGATGACCATTGTGCCATGTGCATAATCCTAGTATTTGTGCCTTTAACAGTGTCTTTATTGGTTAAAACTATTCTGTCACAACATAGAGAAGAAAACACCTCAAACACACATAACTGATTACAATTTTACCAGGGTTTTTGTTCAGCTGCAGGATTGACTGTGTAGGCATTGAATACAGCATTCATTTGTTTTTCTGTCGTTTAAGCATAAGTAACAATTTGTAGAGAGTTTTAAAGTTAAACATTTTATAGACAAGGCTTAAAAATAATCTTTTTACTTGAATTTAAGCGTTCTTCTGCTATGCTTGGAACTCATGTGTGGTGATAGCATTTTAGAATGGAAATACAATAGTTTTTCTTAGATTTAGCAGTAAAAAATGCAGCAAAATGCAGAAAATGAACATTGAGCAATGAGAGAAGTTAGTGAAGATTAAGTTATGTATCTGGTATAGGTGGAATGTTTGTAACTCTTGCTTCTCTAGTTCATGCAAGTCAGACTGATATGTTTTAATTGTTTTCTGTAAGTGATGTGGTAGCTTATTATATTAGCAGCCACAGCACTTGTAATGATATTCCATTAGGTTTTGGCTCCTATCCCTGGAGGGATTTCCCAGCAGACAGGAGTGATTATTCAGCCTCAGCAGATCCTGTTTACAGGAAATAAAACACAAGTCATACCTACAACAGTGGCTGCGCCTACGCCTGCACAAGCACAGATTCCTGCAGCTGGTCAGCAGCAACCGCAGCAGCAGGCACAACCACAAGCACCACTTGTTCTCCAAGTTGATGGAGCAGGAGATACATCATCTGAAGAAGAGGAAGATGAGGAAGAAGACTATGATGATGATGAAGAGGAAGACAAAGAAAAAGATGGAGGTGAAGATGGCCAGGTTGAAGAGGTAAACATATTTCAGTAGACTGAAGCATGCTTGTGTTTCATTTTTTTTTCTGCAGTATTTGGAAGAACATTAAATGCTTCAATAAAACTATATTCTGATAATTTTGAGAACAGAACGTACCCTTGCACTTCAAGTTCCTTATTTTCATATATTGAAGTTAGGGACACTGTCTATTAGCAAAGCATCTTAAAATGTGGATGAGGAAGGTGAATAGGACAGGAAAATTGTTAGTAATCTCTACAGAAAATTACTGAAAAATTGGTTTGCACTTATTAGGGGTTGGTTTAGCTTCTAAGGTGTTTATTTACATGAAATTAAAAAACAAACAAATTTGTGCTGGAACAGAGTATTAGCTAAACAAGTTTTAAAAAGTAATTTTTAAGGGTCCAGAGAAGTTATTTTGTATGCAAGATCATAAAGCATGTGCTTCCCCTCCTGTAAAAAGTTTATTGATGTGTTGAGCTCTGTTTCTCTTTGTGATACTTCGAATATGAATAAGTTGTGGAATTTCTATTTCTAGTGGCACATTAAAGCATCCACTGCTTAGATGGTTTAGAAAATGGAAAATCAGTATAACAATAGGGTTTTTGTGTAAAGACAGATTGCAACAGAGGAAGCTCTTTACCATGATGGTAGTGGAACGCTGAAACAGGTTGCCCAGGGAGGTAGCTGAGGCTCTGTCCTTGGAGATATTTAAGGTCAGGGTCAACAGGGCTCAGGGCAACCTGATCTAATGGATGATGTCCTTGCTAACTGCTGCAGGGGTACTGGACTATATGACCTTTGGAGGTCCCTCCAAACAAAAACATTCTGTGATTAAAGAAGCAAGAATGATTGTGGTGACAAAAGGCAGCAGTGCCTAGAATCTGCCCTGGACACTGAAGTTCCAGACTATAACTGATAAAGGACAGCTTGTCAGGATGGAGGGCAGAAAGGAAAAGTGTGGCCATCAGCCTTCAGCTGGAAAGCCTAATACTCTCTCTACGTTTTAAATCCTTTAGTTCATAAACAAGACTGTAGACTGGTGTGAGTAATCACATTCACATCTCTGATCTTCTGAAACAGTGTAACTTTTTGCATATGTTTATTTCAGGAGCCTCTTAACAGTGAAGATGATGTGAGTGATGAGGAAGGACAAGAACTGTTTGATACAGAAAATGTTGTTGTGTGCCAGTATGACAAGGTAATCGCTAAAGAACAGAATCCAATAATTACACTTCTTACCAAGTTATAACTTCTAAGTATTATCTTTGAAATAGTACAGGTAGATCTGTAAAGATTATAATGTGAATGGTAACACAAGAATTAGCTGTTGTTTGTTTTTAAACAAGGTTTCTTTGACATGTTCATACTAAACTTGGTCATGAGTAAAGCTCTTTCTTCACCTTTGACCTTTATCAAAAGGTCAGTCCTCTGTTCTCAGGGTAAGTGAACTATTACGAGTAAGTTTGTATGTTTGCTGTGGCCCTCAATAGAAGTAATCGTTACGATTTAGGCTTGTGGAGAGTGTTTTTTGTCACTAAGAAATATCTTCTTGGTGATAGAATAATTACCAGAGAGAGGGTCAAAGCTCTTTGTAACATATAACTAAGTGGTGTAGCAAACCGCGCAATAGTCTGTGCATGATTTTGACCTCGCAGAACACAGATCTGATGTACTCGTGGTAAGCATTAGAATGCTGGAATCTCATTCCTGACTTGTAATTGTCAACCAAAACCTGTAATTTCTTTATCCATGTGAGTTGGAATTGTTTTTTCCGTCATGGTACCTTCACGTATATTGAATGTCAGCATTGTTGTATCCCACAACGAGTAATATCATTTGAAGTTTATCTGTAACTGCCCCTTTTGTATCACCAGTGACATTTTGTTATTTTCCAGATGATTGCTGAATTCTTAAATCGTGTAGACGCCAGCCAGCACATATCTGTTCTGGAATGATCTCGTTTCACTGCAAAAAACAGTGTTCTTGCCCTTGATTTCCTGTCTTGAATTATTTATTCCTCATTCCTCTGAGGAGTTCACTTATCACATGACAGCTCAGATGCTTCTGATGAGGGATTTTTGTGAAATGCCATTTGGAAGGGCAAGAAGAGCCAAAGCTTTGCTGTCACCCCTGGCTTCTTATCTCTAAGTGAGCACAGACCAAACAATGGCACTAATAATGGATAGAATGCTATAGTCCTGTGTGTTCTGGTGCTATGTTACTTGTTCATTCCATCAGCACTGTAGTAGATGCTGAGACTTCCTGTCCTCGATGGAAATATAAAAATTGCAATGGAGTTTCCTTGGATTTATGTCTTTGGTAACATTTTCTTAATTTTTCTTGTAGATGACTTAATTACATTTTGTTTATGATAATCCTTTCTCTTTTGGACAGCATTTCAGCTTTCTGACAGATCTTTGCCTTCAAATTATCTTGTTGTCATAGTTCTTAATTGTGCTGGTGATCTTTTGCTCTTTCTGATGCCCTTTTTGATGGGTGGCATGTATTTATCTGCTCTCTACTTACTGTATGCATGTTGTTGTGAGTTTTAGATTTGTTTGGAGTTGTGTTGTGATTTGGTTTTGGGTATTTGGTGGTGTTTTTAAATTAACTCTTCAGACTGAATTTTGTTCAGTTTCTTTTAGTTCACGTTGAAGAACATAAATGTACCTAAACATTTTCCTAATTGATTTATTGACTTACTGGCCCTGGAGAAAACGTTTGTCATATATACTTGCTGTTGGCTGTGGTGACATTTTTATAATGCACGCTACCATAAACTTAAGTTTTGTGGGTTCCTGACTTCGTCTTGAAGAAGGACTCGACAGTACAGTATCTAAAACAGCCTCGGTCTTCCTGCACATTGATATTTACTCAGTAGGCACAAGATAATTGAAGTCTTCTAATACTAAAATTATTTATTGGCTGTGTATCTTCTCTGTTTCAGAGAAGATACACAGGTGATCTTGTTCTGGCAGGGGAGTTGGACTAGATGATCTTTTGAGGTCCCTTCCAGCCCCTAACATTCTGATCTCCTTCACTACAGTTGTCAACTTGCTTTCTGTAGTCGGGTAGCATTTGTTTGGGAATGCACATGAATAATTTAGAGTTAATTCTGTGTGAAATTTTTATGAAGAGAGTATGAATAAAAGTTGGTTTATTCTTACCCTGTGACAAGAAGAAAATGCCCATTATAACCTAGAAGTCCATTATGCCACAGGCCCCTGTAATAGGGACCCACTAAGAAACAAGAATTAAATGAATGTTTTCTTCTATTTATGTTCTGTCATAGTATTTCTTGGGTTCTTGCAAATAGCTGAACCAGCTCAATCCTACAAATTTCTTTAACCAGAGCCTTGAAAGGGCCAGTATTTTAACTGTGAAGACTGATTTCACTCCATCATCCCCAATACTGGAGATGATATTTCTCTCAGTGTCACTGACAATTTGTTGAGAGCTGGAGTGTTAATCGTATATGTGATGGTTTGGGTGTTCTCCCCCCCCTCCCCCCCCACACACACTTTGGAAATCACCCAGACTAGACTCAGCCAGCTTTGGAAATAGGAATGAAGCTATTTATTTACAGCTAGCACAAGATACAAGCAGATATTTACAGTATATACAGTTAGATACAGAAATAGACAAGGTAAAAGGTAATAGAGAAACACAACTCCCCTCCCAGAAACCTGAGTCTCCAGGAGGGGCTCTGAGTCACCCCTTCACTTTCCCCCTGCCCCTTTCAACCTTACCCCAGTCCCAGGAAAGAACAGCGGTTCGGCCAGAGGTTTAGGAAGCAAAGTGGGTTAGTCCCAAAAATGGAGGGTGAGGTTAGAGAGATGCAGCTCAGCCAGCAGCCCGAGCGAGAGTTGATGCCGAGTGTGTTATCTGTGTTTTGACTTATGTTTTTATACATCTCAGCAGGCTTATGAGCGAAGTAGACATCAGTCTGGTTTTGATTTCACAGTCTATGGTCTAGTCCTTCTCACCAAAACATTCTAGCCTGTTTCAAACTAGCACAATATACAGTGACTCCCCACTGAGGAGAATTTGTAGAATGTTGAGACTAGGATATATATTCTATATCAAACTTTGTACATTCTGTATCAACATTTGTTACCAGAAAGCTTTTCAGACTGAAAAATCATTAACCAAAACTTGACTTAGCAAAACCTGGAGGCAAATTGCAGTATTATTAGAAAGTGGAATAGGCCTGCTGCCTTCTCCATACATAACAAACTAGTTCTCATGCAGAATGGAGTTTAGGTGCAACAAATACATTTGACCCTTTCAGAGGTGGTTTTAAATGGTGATCTTCCTGTTAACAATGGCTGAAATGGGGATTTCTGTCTTTCAACGTGGAGCTTCGTGGCTGTCATAATCAGACAGTTTAATCAAATTACATTGGATACATTTAATCAGCTAGCTGCATCTCTCTTCTCCCTTTCCAGCAACCTCTGAAAAAGTGTTACATGCTTTGGATTTTGGAGTATTGCTTTGTTAGCAAGGTTTTGTGACAATTGCTATCTCTCCTTTTAAAAGATTAAACCAGAAAGTACTGCTATATGCATAACTTGTTTTTCGTAACTAAATGCAGAGCTTATTATCAGGATATTTATAATCTGGTAAGGTATGTGTAATATATACTTTATTTTTTTTCTTGCCCATATGATTTATTTGCTCATTATTACACATTTCTGATGCAGAGTAATATTAGTTCAACATTTTTTCTCTGTTTTGTAGATTCATAGAAGTAAAAACAAATGGAAATTTCATCTCAAAGATGGCATCATGAATCTTAACGGAAGAGATTATGTGTTTTCCAAAGCCATTGGGGATGCAGAATGGTGAAGTTTTAAAAGACAAAGCAAAAAAACTCCCTGTAAAAGGAAAACAAAGTCAAAAGCGGTAAAGGTTGAGACTTGGATGTATACTCCAATCAAAATGTGTATCTGCACATCAGAAATAAACAGTAAACAGAAGTTTTGGAACAAAGATAAATTGTGGCAACAAGACACTACTTCAGATGAGCAAGCCATGGACTGTAGCAGCTATAGCGTTGTCTGGGAGCTGGTTTTGTGTGTTAGGAATACCTTAATTATCAATTAAACATACAGGTACCTACAGCTGGTATTTAGCATGTAAGGCTTTGTTCCCCCTCTCCCCTTCTTCCCTTAAGATTTAAAAAGAAAACTTCCACTGATTGAAGGAACTCTTCCCTTTGATAGGTTATTAATCTGAAAATGCTTATCGTGTGTACAAATCTTTGCTTTGAACACTTCCTTCTGGTAGTGAGGATGGTCAGAATGTTACATAAACTGTGTGCAGGCTTTGTACAGAAGGGTAAGAATTAAGGTGTTAAATTTTAAATAACTTGTATAAGGAAAATATTTTTAATTCTGATATGCTCTTTAATTATTGTATCTATTTGTTTTCAGTTCCCCATAAACAGTTTTGTCGTTCCTAGCAGTTAAAAATGGTAAAATGATCATTTATATTTCCAAATGATTTTAATTTCGTGTAAGTGATGATACCTTTTAGGGCTGTATTTTTAAAATTCTAAGCACCTGTAGCTCCCTCCCATGGAAGTCAGACTGCTTAACTTGTTAGCTATATTTTTGCTGTTTGGTGGTAGCTCAGCATCACTGAACTGAAATGATTAATACAGCTTCTATTGACTTTTTTTTTTTTTTTGTTTGTGTTTTGGTTTAATTTTTTTTTTAATTAAAAAGGCTTAGGAGACTTCTTGAATCGAATATGTGGGTAATGACATAAAAGATGCATTCCGTCACCTGCTTAATCTACGTAGATAGTCCAGACATCAACAAATACTTAAACCACAAGAATGACTACATTTTTAATATAGGAAATGACTGAAGAATCTAACATCCTGGCTGCAACTCTGTTAATCAAAGATCTGCTTTACTTAAAGGTAACCATTTAACTTAGTTGCAGTTAATCTCTAAAGTTTCCAAGTGGCATGTAGTTTGAAGAAGAGAGCTGCACAGCTTTGAGAACACAAATTTTATTAGAGTATCATGAGACTGTCTCAGTAACAGAAAATCAAGCAGTTGGATGCACTAAACCTTGTGTAGTCACTTTTTCACTTGCCTTTTCCAGAGGGTTTTTTGGTGGTGAATTTTTGTTTGAGTTTTTAATTTTTTTGTGAAAAGCAACAAGGTTGCTCCTTCTTCTCTCCTCCCAAGAAGTGAAACCTCTCTTTTTTCATGGATGTATTATTCTTCCAAACCCTACTTTTGAAAAAACAGTTACTTTTGAATGAGGAGAAGGAATGGACATGACACTGCAGAAACTGAGTTCATGTGGCTCACTATTTAAGAATTTTTGTCTTTCATTGGGTGCTTGGAAATGTGATGATAAAGGGATGCAGAGAAGATCATTTTAACTGAATTGGGAAGGACTATTCAGAAGCAGACATCTGAAACATCATTTCTGACCTTTTTTTGCTTAAGAATTAAAACTTCTGAACATTATTTAACAACACCACAAGTATATTTTATCAGTGTGTAACAACTGTTCTAATTTTCATTCTCTGATTTACTTGCCTCCAAGTGCATTCTCAGTAGTACATAGAAAACTCAGAACACATTGTAAAGAGGGTTTGTTGGGTTTTTGTTTTGTTTTTCTCTGTGGTTTTCCATACCTGTGCTCTTCTTGGTGCGGACTAAAACTGCCTATAGACTATGTCTGGAGCTATATAGTTGTTAGTAAGCCATCTACACATATAAGCTTTATGAAAGGTTAATTGATGTTTCTTCTAATTCATTCTTAAGTAATGGAATCATCATTTAGAGTGTATTTTTGACTTGGGACTTCAAGTTATCTCAAACTGATGTTTGCTTTCCTCTGAACAAAGCAGATCTTTTGGTTCATTTTTCTACCACTGTTGACACGTTTATATATGATTGCAATGAAATCAATAATGTACTAACTAGTTCCTTCCCTCACTTTTTCCATATCTGTTACCAATAAGTCTTAGGTAGTGGATTTCAGTTGAATTCCCATAACGCTGCACAGCCAAACCAATAAAAGGGAAGAGAAAAAAAAATCCCTTTAGCTGTTGATTGCTGTTTATACTTCTGGAACCCAGATTACTTCCACAACACTTTATTTTCATACATCTTAGTGATTTTTATTTTTTTTTAATCTTCTTTTCACCCTCATACATATTAGAAATGCATAGCCTTTTTATTTATTTTTAAGGGATAGCAGAACTGTAACGGTAACTTACGCTTAGCCTGTTCTGAAGGATACTAAAAGCTTTCTGAACATGCACAGTCTCTTGCAAGCTAATTGTATGGTATGCTTTTTCAGACAAGAGGTTTTGTCTTCTAATATAAATACCTGTGAAGTTTTCAGAAAGCCAGTCAAATACGAACACACCAAACTGTGCTCTTATTGCTACATCAAGTGTTCCTTTTTTTTAAAAATCAAAAAGCATGTTTTAATTTCATTTTATTGTAGCAGCTTGCTGTAAGAATGTAGTTTGCTTAATTTTATTATTGTACTTGAATTTTTAATCATGGTTTTAGCAATGTAACTGAACAGATCATTTCATGAGGTTCCAAAGAAACCATTCCTTTCAGAGGGCAAGGGATTCCCATGTTCATAAATTAATTTTTTCCCTGTCTGGGTTTTTTTTCCCTGCTTGAGGGTTGCTTGTTTTGTGTTGTGGTTTTTCTCCCCATTTAAGTAGTTCAGTATTATGGAAACAATGATTTCAAGAGGGCTTATGTTAAAATTTGCACAGATAATGGAGCACCTTTTTCTGATGGAAAAAATGGGGAAAGATAACTTTATAATTATAACCACAAAGGCTGATGGAAACTTGTAGAGCACCTGGGCAAAATTAGGAATCCTGTGCCTTTTCAGTTTGCAGAATATGTGTTTTGCCAGGATGATAATACTTTTTTTCTTGATTCCTGAGAGAGTAATTTTCCTGCAGTGCATCAATCAGAAAAGCAACATTTTGTCTTTAATTCTGTTGGGTTTTAGTGTGTGCAATCATTTTAAGACATCTAAGTAAAAACAAATTGAAATATGTTTTCTGTTAAGGAGATAGAGAATTTAGTCAAATAAGGAACTTTATATTGGGCTATTTAAATAAGACATGTTTTTATTCCCCCTCAGTTGCTGGTTAGCAACAGATTTCTGTGAGGCTTCATACTCCTTGGTTTACTGCGTTGTGTTCACAAGTTGCATTTGAACATCGTTCAGTTTCCTAAACACGATCTCAAGTGATAATTGTGGTCCGAGTTTGTTTCCAAGAATATGATGCATGATTCTGAGGCACAGTTGCTAGGAAAGAGCAAAGAACATGTGTCATGTAACAGATCTTTTTAATAAATGTACTCTCTATTTCTGCTGTGCAATTAGGAGTGTTAAAGTTAATTTCTTTGAGTCTGTGGAAGTGATTCTACCACTTGACAGCAGTAATTATGTCACCACATAACACTACCAGAGTAGAATTTCTTAATTCCAGTGAAGGAGTTAGAGACCTTATTACCTAAAGTTTATTTCAGTCTAATCTCTTCAATTGCTAAAAGCTCCTTTGAAAGAAACAAGTCCTCCCCATATTTATCCCAAAGCAAAAGCTTCCTAAAAGAATGCAGTGAGATGTCAGGAAGTGAACAATGGCTTTAGCATAATGCACACTGGATTGATACCACGCTGTCTTGCACAGCATTGTGGGGTTCACTCTGTGCCACCCCATCCATGCACCCTCAACTCAAATTCAAGTTCGTTTCAGGAGTTCAGGTTTATGACTAGACAAGATGAGCTAACCTGCGTATTGTTATGTATTGGTGTCTGGCATTTGAAGTCTTGTTTTCCCATTGCTGTGATTGGTTGGGAAATGTGTAAAAACCAGTCCGTTGGTTTCCCTGTTGTCTACTTTCTTCAAGCAGCTCATAGAGTGTACCTCTTAATTATTATTTGGTGGATTAGACATGGTGGAACAAAAGGAGCTTTGTTTTTTTAATAGGAAGAACTACCTTGGGTTACCTATATGTACAGTCATCCAATGAGACATATTCCAGAGTGCATAGGGTACCAATAGATTATGGAGTGGGGGAATATCCTTTTTTGCTGTTCTGAGCTACTATTGTCAACTGCTGTTGTACATATACTGTTATGTGTAAGGGGGTAAATATATTTATTATGTTTGTAAAATTCATTCTGTACAATTGCAGATCAAGGTTGCTCCTCTGTGATATACAGGATATTATGTTTCAAAGGCCATGCTTGGAATACGATTAGAGAACTTAGTATTTTGATGTACTAAGACCTATTTTAAGTTTAATATTTTGCCTTTGCAAAAACTTTAATTAAAGATGTTATTTAAAAATGTCTGCCATTTCATTTACTACCTTGCATGTGGGTTTGTGCAGTATGTGAGGCTTAATAACTACTGAATATTATGAATTCATTTTCATTACCTACAGGTAACTTCACTGTTTTCTACTCATTCAGTTTGCATTGCAGACTTTCATTTTAACATTATCACACTGTTACAAAAATTCACACCTTCATCTGAATTTTTTTCCCTGCAGTAACCTGAAACATAGATCTTGAGATGAGATTGAAGACCTTGATGTGCTGTTTGGATGTTAGTCCTACAAATGGAAATCCAATAAGAGCATTGAGGAGTAAAACACGAGAGTTCTTGGATGGTAGCTGATCATAAAGGTTTCATTTTCATCAGTGAGACAGAATTGCTTCCTAGTGTAAGCAGGTGATACCTTTCTAGATCCTGGCTAAAAGCAGTATCTTGGGCTTTCAAATCTAAATTTTGAACTTGAGATTCTACATATAGTTAAAAAACCCATAAGCTATAGGCTATGCTACCTGTATGAGGGGAGGTTTGCTTCAAAATGTGTTGATTTTTTAAGTAATCTTTTAGCTACAGAGGTGTAAAGGTGCAGCAAACTGAGATCACAGGAAGTGATGTGTTGGTTTTTTTTCCCAATACTTTTCTTGCTCTCCAGCAATAGTCAAGACTTGGTCAAGTCTGAAAAAAAAGGCAGCTCTGCTCTAGGGAGGTTGTGGAGTCTCCTTCTCTAGAGATACTCAAAACTCACCTGGATGCCTTCCTGTGCAACCTGCTCTAGGCAAACCTGCTTTAATAGGTGGGTTGCACTAGCTAATCTCTAGCGGTCCCTTCCAACTCCTACCATTCTGGGATTCTGTGCTTTTCCTGTAAAATTTGCCTTCCTGGTCACCCTAAAAAATATTTAGACATGATCCTATCAGAAATTACAATGTTTTGCCAAAAAAGCTCACTGCATTTTGAATTTTTGTAGCAACAGACAAACTGGCTTAGAAGAATTACCTGCTTCTCTGGCCAAAATATTTTTGCAAGGACGCTTGAAAGAGGAGATAAAGTAGAACACTGACAAATTAGAAACAAAACAAAGAGCTGACTCTCATCCCTCTACGGACAGAACAGAACATTAGATTTATGGATGTTAATTGTGATCTCTCAGCTGTGCATGAGCAAAATATTTCAAGGATAGTCTTCTGGCAAAATCAAGTGTATTTAAAAACCTGATTTTTGTTTTCCTCTCCCCAGCAGTTTGATTTCCTTTGAGCTTGAGTCTAATGGGAACCTTGGGATATCATCATAGCTTTCACTATATCCCCATTTAGTTTCAGTTGCACATCATTCCTTACAACTTGTCTTAAACTGTAGTAGCTTTGGGGTTCATGTTTGTTTGGGGTTGTTTTGCTTGTTTCTTGGATTTTTTTCTGTTTTGTGGGTTTTGATTTTTTCCTTTAACCTAGATTTTTGTTTGTAAAAAGCTCTGGCAAAGACTTGCTGCTTGTTTTCAGAGTAGATTCTATCACCTTTTATTCAGCACTAATAGGATTATGCCAAAACTGCTCTAATCATTTCAGGTATAATGATATCTATAGTACAGTCAAATGAACTGCAGTTGAACTACTTTTTACCTTCAGTTTTGTGGGTATATAATGTTGTGGAAATTAAGACAGATTTTTTTCTTTTAAAGACTTTACAAATTACTTTTGTATGTAGTATAAAAGTTCATGTCTTTACAGAACTTGAAAGTGAGTTATGTGAAATAATGAAGTAGTCAGAGAGAGTAAATAATTGAAAATAACACTTTGCATTACAAATGAGCTACCCATTTGATTCTATAAGTCAAAACACTCTCTCTGAAGAGGGAAATGGGTGAACTATTATTTTAAAATAATGTAACTAGTGATAACTATTTTAAAAAAATAACATAGCTGAGTGTATTTGGTTTACACTTCCTAGGTCAATTTACTGAAATTCAAAACAGCAGGTGTTTAATTTGGATGTTTCAATACTGTCCAAAACAAAGACTATAGTTAAATTATAAAAAAATAACATTAAATTTAAAAAAAATCTTGTAACACAAAAAAAATTGTTACATGTGGACATGTGATTAAGTCAAGGTAGAAATGTTTTTTTATTGCTAGAGATACCAAAAGAAGCAGAACTTCACTGCAGACAAGCCTGATCAATGTCAGGAACAGAAGATGTGTTTGATGCAGTCTCAACAGAGTTGGGATGCTGCTTTACATGTGACAGAACTGGCAGGATGTAATGCCAAGGTAAAGAAAACCCCAGGTACTTTGTAGTGGAGCAAATGGTTTGGACTGGCACAATAAGCTGCCTTTTTTTTTCCTGACAGACCACTTGACTTAATTTTTCCAGAGGCTTATTCACATTTCCCTAGGAATTCTGCAGCAAGGTCCCTGCAGACAGGGCTCCTTGTGTCTTTTGCCATACCAATGTCCAAGAATTTCACACAGAGCTTTCTGCTCAGAGGATCAGCTGGCTGACTCTAGGTGGGCTGTCTGGAATCAGTATGTACTGGGTTCTGGGGAATGATGTTCTGGGGAGGTATAGTGTTTCTAAAAATGACCTAGTGCAGAATTCACCCTGGGGAAGTTCTGCTTGTTGGCTTTGATCTGTCCTGAGCTGCCTTTTGTTTTTTCTTCAAGAAACTTGGATTGTTGCTGGATGGAAGCTCTTTCCTTCAAGCTTTTAACAGAGTGTTAGTGCTGGGATAATATTTCTGATGTACTGGGTGTTGAGAAATAAATTTGTCTGATTAACTGGCTTTAATCTTAAAACATGAAAGCAGCCTGCCATGAAATTCTGTGTGTGTGTGTGTAGCGTTGACAGATGGCTCAATATGTGCAATGATACCAATGTTAAAAACAGATTAGGTGAAGAGCAAGTACATTCACATCACAGACACTTCCGTATGCATCACTTAAGTTGGTTTTGGAAGGGAGCAGAGGGAAAGTCAAGCAGTTCTTTAGCAGATCAAGTTCTTTTGGCTTGCATTTTCTGTCCTAAGTTATTGTGTATATGTTGCCATGTAACTTAATTTTAGATAATCTGAGGGAAATGTAAAGTACTTTAGATGTCTTTCATTGCAGCGAAAGGAGGCATGAAGAGAAGCTGGAAAGAGGAAAACGAGGGAACATGGAGCATAAGAATAGAATTTAGAAGCTTTTTTTAGCCAGTCTTTTAAAAAAATTAGAGTGCTAACATACTTGGTAGTCAAAAGAGAAGTGTATGTAAGGAATTAAAAAAAGCTGTTTGTTTGGCTTTGGTTTTTGTTTACATTCTGGTGGTTTTTTTTCTTTCCCTTGGACTTTTCACAGGCAGGTGCATCTGTCAGTGTGTCAGCTACCCCTCCTAATTGCCTTTGGTCAAAACTGACTTCTTGCTGCTTTATAATGACATAGTAGTGCTGGGTTGAATTTAAAATCTGTAGCTGGTTAGAACAGAACCGATCTGTTGTTTCCACAGCTCCCTGTAGGCAGCAGCAGTAATCCACGTTGCGTTTGGAGGCTTCTGTCACTACAGTCAAACTGAAACCAGCACTATCCAGGCAGCAGAAACGCAGCCTTGGTGGTGCTTGGTATTTCAGTGCTGTTGTGTGTATGCCAGTCAGCAGCAAGCCTCGGAGAATGCAGGCATTCAGTGCTTCAGAATTTGCAGTAAAAAAGGTTGTTGTTTTTTTTTTTGTTGAAGCCCATGTTAGTGTTTGGATTTGATGTGTTACAGTTTTGCCTTCTCAAAAGGTAGGGAGTGCTGTCATTTTTCGTTTCAAGGAAAAGCTGCTGTCACCTCAGCTGAAACTATTCAGCTCTAAGACAGGCAGTCTGGATTTGGTAATCAAGCTGGTTATCAATGTTTGCAACAGAAAGGCTCTTCCCCGAAGCAAGGTAGGTTTGACATGCTCAAGTAACTATCCACTTCAATCACTTTGTAATGACTGTTTTAGATGTGTTTAGAGGGTTTAGATGTGTTGTGAATGAAGCTGATGTTCACAACAGACTTCATTCCTTGAAAGAAAGGAGATGTCTCATGGCTACGTAGTGAACAGCTGAGAACCAAAATAAGTGTGCTCCTCCTTTTCTAATTGTCTGATTCATGAGCTTCAACTGACCTACACATATGTGCAACACTAAGGGTATGACTTCAGATGACCAGACGTGCCAGGCTTGGCATTGTATATAATCAGGATAACACAGAATGCTCCTACCCAAAAAAGCAGTTGATTTGTATTAATTCTGCATAAACTTAAGTTCTTGGAAGGACTAAGCTCAGGATGACCCCAATGAGGTCAGCCCCGTGCCACAGCTAATGAGACTTGTCCATGTTTTGGAATAGTTACCTAATATTTTCAGGGTGGAAAATACAGTTAAGCAGTGTGCTGCTTTGAGACTAATTGGAATATTTTACTGAGAGAAATCCTTAGCTATGAGTAGAAAGAAAAGAAGAAAACATGTACCCTGTATCACCCATTCTTCTGAGAAACACAACTAGTCAAAATATAGATAAGACAGTCACTTCTCACACACTGCTCAGGTCTCAGTTCTGGTTGTGCCTCCTTTCTGGCGGTCTGGTCTCTGTGGTTGTCTGTCTTAACTCTAATCCACCTAACCCTTTTTCCTCTAATCTACTTGTCATCTTTTTTGATATCTCACCTCAGATCTCCAAATTTATCAAGTGAGCTGATCTGGTTATTTCTGAAAGGAGGGGAAAAGGGAGGGGGAAGGGGGGGATTGGGTTGGGAGCCCTCCTGGGGATGCTGTTTCTGGGAGGGGTATTGTGTTTCTGTATTACTTTTAACTTCTATATACTGCATATATTGTAAATATCTGCTTGTATATTGTGCTAAGATGTAAATATAAAGCTTCATTTCTTAATTTCCAGCTGGCTGAGTCTAGTCTGTGTGATTACATAAGAGTTGGGGGGGGTGGGTTACCTAAACAGTCACAAGCAGTTAAAAGAATGACAAAATTCCACAAGATTGGTATTCTGTCTAATCTGGAACCTGATCATCTGAAGTACTGTGGCAATTCAATGTGTGTGCATGGTGAGGCAAGGCAAGCGTTGGTAAGGATAGGAAGTTAGAACTCACAGAATCTGTTGATGAAACACTTATGTAATGACCCCACAGAGGCTCCACTTGTTCCCTTTCCCATCTAGTTTCACAAAAATACCTGGTTTGGTGGAAGTGATTAAATAGATCAAAAGTGTTTGACCTTTATGCAGATGCATTTTTGAACCTGTGTGAATTCTTAAGTTGATGATTCTGTCAGAATCTCTTGTGCATCACTAACTATTTTCTGTTCCAGGGCATGATGATGGTCCTTCAACAGCTTAGTCCTTAACCCAGAAGGCCTACATTGAAGTGCAGTATAATGTTAGATGTTTCCCAAATCCAACCAAGGAGGAGGGGAATACATAATGGAAAGGCATGATATCCACCTAATGTCAAGCCTCACTCTGTCCTGTTCTAACTGCAACCTAGAAACAGTTTGATTACTGAGTGAAATTAAAGTGAGGATGCCTAAGGTGTGTTAGAAAACCAGCTGTTACTCATCAGCCTGCTCAAACAGCCTGGAAGGGAGGACTTAATTAATTTTAACCCAAAAGCATAGGACATCTGCTCAAATCAAGCTTCACTTGTTTAGGAGGGTTTTTTTTGTACAGGTTTTCCAAATACTGTACTACAAGCATTAATATTTAAGTTGTCTAGCAAGAGAGGAAACAAAAGTGCATTTCATGTATGTTA
This sequence comes from Pogoniulus pusillus, assembly GCF_015220805.1. NCBI lineage: Eukaryota > Metazoa > Chordata > Aves > Piciformes > Lybiidae > Pogoniulus > Pogoniulus pusillus. The sequence continues at coordinate 44,275,737 of NC_087264.1, read as the reverse complement.
ATAAACCAAAATGCTCTGGCAGTACTTTCTCATGATGCATCCAAGCCTTAGTCACTGCAGCTGTCACACAATAGGTTTAGAAAGAGGCAAACATTTTATTCCATTGCTCTGTGTTACTACTGAAGTATTCTAGAGAATACATGTACTGAATGCCAGCAATAATACCTCTTGCTAGGAGAGGTTTAAAAGATCAAATATTACATAAGAGTTATGTTCAAACCTAAAAGTAGCTGGAAAGTTTGATCAGAACAGAAATGTAAGAGAATATCCATAGGATACATTTACAAGAAAAAAGTTTGGCAAATTTAAAACCTACTGTCTGAAATTTCCAATAGCTTTAGAAATACTTTTTACCAAGTTAAGTGCCAGAAGGACTATGCAAGACATGAACCAGGAATGTCAAACTTTATTCACAAAGGCAGTATCACAGAAGCCTTTCAGTATAAAAAAAAAAAAAAATCCAATAATGTGTAAATTTCTGTCCTCTATTACAGCCAGCAGCTGTATCAATTAAAAAGCATACTGCAATCAGTCCAACATACCACATCTTTCCAATGTCCTACTGCTTCCCATGGAACAAATACTCTGGTTTGCTTGAAGGTATAAAAAGGTTTGCAGTAAGTGATCCATATTACTTTCAGAAGTACATTTAAAATAAATGTTGATTTAGTCTTTCCCTTCTAAAAAGAAACATGACTCAAGTTTGGATATTCTTTTCCACTGGTACACTAGTATCTGTGAAGTCTGTAGCATAAGGTACAGTTTGTCCATTAAAACTTAATTGTCTTAACTGCTTAACATCTTAATTGCTTATGAAATACTAAATAAAAGCACTCAGGACATTTTTTTCTCCCATTATTAGTCCAGTATCAGAAGACTGCCAGAAGCCAGAGGAGTGGGTTGCATCTCATCATGCACCTATGAACTTTTAAAATACCTACCTGAAGGCAAAGATTCAAGCAATATTCTCCATTCTCATGGTAAGTCTTCCAAATAGATGAATGAAATGATCAATGACAATGTTAGTAGCAGTCCTACAGAGCTAGTCTCTACAGCTGGCTGAGAACAGGTCTGATGCTGCTTACCTAACCAGCTACTGAGGCTGCACAAACTGGTGTGCAGAGCAGATCCTACCTCATGTCTTGATGCCTGCAAGAGATGTAGTGAGCTAGGCCCTGGTTCGTTTGTATGTGGTGTATGGATGAACTGATCAGAGTCAAAATCAATATTGCTCTGTCTTCATTGAGCAGCAAGTACAGCAGAATGCTTTAGTGCTCTTCTGAAGTAAAGGACTGAATTGTTCCTTATGTCTGAGCTTGAATTTCCTTAGGCATAGTGTGGAGAACATGTGTCTAAGCTACAGAAAGCTTGTGGCCAACCAGAAGTATGGTTTATGTAGCTGTATTGCAGACATTACATGAATCAGAGATCACTACATGAATTTCACAAGGTGGAGAGGTGTTCTTAAAGCATATTGGATGAACTAACAGCATTTCATTCAGTAACTAAAGCATATGAAGTAACTGAAGGCATGATCTGCTCCCCCCCTTTGTCTAAGTCTACCTTTGAGTTGCCTTAACAGCAACTGCTAACAGGAAAGCGCTATCCCTGTAAGAGAGGAGCAAGTGAGGACAACCAGAGTGGTGAGAAAGCAGTAGTTACAGGGTGTCCAACATAACAAATGTGCTCAGATTAAACAGTACTAAAGAATGGGTAATTAGGAGAAGAATTAGTACAACCTTAAGTTTCAGGCATCAAAAAATACAAACCACAGTGTGGTAGTTTGAGGGATCCCAGGTCTCCTTAAACAAAACCATAGGGACAGAGGTCCATCCCAGGGGGATGGACCTGCTCATCCCAAGATACTGTAATATTGTTATTCTATTCCTTTTCTGGTATCACAGCTTAAAAGTGCCTGACTTGACCTCTCCCATCTCCCCTCCCTGCTTCTCTTGCTTCCACTTCTCCCAGCAGCGTGTGCTCTTACCTTGGCTCATGGGGGAGCTGGTGGAGAGGGAGTTGAGCCACTTGCAGGCCCAGCTGGGGAGGGGCTGATTTCAGCCTACCTTCAGGACGACTCAGGGTGGAGGAGGGTGGTTTGGGCCTAGTGGATTTTATACATCTTCTATCTGTCTGCCTTTTGTATATATGCTCTTGTAAATACAACATCTCTTTCAAACTTCCAGTGTGTGGAGTCCTCATTCCCACTTGTGAAAAGAGGCAAGAGCCGATTCTGTTCTCCAGAACTGGCTATCCAAACAACACCATCTCCTAAGTAAGTTTATCAAAGAGTGAGAGAAAGATAGTAAGGGAATTTTTGCAGCACACAAAGACACATGCCCTAATGTTTCTTGCCTGTTATGAATGGCCATGAGATGAATGCCATTTTCCTTTTACCACAATAAAGGCAATGTGAAGAGGCTTCTTTTCCCCCCATACCTTTAAACCAAGAACTGCAAATGGGAGACTACCTTCATTTTAGCTCAGGATGGCAGAAACAGAAGGAATCTGTTCCATTTTAGCCCCTGGTGGAAGTTTTAGAAATTTGCTGTTAGATAAGCAGTTGAACCTCTTGATACATTGGCAATTGGCATTTGAGAATGTCAACCTTTTTTTTTTTTTAATCTAATTTTAATTACAAAACTTTGTCCTTTTTTTCAGTCATACAGGTACCTCCATGTATTATGCTTTGTCTCCTGCTCCCTTAAACTTTTTTTAGATGAGGTTATATTTTGTATTCAATGAGTTTATCTAAACAGGAGAGTTAAGATATAGGACATTCACATCTACTTCCAGTATTAGCATCATAAAGAGTAGGTTTTGATCTGCACTGATTTCAGTGAGACCAATCAGTTCAAATGAGTGACATGTCTATAAGAAGATCACTCTGAAGGTACTTTCAGACATCCATTGTGCCTAGAGGATGAAGCCAGCCTCAGTGATGCCCAGTGACAGAATGAGGGTCAATAGGTGGAAGTTGAGGCATAGGAGGTTCCATGTGAACCTGATTAAGAAGTTTTTCACAGTAAGGGTGACAGAGCACTGGAATCAGCTGTCCAGGGAGGATGTGGAGTCTTTGTGGAGATATTCAAGAACCATCTGGATGTGTTCTGGTGTGATCTGCTCTAGGTGATCCTGCTCTGTCAGGGAGGCTGGACCAGATCTTTCAAGGTCCCTTCCAGCCCCTGACATTCTATGATCCTATGATCACAAAGGATAAGCTAGGGAGAAAGGATATGGAGAATATGCTGTCTTCTCACTTGATTCACTGTTTGTACAGCCACTTCTTGACCAGGTGGTGCCTATTACACTTTTACAGCTCAGTTTGCTTGCATTCTTCCACAAGAATTTGGTTCTGCATTGCTATAGCTGGAAGGTAATCATTGGCTGGCTCTTGAATGCTTGTAAGAATCTGACCAACCCCTCGACTCATTCTCTGTCCATAAGAGCTGCTGCTGTTTTTAGCTGAGATTGTCTGACCTCTGTAGACTTGAGCCTGATGCTCACATATGCCAAACTTGCTCAGCAAGATAAACACATCTCTTCGGAAAGCTTTGGTGAAAATAGCATAAAGAAAGGGGTTTGCACAGGAGTTGAGTGGGTAGAAGAGCACCAGCAAAATCTTGGAATTGGTGACAGTTATCAGTGGCTTGTTCATGATGGCAGATAAAGCGTGGAAAGAAATAGGAGCCATGCACAGGAAGTCAGTGAAAATCAACACAGCCATCCGCTTAGCAATTTTAGTGTCTTTGTCCCCTGACTTATACTGAGGGTTTCGCACCGTTAGGTAGATTTTGATGTAGCAGGCACAGATGATGACAAAGGCAACAATGTTACATATTAAAACGAAGACGACATACGCTTCAGCTACCACTGTTTCTGTGTCCATAGGCAAGCAGATGCTGACTTTGCCATAGCTGCTGATGCCAACAAGAGGCAAAAGGGCAAGAAGGAAGCACGAAAGCCACCCTCCCAGCATGATCAGTGAGGCATGTCGGAGGCGAACCTTTCGATCTGGGCGCATAGCAAAGGTGATGGCATACCAGCGCTCTAGGGTGATCACGGTCAGAGTGTACACAGAAAGCTCACTAGCAAAGACTGTGAAGAAGCCAGCTGTGTTGCAACCAGGCCCGGTCTGCCACTCTATAGCATGGTTATAGTACTCCGACCTGGTGTAGAGATCCACTGAAGCAATGAGGAGGAGGTACAGCCCCATGCAAAAATCAGCAAAGGCCAAGTTACACATCAGAAAGCGCGGCACAGTCAGTTTATAATGGCTGGTGAGAAGGATGAAAAGGACAAAAACATTACCTATGATGGCCAGCAGGTTCACAAACCACACCACAATCCTCAGAAACTGATAGCCCATTATATCCTCACAGGGATTAAACTCATCAGGCTCTGGAGTGCATATTACATCTTCATTGCCTCCACAGACAGAATAGTCATAATGGCTGTCAAAGGTCTGGACATCTTCCATTTGAGGGTTCTTGAGCTCTTGGCCAAACCCAAGATTTCCTCCTTCATGCTCTTCCACAAAGAGGTAATAAGGGGAATTTTCTTGAAGATTTGTGAACTTGTCATCTTTGTCATACCCAGTATCAGTCTGCTCTGTGTATTCTTCTGCATAATCTTTGTAAAACGGACCTCTGAGGGCTTGCACTGATCTCTTACGGAAGCTGTAACTGCCACTTTCGTTGCACGTCAGGTACTCCAGGATTCTGAAAGAGGAGAGGGGGAAGTCACTGCTGGCATTTACAGTCTGCCTGGAGTACAGCATGTAACCAAATGGAGCCCTTCAGATCAGTGTGAAGGAAAACACAGCTATGAAAGTGTGATCAGGTAAATTTCTGTTAGCAGAACTTGAGTGTTTCTGGGCTTTTGTTAGAAAAACAACCCAAAAAACAACCATATTTTCCCTTTCTCTGATGCTGTCAGCTATCCTCAGTAATAATTTGAGGGTTTTGGCACCCATAATCCCTCTCCCTTCTTGGGATCTACATTTGTAGAAGCTAACAAGACCTTTACTACTTATATATTCTTAGATAATACATACAGTATCACTTATCGGTTTTGCTCACAAATCAATTCCTCCCAGAACTTCCATTGTTTTAATTTCTGTTCTGTGTGTTTGTTGTAGGTGCTTTACAGCTAACTTGCAGTGTAGTGGTTGGGAATGCTGAACATCACGATATGATTCACCTGTAGTTGAAAACTGTTCATATTTTGACTAGGAAAAAAACCCTGTAATCTGGCATAAATTTTTTGTGATCACTGTGATCCACTGTCACAATGCTTTCGGTATTGCTCATTTCCAGGTGTGCAGAATTCAACATTGCATAGCATTTGGGATTTTATACAGTTGTGTCTGATAATTTTTATCTCTACTAACTGATATGCAAATACTTGTTTCTTTCAGTCATCAGACTGCGCTGTGTTCTTCCTGCATATTCTACCTGTCCAGGTTTTGAATCTCTCCACTCCTCTGTTTCTTTTTGATCATCACTTTCCCAGTTCTTTGTAACTACCAGAGCTATTGCTTTGTGTGTTTGTTATTGAATAATTCATATAATTCTTGTAGCATGTTTTTAATATACTGTGTATTCCAAACATAAATTCAGTATTGCAGAAGTCTGGGGCTATCTTCCTAAATCGGGCACTGGTCTGGATAAGAATTCTCTAAACCTTATGAAACTTTGGAGAAAAGTGCAATGGATTTGCATTCTGCAGTAAAATTCTGCTGCTAATCACACTAAATCCTCCCTCTTTCCCACCCTGCCACCTTTTCCCTGCCACAGATGAGTGGCAGTGTTTCATCAAGACATCTTTATTTGTTTTCTTTTCAAGAGCTCTCCACACCTCTTCTGATGGGTGGCTGGAAATCCTGCCATAATGGAATTTGAAATAATTTGCCTACAAAGTTATTAGAATGATTCTCTAAGGGGTTTTTGTTTTTTTTTAGTCAGAAAACATAGGAGACGTAAGGCCATAACCCTGCTGTCGCAGAAGGCCCTGCAAATTGTTGTATCAAAAACTCTTTCTTCTGTTAGCTACAACTGTCATTTCTGTTTCAAAGAACGTTCCCTGTACCTAGAAAAAATAGTCACAAAAGTACCAAGAGATGTAATTTTATATGAATAATAAAACATTGTCTTCACTTAAGTACTTCAAAATGGATTTCACGTTAGTGAAACTCACTCGCTGCTTTTCTTCCAGCTCTTGAAAGCACAGCAGTGACTTGGGTATGACAGGTCAGCTCGCATTAGCTGCAGAAATACCTTTGCAGCTGGTAATTTCTTTAAAGTCCATGTATTTTTGGCCATTAATTCTTTAAGGCTTTCCAGTCCTTTGGCTGGAAGGTTAGCAATTGCTGTTCTGGAGACATCCCTGGGTAAAGGAAGAAAAAGACAAATACCAAAATATCCAGTGACTGGAGCAGAATTTCTTCAGATTCTCACAGTAGTTAGAGATTTTCATATAATGTTACAGCAAAAATAAAATCCAGGGGAGATGGGGATTTCATAGCACAGAATTCTAGGTTGGAAGGGACTTCTGGAGATATCTAGTACAACCTACCTGCTAAAGCAGGCTTGCCTAGATCAGGTTGCACAGAAGCACATCCAGGCCAGCTTTAAAAGTCTCCAGAGAAGGAGACTCTGCGCAGCCTGATCCAGTGCTCCATCACTCTCAAGTGTAAAGAAGCTTTTCCTCAAGCTCAAGTGAAACCTCCTGTGTGCTAGTTTCTACCCACTGTCCCTTGTCCTACCACTGACCACTACTGAAAAGTGCCCCATCCTCACGACCTCTACTCTTTAGGTATTTATATCTATTTATAAGATCCCCTCTCAGTCTTCTCTTTTCCAGAATAAAGAGCCACAGGTTTCTCGGCCTCTCCTCATGAGAGATGTTCCAGTCCTCTAATAATCTTTGTGGCAGTCTGTTGAACTCTAATAGTTCCCTGTCCCTCTTCAGCTGGGCAGCCCAGAACTGGACATAGCACTCCAGGTGCAGCCTCACCAGAGCAGAGTAGAAGGGGATGAGAACCTCCCCTAACCTGCTGGACACACTCTTAATGCACCCCAGAATACCATTGGCTTCTTGGTCATGAGGGCACACTGCTGGCTTATGGTGAACCTCTTGTACACTAGATCCTTTTCCACAGAACAGCTTATCACTTTGTTCCAGTATGAACACTTCCCTGTGATTTTCTCTGTATTTTTAATCTCTTGCTTTTCATTGTCTCATAGTGCAGAATATGAATGCTAAGAAACATCAAGACTTTTGAGGTTACAACTTTAAAGCCAACCAGACACAAATACATATGCAAAAACAAAGTTCCATTGGTAGAGCTATGGACCTCTTTAGACTCATTTCTACTAAAACAATGTTCTTCATAAACTGAAATTTAAATCTTCTCTGTCCTGTTATTCTCCAAAAATGTAATTATTGTTATGTTTGTTGCTTTCTATTTTATCTGATGCTGAGTCCACCTCAGCAAGTACACCACAGTTTGTAGGGCAGGTAGATGTCCTTTAGAACTGGCAGGTGAATGTCATACACTAATTTTACTGCATTGTCCCAAAGCCTCTCCTGATGACACTTGAGTTCAAGATGTTTTCTCAGAGTGGTACTCTGTAAAGAAGTAAACCTCTAAAAAAATGTTCTAATGTGGGAGCATTGTTTGAGCACTTTCATTACAACCCCTCTGATAGTATATAATAAATAATTCCACTTTTTTCTATGCAGTGTTTCCCAAGAGTATTTTTCTTAGCCCTCCAAAAGTCTAATCTGTTCACTGATTTCCTGCACCTAAAAGAAGACACTTGCTAATTTCAGGATTTAAACAAGTTGTTCTAAAACATTTGTGTTTTGCTTGTATTAATTTTTAAATTGAATTAGAAATTCCCTTCTCCTTTTGAATGAGAGCTTTTTTACTTCTAATAGCTTATTTGCTGTCATACATACTTGAATATGTCACAATTAGTTGATTTCATCCACATCAACTTCTTGTTTTGTTCTTCTGGAGTCCTTTTTGAAAGTTAAGGTATGTTTCTACCAAGCCCTTAACTGTCTCTTAGAGCCTGAATACTGCCTGCTATCATTTTATCTTTTAAAAAAATCACAGAATAGTTGGGTTTCTAGATCAACCAATTTGACCTTCCTTTCTCCAAGTCACCTGGAGCAGGTTGCTCAGACCTGTGTCCCATTGACTTCTCAGTGTCTCTCTAACTGGAGACTACATAGCCTCACTAAGCAATGTGTTCCAGCCTTCAACCATCCTCTACTGTAAAAACGTTTATTCTTTTGTTGAAATGGACTTCCCTGTATCTCACTTTGTGCCTGCTGCCCCATGTCCTGTCTCTGGACACTACTGAGGATACTCTGGCTCCATTTTCCTGATTCCCTGTCTTCAAGTATTTATACACACTGATAAGATTCACTTGACTCTTCTCCAGACCAAACATTTCCAAACGTCTCAGCCCATCCTGCTACAACAAATACTCCAGTCCCTTTTTCAGCTTAGTGGCCTTCTCCTGTTTTTTTTTTTTTTCACAAATTTCTTCAGTTTTATAGATCTCTCCTTCTGAAGCAAAACATCTTGGTAAACTAGATCTTCAGATAGATCTTACCAAGACAAGGCTGGCCTTTCAGCAGCCCCCATGGGTCTCCACCAAGTCCTCATGGAGGTGGCAGCTACCTGCAGGAAGGGAACATGGTTAAAGATTGTGTAATGGGAGTTGTAAGACTTAATGAAATGGAAAGAACACCTCACAAACTCTTGATAGATCTTTGAAGATGTTCTGGCACAAGAATATGGAGAAAGATGATCCTGTTTGTGCAGTGAAATGGGATTTCTGAAAAGCCTCAGCAAAATCAGGTATCAATGGTTGCTGAGATAACCTGTATATGTGACAAGAATAATAACTCTCCTGGATTAATTAAAACAGTAAGTGTGGGTGAAAAGCCTGGAAACATGCTTTCATGCTAGAGGAAGAACTGAAAATGAACTGGTATCTGAGTATATGCATCACTGCAGCAGTGGCCCACAGATGCTAAGCTAGTGCTGGTGCTGCCATAAACAGTGTGAAAAGAGAACACAGAGAACAGGCAAGAGGTCAGAATTTTCAGGAGGATCTGTCTCAAATTGAAGTGACAGTAGAAGAGGCTAGACAGGAAACTGATAAAATGAATGGTAAGAAGGGCTGGATGTTTTTTACCAAAAATTTCTTAAGCAGATCAAAGGAGGTGGTTGAATTGGTAAAAGAGACATATAAGCTCCACCTTAGCCCCTTGCAGGAAGTCAGCAGTTGAGCCACCAAATAATGTTACACTTGGAAGAAGGCAGCACGTAGAAGAGCACCTGTGAAAACAGGTTCTCCCTTTCAGTCTTCTCTGAGTCTTGTGCTTAAGATCTGCTTGGAGTCTCCCAAGATTTCCACAAGACCTTTGACAAACCCCTACAAAGGGTGATATGGAAACCTGTAGTTATACTACTTCTGGGAAACGTCAAATATTCAAGATTATAGTAACCTGCTAGCAAAATTAACTTCTAGCCTAGATCCAGACTTTATTATGTAATTAGTCATTGGACATTGAAACCTAATCATATATAATGTCTGAGTAATGCAATACCACAACACTTGCTCATGTACTGGATGTGGTCCCTCAGCAATAGTGTAGGTTTACACTGTGGGGTGTAAGAGCAACTAAAGCACATTCAACCAGTCTTAACATTATGGCTTGTTAACTGGTTTGTCTCTTCCTCACACGTTTTCTTATCTTCTGTGGTGTTTCTAGGCTGTTCACCTTACATGAAATTTACTTGTTGGACTGAATGTTGAAGAGACATCAGAGAGCTTCAGATGAATGTGGGAAAGAAACACAGTTTATGATTTAAGAGGTGTTGCTTTCTGAACCAGATGTTTATGTAAGTGTTGCCCAGATCTAGCTGCCCAGATTTTTGTTTGCTTGTTGTGGTGGTGGTGGGTTTTTTTTTCCCCTCGGGTTATTATTTTTTGGTCTAATTCTTTAAGTCAAGTTCAGAACTAGATGTATGGGATAGTAGCTTCTGTCGGTATTTTTACAGCTGGAAACATGAAATTGCAGTATGAAATCAAGTAACAATGAGAATTTAAAAGACAGATAATTGAGAAAATGAGACTGAATGCATCATAGCACCATTGGGAATTGAAACCTAATCATATATAATGTCTGAGTAATGCAATACCACAACACTTGAAAAAGCATTACCTATATAACTGATAGGCTTAGAATACTGTTAATATCGATTATTAATTTTGTATAATTTGTAACAATTTGGCATAGTCGGCAGGACACACTGTCATGGAAATTTTACATCATTTGGGTACAAGGTAACAGGTTCGGGTCTAGGATGGGCAGCTAGAAATTGCTGGTGGCCCAAACTGATTTTTTAAACACTAATAACAAATGCTCAGGAAAATCATGTGTAAATCCTGGCTACCTCTCTGGTGCAGACCCTAAAGGAGCTAAGAAAGTGCTGGTGAAAAAATCCCGAGCCTGGAGAGAGAGCTTGCAAAACTAGGCAAGAATGGGAGGCTTTTTGATTTGTTTCACTGCGTACCTTGCAGGACTTAAAGCTAGCCTGCTTCCCCGAGTTATCCCAAGCTAGAGGAGGGTCAATACATTTGCTCACAGCTTAGCCAAAACAATAGAATGGGCTCTGCCCTTAGGCAAAGGCACCTTAGCGTTCTGTTCAAACTAGAATATCCTCAATTCAGCCGAGGAGAGCCAAAGCAGCCTTGGAAAACCTGCGGAAAAACTGCCTGGATTGTTTTCAGCTGCAGGGGCAACAGCTCCTGGCTCCTCCGGCGCGCTGTAACGAAGCCACGGCTGCGCAGCTGGGCCGAAAGCTGCGCGGAGGGGACAGGCAGTGCCCTTCCGAAGCCAAGAGACAGTCGCGCTGCCAGGCTTCGCATGCGCAGTGCACTCGCTCGCACCGACGCCAGCAACTCGAGTTCAAGCGGAGTCGCCGAGCGGCGCGGAAAGGGCGAATCAGAATGCCGCGGCTGTACCGGCACAGCAGCGCCCGAGCAAACGCCGCGATGCAGCGCAGGAATCCAGCTCGCCTGCGAGCCGCAGGTCCCGCCCGGAGGCAGCACTTCACCGAGCCGCCAACTCCAGCCACAGGCGGGTAAAAATCGCGAAGCATCCCGGCGTGGTCCCGGGGAAAAGCCGCCAACTTTGAACAGCAAAAAGATGCTAACTCTACAGCCTCAGCTGAGAGCACATATGACAAGGCAGCACTGCGTGACAGAGGCGAAGTCTGTCACAGAGACGCTTCCCTGGTCACCTTTGAATCTATGGAAATGTGTTCCAGCCTGGAACGAAACCGATGTTTCACTGGAAAGCCTAGAGGGTGCGATTCTTCCCCGAGCAGTGATTTCTCCTGCAATCCTCTTCTTTCAAAGGAGGACTAGGTCAAGCTAGCTCTTGCCTTGGATATAATGCCCGAGCACCACTTAAGGCTATTGCGTCCATGGCTGCTTAAATCTGTGCTGCTGACATTCATTAATAACTTAAGGAAATGCAACAGATCTACTGAAAAAGATGACACTGGTCTCATGAGTAGCAGCAGTATCCACAGAAGTGCCATGAGCCTCAGCAGCAGCTCAGATGTTCCAGATTCGCTCAGCAGGGGAGTGTGGAATTCTTCCTCACCACGATATTGAATAAAAACTGTCACTGTGACAGAAATCCATCTCCATCTGGGGGGTGGGAAACTGAAAAGCTCCATATACATTCTTGATGTGGTGTCACAAAAGCCAAAACCCATCACCGGTCAAGGGGGTGGGGAGATGGGCAGATGGGCAGAGGCCAATGGGATGGCATTCAATAGCTTGAAGCGCAGGGTGCTGCACTTTGGCCACAACAACCCCATGCAGAGATACAGGCTGGGGTCGGAGTGGCTGGAGAGCAGCCAGACAGAGAGGGATCTGGGGGTGCTGATTGATACCCGCCTGAACATGAGCCAGCAGTGTGCCCAGGTGGCCACAAGAGCCAGTGGCATCCTGGCCTGCATCAGGAATGGTGTGGTCAGCAGGAGCAGGGAGGTTATTCTGCCCCTGTACTCTGCACTGGTTAGACCACACCTTGAGTACTGTGTTCAGTTCTGGGCCCCCCAGTTTAGGAGGGACACTGAGATGCTTGAGCGTGTCCAGTGAAGGGCGACGAGGCTGGAGAGAGGCCTTGAGCACAGCCCTACGAGGAGAGGCTGAGGGAGCTGTGATTGTTTAGCCTGGAGAAGAGGAGGCTCAGGGGAGACCTTATTGCTGTCTACAACTACCTGAAGGGTGGTTGTGGCCAGGAGGAGGTTGCTCTCTTCTCTCAGGTGGCCAGCACCAGAACAAGAGGACACAGCCTCAAGCTGCACCAGGGGAAATTTAGGCTTGAGGTGAGGAGAAAGTTCTTCACTGAGAGAGTCATTGGACACTGGAATGGGCTGCCTGGGGAGGTGGTGGAGTTGCCGTCCCTGGAGTTGTTCAAGGCAGGACTGGACGTGGCACTTGGTGCTATGGTCTAGCCTTGAGCTCTGTAGTAAAGGGTTGGACTTAACAATCTATGAGGTCTCTTCCAACCTTGGTGATACTGTGATACTGTGAGATTAATAAAGAGTGCCAGGTATTTGGGCGACACTGTTTTGTCTTATGCTCTACTTAGAGTAATATGGTTTGTACAGTTGTATACTCTGTATAATGTGTACAGTATGTAACCTGTGCTTGTATATAACTTACTGAGTTTTGTGCAAGACAATCTGCATGTAATAAATCTTACCAAAGGGTGTCCACTGCCCAGAAAAGCAACATGCTTAAGGCAATCCACACAAGAAACTCTTGTGGTAGTTAGTTGCCCTCATTTAAGTGGCCCACGGCCAGAGGGTGGGATTGTCATGGAAGATACACGTCCTGGCTTGCCCAGGCATGATCCTATCACCCCCTTCCCTCTGCTGGGTGGGGGGTCGAGGGGAAGCAGAGTGCAGGGAGATGACAAGACTTGCCCAGAGTTGTACTTCCTAAATAAGGGAAAGCAGGCTCCTGATTTTACCTAATGTGGTCGGGTTTGACGAACTGCCGTTTTGATTGGTGAATCTCCATGGTCCAAGGGGCTGTCACATTTTGGGCAATGAATAAATAGGCCTTTGCCACAGTGCTTTTTGCTTTTACTTTTGCTTTGCCTGCAACGACCTTCAAGACATCGACAGAATTCCCTTTGAGTTTTGGGTTCTGTCTGATGCTATTTTGTGAGTAAATATTCAAAGCCTCTCTCTAAGAAATTTTGTAACTATGTTCTCTTATGCTGTTCTGCCTCAGTGGCAGAAAGGAACCTCTCAAGTCTCATGGTGAGCAAGAGGTATAATTGAAACTAAGAACCTCTTTCCAGTTTTAATGTTTGTATTTGCTAATTTTTTTAATGTGTTCTAGTTTGCCTGTTCCCTGTGTGTATAAGTATCCAAACCATGCATTTTGAACATTGTAAATAAGTTTTCAGTCAAGATTTAATGTTTCTCAAAATTATTAGCTATCTTCACCTGGATATAAAAAATTAATATAGATTATTTCATTTACATATTGTATGTATATATTGCACATACAATTATAACAATTACCTATATGCTGAAAGATTATTTAAATATATGAATTAGTAATGTTTGATTATGAATATGTTGCTTGAAGACTTCCTGTGCCCAGTAACAGAACAGAACCTCCTACAGTAAGATTCAGTCCTAAATTAGAAAATGATGTTTTAAAGAGCACCTCTGCTTCCTGGAGCAGAATTACTCATGTATTTTGTATGATAATTGTTGATGTTTTGAATTTGGACTGTATGTCTTGTAAAAGCATATTATATAATGAGCCTGATAGTATTTTTGTTGAACTTGCACTCTAGGTAGCAGCTCTTGTTGGTGCACTTAATAAATTAGGTCAACTGAATCACTGAATCCTAGCCAAGATTTAATTTTCAGGTGAGGAGCAGTGCATTGTCATTATGCTTTATTCAGTGATTCAGAGTATGGGGCTACAGATTGGACTTGTGCTGAAAACAGTGTGGATTACACAGGAATAGTTTGGGTATTGCTTAGTCAGGCCTTCTCTGATTCTCACAGCAACCCACCAGGAAATAGGCTGAGTGTATTCAAGAAGCTGGTAGTGGACACAGCATATGTCAGCTGACCCAAACTGACCAAAGGGATACTCCAGACCCTGTGTTTGTGAGCAGAGAAGGACTTGTGGGTAATGTAATGCTTTGGGGCACAGAAATCATGAAATGGTAGCATCTTGATTGTTAGAGAAGTAGAGTGGGGTCAGTAGAATACCATCTTGGGCTTCTGATAGGGAAACTCTGGCCTGTTTTAGAGACTGGTCAAGAGAGTCCCTCGAGAGGCAGTCCTGAAGGGCCAAGTAGTTCAGGAAGGCTGAACATTCTTCAAGAAGAAAGACTTAAATAAACCTGGCTCTATCAATTTAAGACAACTAGGAAAGCTTCTACAAATATATTAGTAACAAAAAGATGACTAACTAATGGAGACTCTCTGACCTTTATTAGATGCAGGTGGGAGCTAGTGGTCAAGGATGAAGAAAAGGCTGAGGTACTCATTATCTTCATTGCCTTAGTCTTTAGTAATACTACTAAGACCAGTTGTTCGCTGGATACCCAGTTCTCTGTGCTGGAAGATAGGGATAGGGAGCAGAACAAAGCCCTGTAATCTAAGAGGAGATGACTAGCGCCTTGCTGCACCATTTAGACACACAAGTCTGTAGGACTGGATGGCATACACCGTAGGGCACTGAGAGAGCTGGCAGAAGTGCTAACCAAGCCCCTTTCATTTGTTTATCAGCAGTTCCAACTAACAAGAGAGGTCCCAGCTGGCTGGAGATCGGATAAATACGGTACCTATCTACAGGAAGGGCTGGAAGGAGGATCTGGGAAAATACAGATCTATCATTCTGACCTTAATACCAAGGAAGCTCATGAAGGAGATCATCCTGAGTGCCATTAAGCATCATGTCCAAGGCAACCAGTCTGCAATCAGGCGCAGTCTACATGACAGTTCATGAAAGACAGGTACTGATTTCCTTCAATAACAGTGACCTGCTTAGAGGATGAGGGAAAGGCTGTGGATGTTGTTTACCTGGAAGTTAGTAAAGCATTTGACACTGTCTTCCACAGTGTCTTTCTCCTCAAGCAACTGGCTGCTCATGGGTTGTATGGGTAGGCACCTCACTGGTTTTAAAAATGGATGGATAGCCAGGTCCAAAGGGTGATGGTGAATGGAGTTAAATCCAGTAGGCAGCCAGTCATTAGTGGTGTTCCCCAGGCCTCAGTATCCAGGCCAGTTCTCTAATACATTCATAAACCATCTAGTTGAGGGGATTGAGGACACCTTAAGTAACGTTGCAAATGATGCTAAGCTGGGAGGGAGTGTCAATCTGCTCAAGGGTAGAAAAGCCTTACAGAAGGACCTGGACAGGCTGAATCAATGGGCTGAGGCCAATTTTGTGAGATACAACAAGCTAACTATTGGGTCTTGCACTTTGGTCACAACAGCCTCGTGTGATGTTACAGACGTGGCCCTGAGTGGCTGGGAAGCTGCACAGAAAAGGAAGACCCTGGGGGGTGAATACAGGCTGGCAGTGTGCCCAGGCCAGAAGCATCCTGGCCTCTGTCAGGACTAGGGAAGTGATTAGGCCTCTGTGCTTAGCACTTGAATACTGTGTTCAGTTTTGGGGCTTTCGTAACAAGAAAGACATTGAAGTGCTGCAACCTGTCCAGATAAGGACAACAAAGCTGGTGAAGGGTCTGGAGAACTGTTTTTCTGAGGAACAGCTGCAGAAACTCTGGTTGTTTAGTCTGGAGAAAACTAGCTAAGGAAAGACCTTATCACTCTCTACAACTCCCTGAAAGGAGGCTATAGCAAGGTGAGATTGGTCTCTTGTCTCTAGCAACAAATCATAGAACAAGAAGAAACAGCCTCATGTTGTACCAGGGGAGGTTTAGATTATATATTAGAGGAAACTTCTTTACTGAAAAGTGAAGACAATGGAATAGGCTCCCTTAGGATTCCCTATGTGGTTGATTCCCCATCCCTGGAAGTGTTTAATAGATGTGGTGCTAAGGGACATGGTTTAGCACCAGACTTGGTTGTTAAATA
The DNA here is from genome assembly GCF_015220805.1 of Pogoniulus pusillus. Lineage (NCBI taxonomy): Eukaryota > Metazoa > Chordata > Aves > Piciformes > Lybiidae > Pogoniulus > Pogoniulus pusillus. The sequence continues at coordinate 44,259,548 of NC_087264.1, read as the reverse complement.
ATGACTGGACTTGATGGTCTTAAAGCTCCTTTCCAAACAGATTGATTCTATGATTTTATATGACATCATGGCCATCAGTAAAAACTGGGTAGAAGTTTGCTAGGGCTTTCATTGCTCAGAGACTGAGCATCACTTATTTGCTGGTGAGCAGTCATTTTTGTTGCATCACTTGTTTTTCTTGGGGTTGGGTTGTTTTTCTTTCCCCTTCTCTGTGCTATTTTTTGTTTTGTTTTATTTGCTTGTGATTTTTTGTTTGTTTGATTTTTGCAAACATTACCTTCCCTGCTGTTAATAATGATGTCTTGAAAGATAGTGCAACCTAAAATAGTAGTATTTTTAAAGCTTTCCTTACTGCATTTTCTCCTACTCACAGTAAAGTTGGTCCACTGTGCACTCCCAGAAAAGCATCATCGTTGATAACTTCCAGGAATTTGTTCTTATGTAGATAACTGCAGAAACAAATATAACAGAGTGATTTGGAAAGAGTTATCCAGAGGTTAAAGATCTTTAGTTTACCTTCCTAAACAGATTTACAGAAGGGCCATCCTGTCCCAGCAACATATTAAATCATAAGAAGTTACTTAATTTTCTGTGTAACCAAGGAAGAAAAAGATAAGTTTGCCATTTCAAGAAAAAAATCCTCCACTAATAATTAAAAAAGGCAAATAAACTTTATTTTTATCTGCCCTACACAAAAAGACAGATGCATGTACACTGCATCTTCAGGTAGTTGTGTGAGTATGAGGGGAGGTGGATTTGCTTGTTTTTATTACAGTGGGGTAGGGGGAATTAGGTTATTATGGGGAATTACAGGAACACATCATGAACAAACATGAAAATAATTCCCTCCTTGGTTTGAGTTAAATAATAAAAGTTTTAAATGCTTTAAAATTTCCAAAGCCAAGTGAAGGCTCCCATATACAACTTAAGAATGAAGCTTTGTTATATTAAGAGCAAGAGGGGGAGAGATAAGGATAAATCTGAAGGAAAAAGTAATATAAAACATACATTAAAAAAAGCTCCAAACACCTCAACTCTAAAGTCATGAGCTAACAGCCTTTATGGGTTTTGTGGAAGAAGTTTGGAGAAAGAATTGGCTTCAGTAATTTCACAGCTGCAGTTGTACAAAGAGAAAGAATAAGTTAACCTGCAGGATCAGCAGACCAACAGGCATATCCTGGTTTTGTGCCAGAGACACAGTGAATATACGGCACTGACCGCATTTAGTGACATTGTGAAGAGCAGATATACACAGAGCACGATGAAATGGACAAAATAAACATTATTCTTATGTATGCTGTGCTAATTTTCTTGTATTAATCGAGTGCATTTGAGATAGATGAAAAAATGCAGGTTTGGATTTCCAGCAAAAAGGGCTTCACAAAACACAAGAAGTGTGTGAAGTGTGTGAATTTTCTTGGTAAAGTGGTTCCTGATGGTTAGCCAGGAGGGAGGAATACTGCAGCTATAAGTAGCTAGGTCTCCTAAACACAGAGGATAGGAATATGCTGAATTAGCTAAGCAATAAAAACAGGCTGAAAATTAGATTGCAATGTATGCACATGTGCATGTACATATTTACATGTGGCTACTACTGTGGTGATTCTTTCCCTAAGCCAGCAATTAAACTCTAGTTAGTATTTTCAACTGTGATCAGTCAATTTCTGTCCCAGTGTTTACAAAAGAAGCCTGCATGCCTCAAACCTGCTCAGACTTTTGTTTTAATTTAGATGGAAATTGAAATGTGATGAGATGAAAAGTTGTTTACCAAACTTAGTAGTCTCTGGAGGAGGATGGAGGAGCATCTAGCAATGTTGGCTGTGGGGCACTACATGAGGAAGGAGACAAAACAGTCCAAGCATTTTGTTTCTATGCTGTCATGAGAAAGGACCTCTGAGAGAAGTTTGGACCAAGGCAGCAAAGGTGATGGTACAGTTGCATGGCTATGCATCATAGCAGGAATGCAATATAGCACATTAAGGAGGATGTCCTGGATCCATCTGGGACTTGTAGGGTTAACTTTCTCAAAACAAGCTAGATAGGGCCACACTCAGGATAATTCAACCAACCAGCCAAAAGGATATTCAGTACCTTTCTGAATGCCATGGCCACTATATAAGAAGAGGCCTGGCCCAGGCAGGTTCAGTGTTTTTTGCAGACCACAGTATTAGGTAACAGCATCTCAGTTTTCATCACTCACTTAACAGTAATGTTGTTGTTCCTCCTGTTATTTCTTCATTCTCTGTATGGTTCTGTTAAATTCTCTTATTTCAACCCACAATGTTTTGCATTTTGCTTCCTACTTCCCTTCTCATCCCACTAGAGGATGTGCATGTGCAAGTGGGGTCATGGGGCTGAGCTGCTGCTCAGGTCTACGCCATAACAGAAAAGAAGACAGCAAATTGCAGGGAAAGTTGTCAAGGGAAATATATGTCCACCTGGATGAAATAATGGCAAAATGATCAAGGCTATAAAGGCCCTAAAGGATCATGGTACCTAGGCAGAACAGACTTGTAGCACCTGTGACTATCTGACTTTAAAATTGTATTAATTTTCTGTGTAGTGGAAATGGTGAAGTCTAATGGTCCCTATAGCAAATCTTAAAGCATGAGGGTACAGACTATGAACAACAAAAAGGTTCACAAACTGCAATATTAGAGATAGACCAGGTCCAGTAGAAGCAGGAAGAGGAGCTCGTAGTGATGCAAGTATGAGAACAGTGGGTGACCTGGATCCAACGACTACAAATGTCCAGATTGCTTGACATTTCATCAGCAAGGGCACAGGGCCAGTGGAGGCCTTGCAATGCAAGAATAAAGAACATGATGAATGCAGATGATGACCACAAAGCATTGCTCAAGAGATCACAGAAACTTTGCAAGGATTGCAGACAGACTGCCTTGTGGAGATCATGTTTTGCAGGGTAGATAAAAGCAGACAAAATTTCCAGTGATGAGATGAGCAACAAAACTGGGAATTAGGAGAAAACAAATACTATAGCTCAAGTGAAGACAGGTGACACTGCTTAGAATTTGAATAAAATTTTCTTAAAAAGAAGACTTTAATAAAATTTCAGAGTGCAGGTGGCACAGGAAGTATAAGATGCCCAAACCAGGCCTGTTAAAGAAATCAAATTCAAAAGAAAAGTCGAATTGAATGGAAAAATAATTAGATACTACTGATGCAAGCAGTAATACCTCAAGCAGAGAGGGGTGTTTGATACTGTAGCTGTTACAAACATCTCAAAGATAGCTTGTGGTGTATCTAGGAAGGCAGAAAAAACAACAGAAAGATCATCACAACAGACTTCAGAAAGTGTCCATAACGTTTCTGTGAACAGCACCAATTGTAGTTATTAGTGTCAAAGATAACAAAGCTCAAATCTTTGCTAATTGTAAGAGTGTAGAAGGCAACTATCTTTGTGCCAGAAGAGCCTTTCAAATGCAGATAGAGGAGCTGGAGTTCAGCTGTAAAAATAATAAAGTCAGAGTAATTGTTTCTTGGCATGGAAAAAAAATGAGTATTTTTTCCTTAACATTCAGTGGATATAACCTTATATGGATCATCAGAGTGAGAAATGAATGCACTTCATCTGCCTTGTACAACACAAAGTTTTAGCGGGTAATACCCAATGAGTAACGTGCCAGAAGTATTACTTAGGGAGTAATACTTCTGCCATGTTACTCATTGGGCATTACCCATACCTGAAGCCTGATTTCTTACAGAGGAAAACAGCTTCTTTCAACTTCTGAGCTATTATTCTTTGACATAAGGTTTCATTCTTTAGAAAGAGATGGCATTCTAGTATCACCTGACATTTGTGTTTTCCAGGAGCTGACTTGGATGTGCTGTAAATGACAACCTAGTCACTTTGACTGTGAGCTTTAGTTCCTCATTTTGTCTGCAAATCTAATAAAAAAACTAAAAACAGAACAAGAGCTAAGCATTTCCAAGATTTCAACATCTAGGTTGTGATTTTGAAGGACACAAAAACCTGCCTGACCTACTAAAACCTGTTTGTTTTAGTAACTAGACATCGTTACGCAACCAGATAATTGCTTGCCCAGTTTTGAAATTTCCTCCTGGTATCTGAACACCACAGTGAGTGATAAACCTGAAATACAATAGAATCATAGAATCATAGAATCAACCAGGTTGGAAGAGACCTCCAAGATCATCGAGTCCAACCTATCACCCAGCCCTAGCCAGTCAACTAGACCATGGCACTGAGTGCCTCATCCAGTCTTTTCTTGAAGACCCCCAGGGACGGTGCCTCCACCACCTCCCTGGGCAGCCCATTCCAATGCCAATCACTCTCTCTGTGAAGAACTTCTTCCTAACATCCAGCCTAGACCTACCCTGGCACAACTTGAGACTGTGTCCCCTTGTTCTATTGCTGGTTACCTGGGAGAAGAGGCCAACCCCCACCTGGCTACAATGCCCCTTCAGGTAGTTGTAGACAGTAATAAGATCACCCCTGAGCCTCCTCTTCTCCAGGCTAAACAGGCCCAGCTCCCTCAACCTCTCCTCATAGGATTTGTGTTCCAGGCCCCTCACCAGCTTCGTTGCCCTTCTCTGGACATGCTCCAGCACCTCAACATCTTTCTTGAATTGAGGGGCCCAGAACTGGACACAGTACTCAAGGTGTGGCCTGACCAGTGCTGAGTACAGGGGAAGAATAACCTCCCTTGTCCTACTGGCCACACTGTTCCTGATGCAGGCCAGGATGCCATTGGCTGTCTTGGCCACCTGGGCACACTGCTGGCTCATCTTCAGCTTACTATCTATCAGTACCCCCAGGTCCCTTTCCTCCTGGCTGCTCTCCAGCCACTCAGTCCCCAGCCTGTAGCACTGCTTGGGGTTATTGTGGCCGAAGTGCAGAACCCTGCACTTGGCCTTGTTAAATCTCATCCCATTGGCCTCTGCCCACCCATCCAGCCTGTCCAGGTCCCTCTGCAGGGCTCTCCTACCTTCCAACAGATCAACACCTGCTCCTAGCTTGGTGTCATCTGCAAACTTACTGATGCTGGACTCAATGCCCTCGTCCAGATCATCAATAAAGATATTGAACAGGACTGGGCCCAGCACTGATCCTTGGGGAACACCACTTGTGACTGGCTGCCAACTGGATGTGGCACCATTCACCACCACTCTCTGAGCTCTGCCATCCAGCCAGTTCTTGATCCAGCACAGAGTGAATCTGTCCAAACCATGATCTGCCAGCTTGGCCAGGAGCTTCTTGTGGCAGACAGTGTCAAAGGCCTTGCTGAAGTCCAAGTAGACTACATCCACAGCCTTCCCCACATTCACCAGGCGGGTAACCTGATCATAAAAGGAGATCAGGTTGGTGAGGCAGGACCTGCCCTTCCTAAACCCATGCTGGCTGGGCCTGATCCCTTGGCTATCCTGTAGGTGCTTTGTGATGGCACCCAAGATGACCTGTTCCATGACCTTGCCTGGCACTGAATTTACATAAGTGACAAAACCCTTCACATTTACAAATAGAAACAGCCAGCTGGAGGCTTTCTGGAAGTTCATAACCAAGTGTTACCAAGGAGGGCCTGATGTGTTAGCTGCCTGTTTTCACTTATATGAGTTAGAGCCATCAGAATGTACAGTTTCCTGATGCTAATTGATTTCAGTTGTCGAAGCCTTTGATAGGTAATCTTTCAAATGGAAAGAATAAGACTTTGGTAAATATTAATTTGGCAAAGAAACTTAATGTATAGTCAGTATAGGTCTTTCTGAGAATGCCTTTAATTCTGTTATTACTGTCAGCTAAATGGTACAGAATGTAGCAGGAAAGATAAATGAGCACTGGTAAATTAGCAGGATTAAGGATTCATTGTATGGTTTTTTGACACCATATTTTTATCTTGACTCTGAGCCAAACCAAGCATTGTAAGCAATCTCTGACTGTATACCAAAGTAAATACAGTCTTTTGGAGTTTATTTTTGTCATTAGATTTTAAGACTGTACACTTTTCAGTCATTTAGCTAGTTCTGTAAAAGCTCATCACAAATATGTCTTGCCATTCATGGGAAGTAGTTTTGTAAAATCTTCCTTACCAATCTTCCTTACAGAAATAAACACTGGTGCAAGAGCACCACTTTGCAGGAGTCTGCAGGAGTGCTGCAGTTTGCAGACCTTAGTGATGAATGAGAGATTCAAGTTTCAGATGAAGACCATTTGGTGTCACTCAGCCCTTCATTTCTGGTTCTTCCCTGCCTTTATAGAACACATACTGTGGTTTGCTGTAAAACACAGATCCTTGTTGGCTGAGAAGATTTATAAGGCAGTGTCATTATTTAGTATGATAATGGAAACCATTTTTGCATGGTTTCACACCTATATCCGCACTGATTATTTTGACCTCCTTGAATTCCATAGGTCTTCTTATATTGCAAGAAAGGTAGAAAGGCAGACTGCATGGTAGATGGTAGCCTCTCAGATTCAAAAACTGTCTTTGGATTTATAGATGGGACATGGAGTCTTTGAATGATTTGTCAAAAATGAGTACTGATTCTGATTTGTTTCCCTTTTTTTATTTGTGTTTCTCTTTGAGCTCAGAGTTTGGAACCCATGATGATTTATTCCTCTCACTCAGATAAAAAGGACAGATAAAAAGGACTTTAAATTACAAATGTCAGTGTACAGAAAATTAAATATTTGTATTTTGCATTAACTTAATGCTGCTTCTAGAAACAACAAATCTAAGCTTGTATTTAACTAGCAAAATCGTAGCTTATCTTGACCTATAGTAGCCAAACTACTTCAGAAAATTAGTTTAGAAATTTCAATATAGTTTATCAACCAGATAAAGGCTTTACTGCTGATGTACAGCTCCCTAGTTTACCTTGTAAATCTGGAGTACTGCTTTGCTCTAAGCAAATGTCTTATGGTTTAATTAGGAGAAAACTGTTTGTTGTAATAAAGCATTTTTACTCTTGATAGATAAAGCTCTGAAGGTAAGCCTTGTTTTAGTTCTATTGTTTTGGTTTGTGGTGTTCTTGTTTTGGTTTGGCTTTTTTATTTGCTTTACTTGTGCATCATAGCTGGGCACTTAGAATTATAGAATCAGAGAATATCTCAGGTTGGCTAACTATGCTGTGCTTGATTCATCCCAGGATGTGGTTTGTCATTTTCACTGCAAGGGCACACTGTTGACTCGTATTCAACTTGCCATCAACCCAAACTCCAGATCTCTGTCCCACAATTTATAGGTATAAGTGGTATTACTCTGTCCCAGGTGGAGAATCCAAGCCTTGCTCTTTGTATATTTCATATGGTGATTGTCCTGCTCTTGAGTCTATCAAGATCTCTCTTTAAGGCCTTCTACTCTCAAGGCCTTGAAGAATACTGAAGTATCTTTAAAGAATACTAATTGCAGACTTCCCAAAAGTAAGAAAGCAGTATCTGCAGCACCTTGTATGTGTTTTCTGCTTCTTTGCTTCCATGCAGTTCAACAGAGCAGATGTGCAGGACTACATATATTCTAAAACTACATTTGCATTTGATTCTTTAAGAATGAGGAAAATTCCAGAGGACAGCAAGCAAACCAGCATTTGTACTATGAGGAGGCAAACCCAAAAACTTGTACAAAATCCTCTACAATCTCTGTTTCATCAAAGTGTAAGAAACAGGAGTCAACAGTTCATATTCTGGCTAAGGCTTAGAAAAGTTTCAAGTATTGCATATGAGGTTTAGATGAATTTGGTCAAGATGCTGGATTAATTTTGCCATATTTTACATCTTATGCTGTGGACACTGGTACAAGCACTGTGTCATCATGGAAAACTTCCTTTCTCATATAAAAGTAAATGGACTAATGTGAGTCAAATGAGATCTGTTCTAGATCTTTAGTTGAACTCAAAATTTTCAAAATTTTTAAAGTCTACCTAGTTGTTAGGATTAGAAAAAGGCAGTTTTGAAAGATTTAGACCATGTGAAGAATGACCTTATAGAGTTCTTAGAGATTTCAAGCCAACTTTAAAGTACTGAAAATGATCATATCTGTTCTCATGATCCTGTGATTAATTTGTGATTTCAGGATGGAGAAATCTCTTTACTCATGAGATTGCCAGCCTAACTCTTAAGTCAAGCCTCTGAAGACCAGAATAAGCTCCATCAATTGGAATGAAGGCTCTGGAACTGAGATTTCTTCAGTGTTAATGAATGAAACAGATGGTTTTGAGAATGGTGCAATAAAGATATTCAGTCAAAGTCTTTGTTTTCCAGAAAGTACAATAGGAAGGTGAGGGGAAAGCTGAAACAGTTGCTTCATGCTTTTGAGGTTCCTATCTCTCAGAATTGCTTCTAACACTTTACACCACTCTCTTTCTTTTTATTGCAGACAAAATTTCTGTGAAAGGGTTGCTAGCATTATCAGTGATGCACTGACTGAAAGAGTCCGGTAAGTAAATCTGCATAATTATCTTCTCATTTTTCTTAGAAGTGTTGCCAAGCAAAAGATTGTTGTAGCTTTAAACCATAACAAAATTGACAGGGGAATTACCTGCCATTGTTTTATTTCTGAGCTATAAATAGACATACCAACTGAAATCACACTGCAGAAGACATTAACTGCTGATATTTATACTGCTGCCTGAAATTAATATCCTCTCTTTAGTCCTTAAAAATAATTACAGTAAGATACATATTTCAGAGCCTTCAAGAAGTGTAGATTTGAGGGGGTTTATTGGTTTTTGTTTGCTTGGTTTTGTTTGGGTTTGTTTTTCTGAAAGAAGAGAATGATCTGCTACTTACATAGCATCCAGATTTGTCCCATTAAAAGCGTGGCTTTGGATGCTGGTAAAGCCATTATTGTAGAGTTTGCTGCAAGCAAGCAAACAAAATAAATAAGTAAAAGTAATGTGTTCTGATTGCTTTTTTCCCCAATACCTGAATGTCTAACATTTACATTTTTTCTTGAAAACACCATACTTATGAATGGGGAATGAGTTAATTCTGAATTCTGGAAGAAGCAGCAATTATAGTGCAAGGTCAGGCAAATGCCCAGCAGCATTCCTGAGTGCAGCAGAATCAAGAATACCAAATGTTGCAGGTTTGCAACATTTGACTATAATAACAAGGAAACAAAAAGAATGGTTAAGGGTAAAGAAAATAATACCTAGGCAAATAAGTATGAGTTTACTATCAGGCCTGCTTGAATTTTTGGAATTAGATTCCTTTTTCCTTCCCACAATAAAATTGGGGGGGGTTGTTTTGTTTTAACTTCTTTAGAATCCATTTTCTTGCATTCTAGTTTTCTTGCCTTTAAATCAGGTTTTAACTTTTGACAATCATTTTCACTCCTCTCCACCCTTTCTTGTGATTCACATTGAGTATAACTGCATGAATAAACATTATTTACCAATTTTCCTGCAACAATGAATCTCCTGATATTTGCCAACTATTAGTTTGCATGGTATTTGCCACTTGGGTTGCAAAAATGTTAGATACACTTACAGCCATGCTGTAGCTTTACAGAAGGACAAATCTGCAAACATTTCGCTTTGGTTTTCTCCAGTATAACCATTCACTGGTGTTAGGATCATGCAAAAGCAAAAAACAACTAACCAAACAAAAAGCAACATACAAAGCAAAACAACAAAACCAAAAAAAGACAAACAAAAGCACAAACCCCAACAAACATTGGTTAAAGCAGTTTAAATAAAAGCAGCAGGCTTGATTCAAATAAAATTCAACTAAAGAATTAATGTGAGTTACATTACAGATACTAGCTATGGTGTTTCACTGTTATCATAGAACCATAGAATCAACCAGGTTGGAAGAGACCTCCAAGATCATCCAGGCCAACCTATCCCCCAGCCCTAGCCAATCAACTAGACCATAGCACTAAGTGCCTCATCCAGTCTTTTCTTGAACACCTCCAGGGACGGTGCCTCCACCACCTCCCTGGGCAGCCCATTCCAATGCCAATCACTCTCTTTGTGAAGAACTTCCTCCTAACATCCAGCCTATACTTTCCCCGGCACAACTTGAGACTGTGTCCCCTTGTTCTATTGCTGGTTACCTGGGAGAAGAGGCCAACCCCCACCTGGCTACAATGTCCCTTCAGGTAGCTGTAGACAGCAATGAGGTCACCCCTGAGCCTCCTCTTCTCTAGGCTAAACAACCCCAGCTCCCTCAGCCTCTCCCCATAGGGTTTGTGTTCCAGGCCTTCCAACAGCTTTGATGCCCTTCTCTGGACACCTTGCAGCACCTCAACATCTCTCTTGAATTGAGGGGCCCAGAACTGGACACAGTACTCAAGGTGTGGCCTGACCAGTGCTGAGTACAGGGGAAGAACAACCTCCCTTGTCCTACTGGCCACACTATTCCTGGTGCAGGCCAGGATGCCATTGGCTCTCTTGGCCACCTGGGCACACTGCTGGCTCATCTTCAGCCTACATAAACTACTATGTTATAAACTACTAAAGAGTAAGATAAGTGTATATATATATATATACATATACACTTATAATTTTTTTAACATGTATGTTTGAAAGAGGTAATTGCCTTGTGACTTAACCTGGAAGAACTTACAGAGTTAGAGATTCATTACAAATCCCATGGAAAGCATTTGCAGGCACTGAAGTCATGAAAGGATTATCTGCAATTTCACTGAAAAAGGAGACAAAACATCACAGTCAAACATCTGCCCAAAAGAGCTTCTCCAGAACAATTTTTTTAATTAATTGTTCTCTGCCTTGAGGATAAATAAAAGGGTAAAACAAATTATAGAATCACAGAATCAACCAGGTTGGAAGAGACCTCCAAGATCATCCAGTCCAACCTAGCACCCAGCCCTAGCCAGTCAACTAGACCAGGGCACTAAGTGCCTCATCCAGTCTTTTCTTGAACACCTCCAGGGATGGTGACTCCACCACCTCCAGGGATGGTGACTCCACCACCTCCCTGGGCAGCCCATTCTTGTTGAGTTATGTCTAAGACTGGAAGATACATGCGGAACGATTAAGAACTGAGTATGTTCCAGCATCCAGGAAGTGAGCTTGTAAAGCAGATGAGCTTTTATAGAGCTGTCATGAACCAAGGTGCTCCTGGCCTAGTGACTAAAAACCTTGACTTGCTTGTTCATGCTTTTTTTTTTCTTGATTTTTTTCCCATGTTTTGTTTATTAAAACATTAATTGCATGAAGCAACACATTTTGACTAAAATAAGAGCTGTGATAACTAATTGCTCTCAAGGTTATCCAGGTCTTCTGTCAGGGTGGAGTCAAGAAAAAGGCAGTGGGTAGCCAATGGGGATTGTGATTCATCAGTATAGGAACTCAGTGAAGTATTAGAAAATGTGCAATAGGAGCTCACCATGCAAGTACAAATTCATTACAAGAATGCTGGCAGGATGACTTCATGCCAGATCAAGTCCTGCTGTGTATCCCACTGTTCTGATGTCAGACTAATTTGATCCATGACAAAACCAAAATAAAAGCAAAAGGTCTATAGGAGCTGTGTACCACTTGCTTTGGCTAATTCAAGGCAAATGTTCTTGTGTGTCCATGTGTCTCATGCAGGTCAAATGTACAGTGCTAGGTGACCTGGCATTTTCCAGATTTCACACTAACAATCATTGAAATACAGCTTGAGGAAAAGTGTTTTGTCAGACTTATTTGATATTCTCCAAAACAGAAATCTTCACTCTAGGTTTTCTTGGAATCCAAGGATTCTAACTAGCTGTGAGATACTTACAGTAAAAAGTTCACATCAAATGAGTGGATTTTGGTGAGGTCTGGAAATGCTTTGAGTCCAGTATTAGAAATACCACTGGGAGAGAGGAGAAATAGAAAGAATGACATGTACTGGGTCACTGAACAAAGACAAACAATGTGTTTAAAACTTTCAGTGGTGCAGGATGGTTATTTCATCCTCTCTATTGCCAATCAATTAATTTATAATCAGCTATCCAAAATACAAGCATGCAATAACAATTAAAAAAATCACATTTATTATAAATAGGAAAACATAATAATAGGACAGCCAATCAGATCTGCAGAGGGAACTGTCCTGTGAGAGGGGGATAGAGAGAGAAGAAAAACACTTCTGGATTCACTTGAGAGATTAAGCTGCTTCAAGCAATAGTCTGGATGCCCAAATCCTCAATCTTCTATTGAGGCTAAGAGCTGGTTCAAATAGCCCTAGAAAGGGAAACTGCCTTCAGATGTCAACACAGTCAATGGCCCTTATTTCTGAACTATAGAGTGCAAATAACTTGAGAAAATATCATTCTCAATTTTTAAAATTATTCTCCTGAAGTGAAATTGTTTTGACTACTTTGGTTTTATTCCTTTCAGATCTATAGGAAAAACCTGGAAAAAATTTCCCTTCCCACAGCTACCCCCACCACACACACAAGCACACTACCAACTCCTTTTCTAGAGTCTTCCCAACAAAATCAGAGATGTTATTCTCTTTCTCAGCTTTCTTTTCCTGTTATAATTTTAGAATCTCATAGTTGGTTACTCTGTGATGCTTTTTAGAAACTTCATGGGATCCCAGAGAAATTCTTCTGGATTTCTTTCTGCCATGGCAGTCATGTGAAATCAGGTGTCTGTAGATGAGCTTGTCACATTTGGCTGACAGGTATGCTTTAAAACTCTCTCTAAAACATAAAAAATGTGTGTATTTTTGTTGTGTCCCTTCTTCCCACTATTCTCTATAAAAATATAGTCACAGCACTAATCATAAGAAGAAAGCTTGATGTGGAATTTTGCCAAGGAAATGCCAATATATTTGAGTCATTTAGAATCATAGAATCATAGAATCAACCAGGTTGGAAGAGACCTCCAAGATCATCTAGTCCAACCTATCACCCAGCCCTATCCAATCAACTAGACCATAGCACTAAGTGGATAAGAAGAATGGCAAAATTACTGATGAATTTGTGGACATGTTTTCCCTTCTTGCCAAAGTAGTCAAAGTTCCAACTCCTAACCTCACTGGCTTTTTGTCATTAAAATAAAGCAACAAGGGAAAACATTGCAATCTGTTCCCAAAAGAAATGCAGAGAAACAAAACTGCTGTAGTGTAAGGAGTCATCTCTATGGGCTTAATCATAGAACCAACCAGGTTGGAAGAGACCTCCAAGATCATCCAGTTCAACCTATCCCCCAGCCCTAGCCAGTCAACTAGACCATGGCACTAAGTGCCTCATTCAGTCTTTTCTTGAACACCTCCAGGGACGGTGCCTCCACCACCTCCCTGGGCAGCCCATTCCAATGCCAATCACTCTCTCTGGCAAGAACTTCCTCCTGACATCCAGCCTATACTTCCCCTGGCACAACTTGAGACTGTGTCCTTGTTTTATTGGTGGTTGACTGGGAGAAGAGGCCACCCCCTACCTGACTACAATGTCCCTTCAGGTAGTTGTAGACAGCAATGAGGTCACCCCTGAGCCTCCTCTTCTCTAGGCTGCACACCCCCAGCTCCCTCAGCCTCTCCTCGTAGGATTTGTGTTCCAGGCCCCTCACCAGCTTTGTCGCCCTTCTCTGGACACCTTCCAGCACCTCAACATCTCTCTTGAATTGAGGGGCCCAGAACTGGACACAGTACTCAAGGTGTCAGTTTGTTACAAGTGCTAAATACTTACAGGTATTTCAAAAGTGTGAGGTTCTTAAAGGCATCTGGATCAATGTAATCCAAGTTTCTAAGATTTCGAATTTCACTGTAAAAAAGGGGAAGAATATTACCACATTAATAATTAATCTGTAATTATCCTAACAGAAATCAGCAATGTTTAGAATGAAATTTCAGGGGTGTAATTACTGAAATGATGTTTGGTGTTGGCCAGCACTAACTCAAGACCACACTGAATTCTGATCAGTCTTACAATGATGAATTATCATCTGGATAGATGCCGTCCTGGAGACTGGCTACTTTAAGCAAGGAGGAAAGAAGCATCTGAGATTTTGTTATGGATCCTTTGTCTGAATGTTCCTAGAATCAAAAACAACAACCCATTGTAATAGCTATTTCTTTGAGCATGGTGACAGCTGAGTGAAAAGAGAAGTTAAGCAAAACTTTGAGTATTGATATATAATTAGCCTATTAACTTACAATCATCTACTTAGCTTAGAATTTTATATCCTCCCCTTGGCTCCAACTCAGTGCAGAGCTGGAGAGCAGTCCCCCATGAGCTATCCATATAATGCTGTACATAGAAAGGCGAGCCACTTGAGCCTTTGGCCCTGTTCCCAAATACTGGTAAGGCTTTTCATGTGGTTGTGTGAGAAAAGAGAGCTTTTGGAGGGGGGAGGAGGAGAAAGTAGTAGTGAGAGATTAGAGGGAAATGAGCAGAGATACAGAGAAAAAGAAAAGAAAGTGGCTATTTCTGGGGTTCCTTCCACAGGAATAATCTCCCAGTGTGGTAGGTTGGGAGTTTCCCACCCTACCACGAATTCACCAGACTGACTCAGCTGGCTGGGAGTTAAGGAATAAAGCTGCATTTATAGCGTGGCACAATTTGCAAGCACATATACACAATATATACAGATATTTACAACAGCATACAATGACATACAAATTCAAAGTAATACAGAAATACAAAACCCCTTCTGAACTGGAGAACCACCCAGGAGGGCTTTCAAACCAACTCCTTTTCTTCTTTCCACCCCTCCTCCCTTATCTTAGAATCTGTTATGCGCAAGGGGTGAGATGCAGGAAGCCAGAGAAGGAGTTCGAAGAATATTGATTAGTTTGGGTTATGCAGGTCCAGGCAGGGGAATAAGTGAAGCAGGCAGCAGCCAGACAGAGACTAACTGACTTTTGTTTATGCTTCTTGTTTTTATATCTCTCAGCAGAATTAATGATATAGACACTATTATTTTATTTTCACAGTCAATGGTCTAATTTCTCTCATTAAAATATTCCAATTAGCCTCAAACCAGCACACCTGAGAAAATGATCTGATTTTAAAAGCTTTTTGTTTAGTGCAATGCTGTTAAGCTGCAGATCTACTAGGAAGACAACTACACAGAAGCAGTGACTTCTAATCACACACTTTCACAATTACATCTGGAAAAAATAAATGCTTATGCCATTGTATGGGAGAGACAGTTCTGAATTTGTAAGTGTTATCTTATAGGTGTACTTTTAAAAGGTAAAGACAAAAAAGGAACAAGAAACCATTGTAAGATCAATTTAACACAATTACAGTAAAAAAAAGTCCAAAGTCTTGGTTCTGATCTTCATCTTCCTAGGCTGGGAATTTTGCCATTAAGAACAACTGGCCTATTAAAATGCAGCAGGTGCTCAGTATTCTTAGTTTCTAGAAGTTGCTTGGCACTTGACAGGCATAGGTTCATAAAAATATGACCTATGCTTAAAGAGACCTGAACTCTGGAAGGAACAGAAACTCAGGACAGAAACACATGGACTGAATAAGGACCAAGAAAATGGAACACTGAGGATCAAAGCTGAAGCACACTGACAGATGTGGCTGACAAGGATGATGATGAACACAGGATCCCTACTCACATGACACTGGACTCAAACTTAAACCAGCTAGTTCCTCCCTCCCTCCCACAAACATGAAATATTCTCCTAAGAAGCTCTTATGTTTAAAAGCAAATGTTTTTAAAATTAACCTGTATGTAATTTTAAATTAAGGTGGAAAGATTATTTATATAAAACTGCACTGCATGAAAAATCCATGAAAAACAACCTGTGCAAGTAAAAGTCTGCAAAAAGACTTCATTTTCAAACCTGTTGCAGTAACATCAACCTCCCTCAAAATACCCTGTGATAATCTCTACCCAATATTATTTTAACAATAATATTTGGAAAATACTATGCAAACAGAAAACCTTAAGCAAATGCATAGCACCAAGTTACACATTTATCCTTGAGTAATCTTGTTCTTTGCAAAATAAGCCAAACCCAACAACGATGAGTTAACAAGTCAGAGGAGTTACTGAAGCCATTCAGTAAAAGGTCTAATTTACAAGTCAGTCTCTTTCACAGCTTATATGCAACTGCCTAATATATTCTCTGATAAAATAATACATGGGCCTTATTTTCAAACAGATTTTTGAAACCTTGAAAGCACTTAGGAGTGGTAGAGGGCTGGGGTGTGCCTATAGCTTGTAGTGATAGGATGAGAGGGAACAGCTTTAAGCCTTAAGGAGGGCAGATTTAGACCACATATTAGTAAGAAATTGTTTACAATGAGGGTGGTGAGATGCTGGAACAGGTTGCCCAGGGAGGTTGTGAACACTTCCTTGGAGGTGTTCAAGGCCAGAGTGGATAAGACCTTGAGTGATCTGATCTAGTGGGAGATGTCCCTGCCCATGGCAGTGGGGTTGAAACTAGATAATCTTTAAGGTCCCTTCAAATCTAAACCATTCTATGAATCTAGGAATAAGTACTCCAATCACACCAAAGCCTTCCTGCAAAACCCTTTCAGGACTATTACAGAAGCATGTTATTGGACTGTGCTAGATCTAAGGATCCTGGACTCCACTGCTAGCTCTGTGTCTTGGTTTTGCTGGGACAGAATCACAGGCCAGTCATGAGCTACAGGCCCTTAGCAATTCTGAGTTATCCAGG
Source organism: Pogoniulus pusillus (assembly GCF_015220805.1). NCBI lineage: Eukaryota > Metazoa > Chordata > Aves > Piciformes > Lybiidae > Pogoniulus > Pogoniulus pusillus. The sequence goes on along the minus strand of NC_087264.1, from coordinate 44,242,981 downwards.
ACAGCTGGCTTGAGTTGGCTCACAGGTATATCCCATACCATCAACATCACACTCAGCATAAAGCAGACAGTTTGATAAGGTAAGAATTTCTTGCTTGGGCTTCTCCTTAACCTGCCTCTTTTCTTTCCACCTCTTGAGGACTGCCTTCCTGGATATGGTGGCTGATGCACTTTTGCTAGTCTGAGTGTAAATTATATATGTTGTATTGACAATAGTATTAATTTGACTACCCCATTAAATCTGTTTTCATTTCAACCCACAGATCTTCTCTCCAGGACCTTTTTGGTTGAAGGTCTCCCACCGCTTTTGTAACTGCCCTGATGCATCATTTGGTGAGGACTAGTCAGAACAAAAAGGCATAAAAACACTTCTCAGAAGTCTTTGTCCATAACATTTGTGTTCTCTTTAATAACCAGGTAAGCACTCTTCATGTAACTTTTCTGGCACCATTACTTATTATTCACCATGTCTCCAGCTAGTGCTATTTTGCTCACTGCTTTGGCCTTCCTGACCTTATTTCTGGCACCTATATTACTGCTTTCACTTACCTTTGGTAATTTGAAAAAAGTAATTCTTAGCTGCCAGTTTATTTCAACTTGCTAACAACCTCATAATGTAGTCCCATATTTTATTCACTACACCTTCTTAGACTTTGTTGGGAGGATACAGAAAAGCAAGGGAACTGAAAAGACATAGGGAAGGAAAGCACAAGTCAGAGAAACTGAGTCCATGTTACAGGGAAAGAAAATGAGAAGAGCAACATTCAGGTACAAAAGAAACAAGAATGACAACTTAAACATCAGTATTCACACATCTCCAAATTTATCAATCACAGAATCAACCAGGTTGGAAAAGACCTCTAGGATCATCTAGTCCAACCTATCACCTAAGCCTTCTAATTAACTAAACCATGGCACTAAGTGCCTCATCCAGCCTCCTCTTAAACGCCTCCAGGGATGCTAACTCCACCACCTTCCCAGGGCAGCTCGTCCAATGGGTGGTTGTCCTTTTCGTGAAGAACTTCTTCCTAACTTCCAGCTGAAACCTGCCCTGGTGCAGTTTGAGACTGTGTTGCATTGATTTATTTAATTACAATACTTACATATGAGTGACTTTACTTAAACTGCTGAAGGAGTGGGCTTCCAGACGCTGGAGTGTTTCATCTATGGAGATGTAGCTAAACACCAGCAAACAGAGAAAGAAACAAGTCTCAGAACTTGGCGAGCCATGGCTAGTGCCTGTCACATCACCTTAATTTTCCTCTCTCATACATTTTCTCATTGAAATGCCATAACACTGCCAAACTGAGGGAGGAACCTTTTAGAGACTTTCCACTGACATCTTAGATGTACGCTATACTATAGAATACGGTTAAACAAAAACCCACAAGAGTGCTACTAAGCAGCACGTTTCTCATTTCACAATTGTGTTTCTTTTCTTTTCTGCACTTAAGGTCACCTTGGAATTCTCTAAGGAGATCTGCCCTTCAGATAAATTTGCCTACTTATCTGTATTAAATAATAAAAAAGGAAGGAAAGATAGTCTGTGGACCATCACTCCAACATCTGCTCCAGATCATCAGAGTGATCAATTCTTTGATATTGTTGAGGAAAAGAAGGTGCTCTAACATGAATTTATCTGGCCATACAGTGAGTGTTTATCAATGTGGCCCAGAAGCAAACCAGATAGCAAGCTTAAAAAATGCTTATTTATACAGGGTTTAGGCTGAGATGTGTTTTTGCAGCCAGTGGTCTACTGAAGAACAGGAGAAAATAGCTCTGCAGAGTTTCACCACCACCATCATTAGCAAAATAATAATACTGGAGCTACTTTGATGTGTGTGATGGTTTGGGTGTTCCCTGCCCCTCTTCCCTTTAGAAATCACCCGGACTAGACTCAGCCAGCTCTGGAAATATGAATGAAGCTTATATTTACAGCTGGAACAATATACAAGCAGATCTTTACAGTATATACAGTTAAACACAGAAATATACAAGATAAAAGGTAATAGAGAAACACAACTCCCCTCACAGAAACCTGAGTCCCCAGGAAGGGCTCTTAACCACCCCTTCACCTTCCTTCTACCCCTCTCAACCTTACCCCAGTCCCAAGGAAGAATGGAGGTTTGGCCACAGGGGTTAGGAAGCAAAGTGGATTAGTCAGAGAGGCTAGAGAGAGATACAGTTCAGCCACTTCCCCAAAAGAAGTGAGGCTCCCTTAGCTATGTTTTGATCCTTATTCTTATACATCTCACTAAGCCTATGAGGGAAGTAAACATCACCACTGTTTTCCTTTCACATCCTGTAATCTAGTTCTCACCAAAACATTCTAGCAAGCTTCAACTAGCACACAACTGACTAGGGCAGGTTTTCAGAGTAAATGAATTCCTGTTATTTGAGGCTAAAATATCTGAGTCTGTCCTTCAAAATAGCTCTTGGTTTTAATATGCCTTAATGCTGAATAGCATTTTAAAGAAGTGCTACTGTATTTTATTTACATTTCAATAACATTTTACATAATATTTTGAATCTATAGATATTTAAAAATAAAATGTCTTGTGTACAGCTTATATTAATTATGGCAACTTCATCACTATTTGAAATGCAAGAGATTCAATTGACATCAGTTTTAGATGTCAAAATCAAATGCAATGTAATAATAAAGAGACTATATAATATATCTTTTCTCCTTTTTAATCAGTAAACCTTCAAATACCTAGAATCATACTTAAAAATATCCAATGGGTATTTTACATCAATCTGAATTAGGATGTAAACCAGAAACTTCTTTTGCATCTGAATACATTTTAAAACCTCTGTTTTGTTTTTTTTTTTTTTTTTTTTTTTTTTTTTGTTTTGTTTCCAGTGTGCTGATGCATTTCTGACAGGAATTAGCTTTACACTTGAGCATTTCATTGTAATGCCTTTTGTTTGATTCCTGTAGTAAAGCAGCAGAAACAATCTTCTGCCTATCAAGAGTGCATAGACATGCATTCATTTAAGAGAAATGGTAGCTTTATGAACCTTGTTTAAAACAAAAATTTTAAAGAGGATAACTACATTTTCTATTTGGTACAGAGGGAAAATTAGTTTATTTGTGTAAATTATACAGCAGAAACCATAGAACAAAATGAAGTGCTATATTTGGAACAGTAAACACAGTCTCTATTACACTTCAGAACATTTTCTAGAGGAGTTTACAAAGCAAGGAATGGTAGTTTTCATTGCTGATGGAAATCATGGTCTAGGAGAGGCAAATGAGAAATGTAGTATATTAGAGGCCAAGATGTACACATGTGTGCTATAGTTAAAATTCAGGTACTGCTTCCCTAAAGTTCGCATCAAGGAAGGTCATGATTTGTAGTAGCAAAGCTATAAGCCAGGAGGACATTGACAGTATTCAGATTGAAACCATTCTCTATTCTTCATAGGTTTCTTAAAAGTAATATGAGATAAAGAATTGTGGTAATCCAGAAGGTATGTTACAAACAGAGAGGGCAACGCTGCTACGTCATGATTTTAGGTAGGTGATTGCTATATTCAACTCTATCCTTGCTATTTTCCTACATGTAAGTGTGGAGCAGAGTGAAGGTAAAACTCAGCTAATTTACACACAAAGGAAGTGGCACATGGGAATTCCCTCCCACATCACACAAATACTAATCATAGAATCATAGAATCATAGAATCAACCAGGTTGGAAGAGACCTCCAAGATCATCCAGTCCAACCTATCACCCTGCCCTATCCAATCAACTAGACCATGGCACTAAGTGCCTCATTCAGTCTTTTCTTGAACACCTCCAGGGACGGTGCCTCCACCACCTCCCTGGGCAGCCCATTCCAATGCCAATCACTCTCTCTTTGAAGAACTTCCTCCTAACATCCAGCCTATACCTACCCTGGCACAACTTGAGACTGTGTCCCCTTGTTCTATTGCTGGTTACCTGGGAGAAGAGGCCACCCCCCACCTGGCTACAATGTCCCTTTCAGGTAGTTGTAGACAGCAATGAGGTCACCCCTGAGCCTCCTCTTCTCCAGGCTAAACAGGCCCAGCTCCCTCAGCCTCTCCTCATAGGGTTTGTGTTCCAGGCCCTTCACCAGCTTCGTTGCCCTTCTCTGGACATGTTCCAGCACCTCAACATCCTTCTTGAATTGAGGGGCCCAGAACTGGACACAGTACAAATGTGTAATGTTTTGGTGAAAGTCCATCCCTAGTCTAGAAACACCACAGGATCTCCAATAAAATGAGCTTGAAATTGTGCTGGGAATTGGAAAAAAAAAAAATATCCAGGACCAGCAATAGAATACGTTCATTTGTTATGGTTGAAACTCTTTCTAGTATTTTGCACACTGCATAACAAACCCAAAAAGTTTTGTAGCCTTTCTTAGCACATCTACTTCAGTCAGGGTGTATTAATTTCCAAAAAATGCCAGTTTAGGTTATAAACCTGCAGTTCTAAAATGTAAGTGGTGAGGTAGCAAAGGCACAAGAATATTTTCATTTCAGAAGAGTTTTTACACAAAGACAATTTAGGAGAAGAAAATATTTTTTTTTTAATGAAGGAGCTAAAATAATAATATCAGAAACAGAACTTACATGCTAGAGATGTTGGGGAGATTGGAAAAAGCACCACTTGGAATTGTTCTTAGATGAGTCTCCATAAATCTCCTAGAGGAATAAAAGATTGGCAGTTAACACACATTTTAAAATACAGCTTAAGATTAGAAAGTTCTGCACAATTCCAGTTCTGCTCTAATATTTCTATTACAGTATCACAGTATCATCAGGGTTGGAAGAGACCTCACAGATCATCAAGTCCAACCCTTTACCACAGAGCTCAAGGCTAGACCATGGCACCAAGTGCCACGTCCAACCTTGCCTTGAACAGCTCCAGGGACGGCGACTCCACCACCTCCCCGGGCAGCCCATTCCAGTGTCCAATGACTCTCTCAGTGAAGAACTTTCTCCTCACCTCCAGCCTAAATCTCCCCTGGCACAGCCTGAGGCTGTGTCCTCTGTTCTGGTGCTGGCCACCTGAGAGAAGAGAGCAACCTCCTCCTGGCCACAACCTCCCCTCAGGTAGTTGTAGACAGCAATAAGGTCACCCCTGAGCCTCCTCTTCTCCAGGCTAAACAATCCCAGCTCCCTCAGCCTCTCCTCGTAGGGCTGTGCTCAAGGCCTCTCACCAGCCTCGTCACCCTTCTCTGGACATGCTCAAGCATCTCAACGTCCCTCCTAAACTGGGGGGCCCAGAACTGAACACAGTACTCAAGGTGAGGTCTAACCAGTGCAGAGTACAGGGGCAGAATGACCTCCCTGCTCCTGCCGACCACACCATTCCTGATGCAGGCCAGGATGCCACTGGCTCTCTTGGCCACCTGGGCACACTGCTGGCTCAGTTCCTTTTCCACAATTTTTCCATAGTTGCCTCATTTCTATTCCTGTTTCCTTATGTGACTTGCTTTGCTTGGTGTTCTCCCTCAATCTAAAATGCAACATTCTGAATTGTTTCTCCTAGCAACTCTAAAGAAACTTGAAACTTTGCAGGAAGAAAAATAATCAGTGTTGCAGTCCGTTTGGCAAGTGGGAGTCTGTGGATAATTAGTGATTGTGGACCATCAGGCACCAGTGGTGTGTAGAAGGCTGTAGGATAGCCAGTAATTCTTTGGAGTGGGAAGGAGACATGCTGAGAACATTCTGAACTGGGTCAGTCTATCATGAATGAAAAGTGAAAGTAATTTAAACAGACTAACTTTATTGCAGCCCAGTATAACTGCATATAAAGATTACAAGCTTGCCAACTGTGCTAACGTGCTTCTCACACTGGGAAAGCAGAGTTTTGGCATTTAATGACCAAACCCAGAAACAAGAAAGGCAAGACAGGTTGGTACTTCCAGCCTGACAATCATAACGTGCAGTGTCAGCATAGGATGCATGAGAATTCATTATATTAATGGACTGAATCTTCCTTCCTGTCTTTCATGTATTATGAATTTTCTTTAAACCTGCATGTTTCAATTTGAAATTTAGCAAGTGACTCCAGTAGTCAGCCACAGAATGTTCACAGAGAAATTCAGCTTTTTCTGAATAAGGGAAAAAAATTACAGGGAAAATATGCATTAGCTTTCCAAGTGAGAAATACAGTAACTTACATAGTTACTGTACAGTCCTGTCCTGTACAAATGAGACTTAACAGTTTCATTTGATTTCCTTTCTATATTAAGGCAAAGACAACACACATGAGAATGTTCAATACCATTTATTTTTAACAATTGCTCCTGTGCTAACCTTAGTACTACCTTTTGGTCCTACTTTTATTCTCTTGTTAGATTAAAAGCTTAAATACATCCAGAAGAAAAGTCTTTAGTATTTCCTCTATAAAATCTTTCAAAAAGAAAAGCTCAAAGTCTTGAGGTAATTTTCATTACAAATATACTACCAACATTTGCAAAGATACAAAAGCACAGAAATCACAGTATTGCTATATGAGTTGTTTTTAAGATGGCAAGAAAATGTCTCAGGAAAAGAAAGGAAGTCAGTTTGAAGGGTCTAGCCTTGAGCTCTGTGGTAAAGGGTTGGACTTGATGATCTGTGAGGTCTCTTCCAACCCTGATGATACTGTGATACTGGTTTAAAAATTTCTTTCTGATCTGATCTTTATACCAAAAGTTTAGCCTGTGTGTTCCTGAAAGACCTGACATGGCATGTCAGACTACTTGTGCATTGTTGTTTTCCTCTGCCTCAAACATCTGTCTAACTGGAATGTAAAGTTTTTTGGTCAAAAGTCAAATGCACCTTAAAAAAAAAACAAACTTGCACTTTGACTCCCTTCTGATCTTCCCAAGCAATCTTTAGCAGAGACTTTCTCAGAACTAGCCCAGTTGTTTTCATTAAAGAGAAAAAGCCTTAAAGAAAAAAGTATGACACCATAAATACTTCAAAATAGTTTATATCTGCATAGAAACAACCCTGGTTTCGACTAACTTAGAGCAGGTATACTTAAGCAGAGATTGTGAATTATTCAAACTTAATCATATTTGCTTAATGACTGTACAATATCAACACAGACAGCATGACCCAAGTATCTAGTAGACAAAAGTGTTGCCTCTCCCCTAAGCACTGCTTAGCACTGATTCGTTACTTGTGCTGTAACTGGTCTGTAACAGTTACAATAGTTAACAGCGTCCTGTTTGCTGAATGCACCAAGAAACTCCATTCTCGGCAGATGTGCTGCATACACGCTTATCGCACCACCCCACCAGCTATCAGGCTGTGGGTGTGCAAGGAGTTGAAATGAGACATAGATAGGACCAGCTAACCACAACTGACCAAACATACCGTATGGCATCATGCTTTTACATGTAAAGATGGGGGAAGGAGGAGGAAGCGGGGGACATCCACAGCAATGGCATTTGTCTTCCCAAGGAACCATTACACACATTGGAGCCCTCCTTTGATAGAGATGGCTGAACACCTGCCTGCTGATGGGAAGTGGTGAGTTAATTCCTTGTTTTGCTTTGCTTGCCTGTTTGACTTTTACTTTTCTTATGAAACTGCCTTTATCTCAACCTACGAATTTTCTCACTTTTACTCTTCCAATTCTCTCTCTTGTCCTGATGCAAGTGAAGTGAGTGAGTAGCTGGGTGGTGCAGAATTGCCAGCTGGGGTTAAATGATGGCACAAGGTAAAAATAAAAGAAATAATTTCAGAGAAATTTTACACTAATAAATCAAGATTAGACTCATAGGTGAAAAGCTTTACTTTTATATATAAAACACTACTAATGCTTTATACAGATTATAGTTCTTGACTATCAATTTAACAACCCTCTATTTTAATGTTAAGCAAGCCATAATTACACATCAAAGGCCTCTGCTTGCTTATGTTTGTCTATTTTATTTCTATTACTCCATTGTGTTGGAGTGAAAATTCCAGAGGAAAATATAGGAGAAGTATACATCCCTTTCAACCACACCTATTCATCTGATAACCAACACTAACAGTGTACACTATGTAGCTAAAATACCAACAAAGTGAGAAATTACAGGTAGAGATGTGGTAGAGCACATGAAAATCTTAAGAGAAAATATTTCTGTTGTTCTGTGGCTTCCTTGATAAACTATTTGAAAGCTTTCTTTGTCATTGCTGATCAATTTTGATGCAGTGCTCATGTCCTTAAAGTAGCTTGAAGGCACATGCAATATATGATCTAATACCTTACATTTAACACATTTCTAAAAAAGCACTCATCTCTTAAAAATACTATTGCATCTGCCTTTGTCTACCAGCCTCTCAAGAGTTTGTGGTCTGCTGTTGAGTTCTCTGGGGTTGATTTGTTTCCCAGGCAAAACTGGGTAACAGCAGAAAGGTGTCCTTCCTATCAGTCATCTGTGAGAGATTGGTCGGAGGAAGAACTTCTTCTTTGAACACTGATTATGACTACTTCTCTCCTTCATTCTCTGGTGCCTTATACCAAGCACCCATCATGCTAAACAGCCTTGTCTGTCACTTGAGTTCACAGAGTAGTAAAAAATTAGTACAGACCAGAGTGGTAAACATTTAGCTATAGAGTAGGAGATGGGAGCAATCGCATGAGGAATCTGATGGTAGATTTAACTAGGATAGTCAAACCTTGTTTCTCTGCTAGATGTTGGCAGAAAAATGAAACACATTACTTCCAGCCTTTTCTGAGATGGGTCAGTATCCTAGGAAATGGCAAAAGTACTGGATTCTGAGGTGACTGGACAGATTCATGGAATACAATGACGTCCAAGCATATAAACCAAAAATTCTCAGGTTCGGAATGTGCACGAAGAACAAATAGTTACTGGGAGAGTATTCCAGGGCAGTGTCACTGCATCTCTGTCTTATTCATATACTCATCAGGGGGCATACTTTACTGGTCACAGCCACAGGCAGGAGATTGGGAGATAGAGCTTTGGCATGATCCTTCACAGCCACTCCTCTGTACTGACATTTGCAAGCAACTGGGCACAGGTAGCTCTGTAAGCCTTGCAAGGGTCGATGCCAAAGAACATTATCCCCACACATTCTTAATTAATCCTATGAAATGTACAGGTGCAATGTGCTAACCATTTCAAAACAGACACACTATAATGTTTACTTGTAACAGTCTTCCTTTTATTCCCTTTTTGGCTTTTCACCATCTTATCAGCAGCAGCCTTGCACAGTTTTGACCCCAAGACAAAGTGATCCCTTTATTTGCTGTGTCCCTTCCCCTTCTCTGATTCATCTATACTTTCTTTTTATTAAGCTCATATAATATAAAAATAAGATTTCATATTATAAGTAAATGTTATGTCTCAGCAAAATCTAACATAACTGCAACTGTGACTACTCATAATAGATAACATTATGAGGATTTACCAGGAAGATAACACGAAGTATGCTGATCAAGCACAGGGTTCAATCAAAAGTTCTGACCAGTCCCATTTCATACACACTAGATTTTGTCCCAGTCTCTCATACCTTTTTCTTTACACTTGACCATTTTGGTGCACAACAGCCTACTGAAGAACTTAATCTTTTGCACAAATTTGGAAAACAACTGTCTTCTCTTGGAAAATCTGCTCTCTGGATCTCACTTGTCGCAGACCACTCCTGCACCCAGACTAGTAGGACTTGTCTGTTACAAGGGGCTTGACTTCATGCTCCAGGAAACAGCAGAGAGGAAAACCCTTCTCACTCAACTGCAGCCGCCTGCAGTAATCCCTGCAGCTTCCCCTTTGAAGCCTTTAAGGGAGCAAAATTGTCTACCTGGCCATGCCACTGCTAAGAGGACATATTTTATCAGGAGCTGAAGGCAAATAGTGTAGAATCTAAGTGAAAGCAACATTCTCCTCAAATATAAAATTTCACATCTTATATATTAAGAAATATGTATCTCAAGTATTAGGTAACTCAAATCAGGACATTCTGTGTCTAACCATACACATGTTTTTAACGACATCCTCAGCAGTATCTGTGCTATTACTTCTGTAAGGTATACTACAAAAGTAAATACTTTACCTCTTAATTTAAACATATTTCCTAAATGTCTGTCTACAGAGACCAGTGGAAAAATCTTCAGATTAAAATGATGTGATTTCTAATTTGATTTATGGCAATAATAGCTACAAGTATTTTAATTACCTGTTCTCCACAAAGATGGGGGATAGGGAGGAATTGACCATGAGTGAGAAATATTACATATTAATTTAATATGTGAAGACAATTAGAACAACTAAGGACCTTCCAACTTTTATATGGAAGAAATAATTATGACATCTAAGATAATGGTTAGAGAAATTATTGAGACATTAACTTCTGTGTTCTGTATAAACTAACCAAACCTTTAACTATCATATTTAAGAAGTAAATTCTGAAATAAATGCATCATATTCTTCCCGTGGTCCAAAAGTAGCTATAAAGAGGCATTTCACGTAGTGAAACGCATACGGAGCTTACCCGAAGACGATTGCCACCTAGTGGCCAATGCTGGTATTACCAACGTGGCAGGAGAGGGAAAGATTCCCATAGCGAAGTGACTCTTAAGAGTGAAAAACCACTTCTGAATTTACTAGACGAACTACATAGCTACTTTCCCGCAATTAACTGTAAGTCCAAAAGAATAACATAAAACATACGTCAAAACTGGCCCAACCCTGAGAAATTAAAGAAATACTAGAGTCTTTCAAAATAAAACTGTGCAGGTCAGCATTTGGGACAATTCTATACTGAAAGTAAGCTCTTGGCATTAGCATATCCTTTCCCTACGTACTCGGGTATGGACAATGTCAAACTGACAGGCAAGAATTCAAGTTGGCTACTTGCTGATACATAGCAAACAGAAAACACCCATTTTTAATGTAGGAGTTTATTCTTGCTCAATTTGTGATCACCTGCTGCTTCTTGCTGGATTCTAAGGAGACACTGGCTCTTCTGAATGTTACCTTCCCTTTAGCAGCAAATCAGTAGGTTGCTCCTGCTATTTAATAGATTTCAGGACTGTCAGAGTTGAAGAAAGCATGCTATTTAAATGTTCTCTTGTAGATGCTAAGAGGAGTCTTGCTGAAATGAGAATACTGCACATTGTCACTGAAGACAGTGGTGATACGGCATTAGATACTAATTTTTACTCCTTGTCTGTGGAGACTAGACATTTTGATCAACTTGGTAGCAAAAAGTGTTTTACACTATTTTAGGAAAGGATTTTTACAGTGTTAAACAGACTGATTCTTGAAGTGTTACAGTCCACTGAATCTTGAATTTCTACTGCCGTCAGTTTTCATTATATTGTTTTCTTTTGACATGAATTTCCAAGTCATTACGCTTTAGAAGCATGCAACAGCCTCCTCCTGAATTGAAAAACAGAGCTTACTAAAATAACTGTAAAAGGAAAGAAAAAGTTTAAATGTTACAAAATCCTGTAGCTACTAAGTAATTGTTTAGAGAGTATTCTGCAAAAAGCTAATAGTACGTTTTCTGGTGGTATCAATTAAGAAAGCAACTTCTCACAAATCTGACTCATACAGGATGTTAATGTATTTCTTCTTTTAAATAAAATGGTATATTATACTTTCCATAACATGATTATGGAAAATAGTCTTTAAAAGGTGATTATTTTTGTAAAACTGGAACATTTCAGGTGGTATTAAATATATATATATATATGTATACACTCACACACACACACATATATATATATCTGCCTTCATCACCAATTGTGACAAAATAATTTCATGTGTAGTACCAGACAGACTGCTACCAAATGCTGATCTTTCAAGGGATGGCAATATGTGGCACAACCCCAGTGCCTCAAAACCTTCAAACATGCTTTTGTATCCTGCTAGGCTTAGCCACAGGAAACATTAAAAAGCCTCAAAACCCCCAAACAAATCCAGTAGAGAAGCTGCTAATAGTATAGCAACTTATTAGCCACACTTAACTATCTGTTAAAAGGTAGTAAAAATTCTAGAAGGTAGAAAAGGATCTTGTTCTACTCAGTAATTAAAAATCTTCCCATCTGGAAAAAAAAAAGCCCATTTTATGTCAGCAGCTTTTGTTCAAGATTTTGTAATGCAGAAAGTGCTGTAATACCTCACCCAAGTCAATGAGAAACAGTGACATCCAGTATTTTGCAAAACCCAGTGCTACTGACTTGAGTAGAAGCAAGGACAGCACAGCAATAAGTAAATTCATTACAATTTAAACCTCAACATAGGTAATGAGTTGCTGACTCATTCTAAAATAAGACTAATTATCTCAGGAGAATAAATATGATCTGCCTGGATCTAAAGAAAACATTGAAGAGTAATTTTACCAAAGTGTTTTAAACTTGTTTTGCAATAAAACCAAAAGTAACAAAGTATAGAATAATTATCTTCAGTATATCCTTATTTAATGAAAAACCAACATTTAAATGGGAGTTTTTTAGAAGAAAGTTTGAGCTGTTTTGTCTCACAGATAAGGAGACAGTTAAATGCAGGGATAGAAGAGCCAGTGAAGGTAACCAAACTGAAACCTGACACTAAAGTCTAGTATGTGAACTGTATAACTCAGGGAAGAGACAGTACAGTATGAAAACTCTTTTGAGACTGTCTTTCAGCCACAGGTAATAAGATAAACCATAAAGAAATTGTCTTTCTCTGTCCTCTTATGCTTCTTACTCCTATGTTTTCTTTGGTTTATACCTTTTACTGTATTCCTAGATCTATTTGCTTTATATCTTCAGCATTACAACATCATATTTTCTGTAGAAATAGCATAGATTTATCTTCTAGTTTTGCCTCTTCCTCCTGGCATCTAAAAGACAGTCCCATTGGTGAAAAAAAAAATCTCATGCTCATGTATTTTTGTTCTGACAACTACTAATAAAAATACTTTCCTATAAACAGCAGCATACTTCCAATACAATCAGTTCTAAGTCTTCCCATCCTCAGCTCACATCTAAATGTTCTTTAAATAACACAATGATTTATTCTGTTTAACTCTTCTGGACAGATCTACCTGGCAGTATGCAGTCCTTCTGCTGGCTACCCTTCCAAATGGCTCCATCTGCACCAAAGGAGAACGCGCTCCAAATATGCCAGAGAAGAGGTGTGGTTTTGAAACTTTAATGTCAGAGTCTATAAATGGCAGAAAGAAAGTCCAAATGGGACTGTGAAATTTCAGAAAACAGCAGTCAGAGAAAGTTCACTTGTTGAAGGGAGAGTAAGAATAGGCTGTAACTGCTGGCTACTACTGTTCCTAATCAGAGGACTTCTAAGTTCTTGTAATTGCTGCCAGCTGCTCAGCAGAAGGCAAGGCAAACTGAATGCTAGGAATGACTAAGACAGAAATATAGAAAAAAATGAAGAAAATTATTTTCCCTCTGGTCATGAATATAGCATGTGAAATGGGATGTTCAAAGGTACAGAATGGCTTGCAAACAAAAAACAACTACATAGCAGCCATTGGCTTATATTTTCACAGATCCTCTTTTTGGCCTTAATGGAAGATGTGCGTGATGGTTGACTTTTTTCAGACATCATCCACATTCCTTGGTCACCACAACCTTCAAAGATGAGAGAGTGGCCTCATAATAATGTTGACCAGCTGCCTCATCACCCATAGGTGCACGCCATCTGGTCCCATAGATTTCTTAATATTTACCATGTCTTGTGTCCCTACGTTGCTTGCCCTCCTGAGCAGGGGGCTCTCAGTTTTCTTAGTTTCCCTTTACTGATCAGGCACTCACATAAGTCCTTGTTACCCTTCACAACCCTTGCTAGTTTCATCTCCAGCAGAGCTTTGACTCTTCTAATTTGATCTCTGTATGTAAGACTATCTATACCTTGTGCCCTGGCCCTGGGTTTCTGGGTTTGGTCAGTGTTCAGGACAGGACCTGGGGTGACATGGAGCTTTCTTTATGACCTAGTACAGTAATTGTTAAGTTTTCATGCTCCAGGACACTCTGAAGAGTTAGTACATACACTTATCCCCTGGAACTAATGAAGTAAGCTGCTTTCAGCTCAGACCCATTAGTCAGAAAGGAAGTGCCCACCAAAATACTTTAAAGGTCTCCTTGTTTAGAAATGCAATTTTTTTCCTTACTTACAGAGTGTTTCCACAAATGGTAATGTAAACTTGGACTATATGAAACATAATTTTCCTGCAGATCCTCTCTCAGTGGTAAAATTCCTCTCCCTTCTTCCAAAAGGATTGATCAGTTTGAGAAAAGGGAATGTCTGTCACAACAGGAGAGTAAACAAAGGTGAAGGGAGGGAAAAATTAACAAATGCTGGTATGGAAATGTGGTCAGTATCCATGACATTTCTAACAGTAAAAAAAGCAATGGTGCACCAGGTGGTATTTCTGACATGCAGTACTTCAGGTCTAGAGTCTTGGATAAACTGTCAAAGACAGTGAACATGGTACTGCAGTACTGTGATAATATACAAGATCTAAGTTTTGAGGCTTACCAAAGAGAGCACATTCAACAGCTTCTCAGATATTTGGATAATTTATATCTTTATTTAGGTCTTCCTTAAGAAATAGTTTTCATTCTTATTTTCCAGCATGTGCACATGTTCATCTATTGTAATGTATTCATAATAAGTTTATGCAATTATCTCCTTGAGAGAGAGACATTTCACTATACAAGGAAATTATTTTCATTAGGGGAAAAGAAGAAAAAAAGGTGTAATTAATTTTCAAGATTGTACCAGTTTGGATAAGTACACTCCAAATAAATTAACAATTGCAAAAAAAAAAGGAAACAAAAGAGTAAATGAAGCTCCACAGGCATCTAGGTAAGACATTAGATTGTTTAATACAGATTTATAAATGACCTGGAAAAAAGGAGGTGAACAGTAAGGTAACAATGTTTATTCATTCTAGGGACTTATTGAGATAGTAATGCTAACAGCTGACTGTGAAGCATTTCAGAAGGTTCTTACAAGACTGAATGCCTGAAAAAAAAAAAGGCAAATGGAATTTTATGTGAATAGATATAAATGACATAGCAACATACATTAAAAATATCAGGTTCTGAATTCATCCTTTTAACATCAGGAACAGATCTTGGCATTATGTTAGGTCTTGGCATTAGTTCCATGAAAACCCATGTCAGGAAAAAAACCTCCAATAAATCAAGTATCAGAAAGTACTGGGGAAGGGACAGATAACATACTGTTGTCTGTATACATTTAGGGTTTGTCTGTACCTTGAATGGGTTGTAGAGCACTGATACTGTCACTCGCAGAAGAATATTTACCTTCAAATGGATGAAACACAAAGAAAGCTATAAAGATGATCAAAGGTAGGGAATGGTTTCCACAGAAGGTACTAAAGAGGCTGGTACCCTTCACTCTGGCTGAGTGAGTCTACACATCAGGAAGGGCAGGGAGAAGATGGCATTGACTGTTTTACTCCTTTATTCCTCTAAAATGAGCAACAAAATGTCATATATATGGAGCTAGAGGAAGGACATGTTCAGGAAGTTTAAACAAAAACAAACCCACCAAAACCAAATGGAACAATTTAAGTGAATCAGGCAGGTTGGAAGCAACCTCCAGGATCATCCAGTCCAACCTAGCACCCAGCCCTAGCCAATCAACTAGACCATGCCACTGAGTGCCTCATCCAGTCTTTTCTTGAACAGGTACCTCCAGGGACAGTAACTCCACCTCCTCCCAGGGCAGCCCATTCCAATGGCAAATGACTCTCACTGTGAAGAACTTCCTCCTAATATCAAGCCTATACCTCCCCCAGCATGACTTGAGACTGTGTCCCCTTGTTCTGTTGCTGGTTGTCTGGGAGAAGAGACTGATCCCCCCACACCCCCACCCCAGCTACAACCTCCCTTCAGGTAGGCAATGAGGTCACCCCTGAGCCTCCTCTTTTCCAGGCTGAACAAAGCCAGCTTCCTCAGCCTCTCCTCATAGGGTTTGTGTTCCAGGCCCTTCACCAGCTTCATTGCCCTTCTCTGGACACATTCTAGCACCTCAACATCTCTCTTGAATTGAGGGATCCAGAACTTCATGCAAGAGGAAGCAGACCTGTGAAATTCTGTGTCAGAAGACATTGTGTATACAAGAAGCTGATGTAAGGTCAAGGCAAAAATGGATGTGCAACTGCAAGAGAGGTCCACTGAGAATTAAAAATGGGGAAAAAACCATTAATGAACAGACTCAGCAAATTCCTTCAAATGAAAAAGGTGAGAAGCTGGGAAAGTATTAAGGGAGTATCACATATACTTGGCCTGTTCTTACTCTTCCAGTGTGTCTGTTGTCCCTTTCAGATATAGATTACTGGGCAAAATCGGCCCATATTTATTCCTTTTTTTCTTATTCCTTCCTACTTTTCAGTTTTTCAAAGAAGATAGACCTATTAGGACTTAGTTCCCAAGGTATTCCCTAAAGAACTTTTTAAGAAGAATTAGTGCTGTATTTGTGACCTTCCATTCTTCTGCCACTATGGCTGAGTTAAAAGGCAAATTACATACTACGGTAGGTAATAAACCAATTTGCTATTTTAATGTCTTTGGAACTCTTACAGAAGTATCATCTGGCTCAAAAAAATCTATTCAATTTTACATTTTTTTTCTCAGTGAGCTCCACAGTGACACTTCAGTTTGATAGAAGTTCTCCAGACTTACACTCTTTTGTATTTTAAAGAATACACTGAGATTTTATTATACTACAAGGTTTTCTTCAAGATATTTTGTACTTTGTTTCCAAAGATTTCCTCATTTGGCCATGATTTCCATTTTCTGAGGCATGCTGTAATAGCTTCCTCCAGTTGTTTGTTTAACCATGTCAGTGTTTTTCCTGCTTTTTCAGACTCTTGGTACTTCATCATTATAATAGGCACAATAATTATGTTATATTGCAAGCTTATTTATGAAGAGGTATTTATGAGGCTCTATGTTTAATTCTGAAGTAATTAAGTCCATGAAAAGGTCGTGATAGAACCACTTGAAATCAAAATAGGTCTGAATTTCAGACAATTCCTAAGATTAAGATATTCAAGAAAAAATATTTTCAATCAGCTTAATTAATTTTCAATATAAACTAGAGACATCTCTTGCAGTTTCACTTGGCTGCTTTTGTGAACTCACAATGCTCTAAACTACTGCCCAGGGAGGTGGTGGAGTCACCGTCCCTGGAGGTGTTCAAGAGGGGACTGGATGAGGCACTTGGTGCCATGGTCTGTTTGACTGGATAGGGCTGGGTGATAAGTTGGACTGGATGATCTTGGAGGTCTCTTCCAACCTGGTTGAATCTATGATTCTACTCATTAAATATATAAAAACTTTCCCATGGGGTCAGTACCAAGCCCAACCTTGTTCAGTGTAGTCATCACTGACCAGGATGGGGAGGAATAGCCTCATGCATCAGTACAGGTTAAGCACTGACCTATGGAGAAGCAACTCTGTGGAAAGATTTTGGGAGTCCTGATGGACAAATTCACCATGAGCCAGTAGTGTGGTCTTGTGCAGAAGGCTGCCAATGGGACACATTAAGAAAAGCAAGGCCAGCAAGTAGTGGAAGTTCTGTTTCCCTTCTACTCCACCCTAGTGAGGCCTCATCTAGAGTATTCTGTCCAATTCAGGCTACCCATTTCAAGATGGACAAAGGCACTAATGCAGAGTCCAGAGGAGGGTTAGACTAATCATACAAAGGTGATTAGTAGGAGACGAGAGCGTCTTATGAGGAGAAGCTAAGAGACCTTGGGCTCTTAAGTCTGGAGAAGAAAAGATTGAGAGGGGTTCTCATCAATGCTTGCAAATATCTAAAGGGGTGGTGTTAAGAGGATGGGGCCAGACTCTTTTCAGTGGTGCCTGGCAACAGGACAAGAGGCAACAGGCACAAACTGTAATACAGAAAGTTTTATCTCAACAGAAGGAAAAATTTCTTTACTATGGGGGTGACAATGCAGTGGACCAGGCTGCCCAGACAGCTTGTGGAGTGCCCTCCTTTAGATATTAAAAATCAGCCTGGATGTGGTTTTGGGCAACCTGCTCTACAATCAGTGTCATAAAATGATGCCTAATATAACATTTTTCAGTACTGTATATCAATGCCACTTAGAACTATATACTCATATACATACTCATATATAATTCTTTACTTCAGGAAACAAGACAGCATTTGTCTATAACATACAAAACCAATGCATGTTTGTTTAGTTTATTCCATAGAAAAAGGAAAAGAAAACAATTGTGTGTCGAAAAAAAGAGGATCTCCAAGAAAAATATCTATGCACTCAGGTATTCTGGATAAGCAGCTGCACTAACACACTTGCCTGGCTGAAAATCATGATACTTTTCCTCTAAAAGAGTATGGAAGCAAACATTTTTTTTGCAACTTCTGGCATGTTTAAAAAAGGGTTATACCACTCTCCTAAATCAGGGTAGAGAAACGAGAATGGTCCCATCTGAATAATCATAATGAAACTTTAATTAGAGTTTCAAAATCCCATGCACTGGAAAGAGCTTGGCATCTCTAAAAGCTGGCAAAGTGTTTCTAGGTTTACCAGTCTCTTAGCTTTACAAAGCCTGCAAAACTGAGTAACCACATGAGAAAATCTTAAAATCAGCACTCCTGAGGTTCAACCAAGAAGCAAAGTTACAAAGTTGCTGGATTTGGGGAAAATTGCAGTGGATTTCAACATGTCATGTGCAGATACGAACAGCTACATGCTTCAATGAAGTGTTTATTTGTTCTTAATGATATTAGCAGATATTATGAAATTAACAGGCACTAAAAATATTTTGGAATTTTTTGCCTTTAATTCAACATTGTGACCATTTGCAAGGCAGAAAGATGCAAAATATGGCAGAAGCAAGGGCACACACCTCACAATCTCTCAAGAAACCTCTGTCTTGTTTTATCCTCAACATACAAGTCAGCCTGAAGCATATGAAAGCACTCTGTACGAAAAACAGATTCAAGAAACTGTTATGACTCCCATTTCACATATGGAGGGAAAGAAGACCAAGTCATTTGCCAAGAGCAAAGAATTAAATACAGTCCATCTGACCTCAACAATTGAAATAATAACACAGAAGGAAAATATATACACCTGATCCAGAGAGAAAACTGCAAACTAAAGTAAAAAAAGACAACTTTTTTTCCCCTTTTCCTTAGGTGAAAAAAGCTATCCTCTGATTATTCCTATTAACTACTTTAAGTGCCTGTAGGATAGCATATTTCTCCCTATAAATTGAAATCACTTTATTCTTTATCTTGTCATGGTAGATTTCAAAGAACATACTACGTGTTGCATATAGTTACATTACTGCAATTTCAAACTAAATAGACTGCATTTACAGGAGTGTAACAGCCAAAATCAGTATAATTTAAAATCTTATCAATGGAAATACTGCAGTCATGCATAAAGAATGGAAAAAAATCTTTTATTTTTTCCCCTGTCATTTTAGGCAAGTAATCAAGTTGCTAAGCCTTTACTTCAGCTGTTAAAAAATCTTGAAGTTTATTCAATTAAGTTCAAGTAACTTCATGGCTCATATTTTCAAATAAGGTCTAAGAATCATTATCAAGACATAAGCCAATCAACTTCCTATGACTTTATCTTGCAGCTAAATCAACTGAGTTAAAATGTGTTTATTTTACCAGAAAGTAATCTGCTTACAAGTTAAACCTTCCCCTGGAGACTAGAAACCTTTCATGTTTCATGAAACAAAGTAAAAGCCAGGAGTGATTCAGCTGCTTAGTTACAGTTCACTGGTACCATTTTAGTTTCCCTAGAGTATTTATCTAATTCATCTCTACAAGACTGACAGTTACTACACAAGAGCCTCTTCTGGACTAGTAGCAGGCATGCAGATAAAATATTCTATTGAGCCTGTAATGGTACTAAACATTTAGATTTAGGTGCTTGAATTGCTTTATCACTCTGTCGAGATTCAAATTTGCTGCTCTACCCAATGCTCCATACTTTGTTTATCTGAAGTACTTCGTCTCCCAGATGGTTTATTGGAATCCTCAGTTCCCATGGATTCTTTTTGTCAGGCCTTGGCAAAGAAACTGCAAGTGCCTAGAAGCTTTCATGGAGCCGTTTGCAAGGTGTCACACCCAATTTCTATTATTTTTTAAGTTACAAAATCGCACTCGATCTGTGCTCCCTCCCCCTCACTCCCTAAGCACATGCTACACAGAATCCAGCCTTCCACCTGCTTTGTCCACAAACGGACCAGTGACTTTCTCTTATACTGCCCAGAACTTTTAGGGCCCTATGCATAATCATCTCTTCACATCTGTGTGTGCATCTCTGTAACGTTTGAGAGTCACTTTTCTTACGTCTCCCTGACCCACACAGAGTCCGCACATTGCCACTCTCACTCTGCTGTTTTGCCCAGGTATAACACAACCACTCTGCCCTACTTACCATATCCTTCCCTCATCTCATAGGACATTAGCTCAGAGCATCTCTTGCTTGCAAATAGGAACACTCACAACCTGCCCTAATGCATCTCCCTGTACTTACAGGGTCTGTGTGTCCTCCGGAAGGCTGGGAATGAAGTGAATGTTCCGACAAGTGATTTTGTAGTCACTCCAGTCAGAACACTCGCAGAAGGCTGAAGGACACCTCTCTGTGTCCTGACTGCATAGCACCAGCACCAGCAGCAGCTGGAAGGCTACCGGGAGGCACAGCATCTTCTGTCGAGCTCTCCTGCTCTGCCCCTCGGTTCTCCTAGAGGAAGGGTGGAGACCCGAGTTGAAGGGACAGGCGAAGCTGCCCTGCCGGGAGAAGTTGCTCGAGAAGGGCGGCACCTTGGCTGAACAACACCGCCTCCTTCCTAAGCGGGGCTAGGAAAGGTCTCAGCAAGCACTGCGCTCCCTCTCCTTTGGGCAGGCTCCGTCTCCTCGCCCCGGCCCCGCGCCCACGCCGCTGGCCATACCCCTTTGCCACCCCTTTGCTGCCCCCCGCCCCATACGGACCTGCCTCCTCTCCTATTCATCACCCCTCCAGCTGGGACCCCCTGGCCCATCTCCCCGGCAGCGCTGGTGCCCTGGTCCTCACCGAGAGAAGCAACGCCGAGCCCAGATCCCACCACCCGAGCACCAGGGCCATCTGCCGAGGGGGGACTGGCATTGCGGGAGCGAGATGGTCCTTGCCCGGCTCAGCCGAGTCGCGGCGGGGCGTGCGGCCGGCAAGTGCCACTGGGTACAGAGCTGGGCTCCGGCGTCGGTGCCGGCAGCGGGACGAGTCCGCCCAGACGTTGTCAAACGCAGTGGAGCGTCTACTTGCTCCGAGCATCGCTTCTAGCATCTTTGCAGAAGGGAGGGAGGAGGGAGCTGTGTAAGCGACCTGTAAAAGAGTGAAGTTAAAACAGATCTTTACACCGAGTAGAAGTTCACTAACTACAAAATAGCTACCCGCTAAATGTAAAGCAGTTAAAAAACGCTGAAAATTCCAAGGAATGATTTTGACAATCAAACGAGACAGCAAAATGAAGTGTAATAGCGTAATATTTTTCACATTATCAGATAAGGAAAAAAGAATTCACCAAATCAAAAATGGAGAAAAGAAATCTAACCTTGAGAGTAACTACGTGGAACTATTACCACTTGAAGCAGGAATCTACTCTGGTTATTGCTAGTGACAGAGGTTTCTACACTGAAGCAGACATACTGAAAGCTGAACAAATTTGGTTAATACTCATTTAATTCTGAGTTTCTACATAAACAAGAGATACTCTTTCCAAAACCGAATATTTAAAAGTAGTGAGGGGAAAAAAAGAGACTTTATTAATTCAGTGAAGCAGTAAAGAAAGTTCTTTAATATTTTGCCTCAATTTTTTTTTAAACTTCCCTCCCCCACCAACTCAATGCCAATGTTTTGTGCTGCATATAGTTTTTGTGCCTGTGTTGGTACATAACAAAAAGAAGTCAACAAAAACATTTGCAACCTTAGGAGAAGGAAGCTTGAAAAAGTAACCTACTTACAGTAAAAAATTAGACCACAATTTTTTTTTTTTTATCCAAGAGTTCCCCTCCAGTTAGATCAGAGTTGTCCAAAAGTTAAGAGTACAGATATTATTTTAAAAGAACTCTTTAAAAGTAATATAAGTCAGTCCATTAGTATGTGTTTCCTAAATAGAATTAATGCCTTCAACATACCTTTTTAAGGTGATTAAAGAACACTATGCTCATAAAGAAATACAATCCAAATCCTGATCTTGCAGACATATGTTAGTGCTTAGATCTTGTGCAAGAGAAGAATTTTA
This sequence comes from Pogoniulus pusillus, assembly GCF_015220805.1. NCBI lineage: Eukaryota > Metazoa > Chordata > Aves > Piciformes > Lybiidae > Pogoniulus > Pogoniulus pusillus. The sequence goes on along the minus strand of NC_087264.1, from coordinate 44,220,743 downwards.
TCAGATACATTTATCCTGTTTAGGATATTCTTAGAGGCATCACAGTGAGTGAATGAGCTGAAGCACCTACCATAGAGTGCCACAGACTTCACTGCATGGAATTCCCTTGGGAATGATGAGTGTCCTGTGATCCACTCAGTTGTGTCCTTCTGGCACACTGCTCATATATGTAACACACCCTGCAGCCCTAAAAACCATCTCCCACCACCACTTTTTGGTGTCCATACCAGTCTGACTAAATAAAAATGAAGATCACTGTTACAGAACTGAGACAGTGCTAAATCTGCCTATAGGGTTTCCCTAGGATATCAGAATTCTTTACTGGTTTTCTAGTTATTATTGACAAAAGTATCCAGCTTCTCCTGGAGGCACTGTATGCTGTATTAGCAACAGGACATTAAAATCTTCTTTTGTTTTTGGCAGAGAAATACTTTGCTTTACACAGGGGCATGTCAAAGACATCTAGCAAAGCAAATCTTTGTCTTTTAGACCAAGTCTCATAGCTGTTCTATTGTACATCTCTTTTCCAGGCAGTGTGTACAAGCCAGAGTTGTTTCATGTAGCGAACAACATTGCCTGACACTGTTCAGAGGCAGTTTATTAGATTTGAGACACACAGAATTAACCTCTTCCAGCTTAATCTCCCTTTTTCTCACAACAAATATTGATGACCTAATACAGCTTGGAGTCCTTACTTCTCATGGCCTAGTATAATGGTATAGCACAAGGGCTAACCTGCCTGCTCCTGCAATACAAAAGTGAGGGGAAAAAGTAACACACAGAACTAAGAGTTGAGAAAAAGAAATAAGAGAAGAGTTTAACACGAGATATCATAATCACAATGCATAATTACCTTCACTAATAATCTAATTAATAATACAATGCATGATTACTTTATCTTAGCCTATGTGCAGAAGAAGCACAGTGAAATACAGGAGGAAAAAAAGCAGCATAAACCAGAAAACCTAACCCAGCAGCTACCCAACTCCTACCTGTCTGCCGCCATGCCTGCAGAAAAGAGCCAATACCCAAGACCCTGGGACACAAGATCACAGGATCACAGCATGCCAGGGGTTGGAAGGGACCCAAAGAGATCATCGAGTCCAACCCCCCTGTCAGAACGGGATCATATAATCTAGGTCAGTTTGCTATTTGTAGTTAAATCATTGATTTCTCATGTATACTCATCCAAACTGAAGAGATGTTCTGTAGGAATCCTATGCACTTACCTTGAATGTGGTTATGACAAAAGCAAACAAAATATACCAACCCAAACATCACAGTACTGTCCGGCTTCGAGAAACAGAATTACAGCAATAAGAAAACACTAGTTAAAAATGCTAAGAGGGGCAGGCAGAGTCAAAACAGCTCTTTTAAGAGACAAATAGTTCTCATCTATTTTGGAAGTATTCTGAAGCTGTCAGATACAGTTCAGTTCACTTCAATTTTCAATCAGCCTTTAGCAAAGGCTGCTCAATTATGCACTGTCAGAGCAGAAAGTAAGTACTTTTTAAACTTCTAGAAATCACTACCAGCAGTTTGGAGAAGCAGATAGGATTATACAATTATGGAGGCTAATAAATTTAAGGGCAAATATCAGACGAAATAGTCCTCTGACAAATGTCACATACTGAAGGAAACTACAGTCAAAGAGACTAGATCATAGAAAGTAGCCAGGTTCACATGTTCTCTATAAATAGCACCTCCTGATGTCACTGTTGAATAGTGTGCTGGCATTTTTGTATGTCCCTGTCTGGACATTGTGACTGCCTATTGCCTGGGCTGTTGGTGGGTGCTGCTGGTGTGAGGAGCCTGGCTCACTCCTGGACTGTGTTGTAATCATATGGCATGGAAGCGTGCTTGCTGAACTAGAAACGCGTGGATGAGAAAATGAAATGGTCCTGTGGTACAGGGACCATGAAAGACAGTACGGATTGTTATCCCTGCCTCAATAACTGTGCTCAGAGGTCAGCGGTCACTTGCTGCAGTGGATCCCAGAGGCAGTACAGACATGTGTTTTAAAAAAGGTGACCTGCTGTGTTTACCTTGGGCTTGAGTGTGCACCTATAGGTGACTTACAGTATCGCAGTATCATCAGGGTTGGAAGAGACCTCACAGATCATCAAGTCCAACCCTTTACCACAGAGCTCAAGGCTAGACCATGGCACCAAGTGCCACGTCCAATCCTGCCTTGAACAGCTCCAGGGACGGCGACTCCACCACCTCCCCGGGCAGCCCATTCCAGTGTCCAATGACTCTCTCAGTGAAGAACTTTCTCCTCACCTGGAGCCTAAATCTCCCCTGGTGTAGCCTGAGGCTGTGTCCTCTTGTTCTGGTGCTGGCCACCTGAGAGAAGAGAGCAACCTCCACCTGGCCACAACCACCCCTCAGGTAGTTGTAGACAGCAAGTATCCCTGTGATTTTGGGACTATTGCAAGTTCTGCCTAGGTTTGAAAGGGCCAAGCGATGTTTCCTGTGATCACTCACACCACTATTTATTGCTTTTCCCTTTTCAAGGCCATTCAGTGCAGAGATCTGCAGTACCTGGCTGTTTTTATTGCACGTAGAAGAAACAGACAGAACACTCGTGAACAGGGACACTCCGCCTGACGTAAAGAAGCAAGGTAAGAGATATGAATGTCCCACTCGTGAGAAATAGCTCTTTAAGTAACACACACACACGTACACAGCAGATCGTGTGTGGAATAGACACACCCACTCTGCCAAGGCAAGAGCCTTTGTTTCTGCTCTTCACGTTTACTGAGCGGTAGCGTCTGTAACTACCAATGTGTCTTTTGTAAAGGTTTACCTTTTAACAACTTCCATAAACACTACTACCCCCCGCCGCCACCCACGCCCCTCGCCCTGGGCCTCCAAAACACCAAGGGCTTGCCCGCGGGCGGAGCACGCCCTTCCGCCGCCGCTACGGCGGGTGCGCGCTGCGCGGCCTGCGGACGCCATGGCCGCAAGGTCTGACGGCAGTTGGAGTTCAGTCCGCTCTCCGTCCCACGGCGAGCCGCGGCTTGCGGACTGCCCGTCCCACAGAGCCCTGCGGGGGGGCCTGGCGCCCGGAAGGCGGCTCTGGCAGGCGGCGGCAGGGCGGCTAGTTCAAGTTGCCATAGCGGCGAGGTGAGGAGGTACTCGGGGCTGGGCGTGCTCGGGGAAGGGGTCGGCTTGGCCTCGGACAGGTGGGGGCAGACTCGCGCAGATGCTGTGCGGTGAGGGTTTGGGGCGGGGGAAGGGCAAGAGTCGGGAACTGCTACCAGAGTGGCGTGCGGAAGGGGCTGCGGCTGCCGCTCGGAGCTGGCTGGGCGCAGAGCGGCGGGCTTAAGCGGGCGCTGCTGCGAGCGGCGTCAGGCACTGCGGCCACCGAGAGGTAAGGCGGCGATGGGGTTACTGATGAGCCACAGCGGGAGCCGGGGCAGCCCACGGCCCTGGCGGGGGCCCGGCTGTCGGCGTGCCCGACGCGGTTCTTGCATTTCCTCGCAGCCCCCGGGACAAACCATCCGGGAGGCTCTCAGAGTTTGTAACGGTCGATATGGGAGAAACATTGGCATTAGTAGATCTTACGTATCAACAGTGCGAAGAAACTGTTTTCTGTGTTGAAAAGTGCATGAGTTGACAGTAAAATGTACTACTAGTGCTTGAAATTACGGTAGTCAAATGTCATCACGTTGGATCACTTTGCTGGCTTCTTGAAAAGTTGTGACTCGGAAACACTGAAGGAAGGGCCAAGCTCAGCCTTTACTGTGTGGCTTCAACCATGCTTTTATCACTAAGTTAGTTACCTAGTGATAGAGCAGTCTGCATGGAGCTAAAACAAAACAAGAAGTTATCAGGTTGTGTATACTGAGTTCATAGAATCATAGAATCAACCAGGTTGGAAGAGACCTCCAAGATCATCCAGTCCAACCTAGCACCCTGCGGTTACTGGAGACTGTCAGCTGTGCTTCGTGTTTGAAGCATATCTCTTAACATAAAGTCTTCAGTGGAATACCTTGTCTTCTACAGGGAAGAAAAATAACTGAATATGTGTAGCTTTACACACAAAGGTTATAATCTGGGTAGACCAAAAACAATGAAAGAAAAAGGATTCTCACTCCAAAGTAGGTTGTATGATCACTGTTGAGCCAACAGTGTGCCCAGGTGGCCAAGAGAGCCAGTGGCATCCTGGCCTGCATCAGGCATGGTGTGGTCAGCAGGAGCAAGGAGGTCATTCTGCCCCTGTACTCTGCACTGGTTAGACCACACCTTGAGTACTGTGTTCAGTTCTGGGCCCCCCAGTTTAGGAGGGACATTGAGATGCTTGAGCGTGTCCAGAGAAGGGCGATGAGGCTGGTGAGAGGCCTTGAGCACAAGCCCTATGAGGAGAGGCTGAGGGAGCTGGGATTGTTTAGCCTGGAGAAGAGGAGGCTCAGGGGTGACCTTATTGCTGTCTACAACTACCTGAAGGGTGGTTGTGGCCAGGGGGAGGTTGCTCTCTTCTCTCAGGTGGCCAGCACCAGAACGAGAGGACACAGCCTCAGGCTGCGCCAGGGGAAATTTAGGCTTGAGGTGAGGAGAAAGTTCTTCACTGAGAGAGTCATTGGACACTGGAATGGGCTGCCCGGGGAGGTGGTGGAGTCGCCGTCCCTGGAGCTGTTCAAGGCAAGATTGGACGTGGCACTTGGTGCCATGGTCTAGCCTTGAGCTCTGTGGTAAAGGGTTGGACTTGATGATCTGTGAGGTCTCTTCCAACCTTGGTGATACTGTGCTGAAATCGGTGAAGGTTTTTGGAAAAGGTGGTAATAGGCTATTTTAATTTCAATTAATAGACAAATGCCCGTACAGAATGTGCTGTGCAAATACCTACTTCATATCTTTTATCATCTAAAGTGGAATTTTTGTACCTCCTTTAAAAAATTGGATGTTGCTTCATAAGCAACAAAAACCTCCTGAACTTAGAAGTACTTACAGTTCCTCTTAGGTTGCTCATGAGAACGAAGAAGGATGTTGCTTTTTTCTTCAGACATAAAAAGAAATAGCTAGACACAGTAGGACATTATGTTTATCTTGCTTAGTAGCCTTCCTGTAGTGCTTTGGTCAGTCTCTTTGGACATATAAAACTGTATTATTAGTATTTTCTGCTGTAAATCTTCATTTGCCTTTTGTTTTCTCCAATGCCCTAACTTTTCAGTAATTGAGGCTTGAGACACTTCTTTGAGCCATGTTGTCAGCAGATAAGTCAACTGCTGTTTGTCATTTATTACTATCTGTCTCATTCCTGACATCACAAGTCACAGTTCATACTTTCCTAACAAGAGGTACACGCAGGACCATGTTTGGAGGCCCACTCTTAAAAGAGTTTGATACATTTTAAAGAATTCTGTTCCCATTCCCATCAGCTGAGATGCAATAACTGACCTTTGGAATTCTGCTGGCTTATGACGTTTCATCTGAGAATGAGATAAAAATCTTTGTAACATTTTAATGCATTTACAGGTCTCATTATTTTCAATTGCTGTGACTACTCAGGAACCCTTAAAAATCCCTCTTTTACTACTGTGACACTGATGATGTCATAAGTAATATTACTTTGAGGCTCTCAGCTTCTAGAAAGAAAAGTGACATGGTGGAATTAAGAGTTAAGCTGAGCCTTTCCCTTGGAGCTCTTTGACTTGCAGGAAAGCTATGTGAATTGTGTCATGTAAGGTTAGTTTTCTAGCTCTCATGGCACGCTTCTGTGCAAAGGGTAAACCAAGCATATGTTTTTCTGTCCACTTTTGGGCAGAAAAGAGAATTTGCTTTCTGTGAAACTGAGAATGGGCTTCTGAAGAATCTAAGTTGCCAAAACAACTGTTACTATGACTTTGTAGTTGAGATAATGTAGACAGATACAAGCCATCAACCATTTGCTGTGATCGTTAAAATTTAACTGTGTTATGACTTAAGGGTAACAGGCAAAATGTACTGGTACATAGATCCATGAATATGTGGAGACTAGACTTCTGTGGATTCATGTCAGGATTGAGTTTCTGATCCCTAACAAAGATGATCTTGTGCTTAATTCTTTGTATTAATAGGGTCTCCTCTTGTTGTCTTAAAGGTATTTTCATGAAATGCTGTGAAACTGAAAACATTTACTAAGCATGGAGGAAATTTATCACTGTATGAGTTGTTTATTGGGTTTTGAATGTTTGTGCTACTTACTGTGCTTGGTAACATCAGAAAGAGGTTTTTTACCCTACACAATTGGTGCCACAGTTATAGAAGGAATTCAAAATTAGTCTAGAACAGGATGCCAAACTTGTTTGAGAAAAGTCTCGTTTCATGTCTATTAGTGATATCTGTGGTATGTGTGCTGGAATATGGATCTTGCTGATGCCTGCGTGATGTCCTAGTGAAGATCAAGATTAAAATATAGCATGATGTAGCAATGTGCAGGACAGAACAGCTGTTAGGTTGGTTTTTTGTTTTGTTTTTGTTTGGAATGATGGTGAAAACAAATATTTTTCCACATTGTTATTTCTCTGTTTTATGTCTTTTATTATTCTCTGTCTTTGAAAATATCTCATATGTTCTCTTTCCTAGTTCTCAGTGTTTGTGCTTTCTCATCCTCATTTAGACTTCATTTCAGCTTATTAAAGTGAGAGACACAGTAATAGTGGATTCTGACACTGGCACTGTGGTGATTTGGGTGTTACCCACCCCCCCACACGTTGGAAATCACCCAGACTAGACTCAGCCAGCTCTGGAAATTGATTGAAGCTTGTATTTACAACTTGGCACACTATACAAACAGATATTTACAATATATACAGCTATATACAGAAATATACAGAGTAAAAGGTAATGCAGAAATACAGTACCCCTCCCAGAAACCTGAGTCCCCAGGAGTGGCTCCCACCTTCTCCCACCCCTCTACCTTACTCTAGACATCGCCTTGTGCCCCAAGGAAGAACGGAGGGTTGGCCAGGGTGGGTTAGGAAGCAAGTGGATTAATCAGAGAGATGGTAGGTGAGGTTAGAGAGAAATGCAGCCCACAGCCTGGACAGAGAGCAACCACTTTGTCTATGTTTGGATTCTTGCTCTTATACCTCTCAGCAAGCCTATGAGTGAAGTGGACATCACTGTTGTTTCTCTTTCACAGCCTGTAATCTAGGTCTTCTCACCAAAACATTCTAGCTAGCTTCAAACCAGCGTAAAAATGTGCTTTAGTGATATAAAGGGAGGGAAGATGATGTGAATTCATCACTTCAAAAAAAGTATGCAATATTGGTGTAATTGAGCACTAGCTGAGTATGTTGATTTACTCCTGTGAAAGGTCTGATGGACACAGATTTACAGCTTTTAAAAAATTAAATGTAGGACTCTGGAAATTCAGCTTAGCTCTATATAAAATACAGTATAAGAATTGAATGTCATTTGTGATTTCTTTGAGAAACTTCAGCTTTAACAACTAGAAAAATGACACTGTGGATTTTTTTGTGTGTTGACTACAGGAGTTCTAGAGTCTTATTTCCTTTCGCCCTAAAGTAGGCAAAAGGCATCTCTCAACAGGTGCTGTTAATACAGATGTTATCATGTCGATTGTATGACTTTTAGGCAGACTGCTGCAGTGTGTAATATTTTAGGAAGAGATTTGTATCTAACCTACCTTTTCAGAATAGTAATTGCAATCTGTTACTGTGTGGCTTTACTACACTAATCATAGCTGCTAGCTTTTAATAATGGCTTTTCCCGTGTCTAATGATTGTTATCCTATTTTCTCCCTTCTGCCTTGCTGTTCTGAATACTCAACAATCTTCAATTCTTTCCTCACAGCCCATAATATCTTCTGCCTCAAGTAATTTTTGAAATTTAGTGAGTTGCCCCAGTGTCAACATAGTCATCTGAATGAAGTCAAATTACCATCGGGTAACAGAAATAATGTAATTTACAAAATTACCATTTTTAACATCTTGTACAGCGTTAGCTTTCTCTTTCTAGAATATGACATTGCTGATGCATTTTCAACTTGAAATGCTGAAGGTTTTTAGCATTTGGGTTTGGTTTTTTTTTTTACTCTTTCCCCTTCCAACTTATGTTTTCCTTGCTGTGTGTCAAGGTCCGGAGGAGCAGAGATGAACAGTATCTCTGTCCAGAGGAGCTAGACCAGTTCTTATGGATTCCGTGTTGTGAAATTAAGGTGCAAACGAGACCAAATATCACCATGAAACTGTTTATTAAAGGATAAGGTTGGGCAAAACGGAGGGAAAGAGGGGAGAAGGGGGAGAGAGAAAGATCAGAACAGAGGGAGAGAGGGGAGAAGGGGGAGAGAGAAAGATAAAGAGATCAATGGAGAAGGAAAGAAGGAGCAGGGAAGGGGAAAAGGCTGTGAGCATATTACCCTCAGTCGCAGATGAAGGAGTGAGAGAGAGACGGGTGCGTGGCCCAGGGATGATCTTCTGCGGAGTTTGTCAGAGGTTCTCCAGGTGGTGTGCAGCTCTGGTGGTCTGGTGATGGTCTGCCCTCGGTGGTCCGGTGGTCCGGTGGAGGTGCCACTCTCTGTCTGCTGGTGATGCCACTGGTGGTGCGGTGGGAATACCACTGGTGGGGATACCACCCTTGGTCTGGTGGGGATGCCACAGGTGGGGATACCACGCTTGGTCTGGTGGGGATGCCACACTTTGGCAGGCATTTCTCCTGCCTTTTTATACAGTTTTCTGCTCAGTGTCCAGCTGCAGCCCCCCCAGGGCATCTTCCTGTGCATTCTCACACATTCGCAGGGGTCCGGCGTCGCCGGGGGGAGGGCCTCCGCCCTCTCTCGGCTACACCTGTCCACACCCTGCATACACAGCCCTTGGGGGCAGCTGAGATAAGGTGGAGGCTTCCTGGGCAGTCCAGCCAGGGTGAGGTCTAGGAGTTTCAAAGGTATTGTCTGTTGATTTGCATCTCTGAGCTTTTGGGCCAAGCACCGAGTCTGAGTCCCAGAAGTAACAAGATTAAGGAGGGACAATGCAATCTTTATCTTTGTTGATTAACAAGAGAGAGGATCAGACTCTCACACTGTGTTTGTCCGGTTGTGCAAATAATGTAAGTTTCAAACTTAGTAAATAGTATATTACATTATCAGGTCATTTAATGAAAATACGTAGTGGATTCATGCTAGGTTCTTGCTTGATACCACTTCCTAGCTTGACTTTCAATTTCTTAACTGCTGTGTGAGTTCTGATACCTAGTTTCACTTCCATTTTAGGGAAGTTTAATTTGGTTCACTTTTTTTAGCTTACTTTTGTGAATAGTGTATGTGTCTGAGGTTGTTGTTTGAATTTTTTTTAAGTGATCTCTGTTGCTTCCCTGTTTGATAAATTTGATTACTCATTACCAAATTGATTTATTTAATATCAGTGGATACATTGTCTTGTTTGTTTTTTCCTCTGAGAACAGATGTTTTGTTGTGAATGTAAAATAGTCTGTTTTAATTTCTTCCACATATTTAAATTAAATGGGTTAGTCTGTAACTTCATGTCCAGAGTTTTGTTTTGTTTTCATGACATGGCATTTGTCTCCATCTGTAATATCTTTGATTCTCCTTGAGTCATTAAGATACTGGTTGTTAAACTTGTTTGAGAGATAGTTACTTGTGGTGATTTGTATTAATTTGCCCAGGGCAATCTGAATATAGCTTAACAAGTAGCATGAGGTAAAAGGTAATGATTCTACACAGCAATTGGTATAATTCTTATGCTTCTACTGTATGTTTTAGGGGAGAATTTGCTTTGGCTTATGGTCTTACCCTGGGTACAGGACACTTAGGTGTAACGAGAGTGCATCTTTTGTTTTAGTTCTTTCCCAGTGATCTTTTCCTGTTGCATTTTGGCACCACTTCATAGTGTGAACAAACATAACTGAGGAGCAGGTGAAAGACCTGCTTCAGAAGTATATCCTGCTGACCTGAACCAGAAAGGCTAAGGTAGACTTAGTCTGAGTATGTGGAGTTGTTTTAAGAATATTGTGCAAGTCTGAGACGGTTCAGTTACTATCAGGGTTTAGCATTCATTGTCTTTTGTGGTCTCCCTGCCCAGGTTTCAAGATACTAATGGCAGATACATCCAGTGATTCCGACAACTATCTTAGGGGTCGAATAGGAAGGCCGCCACCTTTGAGAGTGTCCCGCAACAGAACTCGGAACTATGGTGCTGAAGAAGTTACAGAGAAGATCCATACTTTAGCAAGCACTTTACAGGTTGTGTACAAAATATGGTTTAAAAGTGTTCATGGTCTGCATTTCTGTAACTAGAGTCAAAATATTAATTTTTAAAGTTGTGGAAAACACTGATGGGAAATGTTGCTTTAAAACACTGATGGGAAATGTTGCTTTCTGTGCAAACCAAGAAGGTTTGGGAAAGTTGATCATTACAGTATCATCAAGGTTGGAAGAGACCTCATAGATCATCAAGTCCAACCCTTTACCACAGAACACAAGGCTAGACCATGGCACTAAGTGCCACATCATATTACCTCTGTGCTAAAAGAGATGCGATTTGTTAGCTTTCATGTAGCCATTGTTTCATGTATAAACCTGTTTTGGTCTATCAGGCCTACCACAACACTTGTGTTGAGGTATTGCTTGGTGGTCGCTGTTAATTTCTTTTCTTTAACATGTGAGAAGAGAAAAATTCTGTGCAGAATGCTGAATTTAAGCTTTGACATTTCTTAGCTGGACAGTAATTGTCAAGCTTTTCAGCAGATCTGCCATTTGATTCAGCTCTTCGTCTGTTCAGATAGTGCTCGTGCAGAGACCTTACCTAATGTGAAAATGTATTTCTCATTTAACTTAATTCTGTTTTACAGTCAAGTAATGTTAAGGTCTTTAGATTAAAAAAGTTTTTGTCCAGAGTTGCTGAAATGAAACTTTTTATTTGAAGCTGAGGCCTAACTGTTTTAGCACAAATGAAAGCATGCTTCTGTGCTTTGATTTGGGTCTTTTGGTTGTGTTTGGGTGGTTTTTGGTGTTTTTTTTTTTCAATCTTCCCTTTAGCTGTGCTGTACATCTTCAGATTCTGGTTACTTGAATAGGATTTTGATTGCTTAGACCCTTTAAAAAGCACTTGTGTTATCAGTTTATTCTTATAAACCAAGAATAATAAAGACAACAGTAATGTTTGATTAGAGGAGGTTTCTGTTTTAACTTTGCTTCCTTGAATTTTCTTTTAAGGATACCAACAGAAATCTAAGGCATGTTGACCATTTACTAGGACAATACAGAGAATACAACAAGGAACAAACTGAAGAAATAGCAAATGTGAGCAACATTCAGTTCATCTTAAATCTTTTCTGCTAATGCATTCATAGCTGAAAACTTGCTGGTAATAGAATGTGTCAAGAGTTAAGTAGATAGACACTTTTGATATTTAAACAATCAAAATCAAACTGTAGTGATATGTTACATGATAAACCTCTGGCAAGTTTTGTGTCTTTGTTACTTCTTTGTATTTTAAGCACCAAAAAGATTGTTGTGTTATGATACTGTGCCAAGTACAAGGTGCTTAGCTGAAAGAAACATTATTAGCTAACATGGCTTTTGCCTGAATAAGTGATGCAAAACTACAATGGGGACTGAAATTGTGATCGTACTGGCATAAGGTTTTTTCCTGCTGTTGTACAACAACCTCTGAGTTTGTTGAACTATGTTCTCTAAATTGCAAGAGTGAAGTTAAATACGAAATTTCTGAAAGTTTGAAAGCAGGACTCTAGACAAACTAAAACAAGTTGGTGCTGGTAGGGCTGGAGAAGTCTGACTTGGTTGCAAACTGCAGCAGGTGCATCCTTGAAATGTGCATATGAGAAGCAGAACTGTTTTGCACATAAGGGTAAAGAGAAAGAGAGGAAAAAGCAGATATGTAGAAAAGGAGGTTTACTTTCTATACCTGTTTGCTCAAGCATAAAAGTGATTTGGAATATATGCCTCATAATTTTTCTTCTGTTTTAATGTTCTTGGTGTCTACAACTACCTGAAGGGACATTGTAGCCAGGTGGGGGGTGGCCTTTTCTTCCAGGCAACCACCAATAAAACAAGGGGACACAGTCTCAAGTTGTGCCGGGGAAAGTATAGGCTGGATGTTAGGAAGAAGTTCTTCACAGAGAGAGTGATTTGCCATTGAAATGGGCTGCCCAGGGAGGTGGTGGAGGCACCGTCCCTGGAGGTGTTCAAGAAAAGACTGGATGAGGCACTTAGTGCCATGGTCTAGTTGACTGGCTAGGGCTGGGTGCTAGGTTGGACTGGATGATCTTGGAGGTCTCTTCCAACCTGGGTGATTCTATGATTCTAAATCTATGATTTTATAAGCTCTATTTAAGTACTGAATTTGTGGGATTTCTAGTGGGCATTGACACCATTTAATGTTGTCTGTTTTTAATAAATGCTGACAAAAAATGCAGCTCATTGTTATTTGGAAGGATTTTCTATCAAGAAATATGAAGATGAGTGAGAGGTCACTAAAAATTAGTTATGATTTAACGCCTATTGTTCTTAGCTGTGCTAAGTGACTTTCAGTTATGGTTCACGTGGAGGAGAAATGTAGAGATTCTGTCTCCCCTTTGAGCTTTAAATAAGAGACCAAGCTAAAGATAGTATGTTTTTCTGAGGTCCTGTTCCCTTTCTGAGGATCTTGTATGTACTTCATATGGGGAAGAAGTACCTGGAATCTGGATTTAGTGAATCTCTCTTTATTCTGTAATTAGTTAAGAAAAACTTGAATACATTTCTTATTTGGATCATAATGTACTGGGATGTTTTGTTCATAACGGTGTCAGTCAAACATTTCTACCATATTAGATTTAGTACCAAGATTGTTTATCTAAGAATATTTTGTTCCAAATTAGGTGTTTGGCTTCTGCCAGTTAAGCTGAATATTTTAATGTCTAAATCGTGAATTCAAGTCATTGTATTTGCATTTATGAGTTGATGACTGTTGGACTGCTGAGGAGCAATTCTCCATTTTAGTTATGAATAAGTCTTACTACCCTCCTTTGTGGTGGCCAGTTTTTGCCTGTGAATCAGTGCAAAGCTTGCTTTGTAACTTACAGGGTCAGGAAGGCTTGTTGCTTAGAACTGCGTGGTGGTGTTGCTGGTTTCCTAGTGGTGGGAACGTTGTACTCTCCATATGTACTCTGTATTCCAGAACATCGTTATTTTCCCTGCTGACTTCACTGTTGATCTGTGAAGTCACTGTGTTTGTGGTGAACAGGAAGAGTAGAGAAAAGGTTCCATTCTTCACTTTGGGGTGAGGAGGAGAGGAGAGGGGGAGAGAGAGAGAGAGAGAGAGGAAAGGTATTAGGGAAGGTTTTTGGGGTGGTTATCTTTTTGGCTCATGTGAGGCTTTGAAGAGGTTTAGAAGTAATTAGCCTTTGATGAAAGAGTTTGAAAGATGAAAGAGGTTTTATGTTTTTTTTTTTGTCATTTTTTTTTCTGATGGCACTGGTATTTATCCCTTTAAACTATTTTTTTTTTTCAAAAAAGAACAAATGGGAAAGGACCAAAATCTTAGGCACTGGTTTGATGGGATTTAAATAGCTTATAAATAAGATGCCAAGGAATGGAATTCAAATTGTTGAATATTAAGGTACTTCAAATCAAATTTGTTTTCAGTATCTCTGTTCTGCTGTCACTAGTCTTTTTGCATTCTTTTATGGTATTTTTTTAGGACAGATACATTTAACAATGTGGATAAGTGTAAATTGTAAATCAGATTTTCTTAATAACTTTTTTGGCCATTGTTCCATTCTGAAAAAAAAGAGACTGGAGGATAAGATTGTTAATTCTGGATACTGTCATGGTTAAAATAATTAAAAAATACAGCTTTCTAGTTTTGTGTAGAAAGGATGAAAATAGGTGCTGTAAATTTAAAGCATGCAAACTGAGCACCTGTAACTTCATTCAGAGAATTTAATTGCCCCATTAAAGATGCAAGATAAGTCTTTGACAGAGTCAAGACATATTTGAAAATTGAGTTATTGCTGCTCTTTCTTTGATCTGGAGTTTTCACAACTTTCTCTATTAATTTTTTGCCTTTAGAATGCAAAGTGATCTTTTGTTGCATACATGTATTGTTGTATCTTTTTCCTCTTGAGTAAACTCAGTCTTTTACAGAACGCATACCGAAATGTAGATTTTTAGTTTGACAATTTCTTAGTGATAACAATTGTTTAAATAATATTATATAATTAAAGCATAGTACTTAAAAAAAAAAAGTAAGCAAACATTATAAGATTCAGAAAAGATTGAAAGTAGTATTTTATGCTTTCAGAAAAAAATGCTGCCCAGGGAGATCCAATAGGGTGTGTAATTCTGCAACAATAAAGCAGCAATTTAACCATTGTGTAAAGTCTTCTATTAGGGAGTGAAAAGGCGACCCTTTAGAAATGGTTGTTTTATAGGTTGTGAAAAGAGGTGTGACAGAAGCAAGTGGGGTAAGAACCAAAGTAAATGAATACAATCTTAGAAATTAAGACGCAGGTTTGAAAAAACGAATATAGGTAGTTCTGAACTCTGATGTTGGGAATTGGTGTTCCCCAAGGATCAGTACTGGGCCCAGTCCTGTTCAGTATCTTTATTGATGATCTGGACGAGGGGATTGAGTCCAGCATCAGTAAGTTTGCAGATGACATCAAGCTAGGAGCAGGTGTTGATCTGTTGGAGGGTAGGAGAGCCCTGCAGAGGGACCTGGACAGGCTGGATAGGCGGGCAGAGGCCAATGGGATGAGATTGAACAAGGCCAAGTGCAGGGTTCTGCACTTTGGCCACAACCCCAAGCAGCACTACAGGCTGGGGACAGAGTGGCTGGAAAGCAGGCAAGAGGAGAGGGACCTGGGGGTACTGATAGATAGAAGTCTGAAGATGAGCCAGCAGTGTGCCCAGGTAGTCAAGAGAGCCAATGGCATCCTGGCCTGCATCAGGAACAGTGTGGCCAGTAGGACAAGGGAGGTTATTCTTCCCCTGTACTCAGCACTGGTCAGGTCACACCTTGAGTACTGTGTCTAGTTCTGGGCCCCTCAATTCAAGAGAGATGCTGAGGTGCTGGAAGGTGTTCAGAGAAGGGCAGCAAAGCTGGTGAGGGGCCTGGAACACAAAGCCTATGAGGAGAGGCTGAGGGAGCTGGGGTGGTTTAGCCTGGAGAAGAGGAGGCTCAGGGATGACCTTATTGCTGTCTACAACTACCTGAAGGGACATTGTAGCCAGGTAGGGGGTGGCCTCTTCTCCCAGGTAACCAGCAATAGAACAAGGGGACACAGTCTCAAGTTGTGCCAGGGGAAGTATAGGCTGGATGTTAGGAGGAAGTCCTTCACAGAGAGAGTGATTGGCATTGGAATGGGCTGCCCAGGGAGGTGGTGGAGGCACCGTCCCTGGAGGTGTTCAAGAAAAGCCTGGCTGAGGCACTTGGTGCCATGGTCTAGTTGACTGGATGGGGCTGGGTGCTAGGTTGGACTGGATGATCTTGGAAGTCTCTTCCAACCTGGTTGATTCTATGATTGGTACCTTTTTTTGGGGAAGTATAACTACTCCAAGTAGGGCTTGATGTAAAGCTGCTTACTGAAATTTGATAGCTGTGTGTCAAACTAATTCTAGGTAGAGCTGCTAGAAAAATTCCAATTAATGTTTTAAAAAAAGTTATTCTCTGGATTTTTCAGTGCTCTTTTTGAGCATTGCTGGCAAATAGCCTGTGCCCTCCCCCCCCCCTTTTTTTTTTTCTTGGGTTGTAGCAGACATACTTTTGTTTTGAGCTTTCCTGCACGACTGTTGTAAGAAACTTGATATTTGAAACTGCCAATATTGGAAACATGTTTTGCTACAGTTAAAGAAATATGATATAAGAGATACTGAAGAAAAGCTGTCATTAATTCTTTGGAATACTTGGCTTAAAAAGAATTTTGATTCTCTTAATGACTTTCTGAAAAAATAATGTTCTGCATGCATGGATTTTTAATCAACCTGTACTTACGTCTCTAACTGCAGTTAAAAGAAACACTGGAACAATCTATAGGTCAGTTAAGGAGCCAACGATTAACTCGAAACTCTGGAATGAGAAGTGCTTCTCTCTCAAGCTTATACCCTAGTGATCTGGATGGAGAAGTTGTATCAGGTAAAATACTTAAGGTGCTTAAGTATACTTAAATTATGTCACACAGCTGTTATATGGAAAGAGGAAATTAAGAAGGAAAATGTTTAAAGATAGTAGCATGATAAATGATCACTGATAACTTAAAATCAGTTTAGAAATTAGAGAGACCTGCATCAAGTTATGCAGTTGTTTTGTGGTAAATTCTTGGAATATTCTGTTACATAGTCTCTTCTGAGCTCATACCGAGGGATCTAAACGAAACACTGATTCTTTCAGTAGATCAAACTCTGTCCATTGTGTGAGTTGTAGATACATATAAGTTAAAGGTAATTCCAAAAGACATGCAAGCTTCTGAAGCTTGCTTCGCAGCAAAAATGAGAATGAGTATTTTAAGTGTGTTAGACTGTGGATGTGGGGATGAAATTATATAAGCTTCTGTGGAAAAGGAAGAACTGAGCCAATATATGTCATGTAAAAAAGAAGGTGTTTTTAATTGTACATCTCTGAAAATTTGTTAGATTTTTAGGAAAAAAGTGTATCTATTCCTCCAAAAAGTATCAGGTAATGTATTCTAGTACAAAGCTCTAAAACATCGTTTTCCTTTTATAAAAGCTGCGGAGTGCTGTAACTTGAAGCTGTAATAGATCCAGGTGGAAGAGAAGCTGTCACTTGGGCAAATGAAATTTGAGGAAAAAATTGCCTATTCCTTGGAGGAACAAAGAAAACCTCTTTCTTACCTATGATACATATGTGTTCCAGAAATATTTACATTGAAGAAGAATCCTGAGAACTACTTTAGTGGGTGTTTTGTCTATAACATGAGCTGTAGGCATATTGGCAAGATGAAACACAGGGTTTTTTTCTGAAGTAAAATGAAAATTTACCCAAACAAATTTTTTTCTTCCTACTTAGTTTTTTAATCTCTTATCTCATAAAGGGAACCGCCACTTTCTGCCTACTTCTCCTCTCAGGGATTATGGAGACTCACAGGGCAATAAACATCGACGGTCTAGATCTGCGAGCGTTCGGTTTGTCAGTGAGGCAGAGAATTTGGACCAGGTACAGACTGCTAATGGGATTTGCTTCTCCAAATAGGCAATATGTGATCACCAGGCTCTTCACTTTTACATTAAATGAGGTTGTTCCAATGATGCAGCTAAGAAAATGGAAAGTGTTATATAGAATTATTCCTCCTAAGCTTCCAAAAAGAAGAACTGTTGTAGACTACTTCTAAATGTTCTGTCAATATAATAGAAATTTTATTTAAGGGAATTCCTGTAATGCATGCAAAATTTTTATGTTATATTAAGTAAAGCTTCAAGCAAAGAACTTTTTTATTTCTTCTCCTGGTTTTGATGATAATTGCTGGTTTGTTCCTTTATGCTTTTCAGTGAGTGAACGTGGGTTTACTCAATCATTAACTATTTTGTTAGAACAATGTAGTGCAAAGATAAACTAAAGCTGTGTCATCTTCCTTCTGTAAGAAAAGTCCCTTAATTCCTATTCTAGCTCTTTCTAGCTAAGGCAGCTTTGCAGCTGAGTGGGCTTTTAACACATTTGAGACCTTTTCCTTCTTGGACTCATACATTCTGAAAATATGCTGTGTTTCTCTGCTGGGTAAAGCACTGACTGGATGGCTGGGCCCAGAGACTAGTGTTCAGTGGGTTTAAATCTACCTGGCAGTCAGTCACCAGTGGTATTCCCCAAAGCTCAGTACGGGGACCAGTCCTGTTCATTTTCTTTACCAGTGACTTAGATGAAGGCGTCAGATGCACTCTCAGTAGGTTTGCAGATGACATGGAATTAGGTGGGAGTGTTGATTTGCTTGGGGGTACAGAGGCTCTACAGAAGGACCTAGATAGGTTGGACTGATGGGCTGAAGTCAATTGTATGCCTTCAGCAAGGCCAAGTGCCAGGTCCTGCAACTGGGCCACAACAATGCCATGCAATGCTACAAGTTTGGGGAACAATGGCTAGAGAGCGGTGTGGTGGGAAAGGACCTAGGGGTACTGATTGACAAATGGATGAATATGAGCCAGTAGTGTGCCCAGGTGGCTAAGAAGGCAAACAGCATTATGGCCTGTATTAGAAATCGTGCAGCCAGCAGGACCAGGGAGAAGATTGTCCCTCTGTGCTCAGCATTGGTAAGGCCACACCTTGGTACTGTGTTCAGTTTTGGGCACTGCAGTACAGGAAAGACATCAAGGTGCTGGAGCAGGTACAGAGAAAGGCTACTAAGCTGGTGAAGGGCCTGGAGAACCAATCCTATGTGGAGCAGCTGAGGGAAGTGGGGTGTTCAGTCTGCAAAAAATAAGGCTGAGGGAAGACCTTACTGCTCTCTACTACTACCTGAAAGGAGGTTGTAGAGAGGTAGGAAGTGGTCTCTTCTCACAAGTAACTCATAATGGAATGAGAGGGAATGGCCTCAAGCGGCACCTAGGGGAGGTTTAGACTGGACATTAGGAAAAATAAATTCATGGGCAGGGTTGTCAGGCACTGGAACAGGCTGCCCAGGGAGGAGGTTGAGTTGCCATCTCTGGACATGTTTAAAAGCCATATAGATTTCATGCTTGAGGACGTGGTGTAGTGACAGGCTTGGTGGAGTGGGTGAAATGGTGTCCTTGGAGCCTTCTTTTCTGCAGGCTGAACAATCCCTGCTCTCTCAGCCTTTTAAGGTTATTTTTATCTGCTTTGTTTTAAAATCTCTGTTTGTATGTGCATATTTTTTTCCCCTCAATTTGTGTACTTTAATTTGCAGCTGCATTCTTTACATCAGTCTCTTAGAGATCTCAGTAGTGAACAAGTCCGCCTAGGAGATGACATCAGTCGGGAGCTGTCAAGAAGAAATCGGTACAGACTATAACTCCATGTGAAGAATAATGTGGAAAATAATTCTTATGCTTTTACATAATTTTAACTACTTTGCTTTTTTAATTTAAAAAAAGAGAAAATTGGGAGAGAGTGGGGGATTGCACAACATGTAGATGTGAAAACAGTGGCGTTAACTGCTTGCTTCATGCCATCTTATGTATAAATGTATGTAACACCTAGCAATTCTGATTTGTACTGTATAGTACATATTGCTTTTCTTCCTTTTTTTTATGTATGGATAAAATAATAAGGGCTTGAGAATTCCATTTAGAAATACTTTGCTCTTTATATTTCTGTGGTATTGGAGTCTTTTGAGGGCAAGCTGTCATGCAGGTCATAATATTCTTTTAAAGTATGTACTTGTCTCAACATATGGTACTTTGTCTAATAGCAACAGCAAGAATTAGTCTGCTGATTCTTAGTAAGAGCTAGTACAGTTCAAAAGGACCATGTAGACATGTTCATAATTTTATACTTGAGTTGATACCTAGCCTTTCAAACTAGATGCTCAATTATCTTCACTTGAAAATGGGAATGCTTTATGCCACTTGAGGCTGGTCTCTAATAATGGTAGGAATTTAGAGGCTGTAGAACAAACTGAATTAGTATAAAAATTCAGGAGATTGTTGCTGCTTTAAAGATCAACTGTGATAGTTTTCTTTTTGAACTGTATAAGATTGTTTTACTTATATTTTTTCTATGAAGGACTGATGCTGAGTTAAGAAAGACTCTAGAAGAGTTGTCCGAAAAGCTCACTGAATCCCAAAGACAAGAAATGGTGAGTGTGGCTAACATAAAAAGATGATTTATGTTAGTAATTAAAGCAGGATGTGAGTCTCTAGTTTAATGTGACTGCATCAGTACCTCACGTAAGTATGCATATCTGAAGATGGTCTTATCCGGGCTACTATAGATTGTTTTAATGAAATCATCAAGATGAGTGTTGTATTTCATAAATAGGTATATTTTTACTTGTTCAAAATAAAATGGAATGTTTTACAAGTGTGGATCTGATGAATGTGTCGGTTTCAAAATTCAGTCCTGGAGACAGCTGCTTTTTAACTTGAACCTTGGTTTGAATACTATCGTACTTGTTGAAGATACCTTTTGTAAGATACAAGCTTTGACACCTGAAGATGGTGAATAATTTTGCTTCTTCTTTCTTCTTCTGTCCTTTTCAATCCTTTTATCATCTGTGCAGCATAAAGGGAGGAGTCTCTTTGGGCTGCACTCTTATCTGACCTCTTTGTGACAAATGAAACAAAAGGAGGCAGGACGGATATGATGATTTCTGTTGCCTTTTATATGCTGAAAGCAGGTTAACTTCAGCCTGTGTCACTTACATCTGAAAGAAATCTGTTGTTCAGAGGGAAGTCAGAGTATTGCTGTAGGAACAAAAGCAGAAAGTCCTGTATGCACTTCTGGATGCATTATGCTTTATGTAGGTGTCAGTGGGGCGTCAATAGCAATGCTGACTCTTCAGAGCAAGTGTATGTCCTTATTTTCCCATAGGTTACTCATCGTGAACTGGTACTAAATGCTCTGTCAAGCATTTAGTGGTGTGTTTGTCACTGATAACAATATTGTTGTCACAGACCACTGCTGACACCAACAGACTTCGTTATTATACTTGTGTAAGTTGTCTACTCTAGATGTGAAATGGGTCTCACATGGAGTTAATGTGGTTACGGTTCCTCAGAGAACCAGGATTATTTTCAGATAAGGAACTGTCCAGAAGATCTGATGCAGAGATTCTTGGCATGGCACAGGTGACTTGTGAAAATGTTTATTGCACATTATCATTCATTTGCCATGAGAGCAAGAAGTTTAACAATATTTTTTTTTTAAGTTGAAGAAGTTTGCTTTTTTTTGTGATTTTGGTACTTTTTTTTTCTTCAAGTCTGCATTGATGATAAAATAGGTCATAGGAAGAAAGGCAACACAAATCTAATGAAAGAGATTCCAGTTATCAGGGGTCGTGCATTAGAAACAACAGTGGAAAGCTTAAAAGCAGGAGAGAAATCCAACAAGTAGGATACTGGTTTTTTGCATCCATCTTGACCAAGGAGACTGTTGTCAGGTTCCAACATGGAAATACATGAGAAGACTGTCTCAAGTGTGCAAGGACCTGTGTTGAGAATTTTGCTGTTCTGTAGCATAGATGACAAAGAATTTGTTAAACGTGATGATGAGCAGCCTGATTTGTCATGGTATGATGATGCTAAATTTTTCAGAATGGGGAAGGTAAGTATACTGCATTCCAGGAAGATTTGTACCTAAGCACTGTTAGGACATGAATGTAACATGGAAGCTTTTCCAGAGAATGCAGAGGAAGTTTTTGGGCTTGTGCTGCTCTGCAAAAAACTTCTCTTTTATCCTGGCTACCTAAATCCTTGTGCAAGAACTTCCATGTTTTTCCTGTATTACGCTTTCTCACCACAGTGCCCCTCCAAAGTCCCATAAAACTTTTTCATCATTCTAACTTCACAACTACCTTTTGTTTTCTTATACTTGTTTTAGATTGCTAAATAGTCCAGTACTTGATTTCACACTAAATTCATGTTCAGCCAAAACAAAGGATTAAAGCCTGAGTCCTTCCTGTTTCCCTAAATGAGATATTTATAAGTTCACCTCTGTCTAGGACCTTATGTTCTTGAAACTCTTCACAAAAGCTAAATATATTTGACACCTCTGTACCACTGAAAGTTTCTTGGCCAATTTCAGCAGTTTTGGGGAGGCTAAGGAATGAGAGACACAAATGAAACACTGTATTTCCTAACTAATTATTCTTTATGAAGTAGGCTA
The DNA here is from genome assembly GCF_015220805.1 of Pogoniulus pusillus. Taxonomy (NCBI): domain Eukaryota; kingdom Metazoa; phylum Chordata; class Aves; order Piciformes; family Lybiidae; genus Pogoniulus; species Pogoniulus pusillus. The sequence continues at coordinate 44,198,985 of NC_087264.1, read as the reverse complement.
AAATTAGTGTTTATGAGGCTGCTTTTATTTAATCCTCTTGTTCAGGATTAGTGATAATTTAATGTTTCATAGTAAACATTTTGTTTCTGAAGAAATGTTAACCAGAATGGTACCTATTCTTTTATTCTAAACCAAGTAAGTAGTAGTTATTTCGTATGCCAGGTTCTCTTGTGCCTCCTTCTCCCCGCCAAAATCAACAAAAAAATGATGGGAAAAAGTGATTGCTTTAGGGAATCCATTTTTGCTCGTAGTGTAAGGTTTGTTCTTTGTTTACTGTATCTTTTGTTCTTTCATATATATCTGAAATAGTTTGTGAGGTTGAAAATTTGTTCTTTATGAAATGACTGATTACATGCATCAACAGAGACGTCAAGAATGATGATGAGTCATTTATAAGTGCATTGACGTTTCTCAGGGAGACAAAGGAGAAGAGGGGAAATTACTGAGAGTGTGCCAAGGAAGCTGGTTCTTGTTTAACCCCTTTATTGACACTGATTTGTGTCAACAACTTATGCTGCATGTTAGTAACCAGCAATGGGAATGTGAAATATGAGAGAGGGAGGCATGCTTGTCAAATGTTTTGAAATAATCTAGTATAGATCAGCTAAGAAACTTCACTGTCTTAAAAGCTAGTATTCTTAAAATCACTAGCAACTGATAGTGTTATTTTCCCTGCTACATAGTATCATTGGTTCTGCTACCTGGAATATCTTGTGATTTACTAGAAGTAGCATTAAGTAGCAGTTGTCAAAACTAATACAAATGCTGTTGCGATGCAGTCCTTAAGTTTTATACTTTACTTTCTAGTAATTAGTTATCCTGGATTATGACTGCAGCACTTTCATAAATCACATGAAAGAGCATGGTTTGACACAGTATGCTTTTTGAGGGTCTCCTGATGATTTTTAGAGAAAATAGAAAATACCAAATTGTAAGCTAACTATTGATCTGGCCATGCAAACTGATGTATTCTGCTTTAAAGCATAAGATTGTTTCATTCGTTAAACTTGATATAGCTGTGAAGCCTACAATACAAATGTATCCTTATTTATGTTTTTATTGCTACACTGCTCTTGCTCATATTACAATTTTCTATCTGTGCTGGTAGAAGTGTACTTAATGGTGAAAGTACAGATCAGAGCATGTTCCCCCTCCACTTGTTCCCCTCCGCTTTTAACAATACAGATTTAGTTTGCTGCCCACGAGAGGGTGCTGTCTGCTAGCATCTTGAAATGCAAAAGTAGAGCAGCTTTGGCATTGTAGTTTAATGCTGGATTATTCTGTCTGTAGTCCAAATTGCTTTGAAAGATAACTAGTGTTATTTGTATTAGTTTTTACATGGATTCACAAAATACTGAGTCTGAAAGCGGTGTAATTATCTAGTGCTATTACAGTCATTCTCATCTACTTAGCTCTTGTTTACTTTTCCAGATTTCAGAGTATGAATAAGACATACACTGGGCTGGTTTACAGACTGGAAAAGTGAAGGAAATTACTCTGGAAAAGTTAAATTTGCCTGTGGCAGAGAAGCTATTGCAGCTTCAGTTTAGGCCGGACCAAGCTTGGCATGGAGATATTTAGTACTTGGGTAGAATGACCACTTTAGGTATAAGTATGTTTTTCTCTAAAGAGGGTCAGTTACCTGCTTGAACACTTCTGGAGTACTAATTGCTGTAGATCCAGTTATTTTCTATACTAATCTAAATCTTATAAATTAAAGTTGTGACCATTACTACAAGAAGGACATTGAGTTGCTGGAGTGTTTCCAGAGAAGGGCAACCAAGCTGGTGAAAGGTCTGGAGAATGAGACTTATGAGGAGCAACTGAGGGAACTCTGATTGTTTAGTCTAGAGGAGAATAGGCTGAGGGGAAGTGACCTTAGAGGTTGCAATGAGAGGTGGATGTTGGTCTCTTCTCCCTAGTATCAAGTGATATAACAAGAGGAAATGGCCTTGAGTTGCACCAGGGTAGGTTTAGATAGGCTATTATGAGAAATTTCTTTATAGAAAGAGTGGTCAGACATTGCAATGTGTTGTCCAGGGAGCTGGTGGAGTCACCATCCCTAGAGGTGTTCAAAAAATGTGTACACATAGCACTTTGTGATATGGTTTTATGGCCACGATGGTGTTAGTTCCACAGTTGGATTTGATGGTCTTAGAGGTCTTTTCCAACTGAAACACTTCTGTGATTCTTCCTGCCCCATATTCTACTTAAGATGCATTAATTTCCTGCAAGGTGTTTGTTCTTTCACTTTGAAGGTATCAGAACGGGTGGAGAGAAGATTACAGGAAATAGAACAAGAGATGCATGCTGAAAGACAGCTTGTAGAAAGGCGCCAGGACCAACTGGGGCACATGTCTCTTCAGTTACAAGAGGTAAGCAAAGAGAAACTTCTTTGTTCTGGATTAAGTTAGGAATGTATCACAGTATTATTAGGATTGGAAGAGACCTCACAGATCAAGTCCAACCCTTTACCACAGAACTCAAGGCTAAACCATGGCACCAAGTGCCACGTCCAGTCTTGCCTTGAACAGCCCCAGGGACGGCGACTCCACCACCTCCCCGGGCAGCCCATTCCAGTATACAATCACTCTCTCAGTGAAGAACTTTCTCCTCACCTCGAGCCTAAATCTCCCCTGGCGTAGCTTGAGGCTGTGTCCTCTCGTTCTGGTGCTGGCCACCTGAGAGAAGAGAGCAACCTCCTCCTGGCCACAACCACCCTTCAGGTAGTTGTAGACAGCAATGAGGTCACCCCTGATTTGTAACCTTGTATCTGTCCAACTTTTAAAAGTCCTTTTATCTTTTGCTTATATCTTTAACTGTATCAATGCAGAATTGCTTGCTTTGGTGACCAGACAACTACAGATTCTGTTCTTCATGATACTGTCTTGTCTATGTTTAGACTATTTTTGGTAATGGGCATAAATGTTCTTTAAAAGAACTTCACTCTCTTTGCCCTCCCTCAGACATCAGTCAAACAAAAGCAAGGGATTAGCTAACATGTCTTAATTAAAACACTTTGTTTCCTAAAATGTAAAATTTGCTTGCAGTGAGCAGTTTATTATTAATTTAGTTCAACTAGGAATCAAATGCAGTTTAGTGCCCATACATCTCTACATTGCTTTGCAAACAGCTTCATTCAACAGTAATCCAACAAAGCATAAAATACTGTTTAGGAGACAAATGCAAATGTTTATGTTATAAATTAAAACTGGAGACAGCTAGTAGCTTTTTTATGGTTGTTTTAGGAAACGTGCAAAAAATACACCTCTTGTTTCTGGTCTTACCTGTTACTTAGAAAATCTGTGTCTTAACATAACGTTACTGTTTATTTCACTTCCTTTAAGATTTGTAATGTTACCTCTAATGTCATGTAGCTATGCAATAGAATACTGTAGTAGAGTAGAAAGGTGCTGTTGTTATTCTCACCGTTAATATTAATGACAATATACATGCTTTTTGGGAAGCAGCTGTTTTATGCTGTGCAGTGATATTGAGGAACCTTAATTTAGATCAACAGTTTGTATTTCATGTAAGGCTAAAGACTCCTCAAAGAAGAGGTAATATTTATGAAGATAAGATGCTCTTTTGATGTAGATAAGAACTAAAAAGTAATGTTTATCAAAATGCTTGTGGTGCTTCTGGTGGAATTTCATAAAAAGGTATTGTTTAATTTTCCCCACTATTGATGTCCCTGTGGGTGAAAAGAGCTTGAGTGTTTTATTGCGGTTTTAATTACTCTTTTATATGCCTGTGTCTGTTTCTAGATTCTTTGGTTGTGCCTTCAGTGTGGTAAAGGAATGTTTAATGAAGTAATTTGGTGTAATTTGATAGTGTTATCTGTGGATGGGAACATTTTTTTTCATCTTTTTGAAGGGATAATGACTTGCATCTGTCAAGATATGTTGACACTGGTTTCCTTAGAAGGAAAACTTGTATTCAGGTGAATGAATTCAAATCCATTTTGAAGGCTTTCAAATGATTGCCAATGTGTTTTGAGCCCTCAAGCTGGACAAATTTTTTTTCCTAGTAGCTAATCTTTTGAAGTTCACACAAAATGAATATGAAATACTAAATACACCCCCAAAATGCCATTCCCCTAAGCCACCCATCCTTTTTCTTCTGCATTCTATTTTGTTCCATATATATTTTTGTAAATTATTTTTCCTGATTAGCCACTTTTTTCTTTTTTTTTTTTTTTGTTTGGACACTACTGTTCAAAACTTTGAAATCCTCATTCTTAGTTTATAGGAAAGCTCAACATCTATTGGTCTGTTTGGTAACCTTTTACCAATAGGGATTTTCTCAACCCAAGATTCAGAGCCAGTGCTGACTGGAACAGGCTTATTCCACATTTGCAGCTGCTTCTGCTTGGAGGAGAATCACATTTCTTAACATTATCTTCACTCTCAAGCAAATCTCTCCAAATCATCCTTCTGGGTGGCTTTTCTCAATCATGACTTTGGATTTTTTGTACTGGAGTCTTGTCACTGTATTTTGAAATCCTAATAAAATGTACATTGTACCCTCTTGTAATTACTTACGGATTTGTTAGGAGCTTCTAACCTTTAATGTGAAATAGAACATGGTAGTGCCAGATGACAAGTATAGAAGGAAGCTTCTTTCAGTAAACATGAGGCAATTTTTCTTTGACAGACCACAGAAGAATATGGAGACAGTATCACCCTTGAAACACTGACTTTCATGACACTGTCAGTAGCAACAAAGAGTATGTTCTTGTAGAATCATAGAATCCTCTGGCTAATTCTCTTATAGCTACCTTAACAGCTTTGAGAATATCTTTGTGATGGAATTTCAACTTCCTACATGACAGAAATGTTTAAATTCCAATACTGCTAGGGGCCTTAGATCTCAGACCCTTATTATAAGGTTCATTTGAACTGTCCTATTTTCCTTCCTTGTTGAAATTTCATGTCCTTCTCTAGGTATAAAATGGTCTGACTTCTGGATGGTAGTTATCAGGAATTGTTAAACATTTCTGGAACACTTAGCATATGTCTTTAGCTCTCACATGGGCAAATTGGACCATTTTGCATCCTACATTTGAAAAAAAAAAAGATTTATTTTTGAGACCAAAAACTGTTTGGATCCTGTCCACACTGCCTCTCTGTGTACTGTTTTCCTTAGAGCCTGCTGTGTGGCAAAACTTTGTGAAGAAAATTACTTTATGGAATATAAATTACAGAAGAAATGGGAATATGAGAATACCCAAGGAGGCAAATAGTTTAGAACTGATCTAATCTCAAATTAAAAACAAACATGAAAAAATGACAACACAAAACAGCCTGGAAATTTGGTGCAGCAGATTGGAGTTTTTGAGCTTGCCTTTTCTTTTATTTTCTATGTTTTTTTCTGTTGTATATGGAGTTACAGATGAATAGATTCAGTATGGCAAACCAAGCAGAATAAATAAGGTCATTTCTGATTATGAGATATTTAAAAGTTGTGAATGTGAGTAGTTAAAAAAGGCTGTGATTGCAACAATGTATTTTCAAGATTACTTGTCTGTATTTTCATTACTTGCATCAGTTTAATTGTTTGTCTTTTGGTGAGCTATGTTTTCACCTTTTTGTGCTATAAATAAAACTAAATTTGACTTTAAAGATCTTAGAGCAAAGTTGTTAGGAAAACTCAATATTTCTATACCTTTTTTTCTGTCTGTTTGCTTGATTAAATCTCCTATATTCTAAGCAAACAGTTTCAGCAAAGTGTACAATGTAATTTTTTGGTATTTACTTTTCAGGAAAGTGCAGTGCCTGTAACTGACCACTACTTGTCAGTATTTTACTGCCTTAAGAGAATATTCTTTCTCCATCTCAATTATTAAATGGTGATTTGAATCTGACTCTGTCCTGGAACATAAGCAAGTCTCATACGTATCTGTCACTGAAATATCCAGACTGTGTGTAAATGCCTGGCAGGTTATGTTTAGGTAGCATACTCAAAACTGTGCTAGCTGCTAATGTAGTTGGTTAGAGAGAATTTTCACTCAGATTAGGAACATAGTCTTATAAATTGGTAGGGGTTGGAAAGGACCTCTGGAGATCATCTAGTCCAAACCCTTTGCTAAAGAAGAATCACCTAGGTCAAGTAACATAGGAATGCATCCACATGGGTCTTGAGAGTCTGTAGAGAAGTAGACTTCACAACCTCTCTGGGCAACCTGTACCCTCACAGTAAAGAAGTTTTTCCTCATGTGGAGGTGGAACTTCCTGTGCTTTAGATTGTATGCATTGCCTCTTGTGCTGTCACAGGGAACCACTGAAAAGACTGGCTCCTTGACACCCACTCTTCCTATATTTGTAAGTATTAGTAAGATAATTTCGCAGTCTTCTCTTCTCCATACTAGGATGTGGTACATTTTTACTTTATTTTAAATAGCATGGAGCCAGAGTGGTCTGCTAGTGTATTTCTACTAGTATGACTATAATTCAGTGATCAGTTTTGCTCTGAAAGAGCAAATTTCAGTTTGTGGTCAGTGCATTACTTTCAAATAATCTGGTTTTATTTAAAAACCAAAAGCAAACAAACCCCAAACCCTAAGAAAAGTTAGTACAGTTGAGTTGCAGGAAAAGTCATGATTTTCTGTTGGAAGGTTTTCATAAGTTGGAAGGATTGAAAGCTGTTGTTACAGAAGCCTCCTCATAGTTTTCCCCCTTATATAAGAAAAAATGTCTGTCTAGCCAAGGCATCTTCTATTTGAGGTTCTGGATTTTGATGTGTTGTCTGTGAACCAGATGTGTTGAGCTGGAGTATACCAGATGTGTTAATATTCTAATACTGTCTTATGCTCACAAGCTGTAAAGATTTACTCTTCTGGGTCAAATCAAAAGCTCATCTAGCCTGTTAAGGACATGATCCTGTTTCTGACCATCTGGGTCAGAGTCTGATGTCTCATTGGTCCAACCCGAAACCATGCTGTGTTCTCTTGCGGACGCCTCCATGCCTGCCCTCCTCAAGGCCTTGTCAACCTCCTTATCATAGAATCAACCAGGTTGGAAGAGACCTCCAAGATCATCCAGTCCAACCTATCACCCAGCCCTATCCAGTCAACTAGACCATGGCACTAAGTGCCTCATCCAGTCTTTTCTTGAAGAGCCTCAGGGACGGTGCCTCCTCCTGGCCATTCTGGACATTAATACTTTCAAGAGAAAGCTCTCAATGGGGAAATCCTTCCTACTGTACTGCAGCAGACCAACAGTCACACCTAACCTGAGAGTGCTCTCAATCCCTGTGTTGAGGTCATTGATAAAGATACTAAATAGGAGTGGTCTCAGCACTGAGCCCTGGGGAGCACCACTTGTGACTGCTGCAGAGTGTACACCATCCAGGCCTAGGACAGAGAGTTTCTTCAGGAGAATGCTGTGAGGAGTCCATGTTTACCTGGACTGTACTGAAGTCCAGGTAAACAACATCCACAAATATACATTTGTAGTATAAGTGATAGAAAAGACCTTTAATCTGAAGTTATTGCTAACTACCATTCAGTGATGCTGATAAATTGAAATGGAATGATAATTTCTATGGTTTCTTCTGGGAATTAAGATGTATTAATGCAAAAAGTTATTTTCTGCCTTCAGTAAAGGACATCTTTGAAAATTTTCCAAAATTTCCTAATTCCAGTCCACCTTTAGCATTTTCCTTATGATGCTTATATTTCTAACAAAATCTGCACATGTTTTTGGGGCTAAAATATACATCTGGTCCTAAAAATAAGATTGGCATACAGTTGACTGTGTATAATAGGGCTTCTGATTGTGCTAGTAAAAAGCTTGATTTGAGTTAGTACCCATCCTATATGCCTAGTTGTCCCAGGTTGGGAGCTATGGGGTTAAAAAAGAAATCCTCTAGGGATTAGAAGGTTGTTGTTCAATCTCATAACTCTGCTATCTCTTCACAGTATCATCAGGGTTGGAAAAGACCTCACAGATCATCAAGTCCAACCCATCACCACAGAGCTCAAGGCTAGACCATGGCACCAAGTGCCATGTCCAACCTTGCCTTAAAGTGCCCCAGGGACGGCGACTCCACCACCTCCCCGGGCAGCCCATTCCAGTGTCCAATGACTCTCTCAGTGAAGAACTTTCTCCTCACCTCCAGCCTAAATCTCCCCTGGCGCAGCCTGAGGCTGTGTCCTCTTGTTCTGGTGCTGGCCACCTGAGAGAAGAGAGCAACCTCCTCCTGGCCACAACCACCCTTCAGGTAGTTGTAGACAGCAATAAGGTCACCCCTGAGCCTCCTCTTCTCCAGGCTAAACAATCCCAGCTCCCTCAGCCTCTCCTCGTAGGGCTTGTGCTCAAGGCACACCAGCCTCATCGCCCTTCTCTGGACACGCTCAAGCATCTCAATGTCCCTTTTAAACTGGGGAGCCCAGAACTGAACACAGTACTCAAGGTGTGGTCTAACCAGTGCAGAGTACAGGGGCAGAATGACCTCCCTGCTCCTGCTGACCACACCATTCCTGATGCAGGCCAGGATGCCACTGGCTCTCTTGGCCACCTGGGCACACTGCTGGCTCATGTTCAGGTGGGTATCAATCAGCACCCCCAGATCCCTCTCTGTCTGGCTGCTCTCCAGCCACTCCGACCCCAGCCTGTATCTCTGCATGGGGTTGTTGTGGCCAAAGTGCAGCACCCTGCACTTGGAGCTATTGAACCCCATCCCACTGGACTCTGCCCATCTGTCCAGGCGGTCAAGGTCCCGCTGCAGGGCCCTTTATAAACTTATTCTACTTTCCTCTTCCTCCAGCCCTGTGTCGGGACAAACATGTAAGCAGTAGGCCTGTTTTGGGGGCCTCCAGAGGCTTGTGCTTAGGCCTCTTTGATGGCGGAGGTGTTAAAAGGGGAGGATTGGAGCACTGGGGATTATAGATTTAGTTTTGGATTGGGCAAAAATTCAAGGGGATAGCCATGGATGCTGTATCTGTTTTGTAACTACCTGAGGGGTGGTTGTGGCCAGGAGGAGGTTGCTCTCTTTTCTCAGGTGGCCAGCACCAGAACGAGAGGACACAGCCTCAGGCTGCGCCAGGGGAGATTTAGGCTTGAGGTGAGGAGAAAGTTCTTCACTGAGAGAGTCATTGGACACTGGAATGGGCTGCCTGGGGAGGTGGTGGAGTCGCCGTCCCTGGGGCTGTTGAAGGCAGGATTGGACGTGGCACTTGGTGCCATGGTCTAGCCTTGAGCTCTGTGGTAAAGGGTTGGACTTGATGATCTATGAGGTCTCTTCCAACCTTGGTGATACTGTGATACTGTAATTTCTGTATGTCTCCAAGTACAATTCTGTTTTTTTTTCTCCAACTGATTTGAGAGCTTCATTCTGTCATCTCTCCAAAAAAATCCACACTAGTGGGCTATTCTGAACTGGTATTTGTAGTCCTTAAAATAACCCCAACCAAACAAGCCACTTGTGCAACAATGACATGGGCTGAACAGTGTTGTCCCTAGAGCCTTTTTGAGTATAATTGGGGTGTGTCATGTCTGTATGCAGTTTTGGGTTGTATGTTTTACTGGAGCAATAGATTTGAATCTGTTCTGAGTTCTTAAAGAACTATCTTAAATATGTCACAGTTTTAGAGTATCTGATCATGAGTCAGTAAGATTAAAAGGATAATTCTTGATGTTGTATGATATTTTCAGTGGAATATCTACAGTAAATGTTTTCTACAATCTCAGATTTTAGTGTAAACTGTTGAAGCAACAGAGTAGGCCAAACTACACTGACACCATTATGTTCCCTGAAGTAAAGATGTAAGACTGTGATAAGTATATAAATTCACTTAATTTCTTCACAAAACTACATTTAAAGGTGAAACTTCAAAGCTGAATGCCTGGTTTCACTGAGGCTGATGAGTATTTTGCCTTCTGTTTTCATACAATGAAATTCTTCACCCTGAGAATGGTGAGGCACTGAAACAGGTTGCTTGGAGAAGTTGCAGAGAATCCAACTCTGGAAGCTTTCAAAGCCAGGTTGTATGGAATTTGAGCAACTTAGCATAGTAGGTGTCCTTGCCCATGACAGGAGAATTGGAATTAGATGATCTTTAATGTTCCAGCTCAAGCTATTGCATGATTCTATGAAATCATTCCCCAGGATACAGTGAGGAGAAAATGTTCAAAAACTTAATGAAATTACAAATTTCAAGGATATTGTTTAAGGTGATATTCCTTTTCAAAAGTGAAATAAAAGAGCTGCTCAGGAAGAATAGACTGGCAAAAAGACAGTTCTTTCTGGACAGGTTATGCTTTCATCTGGTCAGATTCTGTCAGTATGGCTAGTGATCTTGCTCAACTAGTATTTCTAGGTGATGTTTAAGATGAATCTGTGACATTGTTATGGTTTGAGATATCCAGTCTTGGATTGTGTATGTTGCAAACTGTGTGTCATTAATGTCTGTGATGTCTAAACTGTTCCTTTGCCAGCAATTGGCTGTGTTCTGCAAATAGTGTTGGTGTGCAGAGAGAAAAGATTTTGGAACTGTCACTGGAAGCAGTTTTATTTTTCTAAGAACCTTTAGGAAATGTACCTCAGTGTAGATACTTTGGTTCAGAGAGAGACAGGGAAAGTCCCCATCAATTTCTTATTCTATTTCTAAAGTAATGCACGTTGATGTCAGTAACAATTCTGTGCTAATACTGTGATTCTAAACATCTGTCCAGATTCAGATAAAAATAACTTTCTTTTCTTTTTTTGTTTCCTTCACACCCTTATGCTGTTGTTTTTCTTACTGCAGTGTATTGTATTTCATATCATGGATATTTCACATTAGAGAATATATTTTTTTCAGCTGATATATTAACATCTTGTCTCTGGAGCCTCTTAGACCTTCCTTTCTAAGTGTTTTGGGTCAACCTTGAGTGTCTGGAGTTGTATACGTTGGAAAGGTGTTAGTGCTAGATTTGACTTTGCATTTGGCCTTGCTCTGCATGCGTTTATATATGCACAGGCTTACATTTTTTTCTTCGTAACAGTGCACGTTCACTCCTTATGGAAATATTCGGCATAGACAGAAAGCATTTGTCTAGATTTTCTTTATTAAATATACCAGCAGATTCTTTCATTTACAAATAAGACTTCTGTAACTTTTATAATGAAGTTAATGATTGACTTTTTTTCCTCTAAAGGCTTTAAGGAAGCAAGGTGCTAAAGCAGATGAAACAGAACTACTCATGAAAAATAAACTTGTGAGATATCAAAATGAAAAGAACCAAGTAAGACTTTCTTGTTTGGTATTAAATAAGTGTATAATGTCATATGCTACAGTGTATGCTTCCTTTTTCAGAGATACCAGCAGGATAAAAGTTTCTTTAAGATAAGAGTGGGTTGTTTGCTTCTTTTTTTTCATCAGCGGTCATGTGAAGGAAAGACAGAAGTTCTGTATAGCTATGTTGAAAGCTCTTTACTTCTGACAACTCTTCCATCCTCCTAGGTTGGGCAAGTTTATAATTTGAGGATTCTCCTTGATTTCTTTCTCTGATTTATCTCTGAATTTATCTATAGTCTACTGTTGCTTATTTGCAGCAGCTCAAATATGCAGCTCTTCTTCATCCCTGCAACTAATGCACGCTGGTTATTTTGCATCGTGGTTACTATTCGATACTCTTATGGAACTGCCTGTTGCCATAGTGCTTTCTTCCTCTGCATTGAAAACAAGTTTTCATATATTTCTGTTCTGAGAGGGTGCTAGGGCTATGTTACATTTTTTCTAGATTTTTTTCCTCTTGCATAGTTTAGCATTTTTGTCAGTACTTTTGAAGTTATACCACTTTATGCTAAACTATTTAGCGGTTTATGTTTTCTCTCTCCAGTCCATTAATACTTGTCCTATTTACTTTGCCCATTTGCAAAGAAATAGCTATCACTACAATAACGATTTCTGCTGTTAAAACCTGTATTTATTTCCATGTGAATCGTTGATCTTTGAGCTACTTATGGTCGAAATCAGAAAATACTTCTTAGAATTTGTTTTCTGTTTTTTTTGTTGGCTTGCTTGTTTTTTTTAATGGTGTCAGTTTGAATATTTCTGATTAAACATGTTTTTATTCCCTTAACATTGTATGTCTCAAATCCAGGAATGGTGTTTTTGAAGCTTTAAAAGAGAGTTGTAACTCAGTAAAAAATTGCTTTTGTGCTATTTCATCTAGGATTACATATACCACTTCGTATTTTCATATGATATAGAGTATTGTACAAAAATTACAGAATGCAAGTTAAATTCTGATTATATAATTAAGTACAGCAGAGATGTAGTACAAATGAAAGTCTGCTTAAAATTTTGGACAAATAAGAATGTTGTATATATTATATCTCCTTTTAAATGGATAGTTTTATCTATTAATTTGTGCCAGGATTAAATAGTTAAAATATACTTTTGTACTGTGATGCATACATTGCTTTTCTTTCTTCATCATCTTCTATAATGACAGCTTGAGAAGGAATTGGAGCAGTCCCAGAAAAAGTTGAATGAATCTGAAAGCAGTAGAGAAGCTCTTTTGCGTCAGGTAACTGCTTCAGTATGATGAAAACCGTGAGGTTTTCATACCAGATTATGTCTGAGTCTTTTTGCTTACTCGTCCTATCTGACCTTCTCTTAATATTATTTTCTAAGGGAAAAAGGAAATACAGAAAGACAAGCTTGAGTTTAAAATATGTGGATTGATATGTCATCATACTTTTTCTGCTATATATATTCATATATAATTAAAGTAGTGGTAATAGTTATGGCACTTTTAAAGTCCCTTAACACATTATTTCTAAGTGCCCTTCATTGTCTTCTTTAGAACTACTTGTATATTAGTAATTACTGCTGATAAACTGGTGACCTAGAAGTGTTATGTTGTGTAACAATGTGTCAGTAGTATATAAACCCCAAATATCTGAAAAACTTTAAGCAGTATTTAAATCTACAAGTTTCAGCATCTTGCATTATAGTTTTAGAAATGTGTCCTTTCTCATAACCATGTCTAATCCTTTCAGAGGAGCTAGGAAAAAAAATATATAAATATTGACTGAAAAACATATATAAATACATAATAGCAGCCTTCTAGTACCTGAAGGGAGCTTTCAGGAAGGCTGGAGTGGCACTGTTTACAAAGGCCTGCAGTGAAAGGATATGGGGCAATGGTTTTAGAGTAGAGTTAGATTGGAGGAACAAGTTCTTTACTGTGAGAGTTGTAGAACACAGGAACACGTTTCCCAGGGAGGTAGTTGAGTTCTCATGCCTGGAGATATTCAGTGTCAGGCTTGACAAGGCTCTGGGTAACCTGATCTATCACAGTATCACCAAGGTTGGAAGAGACCTCACAGATCATCAAGTTCAACCCTTTACCACAGAGCTCAAGGCTAGACCATGGCACCAAGTGCCACGTCCAGTCTTGCCTTGAACAGCTCCAGGGACGGCGACTCCACCACCTCCTCGGATCTAGTTGGGTATGTCCCTGCTTACTGCAGGGTGTTTGGACTAGATGACCTTTAGAGATCCCTTCCACACAAACCATTCTATGATTGTGTTTAGGGAGGGAGCAGTTGACATCCTGATCTGTTAGCATTATTTTTTTTGTGTATTTGGCAGAAGTTTGAGTTGCTTGCGTTACTGTTTTGAATCTAACTCATTGTGCATGGAATAAAGTACTATACCACATAAGGATAATGTGGTATAGTACTTTCCTTCAATTCAATTACTGCATGTCATGTTTCCTTTATTTTCCTGTACAAAAGTCATCTTTAAGTGCTAGACTGTATATCACAGAAAGGAAAAATGTATAAAAAACCCTTTTGTTTCTTAAGAATAAGTACATTGTATTTTTAATGAGTAGAATTTAAATAAAATATATTGCTTATTATATAGGTATTTTCATAGAATCATAGAATCAACCAGGTTGGAAGAGACCTCCAAGATCATCCAGTCCAACCTATCACCCAGCCCTAACCAATCAACTAGACCATGGCACTAAGTGCCTCATCCAGTCTTTTCTTGAAGACCCCCAGGGATGGTGCCTCCACCACCTCCCTGGGCAGCCCATTCCAATGGGCAATCACTCTCTCTGTGAAGAACTTCTTCCTAATATCCAGCCTATACCTCCCCTGGCACAACTTGAGACTGTGTCCCCTTGTTCTATTGCTGGTTGCCCAGGAGAAGTATATAAAGACAGTTGCCAGCATTTTGTTTCATCTAAAAAAATTAATGCTTGTCTACAGTCAATAACTAAAATGTTTCCTTTAGTTTTGAATAATTACTTTATGGCCTATAATAAGGAAGTAATTTATCTTTTTGCTTACCATCTGCAGTGCTCTTGAGATTTATTTACAAATATTTCTTGTGTATTTGTTTTTTGTATCATTGAATTAAAGTACTCTATTTAGTCTTTTGTTGTTTTTCACAAGCATTTGATACCTGTACATGCATTTTAGATTGAAGATCTTCGTTCCAAACTTTTGAGAGTAGAAGACGACCGTTTAGAGTTGCAGCATCAGATTTCACACGTTGCTGCACGCTGCCAGAGCTACCAGGATGTACAAGATGATGACAGGAGAATTAGAATAGGTATAATTCTCTTTTTCTTTTTTTCACTAGAAGCCTGCAAATTAGTTAGCCTGAACATAAATTTTGCCTTTGAGTTTCAGTCTGATTCTTCTACTATATCAATGAATCTCCCTTACTTAAGGTTCTGACACCTGAACATTAAGTTATACATATCAATGAGGGTTAAATTTTAGGATAAAATATCAAGAATTGCATGGTGAAAACAAATGAATATTGTTAGAGACAATTTCAGTGAAATGTGTAGTGTTTTTGAGAAGAAAAACGTTTGCAATATTTAAAAACAACTTTTCTGAAATGTTACATTTCAGTCTCTCTGCAGTTTAAATTCTGTCATCTTGAAGATTGTAGCAAAAGTTAATGACACTGATGAATTTCTGGTAGATTTTTAAAGGGGTAATAACATGTTCCAGAGAGGTGAAGAAAAGTTCCCACTATGATGTAGCTAGACCTCTGTTTGCACTTTGTTAGAATTTTTGACTGGAATGGTAGTATCTAGAATGAAAATGCTTGAAGCCATTTCAAGGTGTAATAGCATATTAAATTACTGCTTTAGTGAGGCTTTTAATTTTTAGTTATCTCTCTGAATTTAAACTTTTCAAACATAATCAAAAAGACATTGGAGAAAGTCTTTATCTTTCTCCTTGTTAACACTGAAATGTATTCCTCAAGATAACAACAGAATGGTGACTCCGAGTTCAGTGTCTCTGAGCATTGAATTAATTAAGTTTGGTTAATGATTGATTTTTATATTTTTGTACTTCAGCTACTGAATTATTATCTGGATTGTTAAAACAGGACTCTGACTCCATGTTTTGCAAATGGCATACAGAGAGCTGGAAAACAGACAGATTTTGTTCATGTCTTAGCTTCAAAAATGCACGAAATAGCCATTTAATAGTGTTTTTTTCCCCAGTCTTATTAATGTATCTGATTAAAAGTGTATTTATTTGAAACAATATGCCTTTCATGTTAATGAAAGCCTGTTTTAATTTTTTCATTTCTATTATAAATCAGTACTATTGTGAAAATATGAAAAAAAACAAAAAGAAATCTACTGGAGATGTTATTTATTCAGCTGTCATCCTCGTTATTGTGTTATTTCTGTTTCTTCAAAGATGCATGGGAAGAATACAGATGAAGATTTTCTTTGCCTGTAGTAGTTGTTTATGACTAAAGAGTTGTGAATTTCTGGTTGGGAAATTTACAGCTTACTCTAAAGAATGTCTATTGTAGTTGTAGGATTCAGGCATAAAATTTACAGATACTGTGACTTCCAAACAAGGACTTATTACTCTGGTCATATAAACTCTTGGCCTTGAAATTTGAGGCTGAGTTCCATTAACACCAGAATTTCCCCAATGTTTCTTCTGACCTATTATTTTTTATTGGGTTTTGTTGTTCAGTTGGGGTGTTTTTTTTGAGGGGGGTGAAAGGGGGAATGAGAATGAAAAATCCCTGTAAAAAGACTGCAGAAACAAATGCTGTCACCTTCACTAAAAGGTTATGATACAGCTATAACCATTTTTCATAGAGGGTTTAGAGTAGTCTCAAGCAGAGAATAAAATTGCTGAAAGAGAAATGAGGAAAAAAAGCAATTTACCTTAAGTCTGTGTTTCTACTGGACCTGTTGTTCTGTTCTCACTGTTTTATAGTAGCTGAAAGATACGAGAGGGAGAAACAAGAACTGGAGAAGCATATTGTGGAGCTTAAAGCAAAACTTAATCACAATGCTGTAATGTCAGAGGTAGAAGAATTAAAGAGGTGCATAGAACAAAAGGATAGGGAGAAAGCGCAGCTTGTTATGCATATACAGGTAAGTAATAGTTTGTCTTTTCTCATTATTTCACATACATATGTAGATGAGTAAAATTTAGATTTTTGGATTCTCTATTCCATCATGCTTCAGAAATTAAGTTTAAACAAACTGTGATATCTTGTTCTATGTCATAGTAGAGTAACAAAGCCAGATCATAACAGCTTTTGGGTTTTTTTATATCATTAAGTGCAATATCATCATAATTCTGTGCTGATTTAAATCAAACTAAGACATCAAATTACATTTGGAAAAAAATGAAGTCTCAAGCTAAATTCCTACATGCTTTATGAAAACTGATTATTGAACAGGTTGAAAAATACCTAGAGTGTTTCTGTAAAGGGCAAAGCAAGCAAAACTCATTTCTTCATATCCATCAGCATTTCTGTTTTAGCTGACCGAAACAACTCCAGACTGACTGGAAGCATGCTGATGTTTTGCCATGTGGGGGTCTGAGAAATTCTAATCACTTTTATGACAGGAGTTAAAGGGATAAAAATGCATATTAACCCAAATTTTGAAAACTTTTTCATGTAGAACATGCCTTTTGAGAATCAGAATGATGATCTAATACTAATTTCCTACTCGGAAAATACTGATGGAAGAGTGCTCAGCTGGGGTCATTGTCATTGATCTGAGGTAGAAGTCTTCGACTTCCCTGATTACCTCAACAGAAAACACTTTGTACTTCTTATCTGCTTCCCACTGCCGTTGTCCTACAGAGGCTGCTACAGGAAAATAGCTAGTGTATTTTCCTTTTAATGAGACATCAAGAATGCAAGGATGTGAATTCCTAAACTTTTGTACTAACAAAGCATTTTGTCAAGCTCGCTCTAACAGCTGCTCATATCAGATAGTCTGATTCCCAGTTGGAATTGACCAGCCATGTTTGACTTCAGTGTAGTTTGGTTAGTGGGAAGGATGTGACTGCATTTGCCCCTGGTGATACTACAAATTTCTTTTGATTTATTTAAATCTCATTGTTTTCATCAATTTGAGTTGTGTATATTCAGTCTCTGAGAGTTGCCATAAATGCACAATATGATGTAAAATGGAGAGACTGACAAAGGTTGTAATCACATTTTTAAACTTGTGTTTAGAATTTAATTTCATCTTAATTCTTAAATTTAATAGAGAACATTTTTATTTCAGATGTTGTAGTTTACCAGAGGATGCTTCTACATCTGTCTTAATGATACTTTTCTGCATGGAACTATATAGATATGGAGCAAATTATACATAAATTATAAAGATGCAATACCCAAGTTTTTCCATAAACATTTTTAGTCTATTTGTGAAATTGATTTGCTAATTATTGCTCATCCTAATTAGGTCAAAGTAATCTTAAAGTATTGTCCAGCAAAGTGTAACAGCAGACAGTTTGTTAAAAATATTTCAGATTTTCTGAGGCCAAGTTAGTGATTTGTTTCTTTGAGATGAGAATTCTTTTGTAATATAAGTCTTCCAGTCCTATGAAGAGTGACAAGGCAGATGACACCAAACTGTGTGGTAGTGGCGACACACCAGAGGGATGAGGTGTCATCTATAGGGACCTGAACAGATGAGAGAGGTGGGCCCAGGTCAACATCATCAAGTTCAACAAGAGCAAGTGCAGGGTCCTGCACCTGGGACAGAACAATCCTCGCTATTAGTACACGCTGGAGTATGAGGTTTTAGAGAGCAGCCCTGTGGAAAGGTACTTGGGGGTGCTGATGGACGAGAAGCTGTACACGAGCAGATAGTGTGTGCTTGCAACCCAGAAGGCAAATGATATCCTGGGCTGCATCAAAAAAAGTGTGGCCGGGAGATCCAGAGGGATGATTCTGCCACTTTACTGTGCTCTTGTGTGACCTCACCTGGAGTTCTGCATCCAGTTTTGGATCCCTCATTATAGGAAGACCCTGGACCTGATGAAGTGGGTCCGGAGGAGGGCCACAGAAATGATCAGAGGCTTAGAGCACCTCTGCTATGAGGACAGGCTGAGGGAGCTGGGGTTGTTCAGTTTGGAAAGGAGGAGGTTCCGGGGAGACCTAATAGCAGTCTTCCACTACCTGAAGGAGGCCTACAGGAAGGATGGAGATAAGTTGTTTACAAAGGCCTGCAGTGACAGAATGAGGGGCAATGGGTTCAAGCTTGAGAAGACCAGATTTAGATAGAATGTTAGGAGCAAGTTCTCTACTATGAGGGTGGTGGAGCACTAGAAGAGTTTTCCCAGGAAGAGGGTTGAGGCCTCTTCCCTGGAGGCATTCAAGATGGGGCTTGATGGGGCCCTGGGTAACCTGGTCTAGTGGGAATGTCCCTGCTGACTGCAGTGGGGCTGGACTCAATGACCTCTAGGGGTCTCTTCCAGCCTGGACCATTCTGTGATCTTATTGTCATTAAAATGAATTTCATGGATTTTTCATCTCTAAAGTTGAACCTATTATCCAATTATTTTAATTGTATGAGCCAATTAATGTGGCTGAAAATCAGTAAGTAGCAGTTTTCTAAATGCAAATAAATATTCCTACAAAGTAAGAGAAATTTTATCCTTTACAGACAAACCCGTATTGCTATGTCACTGGAGTTCAAATGCTAAAATAATGCTACAGAAGCATTTTAGATGGACAGATACTGTTCACTTTGAGTAGTAGATTCTCTATCTAGGGTCTCTAAGTAGATTTTCTATCTAAAATGACCTATCAACCTGGAAGGAAAAAAGAACTTTTAGTGGTATCTTATATTGACATAAACTATTGCCTGTCAGAACAAGTTCAAGCTTGGAGAAATATGGAGAAGGCATCACTTCCAGAAACTAATTGTGTGCAGTGTAACTTTTACTGAATGAATAAGTACACTTAATGACTGATTGAATGTATGCATATTTGATTATTCAATTCACAAAATTTAGACTTGAATGAAAAATTTAAAGCTTCTGGATTAATACTCTGTGATAGTTAAACTATTGGCAAGAGATGCAGATCATATTGTGATTAATAAATTAAGATTTGAGTTTTGCATTCAGGAGAAGTAATTTGGTACATAATTTGGATGGCATTGTTGAAAACATTATCAATTATGAGCAGTGTGACTGCACAGTAGTCTCCAGTGACTGCATTCCTGTGATACAGGGCAAAGAAAAGGAGGGGGAAAAGCAACTCTAGATTC
Source organism: Pogoniulus pusillus (assembly GCF_015220805.1). Classification (NCBI taxonomy): domain Eukaryota; kingdom Metazoa; phylum Chordata; class Aves; order Piciformes; family Lybiidae; genus Pogoniulus; species Pogoniulus pusillus. The sequence continues at coordinate 44,179,465 of NC_087264.1, read as the reverse complement.
ACTTTAAATGACTAACATAATTAGTGTGCAGGGGGTGAAATGTGCCTTCTTCTATTATTTTCAGTATAGAACATTTACATAGAGCTGTGATATGTAAATTGTAGCAAATGAGTAATCCTCATTTGCATTTATTATGTCTATAAAAGTTTTTTCAGTTGCACTGAATACAACATGTGTTGTGTTTTTCTATACCTAGAATGAAACTTGTTTTGCAGCTAGTGATGAATTTATTTTTAAATTAGGTGTTGAAAGTGTGAGTCAAAAGCATGATATGGGAAGTCAAGCTGGCAGCTGGAAGTCCAATCTATATGAGTTACTGGAACAGTGACAGAGTCACATATTTTGTTCCTGTGTTGATCAGTTAACACTTTAGATAATTAACTAGGCTGTAACTGGAAAATACTTGCCTCTTTCTCTACCCCCAGTTTCTTATGAAAGTTGAAAGCTGGACTACTTCCTAGACTTGTGGATGTCCAGATTACTCAACTGTTCCTTAACCCAACCCTCATCAACCAGAGAAAACTCCTTTGTCATGCTTTCCTCTGGTGCTTCAGGTGTCAGGGGCTCCCAAGGAAAATATCCAGCAGTATAGAAAAAGAAGACGTTTAGTAACTGCTCCTTCTTTGTGCCCTCTGTCATCAAGGCACCCACCTCATTCAGCAGAGGGCCTATGTTGCCTCTGACATTAGCTTTTCCTGCAATGTATTTGAATAAGCCCTTTTTGTTATCCTTGACCTCCCTTGCAAGGTCGAGTTCCAACGAGGCCTTAGCCTTCCTATGTGTTTCCCTACACCCTCTGACAACAGCCTTGTACTCCTCCCAGGTGGCCAGCCCCTCCTTATGTGATCTGTTGACTTTGTTCTTCCACTTAAGTTTGCTTAGCAGCTCCTTAACCATGCAACATGACTGAAAGAAATTATACCTCATTTTAGAACATCTGTGGAAAGGTAAAATGTGGTATCCAACTGTATTTTAACAGGAGTTTTAACTTCTGCTACATCCAGAATGTAAATACTTACCTTTGAAGAAGTCTGGGTGCATTCCTGTGTGACCTGCACTAGGTTATGGTCCTGCTCTGGCAGAGGAGTTAGATTTGATGGTCTCCAGAAGTCCCTTCCAGCCCCTAACATCCTGTGATTATAATCTGTTTTCATTTGAAATGGTGCTCTTTTGATTAAAATTTTGCTAATTATAGCTTGTAAGGGTTTTTTGGTTGTTTATTTCCTTTAGGAACCAAGATGTTTTGGCAAGGTTAGACCTGCCTGTTTTCCCTGATAAGCTTGAAAATATATGGCTAAATAATAGTGAAGCAGAATATATGTCGAGTTTTTCTCATATAAAGAACTGTAAAGCAAGAAAGACTTTCCTGTTTTCATTTTGCCACCTTTGTAAGATTTATCCTCGATTATTCTGTGTTTATCTGTTGTTTTATTATCTATATCTGAGTTGTGTGTAGAGAGGAGATATTCTACAAGAGAGTAACTGAACATCCAGCATATAATTCTACTCCTCTTTTGCACCATGGCTACATGTAGCAAGCTGGGTAAGATGGTTCTTGTCTTTGACATCAGTCTTTCCTGTCTATTTTCTGGCAGTACCACGAGCTGTCACATGCAGGAATGCATGCTCAGTCTTCTTACCAGGACAGCAAATCCTATCCTGAAAAGACTGGTACCATTTATTGCTTTCCAGGCCATAACAGCCTAGTTTAGAGGGAATAAGAAAATAGAAACAACCTACAAACTCAGAAAGGAAAACAACAACTACAACAGCAACAAAACAACAGCGACAAAAACCTCAAAACAACCCCAAAAAACCCTAAACCAAACAAAACCAAACCAAATCCAAACCACCTGGAAAGACTTTTGTCTAAATAATCCTGTTAGGTACATCTATAAAGTTGCTTATTCTTTCCTAGGCAAAGTATTTTTCTCTTGTCCCTTCTGAATCATACCATGCATTTCAGACTACTTCTCCAATTTGTTTCAGTCATTCTGAAATGTAATCCTCTCAAGTATTTCCATCCCTTGGAGCTTGATAATATCTTGGAGACTATTAAATTTCTCTGAGTCATTAACAAAGATACTGAATGTATGAAAGCAGGCTCAAAATATAGAATACTAATGTGAAATTATGTGATGATCTTAATAAAATTCAGCTTTTCTAATGAAGCTTCAGTGAGTGATTTCTGAGTATGCCCTTGCAGAAGGTATAGGGAGAAGGTTTCCAGGTTTTATGAGAATGTCCTGTGAAATATAATCAGAAGCAAGCTAGGCAGAGCTTGTTAGTTTTTTATATGTGGTTTCAATTTCATTCAGTATTGAAAGGCCAGCTAATGTTGGCTTTAACATGCATGCTACATTTTCAAGCACTTTTGTTCTAGAAACATATACCAAACTTTTGTTTTCTCTGTATTCATCAGTGCTCTTTTTTGTCTTGTTGCTTCCATAAAAGCAACCAGCAGAAAAATGGGTAATAACTAACACATATAATATAGATTACATTTGTTGTGGAGGATGCTATTCCATCCTTGTAATTTTTCTTTCTTCTCTCATCTGTTTATGTTAATCTCCTTACACCTTACTATTTGCTTTATCCCATATTTCTAGTGTAGTGTGTAGTTTGGGATTGTGGAGAATGATTTATTCTCAAACTTAAAATATTTAAAAAAAAAAGACCAAACAGAAAAGGAATAAATGCAAAAAGTAAAATGTGTGATGGTGTAACTATGTATATCTTAAGCTGAAATTCATTACCATTGCAGAGAGGTGGATTCTCTGATCTAATAGGTCTTTCCCTAGTAGTCAAGGAGGTCTTTTATGCTATTAACAATTTGGATAGAACGTGACTGTATGTTGTTTGATGAGGTCTTCTGTCTCTTTACTGGTAGAATTTTCATATTTTGCTTTGATGATTCCAGGTGTTAACATCTGACCTGGAAAACAAGGAGAAGCAGCAGCGAAATATGCTGGACCAGCTAAAGGAAATACAGAGTTGCTACAAGGCTTGTGAGGATGGACGTAGGCAAATTGAACTCCAGTCTGCTGAATTAGCTCAACGGGTTGAAGAGAGTACCAAGGAAGCAGAACGATACCTCACTGAATTCAAGCATTCAGAAGCACTCAGGCTAGAGACTGAGAAAAAAAGAGAAGATTTCAAAGTGAGAGCACAAGAAACCCTCCGCCAGTGGAAACTGAAATGTAAGAAACTGGATCGTGAGGTGGAAAAACAAAACGAAACTATCAAACAACTAACAGACAAGAACACTCAGGTAATGTTTACTGCAGTATTTCTGTACCCTTTCCATTTGTTTTATAAATTAAGATAAGTGATTTGTTTATGCAAAGTGTAACTGAAACCTCTTTCCACCTCAAGGTCTGGACCAAATTTTCTGGTGAACCACAAAACAGCTAATAAGTGATCATGGTTCTTAGTTCTTATGAAGTTCCACATTCTTTTCTTATCTTGCATTTCTTCTCTTCACTCAAAACTTTCTTCTTGTAATGAATGTTGCTTTTAACTTATGTTTTCAATTAACAGCTTGGTTTTAGTTAATTTTAAAGGAAATAATGTGAAAAAAATCAAATTACATTCAAGTTCTGTTCTTGACGCACAGTTTTCAGTAACAACCTCATACATAAGCTTAGATGAGTGGACAGTGAGGTCAACTGAGAACTGACTGAATGGCAGAGGTCAGAGGGTGTCTGGTCAGAGACCTGTGGCTCATGATGCTCCTCAGGGGTTGGTACTGGGCCCATTCTTGTTCCACATCTTCATCAGTGACCTGGATGAAGAGATGGAGGGTACTCTCAACAAGCTTGATGACACCAGAAGGCTGTGCTGCCATTCAACAGGACCTGGACAGGCTGGAGAGTTGGGCAGCGGTGAACCTTGTACAATTCAACAAGGATAAGTATAGAGTCCTGGGCTGGGAAAGGAGTGACTCCATGCCTCAATACAGATTAGAATTTGACATGCTGGAAACCATCTCTGTGGAGAATAGCCTGGGAATGCTGGTGGGTAAGAAGTTCACCATGAGCCAGCAGCGTGCCCTCAAGACCAAGAAGGCCAGTGGTATTCTGGAATGCTTCAAGAAGAGTGTGGCCAGCAGTCAAGGGAGGTTCTCCTCCTCCTCTACACTGCACTCGTGAGGCCACACCTGGAATATTGTGTCCAGTTCTGGGCTCCCCAATATAAGAGGAACAGAGAACTGCTAGAGAGGGCTGACAGAGGGCCATGAGGATGGTGTGGAGATTGGGGCATCTCTGTGAGATGGAGAGTCTGAGAGACCTGGAAACATTTACCCTGAAAAGGAGAAGAATGAGAGGATCTGCATGAGGAGAAAATTGCAATGGTATTTTGTGTTCTCAATACAGAATTATAGACAGTTCCCATCTGAGGATATAATCAACCTAGATGCAGTATTTGTAATAAACTTTAGGGAACTGGATTAACATAATTTAACCAGCTTTGAAATATACAGATAATTAACATCTGAGAGAAAACTTTTCAACAATAAATGGCTGGCTGTTGTCTTTGCTTTCTGTCATAGGGCTTCAGAGAGTTGATATAATCAAATTCTGAACATTTGCCATTCGTAGCTTGCAACATTACGAGATGTTCGGAATATTTGCAGACATGGGTGGGCTGCAGAAAGAGTGTTTATATTTCATTGTTTTGGAGTTATTAGGATAATTTGAAGTCTGCCCTGTGTACTAATCCTTGATATTGGTTGACAGTGGAATCTCTAACATCTTGTGTTTTCTGGAATGTATTTTCTTCTAAGTATGGAATATAGAAAGCATAATCCCCCCACCAAAAAAAAAACCCTGCTGATCATTATCCTCTATCCTTGAAATATTATTTTTGTACTTTGATTTGCATTGCATTTTCTTCATGTAACTGGAAAGTGGCTTACTATTTTCAAACTGCACACCGTTAACAATTATTGCTTTTTTGTTATTGGTTGTTTCATGCATTTTTGTTATACCTATAAAGATGTGTATGGTGAATTCAATTAGTGGAAACAGGCAGTAAAATTCACTGTAAAAATTAGTTGTAGCCTATTTAAAGAATCCAGTTGTGTGATACATCAGGAAAACCTTGAACTATCCATTTGTATCATTCCTCTTTTGGCCTGTAGTAGAAGCTGTGTGTGACTTGTGAAAGATGTGTTGTAAATTCCTTCTTAATTTAAAGAGACTGTTAAGAAATTCAGTTATAACTTGAGATAAGTAAGAATCAGGAAGGGCATGTGTAATGTGAGTTTAATGAAGTGTAATATTTATTAATACATATGTACTTGCAGTGCAAATTTTTCCTGTCTTAGCACATTTTTCTAGGATTTTTTTTAACCTAAAATCTACCAGTGTTGGGAAAAAAAAAAGCCAACTCAACCCTTATGGTCCTTAGGAAAACAGAGGCATTTTTATTAAATGGCCGATTTTTCCTTTGAAGATGAAGTCTATATTTCTTGCCTTTGATGCATGGGTGAACCAGGGTTTTAACTGCTATTTATTCATCTAGTGTGTACAGTTTCAAGAAGAATTTAAGTTGATATATTTCATCTGCAATATTATAGAAAATAAGCAAAACAAGTCAGCCTATTTAATGGATTTATAGGTAAGGTGTGTTTGTGACCATTAGTCCTCCCTGTTTTCGGATGCATTACTGTATTGCTTCTTTTCCTCCATCTGGCTGTTTGGAGGAACCAGCAAATAAACACAATTTTAGTTTGCAAAGAGAGTGAGAAAAGCAAAGGACTAACAAAGCTATCCCTGCTTTAGGTGGCTAAATCATTTAAGTGTAAGTATACATTTGAGATCTGAGGTCATAGATATTTAGAGAAGCTCTGAATAGATTTGAACTGAATTCATAACAGGCAAAAAAAATTGTCTTATCAGAGAACAAAGTGGGCTGATGGACATTCTTAGTGCCTAAGGACAGCTTTCCAACAATTTTCTTCAATTATTTTAATTTGCACTCAGTTTCTTTTTCTTCCTTCCTAGGCCCTCAAAGAAAAGGATGACCTCAGAAGCCAACTTCTCTCTGCTATACACCAAATAGAAAACCTTCGGAAAGAGCTGAATGATGTGCTTACAAAGAGAAGCCAGCAGGAAGAACTCCTTCGCTGCAAAGAGGTAAAACTGAATGAAATGAAGTCTCAACAGGCATCTCTTGAAGAAGAGATCAAAGAAGTTCAAGGTACTGTAAGTAAATTGGAGAATGAGTTGAAAAAGCAAGTCTTTCTACAAAATCAGTTGCAAACTGAAAAGGAACACTTGGAGACGGAACTTGCGACTAGTAACTTGATCCATAAAAAAGACCAAGAAAGACTCTTAGAAATGCAAGCAGATGTAAAAAACTTAAGCTCTGTACGTGTGGAACTAACAAACAGAATAGCAGAAGAGGAGAAAGTAAAAAAGGAATTGCATAAAAGTCTCTCAGATCTCCAGAAACAGCAGGAATCTAAGCATGAAGAGATGACTACAGCTAACAGGCAACTAAAGATGGAAAGAGAAGTTCACCAACAGGAGTTGGCAGATCTTAGATCAGAGTTACAAAATACTAAGATCAAACATGAACGAAATGTTCAAGAACTCATGAAACTTCTTAAACAAGAAAAGGATGATGCAGAGTCTCAAATTGGAATGCTAAAGGTATTTATTCTGACGAATTCCTATGTCAGACTTAGTTTTTTCCCTATTGCTTGAACAAGACAATAAAGTATGGGCTTAAAAACATTTAACACACATTTTAATGCAGGTCGTCATGAAAGTTTAAAGTTGAGGGTAAAAAAAAGAGTAACAGTAACAGTTTTAAGGTCAAAAGATTTTCTTAATTCGGAAGTACTGATTTAGGTATGCCTGTGATCAGAAGATAAGGAGATTTGTGAGGCTGTAATATTTTAATATGAGTTAATCCTTTCTTCAGCTCTAATTTTTAGTTATTGTCATGGCCCTGTAAAAGAATTAAATATGCAGTATTTCAGAGATGATGCATTTCTGTAAATGTTTACATTGCAGAGTGCAGAATTCTGGAAGTACTTTCAGAATATGAATAGTGATCACATATAACACTTGCCAAGGTTAACTTCGATAGTTCTGTCTGTTGCAGGGTTTATTAGAATTCTAATTTCTGTACAATTTCACAGGAAAGTGACAATGTTTGCATAGTAAATGATGAAATGTGGCATTTCGTTCATGAAGAAATGAGTTAATGTCTTTACATAGTTTGCTCCTGATTCAAGGATATTGGAAAGAAAAGAATTACAGTAGCTTTAAGTGGTCTGACTAAAACTGAGATGTGAAATGGTGGCCTGAACTGTATTTTACTGTCAGCAGTTGCATAAGCTATGCATTGCACATTTATTGAAGCAATTTTGGTTAGATGATTAAATAGATACGTAACTGTAGTTTGTATGTCCTAATAATGATTTATATATTCATATTAATGGAGACAGTAGTTTTCCAGATTGGTTATAAGTTACCAACTTATTTTGCATGCACTTCTGAAGCACTGCAAATGTGCTTCCCACCTCAGTTACATCAAATTAAAAATTTACTCATGTCAAAATTCTACCAATTTAACCATAAAATCTCTAGAATCCTTAATCAGAGCTTCAGTGATTCATTATCTGCTTCATCATAAGTAACATAAACATGTTTATTTCCTTTCTATTCTCACAGATATGCAACTAGGTAAAAAATGTGGGTAAAAATGTGTATTTTCTATGATTTTTGCAGCTATGAATTGGCATTACTGGTTAGTTATTTAGTATCATTAATGACATAATAATTGACAATAATTCTTAAGCATCTGGTAATGCATAATATCTTTAGTGAAAATATCACTGAAAACTAATTAATGAAAGTATTAAAAATATTTTGACAGCAGTGCTTAACATGAAGCTTAGACTTAATTTATGGTGAGCCTAGCATTGTGTAAGTGAGCTGTCCAAATATGTTTTCTCTGACACGGAAATGAAAACTACATTTAATATCCATGGAAGAGAAGGAAAGTGTGTTCTGGATGGATCAAAAAATGAGCTGATTGTGACTATGTGTTCTTATGCAGAAAGATCAGTCTTACAGTAAGGGCCTTAAGACTTTTACTGCTTGTTATACCTAAATGGAATATTTTAAAAGTTCACTTCCTTCTTTCATTTACTCTGCTACAGAATCCTTAATTTATGTACCTGGTTTGTTTATTTTTTTTTACAACTTTCTCTGAAACAGAGAAGAGGAGAAGACTTGAGGGAGATTAATTGTGTCAGGTATTTGGTTAGGCAACTTCTTCTGGAAGTACACTAAATGAAAATCTGTAACATTCTCCTGATTTAAAGATTTAAGTGCAGCAAAACAGAATCATAGAATCAACCAGGTTGTAAGAGACCTCCAAGATCATCCAGTCCAACCTGTCCCCTAGCCAGACAAGTAGACCATGGCACAAAGTGCCTCATCCAGACAGTCATCTGTAGGAAGATCCGATGAGAACATGTCATTGTGCAGGTGATTGGGTTACTTTTTGCCTGAAATCACAATTACATTGCATTAGTTTCACTTTTGTGGACATATGTTTTTCCAAAATAAGGTAATCTTAGCATGCATTTTATAAAATTGTATTTAAATATGGTTGATTTGGGGTAGAGTTTAGGGAAGTTCAACAAAAAATTTCTCAGACTTGGTAAGATTTTCTTCACAATAGCCAATTGTCTTTTACTGTTACAATAATCTTGACCTAATTTACGCCTCAGCCTTTGTAACTTCTTTTGGGAAAGAATTTACATAACCCCATCCAAAGTTTGCTAAAGTCTTAAAAATAAAGGTCAGGTGGGAGAGACTTGAGGATTAAAGGGAAATTTAACAGATTTATTAAGTCTTAACTAAGGGAGGAATTCTGAGTTACTTTCAGGAAACCAAGTGTTTCTGTGTTTGTAGGACCAACTGCTGCAGAGACTGCCAAAAGAAGTGACTTGATCCTTACCATTCTTTTCCTCAGTTGCCTTATCTGTACGATACTTTCTGCTTCATTCTTGTCTGGCTTTCTGTAGTTCTGCACTGTATTGAAGAATTACAAGGTAGTGAAGTATTTCTTTGAACAGTAAGGGATATACCATGGGAATATTGTATGTTGCAGCAGAACTGAAAAAGAATGTGGAATTTTGTATGAGACATCTGTGTTGAGAAGGATCTTACTGTCTCAGTACTGAGATTCTGGTGCTTCAGATTTTATTTCTGTTTCTACTAGAACTTCCTGAAGTATTCCCAAAATACATCTCTATAATGGCTTTTTCTTCTTCTTCCTCTTATTAAAAGTGATAGATAACTAAGCACAGGAAATTATGTGGTTTGCTTAGTGATTCCAAATCACCTCTGAATCTGTCCCCTGATTTTACTATGCACTCTCATTTGCTTCAAAAACATACTTGTTCTCTTTAAAAAATGACATAAATTGACCTCTTGCCTGACAGCACTTTCAGGTATTAATCTTAAATACAAGATTGCATAAATATGTATCTATTCATATAAAACTCAGTGTGTGTATGTATGTACATATCTGCATTTGTTTTTAAATTGTTTTGTATGCATGTACCAAATGAATGAAGTTCTTTTTTTTTCTTGAGAATTATCAGATGTGGAAAAATGGGTTCAATCCAGATCAATTATAGTCACATTTGCTTTGTACATACTGAAAATTAATAACAATCTACTTTCTTCATTGTGTCTCAGAGGTAATATAAGTGAGGAATTAGGTTCTTGGGTTGTTTCCATCTGCATAGACATTATAATCGAATTAACTTTAGTAGGAATTGGAAAGTAGTTTTTTAGAAGCCTATTCACAGAAATTGGTTTAGGCGTTGCAGACTTTTCTCTGTGTCCTTAAGTCTTTGTGGACTTAGGACACCAAAATTCTTTCTTGGAATTGTCCTTCAGAGGAGCTTTTGTACTCTGTTAGCTCTGGTGTCGAAATTAACTCGTAAAACTTCTCTTCTTACCCTTCTTCCTCATAAAAGTTATATTTATAGTGTAATTCGGAGAATAGAGTTTTTGCTGTTCCTCGGGAAGGAATTTACTTCATAGGTTTATTTTTGTCTGTTAGCTGCATCCACAATTCATTGAACAAGAAGCTGGTTTTAAGTAATTTGTGTGTCCTTTTTGTTTTGGCTTTGGTTTTGTTTTTTGGTTGGGTGTTGTTTCATTTGGATGAATTTTTTGGGGGTTTTGTGGTTTTGTTTTTGTTTTTTTTGTTTTATTTTCCAGATGTTCTAGAGAATTTCTTAAATCTGTCCATTTCAGTTGCTTATCTTTCTGACATGAAACCAATATACTTTATTAAGTCACCTATTTAGGGCTCTCAAGGCCCTGAATTTTTTCTTCACTTTTCTCTGCCATGTTCCCATGAATACCATTAAACCCACACAATTCCTAGAAATTTTAAATACCAAATCTTTCTGTTATTTCTTTGCAGATATAAACATAGTATTTGTTCTTGAAATGAATTGATAGTTTTAGACTTTCTGATTCCAAATTAGTTCTGTAATGGTATAGTTACATAAATGCTTGTCTTCCTAGGATGATGTAAGCTATGTGTGTAGCAGAGTTGAAATACAGACTTCTATTTACTGTTTTGAAAACACAGTTTTACAGCTCTGTAATGCATGTTTTCCATGTTGAGATAAGTGACAGCACTTGATTTTACCTTTTTACATTTAAGTTACATTATGTTTCTGAAATAGTGTTCCATGCATTCAAAGCTCCACACTTTGGGAATGATTAAGATAACTACATAGTGACTTTGTAATCTATTTTTCCATACCATCAGATTGAACTTGCAGAAGAGAAGAGCAAAGTCAAGGCTCAAGGTAGACAACTGGAGAAGATAAAAATTGAGTGTGATAAATTGACAGAAGAATTAACGCAAAATGAAGAAGAAAATATAAAACTCAGACGGAAATGTGAGTTTGCAAAGCAAGAACTGGAGAAAAAGGTAAACTTACCTAGTTTTCACACTATCACCAAGGTTGGAAGAGACCTCATAGATCATCAAGTCCAACCCTTTACCACAGAGCTCAAGGCGAGACCATGGCACCAAGTGCCACGTCCAATCCTGCCTTGAACAGCTCCAGGGACAGCGACTCCACCAGCTCCCCGGGCAGCCCATTCCAGTGTTCAATGACTCTCTCAGTGAAGAACTTTCTCCTTACCTCGAGCCTAAATTTCCCCTAGCGTAGCTTGAGGCTGTGTCCTCTCGTTCTGGTGCTGGCCACCTGAGAGAAGAGAGCAACCTCCTCCTGGCCACAACCACCTCTCAGGTAGTTGTGGACAGCAATGAGGTCACCCCTGAGCCACCTCTTCTCCAGGCTAAACAATCCCAGCTCCCTCAGCCTCTCCTCGTAGGGCTGTGCTCAAGGCCTCTCACCAGCCTCGTCACCCTTCTCTGGACACGCTCAAGCATCTCAATGTCTCTCCTAACTGGGGGGCCCAGAACTGAACACAGTACTCAAGGTGTGGTCTAACCAGTGCAGAGTACAGGGGCAGAATGACCTCCCTGTTCCTGCTGACCACACCATTGCTGATGCAGGCCAGGATGCCACTGTCTCTCTTGGCCACCTGGGCACACTGCTGGCCCATATTTTAACAATGATTGGTCAATCTCTGTGCTCACAAATACCAGAAATAAATGATGGACTACAGAGATAGATTATAAACTCAAAATACAAAAAATACATTAAAGAATATACACAGTCGTACCGCAGTACACAGTCTATATAAATGAAAGAAGGCAGAAGTGCTTTGAGTATCCCTCCAAAGGTTTGCTAATGCTTTTTAGCAGTACAAACAGAAGTCTTGTTGCCTGCCTTGTTCTCTGCATACTTGGTTAATGTTGCAGTGAATAATTTAGAGCTAATTTGAAGTTAATAAGTAACGTAAGCATGGTAGTAGGTATTCAAACTAACTCAAATTATTTTCTACTTCACTATTTGAAACAAGGCAAGTTTTTAAAGACATTCTCATGAATTTTTTGTACTGGCATATTTCAAGAGAGTTATCAGCTGTTCTTTTCAAAAATCTTGTCGTGGAGTGGGTATTCTGCCGGCTACGCCAATTGTGGCAGAGGGGAGAAATTAATTGGTGTGAAATATTTATAAAATATATAATTTTATTAATTTCAATATTCTGAACTCTCACCACCCCCAACCACTGAATTTTAATATTATTTAGGATCTTACATGGTTATGAAAGGCATTCGAGGAATAATATCGAACAGTAGCTTATTAATAACTAGCAAACATTCAAACTATAAACACAGAGAGGACTTTCACACAGTATCACAGTATTATTAGGATTGGAAGAGACCTCACAGATCATCAAGTCCAACCCTTCACCACAGAGCTCAAGGCTAGACCATGGCACCAAGTGCCACATCCAACCTTGCCTTGAAGTGCCCCAGGGACGGCGACTCCACCACCTCCCCGGGCAGCCCATTCCAGTGTCCAATGACTCTCTCAGTGAAGAACTTTCTCCTCACCTCCAGCCTAAATCTCCCCTGGCGTAGCTTGAGGCTGTGTCCTCTCGTTCTGGTGCTGGCCACCTGAGAGAAGAGAGCAACCTCCTCCTGGCCACAACCACCCCTCAGGTAGTTGTAGACAGCAATAAGGTCTCCCCTGAGCCTCCTCTTCTCCAGGCTGACCAATCCCAGCTCCCTCAGCCTCTCCTCGTAGGGCTTGTGCTCAAGGCTTTCCCTGTGGCTTAATGCCGCTTGGAGTCAATATGCTGTTTGCCCAGTAGATGGGCTGAAGCTCTTTCTGCAATAGCAGGAGGCGATAGAGAATTACAGAGGTACTAAAGCATTTACTCACAAATTCTGATTAATTATCAGTCACCCTCTGGGGCTACATCACAGCCTATACAAGTGTCCAGTCTTCAGGGGAGTCTGCCTGTGGACTTGGAGGCTGGAATTCTCCCAGCTTCAGGGGGAAGGACAGTCTCTGATCTTGTTCTCTTGGCTTCTTCTGGACGCTCTGTCCAGGGATTCTTAGGCAGGCCCTTTGGGTGCAGAGGAGTACAGCGCTGTGCAGTCTCAGCATGGTGTCACGCTGGCCACACAGGCCGATCGCGTGCTGGCAAGTGGAGTCTGCTCCTGGCAACTTGGGGCAGTTGTGCGCACCAGGCAATAATAAGGCTGCGGGCATGCAGTAGGGTGCACGGCTGCACGGGAGACTAAGCTCCATAGGTAAAGGCAGGCACACAGGATCTAGTCCTGGTAACTCACCGCAGTGGCACGCAGGAAGCAAGCAGGCGTTAGAGTGAGCACTGCGGATGAGTAGGCTGGCAGGCAGGCAGGCAGGCGAGAGGCAGTGCGGGTGAGTCTAAGCATGATAACAAGAGCGGGTGAGCACACTGTTTACCTGTGTGCCTCTATTTATCAAATCTGGGCCGAGATTAATGGCCCTGTGGACACCAAAATGACCTATCAGCTTGGCAGTTAGCCAAAGCAATACCATAATAGGCAAGGGCCACAGGCCTGGGCCTCCCAGATATGGGGATAGCAGGGGCCTAGCACCCGGGAAGCATGAGCTGGGCCTGTGGGGCTTGTACAACCACTTACACAACCTGGGCCCTGGGCAGGCCGGACTTTATGGCCCCAGGTTTGTTATGCCCCTTTGTGTTTGCTTTATGTGTTTACCTCTGGTGCAGGCAGAAAAACATGTCCAGGAAAGACAAGGCATTGGGCCCTCCACGCCGAATCTGGAGATAGAGTTGCTGAAGGGTTTTATTTTGTACCTTCTCTTTTTGCTTTCCTCAGTTTTACTTTTTTGTCATGATTGTTCCACAGTGTTGTGTTGTTCTTACCATGAATGTATTTTACATGGTACTGGCTCTGTTTTAAATTTCTCTTCCTGCAACACTGTGGTGGATGAGCTTTTACTTTCTCCAAACAAAAATTAAACATGTGAGGATTTTTCTAGATTGGGATTTTAGCATTATGATATCTATTACTAAGGAAATGTACTTTTAGGAGTGTACATAATCTGCAGTCATAAACTAGCTCCAACCTTGCCTGATAATACAGTTCTTAGATAATCTTTTGTCTCTTAACTGAAAAACAATGAAGCTTTTAGGCATAGTCCTGTGTTCTCAACCTTTGAAGGCAAATGCAGAGGGAGAGTTATGCTTGATTCTGTTAGTTAGTTAACCTAAGAGAATATTTACTATTGTGGTTTTATTGTGGATGTTAAGATGGAGGAAATAATTATACTATCTCTTTTGAAATCTGATGCTAACTGTCATATGCTGCACTGCAGAAGCCTATTGTGTTTGAGAAATATCTCTCTTCATTTTCAGCACTTTTTATACTTATAGTATAATTCTTTCCTTAGAGCAGATACCAAGCATTATAGATTGCATAAAAAAAAGAAACTAAATTTCAAGCTCACATCTGTGTCATTAGTGATATAATTTCTCCTGTGGGCCTTGAACATAGAATGGTTAGGAGTGTTGGCACACTGAGAAGCAAAACAGATAAAACAAAACAAAGGAAACTATATTGAGTTTATATATTCCCTTTTAGCCATGGTCTTTGGGAGTGAACTTTTGACTTATGGCGGACTGTGTTCAATGATTAATCATAGAATACTTTGAATTGGAAGGGACCTTTAAAGGTCATCTAGTCTAAACTTGCTGCAAAGAGCAGGGGCATCTTTAACTAGATCAGGTTGCTCAGTCCAATCTGACCATGAACAATTTCAGTGATGGACCTCTCTGGTCAACCTGTGGCAGTGTTTCACTACTGCTCTCATTAGGCCAGCCAGATTCTGGGCTGCATCAGGAGAAATGTGGCCAGCAGGTGGAGGGAGGTGATTCTTCCCCTCTACTCTGCTCTGGTGAGATCTCACCTGGAGTACTGCATCCAGTTATGGAACCCTCATTACAAGAAGGATGTGCTGAAACGTGTCCAGAGAAGGGCCACGAGGATGCTCAGAGGGCTGGAGCACCTCTCCTATGATGACAGACTGGAGTTGGGGCTGTTCCTTCTGGAGAAGGGGAGGCTCTGAGGTGACCTTATTGTGGCCTTTCAGTATCTGAAGGGGGCCTACAAAAAAGCTGAATCATAGATATAAAGGGAGAGAATCTGAATTTTAAGAAGATATGTAACATATTTCTGACACTGAATGATAACATAAAATTCATCCTTCAGAGCCAGTTGCTGTTCTATGAGTTATTCTTTGATTACTTCCTTTTGAGAACACACTGACTGTAAAAGGAGGTTTCCTTTAAAGATCTCTTTCTCTGATGTAGAGATTAGATGCCTGTAACTGATTTAATAATAAGGAGAGTATTTGTTATGGACTCTTTCTCCTTCTGGGAAAAAAATACTTATTGACAGGAAAATGAGGAGAAGCAAGAGAGAAACTTGAGTAGTAGTAGAAAGTATTATTTTTTGCATGGAAAGGAACTGAGCTCAGTAAGTGTGTATAGTGTGATGATGAAGTTGAAAGCTGTGTTGCTAAGAATGTATGTTATCTTGTTAACATACATATTAATTTTTTTCTTTGTTTTCTTTTTCATCTTTCACTGCAGGATAAACAAATCAGCACTGAAGAAGATCATTTGAGAAAGTTGGATGAGGCCAAACTGAGGTTTAAGAATCAGCTGCATCACTTAGAAATGGAGCAGGAATCCATTCTTTCCATGATAGGGAGTGAAATTGATGCTGCTTGTGAAGTTTTTTCTCGGGATTCCATGGAGAAATTCAAAGTAATTCTAGGTTTTAAGTATGCTGTGTATCTTGTTATTTCCTTAATGAATGTTTGTAGCAGTGTTTGTATACATTATTGTCACCTATCACTTAACTGGTGTAGATAATTTATGCACAGTAGGGCCACGAAGGTGATCAGAGGGCTTGAGTACCTCTCTTATGAGGACAGGCTACAGGAGCTGGGGCTCTTCAGCCTGGAGAAGAGAAGACTTTGAGGAGACCTTGTAGTAGCCTTCCAGTATCTGAAGGCTGGGGAGGGACTACTTGCAAGGTCTTGTAATGACAGGGTGAGGGGTAAAGGGTTTAAACTGGAAGAGGGGAGATTTAAACTGGATGTTAGAAAGAAACTTTTTCCAGTGAGGGTGGTGAAACACTGGAACAGGTTGTCCAGGAAGGTTGTGGATGCTCCCTCCCTGGAGGTGTTCAAGGCTAGGTTGGATGACACCTTGAGCAGACTGTTCTAGTGGGAGGTGTCCTTGCCTATGGTGGGGGTTGGAACTGGATGATCTCAGAGGTCTCTTCCAACTGAAACCACTCCATGATTTTATGAATGTTTATTTAACTGGTACAGATGTTAGATGTTAGAATTGGGTACCATGAAGATCTGCCCATGTGTTAATCATTACTGTATTCTTTTGCCTTTTTTGGTGAGAGATTTCTCACTTCTCCTACATCCCTTGTCTTCCGCTAGTTTTTTTTCCTGAGCATTCACAATTTTCTTCTTATGTCTATCAAATATTCAAAGCAAGCAAGTTGTGTTTTCCATTAAAAACTAAGACAATCATTGTGAAATATAATTTAAAGATTTTGAGGGTTTGTCTTTTTTTTGCTTCCTGAAGATGTTTGTCATGTTTGACATATCAGTATATCTGTCACTGAACTCTTAGCATTTTTAATGGTTCAGTGACTAACAACAATTTGTCCTCTATTTCTGGTTTATGTGCAGCCACTGTTCTGCTGAATGGAGTGAAAAAATCAGTTGAATGACTTTGAAGCTGGCCTTCTCTTAGAAAAGTAATTCTTAAGTAGTCTGATTGTATTATTCTCAAAACAGAACATGCAGTTTCAAGCTTGGTTCAGATGTGTTCTGAATATGCTCAAAATGCATCATTGTTGTGATTCTTAAGAGAAAACTACAGATTCAGAATGCAACTGACTATCATTGCAACTTAAGTTGTGCCTCTAAACAAGGTTTCTGAGTTTGCATAATTTGCTTCTAAGCAAAATTAGGGTTAAATACTCTATTAAACTGTTTGAAAATATGATTTCCAACCTAGCAAAGAATATTTATTTGATAAATTTCCAGTAAGGAGGAAAGACTTTTTCCCTTCTGTGCCTCATTCTGAATTTTATGCCTATTTCTTTCTCTTCTACCATTCCATAGGCAATATCACTTACGCCAATGGTGCTGAATGATCCTCATCGCTGGTTAGCAGAAACAAAGGTAATAATCAAACCTCATGAAATTTTAATGAGTAAGTTAATAACAAACATTTATATTTGTTCTAGTGAAAGTATCTTTGAAAAGGAGAAAAGGGAAACATGAGAAACATTCCTTTGACAGTAATTCTGATATTCCCAGACTATTATTTCTGCTGATGGCCTGATTTTCCAAACATTTCTATCAACAAGAAATAGCTGTCTTTATAGCAAAAGAAACAGTGATCTTGTCTTTACAAAAGATGTATTGAAGTAACTGCAGTGATACCCTTTAGATATGGACCAGTTCTTTTCAGGCAAGAGGAACAGGAAAATGTAGTCAGTAGGTTTAAGTTTTCTTTGCAAGGTTATAACAAGGCAGGAACTTGTTATTTTAAATAAAGCTGTTACTTACTTATTAAGCCTAAAAGCAATAGGATTGGATTATTTGCACCATCTTCCTCTCCCCTTTGTTTGAAGCTTTTGAATCCTATAGTGTAGGCACACACATGGATTCAAAGAGTCATAGAATGGTCTAGGTTAGAAAGATACTGTTGTCCATCCCTCCTGCCATGGGAAGGGACATCTTTAACACAATTGAAAACTTAGTGTCGTGACTACTAACTTAGAACCCTTGCTTTTCATTTCTGCTCCCAAAACTTGCTCACAAACACATTTCTTATCCAGTATCTTTTAAAAAGGTGTAACTTTCTACACTTTGTCATGATCTGTTTTGATTTGGAGAAGAAATGTTTTTGTGGTTGTGTTTGGTTTTGTTCTCCTTGATGTAAAAAGGTCAAAGCCACAGTACAATTGACTTAAGGAAAAATTGCAGCTGTTTGTGTGATGTATGGTTTGTGTAGGACTTGTTAAAAAAAGAAAGAAAGGCTGCTGCTATGGATAAGAGCATTGGAATAAAGAAATGTTATGTAGGATATCTTGATTTTAAAAAGTGACACTAGTATATTATTAAAAATACCTTTCACATCAGTCATTTATATACATTTGTCACCTAAGTTTCTTTAGCTACTGGAGGATATCCAAAATGAATAACTACCTCAAATCCTTCCTTTTTTTCTTTCATTTTGAATAGGCAGTGTGAAAGTATTCTTTTTTACTGCTTCTGTATTTATTATATTGACCATGACCTGCCTTATCTATGTGATCCTTCTCTTTTTTCTTCATGAACCTAAATTATTCATTTATGTTGAACAGAATGGTTAAGTGCTTTTAATTCCATCAACACAGACTACAGAGTGAAAGGTGTTCTGAAAGAAAAGGTGTCTGGATACACAGTAATTCAGTGAGAATTTCCAAACCTACCCTAGCAAATTCAAGCACCTGATTAAAAAAAAACAAGCCACAAACCAAAACCAACCAACCAAAACCCACCAAAAGTAAACCCCACTTAAAAAAAATCAGTATGTAACTTCTTCACATGCAATTATCAGTCTAAATGTGTCTGTCTTTTGAGACTCTTTGAAGGTCAATGTATGTTCTCTTAATGTATCCCGTTTTCTTATTCAGTAGTAGGTACAAATGAGCGTTCTGTGACTCCAAAGGTAATCAATCATATAACATTTATGTCCTATTCTTTGCCTAGAATTCTTTGCTTTTTATTTTGTGTGTGTCCCATGTCTTTTTTAATGTAGACTAAACTTCAGTGGCTGTGTGAGGAGGTAAAGGAGAGAGACAATAAGGAAAAAAAGCTGCGATGCAACTTACTGCAAAGCCGACAACAGCTAAAGAGCTTTACACAGATGAAGGAGGCTGAACATCAATCTCTCTCTAAACAGATAAAAAAACAAGAAAAACTTCTGGAAGAAGTTCACAGAGAAAAAAGAGGTATGTCACTGACTCCATCTTTTTAATAAAAGGTAGAAAGAGTTTTAAAATTCTACTACTTATAATTCCTGTGGTATTTTCAAATGTATTTTGTTGAATACTTATTACAAATTCTTATTTGGAAAGGTACTGTTGATAACCAAGGAAAAAAATGGAATTCTTTGTTTTTTCTTGCTGATGAAAAAGGCAAATGTAATCAACTGCTTTTCACCCCAGCCCAATGGCTGAATAATATATGAGTGTGCAATATAGGCAGTGGATATAGAAGTTATTTTTCAGCTGTACCATCTGACACATTCCACAACTCAGGGAGAGAGGAATTATACAGGTGGGACAGCACTGGCAATGCTGCTTTTTATCTGTTAAACCCAAACAACTAAGGAGCCCAAAGCAATCCCAAGTGCTGTGCAGTTACTCTCTTTTGCATAAATTATATGTACAATGAATTGTGACATATTTTCTTCTCATCCTTTCTATTGCATTGCAGAATAAATTAAGACAAGGTTTGGTTCTAATTGAAATGAATGACATTCTATATGGAATATATAAGTATAGTTTTTATCTCTCATGGCATGTAATTCTTTCCTTGGAGTGTTGAATACCAGGCTTGGTACTAGCATCTGTACTATCTGTGCTTGTCATGAAGGGAAAACACTCATCAGATTTTCCCGAGCAGTGTCAGTGTTTCGGTAGGGAAGGACCTGGCATGCTCAGAAGGCTGGAGCAGCTCTCCTATGAGGATAGACTGAAAGAGTTGGGGCTGTTCAGTCTGGAGAAGTGGAGGCTCCCAGGTGACCTTCTTGTGGCCTTTCAGTATCTGAAGGGGGCCTACAAAAAAGCTCGGGAAGGACTTTTCAGGATATCAGGGAGTGACAGGACTGGGGGAATGGAGTGAAGCTGGAGATGGGTAGGTTCAGGCTGCGCATGAGGAGGAAGTTGTTCAGCATGAGAGTGGTGAGAGCCTGGAATGGGTTGCCCAGGGAGGTGGTTGAGGCCCTGGCCCTGGAGGTGTTTAAGGCCAGGCTGGATGGGGCTCTGGCCAGTCTGATCTAGGGTAGGGTGTCCCTGGGCATGGCAGGGGGTTTGGAACTAGATGATCCTTGTGATCCCTTTCCACCCTAACTGATTCTATGACCTCGCTGTCCCCATCCAAGACCTGGTTTTTGTCTCAACTCAGGTAATTGTAGGCATTTTATAGTTTCTTGAAGATTGATTTGGAGCAGAATGCCTTTAGGAGCAGAGAAATATGCTTTCATCATGAGGTTTTTCTAGAGTCTCAGGTAGACGGAAAGATCTCAGTCTTCCATTATTCTGCTTTTCATCTGTGTACAAGCTCACTTTATACCATGTTACTTGTAAGTTTAATTGGACAAGTTATTTCAATGAAGAATATTTCTGTTGTAAAGCCAGCACCACTCCTTTTTACTTTTGTCCTTAAAAACAGATTTATCTTCTTCTGCTGACAGAAATTTCCTTTTATTTCCAAGAGGGAATTTTTTAAGTGCTTGGACAATTACTTAGAAGTTGTGCGCTGGATACTGACCCATAATTGATGGATCTGAGTAAAAGCAAAATTAAGTTATCAATGCCTGTCTTTAACACAACATCCTTCTCTATAGGTTGGAGATAAGAATTTGATGGATGAATGTTTTGGTGAATAAGGAATTGGCTGAGTGGTTGTATCCAGAAATTAGTGATCAATGACTCAATATCCAGACAGTGATCAGTGCCAGATGGTGTGTCTCAGGGGTCTGTACTGGGACCAGTGCTGTTTAATATCTTCATTGATGATGTAGGTAATGGGATCAAGTGCACTTCCACCAATTTTTTCAATGACATCAAGCTGAGTGATGTGGTTAACATGGCTGACAGACAAAGTACCATCCAGAGGGATCTAGACAAGCTCAAGATGTGGGCCTATTTGAACCTCATGAGGTTCAACCGGGCCAAATGTAAGATTCTGCCCTGGGACAACCCCTGTTATTGCTATAAATTGGAGGATTAAGGGATTGAGGAAAGCCTTGCAGAGAGAAGGACTTGGAGGTACTGAGGATGAAAGATGTGTGTGAGCTAGCACCATGCACTTGCAGCCCAGAAAGCCAGTTGTGCTGTGGGCTACATCAAAAGGGGCATGACCAGCAGTTCAGAGGTGAAGAGATGACTGCTAGAATGAACTGTTCTATCACTTTTCTAGGGGTGGAGGTGAGGTTGACTGGCCTGTAGTTTTCTGAGTCCCGGTCCTTGTCCTTTTGGAAGACTGGAGAGACATTCTTTCCTCCAATCCTCAGACAGCTCTCCTGTTCTCCATGACCTTTCAAAAATGATGGAGAGTGATTTAGCAGTAATCTCAGCCAGCTCCCTCAGTAGTAGTGGGTGCATCCTATAGGAGCCCATGGATTTGTGGGTGTCTGTCTTGCCCAGAACATCTCTAACCCAGTCCTCCTTGACTATGGGAGAGTTTTCTTTCCTCTAGACTTTCTCTCTTACCTCTAGGGACTGGGATTCCTGAGTCGTAGCAGTAAAGACTGAGACAAAGATGGGACTCTGGACTTTATTCTGTTACAATACTGGTAATGATGGGCTGTTACATTTTATTAGACAGAGTAAATATTCTCTTTAGTAATTTTATTAGTAGTAATTTTGTATATGGATTGATACCTACTCAGATAAGGGTCAACTTTTAAGGACATATAGCTATAGCTCCTGGTAGCTGACTTAAGCATTATTGATAATGTTTTTGAAATATTGTAACAAAAATAATACCAAAATAACAATTGCAATAACAAATAAAAACACAGTTCTAAATACTTTATTGAACAAAGCAGATCATTTGCTTTACAAGAATAGTAAGATCCTGTCAAGATTTTCTTCTTCCACTTACAAAGAACTTTGAAAGAAAACATGCTTTGATCTTTCAAGCTTGAATTTTTCTATTGTTATTCTCCATTTGTTTGAAATGATAGTGCCAAGATCCTGGTATAATACTAATAGTGTTTTTAGTGTTCCTGTATTTAAATAATTATCCACTGAGAGGATCTCCCTGAGGCCTTATTTGCCTTAAAATAAAATGAAAAAAAAAACCAAACCAACAACAAAATTAAACACATAGGGCATAAATCAAGTCTCATTTACTTTTTCATTCTCTTGTTCCTCATTTGGTTTAGGTCTTGTGAAAAAATAGTCTACATTTAAACTTCCCCCAAAGTTGTGGGAAATTATTAAGTTGAAAAGAGTGATCAACACTAATACTATTTACTGAGGACAAAACCCAGTATGTAATCTCATAGCTTCTATTTATAAATGCTGTTCCTTTGTTCCCTACAAATATGGTCAGTTCCTTTCGTTACTTCACATATTACAGCTTCTGTAATTCTGAGTAAATTATGTTCTCTTTCATCTGCTTCTGGAAGAGAATGCTGATTAGAAGTAGGTAATAAGAAATCACAGAATATATCTGGTTGGAAGGTCTCTTCCAACCTAGAGTAACAGTTGCACAGGTAAAATTTTCCACGTGATACAAAACAGCAAACAAAATTCCACCAAATACAGGATGCTGACAATGCATGCCAGTGTTAATGTTAGTCTGGAGTCAGGATGCGTGCACATGCTGATGATGCAGAGCGCAGGCTTATCTGGGCAGCCTGTTCCAATTCTTGGCTACTCTTTCAGTGCAATTTTTTTCCTAATGTTTGGTGTAAACCCACCCTGGGTGCAGCTTGAGACTGTTCCTTCTCCTACAACTAATTACCCATGAGAAGAGACTAGCACCTACCTCGCTATGTTGTCCTTTCAGGTAGTTGTGGGGGGTAGTAACATTTCCCCTTAGCCTCCTCTTCCTTAAACCAAACAGTTCCAGTTCCCTCAGCTGCTCTTTGTAAGATTTACTCTCTTGGCCGTTCCCCAGCTTATTTGCTCTTTGCTCCAGCACTTCGGTGTCTTTCTTGTATTGAGGTGCCCAAAATGGAACATAGCACTTGAGGTGTGGCCTCACCAATGCTGAGTACAGGGGAACAGGCATTTCCCTACTCCTGCTGGTCACGCTATTACTGATACAAGCCATAAAGCCACTGGCTTTCTTGCCTGTCAGTTAGAACCCCCAGGTTCCTTTCTACTGGACAGATTTCCAGCTATGCTTTGCCAAATCTGTAGCATTGCATAAGGCTGTTGTGACCCAAGCACAGGACCTGGCATTTGGCCTCATTGTGACCCAAGCGCAGGACTTGGCACTTGGCCTCATTGAAGCACATACCACTTCCCTTGTCCCACTGATTTGTCTGTAGAGCCTCCTTGCCTTCAAGCAGATCAACAGTCCCACCTAACTTGGTGTCGTCTGCAAATTTGCTAATGGTGCATTCTAACTTCTCATCAAGGTCATTGATAAAGATGTTAACCAGAACTGATCCTAATACTGAGCCCTAAGGAGCACCACTGGATTTAATGCCATTGACCACTACTCTTCAGGCCTGGCTGTCATAGAATCATAGAATCAACCAGGTTGGAAGAGACCTCCAAGATCATCCAGTCCAACCTATCACCCAGCTCTAACCAATCAACTAGACCATGGCACTAAGTGCCTCATCCAGTCTTCTCTTGAAGACCCCCAGGGACGGTGCCTCCACCACCTCCCTGGGCAGCCCATTCCAATGGGAAATCACTCTCTCTGTGAAGAACTTCTTCCTAATATCCAGCCTATACCTACCCTGGCACAACTTGAGACTGTGTCCAGCCTGTGTTCTGTCCAGGAGAGCATATGCTCATCCAAGCCATGACCAGACAGTTTTTTCATGAAAAAAACATAGGAAAGAAATGTAGGAAACGGTGTCAAAGTCTGTACTGAAGGAAGTCAGTAGTGTTCCTAGCTATTAAGCACCTTATTAGCTCTTTATACTCCATCTTTTTCTAATGAGATATGATTTGAAACCTGGTCATGTAAGGTATTGGTAGTTTGGTTTGGGGGGGATTTTCTTCTTCTTCTATTTTTGCATACTTCTGTGAAAACAGTATTGGAGGCAGGAAGCAGATACTTCCATTTACAAAGCAAATTAATTTGTGTGCAATTATGAATAGTCTTCATATGTGCACATGTATTATTAATTTTGTTGTATTCTAATTTTATTAGGTCTGATAGTCACAGATTTTGTGGATACAGATAAAGTTATCATGTACCAGTGTATTTATTTAGCTTTAGCTACTGTGGTGTTAACAGGCCTTCAGCAGTAGGTCCTCTACTCTTAATAGTATTCAAGATTTTAGAAAGAACATTAACTGAATTAATGACACCAGGAAATAAAATACAACAGAGATTTACCACAGGTAATTTGAACTGAACTTCCTGGCATTTGGTTCATCTGATAAAATAGGTGGTTGTTACCAAATAACTGACATGTGTAAGAAAAGATACAGTATGGATATCATCTGCATAGCATTCAACATTGAAGTGTGTGGGAAATTACTAGTGTAAACATCATGATTAAATATACATATAAATTAGAGTAGGGAATGTGCTCCTCTGACAAAGGCAGAGCTATTGAAATGGATAATTAGTGCCATTTCACAGATGCTGGTCTATAGACTTGCTTTATTTCACGAGTTAATTTAGCCTGAAGAACAAGAATATGACAATAAAACTTGGAGTCTTAGAAAACGTTTTAGCTTTGTTGTTACACAGATGATGTGCAATTGCATTGGGATCATTTAATTTCATTGACCTGATGCCAAAGAAGGAAATTTTATGTATTATTTATTTCTGCAACTTTTGTGTATACCAAATTTAGATTAGAATCCTGAATAAGAAATTAATAATAATTGTCACAAATGTTAAACTAATTTTTGAGATCTTTTTACTAATACGGTAGAAGATAGGCACAGGTTGACTTGGTATCACAGTATCACCAAGGTTGGAAGAGACCTCATAGATTGTCAAGTCCAACCCTTTACTACAGAGCTCAAGGCTAGACCATAGCACCAAGTGCCACGTCCAGTCCTGCCTTGAACAGCTCCAGGGACAGCGACTCCACCACCTCCCCGGGCAGCCCATTCCAGTGTCCAATGACTCTCTCAGTGAAGAACTTTCTCCTCACCTCAAGCCTAAATTTCCCCTGGCATAGCTTGAGGCTGTGTCCTCTTGTTCTGGTGCTGGCCACCTGAGAGAAGAGAGCAACCTCCTCCTGGCTACAACCTCCCCTCAGGTAGTTGTAGACAGCAATAAGGTCTCCCCTGAGCCTCCTCTTCTCCAGGCTAAACAATCCCAGCTCCCTCAGCCTCTCCTTGTAGGGCTGTGCTCGAGGCCTCTCACCAGCCTCGTTGCCCTTGGTATTCAATACCAATTTATTCTGCTACTGAATTAAATGGCATTGCATGTGGCAGTGAATAATAAATTTACAGTCTGCCTCTGAATTTAATTCCACAATTGTGTCAAGATGTTTTTTTAACTTGAAAACTATGACCTTCCTTACACTAAATCTGGGCTTTCTTTTAAGTTAATGGAAGATAGAGAATTAATGTATGTCTGTTAATGTGAATTCTGAGTACTATTATTTATGAAGTGGTATATTGAAATGTTTATAAATGGCTTTTCTATAAAAAAAAAAGTTGCAAGGTATGACTGTTAAAATTTCTTGGATAGGTACTCTTACTGAAACAAAAATATTCAGGTTTAGTTATGATTCAGCCAGTTGAATGTAAGCATGTTGAAAGCTACTTTCCCAAAGGAAAAAGAAGAAAACACATTTAATAGCATTAGGTAGAAAAGTATTAAGCCAAAAGAAGACAGTAATGTATCAAGATGATAGAAAATTGAAATTAAGAGGTTGGAATGATGTTTAGCTTTTGTTACTTACAAAAAGTGGAAGAAGTGCTTAAAGAATAGTAAAACACTCACTCATGAAATTATGGGCAAAATCCAGGTGCAGTAATAAAGGAAATGAAGGCAGAGTGAATCTACTCTAATTGATAAAGAGGTCCTTCACGGGTTTTTTTCTTTTTTCTCAATGGTATTACTTAATGAAACAGATTTTCAGTCAAATTTGGTGCAAATAGATGAAAATAACTTCTACTGCATTTGTAATGATGCCGATTTTAGACGGAAGACTGATTCTCAGAGTACCCATGGATATGGCTGTCTTTCTCCACCAACACAAAACACTTGTCTGAAATACATCATGAATTTTGGAAGTATTTTTAATCTCTAAGTTTGCAGAAATCAAGTATTATAGAAAGGACATGGAGTTACCTATTTGTTTGCTTTCCCTTGAACAGATCTGTTATTATATTTTTCTTTGTTTTTTTTGAGGGGGTGGTGTGAGGAATAAAAATAGAGGTTTCTGGTGGGCATGCCAGAATCAGACAGGATGAGTATGTAAACTGCTTTATTGATGAATATGTTTCAGGAATTTTTGTGAGCTTAAATATGTCTACTAAAACAGCTGTGTTGTATATGAGATGCTTGAGCGTGTCCAGAGAAGGATGACGAGGCTGGAGAGAGGCCTTGAGCACAGCCCTACGAGGAGAGGCTGAGGGAGCTGGGATTGGTTAGCCTGGAGAAGAGGAGGCTCTGGGGAGACCTTATTGCTGTCTACAACTACCTGAGGGGTGGTTGTGGCCAGGAGGAGGTTGCTCTCTTCTCTCAGGTGGCCAGCACCAGAACGAGAGGACACAGCCTCAAGCTGCACCAGGGGAGATTTAGGCTTGAGGTGAGGAGAAAGTTCTTCACTGAGAGAGTCATTGGACACTGGAATGGGCTGCCCGGGGAGGTGGTGGAGTCGCTGTCCCTGGAGCTGTTCAAGGCAAGGTTGGATGTGGCACTTGGTGCCATGGTCTAGCCTTGAGCTCTGTGGTAAAGGGTTGGACTTGACAATCTATGAGGTCTCTTCCAACCTTGGTGATACTGTGATATGTGTTTTCCCTCTTCCTTCACTAAAGCATTTGTGAAGATACAGGGTATTGTAGACTTTTGGATCCTCATTACAAATTTCTGTAGAAGTGTTAACGTCACAGTCCTACCTGTGGTAATAAACTGGTTGTTTGTGTGATAAAAATCTATCAAATACAGGTCAGTTAGCAGAGATTCATGAGAGAGAATAGTGAATGAAGGAAAATGCAGTATACATTTTTAGAATTGTTTATGGGGGTATCAGAAGTATCACAGCTGTCTGGTGATGTGTCAAGATGGGCTGCAGTATATAGTGCAGTTAGAGTAGCTGATTAAAAGGAAAAGCAACATTAAGCTGTGACAATCTTCTTTTGTTTGGTAATGCTTAAAGCCTTTAAAAATATTACAAGTGTGGCAGTTTTGTCTTAACTTTTTAATTAGCAGTATGTAGTTTTAAATAGATAAAACATATTAGAGACTTTAACCTTCTCTATAGAAGTATGTATTTTTCTTCTGCATGAAAGCTTGCTTACACTCTTGAAATGAGTACAGAGCTCAAACGTTATAGATTCAGGAACATAGCTCTTCCAAGGAAATCTTTCTTGAATGTGTTGAAATGTATAGAAGACAGATATGATGTGGTATAGCAGTGAGGCATAAAGTATGCGCAGTTCTTTTGTTGCAGGAGAATGTACTGCCACTTCAGAGAACACACAGGTAGTCAACAAGGAAATGTTTAGCAAAGTAAGACCTGATGTATTTGTCAAGGCCAAATCCATTCCTTTTGTGTAAAGTGATGTTAGACTGTAGTGATGTGAGAAGAGTGAATGCATTGGTCTGATGTACAGACCAGTCACTGATTTAACTTAGCTCAAAGATAAAATATTCTCCAAACACTGTCTTACATAAAGTCCCACATGATGCAGGCCATATACTGCACCACTTCTCAGTGTCTATGCTCAATCACACTTAAGGGAGCTGGCGTTGTTCTGCCTGGAGAAGACTCCAAGGAGACCTAAGAACAGCCTTCCAGTACCTGAAGGAGGCCTAAAAGAAGACTGGAAAGGGTCTGTTTATAAAGGCCTATAGTGACAGGATTAGGGACATTAGGAGGAAGTTTTTTATTGTGAAGGTAGTGCAGGTTGCCCAGGGAGGTAGTTGAGACCCCATCCTTGGAGATATTCAGGGTCAGGTTCAACAGGGCTCTGGGCAATCTGATGTAATGCAGGGTGTCCCTGCTCACTGCAGGGGAGTGTGCTAGATTACTTTGGAGGTCCTTCCAACCCAAATGGCTGTTACATTTATAGACTTGTTCTGATGTAGATTATACTGCTAAGTAAGGCTCAAGAAGGTAATGATTCTAGACCTGAGCTGAGACAGATTTGGTAAGTGATATCTGAAGAAGGACATCCATGTATTTTAATTTCAGGGGATAATTTTCTTAATGCTCAGTCAGGATTATTTGTTGTTCATTTGCTGGTGAAAATGCAGAGGAACATGTTATATTAAAGTGGATTCAAGGAGTGGTCAAGATTTTGACAAAATCTCATCTTCCAGAATCTATAGAGGTTCAAAGTGCAGGGTCAGTGCAGTACATTTGAGGAATTCCCTGTTGCTTAAACTGAGAAAATAGATAAACAGTGAAAATTAAAATATTGTGGTTTTTTTTTCTATTATGAAGTATTATGTTTAATACTGAAGTACATATACTCTTTTGAATATTACTTTACCCCGTAGTTTTATCCTTCCACTGTTTCCTTCTCTCTTTCTTTCTTGTTTTGTAATGTATTACCTCATATTGTCATTATATGGTGACACAGTCCTTTCTGTGGCAGCAAGAAATATCACCAAATATTTTAAGGTTATCTTGTATTGGACAGTGAAAGGGAACATTAGGTAGAGAAAATTCTTTTTTAAGCATATATGAGAAAAGGTAGCTGAAGGATTTCAAAGGAATTCTCCATAATACTTGTTTTTGATAATGAGCTTCAAAATGCATGAAGTTGAAATAGAATTACTATTCATATAACAATTTTTTTTTCTTAACAGTGTTCTTGCCCTTTAAGTGATGTTTGGGTTTTTTTAATGTGATGGGGGAAGGAGGAGGGAGGACTTCTAAGTTATTTTAAACTTTGCCGAAATCAACCTGCATTCAGAGTCTTAGAGGAATGGAGATAAACCCAAATCATTTGGAAATCTTACCTTGTGGTTTTGGTTTGTTTTTTTTCTAAGTGGAAAACTGGAAATATCACCCTAACTAGTATTTTATGCAACTGTTCTTGTTTGCCATTATCTTTTTATGCACTCATAAAAATATGGCTGCCATTGTGAAAAAGGAAAGGTAAGAAATGGAATCAAACTATTACAAAGATGTGTTAAGACTCTTTGATTTTAGTTGTTTTTCTTCTTAATGACATATTTTATTGCTTATCTGAAACTTATGTAGAGATTTATAGTTTAGAAAGCATGCTGTGCCCTTCAGAAAGTAAATTGCTGAATTTGTAGTGCACACTAATAGTAAGAGACTAAGTATGTTAGTTTTTACTCATGATTTACCTACACCTGCTGGAAACTAAATCAAAATTATCAGAAGTCATCCAGGGAATGGGGATTTACTATATATCAAATATATATTGAATAATTAGAATCTATTAGTTAAGATTTTCTTCCTCTTTGAATGATGATATTTTTATTTAAACCCTCCTGAAGAGCTGATGTTCTAAGAACTAATGGGTTTTGAGTTGTTTGGTTGGGTTTTTTTTATTAGTTTAAATGTTGACATAGGAGTGTAAATAGTAGGTTGTATCTTAACAGTGCTTTAATACTACATAATAAAGAGAATCTTATAAACATCTCCAGAGCTTTGTCAGGACTCCTTGACACATGAAAGGTGTTGTGATGCTTTCAGGTTACTTAATTCATCCATACCAAATCAGTGCAACTGATTTACAACTATTAAAAATAATCAAACAAAACCACTTTCACTTGTGGTACTTTCAGGCTTGTGTCATGAATTTATTATTTAGTGAGAAGTATATAACAAAAACATGCTATTGGTCGCTCAGTCTTCATGAAGTAGAAGTAATTTTCCCAGAAAACTAATATCTGGTAAGATGGCTGTTTAATTAAATAATACGCTGTTTTACTGGAAATGAAACTGAACCAAGGACTCTGTGGTCCTCCCACTGATTGCCATAGTCAAAGTCTTTTTTAGCTTAAAATACAGATGAATCATGTTGGGAATTTGAGCAGAAATAAAACTTTCTATCTAAGATTTTTAATGTCATCAAGCTCTTGAAATTAAAGTATTTGAAATCTTGATACTGCTGTATTATACATTCAGGTGTCTTTTAAAAATAGAGCTAATGTTGTGGTTTTGTCTAGAATTTGTCAGGCTGTATTAGATTGATGTGTTAAAAGCTTTTGTATCCTTTCAGCTGACATGCTGTTCAAAAGTTGTTGGGGTTTTTTTTTCCTAAAGTGAGTGCTAATGATGCTTTATATTTGGAGAATTTCAAATTAAATTCTATTTCACTACAAAGATATTTTCACTTTGAGAAGAGCTTTGGTTACCAGTAAAACTAGCTCTTAATGTTGACTGTATACAACAACATAGTTTTAATTACTGAATGGACATTACAAGGGAATTCTTGAAAAAAGGAAAACAAGCTGGTATTTCTATAAAAAAAACATGAAATTAACTAAGTGGGTAACTCATCTGTTATCCTTGTTTTCCTTCTATGGTTTAAATATGATAAATTGATAGTTTCTAATCAATTGAATGAACATATTACTCTGTTTAGCATCTTCAAGGTAGCAGCTGGCTGTATCTGAAATTCAGCTTTTGTTTCCTTTACTCTCTTGATTAAGTCTCCTTGGTTTTGGTTTTACAAAATGGGAACTGTGGCTGGTATTTTGAAATGCTTTACAGATTTTGTAGTTATAAATATTTTTTAAGTATTTTTGCCTTTTGAGTCAAATAAGGTAAGCAAATTAAGTGTATAATTGATATAGTGTCAGTGATTAGAACAATAAGGTGCAAAGTGTGTTTTTCCAAATAAAAATGTCGCTCTAATTTATCAAAATTCTGCTTTTAATAATGGGCACTCAACATTTGATCTTATTTATTGTGGGCAAAGAGAGTCAGAGTACTTTTCCTGTCTGGATATATTACATCTTTGGGATAAGGTTGTAACTGTTTTGGGCATGATTTGCATACTTTTGCCTATTTTATAAAACACTCCAGCTGCAGGTTATTAAGCACTGTTATCAAGCATTGCTGCTTTAAAAGTTATTTTCTTGCTGGACGGATGCAGTATCTGAGTCATAGGAATAATATGTGTGTTCCTGGTTATATAAAAATAACAATCCCTAACCCCAATCCCATTACTTTGTGTTAAGAATTGCTGTGACTTTCAAGGAGGTTAAGGTTTAGTATATTTCTCTTATCTACATCTTGAGGTGGGACAATGTCAAGGAGGTAGTGTCACGGATAGTCACTCATACAGTTTGCAAATAACACAAAAGGTGAATTTTGGTTCATTTCTTAGGGAAGGCACAGTGAGTTTATTTTCATTTTTAATTCTGTAGGTTACCATACAGTAAAAAAAAAACAAAACTGGTCTTTCTGTTACAAAAAGACCTTCTGAAATATGCTGACAGTGAAAATCTAATGTTGCAGAAAAGTGAAATTAAACTCGGCAAATAGGAAAAACTTATAGAATCCGCAAAAAAAAGATTATAAGATTTTGGGTGAGAACCTTGAAACAGTTCTGAAAAGCAAATCCAGCTTTTCATTTTGGCTTTTTTCTTATATTCTGAAAGATCTTTAGAACCCTATTTTCACAGTGGAAAATGTTGGAGCTAGGGCTTAAACCTTTGCTTTTAGGCTCAGGAGTTTTATTTACTGCCGTTGTGTTTTGTCTTGTGCAACCTGAAAACAAAAGGGAAGATAAATTTAGCCATTATTTAAGATTGCTAAAGGATATAAAGATTTTACATTAATAATATGAATTTTCAAGGTTGGGCATCCATTCTGAGACTAGTTTTCTGCATGAGCAGATCAATTAATATTTTAACCTATGACCTCTTACAGGTCAAATACAGTGAAGAACATTTACTCTTGGCTTGGTAAGGCTATTCCTGACACCACTGAGAATTCATTCCTAACCTAGGAGATGATGCCCTAGCTATTAACAATTTCTGTTTGTCAGTATGCTTCATATCTCATAAAGATAATATTGAATATTTTATCAGCTTTGCAGACTTCATTTCTTTCCTAGCACTTTGTTAAGGCTAAAGATATGTAACTAATCTGTAAGTAAGAGTATTAGGTGTGTAGGATATACAATGTGTTCTTCATTTACAGTGGCATGTTTGTGTGATTCTGACTAATTTTCCTGCTTCTTTACAAAATGTTAATTGAATATCTCTACCTGTAGAAATTACATAGTGTTGGGAGAACTGGCTGAGCAATTCTCTAATAAGCATAACTAATTTACAGCTCCTGTCTACCTCATAATAAGATTTACAATGTCTGCGTGTAACTGAATTTTATAATACATTTATTATACTGCTCATACTGGATATTAATTTCCCTGTGTAATCTCCATTCTGAGACTAATGTCCTCCTACCTTTTTACCCAATGAAAACAGCAGTATTAAGTCTGATTTTTGTTCTGGTCAGTCTCTAGGAATTAGACTGATCAGAAATAAAATGTCAAGTGTCAGTTTGAAATTGCTTACTGTTCTCTGCACAAGAGAAGAGCAAAGCTCTGGTGTTGATATTCAGTTTGCTAAATTGAGGGGGGGAAATCAGTTTATGCTTATATCTCTTGTGCATGAGAAACAATGTTTAAATTAAATATTTAATATAATCCCCTTCAGTATTATTTTTCATTTAAAGTATAGGAGATTTTTTTCCCCTCAAACCTATGTATTAAATGTTTTCCTCTGAAAAACTTACTGGAATTGTTACACTGCAGATTTTTGTACGTGGTTGTGTGGCAAGAATAAGCAGTTGCTGTATTTAGGTATCACAATTTTCACAATAGGGGGTTAGATACCAAGCAAAAGTGTTTGCCAGCAAAGCTGCTAAGTCTCATTTGTATATCATCAGTTTCTATGGGACAGTACCACAGGATTGTCCCACCAACGAAAACTCAGCCTAACTACAGTTGAGAAAATTAGGAATAAGAGTTACTATTATGGCTTTCTTAGTAATTGCCAAGTTGCTGTTCCTTGCACCTTCCCTTAAAGCATGTGTGAGGAGATGGGATGTTATATAGCAGTTAGTTGCATTCTATAGTGGTTCCTAAGGAACTTCTACAAATTTGGGGAAGTTGTGTGCTTTTCAAAGAGATGCACTGACCTCTGTGTGTGTGTGCGCATGCTTCTTTGAGGTATGCATTTTCTTAGAGGTTCTTTAGGTCTTACTGATACATGGAGCCACCTAGTAGAAGCATTCTTACAGCATTTATCAAGGCCTGGATCCCACAGACCTATAATGCTTTCGTGTGCTTTACTCTTCTGATAGTTTATTAAAATGCCCAAGCTGCTAAGAGATGCCTTTTTTTCAGAGACTGGTAGAGAAACTTAATTTTAGGACCAGCATCTTTCAGCTTCCTGTCTTGTCTGCTGTCCTTTGCTGCAGATGTTGCAAATAGATTATTTTTCAGACAGCCCAATTAGGAAACACACTTATAAGCTCCAAAGAAGTAGTCAAATACCAAATGTCATCAGCTAGAAAAGCTTTCTGGATTGCAGCAAGAGACCTCCTTACCTCCTTCAGTAGGCCAAATTACTTCAAATAATTTGTACTAACTGCTTTTAAAAAAATTGATACCCTTAATCTTTGACCCTTGCTTAGCTTTTAGGTCCAAGATTGGTTCTGTGTATTTTTGCATTAAAATATGCAGCTGCCTTTCAGATACAGCTAAAAGGAAATTTGCTGATGTGCATAAATATGGTTGAGATGATAAACATAAAAAAAAAACCCAAAACAGAAAAGCCTAAGATATTAAGGTAGAGAACTCACTGAATGAAGTGACATTCAATTTCCTGCATTGCCATTTACGTATGCCATACCATAATTTTTATGTAGCTGCTATGCCCGTAAATGTATCAACATAATTTTCTACAACGAGAAATGACAAATTATCTTTTCAAGCTTGCACTCGGCGAACAAAAACAAATTAAGTTTCAATTTCTTTCTGTGTACTCCTGGGAGATTTTATTCATCATCAGAAAGGAAATGTTTCTCTATTCAGGAGAGAATTGTAACAATTATGTATCGTATGCAATGACAAAACAGAATGTTCTGCTCTGTTTTCTGTTTAAAATGTCAGCTCTTCCAAAGACCTCACTTGAAGAACATTTCTTACTATGTTTTGTTTTGTCTAACGCTGATTTGTTGGTTGCTGTTGTTTTTTCTTTAATAAGATTTCTAATCAAAACTATGGGAGAAAAAGGCATTGGTCAGTTAGCTTCTGTATCTTTGTGCTACAGAGAGAGATGTGATTACAGCTCTCACATACAAATGCAATATAATCATGAGTTTGTGGGTCAGACTGCAGGTTCTAGTTCTGTAGAGCCACTTAACATCACTGCAGACAAAAGGCTAAACTTTTCCTTCTGTTTCTCTCACATCCATCTGCACTGCTTGCTCCTTCTCATGTTTCATGTCTGCTCTTCATTGGACCCTTCTGTAAATATTTACTCACTGTTAGCCACATAGGACTACAGTATCACAGTATCACAGTATCACCAAGGTTGGAAGAGACCTCACAGATCATCAAGTCCAACCCTTTACCACAGTGCCCAAGGCTAGACCATGGCACCAAGTGCCACATCCAACCTTGCCTTGAACTGCCCCAGGGACGACGACTCCACCACCTCCCCAGGCAGCCCATTCCAGTGCCCAATGACTCTCTCAGTGAAGAACTTTCACTACCTGTGGTTTTTGCCAGTATACTCTGTTCTCATGGTGATTGACTAAAGTGACCCTTATGAAGGTCCATGCTCCATGCCTTTAAGCACATGCAATCTATGATGTGATCTGACCACATCTGGTGGAGCTGGAATACTCGGTCCTAGAGCCATTTCAGCTGGAGCTGTACTGTTTTCTGTGGGACATGAGGTAATTCCACAGTTATGAGTACTCAGACTAGCTTAATTAAAGCTGGCTTCTTTACTCTTTAAGTAAACTTCTTGAAAGAGGCTAGTGCAGAGCCACAAAGATGATTAAGGGAACATAGAATCATAGAATCAACCAGGTTGGAAGAGACCTCGAAGATCATCCAGTCCAACCTATCCCCCAGCCCTATCCAGTCATCTAGACCATGGCTCTAAGTGCCTCATCCAGTTTTTTCTTGAACATCTCCAGGGATGGTGACTCCACCACCTCCCTGGGCAGCCCATTCCAATGGCAAATCACTCTCTCTATGAAGGACTTCCTCCTAGCATCCAGAGGGATCTGTGTCTCTTTACCTTGGAGAAGAGTCTTGAGGGGTGACCTCAATATAAATACATGAAGGGGGAGCATCGGGAGGACAGAGCCAGGCTCTTCTCAGTGATGTCTGATGATAGCACAAGGGGCAATGGGTGCAAGCTGGAGCGTAGGAGGTTCTGCATAAACATAAAGCATTTTCACTCTGAGAGTGACAGAGCACTGGAGCAGGCTCCCCAGAGAGGTTGTGGAATCTCCTTCACTGAAGACATTCAAAACCCACCTGGATGTGTTTTTGTGTGACCTGCTCTGGGTGGTCGTGCTCTGGGTGGTCGTGCTCTGGTAGGGCAGTTGGACTAGATGATCTTTTGAGGTCCCTTCCAACCCCTAACCTTCTGTGATTCACTGCACTGTAAATGTACTATTAGTCTGTTGTTGTAAATTTTTGCTGGCTTCTCAGAGTCTTGTGAAGTTTGAAGTTTTTATTCACTACTATTGTAGATTAGATTTTCTGAATAATAGAACTAAAAAAATCTGTTCTCAGGATATATTTCTACTGGGAACATTTTTTTATCTGCATTCTGGCACTAGTTGGCAGTGTTATTGTTGAATGAGTAATCAACACATGAGTGATTCTCACACCAACAGCAGGTTGCTGAATGCAAAGGCAAATAGTTAACATGAATTTATTCCTATCACCTTGTCTGGACCTTTGTGTGGTATATGTTAGATCATATTTACCCTCTCACAGATGACAGAATTCTGTACAAACTGTGATAAAAAAGAGCAGCTACACCTACTCAAAGAGAAGCTTGAAATTGTTGTGATCAATGCACTTCACTGTAGTAACAAACCCAAGTATAAGATAGGGACTTTCTTTGAAGTGCTGCAGTTTATCTCTACTGGTATTTTTCATCTAGAGGACATTCTGCTTCTTGCATGCTTTCAAATTCACATTCATGCAGACTTGTAAAAGAAAAAGCAGTTACTTAACAGGCTAGCTTAGAGGTGATGTCAATGTGGTTTCTAATAACTATTTACTAATTGGATTTACAGCATCTTCAGCTAGCACACTTAGGAAACAATGAAAGTATCCTTTTTAAACCCTTGCAGGGACCGAAATAGTGAGTGAGATGAGATTTAAAGCAAATGTGTGCTGACTCACATACTTTTTTAAAAGTTGAACCCTAAAGAACCATCAAGTGCTGGTTACTGTTGCAAGTTGCTGTTTTCTGTCTATACAGTAAACCGGGGAGACAGTGATCAAAGGGCTCTTTTCCAGCATAATGTGTGCTGTTCAGCCTTTTGTTCAATTACTTGAGCCAATTACTTATTTGTGTATTTCATTCCCTAACTGCAATTTACTAAGCAGATGGTTGCAAAAAGCCAGTGAAGCAGGCTGTTTCCTATAGGAAGGATGCAGAGTGACTTTTCATAAGGGCATCTAGCAATAGGACAAGAGGAAATGATTTTAAACTGAGGAACAGTAGGTTTAGATTGGATCTTAGGAAGAAGTTTTTCAGTATGAGGGTGGCAAGACTCTGGAATAGGTTCCCCAAGGAGGCTGTGGATGCCTTCTTCCTGGGGTCGTTCAAAGCTGGAGTGACATGGCCTTGAGCAGCCAAGTCTAATTCAGAGATGTGCCTGCCCATGATAGAGAGGTTGGAGTAGATGATCTCTGAGGTCCCTTCCAGCCTACATAATTCTATGAATCTGTTCACCTCAACATGTCAGTTATGACTTTTGTTCTCTTTGAGTTTCTTGAGTGTCAAAATAATCTCTAAATTCAGTGGCTGTCAATTGTCTTTATTTTAGGGGCTTGAATTTTATTTTTCCTTTATAGGAAAGTCTGTATAGTTATAATTGGAAAGAGACTTCTGTGACTCTAGTCAAGCCATGCCAGCCTAAAGATAGTGTAGAAGGTGAGTTGGAATCTTTATGTTTTGATAGATATTTCAGTAAATAGTAGCCTGAAAGCAAGCACTGCAAAGTACTTCAAGTGTTTCTTTTAAATAGCAAGTGCATATATGTTAAGTTCTCTTTGGCATATGTACATGATAGTAGGCAAAATGAAGTTTTAAACTCCTTTCTCTGGTACCGAAATTCAAATAATAACTACTACATTTAATAGTGCTAAGAATTTTGTTTGTCATAAAGCAAGTTCATCTTGCACTTTAAAATGTTCCTAAGTTTTTATCTTTGAGTAGAAGATGTAGCCCAAAAGCTACAACTGGAAGAATTCCACAGTTAATGTTTGAAGTTTGGATTTTGCATAGAGTGAAAGTGTTGAAGTGCAGTTACAGGACAGTGCTCAGTAGCTCATGGAAGAGGAAGGCATAGGCAGTACAATTTTTTCCCTGCTATATTCTGTCAAATTTTCAGCCTTAATTTAAGCATGTTAAATGGAGGGGGGAAAAGTGATATTGACATTGTAGGGTTCTGGTTTGTTTAATCACTGTCATCTTTATTAAGGTTGTTCTGATGACACTTGCTATAATTTTGCACAGGACATAAACAGTGTAACAAAATAAGAGCGACACACAATTATTAGGTTGGTTTGGGTTTTCTTTTTTGTCTTGTTTAAATCATTGACATAAGGAGAGATTCAATCAGTGCCTATTTGACCTGTTTTTAATCTTCACAGCAACCTTCTTGTTACTGCAGATTTATGAATGTAGTTTTGATAAGTAGATATTTAATTTGTAATCATGATATTACAACATCCTGAAAGTCCAGGCAGTGTTCAAAACAGCCAGTCATGATTTTCATTGAAAGTAATTGATATTTACTGTGTCCTATTTAAATTTGCATGGCAGAAGCCATGTCTTTCAGATAAACTTTTGCTTTGCTAGGTCAGTTCTCCATGTTTACATTCAGATTTTTTTTTTTTCACTGTACCATTCTTGACATCAGTAGTTCTTGTTTTTGGACAAGGATTTCTGTAATTATAAGTTTATTGCAAGATATATATATAAAAATAATTTTTTAAGACATCATTTGCTCCAAGCATAAAGGTAATTTAGCTTATAGTTGGTTTTTGTGCCAGTTGAGTCATGGTTTAACAAAGGCTTCAGATAAGAGAAGCTGTGGTGGAGTCATCCTACAGCAGATGACTCAAAGTCCGTAGTGTAAGGACGCCTTCTCACACAGGAGAGTTAATACTTCCTGATGAGGAAAAATGGCTCCTTAGGATCAGGACAGGCTGACTGATTAATGAGGCTGTGAAATACAGGTGGTCTGATGTTTCCCTGGAGACGTATAAATGCATGTAGAGTTGAGCAGATAACATCTTCTATAACTCTACAGTTATTCATCAATTTCCCAGTGCTTCTGCGAGTTAATAGCTTTGTGCTGCTGATCTAGCAGTGCTGGTTTTTTTATGTACCACCTCACTAGATTCTAGAGGAGACCTTTGATTCTGTTCTGGGTAGAATTCAGCTTGTTCATTTGTACAGCAAAAAAATACCTGGGACACCACCTCTGAATTTATGACAGTGACAGCTGTTAAGAGATGTTTGTAGCTCTAGATGACCAACCTCCATAAAGATTTACATTGCTATTCTGAACATTTGGCATTCCTTACAGTGTTCAATAGACATACTGAAGTTCTGTGCTGTTGTCATTCATAATATCTTCTGTGTGGATTTCAGTGCACTTTAAGCATCACATCAACTCTGGGAAAGTAGGGAAGTATTTTCTTTAGGTGTTTTTCAAGGAAGCACAGAACATTTCCCAGAGAGATACTAAGACAAGTGACTGGGCCTGGAATAGAACTAAAAAGTCTTGTGTAAGCATTAGAAAATATATTCTCACTCTTTTGATAAATGTCTCTATTTTAAAAACGCATAAGCAGCACGTTGGAAGCTATAAATTTTTGTGTGGTAATCTTGTTGTGTAGTTTTCTGCATGTATTTAATCTCGTATTCAGACAAACTATTTCAACACAAGCATTATGTGGACTGTGGGAAGGGTTATAGCCACTCAATGACATATTTTGTGTTCTTAAACTGTGTGGGTGAAATGTACATATTTCCAGTCTTGTCCTTCTCAATTCAGCGTAAGGCAAGCACTGTGATAGGTCAGGTAAAATGTTAAGTGCAAAGGGCATATAGAACTGATGAGGAAAATTAGGACAGTTTCTTGGAACAATGAAAAGTTGGAAGAGGTTTTTCTAGTTGAAGCATGGGAGAGAATTCACTTCTGCGTCTGCATCAAATAGACATCAGAGTGAAAAGGAAATATTAACGAGGAATAACAAAATGAAACATAGGAAGAATTATTGGAGGAAGTAAATTAGAAGAGAGATTTATATACATAGAGTCTGATAGTCCAGACGTCACGGTTAAAACAAAAGGAAGCTTTTTATTTTTACTCAGTGCAATGCTCCAATTGTAGAAATTCACTGTTGCAAAACGTTCTGGAATCCAGAACAACAGGTTCAATGAAGAAATAGTCAAGTTCGTGGACCTCAGATAGGTTATGTATTGTTCGGATGCAGTTTGTAAGACTTTTCTCAGATGCACATTGTTGGAAGCTGCTATGGGAATAAATGACAGCCTTTTTCCCCCATTCTCCTGGATTAACATCTACTTGTGCTTACTGTCCAAAGCACGAGGCAGGCTATGTGATTTTAGACCTGACCCAGTATGACATCACTAATTCCTTCAAGTCATGAGCATGAGTACGATTTGATGAGAAAATTATCTGAGAATCTTCAGTTACAGCTCTCTGTTGTCCCTCTTGCCCCTCAAATGATTGCATTTCCTTTCTGTAGATTCTTTTTCTTTTCCCAAAAGCAATTAGTGTCTTTGCATATGAGGAGGTACAGATTAGTAACTAGAACTGGAAATGCGAACATTTTTAAGTTGTGCTGCAAAATGTCAAACCTGGCTAAGCCTCAGGGAACGTAAGAACACAGTACATTCAGTTTCCTGCATAGTGATAGGTTTCTTAGGGAGTCTGAACAGTGTTTTCTTCTCTCTCAGCTTCAGATACCTTTTTTTTCTGTTACCTGTTATGATTGTGGGTGCTGCTTTGGGCTAATGCAAACAAATGCACTACTATAGATTTAAGAATATGCTTTGAAGTTTCACAGCAAAAATAAAACTATCTTTAAAAAGTATTGAAAGAATGAATTTTAAAAAGTCATGTGAAGTGTATTCTTTTGGAATCTTGATGATGTAATTTATTAAAGACTACAGTAACTAATAAATTGGTAGAATTTATAAAGGCACTGAATATGGCAAAAAAGAATCCCTCTGAGTTTGGAGATCTTTCTACAGGTGGATGAGAAAACGTTTGAGTTGGATACAGGTAAACAACTGTTTCAGTCTTGGCAGTGATGAGCCCTGCATTGATTGCAGTGGTGGCAACTGAAATGTAATCCCTAAGGAGAGAGGAATATGCTCAACGTTAATGAAACAGTTTGCCAAGAACTATGGTCACTATTAAAAATCTTTTTGTGTCTAGCAGAAACTACAAAATAAAAAATGCAGTGACCACTGAATTTGGCTGTGGAAACTACTCAATGAAAACAAGTCAGTTCCTCAGTGTGCCAGCTAATGATGTATCTTTAACTGTACTTCATTAGTTTAGTCACCAATTTTACTTGTGAATTGTCAGGAAATTGACCAATCACTACTGATAATGTGCATTAAATTATTTAATGACCTGCTAGTGTAAACTTGCATGAGCCTGTCAGCTGCTGTTGAAATCTATGGTTTCCATCTGACTTGTCTTTAGCTAGAGGAAACATAGCTAGGTTGGCATCAGAGATTTGTGCTCGCTTTCCCCTCTGTCATTAACGCTCCAGACCCATAAATCATTATTTGTGCTTTTCTTCTGGAACAAGTTACAACAATTTTTGATACCTTACTGATTGCTTCTCAGATCCGTACAAGCAGCTGTCAGGAAGGTTGTATATAATTCACAGAATTATATTTGCAGAAAAGAAAACAGTGGGACAAGGGGCATTGTGTACAAACTAGAGCAAAAGAGGTTTCACTTGACCTTAAGGAAGGTGACAGAGCCCCTAGACCAGACTGCCCAGAATGGTTGTGGAGCCTTCTTCTCTAGAGGCATTCAAAACCCACTTGGACTCGTTCCTGTGCAACTAGATGTAGGTGAATTTGCATTAGCAGAGGAGTTGGACTAGATGATGTCCAGAGGTTCCATCAAACCCCTACCATTATGTGATTTTATTAACTGTCTTGCAACTTATCTTCATTAAAGCCGTGAATGCAGTGGGGATGAAACTAGCAGAGTAGAAATATTCTATATCTTGGAGATACTGTATTTTGCATTCAAGCCAAACAGTACAACCTTTAATTTCAGAGATTTTTAAAGTCTTGCTTAGGATTCTGAAATGCTCATAATTTATGTCCTTTCTTCTACATTAACAAAAATTAAGATTTTAAGAAATAACAATTTTTCTGGAATTCTTTTAATATTATAACATGTTTATGCAGAAATTCCCTCAGTGGCTTACATGCATGACAAGTACTGTTTCAATTAGATTACTTTGAAGCAAGTCCCAGTACTGTTTTATGTCTCTATTGCTTTAGTGCCAGGATGAATTTTTGTTCCTACTGTGATTGTACAAAGTCCAGCCTCATTGAAACGTCTTTTAGTACTGAATGTTTCTGAACCATGATTGTTGTCTTGGTGAAGCCATTCACCAGAATCATGCTAACACAGATACAGGGTGAAATTGCAGTTGCTTTGTCTCGACCAGCCACACATATATCTATTCTGAAACACTTTGCTTCAAACTGGTTCAGTTAGAAACTGCTTAATCCCCTCCTCCTCGTAGGAGTTTCCTATCAGATTCGTTGCATGAAGGGAAAAACGTGTGTTATAATACATGATTAAACTCTGCTATGTAGACATGTGCAAGATAAGTAATTTCTAGCTGAAGGAAACTAGTTTATTCAGCTGCTTAAAAATTCCATCAGACTTGGTGGAAACTTGCTGGCTGCCTTGTGTATCTACAGGAATGCTGCAGCTTTGTGGGAAACATATCCAAATAATGATTGAAAGGCATGGGATGCATATTTGAAGTGAGAAAGATAGGAAATAGTTGAAGTAAATTCACTGCAATTTTTGATCAAAACAGATCTAAGGGTGAATTATGTCTAATGAAGTGATTTCTCAGGAGTTTGACTTATGGTTGTGTAATGTAAAACCTACATTTCGAGGGTCACAAACTTTGAGGAAGCAAAAATAGTTTTGCTAACATATAACTGAAAGCTCTAACTTGTGTTTTGGAGAGGACCCATTCTTAGCTTGGTGATACAAAAAATATGTTGACACCTTTCTCCAA
The DNA here is from genome assembly GCF_015220805.1 of Pogoniulus pusillus. Lineage (NCBI taxonomy): Eukaryota > Metazoa > Chordata > Aves > Piciformes > Lybiidae > Pogoniulus > Pogoniulus pusillus. The sequence goes on along the minus strand of NC_087264.1, from coordinate 44,136,802 downwards.
ATGGCCATTCTTTAAGTAACCTGATGTTTTTTGTTTGAATGCCTCAAAGTAGCAGTATTTTCTGTGTGATATGACTTGCTGCATAGTTTCCTGTGTGACCTGCAGCTGCTTCAGAAGGTTGAGTAACTGCTAGCACCTCACACGTAATTTGGGTGGTTTACCACATATTAGCTGTGTATGCAGAACTGAAAAGAAGTGCAAATGTCAAATTCAGAGTAATCTGAACTACATTTCAGGATTTTTGACTGTGTAACTCTGTATGTGGATGTAAGAATTGATTTTTGTGTGCAGCCCAGTATTTGTGTGTTTACCTTTGCTAAAACAAGTTGTGAATTAACAGGTACCAAACGTAAGTTCTGAGTGGTGAACATACAAACCTAGTATTGATCCAATTTGTTAACTTTTTCTGGCACTTCAGTCTTCACCGAGAATCTGAAGCAGAATGTGGTCTATCACTGCCTTCAGTTTCTTAAAATAGGAAGTCATGCAGCATTTAAAGTCTAGTATCCACTTAGCAGTGAACAGCCTTCATTCATTGTTGTTGCTGAAATAAATCTCTTGTTTTTAATTCAAATTCTTCTGAAGTTTCTTATTCCAGAGCATATGAAGTCAATGTCCTATTTCACAGCTTTGTTACTACCAGCAGAACTGCTTTTTAATAATCTAGAGTTACTTATTGGCACATTAGTGGTTCAGCTGGGATGCATAAGAAAATACAGCTCAGATTTACTCATTCCAATCAATAAATACCTGCTCCTAAATCTATTTTCTGATACTTTTCACCAGCAGTGAAAATTAAAACTGAGGGATGGGTATGAAAAAAAGATTTGTGGATAACTGCATACCTTTTTTCCTCGCTTACACAACTGTTACAGCGTAATATAAAATCATCATCTCCAGGTTAATGTTTGCACTATTTTGCAACATACTATATTGCTTCAGTGTCAAAACATAATGATTCTTATGGAATACTTTAAATCATAACCTGAATATTTCTTGAAAGTTTGATCAGATAAGGCTATGCTACTGTATTATAGCCGCAGGGACACTTAATTGGTGTTCACTGACATGTCACTAAATGTGGTACAAACTTTGGATGATTTGAAGTTCAACCACTGTAAATCTATTATCTTTGCAAAACCACCTAAGATATGATTCCTAATTTTAGGGACAGTATCTTGGACTTACTGTTATGTTTCAGTTATTTAATACTCCTAAAAATGGATTGTTTTTTTTTAACTGATTTTTTTTAAACTAATTTTAGTTTATGGCTTATTAAAGGTGTACAGCCTTCATATCAAGCTAAAAATAATAAAATGAATATATTGATTAATTATTTTTTAAAGATACTTTTCTTGTTGTCTTTTCCTCATTTATTATTCATCATTTGGTAAGAGCTGTAATGCCTGTGGTTACTTCTGTAATGCTTTCTCGCTAATGCTGATTCTTCTGGACAGTCTATACACTGATTTGTTCTGTGCCCTATGAGAATATGTTGCTTTGAAAGAAGCAAGAACTCGGTGGCTGTGTTAGGCCTTGAAAAAAGATAATAGCAGGATTGTTCACAAATGTAGGAAGTCAAGCCACTGTGCAGTTTCCTTTAGGAAAGAAAGTTATGATTAGAGAAATGAAGAGACTGTTCACAGGACACACAAAAGCAGCCTCCACTAGGGCCAGTGACCATCTTTGCTGTATTACAGAGGCAGCACTTTCTCCATCTTAAATTTACTGTAATATTAGTTTCTGGCACTAAATATATATGTTTGAGCAAGAGCTTAAATATGGTGAGTGTTTTACTAATTGTAAAACCAATCAGTGGAATTTTCCAGATAAACTAAACAAATTATATTGTCATTATAATTTGCAATGTTTAAAAGAATGATCCAATATGCTGTGTTGTTGAAACTTTTTGCACAGCTGTTTAGTATGTAGTGCTTTGATTTTTCTTGGGTCTGGTTTAGCTTTAAAGGAAACATGCTATTATAGATAGAGTGCTAAATGGGATCATCACTTTAAATGGAGAACCATGGTCCTTAAATATATTGTCATAAAGGACAACTCTGCAGAGTAGGTATATGTCAGTTAAATAACACCACTTCAACACCAACCTGCCCTTCTGGAGATGGAGTTTTACAAAGCATCCTGCAGAACAGCTAATTTAGGCAGTGCTACAATTAAGTAAATACATTCTATCTATCCATAATTTCAGATGCAGAACTTTCTTTTTAGAGACTGCCAGCAAAAATTATCTCCATTTACTTTATGCTTCTGAAAGGCCTTAAAAAGAACCTTGTAATAACAATCATGTCTGTACAATAGAATCTCATAATCTTGCATCAGAATTAAGGTAAATCGACGTGCAGAATAAGAATCTCTTTTTAGTCAGATGGAATATAGAGTGAAATCTTTCATTCCCATACTTTTCTCATAGACATTTTCCTTCCTCATACTTTTTTTTTTTTTGAAAGCTAGTGTTACAATACTGCTTTTTAGCAACTCTGTTACAATACTGGAATATACCCAAGGAAAATACACAGGGCATCTGCTTCCCAAAGTCAAATACCTGCACTAACTAATGTTGATGGCAGCACATTTAGCTACAGTAATTTATTTGGCAGTTAATTCACTGTACTGAAAGCATACTACAGAATAATCCAGAAAAACTTGAATATGCCAAAAGAAAATAAAGAAACAAACTTTCTATTAATTTTAAGCAAGCATTTGAAAAAAAACTTCATGGAAACTAGGAATTAAAAACAACAAGGCAATTTCTCTGCTTTTGAAAGATATAACTAAAATTTTGTGTATGTTAAGATTACTTTTAGAGGACTGGTGCCTGAAAATAACTCTCAAGCTGCATGCAGTCAGAATTGGAAAATGAGTTATGAGAAAAGAGTTTATGGATTAGGGCACTCACTTGGAGACTTCATAACAGGAGAAAGGAGGAAGAACAGTGATAGATTAGAGAAATAAAGGGAAGAATCTGAATTCCTGTTGATGGAATATTTTAGGTAGTTTTTATTGTAAAGCATTTAAGCTAATCTTTTGAAGTGTGCAGTTATCAGTAGTCTTTATTTCTTAAGGAAGTATACATGAACACTTTTAGTTCACTGTTTTGTACTTGATTGCTGAGGGAATTAGCAGCCAGAACTAAGTCCTATGAGATTGTCAAGGCAGTTTCCTAATCTCATAACTCTCCTACTTGCAAGCAAACTGGGACATACCTTGATTCAGAGTTGTCTCTGGCTTAGTTAAAGCAGTGCTTTTGTCATGCAAAACTCGTCAGTGAACTTTTGATAGTTAAAACAGTCATAAGCCTGCAGCATGTGTATTTGTTTTTCCTCCTTTCTCTGGGGTTATAAATTTAGAGTTTCCCCAAATTCTGAATCTGATCCACTTAATAAAAAGCATAAGTTTAAGCATAATATTATCTAAATTAATTAAAATATAAAAGTAGCTCATGGCATATCCCACAAAACTTAAACAGCTTAATTTATATTGTGATGTTACATACGTGCACTTAAATGCCAGTGTGTACAATGGGCATGAATGAATACGAGATACTAGGATCTTATGGTGGAAAGACTGTATAAAAAAAACCCTGATCTGTTTGTTACAGTGCACTGGCTATTTTCATTATAAAAATTGTTCAGTTTTAGTGTGAGGTGGTAATTATTTTGATAACAGTCAAAATTGACTGCACTCGTTTCCTTAGGGCTTGTTACTTGGTTGCTAAAAAACGTAACCTAGCGTCATATATAGTGGCATGGCTTTGATCTGCTTCCATTTTAATCAGTTTTCAGAATTCGTGTCTTTGATTCCCCCCCCCCCCCACCATTGAATTCCATAAATACACCAAAGGATTGCTTTAAGCATAGACAAGTTTTTCTGTGAATGTGAATCTTTTTACCTTCCCTTGTCAGGCTGTCTTTCCATGGCTGTTTTTCCATTGTCACAACAGCCCATGCGTGGAAGTAATCATACCACTGACACATTTAATCAATTAGTTTAATCAAGTGAAAAGGAATGTTGTGAAATCTGTAAAACAAAACCTTACTGATCATTTTATGCAATAGTTTTTCTGTCAGCCACAAGACAGGAAGTTGAATTTACATGTTCTGTTTTTCATTTTACAGAGCTGCTAGAGAAGACCCTCAAAAGAGAAGAAGAAGTGGGAGCTCTCCAGGTATAGTTTGTATTCCATTAACTAGCTACACTTTTTGTCATCCTTAAAACTACTAAATTGTTTTACAGCATTCTGATTGTATTTTGTTGTATCCTAAATGCAGCTGTTGGAAATGTATGCAAACAAGTACAGAGCTGATAGCTAGAAATACTTAGTGCTGAGTTTCTGCCCACCAATTTAATTGCATATTAGGAAAGAGTGAAGTAGACAACATTCTTCTGTGAGTCTATAAATCTAGTCCATCACTGAAAAAACCCCACTGCTTTTATGTCACACTGTGTACTGAAGTTGCTCTCTTGGCTTCACTGAAACTGTATGTGAGCAGGGGCAGTGCAAATCCTCATTTAGAACTGAAGAAATGCTCTATATTCTACTTCACTAACTGGATTATGTTTTCTGGATTGTGTTGCTTTCTTCTGTATCTCCCAATAAAAACAAAAGTGAGAGATTTTAAGTAAGATTTTCATTCTCTGAAAAATTTAATGTCCATAATCATCTTCCTGAGAAAGAAGGGAGATGAGTCAGTGTATACCAGGATTTGATAAAACATAGTAAATTCTCAATGTGTGGCCTCTAGCAGTAAACCTGCTTGTGCTAAGCACTTTAATTTGTGCTTAGAAATTAAGATTTACCCTAGGCTCAGCTTTGGAATAGTTTTTAAGCATTACAGTCAAAGAATACATCTTCCTTTGAAATAAAAATGGCTGGGAAAGCAAAATTAAGCTGATGTGTCTAAATTGTGTTGTTCAGGAGCTGGTTAGGAAGGATAGTGTATGTATTCTTCAGAAAAGAGAAGAAAAAGAACAACATTTTAACAACAAATGACAGCAAACAATACCCAACATGAATAATAATAAAAAAGCTTTGATATGCTAGAAAGAGCATATCAATAAAGCACTGTTTTAGAAGTGTGCTTCTATACACTGAAAGAATGAATGAAGATAAGGCTGTTAAGGAAATCTAAATTCTGCATTAACCTGAGTTTTGACCATAGGAGTTCGTTTGAAGATAAACCTTCTCCTGTCATGTAATGAACAGAAGGTATTTTGAAGGCTAAAGGTATCAAAGAGTTAGTGTAGAAACAGTTTGATCCAGTACAAGGAGACAAGTTGCAAGACCCAAAAGTTACACAACACACCGATCCAGCTGTTTCCTGTTCAAACAAAAATCTTGGCCTAGCTTTCTGGCAGCTCAAGTTCAACAAAGCTGAGAGCTTGTCTGTGCAAGCAGTTTACACAGGTGCATATCTAATTACATCAATGTAAAAAGATCTCCTTTCATGTGAAGCAACTCTGCATCTGCTTTCATGTGAAGCTCAATAGTTGACAAATTGTTCTAATTATGTTACTTCTGATTGAATAAGGATTAATTTTATACTGCGGAAGGTTGCATCATAACAGAGCCCTGTGTGTGTATGTGTCCTTGCCAGTATTTCTGATGGTCTGTCAAGTTTCTGATCAAATCTCTTTAGACCCTTCCGTCGCTGGCGGTTCTGGTCAAGTGTGTGACTTGTGCTGCTCTGACTGCACAATATTCTGGTATTCAAATGCTTGTCAGCAGGGATTTTTTTCACTTCTTCAGATGCCTGGGCTTTACTTTTACACTCAAGTACTCAGCAAAAACAGCCAGTGTGTTTCAAAATTTTCCCAGCTTGGGATCCTCTGTTTGAGTGATATTGTATTCAAAACTTGCTGTGCCTGAATACGTACAAGAGGTTCTTGACTGCAAGAACCTCTTTCCAGTTCAGTTGAGTTTAATGTCTGTATTATTGCTAGTTACTTCTTAAGTTTTCTAGACTCTGTTTATCCTATGTGTAATGTTTTCATGACTGTTGCAAATAACCCATTCTTATAAAAAACTACCAGGTGCAAGTAGTTGTAAAAGCTAATCCATGTTACCATTTCTGAACCTCCTAAAGCTGTTGTATCTCCATTTATAAAGCATAGGAATTAAGAAGAAAGTGAGGTTTGCTTTCAATATGGCATTCTCTTGAGCTGAAGTTGAGACTTGTATCCTTTTGTTAACCAGGTGATTTGGAATATTTGTTTCTTCTGAGCCTTTGTTCAGCAAAGCATGCTGGTGTGGAAGGCTAAAATCGGTCAAATTAGGCCTAAACATGTCCTGGCTTGCCCAGACACGTTTTTGGCTATCCCTCCTTCTGCTGATGGGGGAAGCAGACATGAGAAAGGATGACAAAAGGCCTTGGTACCTCCATGTCTGTCCAAATTTGCTTACAGGGTATCCACACATGTTTATACACCTGTTTGTGTTCTGCCTTAAAAAGGTGAAAGTAAGCCCTGGCCTTACCTAATAGGTTAAGCTTGGCAAACTGCCATTTTGATTGGCTGATCTGTGGCCAAAGTCCCATTAGTCTCAGGCTATACTGAAAAAAGGAGATGAGCAGGTAAAGATAACGTACTTCTGCCACTACTTTTGCTTTATTGTGCTCCCTGCTTCTGGCAGTGCTGCTGCCATTGCTTCTGCCTCACTGCCATGCTCAGCAGCATTATGTCTGCTAAGTTATAAGTTAGCCCTGCTGCACAATAACAAGCCCTGATAACTTTGGGTTTGTCTACCTTGAAACCTGACTTAAGTTTACCAGGAAAAGGCATTGGGTGCCTTCATGCAATAGACTCACTTAGGCTGCGTGACATTGTGCCATCTGCAAGACTTCTGCCTACACCTGCAAGCCTCCTGGAACCACAAGGAACCAGGATCAGATCAGAGATTGCTTTTCTCCTAGCACCCTTGATAGAGCCTGCGAAGAACTAGAAAACTCTCAACGACTATCAAGACACCGACAGAACTCCATGCAAGTGTTTGGGTACTGTCTGGGAACTGTATTTAGTCCTGGGAATCTCGAGATATAATTTTGTGAGTAAATATTCAAGGCCTCTTTAGCAAAGCTCTGTAAATTCTCAGATTTCAGGCGCCTTCTGTCTTAGGCAGAAAGGAGCTACTTGAGTCCATCTAGTGGGCAAGCAATATAGTTGACTGCAAGAACCTCTTTCCAGTTCAGTTGAGTTTAATGTCTGTATTATTGCTAGTTACTTCTTAAGGTTTCTAGATTCTGTTTATCCTATGTGTAATGTTTTCATGACTGTTGCAAATAACCTATTCTTATAAAAAAACTACCAGGTGCATAGTGAGAGTCCTGAATATCAAAATTATTAAATAATAGTCATTTTGAAAAATCTTATTTCACATCATAGAATCAACCAGGTTGGAAGAGACCTCCAAGATCATCCAGTCCAACCTATCACCCAGCCCTATCCATCATTAATATCTGCCATAACACATACATATACTTGGTTAGTGTATGAACACTTTCACTGAAGTAGATTGCTAGAAGATAATTGTTTGTCCAGTGAAGGACCACTAGTGAAGAAAACTTCTCTTTACCCCCGAGGCCTACGGACCCTGGGTAGACAACAGATCATATTGATTGTTGTTACTTGTTGTCTACTGTTCTTGGAGACCTGTTTGGAGAAATGTCTTACACAGAGAACTATGTATAGTCTATCCTTGATGCATTTGGTTTGAATTTAAACAGATTGTAAGTGTAATATCCAGGAAACAAGGTGGACAGAAAAAGTGTTTGGTTTAGACTATGGATAGACAGTTGGAAACAGTCAGCATATCATGCCAGAAGGTGTTACTTATTGTTATTTCAGCTGTGAGTGCTGACCATAGTCTTAAAAAACACAAGGAAATTTTCTGTGAGAAATTAATGTATTGCTGTGGTCAAACAATGACTGGGAATATCACGAGGTTCTTTGCCATGCCTCTGCCCTGAGTAAAAAGAATATTCCCAAGAGCTAGGGATGTGTGTTTTTTTTATGGGTTTAGCTTACTCAATTTTTTTAGAGGAGACAAAGAGCACCTTTTTGTTAAAAAGAATTTGGATTATGTACGGTTAGTTCTTCTACAATGCCATCCACTGAAAGTAACAAATGTTGGAAACAAGAAAAGCACTTTTATGGTGATTGTTCCTGGAAATATTGAACCACCAGTTTTCACACGTTCCTTTAGTCAGGGCCTATGTTGGGCTGCAGCTAGCATGACAAAGACAAAGAATGCTTCATTAAGACAGTGGGACTATTTCTTCTTAAACATGACTCGTGTGTCAAGATAGAAACTGTATGTAACATAGGTGATTCTTTGATATGGAGTGTTTTGGGATCTAGAAGGATGATGCTTTGAATGACATTGCTGTATTACTGGACTTTCATTTTGAACTTGTTGCATATTTCTGACTAGAGTTTCTATGTTATGCATAAAGTTATGTGAGAGTTTTGATAGTTAAAAATGAGAGTTTATATATGTTCTAGATAATTTTCTATTTTCTTGTTGCACATATCACAGAAACATTGTTCAGGTTTGGAAGGGACTTCTAGAGATTCCAACCCCTTCCCAAAGCAGGCTGCACAGGAACACATCCAAGCAGATTTTGAAAGCTTCCACAGGAAGAAACTCCACAAGATCCTTGCACAGCCTGTTCCAGTGCTACATCACCCTCACTGTAAAGAAGTGTTTCCTTATGTTGTGGTGGAATCTCCTGTGTTCTAGGTTGTACCTGTCGTTCTTTGTCCTATCACTGGGCACCATTGGAAAGAGACTATCACCTTCGTCTTGACATCCATCTCTCAGATTTTTACAGACATTGATAAGATCCCTCCCTCAACCTTCTCTTCTTAGGACTAAAAAGCCCCAGGTCTCTCAGTCTGTTTCAAAGGAGAGGTGTTCAAGTCCCACAGTCATCCTTGTAGCTCTTTGCTGGATTCTGTCCAGCAGATCCTTGTCTCTCTTGAATTGGAAGCCCAAAACTTGGATGCAGTATTCCAGATGTTGTCTCACCAGGGCAGAGTAGAGGGGGAGAAGAACCTCTCTGAAGCTGCTGCTCTCTGTTACTACATGTGGACTCAAGCTCATCATATTACAGTATTTAGCTTGCCCAGAGTCTATGTCACTTTCTACATTATCTCTGTTAGCCACTCCAAAAGTACAGGCTCACATCTTCTCTTATTTCATTAGAAGGAAAAAAGGCTTTGATTATATGACCTTCACCTTCCTTATTTTTCTGAAAGCTATTACATGGTACAAAAGAATACATTCACAGAAAGAATTTACTATGCAGGATAATTGTATTATTAAACTGTATGGGTGTTACCTAGGAAAACATTTGCAAGCCATTTCAGTTTGCTTTGGAATTAGTGACATGCTAATATAAATTTAAAAGTGAAATATAAGATACAGTGCCTCCATTTGAAAATATAAAGAGATTGATAATGTAAAAATGATCCGTGGTAAATTTGCTAATAGGTGTTAGCATTCAGAAAATTATGTGTTGAGATTGTAAGAGTTTATTCAGTTTGTAGAATCAGGCATCTAGATCATGCACCTTATTTAATACATAAGTAATTTTTAATGTAGTATTTATTATGCCTTTGGAATAATCCTGCTAACACACTTCTTAAGACTTCTTTTTCAACTTTGTCCTTTTTAACTGAAGAAACTTAGATCTGAATTGCTCTTAACTATCACCACAGACCTATTTGGGTTTTGTTGCAGAATTTTTTAATAACTATTAGTCTTTGTAACAGTCATTGCAATTTTCCAAAGGAACAATCATCTGAAAATAAATATTTCTGAGTATTTCACGTAATATTTTTTTACCGTGTTTGTTCAAACATGCTGAAATAGTCAGTCTGTATCTCAGACTTTCTTCCAAGAAAGAATAAAGACCTTAGTATTTAATAGACTGCCATTTCTAAGAAAAATGTTTAGTGAAATTCAGTAAGCTTTTTCTTAGGCAGTGTTGTAGTTGGAATCACCAACTACCATGCATTGTAATGGCCACTGAGCAAACATTTCTTAGCAGACAAGTCAGCTTTCCAGAACCTCATATTATCCTATTTTTGCTGTTAAGAAACTAAAACAAAGGTGAGATAAATCCATAGGAAATCAGAAAAAAAAAAATCTGAGTATTTTGATTCTACCTCTGAAGGGTAAAATCATCCTCCACTTTGTTTAAAAATAAATAAATAAAATGTAATGGTGTGTTTTTTTTTTCTTTTTTTTCTTAATCTGTCAATTTAAGAGTCCAGTATCTGAAAGTGATAAAAAGGGGTTTTTTTTGTTTTGTTTTTTCTTCTCTCCATACATTTGGTTTATTATTTATCGTTGATTTATTTGCAGGTGATAACAAACCACTGTGTATGCACTTCCAGCCAGTTCAGTGGCATCCACTGCCAGCAAAATGTTAGCACTTTTTTTTTTTAACAGTTGTATTTTGATACTGTGTTAGATTTCCATGAAAGTTGTTTATGTGTGCATTCATCTTTTCCCTTCAGATATTTCCTTGCACATACTTTGCTTAATAGTCTTGCTTGATTCTTTTTTACCTCTTCAAAATCAATTTGTCTTTTCCAGATGCCGTTTTGGTTCTTTTTTTTGTTCCAACCTCAACTGATGTGTTTTTTTTTTCCAAAAGTATATTGTCTCAGTTTCTGCCTATGGTTTAGAATTTTAATCAAGGGTACAACTACTGTAAGCAGGTGGTAAAAACTGAAAAATAATTTGCACATGAATGAACTTAAAGCATTTCACTAGGGTGAACTGTGTCTTTCTTTCTTCAAAAGATTATAAGAATGAAAGTTAGTTTCAGTAATCCAAGAGACACTAGTTTTAAAAAGAGGTAAAGACTGCATTTATACAAATGTGTACATCTGCTCAGTCAGTGAACAGAACCATTATTTTTAAACCATACAGAAATAACTCTTAACAGTCATTGTAACTGATTTCCACCTAGTCTTAGACAAAAGAAAATTATTTCTGTATTCTTGCAAATGATAGAAACTGTTTCTAACTCCTGAATTCTTCAATGTGCTAGTTTGAAGCAAGCTGAAATGTTTTGGTAACAGAACTAGATAACAGGCAGTGAAATGAAAAACAATTGTGTCTACTTCTCCCACAGTCACGCTGAGAACTTTGGGAAGAAGAAAGACTTTTTCTCCATTTTTTTCTCACTCTTGCTTTTGCCTTGGACCTGGTCACATCTCATTAACCCTGCTCCTACTAACCCTGCTCCCTAACCTCTTGGCTGCACCTCTCTTCTTCCTGAGAACTGGGGTAAGGTTGAGAGGGCCGGGGGGAGGTGTTGGGGTGGTTTGAGAGCCCCTCCTGGGGACTTAGGTTTCTGGGAGGGGAGTTGTGCTTTTATAGTGTTTATCCTTTGTATATTTCTGTATATAATTGTATATAACTGTATATATTGTAAATAGCTGCTTGTAAATTCTGCTAGCTGTAAATAAACTGCTTCATCTATATTCCCAGAGGCCGTCTGAGTTAGCTGGGGCAAATACAAAGTGTGGGAGGGGCGGGGTATCCCCCAAACCATCACATTTTTAATTGGCTTTCCCAACGTGGAGCTAGATATTTTGGAGTGAGTGGAAATTAGCTCTGGGAATTAAGATGAAGCTAATCAAGCAGCTATTGTATTTGGTTGGTGCATTGCTCTGGTCTGGTTTTGTTTTCTTGGTATTTAGTTGGTTAAAAGGTCAAATTGTTGCTTATTTCATTGATCTGGCTTATAATAAGGCAAAAGTTAAGCTTTCAAACATGTTCTGGAGCTGGGGTGATTTTATTCTTGGTTATGCTGGTTTTAATATCTCTGAGAATATTACCAAGGATATTACAGGAGCTCTGGTCAATAATGTGACAATCAATGGAAATTCTGCTTTAAATATGGCTCTAATGAGAGTTATTCAGCCTAAGACAGGAATTCCAACTGTTTGCCTAGGCACATGCTCGTGTAAAACTGTTTTTCTTCTCTCAGTTTTTAATATTTGCCTCATGATTTTAATATTCATATTAATTTTGGCATTATTGGTGAAAAATTCAAAACCAGCTTCTGTAAGAGCTAGGAAAAATTCTGTGTCTCAGAAGCAGTCTCTTTCACAGCAAAACAAGGGAACACAGTTATCGGCTTCCCCCTTGCCAGCCTCTGCCCCTCCCTCTCCAAGTGCTGGGAACACAGCCAGTGTTCCTGCCACTAACGTAAACAATGATAGGGATAACCAAAACAAGCCGCAGAGTTTAGCAGGAGCCTCAGGAGCACAGACAGGTACCCAAAATCAGAATGTTCCTAGCAAAAATGAAAACAAGTCAGGGTTGGCAGGCATCCCAGCAGGACAGGCAAATAATCCCACTAATGCTAATGCTAGTGCTAGTAACACTAGCCCAGTCAGTCCAAATCCTAATGACACCAGCTCAGCCAATTTGAACCCCCAGCCAGCAGACCAGAACCAAAATCCTCCTGTTAAAAGCAAGGCAGATTTGAACTCACAAGCTCCAAGTCAGACCCCTAAGGATACAAATGCTCCAAGTCAGACCTCCAATAATTCAAATGCTCCAGGTCAGACTCCTAAAGTTTCAAATCCTCCAGCAGACACATCCAAGTCTGTTGCTGCTCAGGCCCTTCTGGCACCTGCTAAGGCAAAAGCTAAGACAAAGAATGGTTCGCAGGAGGATGTAAGAGATGGGACCTCTGGTGATCAGCAGCAAGAGGAGGAAGAGGAGGCAGTTAGTCTGCGAGACCTTGTAGATGTGCTGAGACAACAATACTCAAGTGAGAGGAGTGCTGTGAGGTTAGCTGCCAGGAGAGAGGATGGTTCCAATGAGTTTAGGAATGCTATGAGGAAGATTGTGTTAGGCCCGGCACCACCAGAACAACAGGAGGAAGAGGAGGAAGATGACATCCAAGGCTCAAAGGATCCACTCAGAGAGGTCAGGGAAGTTAGGAAGGAATACACAAGGGAATCAGGTGAGCCAATCTTAAGCTGGCTAGTGAGATGCCGTGGCATTGGTGCTAATGCTCTGCAGGTAGGAGACAAGTCTGCCAAGCAGCTGGGACCACTCACTAAGGAGAGTGGAGTGGACAAACACCTGGCAAGTCCTCTTGGTAGGGTTAGCTTGTGGACACGCCTTCTGTTGGCTGTGGCTATGAGATATCCTTCCCGAGATGATTTGCCATGGGCTGCCAAGAAGTGGAACACTGTTGAGCAGGGAATTAAGCTTCTGAAGGAGTTTGCTGTGAAGGAAGTGCTTTATGGAGATCATGGTACTCATGAGCCTGATGATATTCCTTTGGGAACAGGTCTCATGAAGAAGCTGATTAAGCTTGCTCCTTCATCCTATGCTAACATCTTGGCCAGTAAATTTCTAGCAAGGAGTGATAATGGAAGATCTTTCACTGTTGGTGAATTCACTGACCAGCTCAGACAGATTGAGGACAGCTTGTCACATTCTGGTATAATCTGTGCCATAAAAACTATGACTTCTGAAATAAAGAGCATGAAAGATGGTTTTGAGAATACCATGAAAGAACTGAAGGAGGATCTCAAAAATCTGGTAAAGGATACCATTCCTGCATCATCTGAATGGGTGCATGTTTCTGCTGTCAGGAACAGACGCCCACCTCCTGCAAGGCAATTCCAGCCCAGGAGGAGACAAATTCCACCCAGACAGCAGCAATCACGTGCGTCACTGTGGATACTTCTGCGTGACACATATGGTGAGAACATGAATAAATGGGATGGTAAACCTACTTCAGCTCTTTCAAAGAGGGTCAAGGAACTGCAGAGTGGCAGAAACAGAGGCAGCAATGCCCGAAAAGTAGCTGTCACTTCTTCAGCTCCTGAGAGCAACTGCAATTGTTCCAACAGTTGCAATTCCTCTCGCAACAACAACAATCACTGTGTACACCCCACATGCCATGTTCAGCATTAGGGGTGCCCTGCCTCCAGCCAGGAGGAGGAAAGGGATAGTGGAGAGAACCGAATCTATTGGAATGTATTCATTAGGTGGCCTGGCAGTTCAAGAGTTCGGAAATACAGGGCTTTAGTTGACACAGGTGCTCAGTGTACTTTATTGCCATCTAATTGTAAGGGGACAGAGTCCATTTCTATCTTTGGAATCACTGGTGGATCTCAAGAGTTAACTAAGGTACAGGCTGAGATCAGTTTAACTGGTAAAGAGTGGAAGACACATACTATTGTAACTGGTCCTGATGCGCCTTGCATTTTGGGAATTGACTTTTTGAGACAAGGTTGTTTCAAAGATCCTAAGGGTCATAAATGGGCTTTTGGAATAGCATCTGTAGAGATTGAGGATGATAAATTGAAATTGTCCATTAGGCCTGAACTTTCTGATGAATCTGCAGTTGTGGGACATCATGACATAGAGGACCTGGAAGTGCCAATTGCAACTCAAACTGTTCATCATAGGCAGTACAGAACTAACCGTGACTCTTTGTTGCCCATTCATCAGCTGATTCGTCAATTGGAGGATCAGGCTGTCATCGAGAAAGCTCATTCACCTTTCAACAGTCCCATCTGGCCTGTGCGTAAACCTACGGGCGACTGGAGACTGACAGTTGACTTTCGTGCCCTCAACGAGGTGACGCCACCCATGAGTGCAGCTGTGCCGGACATGCTGGAACTCCAGTACGAGCTGGAATCGAAGGAGGCTAAATGGTATGCAACCATAGACATTGCTAATGCTTTCTTCTCTATTCCCATAGCAAAGGAGTGTAGGCCTCAGTTTGCATTCACCTGGAGAGGAATCCAGTACCAGTTCAACCGTTTGCCTCAGGGGTGGAAACACAGCTCAACTATCTGTCACTCAGTCATCCACAATGCACTGGAGAAAGGTAAAGCTCCAGAGCACATCCAGTACATCGACGACATCATTGTGTGGGGCCAAACTGCTAAGGAAGTCTTCGAGAAAGGTAACAAAATCATTGACATTCTGCTGCAAGCAGGTTTTGCCATTAAGAGAGACAAGGTCAAAGGACCTGCCAAAGAAATTCAGTTTCTGGGAGTGCGGTGGCAGGATGGTCGCCGTTACATTCCTCAGGATGTGATCAACAAAGTCTCCACCATGGCAGTTCCCACCAGTAAGAAGGACACACTTTTTTTTCTTGGTGTGGTGGGATTTTGGAGACTACACATTCCTGGTTTCAGTCAGATTGTCAAACCTCTGCATGATGTGACTCGTAAGAGAAACAATTTCGAGTGGGGACCTGAACAACAAGCAGCCTTTGATCAAATCAAACGAGAAGTAGTCCATGCAGTGGGCTTGGGACCTGTGAGATCTGGTCCGGACATTAAAAACATTCTGTACACGGCTGCCAGTGACAATGGTCCAACTTGGAGTCTCTGGCAGAGAGCTCCAAATGAGACACGTGGTCGTCCACTTGGTTTCTGGGGACGTTGTTACAGAGGTTCAGAGACAAATTACACTGCAACTGAGAAAGAGATTCTAGCAGCCTATGAGGGAGTGAAAGCAGCTTCTGAAGTGATTGGAACTGAGTCACAATTGCTTTTAGCTCCTAGACTGCCAGTTCTTAACTGGATGTTCAAGGGCAAAGGTTCATCACCACATCATGCCACAGATGCAACCTGGTCTAAATGGATGGCTTTGATAACCCAGCGAGCACGAATGGGTAATCTTGACCGACCTGGTCTGGTGGAGGTGATCACCAACTGGCCGGAAGGCACAGACTGTTCCAAACCTCCAGAGGAGAAAATAACTCGTGCTGAGGAAGCTCCTCCCTATGGTGATCTCTCTGATCAGGAAAAGAATTATGCTTTGTTCACAGACGGTTCCTGTCGTCTTGTTGGGAACAAGCGAATATGGAAGTCAGCAGTTTGGAGTCCAACCAGAAGAGTTACCGAAACGAAAGATGGCGAAGGAGAATCCAGTCAGTTCGCTGAGGTAAAAGCTGTTCAACTTGCTCTTGATGTGGCTGAACGTGAGAATTGGCCTATCCTTTACCTCTACACCGACTCGTGGATGGTAGCCAATGCTCTATGGGGTTGGCTGAAGGACTGGAAGAAGAATGGTTGGCAGAGGAAAGGAAAGCCTATTTGGTGTGCTGATCTATGGCAGGACATTGATGCACGGCTGGAGAGAACTCCAGTGAAGGTGCGGCACGTAGATGCACACATGCCTAAGAGCAGAGCCACTGAGGAGCATCAACACAACCAGAAGGCAGATCAAGCTGCTAAGATTGCTCAAGTTGATACCAACTCTGAACTTGACATTGACCTTGATTGGAAACACCGAGGTGAGCTGTTCTTAGCTCGGTGGGCCCATGACTCATCTGGACATCAAGGCAGAGATGGAACGTACCGATGGGCTCGCGATAGGTCAATTGACTTGTCCATGGACGCTATCACCCAAGTCATCTATGACTGTGACATTTGTGCTGCTATTAAGCAGGCTAAGCGAATCAAGCCCTTATGGTATGGTGAGAGATGGTCAAAGTACAAGTATGGTGAAGCCTGGCAGATTGACTACATCACTTTACCTCGATCTCGATCTGGCAAGCAGTATGTGCTGACGATGGTAGAAGCCAGCACTGGATGGTTGGAAACCTATCCAGTTCCGCATGCTACTGCACGTAACACCATTGTTGGTTTGGAGAGACAGATCTTGTGGAGACATGGAACTCCAGAGAGAATTGAGTCAGACAATGGTACTCATTTCAAGAATAATCTTGTGAAAAATTGGGCCAAAGAGCATGGTATTGAATGGATCTATCACATACCCTACTATGCACCAGCTTCAGGGAAGATTGAACGCTACAATGGTTTGCTGAAAACCACCCTAAAAGCCATGGGGGGGGGAACTCTGAAAAACTGGGACAAACATTTAGCAGAAGCTACCTGGTTGGTAAATAGTAGAGGTTCAGTAAACAGAGCAGGACCTGCACAATCAGATTTGGTCCAAACAGTAGACGGTGATAAAGTTCCTGTTGTACGTGAGAAGAATCTGTTAGGGAAAACTGTTTGGGTGTTTTCTCCTTCGGGCGAAGGGAAACCTGTCCGAGGGGTGGTATCTGCTGAAGGTCCTGGTCACACCTACTGGGTAATGCAGGAGAATGGTGAAATCCAGTGTATTCCACAGAGAAATTTAACCTTAGCTGAGCGAGTTTAAATCCAAGCTGTTAGGAGTTTTCTGTTCTAGGTAACATCGGCGCCCAACACTGAGAGAATCTACAATAGAATCTACAGTACGTGAGCACGAACCCAACATCACCTGGGAGTCCCTGTTCTGAGCTTTTGAATCACCTACATCTGATTGAAGTGTGAACTGAACTTGTATATATTATTTTAGTGAAAATATTGGTTTAGATTAGATTGGATAATTCTCAGCGATACTCTGAGCGAAGTAGACAGGGGTGGATTGTGCTAGTTTGAAGCAAGCTGAAATGTTTTGGTAACAGAACTAGATAACAGGCAGTGAAATGAAAAACAATTGTGTCTACTTCTCCCACAGTCACGCTGAGAACTTTGGGAAGAAGAAAGACTTTTTCTCCATTTTTTTCTCACTCTTGCTTTTGCCTTGGACCTGGTCACATCTCATTAACCCTGCTCCTACTAACCCTGCTCCCTAACCTCTTGGCTGCACCTCTCTTCTTCCTGAGAACTGGGGTAAGGTTGAGAGGGCCGGGGGGAGGTGTTGGGGTGGTTTGAGAGCCCCTCCTGGGGACTTAGGTTTCTGGGAGGGGAGTTGTGCTTTTATAGTGTTTATCCTTTGTATATTTCTGTATATAATTGTATATAACTGTATATATTGTAAATAGCTGCTTGTAAATTCTGCTAGCTGTAAATAAACTGCTTCATCTATATTCCCAGAGGCCGTCTGAGTTAGCTGGGGCAAATACAAAGTGTGGGAGGGGCGGGGTATCCCCCAAACCATCACAGTCTAAGAAGTTTTTGTTGTACCTGTTGTTTCCTAACTTGTCAAGTCAGTTCAGATTTGTCTGGTTTTGGGTGTTGGAGGAATAAATCCAGGTTATTACAATAAATTTTACCTGTTAGGGAAGGATACAACAGGAAAAAAGGATGAGAGTTGTTAGCCTAATCTGCCTAGGAAAGGCAAAAAAAAAAAATCTTCTCCTGTACTTTCAAAAATGTAGTATTTGAGCAAGGCAAGAGTTCCTGTAATGTCTTAATGGTGAGGAACTTTAAATGGGGCTCATCTAAACACCTGAAAGCCTGTTCTCTCAGATCACTTAAAGTATCAGGACAATGCCAGAGTACTTAATTTTACTAGTTTTAGATATTTGTTAAAGATACTTTGAAATGGAAACAATGTTAAAATGTGCACAGTAAATTTATACATTCTGAGTTCTCTCTATTTTGTGCTGGATTAAAACTGCCCAAGTTTATTTGATCTGCAGTTTGTTTGTCTGACATTAGACATTGAGTAACTTCATCTTGTCATTAATAAAACATTCTTCAGAGCTATTTCTGGATACCAGGATAATTATATGGAATTTACTTTTCAGTTTTGTAAGGAAGTGCCTGAAAGAAAATTAATCCAGATGCTAACACGAAACAAACTCCAAAAACATGCTAGATTTACAGATGATCAAACAAAGGAAACAAACTGTGGGACACATAACAGTAAATTCAACAATTTTGGAAATCTGATTATACAAATTGAAAAATTGCATCATAAAACATTGGTTTTCCCCCAAATTCTTTCTTACCTTATTTCTGGGGAGTTTCTATGGAACAAATTTCTAAGATAGTATGATAAGTGGGTCAGAGGCTCAGTTAAGTATAGGAGTTCTTATTCAATGAGATTATATGCAAAATGCCATACAGATGAACAACGAAATACCAAAATGAATCCTTTTCATCATTGTTCAACTTATGTTACATTTATATTCTTTATTTTCTAATGGCATCTTGTACTTTATTTTTAGGAACGTATTATGGCCTTGGAAGTGGTAAGTTTCTTAACTTAATTTCCAAGCCAATCACAATTACATTGCTGATAATTATTCTAAATTATTAGAAAAATTAACTTTTTTTAATTGTCAGTTTACTTTTAAGAGAAGATGTGGTAATTTTACACTGCACCTTTCTGTGTAGGTTTTTACTACAGTATTTGCATAGCAGTTGTATGAAATGTAGTGTAATGTTGTAGTTTTTCTGTACAGTTGAATTCTCATTCCACCCCTGGGAAGAGAAATGCTGTAGATTTAAACCATACCAAGGATATTCTTCTGCTCATGATGCTTCTAATGATCGAGATCTATGTGATAGGTCTCATCATTTCAGTGACTCCTGTGTACTTGTTATGTGTTTACGCTGGGAGGTGCAGTTAACATCACTTCATTTGCCCAAACCAACACTGCAACTAAAAGCATGAAGGAATATAATTTTAATGATTAATTAGTATAATTTGTAAGATAGTAAGTTGGAAGGACAAAGGCATTCGTGTGTGTACATGCCGTGATTGCAGCTGGATTATCCAAAAGTCCCAAGCTTATAAGTCTATTAGGTGGAATAGCTGAGATGGGTCTTGGCTTGCCTTAGCGTTTCTGAACCCTGCTTCTTTGCAGTAAGATGTCACACAACAGTATGTGTCAGACTCATACTTTCTTTTCATTGGACGTGCAGAAAATTTCCTTTAATGAAACCTGTACCAAAACAGTGTCAAGGCTGCAAATATAAAGTTTTTAAATTTCCTCTGCCGTTATTATTTTATCCTTCTTCATTTTCTATACATCTCTGGAAACAGCTTCTAATTTAAAATCTATTCACTATGTGTTTAAAAGTTTGCATTCACACTGAACAGATCTTTTGTAAATCACAGGCAGTGCTGGAACTCCTGCCTTCTGGGAGCAGAGAGAGAATTTTCTAATTCAGTGTTCTGGCACTTCACGCAGTGCTGTGTTGAGTGTGAAGTGTTGTCAGAACATTAGTTCTGTTCAGGAGACTCCAGTATTCATGTTTATTTTGCATGACAGTCAGTCAGGCATGTATCCACCTCCATCCTTTTCTTAAGAACCATGAGTTAAACTGTCTGCAAGTCACTCATCCTTTCTGCTCCAAAGCTGTTTTGACACAGGGAAAGGGTAGTTGCTTGCAAATAGTATGACATCATGCAAATTCATTCCATGTTTTGTGATAATGTTTGTTTCTGGGTTGTTGAGTTGTGGATTTTTTGGGTTTGGGTTTTTGTTTCTTTGTTTTCTGGAGCCTTTTTATACTCTGTCTGTTTTTAACCTCTTCTACTTCAAGAAGGAAGATTTGCAAGTTACTGTTCAAATGGAAGAGGCGGAGGATTATAATAACCAATAAAATACAAATGTCTTTCTTTCTTAATTCAAGTTGGGAGGTGTTAACCTGAATGCAGATTTGTGGTGCTAAATTGTAAAGCTTGAAATCGGTTTCTACTTTGGTTATTGCTGACATTAAAGGATGTGCAATGTGAAGCCCTGAAACTGCAGGCAAGAAAAGTACGGTTATCATTAAGGCTGGTGAATTCTCTCAAGGCGCTCATTTTGCTTTCACTTCTGCTGTGATGCCAGGCAAATAACTTGAACTAAAATTTTCACAGACTGTTAATTACTTTGTGTTCCTCATTTTCTGAGTATCTGACTTTGAGAGTTTTGAGGACTGCTTTTTTTAGATATGCAAAGTTTTAGTAACAGCTAAATTCAGAGAAGCTCTAGCTACATTGCTAAGTATACTCAAATTCATGTGTTAGATAGCAGGTAGGGAATATTTTAAGAAGTGGTTTTGATCTTTATATGTCTGAGTTCTAAGGCTCATAGTGTTTTCTCTCTTTCCTCCCTCCTTTTGCTGATCTTAAAAAAACCTAGACACACAGTAATACTTTCATAGTCTGAATGTGTCAGGATGAACTATGAGAAGAAAGCCCTTGAGCAAAGGAATGATTAAGGTTTGCTGTTTAAGATATCATTAAGAATACTTACATTTATAGAGTGTATGTCTACATTGCTGTATGTCTACGTAGCATTTATGAGTACATAATTGTCATGGTACTCATATATTTGTATTGTTTTTCTTACTGTTATTTGAGTACTGAGAGCGTGGCATCAAAAAAGTACAACCAATCACGTATTTTGTGACTTGATTTGTGTTATAGAGAATGGAATCAGAACAGAATCCATAGAGAAAAAAAAAGTTCAAGTTGTGTACAAAAATCGTTTTCTTGGGGGAAATGTGACAGAGAGGTTCATGAGGTTCCTGAAATGCAAGATAAAAGAAGTGGGAACAATGGGAAAAGCCAGAACACACACACATATGCAAGCTATACAAAATGCATAGAAAGGCATCGACTCTCCAGAGTTGTTTTCAGATTCTGAGACTATGGGATTAGGAATCTCATCTGCATTTTCTTCCACAGCATCCCCATTATGCATAATACTGGGAGGAAATTGCTCTGCACAGGAACAGGTGGAGTTGAGTGTTGAGTGTGAGGCCTCTTGCACCCATTTCTTAAAATGTTTCTACCTTTAAGCAACAGACATGTACATCTTACTGTAAATGTATTTCAACAATATTTAGGTTAAGATTTTAACCTAAACAAACCATTTTACGCAATGATCTGAAAAGTGTATATGTGTGAATATTTTGAGAGGTATATTTGGCAGCCCATTCTCTTCCCTTTCTTGACAATCTGCTCATTTCTGCCTCCTGCACTTGTCAGTAAAATTGTTGTAGTAGCCATGTGATGAAGTAGGCAATCTAGGGAAAAAAACAAGGTGGGGGAAAGAAATGTGACAGGAACCTAGCAGATCTTTTCAGAGCTCTAGGTGAATAAACCTTTCAGCTCTAGCTTAACTTAACTCGGTGATTTTTTGAGTTGCAGCAAACAGAGGATGCCCAGTGCCTTGCATCAGCACTGAGCCCTGTCAGCCTCCTCTCTGAGCAGCCTGTTTGAGCTGGAAATGCCATCTCATACCTACAACTCATCCTGTCTGCTGTACCAAACAGCTTCCTAAATCTTCTTTTGCCTTAGCCAGCTGACTGTGTCCCCAAGGAAAGTGCTGTATTAACCATCCTCCATCAGGACATTGCACTTGATCTTGTCACCCCTGTGAGGAACCTGAGAACAAATAGTACCCATCACAAAATATTTTAGTTTTTTGGTCTCTTTTTTTTCTTCAATCAGATCAGTTCTACCATATGATTCAGTAGATAGGTATACTGTTTCTTGCTGCAGCACAGTGCACAGCACAGGAGCAGAAGGTGGAAGTTAAGGAGAAACAGAGATACTTAATAAGACTCACTAGTGAATATAAAAGGAGCTGGAATAACTCTTCAACTTCTGAGAAGTGCTAGGGGAGTACCAAGTACAGGCAAACTGAGATTTTTAGTATCTAGATGCTGTGTCCTTTGGCTCTTTTTTCTTGGTTTTTTTTAGGGGGAGTCTTTTGGTTTGGGTTTGGGTTTTGTTTTGTTTTGTTTAATGAAGAGAATTTAGTTATGACATAGCTATTAACAAGTGATTTTTCTGATTACTCCAGTAATTACGTAGTCTAATGTCTTGCTGGAATGAATGCAATATATATCTAACTAAGGTGATTTAGTTTATTCTTGAGTGTAGATTGCTTTGTGTATATGGCATTTGGCTCTATATTGTTTACAGATGAAGGTGTACAGTTTTCTTGGACAAAAGTCTGGATTGCATTCTCTGATGTATATGTGTTGGGAATCTGATTTTCTCATAAAGAGGACAAGGCATATTTTGTAGATGCACACTGCTATTATGCTGTGCTTACGACTTCAGTGAGTTTCTAGAAACTACATCTTGTTCTTTGCGAGCATAAGGTGCAAGTCAGATTCCTCTGCCTTTGTTGTACCAGTCTGAGAAATTTAGTTTGAAATCAACCAAGTCCTGAAACTATTTTATGCTTGTTTATGATTGTTTAGTAAATCTTGAATCTGAAGGTTAATACTTTCTTCTCCCCTTCTCTAGTGTCTTGCCAAAATTACCATTACATCAAAGGCCTTCTAGTCCTCCCAGAATACAGCCTTTCTTTGATCTTATAAAAAAGATCGGGACAGGAGCAGCAGTTTGATGTCTTCTGTCCAGCCTGCCTCACCCTTTCCTTTCCTTTCATTGACGAACAAGTGTGTCACTTCCCTTTGCTAGGGGTGGAGAACATTCCCAGGGTTTCCTGGGTCCTCCCTCTGCTCACTCCCACCAAGTAACTTATGCTGCCTGATGATGCTTGCCAGCCACCTGTTTCTTTTCTCCTGAGGCTCACCTTCCTCTTTCTTGATGTCATTTTCTCCCCTACATACCTATTGTTCTTGCTGAATATCCTGCTATTTCTCCATCCTCTGCTCCCTACTGTTTGGTGCTGTACTTGTTCTTACAGTTTTTTTGTAATACAGCTGCCTCTAGTTTTCTGCCATGGTGTTGATATTTTTGTGCTGTAAAAGAATTTATTTTACTGCTAGAGTATGCTTTTTTTTCAGTCAGTTACCTTTCTCTCCCAGTCATACTTATTTTTCACTTTCTGTCTAAAACTGAGAGTTGGAGTGGAAACCAAAATGCTGAAATAAATTGATTGATATGATTCTGCACAAATTTTCCAATTTGTGGATTTCATTTAAGGCTGTGTAGAATCTCTCATAGAAGAGACCTCCAAGATCATCCAGTCCAAGCTATCACCCAGCCCTATCCAGTCGACCATGGCACTAAGTGCCACCTCCCTGGGCAGCCCATTTTGTGTACTTACACAAAGGTCAGAAACTAAACATAGATATATTTCTAATGGCACCACTCTAATCCCCCTTCCCTCAAAAACTGGTATCTAGCATTGTTTTAAAGTTATTCTGTATTTATAGTGTTCTTCACTATTTTGAAAAAAAAAAACCAACTAAATTAATGTAAGAAATAAGATATTGTTACAACAATAAATATTCTCACATTGAGAATTTAAATACTATAGTTGCAGATAAGAGTAATCAATAATATCTTATTGTGTATTTGTTGAAGAATATTTGAAACACTGGACAAAGAATTTATTGCTGAATTGACTGTAAGAGGCAAGTTACAGAATATAAGTAACTCTGTAAACTTCATTAAACTACTCTGACAGTCAATATTTACTCATCATAGTGCATGGCTAACATCTTGATCTCATGACTTCATTGTTTCTTCAATGGTGCTATTGATAATATAAGTTACAGAATCACAAAATGGCTGAGGTCCTCAGGTCTGATCCCCTTGCTCAGGAAGTGTCATGTAGAGCTGGTTGCCTAGGACCATGTCCAGATGGTTTTTGTTATTTCCAAGGTTGGAGATTTTCCACAGCCTCCCTGGGCAACCTCTGGCAGTGTTTGGAACCTCATGCAGAGCCTCCTGTGCTTAATTTTGTTCACTTCCTCTCGTCACTGTGCACCCCTGAAAAGAGCTTGTTCTTCTTTGCACTCTCTCTTCAGATATTTGTACACCTTGATGACATCTTCCTGAATCATTTCTTCTCCAGGCTAAACAATTCCATCTTTCTCAGCTTTTTCTTATGTTATTTGACCTTTCCTGGATTTTCTCCAGTATGTCTCTCTGGTACTGGGGAACCCAGAACTAGACCTAGCAATTCAGATGTGTCTTACCAGGGCTGACAAGAGAAGAATAATCACCTCCCATGACCTGCTGGCAGCACTGCCCCTAATGCAAGCCTTACATTCCCTTAGTAGAAAGATATGAAGATGTGTTCCACGCTGCAAATATTGGACATTTTTTTCCAGGTTTTAATAAACCAAAATCCTCTCCATTTTCCATTAGTGAAAGTAGAAATCTCAGAATAAACCTTTATTACAAAAGACTGTCATTCTTTAGGTAAGTTATTTGTCTTAGTTTAAGTAGGAGTAGAAATACACTGTTGTCTGCAATTTTTTTTAAGACATGGTATTGTATGGTATTTAACATGGTGTTTTTAAGATGATATTGACATGGTATGTAAATATAATTTTAAAGAGAGACCCTATTTGTTCTGTCCACAGGATTCTCTTTAGAAATGTTGGCTATTCCTCTGTAGAATGTGTATCTGTGAGTTCCATCACAGAGTATAGGATGCTTATAATTTGATAAGTAATGCATATATGTGTATATATGCATGAAATATACTTGGGGAGAGGGCTTGTTTTATATGTCACAAAACAAGTTAAAATTTTGTTTGACAGGGAACTATTTACTAAAATGTTTCTAATGTGCTGTTAGGTTCTTCATTTTAGATTTAAATGTTTTACATTTGTCCAGCCTTTGGAATAGAGACATCACAAACCCTATGAGGAGAGGCTGAGGGAGCTGGGGTTGTTTAGCTAGAGAAGGGGAGGCACAGGGGTGACCTCATTGCTGTCTACAACTACCTGAAGGGACATTGTAGCCAGGTGGGGGGTGGCCTCTTCTCCCAGGCAACCACCAATAGAACAAGGGGACACAGACTCAAGTTGTGCTGGGGTAAGTATAGGCTGGATGTTAGGAGGAAGTTCTTCACAGAGAGAGTGATTGGCATTGGAATGGGCTGCCTAGGGAGGTGGTGGAGTCACTGTCCCTGGAGGTGTTCAAGAAAAGACTGGATGAGGCACTTGGTGCCATGGTCTAGTTGACTGGATAGGGCTGGGTGCTAGATTGGACTGGATGATCTTGGAGGTCTCTTCCAACCTGGTTGATTCTATGATCAGTTATATCTATTCATAAACTTTTTTTTTTCCTCTTTGTTGTTCATCTTTTCATTAAAATGGAGAAATCTGAGAGCCAAAATCCTAATTTATTTTCCTATTCTGAAACCGATGTGCTGTGAATCCTTGGTTAAATTGCTGAATTTTTGTAATGTTTTCTGGAAGGCTTGACGAAATACTCTTAGCATAGAAAACATTAATATAAATTGCATGTGAATATTTTTAGCCTACAAAACTCAGAAAGTTGAGGATAGCATCTGTGAATGAAAGACAAGGAAGTTTTAAAGAATGTGTGCCCTCTAACATTGCTCTATATTACATATTCTGCCTCTTGTATTTCTTTTCATTTCCAGTAATTTTATCTGGATATCTTTGATCATAATCTTAGTGAACAAACCCCAAATGAGTCTCAAAACCTAGTCCTGCAGACCCCCAGTAGTATTCAGAGCACTGATGATTCACAGAAGGCTGTCTTGCCAAAAGACCTCACTGCCTCCTCCACATTTCCAGCAGCTAATATGCATCAAACGACTAAAAATTCATGAAATACTTTCCTAATATTTTTCCATGTGAACAATTCCTGTAGTTACCACAGAGATGTTATAGGCTTATGAATGAGAGATGGTCCATGTCACTGCAAACAGGAAAGAAAGCATGCATGAGTCTCTCTTAATTAAAATGTGGTTTGCCTTGTGCAAAACCATCTGGAATCTAAACTAAAAGTTCAGTTAGTTCGAAGTTTGCAATGCATTGCTAACAATGGGAGGTTTTTTGTTTTGTCAGTATAAGTTCATTTTTTTGCTTTAAACAAATACTGCTAGTTAAAATGTTGATGAATGTAGTCTGAAGGAAAATCCAGTTGTACTTGCATGTTGTGTAAATTCGTAGTCATAGAATGGCTCAGGTTGGAAGTGACCTCAGAGATCATTTACTTCAACCTCCCTGCCATGGGCAAGGATGCCTCTCAACTAAATTCAGCTGCTCAAGGCCTCATCCAGCCTGGCCTTGAACATCCCCAGGGAGGAATCCTCCACAGCCTCCTTGAGCAACCTATTCCACAATCTCACCACGCTTGTACTGAAGAACTTCTTCCTAAGACCCAGTTAAGACCTACTGTCCCTCAACTTTAGAATCATTCCCCCCTTATCTTATTGCTAGACACCGTTATGAAAAGTCACTCTCCAGCCTTTCTGTAGGATCCCTTCAGGTATGGAAGGCAGATATAAGGTCCCCCTAGAGTGAGTCTTCTCTGGGCTGAACACCACTACATCGCTCAGCGTATCCTTACAGCAGAGATGTTTCATCCTTTGGACCATCTTTGTGCCTTCCTCTGAACTTGCTCCAACAGCTCTATGTCCTTCCTGTGGACAACAGAACTGGACACAGTTAATAAATATGTATGTGGTGCCTATGTTGATGTACTGAAATAATGAAAGCAATGGTGCACATGCAATGTAAAATACAAAACACCTTTTCTTCTCTTAGCAATCCCTCTATACATATGATGTACTATATCATAGAATATCCTGGCTGTCATAGAATTTACCTGTCGTGAAAATCAGCAGAGAACCTCATGCCTCTTAAGTAGAACCATACTATGTAAAAGAGTGTGTGTTGTATCAATCTAGTACTGGAAATAGAAGCAGACAGTGCATGGTTTTACAGATGTTAACAGGGAAAGCAAAGGATGCCTTGATATATGCTGGGTGCATTCTGTTCTTGTTAAGCATTCAACATGCTAAGGCCATTGTAGGTCACCTTTAAAATCACATCTTTCATCTGAATTGTAACTGCCTGCTGACATGCATTGCAGCCAGTTAAAATTACAGTCGCTTTTAATCTTTTTATGGATATTCTTTGGGGATTAGCTAACTGCTATTTAAGTCAGCTCTAATTTTCAGAAGTATCTGTTCAGTACAGGTAGCCATTTGGTTTTACCTACCTAAGAAAAGAAAAGAGCAGTGTACTTGAAAATCAGTCAGGTTTGGTTTCTGAGATGTATTCGATATATCAGCCATAAAGGCAAGCTGTAGGAGCACTGTCTATGAAATGTTGCAGAGGGGAAATGACTTAATGCAAGGTAGTATTGTTTGTTAATGTTGCTATTCAGAACTCTCACCATCCCTGACCACTAATTTTAATGTTTAGGTCTTGCATGGTCATGGAAACATTGTATGGATAATATCCAGATCTAGTAATAACCAGCAAAATATATAAACATTAATTGAACTGGAAGAGGAGAATCCTGTGGCCAAATGCCGCTTGCAGTCAATATGCCACTTGCCCAGAAGATGGCCTCAAGGAGCTCTTTCTGCTCTATGACAAAAGGGAATGGAGAATTACAAAGAGACATTTAACCATTTACTCACAAATTGTTATTACTACCCGACTTGCAGGGCTTAGCCACAGTCCAGACAGTGCCCAAATGCTTTTAGGGGACTTTGTCTTGTCGGATGTTGAGACTTGAATCTTCTTGACTTCTGAGGAAAGAGGCAGACAATCTCTGACCTTGTCTCCTGGCTTCTTCTGGACAATCTGTTATGTCCAGGAATTCTAAGCAGGATTTCAGGTGTAGAAGCAGCATGTTGTGCAGTCTCAGCACAATGTCATGCTGATCACGCAGGCTGATTGTGTGCAGGCATCCAGGGTCTGCTCCTGGTAACTCGCAGCAGTGGAGCTCACCAGGCAAACAATAAGGCAGTTTGCAATTGCAGCAGGCAACAGCAGAGCACAGCTGAGTGCAGCAGAGAGGGCACGGCAAAGAGCAGGGAAGCAAAGCACATTGTTTACCTGAGTATCTCCTTCTATCAGTGTGGGCTGAGATGAATTGCCCTTTGGACACAAGAAGAGCCAATCAAGATGGCAGTTAGCCAAACGTTACCACATTAGGCAAAGCCACAGGCTCCCCTTTGCCTAAATTGGGAAAAGCACAGGCTTTGCTCTAGGCAGGCACAAGCTAAGTGTGTGTACCTTGTTTGCCACAGGACCCTGGGCAGGCCAGACTCCAGGTTCTTTTGTGTCCACTTCCAGTGCTTTCCTCTCTGGTGGAGCAGAAAAACATGCCTAGGCAAGGCAGGACATGTATGAGCCTATTTTAGGCCTATTGGGCCTACCACAACACAAAACTACTTTGATTTACACACATTTAACATTGCTGCCTTGAGGCTAGAAATAAAATGTGTATCTGATTTCGAGACAGTATGAAACTGTCCATCACAAAGAACACATCGGTGTAGGAGGATTAACTGTTGACATGCAGTTTAAACATCAAATGGTAACGCATTTAAACTAGATGTTGGGAAGAAGTTCTTTAGAGCAAGGGTGCTGAGACCCTGGAATGGGTTGCCCAGGGAAGTTATGGATTTTCCCTCCCTGGAGGTGTTCAAAGCCAGGTTGGCTGAGGCCCTGAATGACCTGTTCTAGTGGGAGGTGTCCCTTCCTACGGCGGGGGGGTCGGAACTGGATGATCTTAGACGTCCCTTCCAACCTAAACCATTCTATGATTCCATGAAGTCATTGAAAGCAAGTAATTTCTTTTATCATTCTCAGGGAAAACACAGAACATACCTTTTCAAAGTAAATAATCCTAATTTTAAACCCAGAAAGCTTAATAGCACTCCCTCTATGGAAAAGACTGCTGTGAAGTAGAATGCCATTAATACTGCTTCAAATCAGGACAATTGGTGTTTCTTCCTCTTATCGGTACCATCAGTGTACTGTAACAGTACCTTCTGTTCCCTGTTAACAATGAGCAGACAGATGTGATTACTCTCTTTAGGTTTATTTGTATGCATTATAGCTTTTCCCAGATTTCTGGGAAAATAGTTAACAGTACTTAGTTACCCTCTATGTAAGGTGCTTCGAACATCCCTTTTTTTGCGTTTTATCAGTGCAGCTCAATCCATCTCTTCTAATAGAATAGAGTGTAGTCATTAATGATACAAGTATGGCATTTGATCTACACTGAGGACGTTCCTGTACATTTCATTAAATTACCAGGTTGATTCTGTGAGGCAGCTAAGAGCTATCTCATTTCCTTTCCCTTCCATTCTTCAACATATTCTTCTTTTTCCACCACCTTTATTGGATTTCTCCTAGTAAATAGGGGTTTTTTTCTTTTTCTATTTATACTTCAGTACTATTCTTTTCATTGGTTTCATGAAAAACGTACACATTTTTGTTCCTGAAAATGTTAGTGTGTGAGTTACTCTGTTCAAATCACAAACTGCTCAGAAGACTGAGAATTTTAAAACATAAAAGGAACCGTTCTGGTTAAGACAAAAAATACTTAGTGAAGACTATATGGACAGGACTAATGTATATTTTATTTCACATACATTCATTCTGATTCCAACAATTCTTATCTGAGAAGAATTCCAGATGTAGATGTAGTTTATACAAATGTGGGACCCTTCCATGTTTTTTTCTCATCCATGAACTTTTGCAGTTTTCTGCTTAAACCTATATAGACTATTCTATTTTTATGTGACTTCTGACATTATGTAAACTGGTCATTTCTTCCCTCAAGCATCTGTTTTGCTGGAGGAAGACTCCTGCATTTTTTCCAGTTTTTGTTCTGAAATAGAGGTCCACAGCTGCACTAAGTAGTCAAGATACAAGCATGCTGTGAATTCATACTTGGGAATAATTTTCTCTGACTTTTTTTCTTTTCCTGATTACATCCAGTGTTGATTTGGCTTTTCTGATTGATGTTGAGTACTGAATTAACAAATTCTTGGAAATATGTATTGTTACCCCATGGTCTACTTCCTGAGCAGGAGTGGTTTTCTTAGAGCCCATCATTTTGTGTGTGGATATTAGGAATTTGCAAAACCTTTCAGAAGTCCAAGTAGCCAATGTCATCCTGGATGAATCACAGAATCAACCAGGGCGAAGCTGAGAAACCAAGGACTAAGTATATATATAATGTCAACGGTGGTCTTCTGCTTTTGTAATTATGTTTAATAATGTAGCTAATGTTTGCCATTAGAATGGGCTGCCCAGAGAGGTGGTGGAGTCACTGCCCTGGAGGTGTTCAAGAAAAGACTGGATGAGGCATTTAGTGCCATGGTCTACATGACTGGATAGGGCTGGGTGATAGGTCAGACTGGATGATCTTGGAGGTCTCTTCCAACCTGGTTGATTCCATGAGTCAATGGGGACTAGAAGAGTCCCAGCTAATTTTATGGGGTTTTTTTCTGCACAAAGCCCATGTGAAATAGAGGGGATATATTTAGGAGATACTTGGGAAGAACAGATGATGAGCATCTGAGCATATCAACACTCAGATATGATCGAATTCAGAGGAACAATTAAAAAATGGCTTAAGGCATGAGCTTACACTTAGAGCCTGAGTTCCTTTTATGCTGAGAATAGATCACAAGTCTTTATTAAAATGGGGAGAAAAAGCAAAAATTTGAAACAACCTGCTGTAAATTGAATATACTTCATAACATACTGAGGAGCCACTGCATTAAATGTTTCCTGTGTCCCTAGAAACTTTATTTCAGCTTTGTGTGAACTGTCAAATGTGTATTTTTTTTTCTGCAGTTTATAAGTAAAATGTGTTAGGAAAACTTGTTAGGTAATACATCCCTTAAACTTAAAGTATTTGTGGTTTCATTTGGTATTGGACTATCATAGATGAATATGTTTGACAGTTTTGATTTATCAGGAATTCAAGACTTTTTAGCAAAACAAAATAAAGACTGATTTTAGCACCACTTGCAGTGGTTAGTGAAACAGTGACTTCATTACAAGTTTAAGGATTAGAAGAATCACACTAACTTACTACAAGGTGTCTCCAATGATAGCATATTTATATACATAAACACAACATACAGACACAAATACTTGATGAGTGAAATATGGAGACACCCAAAGGCAAATACATAAAATCAAATACCTAAATAAACAGAGAGGTGGATAAAAGAGACTAGCCTATAACCAAAGCTTCCTGCTTGGAGTTTAGAATAAATATTTGCAGTGCCTCTGCGTTTCTCAGCAGGCAGGAGTTGAGTCAAGGAGATGATCTCACTTCAGTCTTTTATTGACTTCACCAGCAGACAGCCCTGAAAAGTGTCCCAACTCAGGGCAGGTGCTGGATGTAGCCCACTATGATCCAAGATAACTCAGAGAGTCTTATTTTGGATTGCTGTTTAGAAGGTCTGAGATAATTGAATAATTGACTTTTGATGAGTATTTTTTTTGTTTGGCCTACCTGGCAATATCACAGAATCTCAGAATGGTCTGGGTTGGAAGGGTCCTCCAAAGATCATCTAGTCCAGCCCCTCTGCGGTCAGCAGGGACATCCTCCACTAGAGCAGGTTGCTCAGAGCCTCTGCTCAGTAGTCTGTCCAGTGCATGAGGTAATCATCCTTGCTGTCCCCAGAGAACAGGGGAGGTAGGATCCAAGTTCCTTATAGGGGATTGCCTTAAAGCCCTCATTCACTGCTTTTTACAGTTGCTGTGTGGCCCAGGATGGGGAGTCACACCCTGAGTCTGTTTTCTTTCATAGGTTTCCTAGCTGTAGAAACGCACATGCAGACCAGTACCAAGGGCTACTCTGGGTAAAAGCAGCAAACATTGCATCTCATCATAAATTAATGAAGTGGAAAATCAGTGCTTTGATGAACATAAGGCCATTGTAAATGAAGCATGAAATATGAATGAATACTGCTTTACTGTGGTGAAAGCGAAATGGTTGATTCTTACAAGAGGGAAACATTAGAGATTGATGTATACCTCTATGCAGTTTTACTTTCAGGTGGAGATGTATAATAGCATTTGAAGATAAAAGGTATTTTATAGCTGTAAAAGCATTTCTACACTATAATCTGTGAGAAACACTTTAAACACACTGCGTAGGCCTTCCGCCTGCTTGCATCATGAATATATGCTATTAATATATAAGTGCAAGTTCTGTCATTCTTTTATGGTAAAGAGACAGATATATTGCAGGAAAAGTAATTTTTTTTTCTCCTCATAAAACCTTCTTAGGTGAATTTTGCAAGTGAAAAAACCCTGATGCAAATTAAGTTACATTAAGTTAAGCTTCTTATGATTATAATACAAAAAATGTTAGTTTTGGTCCAAGCATGGCTAGCTGAGCATGAAACTGAACTTATTTTCTCTTGTAGCAGGTGTGAAAGAACAAAGTACTACTTTCTCACTAGAGGAAATAATCTTTATTCATTCTGAGTCAGTTTTGCAAAACTCATGCCCCTACTTCATTCACTTGAATTTAGCACAATTTAGCACCTCTCTGTCCCCCCAGCCCTTGCCATGGTCAGTTGTCAGCATTGCAATTAAGGACTTTTTTGTACTAGGTGGCCTCAGGACTGACCATTTCAGGAAATTACTTACCTGTCTTTCTGGCATAACTTCATATATTTATGAAGTTTATATTTATGTATAATTCTTGCACATTGTGTAAAAATCTAATGAAATTGGTGTGTTAGTATAAAAACAAAGAAAAAACTTCTTTGTGGTTTGGGTTTGTGCCTAAATTTTCTCCACCTTACTTTGCCTGGTTTTTTTTTTTTTTTTTTTTTTTTTTTGTTGTTGTTGTTGTTCTCTCTAAATGACTAAATAAACTTTATACTAAATCTTTAAACTCTATCACTTTTGACAGTTCTTCCTGTACTTCTTGAAATTCCTTCCTGTTCAATCCTTTTATCCCAGGCTTCTTATTCTTCCAATTGGTCTAGAAAACAATCCGATCCTCTCACAAATCTCTTTCCTCTTACATAGAAGGGCAGACTTTAGGAAGCTCCAGAGCTGTCTGGCTTATGAGCCATGACTACTGTCTATACGTGTTCAAGCAACTTCACCTGTACACAAAAACTCAAAGCATGATGCTGGTTTTCTTCAGTTTTTTGCATCTTGCTATGAACTAGATTTTTTTGTGTCATGGGTGTAGATGTGGCAGCGTCTTGTGTCCAGCCTGAACTCTCCCTAGAGTGGTAATTCATCTTTCAGCAGTACATACTGTATGTCTACCCCAAGTATTTGAAGCTTGATTGTTCTCTAGTTAGCAAAGTGCTAACTGCACATATTTGTATTTGAAAAGAAGAAAAGTTTGTACTTTGTGTCTAACTACAAAGATGCAAACACTGTGAGCATAGATTTATATTTTTGTTAAATGTACTTTGCTCCCTCAAGTGCAATAAAAGAAAATTTCATTCCACAGGCTGCATCAACTCCAAAATTGTAAATAAGTATTGTTCTGCTCAATAAACTGGTGATTACTTGTGGGGATTCAAATCTCCTTGATAGAATAGTTTACCTTCCATAAGGAAACTGATGTGTGCTTTATTTTGGCCTTTTTTTCCTTAATAGTCTGTTTACTCTTGACCTGTTTAATTTACAAGAACATACGCACCTATAAACCTGCTTCCACAAATGTAATAAGCTTTTAATGCTTGTGAGACTGCTTACATTTTTATGTTTATCTTCTGTTCTCTTCTTTAGAGTACTCGACTAGCTTTAGACCATCTGGAGTCTGTTCCTGAGAAACTGAGCCTGTTAGAAGAGTTCAAAGATACTGGAGTGAGAAAGATTTTGTATTCTTTCAGCAGTTCTAAAATGTTTTGGTTGATTAATGTTCTCCCTAGGCGTATAGATAGATTGGTTAATAAGATCTTTTAAATGACATATATACATATTATATAGACCAAAAAACATACAGAAATTTGTTTTCATATTTATACAGATTTTTTGAGGTTCCAAGCTTAGTCTTAGTAACACTGTTTACATGCTATGTAGTGTAAACATTGGTGACTGGGCATAATTGGTCCAGGCCAAGTTATTATTTTGGAAGATTTGTATTGAATATTCAGTTCTGTCATTACTTGTTAAAAAATGAGCATTTTGTAGTTTTTTCTCATTTCAGTATTTAAAGCAGAGTGTGAATGTAGTTAAGCTTTACAGCTTTTTGGTATATTTGTTTTGTCTCAATGCCAGCAACTGTCACTTATTTTCCCACTATCACTGTTAAAAGTATGTTTGCTTGGAAAGAGTTGGACATATTGACTTGACACCACAGTGGTGGACTATTGTCAAAAGTGACCTTGGAATGTGTTGCCCAGAGAGGCAGTTGAGGCTCCATCCCTGGAGGTGTTTAAGGCCAGGGTGGATGAGGCTCTGGCCAGCCTGATCCCTAGATGGCAGGGGGATTTGGAACTAGATGATCCTTGCAGTCCCTTCCAACCCTGACTGATTCTATGATTCTAATTCATGTTAAATCACAGATCCACAAACTCAAAGTGGTTAGCATTGTATTTGTTATGTAGAATATATGAGGTAGTCACAAACATTGCAGAACATTTGTTTGGAACATTGTTTATTCCAAGTGTTATTGCACGAGATCATGTGTTAATAAACGTACACTCTTATTGCTGCCACCATCGTCAGAGCTAGGAACACAAGTGCTGATTGAAATGTTTGCATTTTTAAAACAAAAATATTGTTGAGATATCACTTTAATTTCATATTCCAGGTAACCCCAGGTGGAGTTTGCCATCTGTTTCTGAAGTTTTACACTGCCAAAGGAAATATTCTCTCAGCTCAGCAAAGCAGACGCTTGAATGAGGGTTTTTGCTCACTCTTGTGCTTTCTTAATTAACTTTACTATGAAATGATAGCTGGAAAAGACCTCTAAGGTCATCAAATGCAACCATTGACACATTGCCACTTTGGGTTTGCTGTAGCTATCACTTGGCCTGAATTGATGAGAAGGATTCTTTGGTATAATTTGAGCACTGTCCTGCTCCCTGGTGCTTAGTTTTTTAACACCTGTCTTCTTAATGTAAGTCTCTACAAACAGCAGAGTGCTGCTTAATAAATAATCTCTTGTTCAAGAGAGCTAATAGGCTTTATGCATTAGCTGTAACAATTATGTGAGCTTGGAGTTTCATTAATTGTTCTATTTTAAAATATTATAACACCATATTTTACTCTCAAGTGGTGTGCATAAATGAACTGTTTCAAAGCCATTCATTGCTCTTCACTGCTAGCAAGTTTTTCTCTCCGTGTTTTCACAAGAAGGGAGAAGGAGAGAGAAAGCAAATCTCTGATAATACCTCACAAGTTGTCTAGTAGTTTCATTCATTGAAGTGCATCATTAGTTCAGTGAGAAGTTTTAGGTTTTCTTATTAGAATCATAGAATCAACCAGGTTGGAAGAGACCTCTGAGATCATCCAGTCCAACCTATCACCCAGCCCCTAGCCAGTTGTCTAGACCATGGCACTAAGTGCCTCATCCAGTCTTCTCTTGAACACCTCCAGGGACGGTGCCTCCACCACCTCTCTGGGCAGCCCATTCCAATGGCAAATCACTCTCTCTGGGAAAATGCTGTTTAGTACATATCCTTAGAACACTTACTTTCTTCAAGTTGTTTTGTTTGTTACAATTACAGAATTTCTTTGTTAGAAGATATGATATTATGGAATTTTGGAAAGAGTTACAAGAAGTCATTCACCAGTTAAGAATGAAGCTGTTCACAGTTTAACCTATTCTCATTTTAACATTATTTTTCATTAGAGAACATTATGCTTTCATAAGGCTGCTGTATTTCAACTACTGAAAGGTAGTAATTAATTCATTCTTGCTGTATTGAAAATCCTTGGTAGCATCTGTGATTACAACAGCCAGCCAACGTTTATTAATTACTTTTAACATTGCAAAATGATTTGGATCTTTCATTGCATTTGTAGGAGTCCCATTGCCGAAGGGAGATGATTGAGGAGAGGTATACAAAGTATAAAGAAATAGTAAGTTCTCTACAGAAACAGCTAGAAGATTCAAAACAAAGAGTCCAACAACTCAAGGTATATGCATGTACTTCAATTTTGTTTCCCAACTGCTTTCCAAAACTCTTTGAATGTTCACAGAAAAGTGTATCTTACGACTATGAACTGTTCTACTTTCTTTGTCAAATTGCTGTCAGCTGCATTTTTTAACTGATTTGTTCAATTTCCCCATGACCTTTCATGCAAAAAAAAAATATAGAAACCTGTTTTCTCCATTAAAAGGATGATTAATTTGTTGAATGTATAGAGTGACTTTTCATTAGCTGATCTATGTATTCATTACCAAAAGTACTGTATGATGTCTACTCCACATGTAAACGAAATCCAAGGAAACAGAATGGAAGTGATTTGCTAAAGGTCACTCAGTGAGCTATTAGCAGGGATAAACATTTTTTTTTAACTCCCTGTGATATAAATCCAGGGCTCTTGTTTAGAAACATTAGCTATAATAAGTTCACCTTTCCCAACTGCTGACACTCTTTTTTTCTCTTCATATTAGCTCATTCATTGTCATATCACTTCTCACTGCATGCCATTGTGACAGTAGCTTACTTTAGCAGAACTGAAATTCTCATGGACGTGGTTGAAATAAATGATCAGAACTGAAGAACTATGCTAGTATTTCTCCTGATCACAATCATGTCAAGATTCTTTGGCAATGAATCTTACCAATGTCTATGAGCAGTTAAACTCAAAATCTAGGAACACGTACCATATCTCAAAAAGCTTTAAGATCTTTCTTTTCCTCACCTCTTCCATAACAGTCTTCCATGTGTAAAATGAGCACATACTGTTGAGTAGGTCTTTTTAAAAGTGGAAATGGTAAAATAAATGCAGAGCATTTTATCTTAGTTAAGCTGTAAGAAGGTGGTATTAAGCTATCTGTAAAAGCCATCTTGCTCTTTATAAGACAAAAAATGAAAGAAAGAAACAGGGCAGATTCACTTTAAGTATGTTACTAGTAATAATCATCAGTTTCTTGAATTTCTCTTGCCTTCACACAAGAGTTACTAATTCAGTAAGCATGAAAATTTGGGAAATCTAAGTAGAATGCAATCAGCTGGCAGTAGAATAGAAGTATTGCACTAAGCTGACTGAGCTTACAGAGCTTGCATGATTTGAGCACTATATTCAGAATCCAGTCTAAAGCTGATTCCAAAACAGTATTTCCTCTTTCTTTAGACAACAGGGAGCATTTAATGGCTTCCATTTAGTCAGACCTAATTGGCTTTCTGCGTGACATACAGCAGTCTCTGCTGCCGTGGCTGTTAGAACAGAATGTTCAAGAACAAGTAACAGAGGGTACTAATCTGATTGCAGTCATCAGGCTAGCTTAGGCTAAAAAATCTTTTTTAATGCTTACCTTTCTTACCCTCCCTTGGAACTAGTCCAGATGCATTTTTTTTTTTTAATTTCACTAGTTGTCATTTGAGAGTCTCTAAAATAGGTTCATGGAAGAATGTAGGCTTAAAGACATCGAAGTTCATTCTTTCTGACAGGTTTGATTCATGCTTCACACACAACTTTGTGCTTCTGCTATACAAACTAGGCAGAGATCTGGTACATTATATATATTAAAAAAAAAAGAAGTGTATTTTTCAAAACTGGAATTGTGACATTTTAAATAACATTTTACTTGTGGAATTAGTATTTCTCCTCTCTTGTAATACACTTCTTTCAGCTTACTTGCCAACACTGATCTCAGACAGGCAGTATTTAATCCCCTGCCCTCCTTTCACTTTAAGGAGCAAACATGAAACAAAGGTTGAATGTTCCCCTAAAAGCAGTTATTGTTCTTCTTTCCTTATGATTTCATTGTTCCCAAACAATATTCCCACTTCTCTGTAGTCTTGTCAGATGGCTGTGAAGTACCTGTTGCTCAGAAGCCCAGGAAGCTTGGGAAAACCATAATTACTCTTTGTATGTGTTAAAATGTAAGCTTTCCAGTAATAAAGGAAGCTGGCAGGATACTACCAAGTACAATTGTGAATTTTCAACTAAGACAGGGTTGAGTGGATAAAGTAGCTAAGAAGAAATTGGGGAAAAAGACATAAATATATATAACATATCAAAGTTTATAACATATAAATATATAAACATATAAAATATATTTACATAACATCTAAAAATAGAGTAGCAACTAAAAGAAAATCAAAAGAGAAATTTTGCTAGAGAAAAACTTAAGATAAATGTTATGATAGACAGATGCAAATACTTTAGGATGGTTCCCCTGCCACAAACAACTGACCATCTAGTCCTATACTGTATACAGATGCAATTGTAAACGAAGGGCATAAAACCAGGCACAGCCTACAAGGCAGGATTTCTGTGCAGAGAAAGCCATTTTGCATTGCAGCTGCTGGTAGAAGCACTTTGCTTGTTTAAAATGTGTTTTCTAAGGTACAATTTTTGGAAACAGAAGGAAAAGACAAAAACTTTTTTTATTCTTTAGAAGTTGTTATTGCATTATGTATGCTTTAGGTATTAAGTCTCTCATTAGCACATAAGGGGATTAATAAGTATAACTCCGATTTGTCTTTATAGGAATAAATCTCTCTTCAGCGGTGGGACAAAAGCTCATTGTATCTCTGAATTAGTGCTGACTTTTGTTTTGTTTCCTATTTAGTTTTCAAATCATAGTATCAGCACGAATGATAAATTGTAAGATGTTTTAACAAAATTCCCTGAGGCTGTTTATAAGAATTCAGTAGCAAAATTGAGTGGTTTATGAACTGATGCAATTGTGCGTTATTATATCTTCTTATATCAACAAACTGAATAATTTGAATACTGAGTCAAGCTTTTAATCTTATTTTGAAAGGTATTGCAACAAGGGACTACTTGCTGCAGTAGTGCTAATGGCCTTTTAAAATTGATTTTTTTTTTTTTAGCTTATAGACTAAATGACTTCACTCACTAAAAAGCTATGCTGTATGGATCTAGCCATAAATAGTAACAATGTACTTCAGGTTTTATTTAGTGGTTTGACAGAAAAATGGAAAAGCCACTTTAGGTATTTTGCTATGAGAAATCAGTGAAGTTTCAGTTTCCTCAGTGGCAAAGAAAACAGATTTAATTTTTATTGCTGCTTGCTTGTGGAACTTTTGTGAGTTAGTATGGGGTAGTCATTGATGAGGAATTTATCATTCATTGACTTCATCGTTCTGCTTTCTCCTAAACTGTGGATGTGATATCAGCAGGAAAGAGCACCTTTTGTAACTTAATATGATGAAAACTTTCAGTGGTCCCAATGCTTTTCTTCAGACAAAGCAATTTTTTTCAGAGATTTTGTAGTGATGAAATGGATGTGAAATTCATAAGTGAATTAGTTTGGTCCTAACTGCAATACTGAGAATTCAAATCAGGGTTTTCCAGAGTATGTGAAATCCTAGTGTAGGCCCATGTATATGGGTGCTACTGTATGGTTTTTGTTAAAGTTTACAGCTGCTTGATATTTACAAATAAAACTTATTTTCATTTGGCTGTCATAGGATGTGAAAATGGATACTGAAATTTCTGCTATAGAAGTGACTACTCCCTATTCCAGTTGGCGAACTCAAAACAGCTTTTTGTCCAGCTCACTGCACTCAGATTCTGGTTGTAAGTATTGTTTTATAGAAAAAAAACTTTACAATTTCTTCCTTTCAAAGCTGACTAACTTGAGAGAGTAATACACTGAACTTTTCCACGAGAAAATGCTAGGACCATCTTAAGAATCACCCTGTGTTTTAGCCTTGTATACTGAACGGATGCCTTTGTCTAGGAAGTACTTCATTACATCCCACTGATAGTTGTGGGATTTTTTTTCACTGGGATGTACAGTGTACTGTTAATCATCCAACCCTACACTAGTAGAAAGTGCTGCAGTTGGATTTTGAGTCTCTGCATGATGAGTCATACTTGTGTCAACTTTGTACCTTTTCAGGGACCAGAGAGACGTCCTCAGCCAGGGATGCTTTACAAGATTTTTCACTTGAACTAGTTAGTCTGGGGCTTCTGTAGCAGTTTAATGGTTAAAATTGAGTTCACTAATTCTGCTTCTACTTCAATAGTGATTTTTTATTATTATTATTATTATTATTATTATTATTATTATTATTATTATTATTATTCCTATCTCCTAGTGCATATGCAATGTATGGTCATGAAAGGTCACAGGACCTCTGATACTGCTAGGAACTTCTCAGTAAAAAATAGGACATATCAGATCTTTACCTAGTCTAGTACAAGTACACCTTTGCATGGGTTTTAAGGGTGGTGGTTTCTTAGCCTGTCAGCACATGGATATCTGAATACTTTTCCTCAGAAGGGTATCACCTTCCATTTCTTTTCAGTATAGCCAGTTTGTGTATTGGGAACCTATTCAGTAAGTCACATTCAATGTAATGGAAAGCCCTATTTCAGGCTCCATTGCACTTTTAAACCTTTGCATCTTAGAATGAGTGCTGCAATACATTACTGCTCACCAGTAAGTCCTGATCTAATCTGATGAGGTTAAAGATAATTGGTTTCTTTTCATTTCAGAGTTTGTGGGTTGTGCTTAATATCTTTTTGCAGAGCATACTGAATAACAGTAGTGGGAACAAAGGATAAGAGCAAATGCCTCCACCTCTTCTGTACTTCAGGAATAGTTTCCTCTAACTCACAGTTGCTTTCCCATTTTCCCTAGCCTTATATCTGTCAAAGTATTGCAAGTCAAAGTACAGCTCAGCCTGATTTGGGTATAGAAAACAAACAGCTGATACTTTTCAGGTGTATTGGATGAGGTGACCTCCAGCAGTCCCATCCAATCTGAAGAACTCTGTGATTTAAGTTCCTGAAATTTAAAGATGCAGCATGAACATTCTCTTTACTTAACCTGAATGGATCTTCCTGGGACTTTGTTACTTGAGTACTTTTTAATCCATGTTAGGCAGTTGCCAGAGAAATAGGGTCTATATGATGTGAGAATCTGATGAGCTTATTCTGGGTATTTATTCTCGGATTCAGATGGGATTTACCAACAGTGAGCATGATGGAGTTAAAATAAATGATGAAGGAAAACCAGTAGCAGTTCAGTGTTGATTGTTATGAAATATTTGGAAAGTCTTCAACATTTGAGGAAGCTTCTTTCAGGACCTTGTTCAGGAATGACTTTTTTTCTTGCTTAAATCTTCTAGGAAGGTGTTTTTCACATCATAATTTAAGCTGATTTTCATACTTAATATTTTCCAAAATGGTGCTGAGAGTGAGTTTGGTTATATTCTTTTGCCCACGTGGTGAAGAACTTTTTTTTTAAGGCAAAAAAAAAAAACAGTAGAAGTGTCTCACTTTTTCCTAATAGTTTTTAAGGGAAAACAACTGGATGCAAAAGTCTTTAGAGTTTCACTTTTTTACCTTTTATAAAAATGCTTTAGTGAGGTTTTATGAGGCTAAGCCAGAGATGCAGGTATAAAATATTTTTCCTGTCCCTGATTTTATTTCACTCTAATAGAATGAAGGTGGTGTTCTTAATTACTTACTTTGCTGATTCTGCTGCAGTGGTATTAACATAAAGGAGCTTTTCTTGTAACTGTCAGTGCAAGTTTTGAACCCAAACCTCTTGTAGTTTTCAGTACATCTACCTATAAATGTCAGCATCTGTTTTCTCTGATTAATTTCTCTCCTTGCTTTTTCAGAAACAGATGTATGACTTTTTATTTACCTTTCAGAGCAGTTTGCAAGCCTTTGTGATTTAATATTTCCTCACTTCATCGTAAGTTCATGAAATCTTAGAGATTATAAAGTCAATAAATAGTACTAGAAGCTCCTTTCCCAGTGTGGGTCTCTTATGACTTGTAGAGAGCACTAGAGAGGAGAGCAGACAAGTTTGATATAATTTAATTTATCTGCAAAGGGGATCGTTTGGTTTAACATTGGTTGAAGAAAGAGGTACAGGAAGTATGAAAAAATAAATTAGGAAACAGCAATCTGCTTCCATATATATATTGAGCAAAAAAATTGCCAATGCATTTGGCAGCTAAAAGGAAAAGTAATTAACATTCTGTTTTATCTCTATTCCTCATGCTTCTGGTGTAATTTCCACAATTGTAACAGCTTTTCCGTAACTATTTGAAAGATGCCCTGGGAATGAGCTTTTATTTCTATATAACCATTGCTCTGGGAATGAGCTTTTATTTCTATAACTGTTTTCTTAGAAAGGAAATATCTGAACTAAGAAAGTAGTTTTTACGAGGAAGCATTTATTAGACATGGCTTGCTGCTTGTATTATTATCAAAGCTGTTGGTCTAAAAAGTCACTACTACTTGTTAAACAAATTGTTTTTCCTGGTCACTATATTTCCCTTAATTTTTTATGACAAAAGCCCCTAGAGTTACACATGCTTTGCATTTGGCTTTCTGAGCCAGGGCCTGCCTTTTTCTTTGTAAATTTCATTACTTCAGTGTTTTAACCTGGATAGTTTCCCAGAAGTCATATAGCTTTCAAACTTTCTATTGCTATTTGGAATTTATGTTCCAGGGCATCATATGCTGTGACTTTATGGAAATGGAAATAGCTGCCAGTTTTCCCAGTTTCTGTACCTGGGATCATAGTCTTGTCTGACCCTTTTGGTTCTGGTGAGACACAGCACTCTTGTGTCAGTATGATAGGTAGGAATGATATCATGGTCGAATAAAATAAATTGTCCTAAAGGTTGATCTTACTGTCACAATATTTAACTTCCGCAATGTCTGTTGCTGTCTTTCTATCTCTCTATGTACTTATTCATAAGTTCTTAGAACAATTTGTATTGGCATTTATAAATAAGTAACTTAATTAAAAATCAAGAGCTCCAAGACAGCATTATGTATGCACTCTGCTGTGAAGGTATGCACACAGCATATTATCTTATGAATTATAGAGTCATAGAATGGTTTGGGTTGGAGAGGACCTCCAAAGGGCATCTAGTCTAATCCCATTGCAGTGTGCAGGGACATCCTCCACTAGGTCAGGTTGTCCAGAGCCCTGTCAAGCCTCACCTTGAATATCTTCAGGGGTGGGGCTTCAGCTACCTCTCTGGGCAACCTGGTCCAGTGTTCTCACTACCCTCATGGTAAAGAATTTGTTCCTAACTTCCAATCTAAATCTACTCTTATCTAAAGTCATCATCTCTTGTCCTATCATTACAGGCCTTTGTAAACAGTCCTTTTCCAGCCTTCTTTTAGGCCCTCTTCAGGTACTGGCAGGCTGCTTTTAGGTCTTGCTGGAGTCTTCTCTAGAATGATGAACAGCCCCAGGTACTTCAGCCTGTCCTCTTAGGAGGTGTATTCCAGCCCCTTGACCATTTTCATGGCCATCTTCAGGACCTGCTACAACAGGCACTTGTTGATTTTGCTCTATGCTGTTGGTATATTTCTTCAGGAATTTTCTGAGTGGTTTGTTATGTTTTACTTAAACAAAACCTTTTGAAAATTAAATGAAAAATAAATGTCAGTAGAATGATTTTTTTAATGCAGTCTGCATTTCTTTTGTATAAGATAACTCTTCACCAGTCCTGTTTTATAGTAGTTTTTACTTTCCTAGAAAAATGCCAGTTTCTCAATTCACAGCATTGTGAGTATTAAATATTTACTAATACCATATTACTTTCTGTGTAAACTAGAATGCTATATAACAAAATATGTGTTTCATGTAAACATCAATGGCCAGTCTGCAAAA
Source organism: Pogoniulus pusillus (assembly GCF_015220805.1). Lineage (NCBI taxonomy): Eukaryota > Metazoa > Chordata > Aves > Piciformes > Lybiidae > Pogoniulus > Pogoniulus pusillus. The sequence continues at coordinate 44,092,599 of NC_087264.1, read as the reverse complement.
TGAAGATGTTTAATTATTTGTTTTGTCTGACTTATTTCTAGCCCTTATGAGAAGAATGGTTCCTTGTGATAGAAGTACCACTAAGGAAGATTCCATTAATGTTGCTGTCAGTGAAATTAAAACGCAAGCAGAAAGAGGGAAGCACTAGAATATTTTACAACAACACACCCATTTTTCTCTATGGTAAAATCAATTCCAATGTTTTTTGGTTTTGAAGAGTAGAGATTCCATCCAAGATTGGAGTGATGCACCTTTAATGCTTCGCCTATTGCCAACCACTTCAGTGAAAGACCAACAAGAGTGAGTCTAATGAACTCTTTTGATAGTTTATGTAACTTCTACACCAGAGTTTTTCTGGGGTTATGCTGTTCTCTTGTATTTGTTTCTGCAGTACTCCTAAACTTAATTTATTGTGTTTGTGAAATATTATGAAATCAAAGACCTGTAAGATTAATCTTTGCTATGAGCTTATTTATCTCTGTACAGGAATTGTTCTCACATTTTTTATAGCATTTAATAACTTTATTAACAACAAAAGAAAAAGTCAGAAATTACCTTTATCCTAATATCTATTATGAGAGTGGTTGTGAGTGTTATGCAGACACATCGGTGATTTCAGGTTCTTTAGTTTGCAACAATCGTTTAAGAAAGAAGTTTTAAATATTAAAACCAAATTTCTTCAAAAGCAGTGGAAATTTGACTCATCCTTTCAAGTTCAGTATATATCTGTTATGATCTGTTTAGAATTATTTTTCTGATGAGAACAAATTTCTCAGTTGGCCTCTGGCAAGGCATTTAACAGAACCTGAATCTCACCCATCTGAGAAAGTGTGTTGAAATGTGAAAATTTTAATAGCAGAGTTTAATGATCGTTTATTTATTCTCTATTGAGAGATGCCTTATTGGTTTTAAAATGTTTTGGAAATACAAAATTGCACAGTTGTATAAATTAAGATATCTCTGTTCTAAACAAATTCGACACAGTTCTGCATTACTGTAATCTCAAACAGCACATTACAGCAGCATTTTCTACTGTCAACAGAAATAGAACTGTTCCTAATGATTCTATTTTTGTCACCTTCTTGAGTGCTTTTAGCTGAATGACTACTGGTGTGCCCTAAAAGTTTCCCAAATCTATCAGAGTACTGTAACAACATGAACACCACAGAAACCATCTTGTTTTGTAGGTTTCTTTCATGTTTAGAAATCCTACTTCTCTGAAACACTGTCCATTTTTAGCACTGTAGAAGTCTCAGCCATGATTTGCAGGTCACTATCTGCCACTTGAAAAGAAGACTTCTTAAAAAAAATGGTTCTGAAGAAATCCTCTGCAGTCCCAGTGGGCTCCCTGGACAATCCCCTTTGTGTTCAGCCTGTTTCAAACAGAAGTTCTTGCTGAAAAAATCAAATTTGAACAAAGGAATAAGAAAAAAAAGTTGGTTTATTTTCATTGCATTTTCCATACACTTTATTTTTTTTTTTAATTTAATTTGTTTTTTAAAGTTTTTTTTTTACCTTTTGTATGTGTATGCCATTCATTGTAGTGCTGCCAGTGGGGTTTTTTTGCAAACTTCTGGCAGTCTGCTCATTCAGAAAGTGAAGAAAGCAAAACAGGCACATCTGTCTCTTCCGATCTTGACAGCAATGACTGGATGAAGGCAGGAGAAAGCAGAATGAATAGAAACCCATCTGTGTCATGAGCTTACAAAAAGAGTGTGGATGTCATGAATCAGTGTTTAGCTCAAGTCACAGTTGCCATAAATGAAACCTTCCTTCAGTATACCCAGGATTTGTAATTTACTTTTTTAATGACATCATTACACCCCTAGGAATAGGGTATTTTAAGTATTTTAGCCACTTTAACTGCTGAAACATTAAAGCCTGCAGACTTTATGGTATTTAAAATTATGGCTAACAGTGTGGAAAGATCATTTTTTAATATGTTATAAAACAGTAAATCATGCTCTCATGCAGTAATGAGATCTACTTCATGGGTTGCTGATGGATAAATGTGTGCTCAACCCAGTTTACTCAAGTTGAAACAATATTTGAGTTATATTTCCTGTTGTTAAACAAATAGGGCTGTAATGGTCTTAACTGAGGAAAAATAATGTCCTCTCTTTTTCCTAAAGAATTTGTAAGAGTCTGGATATTGATGACATTTACCATTTTATGTATTTAGACACTTTTTAGCTCACTAGTAACTTGGAAATCTGAAGTACGCTTCCTTAAAACAATATCACCACTGCTTTACAGTGTTAGACAAGTAAAGGTAAGTAATCTGCACTCTCCTTGTTACATCAAGCATTGAATCGAATCTTGTACGATGCAGGACAGAAGGGACTACTAGATGAGTAATTTTGGCTTAAAGACTTTAAACGTGCCTTTGCCCTTTTGACTGAGTTTTCAGCAGAGTTTTGTACCCTTTTCCATTTTTTTTCTGAAAGAGGGAACAGAAGGGAAGAAGTCAAACCACAAAAAAAGAGGAATTTGTAATGAGTAGACATATTGACTCCAAAGCCAGGAAATTCTTTCTTGAATTTACTCTCTTGGCACGGCAGTCCAGATAGCATGTAATATTTGTCTCTCTTCCATCTTTGATAGAGTTTCATATTACAAAGTGAATTTTGTTTCCTTTTTACTGAAAGCTAAAGTTCCGTTCATGACATTATGTGAAAATGTCCCTCTGTGGTTTAGAAATAATATTTTTTCCATATTGGCCTGAAATAATATTCCTCTGATCAGTCTCATTTTTAAAGTGGAAAACCAGATAATTTTTAAATAAAATATTTTTTTATATTTCAGATTTTAACAATTGCTTTCACTTCTTCTGATAAATTCTTTTTTTAATACTTTAACCTTTCAGTGACCTCTTCCTCGGCTCTTGCCCAAAACAGTAGCACTCAGTAATGAGGAGATGTGATAGCACACCCTGTAAAATGCTGGTTTGTGGGTTTTTTTTCTGTTCAGCATTTAGCAAATCAGACAACCTGGTATATATGTGCTAAATACATATACATATCAAGCATTTGTTTTTCCTAATGCTGTCCTGAAATAAGGTGGTTCAATACTGTGCTTTCAGAAATGCAGTAGCCCTCCATTTCAGCACTTGAATAACCTTTACATTTTATGCCCAAAGTTCCTTAATATTTTATAGCGGACATAAGAGTACTTCTTTGTACTTAGTTTTGAGATTATATTTACTAAATATTGGCAGTAATTCCCTTTTATCATGTAGTTGTGTCATCCTAGGAAGAAATGTCAAAATAATTTAAAAACCCCTCAGTCTAGTATAAAAAAAATACAGTGTAAACCAAAACAATTTTCACAGGATCACAGGATGTCAGGTGTTGGAAGAGACCCCCTCTACAAGAGCAGGACCATACAATCTAGTTCAGGTCACAGAGGAATGCATCCAGATGGGCCTCAGAAGTCTCCAGAGAAGGAGACTCCACAGCCTCTCTGGGGAGCCTGTTCCAGTGCTCTGTGACACTTGCAGTAAAGAAGTGCCCCCCCTTCTGTTGAGGTGGAACCTCCTGTGCTACAGCTTACACCCGTTGTTCCTTGTCCTATCACAGGGAGCAAGCAAGAAGAGCCTGACTCCCTGTTCCTGGCACCCAGCCCTCAGATATTTATGAACATTTATTAAATCTTCAGACTAAACAGCCCCAGGTCCCTCAGCCTCTTCTCATAATGCAGTGCTCCAGTCCTTCAATCATCCTTGTAGCCCTCTGCTGGACCCTCTCCGGCAGATCCCTGTCCCTCTTCAACTGGGGAGCCCAAAACTGAACACAGTACTCAAGATGGGGTCTCACCAGGGCAGAGTAGAAGGGGAGAAGAACCTCCCTTGATCTGCTGGATGCAATCTTCTTAATATACCCCAGGATCCCATTGGCCTTCTTGGCCACAAGGGCACATTGCTGTCCCATGGTTAACTTGTTACCCACCAGCACTCCCAGGTCCCTTTCCACAGGGCTGCTCTCCAGCAGATCACCTCCCAGCCTGTATTGGCACAGTTTATTATTCCTCTCCAGATGCCGGACCGTGCACCTGTCCTTGTTGAAACTCATTTGGTTCCTCTTTGCCCAGTTCTCCACTCTGTCCAAATCTTGCTGGATGGCCACTCAGCCTTCAGCTGTATCAGCCAAGCCTCTCAGTTCGGTGTCATCAGCAAACTTGGCATCTCTCCCCTCATCCATGTCATTGATGAAGATGTTGAACAGCACTGGACGTTTACTTCTCAAATTTATGATGGAAGCCAGTCTTCAGCGACGATGAAGGTACTCCTTGGATATTCAATCCTTAATTACATATTTACTATCTATCCCACCAGAGCAAATAAAGAAGCTATAAGACAATTTCTTTGAACAGAGAAAATTATATTCTGAAACCCACCTTTGAGCTATGAATTGTACATACCAGTTCATCTCTGGCTTACGAGGCTTAGTCTCCACACTGTGTAGCACTGAATGGATTTTTCATGAATGAAAATATTACCCTGAACATAAGCAAGTAGGTTTTTTTGGTAACACTGGTACCATTTTTATGGCTAAAAATGAGTAACATGAAACCTGTATACATTCTCAGTATGAGTATGCAACGCTGAGAAGAATTTATTCATAAATTTATGTGAAACTGCTCGTTACCCTCAAAGTTTACCATGACTGATACATTCTTTATGTGTAAACTGTGTTAGTAGTGTATTTTTCTACGACCTGTCTTCACACAAGTGATTGATACTGAAGTTATTGTGAGCTGCAGGCCAATATCTAAGGATGCAGGCTTGTCAAAAATGGATGTGCGGAAGGACATCAAAACCACAGGAATGATCTAATTGTAGAATTTAGAAGCAGATGTAGAGGAAAATAAGTAGTAGAAGGAATGGAAAGCAGCTCATGGTTCAATTAAAAATTCATAACACTTTTGTTCTTGGCACCTCAAATTAAACCTGCTTTAGAGTCAGTATTTCCAACTACTTAGGAGTGGTCCTTAAAGAAGATTCCATCTTGAATGAATTTTTATGTTTTTTTTAACATATGAAAATATTTTCTACCCTAGCACAGCTCATCACAACTCTTTCTTGTAAGCATGTGTAGGCTGTTGTGAATAGGAGATGTTTTGCTTTTCTTTGTAAACAACTAAATTAGGTTTTAAGTCCAAAGAATGCTGCAATGCTTTATACAGCAGTACAGAATCTGATAACCTCAGTCTTTCAACAATCTATAAAGTAATGCCTCTGGGAACGTTGACAACAATAAAGACAGACATTTCTGTGTTTAAAATATAGCCACATCCAACATTTGTCATTTGTGCTAACAGCAATAACTCTCATGTTTCCGAAGTGGCACATCTGCCATTTCTCATGCTGTAAGAATGAGGTTTTGTTTTCTCTTACCTTAATAGTGGTAATATATGTAATGTCATGAGCCTTGAGGAAGTATGCAATGATTATATTCTTTTAAATTTCTAATCATTTAGGTACCTGATGGGTGCTATTTGCAACTAAGTATTTTGGGAACCTGATTGTTAACTTGTTTTCCTTAAAGTGTTAAATTTAAAACTTATGTTTTTTAGAATAATTCTGCTATCTTTTACTTAGGGACATACTGTTTTGCTTGAATAAGTACAGTAATTGTTCCTAAGTTTGTCTGTTATTTTCATCTGTCTTCAGACAGATGTTTTGATCTTAGTCTGCTTTTCTCATCTGCCATCTACAGTGCACTAATATGTCAGAAAACATACAATCCTTTCTTTGTTTACTCCACTTTAATAAGTTTGCTAGTTTATATGCCCAGGGGATGACATGAATTTTGAAGGTAGTGTCTTATAATCTCTTTTCTTATGAATTCTGTCATTTGTTTACTAAAGTAAAACCTGCTTGGTAAACTGACAATATAAGGTCAAAGCAATTCTGTGATTCTATGCTGCCTAATTTTAAAGATTTTCCCACAGACAAAAGTAAATGTGTCTTTCTTGGTTTATCTAGATTCTCTGAGTGCTACTACTCATTCCACTGTCAGTTTCTAGAAGAAAATAATAAAGGATGGACTTGCTGCAGTAACTCTGAAACACTGCCAATTCCAAAAGGTAAAAGAGGCTATAGCTGGTTCAGGAGGTCTGCCTAACTTAGCCTAGAACCTAAAGCCCCTCATATTACAAAGTATATTTCTTCCATGTGTCAGTGTCAAATTGCCCTCAGTAGGAGGAGTTGATGACATCTAAAATATTCCTGAGAAGTGATACCCACATTTGCTGAAGATGATCACACAATGTCATTCTGCAAATGTGGATTTCTGTTTCACTCACGCTGTTAAACAAGCATTGAACTGAGAAACAAACCCAATTTATATGCTGGCTTTAGACTCTTCACAGAAACTACTGGAGACCCAGTTTTGCTGGTGAAAAGATGATGAAGATAAGCTATGTTTTACTGCTGGCCAGGAAAAGAGTTTGCCTTTGTGGCATAAGCTATTTTGTGTATGGAGCTCAATGAGTTCACCATTTTTAATGAGATTTCACTGCTGGGTACAGCACTGACAACACAGTTTCATCCAACCAGCTGCAAAAGTGTAGGTGATGGAATCACATGTTTTGACTAAAAATGTCAGTAAGGCTGTCAGAAACCATGGAGTTGTTCATTTTGTCTTTGATGGACTGGTCTCCAGTGCATTATAAAGCTAGAAAATGCAGAAACTCTAGTCAGTGTGAGCTAAATCACAGATGTGGCTCACTAGCCACATGATGTGAATCTATTAGCATGTTGTGCACCGGTTGATTAGAGATATGTCTAAACTTCTGTAACAAAATCAGCAAGATTTAAACATGTGGGACAAATTATTCAGATCCAGTAGATAAAAAATTATCTGTGAAAATGGAGAAATCAAGTATCAAAGCCAAGAAATGCTTCATTCTTCCAGAGTGTAATTTAATAAACTTCACTAGAGTGACAGCTTTTTAAAGACTATCTTTGAACCCCCAAATATATTAATCAGCAGACATCAATAGCACTTGCTGTAATCTCTTATTGTGAAAGAATTGCACACTTTGATTTAGACTCAATTACATCTCATGCTTTGGGAAATTCTCATACGTACACTGTTGTGCTAGTTTGAGCCTAGCTAGAATGTTTTGGTGAGAAGAATTAGATTAAAGGCTGTGAGAAGGAAGCAATGGTGATGTCTGCTTCACTCATAGGCTTGCTGAGATATATAAAAACAAGAACATAAATATAGGTAAGAGTCACTCTCTGGGTTTTGTGGGCTGCACCTCTCTCTCTAACCTAACCTATCGTCTGTGTGACTAATCCATCTGCTTCCTAACCTCCCTGGATGACCCTCCATACTTCCTTAAACATAAGGCAAGATATAGGGTAAGGTAGAGGAGTGGGAGGAAGGTGGAAGGGTGGTTGAGAGCCCCTCCTGGGGACTCAGGTTTCTGGGAGGGGAGTTATGTTTCTGTATTACCTTTTAACTTGTATATTTCTGTATATAGCTGTATATATTGTAAATATCTGCTTGTATAGTGTGCTAAGCTGTAAATAATAAGCTTCATTCAATTTCCAGAGCCACTGAGTCTTGTCTGGGTGATTTTCCAAAGTGTGGGGGGGCGGGGAACACCCAAACCATCACATCCTTATTTTGGCACCCAACATGAGTCCCAAAACTGTAGTAATTCTGTTGGTGATAGCTGATGTGCTGTGCATGGAGTGCTGGCCTAGTCTGTGTATTTTAACAAATAGATTAGGTGTTCAAATTTCAGCCTTGGTATTGCATCACCAAAAGAAAGGCACAAATTCATAAACATTTAGACCACAGATAAGAGTGAACCTTCAGTATATTACGGTGGTGTTGGAACATGCTGGAACATGTTTTGTCATTTTATGCTGCCAGTTTCTATTTATTTTGGAAATAACTAAAAGAGGCTAATTCTGATACCTCATTACAAGCATTTCTGATTAAGTTAGTTGATGGAAGAGTGATTTGCCTCCAGGTCTTCAGTTTTCATTGCAGGTCTTCTGTTTTCATTTAGTATTCTAAAACTGGAACAAGATGAGTCTTGTGATCTGGTGTTTAGGTTGGGAAGTTCTAAAACTTAAGATTGATGAGGTATCTGTCCCAAGTATACATGGGACACTGAAAAATATTACATCACGTTTCCCAGTTGATACTGCCACAGCAGTGTGCTGTAAATTGACCTTAAAAAATGTGCAGATTTTCAACGAATTACAGGGATGCAGGACGTTTCTGTACTAGTGTCAAATCAGAAAGGTTGGTTTAACACTGCTAAACCTTGCTGTGCTAGTTAATGTAATACAGATATGCATTAAATTCCCCAACATGCAATTGTCTCATAACAAAGTCCTTGAAAGGACTTTGGTCCCACCAAAAAAAAAGAGCTGCAGCTTTCCCAGTAGTTAAGCAAGGAGTTCAATGCCTGATTTAATGTAAAATTCTCACTAAACACTGCCATATAAGATCAACTTTCAGCAGGGTATGAGGGAGATATGAGGAAAAAACAAAATAGTATCTGTTGTTTCTCTGTTAAATATTCATTTTATTTATCCTTTCTTATGAGTTTTATTCTGTGTGTCTATATAAACGTGCTGCTACCTTTCACTTCTGTAAAATGAACCAGAGAAGGTAGCACGGTGGAGCTGACATTGCTGTAATAACCAGAACTATCAGCTTCCTTCAAAATTGATTTCTGAAATGTAAAGATGGGATCAGGCTTTTAATAACTCTGCAGATGTCCCGTGTAGTCCTGTTCACAGAACTGTGTATCTTTCTTATGGGCACAGACGTGCATAAACGTGTCTAAGTGTTATAAAACTGCACTGGTCAAATGCAAAATTAATCCTCTGTGCTTGCAAATCCTTACTACATTAAAGCAAGCAGAAGCCTTGTCCCTAGTATTAGTGGATTTACAATTTCTTGCTGAGTTAGAAAAAAAGTAAGGAGAAATATTTTCCCTATCTACTTCTTCATTTCGTTTTGGAAGCGTTAAAGCCTGCAGTATGTATTGGTTCAGTGAGCAACAAATATCCACTGAAAAATCTGTGATCTTATGAAAATAATTTCACAGCAAACTGTAAACCTTTAGAATAATTTGGCCCTCATTTTTCTATTTTAGGGTTGTTTGGTTTTTGGGTTTTTTTTTGTTTTTTTTTTTTAGAATTTGAGAAGTGGGATTTTGAGTTCATTTAGGCTCTTGTATAAATATCTTCATTTCACAAGGCTAAAATTTAGTTGCCTGATAAAAGCTGCTGAACTTCTAAATGGCACCAGTACAAGCTGATGACATTTGTGAAATTCTGAAATATTACAGCTCTTTCTTCCACTCTAATGCAGCTTTTTCAGGATACTGAAACTTTCTCAAAGAAGAGGGCGATACACCTTAACAGATGAACTATTGTATTTTTGCACTCAGCAGTAAATGTTTTGCTTCACATCATTTTTTCAGCAAAATCTAATCATTCATTACGTTTCTAAAATGGGAATTTTCATATGTATAGGCAGAAACTAATTATACCTTACCTCTAAATACCAGTCTATTGATGGGCTTTTCTATATAGCAAAAAAAAAACCTAACAAAATAAAACAGTTTTTACTATTTGTTAAATCTTCTCTAGCAAATTTAATTTTTATTCTATGATATTTTTGTTCCAAGACAGCTGCCTGAGGTGTTTTTAACTTATCTGACATCTTCGGTGGGTAGTGGGTGTCCTGGTAGGGCATAAATCCTGCCAGGCTGCTTTAGCCCTTGCTGTCCTCCTCCTGTTGCGGGTCTGAGAAGTTGAGTCAGACGAGCAAAGCCTTGAAGGCTAGAGGTTTAGCACCAGGTGTCAGGTTTCTTGTGCTGCCCTTCAGCATGCCTGCGTGGTCAAATGAGGCACAAAGCTTTGAATTCATTGGCCAGAACAATGGTGCTGGTGCTTATTGGCCAGTTTGATTTTCAAAATGAAGTATTTAAAGGGAGGTGATTTCGAAACTGATGCCTTTCTGCATTCAGCCTTTCAGCCATTCGTGGCTCATTAACTGGGAATCAGTGCAGTCAGGTGTATGCAGCTAGCCCTAGCAGCTCAGCAGCATTTCTTCTCTCCTTCCCTCTACCTGGAATATTTTACCCCAGGATTATTATTGTGAGTTTGAAAATGCCTTTGATACAGGAGACTTACTCAGGGACCAAAAAGCATCATGAGTACATATGCTGATGTGAATGCCAAGACGCATGTAACATGAAAAGTTGTAGGTTTTGGAAGCTAATAAAATAAATTACATTTTCAGGCAATGCATAGCATCTGTATTCATTTGCCTAACACTGCCAAACTTTTGTAAAGCCTTGTGATATGTAATTGATCTTTTCTTTTTGTTTGTGAGAAATAGATTTATGTTGTCTGATTCTGCTTTTTAACTTGTCTGAAAGAAAACAGCATGCTCTCAGATTTTTCTTGTTTCTGTCTTTTCTGCTGTAAAGTTTGGTTTCAAACTAGGGTGCTGGTTTTGCAGTGAGAATTGGTAGTTTTCTTCAAAACTGTGTGTTTAAAATGCTTAAGTAAAAGATGTGCTTACCATTGTGGCTCCCCAAAATAAATCTGGCAACATAGTGTTATAATAGGTCTGGATTTTTCCATTGGCCACAGATCACTGAGTGTTTCTGTGGGCAGAACAAAATGGTTGTGCCTATTGCCTCTTACAGAGTGTGAATGAGATTCTTTCAGCAAACTTGGTTTTGGATAGACTACATGCCTTTATCTAAATGAACTTGCTCTTGTAGTCAACAGAGTACCTGGACTCTGTAGCATCATTATTCTCCCAGCAAAGTAGGCTCCCAGATTTTGACCAGATTAATAGCAGCAAAGTGCTCTCTATTGACTAGATCTTCATTTAGTGAAAAAGGAGTCCAGACTGCTACCTTACATACCTATTAGTGCCATGATCTAGTTGACTGGATAGGGCTGGGTGATAGGTTGGACTGGATGATCTTGGAGGTCTCTTCCAACTTGGTTGATTCTGTGATTATAGTCAAGCAGGGTAGAGTCTACCCATATGTGTTTCATCTGGATTCCAAGGTAAGTTCTTTATTACCTTGAGTGAAAGACACTACTGGAGTCATTGGAACTGGATGCAGTTAATCAAGCAAAGAGATTGAGCCATCACAGTATTTAATGGAGCAAAAATCAGTGTTGCTGAAAAGTGCCACAGAACTTCCTCATTTCATGGAAAAGCAAAGCCTTGCACTGTATTTCAAAATATAAAGTAAAACAAAACATGTGTTGCATTGTTACATACGAAGTTTTCTTGTTCTGATTTCTCATAAGATAGCCAAAGTACACTTTTTTTATGTCCTGAGGAATCACTCATTGAAAGACTGTAATTGTTTTCTTAATTCATTTCTCCTCAACTCCATATTCCCTTTTGGGGGTTAGGAGGTTTTGCATGTCTTACATAGCTTTGTCGTCTGCAGTTGCTTTATAGCAAACAGCTTTTTCCCATCTCAGCTAATTTTTTCACTGACTTTGGTGTCTGCAGAGTTGTTTCCCTCACATATTCTAACACCTCTCTTCTGGTTGCTGTTGTTGCACAGCTTTTTTTTTCCTCTGTCCTAAATATGTTATCACTGAGGCACTGCCACTGTTGCTGATGGACTTGGCCTTGTGCAGTCCCAGGTCTTGGAGTCAGTGGGCATTTGCTCTGTCAATGATGAGGGAAGCCTCTGACAGCTTCTCACCTAAAACACCTCTGTCACCCTTTTGAATGTACCTCTTGCAAGTTTCTATTTCAGTTGACCTAATTCTTACTACAGTAAAAAAGAATTTGTCTCCTGAAGATCTTTCTTTCATCATAAAATACCTTTTTTTTTTTTTTTCCCCCTGACATGAATGTAGAAAATGAAACATTTAAGTAGTTTCTTTTCTGGTCTGTGCCTGCCTGATACTGCTACAGGTGCTTCAGCTGCAAGGATGCCACCTAGATAGGAGGTGGTGGAGGCACCGTCCCTGGAGGTGTTCAAGCAAAGCCTGGCTGAGGCACTTAGTGCCATGGTCTGGTTGAGTGGCTAGGGCTGGGGGATAGGTTGGACTGGATGATCTTGGGGGTCTCTTCCAACCTGGTTGATTCTATGATTCTATGATTTTTTTCCATAGAATCATAGCATCACTTCATTTGGAAAAGGCCTCTGGGTCATTGTCCCAGGATGAGAGCTATAGGGTTAAAAAAATCTCTGGGGACTAGAAGACTGTTATTCAATCCCATAATTCTGCTGTCTCTTTACGAACTCACAGCAAGGCCAGCTCGCTCTCCTCACCTCCTCCTCCAGCCCTGCGTCTGGCGGGACAAGCATGTAAGCAGTAGGCCTGTTGTGGGGCCTCGCTCCAGAGTGTAAGCAGTAGGCCTGTTGTGGGGCCTCGCTCCAGAGTGTAAGCAGTAGGCCTGTTGTGGGCCTCCAGAGTGTAAGCAGTAGGCCTGTTGTGGGGCCTCACTCCAGAGTGTAAGCAGTAGGCCTGTTGTGGGGCCTCCAGAGTGTAAGCAGTAGGCCTGTTGTGGGGCCTCGCTCCAGAGTGTAAGCAGTAGGCCTGTTGTGGGGCCTCGCTCCAGAGTGTAAGCAGTAGGCCTGTTGTGGGGCCTCGCTCCAGAGTGTAAGCAGTAGGCCTGTTGTGGGGCCTCGCTCCAGAGTGTAAGCAGTAGGCCTGTTGTGGGGCCTCGCTCCAGAGTGTAAGCAGTAGGCCTGTTGTGGGGCCTCACTCCAGAGTGTAAGCAGTAGGCCTGTTGTGGGGCCTCGCTCCAGAGTGTAAGCAGTAGGCCTGTTGTGGGGCCTCGCTCCAGAGTGTAAGCAGTAGGCCTGTTGTGGGGCCTCGCTCCAGAGTGTAAGCAGTAGGCCTGTTGTGGGGCCTCGCTCCAGAGTGTAAGCAGTAGGCCTGTTGTGGGGCCTCACTCCAGAGTGTAAGCAGTAGGCCTGTTGTGGGGCCTCACTCCAGAGTGTAAGCAGTAGGCCTGTTGTGGGGCCTCGCTCCAGAGTGTAAGCAGTAGGCCTGTTGTGGGGCCTCGCTGGGCAGCCTGTGCCAGTGCCCGTCTGGAAAGGAAGGTCGTTGGAGTTGTTGGTTGCAGCAGAAAGGTTGGGCCCTTCTGGCTTTTTTTTCTGTGCCGCTTGAAAGACAACGTGAAGTAGAGATCCCCTGAGCTCTGCTGCAGGATCTGTCCGTTAGATACATCCCAGTCTCGGTGCCTCAGGAGCTGTTCTCCTGAGGAGTCTGGCTCACAAAAGAAGTGAGACAGCTCATTTAGGTGGTTTCAGTGAAGGAACGAGGCCTGGCGACATTGCTTTCGTCAAAATGGAGTTTCTGACTGAAGCTGGGGAGGAATAATGTCCCCTCAAGCAGCCTAGACTAACCAGGTAGGTGACTGCAACTGTCTCTCTGTCAAATGGTGGAAGATTGCTGTTTCAGATTGGGTTGATGTTTTGTACTGGAATTCAAGCCCCGTGTCACCTGTGTTTGGCCTCAGCAGAAGGCTTTAACGTGGAAGGAGTTCCCCTTCTGTGAGATCCTGCAGCGTGCAGGCAAATACATCAACCCACAGCATGTCAAATACCCGCAATGCATCCACAATTTGGTTCAAACATACACTGAATCTAATCTGCAGAATGCCAGTTGCTGTTGCACACAAATGAGCTCCCAAGGCATAGAATCATAGAATCAATCAGCCAGGGTGGAAGAAACCTCCAGGATCATCCAGTCCAACCTATCCCCCAGCCCTAGCCAGGGGGGATAGGTTGGAATCAATCAACCAGGTTGGAAGAGACCTCCAGGATCATCCAGTCCAACCTATCCCCCAGCCCTAGCCAGGCAACTAGACCACGCTCTCATCTCTGCCTTTCTGGGAGTGTTTTCATCCTCGTCTCATCTTGAAAGGTCCAATTTTTTTTCCCCCAATGTGTCAGTTCTGGAGTAAATCTGTTGTTTTGTGAAGGACTGTTTTTCCTTAGCAATTCCTTTAACCACTGGTATCTTGGCCTACTGCTAGCAGTTTCTGTGCTACAGGCGTAGAGAGAGTATTGCAGAGAGGAGCTGTTCTTCACTGAAGGCAGTGCTGACAGCAGCGTCCTCCGTGGTGCCAGAAGGGCTGATGTGAATGATTCAAGAGGGGTTGTTCTTCCATCTGCTTCAGTGTTGAAACAATGTCCCAGCAGGATGCTGGAAGCTATACAGGGGATGAGATGTGAAAGCCTCGTTTTCAATGCTCCATTGCTCTGTTCAGTGTTTGTCTGTCCTCTCTATTGTGTATTTGATGAAGTTTCAATTATGTATTGTATTTTTTTATGCTACATTCCAAATACCGTGGATGCAATGAAGATGGTTGATAAAATAATCAGTATTATGCAGAAGAATAATTTTATACAAGTTGGCTGCTCACATAAAGAGCAACCTTAGTAAGCTGTTACTTCTGTAAAACGTCTTAGTATTCATATTGTTTCTGTAGCTTATCTGCCTTAGTTACAGGCAAGCCTATAATTAAATCTGCCTTCTTGTTTCTCATGATAGGTAAGGAATTATGTCTACTTTTAACTTTTGCCTTAATTTTCAGATACAAAACTACTTTGGACAATGTAAAGCTGCAAGCTTGTGGCTAAGCCATAAAGAATCCTGGTCCAAACTCTCCTTTTGAACTGCAAGACTGCACTTATCTCCATAAGGTATTTATAGGTAAAATTATTTATCTACACTAAAAATGACATGAAATAGTCCAACAAGTTGCCCTTGTTATTAGGGTACGCAGAAAGAGTGTGGTGGCACCTTTTTAATCAGAAAATGTAACATACTGCTGTCCACTTCTGGATTTTTCAAAGAGAAATGGCAAGAGGCTTGAATTACCTCTGTAGATTTTGCATTGCTAATTTTAAGTCCATGTAAGTGAGCAATTGGGGAGCAGAGTCATGCCAAGCACAGAGGAGAATTAGATATTAGTTAGGGGAATTGGGAGCAAATCAACACAAGAAGACCTTGAAAGAAAGTGCAGAAGTCACAGAAGGAAAAAAATACTTCAAAAGACAGGAGGCTGTGACTGGTTACAGCTGTTAGGAAACATCAGTCTTGCTTCCAATCTTTGGTGCTGCTTTAGGGAAGAAAAGAAATCTAAATAACTTCATTTTTATTACATAAAATAACATGCTAGGCAAGTTGATCATACCAGGACCTGCCCTGTGTGTAACGTTTCACATAATTTGCATCCTGCCCTGGCTGGGAGTACCTGTAGATGGTTGCCATTTGAACTGTAGCTCCCTAAGGCTTTGGCATTATTCTGGTGTTGTGCCATAATACTCGGTTCCTCTTACTTTAAACATGATTAATGAATTGGAAGTTGAGTTAATATAGTACTATAGGTACCAATATAGAATTAATGGTTGTAAGAACTTTCTCAGATCCTATTGCCTTATTCTCTCCATTATCTTCAAAGAAACATGGAGAGGAACTGCAGGTTAAATTTCAGTGTAACTTTGGTTTCATTAAGCTCTGAAATCCCAGGTGCAAATAAGAGCAATGAATATCAGGTGTTAGAGCAGGTACATTGAGCTGCAAAGACATCCATAATTGTTTCTAGGTTTTGTTTGCACACCAGCTAGGAAAATGTGCTCTCCTCACTTAACAGAAAAAAAAACCAACAACAAACCAAACAAAAAACCACCAAGTTCTGCCCCACTGAGAGCAAACACTCTCCTTTGTGCTGCTTGGCATGACAGAAGTCTGATATCTTGCTACCCTGAAGAGAGTTCAGAGCAGAATCCGCAGTGCAGCCTGGAATCTCAGTCTGGAGAGGCAGCATGCCCCTGCTGTGATGCCAAAGCATCACAGCACTCTACTGTACTTGCTGTGTCCCCAGCACAAAGAGAAAGTTTTGTTTCATGTGTTCTGGTTTCACAATTCTAAGCTGTTGAAACTGTGCATCTCACATGAGATGGACAATGCAAGAAAAACTTCAACCAGTGCTTAAACGCTGCCCTTTGCATAGAAGCAACAGATAAAATGGGGCAAATGATCAAAACACTGCTCCAAGAACACTGAGACTGTGCCATTGGTATAAATTACCAAGAATCTTGTCTGCCTCCTCTTGGTAGAACTGTCCAGGCCTAAATTTACCCTGCAGTCATTTAGGGTTCAAGGACAAGAAAGTACCAAACTACTTCCTGTGGAAATCAAATATGCTTTTCTAACCCTTCCCTCTCTTGATGCTCCCTGTTAATAAAAGGAAAAAGGTAATGGATTGTAAAGTTAACTGTGATACAAACTGCTAAACTGGCTATATGTGCATGTGTGTGTCAGAGTCTCTTGAAATGCCAAGAATAGTGCTATGGATTTTAGAGCCTCAGGTTACTCACATCACAGTATTAATATGTTCTAAATCCTGGGTTTGTCATACAGATTTGGTACATCTACTGAGCGGAAATCACACTAACTAAACAAACCCAAATAATCCCAGGGGTTTATGTAGGACGCTGTCTCAGCTTCAGATGTTTCAAACTTCTGAGTGCTCATTTCCTTTAGTGCTTGTCTCCAAAGGTCTGCAGTTCACAGGGGAAAAATAAGCTGAGCATTTGTGCTTAAATAACAGCATGTACTGTTTATTCTGTTAGTGACGACGATCCAGGCTCTTGTATCATTCTTTATATCAGACTTTGACACTTGGATGTCTATTGTTGGATTGGCTGTTAGTTACAACAAGTCTGTTGCTTCAGTCATAGCTTGAAACACTGGAATGAAGCCTGGACCTCTTAGACATTTTAAGTAACTGGTTTATTTGTCTTTCCAAAGCAATTTATCTAAATAGGCCAAGACAATCAAATTACATGGGATTCTAGATACATTCCACTGCCCAGTCTGACATCTTAATTAGAACTTTTTAAAAATAATTATTACCTTTCGGCTCCCAGAATTTCACAAACCTTTCTTAAAAATTGGCCAGTGAATATCACTAACAGCCACACACAGATATTTGGTTGGGTTTTTTTAAAGTTGATCAGACTTTCCATTGGCACATGTCCTGGCAAAAAACAAGCTCCCAGACAGAATACAATGTATGCCGGTTCAAAAACACAAAAGCAGAGAATCTCTGATAGTTCCAGTTATGACCTTTGTCTTGCATAATACTTTCCTTATCCACCTTTGTCTAAAAGAGTGCCTTATAAAAACATTTATTTTCCAATGTATTGTAAGCTGATGGAGTTACACAACATCATGAGTTATTTAAAATACCATGATGATTGCATTGCCTTTTCCATACTGCGTCCAACTGAACTTTCTTTCTCAAGGGACTGTATGAGTGGAGCTGTTGCTGTTGAGTGTCACTTTGACTTTTCCACTATTCACATATAAATTGTCTCATGTGCCTCAAAGTGGATTGTCATCTGTGAATGAGCAAGGATAAATGTTCCATGTTTCTCAGAAACGGAAGACTTTGGAGTGTGTGAAAGACAGAGTCAGAGCTAAGGGATGACGACTTAACAAGATGCTAATGAGCATTACTACCAACATTAGTTTTCTGTGGGTTATTAAAGTGAAACAAGATTTAGACACTTAAAAAAACTTCTCAGATGCACACCAATCCTTAAAAATAATCCCCTCAGAATTTCAGTGTAAATGTCATAACTGCAGATGGCTCTTTTGATGTTTTATGCTAGATGTGCTTGCTTGACAGTCTAGATGCTGAGCTTGAAAGATAAACGTTTTCTTTTAAGATAGTTGTATCTCACCACAACTTAAATCAAAATTCCACTGCTCAAGGTAGAGTGAATGCAATTTGCTAGAGATTAAAATTTGTTCAATACTAGTTTAGGTACCAATTTTGGTACATAATAGCTAAGTTCCATTCAGAGGAAGTTAATTTAGAAGGTTCACTCCAGCACGTCAAATTCGCTGACACCAATACCAAGAATTGGGCCTTCAGCTAGCTTCAAACCGTGTTTATGACTGCTTTCATTCTGGGTAACCAAAATGAACCTGTTCTGGCATAAAACCCTCTGAAAAGCAGATGGCTGAGATAGAGAGTCTCAGAACTAGCTACTTTGATCTACAGATTCTCATCTATTGTTTGTTAATGTACACAAAGCCTTTGTGACTTTGGGAAGCTTTAGCTGCTGTTTGTGAGCAGTTCTTCATTTGAAGTAGTTGGCAATATCTACCTTTTTGCTAAGTATTTCTTTCACTTTCACAGATATGTGATACTGTTTGATTGCAAACTATCTGAATGAAAATAAAGAGCATCAGAAGTCTGATGCTGTGTGTGTAGAGACTGTAATACAAATCAGTTCCTATATTCCTTATCTGCTTGTTGGAATTCTGTGGTTATACTTCTTTTATTGCTTTCATGTTCACATTCAGTTTCTATTATCACAGTGAGAGTTATGCCCAGTATTTTCCATTAAAGTTTTAAATTGTTTTACAGCATAAAACAGTATCATTTGGATCTTATGACAAATCAAATAATATACAGAAGGTCAGTACCATGTATTTGTGGGATTTCTGCCTTGTAGTTTAGCTGACCCTAAAAAAATAAGGCTAAAAATGCAGCTTTTCAAGCTGCTGTCACTGGATTTGGCTGGAATGTGCTCTCATCCTGTCTTATTCAATACAGTCTGTCTCATTTGCTTTTCTGTCTCTGTATGGAGAGACTAAAGGACTTCTGCCAAAACCAAGGGAATTTGCCATCCTCAAGCCATTGCTTGTAAAATGTGAGCAAGAACCAGCAAGGGCAAGGATGGATGGGCTGATGGATAGAAGTCCAGCAAGCAGAAGGAATATATACACACTGAGGAATGTGTATAGGAACCTCTATGAAATAGAACAGAAGGCAGGAAAAGAGTCAGAGACTTGTGAACAGCAGAACTGTTGGAGAGATGACAGCAAAAGACTGAGTTGAGGAGACTATGAAATCACAATTTGTCAAACACAGAATGACAAAATGATGCTGAATTAGAGTAGACAAAGAATGTGGAAGGATATATTTGCCACTGCAGAAATTTGGCTTGGTCACCTAATTACAATGCTCTGAATAGATCATCTTGTGTTCGTGTAGCAGATCTACTATCTGTGCTGCTTGCTAAGGAACTAGTAGTCATTTGGCACCTCTAAGAGAGAAATTTGAGATGGAAACAATTATATCAAAGTGAGAAGTTCTAATTCCAAGGACAGATATACAAGACAGCAGATAGGAAAAAAAACCTACATTACCAGTGATGGAAGAAGAATAAGAGTATTAGAGCTAAGAAAGATAGCAGTGAAAACTCGAGTAAGATGCAGGGAAAAGAGGAAGAAGAGGCTTAAGAGATAACATCTGATCCAAACCAATATTAGCTCAAAGTCCAAATAGAGCATGCTGAAAACACTGAGATGACTTAAGGAAAAAATATGGATTTCATTAGGAAGATAAAAATGACTAATATTAGATTCTGATTTGTCTTCCTGAAATGGTGAAAGGGCCAATAGGTTGACATATAAAGAAACACCACAAACATTATTTTGTTTACTGATAAACAAGTAAGTGATAATGCAAGTTTGTGACAAATAGGTCATAACAGTTTGCAGGATGTTCATGGAAAGCTTTGTGAGAAACAACAGAAGTTGCCCCTGGGGATGAAAAATTTGGTATTGTGTTTGTTTGTTTGTTTGCTGTTGTGTTGTTGGTTTGTTTGGTTGGTTTGGGGTTTTTTAGGGGGTTGTTTGTTCATTTTTATAAAATGAAACCCTGCAAAAAAATATCACAGCTCTAATTAGTTAATATCTGTAGTGGAGTAGGATTCATTCGTTAGGATGATTGGCTCAGGTATAGTTGCCTTTAGAAACCTTTACATGACAGTAGCAAAACTCCTACTTGTTATTTATAGCTTAAGGTATTCTGAATATTGTTATAAATTCTGATTTACATTTGTATTTTAGGAGAAACAGCATGTTTTATTTGCATAATGGAGTAGTTAGTTTTGAGGAGGAACCTGAAGGTGGTTGAAAAAATGGCTACATATGGTTTGAATCAGAAACAGCCATATGAAAGGAGAAATAATAAGCAAATCAGCCAGCCAACTAAACAACGGAATACAGTTCCTGCTAAGTCTTTGGCACAGAAGTACCCTCCCAGTGCCCCAAAGCATTTGGGAAATGGCTATGACATTCAAAGCCTGACAGATGGTGAGAGCATCCTGCCTGTACTCAGACTATGCCAACTGAGAATACCTGGTCTTTAACCGTCAGAATTGCACTTCAACGTGAAAAACTTTGTAGTTACCCTAACACTGAGAGTGTCTAGATGAATATAAAGTCTGTTAAATCTTGTTTTCCCAGTTTTGATGTGAAACAGAACAATGGATTTGGTATTAGAGCAGATTTCCAGAGCCTTCAGAGTGAAAATTGAAATCTCTCTGTGAAGCCAGATTGCTTTTGGATCCGTACTCTTCCTTAAATGATTTTAGGTTAGAAACGGTGTGTTAGTGAGACATTAACCCTTTCCCAGGCAGAATTTTAATGGAGGATTCTGCCAGTTCTGTTCCTTGTGGAGAGCAAACCAGAGCTCCCTCAGGGCAGGCAACATTTAAGTGACATTCCAAGATGTTTGGCTTCACAGAACACAGTTGAATAGGACAGACAATGCATGTCTGCACTGAGCAGCCAGCCTTTCAGAGGGCTGGCTTTTGCACAAGGTGTGTAGCTCAAGAGGAATGTATTAGCCCTGGAGCTTGATCTGTTACAAGGAAAGATATCCAGGCAATGTCAGTTCATCTTAGCTCTTCCCCTTGTTAGAAATTCAAGGAAAAATTAAGTTGTTGTGCCTTTAGAGTATGTGTCAAAGCAAGGTTTTGCTTTGTGGAATGTTTTCTGAATTAGGCAGAGAACTCATATGGCAAATAAAACACATTGTGTCTACACATGCTTACTAAATGGGGAAAGGATTAGAAAGTTCATGAATTGAGGTGAATGGGGTTATGACTACCAGCTGAAGGATGGTCATAGAAGGAGTTGAGGCTACTGGAAGCAAAGAGAATGTGCCCATCTGACATTCTTTTGTAAACAGCAGGAGCTGGGAAGTTCTGCTTCTTTGAAGGGTACATTTGATATGTCCTTGTGTTAATTCATGTGTCATCTGAGAGGGAGGAATCCCAGGACTTCTGAATGTGTCTGCCCCTTAGCATGTGATTTGGAAAGAGAAGTTTTGCACCTATTGCCAGGAAATATCTGACATGTTCTGATTGTCTTTGTGAGCCAAGATCTAGTCAAGAGAACAACTATAAATGATAAAATACAGGGCTAAAGTATGGTAACTTGGAAACTGTCTCAAGAAATCTCTAATGATAAAGACTAGAGAACAGTCTAGATGGGAAAGCAGCAACATCAGAAGGACATGGCCAGATACTCTGAGCTGAATCTGTCAAAGCTTACCTACTCCATGCTGATGAATCACAGAACAGCAAAGGTTGGAAGGATAGCCTGTGGGTATCATCTAATCCAGTCCTCCTACTAAAGCAGGTTCACCTATATCATATTGCAGTACTTTAATGAACAAACTGTAAAATAATTGTTTTAATTTTCTTGGTAAGTTATGAATGTGTTGATCAGCACAGATCTCTATGTAGCTTGGCAAGTGATCTTCACATGTAATCATTGAATCATAAAATCAACCAGGTTGGAAGAGACCTCCAACATCAATCCAGTCCAACCTATCACCCAGCCCTATCCAGTCAACTAGACCATGGCACTGAGTGCCTCATCCAGGCTTTTCTTGAAGCCCTCCAGGGACGGTGCCTCCACCACCTCCCTGGGCAGCCCATTCCAATGGAAAATCACTCTCTCTGTGAAGAACTTCCTCCTAATATCAAGCCTAGACCTCCCCTTGCACAACTTGGGACTGTGTCCCCTTGTTCTATTGCTGGTTGCCTGGCAGAAGAGACCAACCTACTTCTGCTTCCTCTCTTCCAAACCTTTCATTTCTCAAAAAACTTCCTGTGTGATGGTTAAATTTTTTCTCTAAGAATGTTTGTTGCAGGACCTTACTGAAAGTCAGATCTCTTACACATAACTTCTATCCATTCTGTATATATATGGAGTGTTTCGTAGTCTACTCTTGGCCCTTACAGACAGAATCATTTGTTATTGTTGAGGCAGCAGCTGACACTTTTTCAAAGATCCAAACTGTCCTTTACAGTTCATAAGGATGATACCACTTCATGATTACAGAAGACAATTAAAAGCCTTACACTGTAGCTATCAATACAGGAAAGAAAGGCTCTCAGTATTTCTTTAACCTTGAACAATTCCTTCATTCAAATTGAATTCAAAAGCTGTTCTAAATTCACTGCTGGTGTCTAATATCAAACCTGTGTTAGTTTGTCATATTTCTGCATACTTTGCCCAATATATAGTTAACAAAAAATGGAAAAAAAAAAAACCACAATTTTTTTTTTTGTTTTAGATTTTCAGTGAATTAGTTTTTTTTTCTCCAGGGAAAGAAAACTTGACAGAGCTGTTGGAGATTTTTAACTGGAATAATAAAAGCAGTTCAGTACCTTGTAGCTGAGAAACAAAAAGATGAAAACTCTGCAGTTTTTGGTACTTATATTTTCTATTCCAAATCCAGCTTTGTAAGCTCAAGTACTCTACCAGTTTTGCTATTAAAATCATTGCTACAGATTGCTGTTGAAATTAGGTTGCTTGATGAACATTACCAAAGCAATGCTGAGTTTAAAAAAAGGTTGTAAGTTAAGAAGCAAGCATTCCTTTCATATGATCATAATTTTTATTGATTCAAATATTCAAACAAAGTACATTTCATTTCTCGTATTTGTAGCTTTTTGCTGAACTACATTTTCTTTCTTTACTGAACACCCACCCAAAGTTTATGGAACTTGTTAGTTCTGGTTAAAGGTATGTTTTCCTCTATTCATACATAATTTTCAGCACAAATTTGGGAACTAGAGCTGTCATCATGCCCAATGGCCTTGTCAGAGTGAGTTAAATTCGAAGTCATCAAGTTTGTATCAATAGAGCTACTAATGAATCTGACTATCACAGTCAAGACTGTAGGCTGAATAGCACAAAGAAATAAAGCTTAACTTTTCTGGTTTTGTAGAATGAAAAATGGTAACTGGCACCTTTAAATTATGATATATTGTTAGGATACAAAAATACTTGTTGCTTCATATCCCATGTAATGCTACTTTAGATAGTATTACAATGGGACAGTCTATGTTAAGATAGGGAAAAAATTGCTTCAGTAACTTTATAACAGCAAAACTGAAAAATCAGAGATTTAAGGAGACTAGTATTAACGTGGCAGAATGTGGATAGATTTGTTTGTATTCTACAGGAAAAACATAGAATCATAGAATCAACCAGGTTGAAAGGGACCTCCAAGATCATCCAGTCCAACCTATCACCCAGCCCTATCCAGTCAACTAGACCATGGCACCAAGTGCCTCATCCAGTCTTTTCTTGAAGACCTCAAGGGACGGTGCCTCCACCACCTCCCTGGGCAGCCCATTCCAATGGGAAATCACTCTCTCTGGGAAGAACTTTCTCCTAACATCCAGCCTATACTTTCCCTGGCACAACTTGAGACTGTGTCCCCTTGTTCTATTGCTGGTTGCCTGGGAGAAGAGGCCACCCCCCACCTGGCTACAATGTCCCTTCAGGCATTACACATTTTGCTCTCAAGCTGTAGCACTTTTCAACTGCATGAGTCTGGAGACCAGTCTTTGGTCTTAATTTTCTTTGTGTGGAGAAACTTCGAAGGAAATTACAGTTGGTTCTGGTGACTTGTAGGCCAAAGTCCATTACCTTATATATATATATACTACCTAAGCTTACTGCTGAAATAATAGTAGAAAAAAATCTCTGATTCTGAAAATAGCTTTTACATCCTGCTTGTGAATATTATGTTTAATTTTCATTGTTTTGCACCCTGTAATGGAAAGGAGTCCATAAGATCCTGGAATCTGGACCAGTGTCTGATTCCATTGTTGCAGAATTCAGTCCTGCAGAGGCAAATGCAGCTGTCATCTTTGCTTTAGTATTAGCCAGTGCTCCATAATTACTTTTTAGAGCTGCAGGCAGTTTTGAGCTGTGACTGCAAATTGTTACTTGGCTGGTAAAAATCACTGGGGAAGTGTTAGAGCCATTGTCTGAAGTTTCTTTTTGAATGCCCTCCATCTAAAAGGCGAGATGCCAATTTCCTTTGAGTTCTTTTTCCTGGGTTTCCTTTGGCTTCCCTGATGAAGAACCATCTTCAGATGTTCACAAAAATCTTCAGCATGTCTCTGTAATCTATTAGCTTTTCTAGCTTGCAACCTTTCCAGTGAAGTACTGCCTTCACAAAGGTCTGTGTTGTGCTGTGGATATGGTGAGTCCTGGGTACTAGCAGAGGACTCAGAACAACATTGTAGTCCATATGCTAAATGCCAATATAATAATGATTATGACTATAGTTATTATTGTTGTTATTATTATTATTCCAAATATTAATTCTTTTATCCAAAGATAAAAATAAAGGTTAGTGTCTTCATTAATGCTAGGAGAAAAAGTATTCATGTGTCTGTATTTGGAACTTTTAGATCTTTCAGCTAGGGACCAGTTTTCCTTACTAACTCAGTCAGATGGATTGCTAAATCTTAGCTTCTGTACTTTCACCTTCACTTTGTGGATATTATTAGATTCAGTATGAATCTGTCAGCTTAGCTGTTCTGTGTGCTAGGAGTGCCCAGCCTAATAAAATATTAATGACTGACATTTATAGTGGAATCCTGGACTTTCAAACTGTTCTACCACAGGTTGCTTTGCCAGCCAATCCATGCTTCATCTGCTTTCTCAACTGACAAGAAGCTAAAAGCATCAATTACAGAAATGCTAGTGTAAGAACACGTGAGCAGCCATTGCTTGTCTGACCAGTGATCCATACAGCTTGCCAGCCTGCCTGTTAAAACTGTCCAGCAGAAGACTTGCAGAGAGGAAAGTATTGAGTCTACTTTGCATTCAGTTTCCCTTCACTGGTGGTTTAAAAACTGCATCCAGAGCGCTTTCAGCTATCATAATAGACCTACTTTCCGTTAGTCCATTTCCTGAAGACTTCTTGTTTATTTGGTGCTCACATCATGTAGTGATGAATTCCCTTCTTTAATAATGTGTTAGGTGAAAAATTCTTCCCTGTTTTTCCCTTAAACCTCCTGCCAGATTACTTGTTTTGCTTCCCAGCTTGGAATGGTATGAAGAATAGCAGAACAACATCTGAAGGATCCCATGTAGGTGATCCAGTTAATATAAGCACAGAAGGTCAACACTGAGAATGGTCATAACTACCAGGCTTCATTTATATTGCAACAACACTTGCAAGTGTGAGGGCCCCTTTGTTCTAGGAATGTGCTACAGACTTCTGAGAGAGGGATTACTGTAAAGAGATGATAATCTAAGCAGAAGAAACCATCAAAGTGGAATAATAACAATAAAAAACAACCCAAACCAGGAGTTTGATCCCCTCTATCTCTTTAGAAAGAGACAGCTGCAATTACTACGACTGCTGTTCAGGCAGTGGTTGTGCACTATCACAGTATCACCAAGGTTGGAAGAGACCTCACAGATCATCAAGTCCAACCCTTTACCACAGTGCCCAAGGCTAGACCATGGCACCAAGTGCCATATCCAACCTTGCCTTGAACTGCCCCAGGGACGGCGACTCCACCACCTCCCCAGGCAGCCCATTCCAGTGCCCAATGACTCTCTCAGTGAAGAACTTTCTCCTCACCTTGAGCGGAAATTTCCCCTGGCGCAGCCTGAGGCTGTGTCCTCTCGTTCTGGAGCTGGCCACCTGAGAGAAGAGAGCAACCTCCCCCTGGCCACAACCACCCTTCAGGTAGTTGTAGACAGCAATAAGGTCACCCCTGAGCCTCCTCTTCTCCAGGCTAAACAACCCCAGCTCCCTCAGCCTCTCCTCGTAGGGCTTGTGCTCGAGGCCTCTCAATCCTCACCCTTCTACTCACAATCTTTTTTGGATACTTATAGCCATTCCTGCTTGCAGAAGAATTGACAATTAAAGTGTAGCAAGCACAGCAGCAGCTCCAGGAGGCAGTGAGAAGCAGAGCATAGAGACAGAACAGATGAACAGGAGTGTGGAGCTAGGGAAGCAGATAGTGATGAATCTAAGAAAAGCCATGCCAAATCACACCAAAGATCTATCCCAGTATCCTAACACCGGCAGGATTCCTGTCAGAAAAAGATCCAGAAATTATCTGCTGCAATCATAAGGTGAATAGTCAGTGAAGCAGTGGTTCCTTTACCATAGATCATGTGCCTTTTTGCACCAGGATCTTTGAGGCAAGGATTTTAATGACCCTACCTGCTGCTCTCTGCACAGGGCCACAATAGTTAAAACAAGTAGACACCAGGATAAAAAGTATTGATTGTTACTTCTGGAAGCAAGCAGCTGCAATGAGCAGGAGAAGGTTCCAGGACAAGTATTCTATGAAGGTTTATAACTAGATGTGATGCCCACCGCTTTTCTGTTGATATTCTGATTCTTTGTTCAAAATCGTGGTCAGTAAGGGGATTCATTCAGGCATTGGGTACTATGCCTATGAAGCTGAGGTAAAATTTGAGGAAAGATTCATGACTGAAAGCATGAAAGCACTTCTGGGTGATGCATGGCTGCATCAATGACTGTCTTAAAGAGTCCAGAAATAATGGTCTGCAGAAAGTGGCAAAAGATAATGAACTGGCAAGTGTATCCTAGTGTTTCCCCAGAGTACTCTCCCAGCAGCCAGGAATCTACACATACCTATAACACGTTAATAGATTTTCTTCCTGTGTTTTTTGTTCATTCAGTTTTTGAATCTGCATGACCTTTAGCACCCACAGCTTTCTGTGTCCGGGAGTTCTGTAGATTAAGCAGCACGGCAGTCAAGAAGCATTTGCTTCTGCTAGTTTTGAATCTACCCCTGATTATCCTGCCTCTGTTCTCTAGTTGCTGAAAGAGAGACTAAGCAATCTTTTACATTCCACTCTAGCTTTCATCCTCTAACATATTTCAAATTAAACGGTCCCTGTTCCAGACAGAGGAATCTTAATTTGTTAGTTTTTGTGTTTTGTGCTTCCTACCTCTGCTAATACTACTTGGTATTTTTCTCAATTCTACCTTATTTCTTTTGGGAAGAGGAGTCAGACCCATTTGCAGTTTTCACAATACAAATGTGTCAGGGAGTTGTACAGTGGAATAATCTTGTCCTCATGATTCCTAATATTGTATGGTCTCTCTTTGGCTGATACAAATTATTGAAATTATGTTTTCATCAAACTATTTACTAAAACCTCAAGATTTTAATCCTGCCTAGTAACACTCAGCCCAGAGCAAAACTTTACTTACAAAGTTCAGGGTTTTTTTCCTCGATATACATTTATCTAAACTGAATTTCATCTTCCTTTTCTTTGCCAAGTAACTCATTATCATGAGGCTTTGCTAAAACTGTCTTCTTTATTGCCTTGAATAGTGTCATTGCCATTCTTTGTCACTCAGTGTTCTCTCCCCTTTAATTCACTGAATACATCAAGGACCTCAGGTTCCAGCCCAGAATCCAGGGGACTTAAGTGGGTTTTTGTTCTTAGGCTCTGTCTCTGCACTTCTACTCTTCTAGAATCATAGCTTCAATCAGGTTGGAAGAGACCTCCAGGATCATCCTGTCCAACCTATCCCCCAGCCCTATCCAGTCAACTAGACCATGGCACCAAGTGCCTCATCCAGTCTTTTCTTGAGCACCTCCAGGGACAGTGACTCCACCACTCCCTGGACAGCCCATTCCAATGGCAAATCACTCCCTCTGTGAAGAACTTCCTCCTAACATCCAGCCTACACCTACCCCAGCACAACTTGAGACTGTGTCCCCTTGTTCTGTTTCTGGTTGCCTGGGAGAAGAGACCAACCCCCACCTGGCTACAATGTCCCTTCAGGTAGTTGTAGATAGTAATAAAATCACCCCTGAGCCTCCTCTTCTCCAGACTAAACAGCTGTTTATCCATCCAAGGATGTTCTCATGTTATTTAGATTATTTAAAATAATATTTGGATGAGGAACATTATTGAAAGCCTTTTGGAAATACAGCAGACCACATCAAAGGCATACTCCTTGTCCACATTCATAATTGCTTCTAAAGATCAGTTAAATTTATGGCACACAACTTTTCATTTAGAAAAAGTGAGAAACAAATCACACTGACTCTCCCCTATTCATATTTATCCGTATGTCCATTAATTTTATTGCATAGAATAACTTCCTTTCTAGAGGGTTGTGTACCTTACTGGTCTTGTAGATCTTCCTTGGGTCTTTCTGGAACTTTTCTTTTTTTCAGTTCTTTTAGAACTTTGGGGCAAATAGAAGTTGCTGATTGCTTATTATTATTTTTCTATGTCTTGAGGTGGGGGAGAGGATTATTTGATACTGTAAATATTGCGAAGTTGTGGTCTTTGCCATGAGTACTGCTGAAGATTAGGGAGCACAGAGTACACTATAGGAGTGAATAGGAAGCTTTCATACAGCTCTCTGGTACACAGAATTATCTTTAAACCCTTACTGCTTGTGCTATCTCTGCCTCCGCACAGCACTCTGTAGCGGAGAAAGGAAGATGGAAGAGAAAAAAGGAAGCTGCTTTAGGTAGAACGGAGGATATTGAAGATTTCATTCTTATTTTCAGTTTCAGAGTGAAAATATATGGCACTTTGGAAGTACACTTCTGAATATTGACTCTTAATTAATGCAGTAAAATTATTAGTCAAGTTGTGAAATACCATTTATTTTGTAGTGAAGCCACCTAAGCTAGTTCTGCTTTTTTGTCTGCAACTTTAAATACAACTCTCAGAAGCTCTTTCTTAGTCTGTGCTTTTTTTTTTTTTGCTTTTTTTTTTGTTGTTGTTGGCTTGATTATTTATTTATTTTTAATTTACTCCTAATTTTTAAGCCTGTTACACTATTCATGTGCTACCAACTTTAGTGTTATGAAGTTGTCCATCTTCAAGCCTTTGGAAACACAGAAAATAACTTACAATAGCAAGCAATATAACATTATGTATTCAGTTTAGTTTCCATAATTTCTTGCCCTGAAAGTTGCAAGTAATTTTCTCTACTGCCTGTTCTGTGATGATTTCATAGCAGGCCCCATCATGTTTGTTAAATATGGCCCTGACTTCATGAAAGTGATAAGCAAGTACTGTGAAATGTTGGGATGTTCCAGATTTTCCCGGATAAAACACAAGACCTTCACCTCTTTCAGTGTTCAGAATGTGAGTCTCTTGAATCTCTTCCAATAATGTAAAAATAAATAAAAAATCGATACTTCCTGGAATAAAGTACAAAGTTTGGAAGAGCAGTGGAGATAAGATAAGCTTCCCGTGTGTGAAATCCTTTCACCTTTGTAAAAGCTTTCCTGTGACATGAATTTCCAGGGAAAAGATTAGGAGCTGCTATAATGTTCTGAATGAAAGGGAGTAGATCTCTTTTGCTATCTACATTTCACATGCCATGCTAATGGACCCTGCTAGTTTGCGTATGAAAGACGATTGATAATATAGGAGTTAGAGGCAGGGAAAGGACAGTTGTGCAACCCTAAAATTCGGGGACAGAGTACCTACTTCTTCTGACAAGCAGAAGACTCAAGGGTGTTACTTTATTCCCAAAGCTTCTGAGGCAGTCTTGAACCTGCTATAATATAGAGCCTCTTCAATGGAGAAAAGGGGGTGCTGGCAGAACAAATTAAGACAACAAAGAAAGAATAAAGCATTTAACATAATGACTGTGAGTTGAAAGGGATTTTGCTGCTGGCTTTTTGGATGAGCTCCCTACAGAACAAAACCTAATATTTAGTCTTGTCTGTGGCCATCTATCAGGAAAATGTGTTGCATCATTTGTCTGCTGCTTCCAGGTGCTTAAAAAAGCTCAGTGGTTGCCCCCACTGCAACTTGACTGATGTCCAAATGTTAAAATAAGTTTCTAAAAACCTCAGTTCACTCTAGAAGGCTATGCCCTATGGGACAGGAACCAAAGCACCCAGTGCCCTACATTTCACTATCATTGTCTCTTCCTTCTCTTTTTTGCTGACAGAAGTCTTTTTGGGACCATGTAGAAAACTGGATCAAGTGCTTAAAAACACCCTTTTTTTCCTGATGGACTATTTTGAAGCAGGATCATTTCCCTAATTCAGTTTAAAACGTGGTTACCACAAATAGTTGTTTCAATAATAGTGATATGATGTACTACACCACTGGCTAGAACTGGGCCATGGAGTTGAATGTCTCAAGTTTTGTTATTTCTGAATGGAAAACTTTATGTCACCTGGTCTGCCTGATTGCTGGCTAGATACAGCTGTTGTACAGCTAAAAGACCCCAGAGGGCATACGGGCACCGATATCCCACATGCATGGAAGTTCACAGCCTAGAAAGTTTCAGCAGGGAAAGGACATGCTATGATGTCTTTAAAAAAATCTGTGCACATTTGTGAATGGTTTGTGTTTGATTTTATTCCATTCCTTTCAGTTTTATTCTTCTATGACACAAAAAGAGTCTTGTTATTTCCTTCATAGGTAGTTTTGGTTTTGGTTTGGTTGGTTTGGTTTTGTTGTGGGTGGGGGTTTTTTTTTGTGTGTGTATGCGTGTTTGGTTTTATCTGTTTTGTTTGGTTTGTGGGGTTTTTATCTTCTCCATTTATTATACAAATAAGACAATTTGATAAAATGCTGGAAAAATAAAATAATAGAAATATGTGCTTTAACTAGGACAAGCTGCAAGTACTGTACAGACATTTAAAGAGTGGTCACTTCTGTAAAGAATTTATGATACAGTTTGGACAAAGGCAAAATAAATGCAACAATTAGAAAGAAGAGCACAAAGGAAAGACAGTTTTACAATCAGATTCTAGTAAACTGTATCAAGTTGCTGTATGCATAATCCATCAAAGAAGTAATTCCAAATGAAAGAGTAGCTTGAAGCTACATACCAAGTAAGTAACTGTGAACTTGTTAACAAACCGTTCTGTTCTGTATGCTGGTTGTCAGTGGCTGCAAGTTCAGCCATCATCTGGCACTGTTGGGAAACGATCTGTGAGTGTAGTGGATTCCTCCTGGCCAGTAGCAATCTGTCAAGATCACGGTGCGGCTACTGCTGAGTCAGCAGACTCCAAAGGCAGAAGGACCAGACGCCTTCTGCATGTAATGCAGTGTCTTGCCTTAAAGAGGGGAAAGAATACCAGTGCCCTGAAAAGAAGATGCAAAGACCAATCCAGGCCACATGTTGGTGATTCTGCCTCAATGTTGAGAATCGTTGGTAAAGAAACATGCAGAAGGTCTATATATCGCTTATATTTCTAAATGTGGTTATTCTCCTTTCTCATATTATCCAACATTCTTCCAGGGTAGGGTGCAGGCTTGCCAGTAAGAGAACGTGGAGGAAACTTCCACTTCAGCTTCCCACACTGTTTATGTTTTGTGAATAAATAAGAGTTCACCTCTATAGGCTGACAACTTCTGCTGATGGAATTCGAGACTACTAGGGTTTGAGCTGTTAGTTTTTTAAGATCTGTAGAACCGGTGATGTTGGAGGAAAGCATTATGAAACAGAACCCGAGCTTGTCTTGTAAAGGTTGTTCTTTCCCACCTTATTCTCACTTCAATTACCACAGCTGGGGTGTGGCACTAAGCAGATAATCACCCCTCTGGCAGAACAGTTGAGTGCTGTTAAACTTTCAAGTTGTATTTATTTTAGCACCCTTGTTCTTTAGCTTTGCGTGCCTTTCATTAGCAAATGGAGTCACAGTGGAAGGAAAGAGTGGTTTTCTTTTCTCAGCTATGCGAATTGATACTGGAGAAAAACATGAAGTTGTGACGACACTGATTCACGCACAAGCTGAGGTATGGAATGCAACTTGTTAAAATTAGCTTTTTTCTTCTTTATTACTCCTGTGAAAAGCACGAGGAGGGGTTGATTTCTGCTTTGTTTTAATAAGTGGTTTAAGAATAGTGCTAATTTATGGTTTGGTTGTTGATAGATGTGTAGCAGCAAGCGGAAACAGTCCTGTGCCCTTGCATGCATGCACATACGCATCTGTAGCAGGGAAACGGCTCTGAACAATAAGCATGGAGTAAGTGTTGTGAAGTACAGCAGTTTTGTCCTTCTAACTCACCTTTGTCTTCTCATTCTTTTCCTTTTTCATATGTTGCATGGTATTTGAGCCAAATCTAAAGTTCAGTAAGTACTCTGATACATATGAATGCAGATGATATGTTAATAATTGTCTGTAAACTGTAAATGCATCCTGCTTGTGCAATGTGTAAGTCAGTGCTGTTCTGTTCTGACAGGTTTATGGAGGTATTGTAGGAACTGGTTACTTTTTGTGGAGTAGTTTGTTGCATTCTGATTTTCCTCAATTTTGTTTGTTTTCTTTGTTGTGCTCAAGTTCATCTATGCCAAGGCTGGCTCCAAAGAACAGACATGTCCAGTGGGTTTTCAAGATGAAAGGCTCTTAGTCAGAAATTTCCCAGATCTGATGTCTTTACCACAGCCATTCTGCAAAACTTGTGTCTGATTTCCTTGTACAATAAAACATTTTTGTGTCCCTTTAGCTTTTTTGAGAAACTCTAAACTTGAACAAACAATTTTTTTTCCCATGGTCTCTTACTTGCTTGAGTGGCATAATTAGTTTTAGACTCAGTGAAAGCTTAAACTCTTTATTTATTTTGAAGTATAGACTAAGAGACTAGGATTATATAAAATCATATTAAGATTTTTACCAAAAATGGAACCAGGAACAGAAAATAATACAGAGGCAAATGTAACTAGCCTTTCCATTGGCATTTCCTGATTTTGAAAGTGGTTTACCAGACTTGAATCAGATTTTGAAACATTTATGCCTCTGAATAACTTTGTATATACATGGATAACATTATTCATTAGATAAATCTACAGGAATGTAACAGTGCATTCACTTTTTTTTTTTTTTAAATTTTCTACACTTTTTTTTTTTATAAGAAGAAAGATGTGCTCAAAAGTACTCCCAAGTAGTATCACCAAAGGTGAGGGAGGTCAGTAGATGGGTGCTTCCCTGAAACCCATTAATCATTAGGAGCCTGGAAAGTGCTATGGACTTCTGGCACCTGATGGTCCTGCTCTTCCCATGCTGGGTCACTCAAGACATCTTGCCAAGCACTGAGTAGTTGGATATGGGAGAGTAAGAGCCCACTTAAAGAATGCTGTGAGGAGAAAAAGGGACTTGAGACACTGAGAGTGTGAAGTGAAGATAGGTTTGTCCAAATCTTGGTTGTTTCATAGTGTAGGAAAACAAAAATCTCATTCTGGGCCAACTGGGAGACCTGAGTTGCTTGGAAAAAGAGTACTTTTCACTTCTCTTGAGAGCAACAAAAATCTAGTACCTTTTTTTCAAATTGGCTTATTTTTTCAGTTTAAATTAAAAAGAAAGTAAACCCTTTCATCTTTTCTTTGCTAAAAATAACCTCTAGGGAAAAAGTTCCTCTCCTGTATCTCTCTGTCAAAGACAGGATCATTTGAAAGGTTTTACAATTATTTTCATTAGGTGGAGCAAAATATATCATAGGGCTGACTTTTCCAGTACTGCAAAGTGCATTTTGTGACATTCTCCTGTCTTAAATAGCTTCCTTTAAGTTCTTTCATACATTGAAAGATCTTTCTCCCTCATAGCAAGAATGGCATAGGAAAGTCCAGTCCCTCTTCCTTTACAACTATGAAAGCAGAAAAAAAACACTCTGGGATCCTCAGATGTCAGGATGACTCTTTGCAACTATTAGTAGCAGGTGCTAATTAGAAGAATCTTTTGGCTGCTCTGATGCACTCTAGGGGCAAGCTGGGGTTTTAAAGACATATGTGTGCAATTGCTCCAGTTCCTAGTTCTGAGCAGTAAAAAGTGCTGCTTGGGCTCAGCCCAAGATACAAATCTGAATAATTAAAGCAGAAAGTTTGGTGGTTTACATTTCAGGCTTTAAATGTATGAATGGAGTTTGTGTTAACAGCTAGGGATCTTGGCCAGAAGTTATGATCTTCCTTTGCTTCAGAGTATTGCTGATAAGGAATGAGGAATGGTTTCTTTTTCTGCTCTAACTACAGGTCTTTAAAACTACTCAAAACAAAACCAAACAAAACCCCCAAACAAACCCAAACCAAGCAAGCAAATAATAACAAAAAATACCCAGCCCATTCTCATAGGTTTCTAGTCACCCTGTATTGCATTGATTAGGTAATACACAGCTACTGAAATAAATAATCCATATTTTAGTATGCTTCATCACACCTTCCTATTCGATTCTACTTTCTGATCTTGGATAATAAAAACTTAGTTTGTCTGTTTGGCCATCTAGCAATTTTTGCTAGAGATATAATGGGATGTTTTATACTCCATCGTATTAAGATTGGTGTTTGACTTATTTTTGGACTCTGACAGTAGGTCTTCTGTCAGGATGAACAATGTTTAAATATGAAAATCTGGTTTTGTCTCTCCTACCTGTAAAATGGACCTGTCAGTAGAAATTTTGCAGTTGAGCCTAACTTTTGAGACTAGCACTGGAGACTCTTACCCCCATATGATTTTGAAATATTAGCCTAGGAATCTGTTCAGAATCTTGCTGCTCTAAGGAACACCTGCATACACAGAATAGTAGTGGATGCATTCCTTTGTGACTAAATCCAGAAAACACTCTGAAATAGTTGCTCTGTGACATTGCATTAAATTAAATATCTTGAATAACAAAATTATGTATGAAACCCACTCAGAGTTTTCAAGTTCTGTGTAAATGGTGTTTAGAGAAAGCAAAGCAGTAGCTTTTCAGCTACAGCCTCACATTTTACCAAGTGTGTAATGGATCTTAAAGTACTTCTTTGTGATTTGAAACCATCTGGTGAAGATTCTGAAGATGTAATTCCAGGAATGCTCTTGCACTTTGTAGGCAAGACACTGGGAATAAAATACACTGACAAGTAGTTGGATGTCGTTACACCAGCAATGCTCTAATAACAAAGCAAAATACATCTTAGAGTTAACGTATTAAACACCCCATAAATATGGTGATGGAAATGCCATGGGATGCTGGGCAGACGCTGCATTCTGCAGGATTCTGACCTGGGAGTGGGCCCAAGGAGGTTCTTGTGCTGTTCCCCAGTGTTTGCCAGCATATTTTCTCAATCATCAAACCCACAAAGCTTATTGACACGTTGTTTGGCTAGGGAAACAGTGGAATAGTTTGCGAATATATGTGAAAATAGAGACTTTGCCTAAGTGTCACTTCTATTGCAAAGTAAGGGTTGCAGAAGAAACATTGAGCCAAAGAGGCTGGAATGTAAGATATTAATGAAAACATGTAGTTAAGGTGCAGAGCTGATATGTAAGGACCTAATAGTTCCTTCCCCATGCACCACTCTGAGTGAGAAGGGATGATGTGGGAAGAGATGCTGGGCCTAACTGTGCCACAAATTGCCACAAATGGCAGTGCTGCATGGTCTTTAATTTCCATCTGTTTCCATTTCTCACTCTGTAAAATAAGAGGAGTAGGGAAGACTATTTACACTTAAGGGAGTTTACAAACAGACCAATTCCATAATAACAGTAATTTTAAAAGATGTTATTTTAAAATTTTCTATGAAAGTGCTTTTTAACAACAAAAATAGAGGAAGCAAAAAAGCTTGACTTTTACATGCCTTTTTTCAAGTTTCTAAAGGTTTGATAATGAACTACTTTTCACCAGAAAGATTTATGGGTATTTTTAGGTTCATGTGTTTTAGGTTTTTTTGTTTGTTTGTTTGTTTTGGGTTTTTTTGTTGGTTTGGGTGTTTTTTGAGCAAAAATTGAAAATGCTGACACAAAATACTTCTTCATGTGAAAATTTCATTTGAGTGGCATAAATATTTTTTTTTAATTATTAAGAATGTGACAGTTTCTCTTTTAATTGGGGTTTGCTGTAAGAATAAATTCTCTAGTTCAGACAGGTGTTTATTTTTTTCCCACAGATATAATGTAGCCTATAAGATCAAGTGCTATTTTTCTTGTAGGTTACAGTGTTTGGGGCTTTCCTGCTTTTTAAAACAGCCAAGTTCTTTTATTGCATGGGTCAGTGAAATGGTATCAGGCTGTACTGAAGACCAACAGCACAGTCAGAGCAGCAGTAGGCAGCAAAAAAATGCCCACAACTTTTGATCACTTCTTACAAGAAACAGTTGTGACCATCTGATGATCTATCGCTTACTGGCATGCAAGGGTCTGCTGTGCTTTGCTCTGAGTCCTGGTGTCTTTCATCTTCAGAAACTTTCTGCACAGTAATATTTCTTTCTGACTAAAAGTTCAGCACCCTTGGTGGCATTTCCCCTTATTTCCTCCCCGCCTTGTGGTGAGTATTTTGCTGGGTTGATGTTGTAGCTTGCAGGGACAGTGAGATATGAATTCTGGATGCTATGTGGATTTTCAGGCTCTGATCTGTAAGTGGGCAACAATGGCTTTACCATCACTGGGTTTACAAAAGCATGGCACCTGGCTAACAGAAAAAGGCTTTGCCTCTCTGTCCCACACTTCCAGGGTGATCTCCGGTTTGGAGAGTTGAAGTTCCTGATATTTGCAGTCCAGAACCATCTTTGACAGAAATCCAACTATTTACGTTAGCTAAGTTGTGCTAAGCTAACACACAGATATTTAAAATTTTGAGGCATACTGTGAACTCATGACTCTCAGAGATCCTGAAATCCTCAGCAACTAAAATCCCCGGAGGACAGTGGTGTCCTATGATATATGATAACCTTTCATGAAACACGTTCTTGTTAACCCCAGAGGATTCCAGTTTTGGACTTCTGAGGAAGAACTCTGTGAGCAGAAGTTGTGGGTAACAGTGAATACCTCTGTTACGTACAGAGACTTGGGATTAGCCTCCTTTTTACTGCATCTGTGAGTGAGATGGGTGGGAAGCAGTCAGGCTTACCTGGCAGATTGATCGTTTCTGTACTTGGCTCCCCTGCCATCTTCTTACATCATGAGTTCTCATAGTTTTATATTTGGAGATCATGATGGGGGAGAAAGAGAAGAGAACCTGGCTAGGTTGTGCTGCACCAATTGCTGACCATAAGGCTTTGGTGAAACAGCTGGTATAGATTAAAGTGGCTCTTGAATTGCTTTCATCTATGGAAGGGCTGGGCTGGCAAAGAACTAGCCTCAGGATAAGAGAAATGCGTTGGCTTTCTACGGTTCTCATCCTCAGCTTTGTCCTTAGTTACAGCAAACGAACAATGGCACAGCTGAGAATGAGGCCACACACAGTCTGAAGAGTTTCTTTTTGTAACTAGATCTTGGGAAAGATTTCCCTCCAACACGAAATTTCATGGGTTTCCTTTGTGAGAGTTGTGAAAATAAGCAAATAAACCTAGTCCTGCAGCTGGAGTGTTTCTGACACTGTGAAATGAATCTGATTTCCCTGTGTAGTGGTACCCCAGAGGCACTGCTCATTTTAGAGGGCCTTGTAACAGATACCCTTATGGTATCTGAGCACTTTTAGGTGTGGTTCTTCCAGTCAAGTGACAACTATGTGGAATGAATGTATGCACTGAAGATGAGATTTTATTGTTTTGTATTTCTTTGATTATTAGGAATTTGGCAACCAAGACTAAGTTAGTATTTCATGGAGACTGCTTTTAGGAAATTACCAGCTGTGTACCATGTATTGTCTACCATAACTGTGGCTGCTCAGACCTATTTCCCACAGTTTTCCTGAGCTGGTTGAACCAGTTGTGCAGTATTGAAGTGACATTGAAAAATGTTATTACTTGAGCATCACACCTTTTTTTCAGGCATAACAGGTTTTGATGTTTGGTGGAGGGTTTTTTTGTTCCAGCATTAGCAAGATAAACTTCTTTGGTGTTCATCTCTTAATTTTATCTATTTAGAATTACTTTGCCAGCTGGTCTGGCAACACAAATACAGTAATTTTATTTATTTATGCATGGTACAGAGTTGCATGCCTCCAATCTTAGGAGAGATCAAATACTTAGCTCCAAAGAAGATGCATGAAAGAGCAATGTCCTGAATGTTTACTAGAATCATAGAATCAACCAGATTGGAAGAGACCTCCAAGATTATCCAGCCCAACCTAGCACCCAGGCCTATCCAGTCAACTAGACCATGGCACTAAGTGCCCCATGCAGCCTTTTCTTGAACACCTTCAGGGACAGTGCCTCCACCACCTCCCTGGGCAGCCCATTCCAATGCCAATCACTCTCTCTATGAAGAACTTCCTCCTAACCTCCAGCCTAGACCTCCCCCAGCACAACTTGAGACTGTGTCCCCTTGCTCTATTGCTGGTTGCCTGAGAGAAGAGACCAACCCCCACCTGGGTACAGCCTCCCTTCAGGTAGTTGTAGGCAACAATGAGATCACTCCTGAGCCTCCTCTTCTCCAGGCTAAATACCCCCAGCTCCCTCAGCCTCTCCTCATAGGGTTTGTGTTCCAGGCCCCTCACCAGCTTTGATGCCCTTCTCTGGACATGCTCCAGCACCTCAACATCTCTCTTGAATTCAGGAGCCTAGTACTGGATACAGTACTCAAGTTGTGGCCTGACCAGTGTTGAGTACAGGGAAAGAATAACCTCCTTCGTCCTACTGGCCACACTGTTCCTGATCCAGATCAGGATGCCATTGGCTGCCTTGGCCACCTGGACACACTGCTGGCTCATATGTTCAGGACACAAAAAGGGTCAAGCTTTATGAGAAGGAACCCAGATGAAAGGAGGGGAAAGTGAAAACACACATTTATTTTTGAAGTCCGTGAACTGGAATATATGAAACATAAGGATTGGCAGGGAAGGGTTGGCACCATGGAGTAGAAGGCAGGATCCCTTCAGTGCTCCATTAGATCTGCTTAAAAATCTAGTGAAGACTCAAGTAAGAGTATTTGAACACACTGCAGATGACTGAATGTCACTGCAGAGCTAGATTTCCTTTTCTTGCTCATGTGAATACCCAGGTCTAGTCACATCTCTTTCCAGAGTGAAAAAACAGCTTAAACCCACAGCATTTAATCATGTAATTTCTTTGCAGGACGTCTGAAAGAATTTCCAGCTATGATAGCTGTGATTTGACCTTCATCTGTTTTCCATGACTTGGTGAAAAGCATGATTTTCCAATGCTTTCTCATTTTTATTTGTGGTCAGGCCAGAAAAATGATTACACCTTCAACTTCCTGCTTTAAAATTATTATTTTTAAATGTTTGGAAGGTGAAGTAATGGGGAGAACTCAAGTAGAAAACTTTTCTCAAGAACTTGAAATCTATACTGGTTACCAAGAATACAATGTGTAAATGAAATACGATTTCAGGAGCCACTAGGGAGTATCAGAGAATAAAAATGGATTAGGTTGTTCATTTGCAAATGTGCATCTACACTAGCACCAAGGCTGAACTTCAGTGAAGCAATTAATTTTAGACTCTAATTTTCTTCTGAAGTTTGCTGTTATCTAGTCTTAAAGCTGTTGCTGGGAAAATTCAATCATCACTATGGTTTAAAATTCTTATACACGTGGTAAGAATTAATCCCATATAGCCACAAATAACTCATATATGCTGTGATTCGTTCTGTTGCTGACATATTAGTTGCCTGACTGGTTCTTGGATGGCTGAGGGATCCCTCTCTTGTGTTTTTCTGTGGCACAGCAGGTGTGGCAGCCTCTCCCTGGCAATTCCAGCATTGCTTATGACTGTCAAAGCTGTCTTAAAGTTGCTGATCAGCAAAAACACATTCTGGTAGCCATACTGAGGCTTTTGATAAAGGCTAGGTGTAACTGTTTTGCTGGTTTAGCAGCTAGTATCACACTTGAGTGAAAAACTGAAAGGGGAAGACCCGTGTGAAGCGGTATTCTTCTCTTGCTGTACTTGCACTCATCAGTGCTATCCCTTGGAGCCTCATAAATACATCATCAGTATAAATGAATAAAGCCTTTCAACAGCTCTGTAAAGTACCCAATACTTCTGCTTCCACACTTCTTATGGAGACCAAAATGCTAGGAAGCAAATGGCTTCCTAAATGATGTTTAAGATGCAGATACTCTCCTGTTTTCTCCTGTGATTTAACCTTGTGGCCTGCATCTGTTTTTCTGGTGTGATAGTTGTTGAAGTTTTGAAGCAAATCCTGTTAAAATCAGCATGAGTTGTTCTGCTGGCTCTTATCAGGCTCTCTGCTCTTCAGTGTTGTGGTAACAATATGACCCACAGTTGACTTGTAATTATACCCTTGAGGAGCAAAGAAAGAGATAGAATGAAGCTGATGTTTTATTCCAGCAGTAAGATGACTGGATAGGGCAGGATTTACTGCAGCTGGCCAGGACAAATGGTTGTGAGTATTGTGGTGGTTATGAAGCTCATTCTCGCTTGTCTGAGTGGAAATTCTGAGGAAAAACTGACTCCACCAAGACCGAAGCATACTTACTAGTGGGAATAAAGGCACCATGTGATACGGGGGTGTCAGTCTACAGGCTGGGAAAGCTTCCAGACATGACATAGGATTCAGCTTGTTGGAAGTTTGAGTCAGGGCACGCAAGCTGCTGCTGAAAGAGCCTGTCTGCAGTCTTCCTCTGCACATCTGAACAGGGAATCTCCTCTGAGGGAGTGAGGGCTTTTTTGCTATTCTGTTTTTCCACTGCTGATCTTCCAATTCTTTGACCTATGTACATAGACCTACGTGCGTGCATGGATGGCTGTAATTCTTTTTAGGTGATGGGGTTCCCCACTGAAAGCTCCCTACATTGTGGGTGCTACACTTTTCCTCTCCTGGCATGCTGTGATTGCTGTGATATGAAGCTGGGTGCTAGTGTGTGCACCA
This sequence comes from Pogoniulus pusillus, assembly GCF_015220805.1. Classification (NCBI taxonomy): domain Eukaryota; kingdom Metazoa; phylum Chordata; class Aves; order Piciformes; family Lybiidae; genus Pogoniulus; species Pogoniulus pusillus. Next base: position 44,051,734 of record NC_087264.1, on the reverse strand, counting down.
TCTGCACTTCCCACAGGAGAGGACATTAAATACAAAGATTTTAACTAAAAGCGATGAAATCCTGTTGTCGATGGATCCTGCTCTCACTAATCTAAAAGCTGCCCTTGCCTAAATGCAGAGTGATATTCCTTTGTATAGAAGGTTAGAGTTATTTAAAAGCTGCTGTGAAACTAAATGACATTAACTGCATAACCCTCTAGTCTTCACCGTTATCCAGTGCATATCCTCTGTAACCAACAACGATATACAGTAAAGTCTCTAGCACTGTTTTTTCCCCTACAGGTGAAAAATTGTAACTCAGACTGTAAACTGTAGATTTTCAGGTAAATTAGTGTGTTTGTGTGTATCTAGTTCTATTGTAGTATCACCTAATACTGCCAGGTCTTGCTACTGAGGTACTGCACCAACACAAAAGAGAAAGTCAGAGTGCTTACACATTTACAACCCTTGTAACCATTTATATGATTATAGTTTTGCTCGTATTCAAAAGTAGCTTCATATTAAAATAGAAGCATCCTCTTATGAAGAAATACTGAGAGAACTGGGGCTATTTAGTCTTCAGAAGGCTGAGAGGGGATCTTATCAACATCTATAAATCTGAGGGGTGGGTGTCAAGATAAAGGTGCTGTCTCTTTTCAGTAGCGTCCAAGTGATAGGACAAGGGTACAAGCTGGAACACAGGAAGTTCTACTTCAACATGAAGAGACACTTCTTTATGGTGAGGGTGATGGAGCACTGGAACAGGCTGCCCAGTGAGGTTGTGGAGTCTCCTCCTCTGGAGACTATCAAAACCCAACCTGGATGCATTCCTGTGCAGTCTGCCCTAAGTGATCCTCTAGAGGGATTGGGCCTCTGGAGGTCCTTTCCATCCCTTAACATTCTTTGATCCTGTGATTCTCTAATCATCTTAGTATCTTTTGTGAGGGATGGAAGAGTAAGAGACAGAAAAGCATGTGTCCACATACATATATAGAGATAAATATCCATGTACATTTATAGACTAATAGTTTGCAAGTATAACAGTGAAACAGCACCAAATAATATAGAAGACATTTCTGTTCTGCATGCAGTACTGTATCTAAGACAGACTTGAATACTTGAGTGTAGAAATCCCCTCTAGATGACTGGTTGCTCCCCTGGTACTTTTACATAAACAGCCAAGTAGTTGAGTATGTGTACATGTGCATCATTGTGAAAAGAAGTACATTACTGCCTGAATCCAGCAAAAAAATGAACATTTGGGTGAAGACAGCTGGTGTGATTTAGATAACATTCTGAACTCCCACTTTGATTTTTGAATAACATTAGCTTTCACTGAAAGTGGTACTGTGTTATTATTTTCAATCATCTGAACTCCCCATAAATAAGAATGCTTCTTAAAGCCAAATTCAGTGTTTATGAAACTGCAGAGATTAATTTGGCTCATGATACTATAGGCAATTATTGTTATATGGATTTTTAATCTGGTTTCTCACTCGTAATTTTTTTTTCCACCCTGGTTGGGGTTGATTCTTGGACACACTTTGTTATTCTATTGTTATAACTAGGTTCCAGTTACCCTCTCAGAACTGCTTTTACTTATGCTTCTTATTGACTTAATTCAGAAAAAAATGCTCTTGGTATTTTATGTTGACTTTTGTCACTGGATGTATTATGTAGTAACTCATACATGACAGTGATTTGTGGGATAATTCTGAAAATTGTTACATGCAATATCAATACTGCAAACCCCTTATCTTTATAGTCATATAACCCCAGATATTTTCCATTTAGAAGGCTCAGTAAGAAATCTGCCTTGAATCTTGTGTCTTTTGTTAGAGCTTTTTAGCTTTGTTAATCTTTCTTCTAACCCGTGCAGTGCCTCCTCCTCTTTTTTTGTTTTGTTTATTTAATATTAATGCTGTAATTGCTAATACCTGAGCAACAAATAGCTACTGTAGTGTGAGTATTCAAGTTAGGATTTCTCTTCTGTGTAGTAATCTATTAATTTTTAACCTGAAAGAAGGAAAATCAGAATATTGTAGAGGACTAGTGCACTTTACTGAATTCCATCAAGGAAATACCTTTCTTTTAAAAGAAAATCCTCTGAGTGCTAAAGAAAAAGCAAATACTTCTTTCAAATTCATTGTTGGGATGCTCTGCTTTTCTTAGTTGTTATCATGTGTTTTGAAGAAAAGCAATTTAGACAGATTGGGACAGCACTCATCAGGATAGGATTTTCTTTTTAATGTCAGACAAGAACCCTCTTGGATAAAAAAAAATACATTAAATATTTTCTCATTCCGTCAAACTCTTTCACATTGTCTAATGTGATGATATTACTACAGTCTTTCATGAAATACCCTTGGAAATTCGGAGGAATTGTGTCATTTTTCTCTCCCATTTTGCTGGTAATGGCCGCAGAGTCGACAGGCACTACTTTCTCAAAGGAACTATTTACTTTTCTTTTGTCATTGACCTGATTTTACAAAAATAAATTGAGAGTGAATGGAAAGTTTAACATCTTAGAGAAAACAGCATCAGGTTATCTATTTGATATGCCTTGTTTAGCCCATTTTTGTGTAATTTCCATTCCCCACCTTGTCAGCAAATACACAGCATGTCCTTCAAGACTAGAGATTTTCATTGACACTTGCCTTGCACTACAGCAGAGCAAACTCTTCTTCCTGAGATATCAATAATCTCTGGAATAGCACTGTCTAAATATATTTTTATGTTTTCAACCTTTCTCCAATGGTAGAATTCTTTCTGTAATCAGCTACCAGAGACTTTATGTGCCTCTGATCCTAATCATGCAGGTGGTAATGGCCCTTCAGTTGCACAGTATTTTTTCCTTCTCTGTTCTTTCATTTTTCAGTGCTGGTTTTCATTGTTTGAAAGAAAAAGTCTTTAAAAGTCTGATGTAACCTGAGATAGGCAAAGGTTATCTGTGTGTAGTTTGACATCCGTGCTGTGCTTCATAACAGAAGTTATGAACAGTTCATAACAGAATCTACATTGACAGTTTCTCTGTAAGTGTGCTAAGAGGATGTATAAAGTTGAACAAATCATTTAAGTAATAACCTCTAATGTCTTCTAACCTCTTCTTTGGATTCTTCTAATGCTACATGTGTGCCACTAGGAGAATCGCACTTTCTGTATCACAGTACAATATCTCAAGGGTAGATAAGAAGAGGTCAGTTGTGGATGCTTGCTGAATTCAGTCTCCCCTTGGGGCTTACTTCAGTTTGGAAATGCTAGCTCAGAGATTCTATGTGCACCTATTTAAGGGATGTATGTCTTTGTTCTAGATGAGCTGCAGGGAGCAAAGAAAAGCGTACCTTAATTTGCATCTCCCTAGTCTTGCTTGGAAATGCTTCTGAACTTGTGCTGTGGCACTAAATATGTAAAGGTAAATTTGGTTTTCCTGCACCCATTTCATGTAACTGTAGTGAAGCCAGCTACACTAGACTTGCAAGAACAGGCTCCAGAATGCTGGGTCGTTATTATTTGAAAGTGTTCTGAGAGTGGGTCTATAATGCCACTTACTACCCAATAGTAGCAGTAAATTATTTTAGTTGTGAAGCATTGTCATTCTTTCAGTTGCATTCTCTGGAACTGACTCATTGTGTTTGCATTTAGCACATTTTTGCAGTGCGATACATAAAGTAAAACTTGTTCTAAAGTGTTTACGAAAGACCAGAAGTTGAAAATAGAAGGCAAAGATGGTACTTTTGTAGTTCTTTATACTTGGCCTTTTTCAGATTAGCATTAGGCCCTGGAGTTAAGAATCACTGACTGTTTAATGCACTCTGTTGCTTTTAAATTCAGTATTTGTCTAAAGTCACATGGCAGAATTGTTGTGTAATTTTGCTTCTCCATAATTAACCACCTGAAACATTTTACCACCAAGTAAAATTCGACTGGACAACCTCCTCTTCAAAACAGATGCAGTATGGTCCTAACTTATTTGTGTGCTGAATATGTAAGCGCCAATTCACCAAGGCATCCTGTAGCAAATAGAGCTGCTGTTACTTTTTCAGGATACACCGTATGAAGAGGTGGGTAAATTTGCAGTAGTGAGGACTATGTCATAGGAAGATTTTCCTTGAGCAACCAGTGAAAATCTCTGGACTTGGTTAAAGCTGGGAAAGTTCTTGCTTGTTGAAGCACCTGGTCTGCCCTGATTTTCTGTCTGCCTATAGGGAGCCCTGCCCCACCAGTACACTTCCCACTGGACAAGGCTCATCTATCCCTCAGTTTAGCCTTTTTGATCTTCTTGCATGCATAGGGTCTACTCAGTTTCCTCAGTAGTGTTATGTGCCTGAAGAACTTTAACAAACATGAGGAAAGGCTTAGCATGAGAGCAAAAAGTCCCAAACAGCTAATTGCTTGACTCCACAAAAAGAAGACAAGAGTTTTAGTTCCCACTCCTAAGTGAGATCCAGGTGTTGCTAACAGAGCCAGGCCTCCTCATATTAAAGATGATTTGGCAAAAGAAACGCAGACAGGAAAGTTTCCTGCAGCTAGTTTGAGTGATGACCTTTATCTTTCTCCAAATGAAAATGAGAACTCTTCCTACACTGCATAACGTCTGGTGAAGTTCAGTGAGTTACATCACGATGAGAGGATGTTATATATCAACATCTGTTTCTGCTGTGTCCGTTTCCCACATGTGTCCTTCCATGTTACAACTTTTATCTTTCTCTTTTGTATTTTTTTCTGTTTCTTAATTTTTAAAATTCTGTTTTCAGTTGCACCTGATCTGTCCTACTCTCACTCATCAGTACGACGGTGAGAAGTAAGCTGTATGCACGAGAGAGAAATAAGGATGCTTGCTGTGGATTTTCCTGGTTCTGTAATCTTTTGTAGTTTTATTAGTTACCTCTGCTGGGAGGGACATCTGCAATGATTTTGCCAGACTGCAAGTATTTTAATGGACTCCAAATTAAATAATTTTCAGTGTTGGCACAATAAGTGTAGCTTTACATGTGTTCTGGAGATGAATGGGTCAGGGAAGGATTTTGTAGATGCAGTTGGTAAGAATACTGGCTAGGAAAACATGAACTCTCTACTGACAACGAATAAACTTTTGGTACAAAGTGGTGTGCCAAATTCAAGACAGATATTTGAGCTTTTCTCTGAATCCTCTCTCCTAATTCTTTAGTTAATTCTTTTTTCCAGTAGCTGTTTCCCTTGGAAAACATTGTGCTTGCAAAGGCTCTCTTTGCGTTAAGAGCTCTGATTTCAGCTGTTATTTCTCTAGGATAAAATTCTCAAAGTTAAATACACCCTACAGAGTACAAGCATAGCGTGTATAGTTTGAAGCAGTCTTAAAGATACAGCTCAAGGCAAATACTGAAACCTATGCTTAATGGCTATATCATTGTCACTTATTCTTTGTAATGTCCTGAAAGCTACATATTTAAAGATAAAGATTTTCAGAGTATAAGGACCTTTACCGCATTACGGCTCTTCTTTCTCTGCGAAGCTGCCTTCTGTGTAGGTGTCAGGGTTTTTATCTTACCTTTTTCTTGCAGATGAGGTCCTTTTGTGCTTGTTATATGGAGACCTGTATAGCCTCTGCCTTTGCAACAACAGTTGTTCTAAAATCTGCCCTCCCGTCATGACAAATTTCTGAACTTGATTCTAGGAAAGCAGGAGAGAGAGATTCCTTATCTGAACCAGCAGTGCTTTTCACTGTTAGTGGCAGAAGACAAGGACGGTACTTGAGCACACTGATTATTGCTTTGTTATCCTTCCTGGGCAAGGGCTGTCCATCTGCTTACATAGCACACAGCACAGTAAAGCCCGAATTCTGAGAGACGCTTTTTGGCACTAATATAAGATATGTGGTTAATAGTAAATCTGCCATGGAGGATGACTCAGCCTTGGTAGTAAGATAAACAGATGGAGCAAAATAGGTCACTCCAGTCTCGGGTTTGTATATACTGCGGATTCTAAGCTGAATTCAGCCCTGAAGCATGACATTCAAATGAGCGTTTCACTCGGTCAAAAGGTTTGTGCATCACAAGCAAGCCACGTGAAACTGAAGTTGGTATCTAGAAAAATAGCTTCCTAAGGCTCAGAAATAAACCTGAGAATCACTGAGGTATATGGACAGAAGTAACATACATAAGATAGCAGTAAAGAAAAATGCTTTTATGATTCCTTAAGTTAGGAATTTTATGGTAAGGGTCCCCTGGTTTATCGGATGACATCCAAGAGCATTATGCAATGCTACATGTGGTGATGAGACTTACAGGACTGTGTGTATGGGTAGCAGAATCCCACTGCAGGTGTAGAAAGGAAAACCTGAATAGCTCTGCAGATCCACTGCTGCAAGTACACTTCGAATGCAAGGCAAATGCAGTAACCAATGACTTCTGGTAGACTGCAGATCAGCTCTTCCTGATGCTGTAAGAATTGCTTCAAACAATTTTAGAAATTGAGCTGTATAAAAATGACTTTACCTGTGGAAATACTTGCTCACTTCCAAGGCTGTGCATCCGAAAGCATAAATGAGTGTAAGGGATAAAGCCAACTCTTTCTGCTGTAGTACATTAGCAGAAGAGGAGAGATGTGATACAGACTGGTTTCATTCTCTTACATGTTTCTTGTAGTTCAGCAGCAGGCTCATGTGCAGTGAGAAGAGCTGAGCACAGAGCTCTAATAGGGAAGACATTTGTTTCAAGATATGTAATCATCATAAAGCTCAAATAAGGAGATCCATTTTGACTTTTTTTGTACTCATTTCCAAGATTGCATCTATCCAGATGAACAGTGATGTTAATGTTTCTTAAGCTACTTCATTGGGGGTTTTTTATTTGTTTGCTGTTTGGTTGGGTTTTTTTAATCCCAGGATATGCTCTTAACCACATATAAGTACCTGTGGTTGAACAGGTGCAAAAAGGTAGCAATCTTAGCATGATACAGCTTTATTCTCACAAAGGCAGAAATGCCAAATCTTGATGTTCAAAAGGTTGTAAAAAGAAAGCTACTTAATGTATAAGTAGCAGTGCTGGCAACCTTAGCTGTGCTTCAGTTAATACATATGCATGTACTTTTGTTGGAGCCTGCACTGCATTTAAAAGAAGCTTGCAGGTGCCTTTTAAAGGGGATCCTAAGCTGTCTGTGTGGGTGTGTGTCTTTGTAGTTTAGGTTTGTTTTAAACAGCAGCAAGAATTTTAATCACAGTGCAGATGTCACACTTGAAGGAATTCACAAAAGTCTGCTGAGGAGTTATAAAAAATAGACTTAACTGTGTGCTGTTGGGGAATATGTAGACAGATTTCCATTTAGCAAGCAAACAAAAGCGTATCAGAAGGAAAATTCACATCTAAGGAAGAACAGGAAAAATCTGTAGTTTGCATCTCATCTTTTTAAACTAGGCCTTAGGTGAGAGGCCAAAAGTTGAGTTTCTAGAAGGATTAGGAAGTAAATGTCTTCATTTCTCAGTCTCTCTATTACAAGATTATATTAGAGTTCATTAGGTGCCAAGTTTAAGGCACCAGACTTCTGCTGATGGCTATATTTGGTTGTTGCTAATCTAGCTTCTCATATTGAACTCTTCTGACTGAATCCTTTCTCCCTGGAATGATCAATGATTCAGAGCTTTACATGGTACATGTTTACCTCTCTCATTAGCTCGGTATTATCATCCCATCTTTTCTTCCTGTGTGTCCACTGGTCTGTGACAAAGGCATGGATAAAGAATTATTGCTGTCTCTTCTCCCACCTCACTCTGTGCAGTTTTACATCTTACTCAATACCCATGATTGCGAAATTTCAAACAATGATCCATCAAGTTCATTTTGAATGCCTGAGGTTTCAGAGAAAGGCAGCACCCATGTCACATCTTCGTGCTTTTGGTCCACAGTTCAGTGTTGTGGCTTCTTTGGAACAGAGAACTGGATTTCATCCTTGATCTTTGGTAATCTGCTGGAACAGCAATGCATGAGATATTATTAACCCTCTCTAATGGGTAGAATTATAGAGGCTGGTGGCATGAATGTTTTCTTCCTGGTTGTCACAGAACTTGTGCCTGAAACAACATATTACACTATATATTGTTACCTATTAGGAAAAGTTTCTCAGCATTTCACATCTGCTTTTTTGCAAGGAAGCTTACAAATTGTTTCACAGAAAGAAAGGAGTAAGTGATGCTGTGAGGTGAGAGCCTTCCTTACTTAGATTTCTGAATACACAACTTGCAAAACTCCTGTACCTAATGCAATGCTACTGCTTGTGTCCATAGGAGGCAAAGATGGGCTGTAACAAGTTTTTGCAAACAGCAGTGGTTGCAATGCCTGGGAAGATATGTGGGAGAGAGACAGGTTCTTCAATTCTCTCCATTTGAACACATGCTTTGGAGACATGTTCCATCAGGGATCCAATCTGAGGGCCAGCCTTGTGACTGAACTAGCTGCCTTAGGAGGGTCAGTAGACCTCTTAACTCCCTTTCACATGAGGGTTGTTACAGTCTTATGCCCCTTCTCTGTTATACTTGTTCCTATTTTATTTATATCAGGGGTTCACACTTAGTCACATTTGAATTTCACCCTGTTCTGAATCCTAGAAATCTCATCACATATTACAGCCCTGAGCTCTGCTAATGATAGTTCTCACAAAATTATTTTCATACTCTGAGACATGAAATTGTACATTTCAAGAACATGCTGATGAGAGAAGTATTTTCTTCACTATGTGTTAAACTTCACGAATCCTTTTCCCTCTATGCAACTATTTTTTGATGCAAAGCTGTGCAGAAATGAAAATCAATATGCTTTATCTTTATCCTTCATGATCTTAAGGGTACTAGACTTACATGTTTGAAAGGTTTCCTGGAAATTTCTTCCCCACAGATATTTTTGCTCTCTGACAGTTTGCCAAACCCAGCCACAACACAAAAAGAGTGATTTGAAACAATACAGTTTTCCTTTAGGATTTTTGTTTGGCCATATGACTCAGGAAGAGTTGTTAACTTGAACTCTAGATGAGTGGTGTTGATACACATTTAGAAGTGCACGGAAGTAGCCCTAACTGAGACATCATTTTGAGCACTCTGTGTGACTCTTCTGATTTTCTGTTGAAAGCAGTCAGTGAGTAGGTGCTAGTAAAGGAGATGTGATACCTATTTTGTAGGGTTTTATAGTAGAAGCAATGGCAATAACACATTTTATGAAACTACTATATCTTCCTCACTGTTTTCCTTTGTCATATTTGTACTTTTCTTCACATTGTCCTATCCCAGAAGAGCACTTTCCTTTGCAAGAAAGTTTTCTCTCTTGCAGTCTTTTCATTAAATGTATTTAGAGAAGCTGTTCATATCAGATATTCTTTGTTGGCATCTCCTTTATGTGTCTGTCCAGATGTGAGATAGGATTAACTTTCATTGGCTGTAAAGCACTTTTGCAGGTGAGATTCAAGCTTAGAAGAAGTTTGGTATTTATGCAACATAATCAAGACATTGAAGTCAGCAAGGCAGAAGGGACGATTGGGAAGCTGGTCATAGAAGTCTAAACTGGAAGCCTAGGAGAGCATTTATTAGCTTCCAAGTCCTGTCACACTTAGGGCAGGAGTGAAGTATGCAATAGCTGCTGGTTGTGGCAAAGAAAACTTGGATGGAATATAGCTTGTAGCCCTTGTGGGCGGTACGCTCTAAAAACCATCATAGCTAGAGATAACAATCTAGTGTAACAAAAGCATAATTCCATTGTCACTACAGTTTTAGCATGAGGTTTGTCCTCAACTATGAGGTTCATTTCTGTTAGGTCAAGCCACCTGATCTGCTTATACCTTGGGTCACTTTTCTGTGAAGGAAGTGGCGGTATATGTGATGGTGGGTTGTTTTCTTTTTGCTGTTTGTTTGTTTTAAAAATGCTTTGAAATTTACAGTGAGGAGGCAGTAATTCCTGGTGATATTTTCAGTAGAGATTTGTTGAACTGCCGTGAAGAATGAAATAGCTCCAAACTATCAGAAGAAACGAAACACCATGTTCTCACATGGTGTGAACTGGAAAGTCTTCATCTGTTGGCAGTGATTCTATGCTGATCTGTGCATCATCTGAGAATCTGACCCACTCTTTATGAAGACTGTTACATAAATGGGTTGAAAAGTAACATATAAGGCCTCTGGCTGTCTTACTGGTGGTCAATGGCTCAGTCCTTTCAGCATAAGCTCTCCCTGTTAGAAGAAACCAGTGTTCCAAGTAACAAATGGGATGCTAAAATGAAAAATGATGCAATCAGAAGTCTGGCATCAGAGAAACTGTACTTCTGCAGAATTTTTTTGTCAGGTTGTAATAGTGTTTCAGGACTGGCATGCTAACAGGTTTAAATGTGCTTTAATCTGCTTATGTAATTTAAGCACCTCTGGGAGCAGTGGGCATTCATGAAATTATTTGTTGTGGTGGGAGTCCTATCATACTGAGCCAGATGCTGCTTTCCATGAGATATACTATTGTGCCTAGACCAAACTAAGCTGAATAACTCCATCGGATTCGATTAGGTTATAAATTAGGTCTCTGCTATGTATTAAAATGCGTCAGTGCACATCCTTGGCTCTTATAAGCACCTTGAAAAGGTTTCCTGAATGTAACTTTATCAGCCATGCTACAGCTGACAGTTTTTCCCCTTGCTTTGATATTACTTTTGACTCTTTCTACATCACTACCCATCCTACAGACAAATGCTCATAATGACTGATTTAGTTGGAAAGAAGAAATGTGTTGGTGTGAAATGGCTCAGAGGTCTCCTTTATTGCTGTATATTGCAATCCAATATTCTATCCAAAATACAGCCAACTTGATTTTGAAGGGAAAAAAAGAAAATTATTGAAGTTCATGTTCTGCATTATTTACTCTCTCACTGTTTTGTGAATTAATGCACTTGATGGCAATGCCGCCCTGCATATTTTTGCAAACACAGATCCAGTCCTGTGTTTCTCCCTTGCCCAGATTGCCCTTGATTTGAACAGGAGTTTGGAATGTGCTAGGAATGTGAGGGCAAGCAGTCACATAAGATGTGTGCTCTCTTAATGTAGCTTACAACTGAGATAAGACCAGAGCAGAAACCTCATACATGTAAATAATGTGCACAACTACAGTATTATTTTTTCCAGTTCCTTTCTGAAGCATTTTTTTCCAAGAGCTCTACTTCATGTACTCATAGTTGGAAATGGTCAACAGCTACTGGATAGGTCTGACTGTTTTCTGTGTTAATTTCTGTTGGTTCCAAAGTTGTGTCTATTTGCAGAGCATCAAGCACTGTTCTTTGTGTCTTTCTTCTCTGTAGTATGTCTTTGAAACAGTTTTGTTTGATTGTGTTGAGGCATAGGAAGTTTCATGTAAACATGGGAAGGAATTTTTTCGCTCTGAGGGTGACAGAACACTGGCACAGGCTGCCCATGGGGGTTGCAGAGTCTCTCTCTCTCTGGAGATATTCAAAACCCACCTGGATGTGTTCCTGTATCATCTGGTATAGGAGATCCTGCTCTGGCAGGGGGGTTGGACTAGATGATCTTTTGAGGTCACTTCCAGTCCCTGACATTCTGTGATTCTGTTATTTAGACTGTGGCCTGTTCCTAAAGGCTCCAGTGTAACCCAGTCTCCAGTGTAGCCTTTAATTTGTGTTTCTGCTGCTCTGTTTTCCAGGACCATCTTGGTGTTCTGCTTCCTGCCAAATTGTCCAAGTATTTTAACAGTCTTGTATACTCTGAGCAGGTGGAACTTCATCTGTCACACTTTGCCCACACAGGCTGGGACACTGATATCTCTGTTCCCCTGTTCTTAAAAGTTCTGGGTCCTATTTACATCCCTAGTGTTGCTTCCCATGCTCCCCATACTTCCATTTCTTTAAAATGTAAAATATACAAAAGACAGTATGCCAAGTCAGAAATCATAAAATAAGATCAAATATGTCCTAAAGAGCTACGAGTAGTTTTCTGTAGGTGTCAGCAGCTGCAAAGAAAAAAAAGTGTTGAGTTCAAGTCCTACAAGAACTTAAGAAAAATGTGTTTGGGGTTTGAGCACAAGCCAGAGCTATATTCTTCTGAGTTAAAGAAATGAAAGTTCTTACATCCTGTTTTGAAGATTACTTTTCTGAGTTTGCAAACATTCAGACATCTTTTGGAACATGATATGATAAGATACTGCCATAGAGTGGGGAGGAAGACAAAAGCTGACAAGAAACATGATAACCGTGCATATCATCTGTATAATATGCTGAAGACTAGCAAACGGTTTCACTGGAAGTTTAGCCAGCTTCAGAGTTCTCAGTTGCAACTGTCTGAAATGAAGCTGAAAACTGTCACAGAGCAACTTTGAGGCTCTTAAAATCCACCTGTATGGCCAGAGAGGTTTAGCTAAATTGAAGGCCATTGTCTATACCACTTTTCCCCAATTCCTGTATCTAGATGTCTTCCTTGAGCAGTTCAAGGGTCCAGTCCTGGCAAAAGCACCAGCGAATTCAGCTCTACTGCAGTTTTATTTTAACTTAATTGGTTGCTGCAGCATTTTGCAGGTCTAGTCTGCACTACTTCTGAGCAGTCTCCAAGCAGAGAGCATGGAGGGGAAAACCTACCCCTCAAAGAAACCCAAGCTCCTTGGCACAGACCCTGACAGAAAGAGAGAGGGAGAAGGAGAGAAGGAGCTATGCCTTCTCCCCTGGACCTGTTTTCTAACCACAGCCTGCTGCCTGTAAAAACAGGAACTTGCTTATTTCAGCACCTGTCTTGTGCAGCTCCTGTGCCTTTTTCTTGAAAGTAGGTACAGCAGCACTCTCTTACCATTTATACTGCTGGAATGCAGATAAGAAAAGAAAGAATAGAAAATGTAATGCATATAATAGAGTGTTTTTTATAGGAAAGGATTTTAATGACTGTTTAGTTTCACCTCCTACTAGACCAGGTTGCTCAAGACCCCACCCAGCCTGGCTTTGAACACTTCCAGGGATGGAGCCTCCACAACTCTAGGCAAGCTGTTCCAATGCCTTACCACCCTCATGGTGAATAATTTCTTCATAATGTCTAATTTAAATGTAGCTTCTTTCATTTTGTAGCCATTACTCCTCACTGTATCACTACGTGTCTTTGTAAAAAGTCCTTCTCCAACTCTCATGTATGCCCTCTTCAAATACTGGAAGGCTGCTATAAGGTCTTGCCAGAGGCTTTTATTCTCCAGGATGAACAACCCAGACTCTCAGCCTGTCTTCATAGGAGAGGTTACTCCAGCCCTCTTCTGGACCTGCTCTAACAGTTCCATGTCCTTTCTGTGTTGTCTACTCCAGAGCTGGACACAGTGCTCCAGATGGGGTCTCATGACAATGCTTCACATTATAGTTTTGAGGGGTTAATTTGTGTTATAATAAAGCAGTGCATATGTTAGAAAAGGAAATACTTACATCATTGTATAAAACAATACAGTAGAGAATTATAGCATAAGAGCTCTAATGCAAATTCTGGCATATGACTCAATAGCAGAACAGACAATGAGATACTGAGAATATTATGTATGCCATGACAGATCCTGAAGGTAAAAATAAGAATTACTTTCTAAAGCACATACATGGTAGGAAAATATTTTGATGAAGGAAACTTCAAAACTATTTACAGAGTTTATAACTCATGGCACTTAACTGTGTGAGCAGGAGTTTTGGCACCAGTAGGCTGGCTGGTGGGAGTCAGTATATTCTGCTAAGCTGAAAAGGCTCAGTGCTGATTCTTCGAATCAATGCAATATCCCCATAGATCAGAAACCCTTACCTCATGCTGTGTGTAACTAAATAGCTGCAAAATTCCGCCTTCAAGGTGAGTAAAAGCAAGGACTTATGTTATTTAAATTTGTTAGGTGCTTACCAAGCAAGTGCACATTAACAAGATACATGTTAAAAACAAAATGTGAAGGTGAAGAACATCAGAACTATATTATGGCCACTGCTTATGCAGTTTGTGTCATCTCTAGATCCCTTTCAACATGAAAAAGACTGGTATACCTCTAGAAGAATATTCTGACATGGATGAGGGGTTGGAAAAAGAAAAACACAATGGAAAGTTGGACTGGCATCCCAACTTCATTCATGTTAATGGCAAAGAGATTTATGATTCTAATAATTTAGCATATTCCTGATAATCACAGTCTCATGTTAATATCTTACCTTCCACAGTTTTTCTGAATGAATATGCTCTAATGAGAAAATGTTTTATTTTATTAAGGAAGAAGTGCTAGCCATAAGTTCCCATAAGAAATCACTATGCAGAGGTGTTTAAACTGCAAACACCAGGCCTGAGGGCACCAGCTGCTGGAGTTGTATGATTATCATAAAATTCAACTTTCTGTGTTTTGTTTGGTAATACTTTGTTACACAGTAGTTGTGTTTTTAGAGGCAGTAGCATTTGAAAGCAGAAACATTCTTGAGAGGTATAAACTGTATTGTAATCCAAACCCAAGTCTGTATTCATTGGCTAAGTCCATGAAACGACCCTCTTCATCTCAAGTGTTTTGCATACACATACACCCTACCCACTCAAATAATAATTAAAACAAACAAAACCCCAAACTTAGATGCTTCAGCTCAGTCTATCCATGCATACTGGCACAGAGGTCAGGAAACAAAGCCCTCAAACTTTGTTCTGTGTGATGGACACAAGAAGTAGCCACAAAATTGCTTGCGACCAAGTGTGCCTCCTGATTGTGCTTTGCACACCTGACAGTCAGGCAGGCACGTGGCAGCTGTCAGTGCTTGTCCCAGGCAATTAGGTTGCCTGCAGAAATCCCTTGCAGTAACTCTTTCCACACCCCGCTTTTAGAGCCTTGGCTCAGCATGGCCTATGACTGAAAGTAATTGGAGGCAGATTGCAATCAGCTGTTTTGCAGCTGCTGAATCCAATACATGGTTTTTTCCAGAGACTTGTTATGTTAGGATATTTTGTCTTTATTTAATATCTTCCACTTTGAAAAGGAAGTCTTATCAACCAGGTTGATCAATCAACCAGTTTGGAAGAGAACTCCAAGATCATCCAGCCCAACCTAGCACCCAGCCCTAGCCAATCAACTACACCATGGCACTAAGTGCCTCAGCCAGTCTTCTCTTGAACACCTCCAGGGACAGCAACTCCACCACCTCCCTGGGCAGCCCATTCCAATGGCAAATGACTCCCTCTGGCAGGAACTTCCTCCTAACATCCAGCCTGTACCTCCCCCGGCACAATCTGAGACTGTGTCCCCTTGTTCTGTTGCTGGTTTTCTAGGAGAAGAGACTAACTCTCACCTGGGTACAGCGTCCCTTCAGATAGTTGTAGACAGAAATGAGATGATCCCTGAGCCTCCTCTTCTCCAGGATAAACAATCCCAGCTCCCTCAGCCTCTCCTCATAGGGCCTGTGTTCCAGGCCTCAGCTTGTCAGCAATTCAGTGTAAAGAGAGTTGAGATAGTCAGATGAGTCATTGCATTGTGGTGTCACTGGTGGCCCATATGGGCTTAAGACGAAATAGAAGGGTTAACCAGAAGTAAGTGTTGCTTCATGTCAGAAACTTGTTACATCATTTAAGGGCTCACCTATGGGAAGAGCCTGGCTATCCTCTGTTAGGAAAGGGGAAATAACATTAAGTCATTTTGGAATGAGGAAAAAGAGGAACAGCTCTGGTCTAAGGAGGACAGTGGACTGAAAGAGTAGCCTTTGCTTTTACATCTCATTAGGAAGAGACCATACTGGTCTGAGAGGGACAGTGACCCTTTCCAATATGATTGCAGAAGAAGAGAACAGAGGCTTTTACTGTAGCTGCCCTAGAACATCAGGCTGACCTCTTTCAGCCCTGCTGACTGCTCTTGATGAGCAGTTCTCCCCACAGCAAAAGGTTAAAGCACATGCATGCTCATTCCCCTAGCAGAAGGGTGAATCAGCATAGCTCGTTTTGGATGGGAAGCTTGTTTGTATGCTCACATCTGTAAACATGTGTGGCTTTGTGTTTATATAGCATGGTTGACATTTTGCTGCAGAGATTAAAAAGTTAAATACTTGTAGAGAGTTTTAAATTGACTATTTTTATCCTGGCACCTCTGACTTCTCTGCAAATACTGTGTGTAGTAGATTATTGGTAGGTGAATTTCCAGCATGAGTAATGATTTCAGTAGCTTTCTTCAGCAAGCTGTAGTAATTGCATCCACTTAATAGATTATAAGGATACTGAAGGTCTCTCTGCAGCCCCTCCATGGTGCATTTTAGGGTATGTCCTCCATGACGCTAAATATCAGTTTATTGGCATATATACCCTTGGCATGTTATGCATGTAAACAGATAAGCTTTTAAGTCACTCATCTGCATTTTCTTAGGTGCATATATCCCTACCAAGGGCTATAAAGGCATAGATGGCTTTGTGTTTGTTCACCTTCAAAGCAACTGGTTTACTAGTTTTAACATTTCATCAAGTGAACACGGGTCTGTAACGCCGTCTCTTGAAAACAGTATCAGGTCAAACATTTCTATGTGGAACTCAGAAATCCTAGATGCCACTTGCATTCCTGAAAACATGCCTTGCCATTTTGCTTTGCACAGCTTTACTATTTGAATCCACTTAGTTTTCAATGAAATGTGGTGCTAATTTAATTTTCTAAGGTGTAGTCCAGGAGGGCTTGCTCTTTTGCAGTTACCCTTGTGAGAAAACAGTAGGAGTTCTGTTCCCCAACATTACCTATGGCTTGGGATCAGTTTGTGAAGTCCTGCAGCATTTCAGTGATTTGTTTTGTTGTTTGGAAAATCTTGTTTTGAAGTGGCCATGGGACATGAGTTAAGCTACTGTACCAAAGGAGTGTTATGTATTATTCTTTGCTGGGGATATGCAAATGCTTTTCTTCTGCTCAAGCTTTCTGTGATAGAATTTTTTGTGCAAATGTAGTGAAAGAATTAGTGGTGAGTGGCACATGACATGACTTAGATAAGGATCGGTGTCGTTGTTGCGTAACGCCTAGGGACCCTGTAAGAAGCAGGGTCAAATCAATCTACATGTGTTTAAATACTCAGAAAGAAGATAACAGCAAAATTTTTGGAAAAACTAATCAGGTCTTACCAGAACATGATGTTGGCTAATCACTGAGCCAGACCAAAATCCCCTTATCTCCTAACAAAGCCATGATTTTACCAGCTGCTTTAATTCTGAAGCAGTGGCAACAGGTAGACAATGAATATTGAAATCGGTACAAATTCAAGACACTCTCTACATATCAAAACATAGTTTGCAGATTCAGGTCTTCATTTACCAAAATGAATAATGGGAGTCAGTAAAACCCCACATTGCTTATGGATTTTTAAAATATGTAGAATGCCAGCATTTGTATCTATGTGGAAGCTCTCAGAGCTATAAAAATAGATAAATTTACATCATTATATTGAATATACACAGGGGAATCTGAGGCATGAATGATTTGCTTCCATCAGCTAGAAAATTAATGAGCAAAGTGAGCTAGAATCAATCTGCCTTTATTCCCTATCCCAGGGAACTAGGAATTGCCCCTGTGGGCAGCAGGCAGCCCTCCTGCCTCACCATTACATAAGACTTTTACTGCTACATTACTGTCTCTTACATTCTGAAGGCTGTACCCACTTTATTTTCACCTAAAAATGCTGTCTCACCCTGGGAGATAACCTCCTTGAAACACACGTTATTTTTTAAGCCCTTTTTGCATGCAAAAGTATGATTTCCCCTTGGGACTTTTCCAGGGAGACACCAAATAAAGCTTGTGAGTGCATTGAAAGTATGTGTGTTAGAGGCATCTAGATCAATACATTAACAGGGCAGGGGTCCTGAGGGGGCATGATGTGTGTGTATAGTTTTAGGGATTGTTTGGTTTGTTCATGCTGGAAGTAAGGCCACAATGTAAGTTTGATTTCTATATGTAAATGCCCTCAATATTGAATTCAATTCAGGTGTAACATTGTTGCCTCAGAGTTGTCTCCAAAAATTTTATATGATTCTGGTGAGGCCACACCTCAGGTATTGTGTTCAGTTTTGGGCTCCTCATTACAAGAGGGATGCGAAGGTGCTGGAATGAATGCAGAGGAGGGCAACGAAGCTGGTGAAGGGCCTAGAAAATAAATCCTATGAAGAGTGACTGAATGAGCTGGGGCTGTTTAGTTTGAAAAAGTGGAGGCTGAGGGGAGACCTCATCACTGTCTACAGCTACCTGAAAGGACATTGTGGAGAGGCTGCTGCTGGTCTCATAGGTAAATAGTGACAGAACAAGAGGGAATGGCCTCAAACTGTGACTAAGTGTAGACTGGACATTGGGAAAAACAGTTTTCACAGCAAGAGTGGTCAGGCATTGGAATGGGCTGCCCAGGGAGATGGTTGAGTCACCAACCCAGGATGTGTTTGAAAGTCCTTTGGATGTGGTGCTTGAGGATATGGTTTAAGGGTGAACTTTGTAAAGTAGGGATGATGGATGGACTTGATGATCCTGGGGGTCTTTTCCAACTGGAATATTTCTGTGATTCTGTTTGTCATGACTTTTCTAATGAGGATTCTTTTTAACCGTGCCTATTGCACATGAAACATTAAGTTTTATGAGAAGAAGAATGTGTTTCTTAAATAGCTGAAGTTAATGCTGGTTTAAAATCAGCATTGAATCTGGAAAGAGATG
This sequence comes from Pogoniulus pusillus, assembly GCF_015220805.1. Taxonomy (NCBI): domain Eukaryota; kingdom Metazoa; phylum Chordata; class Aves; order Piciformes; family Lybiidae; genus Pogoniulus; species Pogoniulus pusillus. The sequence continues at coordinate 44,033,123 of NC_087264.1, read as the reverse complement.
TTTGTGATGTTTCCAGAGGTGCCTGCCAAAATACCATGAAACCATTGTTCACATTTGCTTCCAGATTTATCTGGCACTCAGAAGCACAGGCACAACACAGAAGAGCTGGAAGAAACAAGGGTTCACCAACCATTTCTGAACTTTCAAAATGAATTATTTCTGGTTCAGTCTGAGAAAAAATGAGAACTTCATGGAGGGAGGAAGTGGACTTTATTTCCCAACACTTTTCCATTCTAAAGTAAACCTTCCTCAGATGAAAGACCAGATCAATTAATTAAAAGACAATTATCCATTTGCTGACTAAACAATAGTTCCTTCTGTTGAAACTAAACAATAGTTTTTTCTGTTTCTCTGCTTAAAACATGATTCTGTTCAAAGAAACGACAGAATAATTGCTCTTGACAATATTTTTTTCTGACTAATATTAGAAAAATATGCTCCATTTCAGAGAAAACAAGAATCAGACACAATACTCATAAAATAGTATCTCAGCAAGCAGGATAAACAAGTGGGTGTGTCTGGTTGAGATTCAGGACGTGACTGAAATCAGACAGAAAAGTGACTGAATACAAATCTTATGCTGCCCCAAAGCACTTCCTATCAGCTAGGTGTCTGTTTGGGGTTTTGATCTCAGATTCCATCCTAGATGGAAGCTTTTGTTGAGACTGCTCTACTTTTAATAAGAGTTTAAGTTTCAGCATGTAGGCGTTTTTGAGATGAAATGCTGGTTATCTGGGGTGTTGCCTCCTCCCTGGGGATGTTGAAGGCCAGGCTGAATGAGGCCTTGAGCAACCAAGTCTAGTTGTGAGGCATCTCTGCCCAGGGCAGGGAGGTTGGACTAGATGATCTCTAAGGTCCCTTTCAACATAAGCCATTCTATGAAAAGCTAACTTGCCTAAAGAACTGCTTTTTGGGACTAGGATTTGTTCTTCCTTTGTGTTATCATTAGTGAAAAATAAAAAATGAATGGTGCTCCTTGGACCAAAATCTGCACAGAATCAAATATATTCATACTTTAACCATCTGAATTTTAGCTTGATCTTACATCTTGAGGTAGGTAAGCCATATTATCCAATGGAGGTCCTCACAAGGGGGGCACAGTAAAAATTATGAGTCTGACTGAACTGCAAGGGGTCATTTTGAAGAGAAACATGAAGGTTTTGTACTGACTATGAATTTTTTGAGGGGATCTGGTAAAGGGATCCTGACAAAATGTGGCAATTCATCTGCTTGAATCCTTCTTCAGCCTGTGAGTACATGGTATATAAATAGGATTTTCTGCCAGCAACTTGCTGATCATCTCCTGGTATTGGCAGTTGATGTTATGTACACTCTGAGGAAAAGGTTGGTCTCTGTGGGAATGTATGAATGTGGAGAAATAAATACACTTGAGTCTAATTGGAGCAGGATATTTGTGAAGCTGCACACGTTATTTCAGGTATGTGCAAGTCAAATACCTACTGACTAGTTTAAGTCATGATTCAGAGAGACAGGCATGGCTTTCTGCCTGCTGTGACCTGACATAGCCTAGGACAATGTGAGATTCTTCAGTGCATGGCTGACAGCCACTGCTTCTCTAGAAGTGGAAATCTAAAGGCTGGTGATGAAAGGAAAGAAAATTCTGCATTCAGAGTTAGCTTTCTGAAATAATTGAATAGGTAGGCCCATGCCATTGAATTGATGCTTTCAGGTAGAGGTCATTCTTCCCTCTCTTCCACAGGTGAGTGGAGATCACTTTCCTTATTTGGGGTCTGGATCTCAGTGCTTCTCTAAATGCTGCCCAAAGACTACCCCTACAGTGATGCAAATAAATGTTGGGTTTGGTTTTTTTTTTTTTTTATGAAGCAAATTTAGACATATCTTCATTTTTTTATCCATGTAGATCAACTTTTTTGCTAATAGCACAGCAGTAGACAAACATCAAAGAAATTCAAGCTCTTTTTTGATTAAGTAGAACATAATAGTTTACATGCTTTCCAAACAGCTTGATGCTTCTAAAATTAAGGTTTCAGTGGATGCCCAAATGTATTATGAAGAGAACATTTCCTGCAGTATTTTGGTGCTCCTGTTTGGCTCCATCTGGGATGAAGAAATGTATAAACCATAGACATGAAGAATAGTTGCAATGGTTCACATTTGTAAAGTAGTCCAGATAATGACAATAATGGTCTGTGGCTGGAGTGAGCATGGTAAAATGGCCGTTACAAGCACAGTGCTTCAAATGAAGTGGTGAAAGGAGATAAAGGTGTTAATTATGTTAAGGCTGGTATACTTTGATCACTGGTACGGTTGCTTATGAAACTGAAAAGGGTGATAATTCCATACTCAATAATTTAGCATAAAATAACAAAAGTGTGACATTTAGAAAGTAAAAGTAGGAGACTTTGTCTAGAGCCAAGACACTAGTGGTGTCCCTCAGGGATCAGTGCTGGGCCCCATCCTCTTTAACATCTTCATAGATGATCTGGATAAGGGCATCGAGTCAGTCATCAGCAAGTTTGCAGATGACACTAAGCTGGGGGCAGATGTGACTGGGCTGGAGGGCAGAAGGGCTCTGCAGCGGGACCTTGACCGCCTGGACAGATGGGCAGAGTCCAATGGGATGGCGTTCAATAGCTCCAAGTGCAGGGTGCTGCACTTTGGCCACAACAACGCCATGCAGAGATACAGGCTGGGGTCAGAGTGGCTGGAGGGCAGCCAAACAGAGAGGGATCTGGGGGTGCTGACTGATACCCACCTGAACATGAGCCAGCAGTGTGCCCAGGTGGCCAAGAGAGCCAGTGGCATCCTGGCCTGCATCAGGAATGGTGTGGTCAGCAGGAGCAGGGAGATCATTCTGCCCCTGTACTCTGCACTGGTTAGACCTCACCTTGAGTACTGTGTTCAGTTCTGGGCCCCCCAGTTTAGGAGGGACATTGAGATGCTTGAGAGTGTCCAGAGAAGGGCGACAAGGCTGGTGAGAGGCCTTGAGCACAGCCCTATGAGGAGAGGCTGAGGGAGCTGGGATTGTTTAGCCTGGAGAAGAGGAGGCTCAGGGGTGACCTTATTGCTGTCTACAACTACCTGAGGGGTGGTTGTGGCCAGGAGGAGATTGCTCTCTTCTCTCAGGTGGCCAGCACCAGAACGAGAGGACACAGCCTCAGGCTGCGCCAGGGGAGATTTAGGCTGGAGGTGAGGAGAAAGTTCTTCACTGAGAGAGTCATTGGACACTGGAATGGGCTGCCCGGGGAGGTGGTGGAGTCGCCGTCCCTGGGGCAGCTCAAGGCAAGGTTGGACGTGGCACTTGATGCCATGGTCTAGCCTTGAGAATTGTGGTAAAGGGTTGGATTTGATGATCTGTGAGGTCTCTTCCAACCCTGATGATACTGTGACTTGCTCAAGACTGAAGGAGAGAGAGCATAATGTCTTACCTTGTATCACTGTATTTTACACACAGAGACAGAAACCAGTCTAAGACAAGTAAAGGGTTTAGACAGGTTCCTTAACTCATGTAGTGACTTCCTCTCTTGACAGTTTAAAAACTCTTACTGAGATCTTTAACTATCAATTACAAAATTATCCAAATTTTCTTTAGTAAGTAAACATGAACACTTTTGTTACTTATGAATGTGTGGTGGTTTGGCCCTGGCTGGGGGCCAAATCCCACCAAAGCTGCTCTATCACTCCTGTTGTTATATTTTCCCCTCTCCCTTGTCATCTAAAAAGTCTCCAATAAGATATAAGCAATTTTAATAAAGCAAAACACAAAGGCCATGTGCAGAAGCAAAAGCAAGCAGAGATGTTATTCTCTGCTTCCCATTAGGAGGTGGGGGTTGGTTACTCACGTGTAAGTTGCTCTACAATACAGTTGCCATGGATGACTATGCCCCTTCATCTTCTTCTACTTGGCTTATATATCAGAGCTGACGTTATATGGCATGGAATGCCCCTTTGCTTGGTTTGGGTCAGCTGTCCCAGCTGTGTCTCCTCTTAAGATCTTGCCCACCCTTCAGCATACTCTTGGGGCAGGGAAATGTTGGAAAAGCACAGCCTGTGTGCTCCTTCAGCAGTGGCCAAAACACCGTTGTGTTATCAACACCCAGCTGGAGCACTGCAAAACACAGCACTAGGAAGATGCTCTGAGAAGAATTAACTCCAGTTCAGCCAAACCTGATACAGAACAGAAAGGGAACAGAGGAGGCCTGGAGATGGCTGATATGGGAAAATGAACACAGGCCTAAACATTCATGAAGCAGAACAGGTGCTTTCCCTTTCATTGATGATCTTTGACAGCATTTAATGAATTTGATAGTATCTTGATCCATACATATTTTTGGGCTAGACACTTAAACAATGCTCACTATCCATTCGAAACACAGCATAGTGACTTCATCGACAGGGATAATGGATGGACTTGATGATCCTGTGCATCTTTTCCAACCAGGATATTTCTGTGATAAACACCTAAATTTAAGACAAACAGGCTAAGGAATACCCAGAGATACTGTTTGTGTCTTAAAATCTCTTGCAGGCTCAGAAAGTATGCATTAAGTTGCCTTTTTTAACAGTGATATTGCATCCCAGGAAAAAACAAACAACAAATCACATTGGTAGCACTCTCATAAATCAGTGAAACACAAAGCTGAACCGAGCAACATTTGCATGACATGAATCACAAACTGTAAAATGCCCAATAAAATTTCACAACATACCTGTGGAACAAGTTTTGCAATGTGCAAATAACACAGATTCCCCATTACCAGGAAGGAAAAAAACACCTCTTTCAACGTACACAATATGAATTCCAGTGTACATGAAAAACAAGTTCCACCATATATATAAGGGTTTGAGGAATAAGTAGAGTATCTTAACATTCACTTAAACCTGAGGTGGCCCATTATCTTGTATCAATATTTGGGTTTTGTGGTCTTTCATTGCCTCAGGGCTTCATTTATGAAGGTGAATTAATGTGAGAACTGGTATTTTCAATAAGTTGTCATGCCTGTGACCTGAAATGCCATTGAAAGTCTAAAGTTTGGCTTTTATTGGCCCCTGACAGATTTGTGAAAGCTTCTGAAAAGCAGGAATACAAATAGGAAGGGATATAACTACCTGACTCATAGTTACAAATACTTTGTGCTATGTACCTGTGCAATGTATGCAGTGCAATCTCCTGGCTGAACTCTATGGCAGCCAGAGGAATGAGACTCTAAGAGGAAGGTCAAAACATGCCATAGATGTTTTCAAAACAAGTGATGCAGTGAATATCACATATGGTCTTATTTTAGCCACCTAAATGAGATCTCGGGGTCTTTTTGGTCTTTGGTCCTTACATGTGGGACAGCAAACTATGTTGATTGATGCACCACTGTTGTGCTAGGCCTAAGCAGGAGGCTCTCCCTCCTTCTGCTGTGGAGAGAAGCAACTGCAGGAAGGAGGACAAAGAACCTGGAGCCACTGAGTCTAAGGACTCTGGCTTGCCCAGACTTGTTTACATCCTGTGGTAAACAAGGTACACACACTTACCTTGTGCCTGCCTTGTGCAAGGCCTATGCTTTTCCTAAATTTGGGTAAAGTAAGCCTATGGTTTCACCTAATATGGTCAAGCTTGGATAACTGCCATTCTGATTGGTTATTCTGTGTCCAAAGGCCCATTAGTCTTGGGCTACGTTGATAAAAAGATACATAGGTAAACACAACATGCTCTGCCATTGTATTCATGCCTGCTGTTGCCTGCTGCTATTGCTGTCTGCCTCTGGCAGTGTTCCACCTCACTGCCTTATTGCATCCTGAACTGCCTGGAAATTCCACTGCCTCGAGTTTACCAGGATCAGGCTCTAAATACTTCTACACAATTGGCTTGCATAGCCAATGTGACATTGTGCTAAGACTGCACATTGCATAACAACCTGCATACACCTGAAAGTCTCCTGCCAAGGCAGGAAGTTCTGGAGATATACAGATCATCCAGTGGAGTGAAGATATAAGGTCAGAGATTGTTTGCCTGCTTTCCTAGCACTTTGTGAAGCATAGGAAGAATCAGAAGCCTCAGCAGCTGACAAAACAGTAACAGAATTCCCTGAAAGCATTTGGGTACTGTCTGAAGGTGTAGCTAGCCCCATGAGCTGGGAGATATTTTGTGAGTAAATACCTAAAACCTTTTGTAATTCACCATAGTCTTCTGCCATAAGCAGAAAGGAGCTTCCTGAGTCCATCTAGTGGGCAAGCAGTGTATTGACCACAAACAGTGTATTGACCACAGGCACCATCTCTTCCAGATCAATTAATGTTACATATTTTTTGTTAGTTATTTCTGGATCTAGTTATTCCTCTGTATAATGTTTCCATGACTGTGCAAAGAACTGATTGTTACTAAAATTAGTTGGTCAGGGGTGGTGAGAGTTCTGAATATAAAAAATAATAATATTAATTTTGGAAAAGATGTAATCTCACAGTGAGTAATTATTCCTTCATTACAACCACCCTGGCACATCAAGGAGACCTGACAGCTGTGATGCACACAGGGTAATATTTCCTCCAGCTGTCCCTTAACTAGGACAATCTCTCTAGATTTTGATTTTTCACAAAATGCATGGAGATCTGCTTCAGAGAGCTCTAATATGTGGTTGATTTTGGCTGTAAGAAGTAAACAGATTGCAGAATTTATAGGGAGAGGGAGGGCAGCTAGACAAGCAGTAACATGCTGTTGGAAGGTGTTTCTTCTGAAAAGAGACCAGATAAAATAGCACTGGAGGAATGAACAGGAGACAAAGACAGGAGTAAATATCCCTAAATGCAGTGACCTAAGCCAAACTACATATAGACAGGTAGATAGATGTGTGCATATATATATACATGTGTATGTATATATAACTTTAAACACAGCCACAAATACTAGAAATAGCTGTAATTTTATGATACTGTCTAAACCCCAGAGGATATATAAAGGACTTCAGACTGCTAGTATCAGTCTATAAGCTAACTACTATTGTCCTTGAGTTAGAAGTATGCATCTCCTCTTTGCTAGTTATTCCCTGTCAGATCTCCTTGACCTACTTGGCCCTGCAGCTCTGGACACACATGGATGCTGTTTTAGCCATAAGAGCCTCTGGTCATAGCACAGTGATAATCACAGCAGAAGCATGCAAGAGTGCAACTTAAAGAAAGGAGGCATGTGTTTCTTTGCTGTTCACTGAAGCAAAAAGCAGTGAAGGAACAGAAGAGCTGAAAGAGAAGGGAATGCTGCACACAGAGAGAAGCAGAGTGTTACTGTGAAAATGCTAGGAATAAAGATGTAGAGAAAGTGGAAACAAATAAGACTTGCCAATCCCAGGCAGTCCCTCAGGGGCAGTGTTAGAGGATGAAGAACTCGATTCTTGTCTAGGAACAAGTGTACAGTGGAGAAATACTCCATTTCTCTACAGCTGTGAGAAGCGGCACCTATATTTTCCCATCTTCAGCAGTTTCCATGTGACAAATGACATGGCCACATATTGGGTAATTGTGGAATGCACAAGCCCATGTGGTGCACAGATGATCAATACTGCATGTTAGGCTGTAACAGCTCAGTATCCCAGTAACATTACCCATGATGTGCTGTTGTCCGTGTTGATTGTAACAACAAACATACTCTTGTGCCTACTGGTAATCCTTAAGATTAGGCCAGAGAAAATGAAATCTCTATTCTCTAATACAAACTACAGATTGCTGTGAGGTGTGATCCATTTACATTCAAGAGCCAGTAGAAGATTATCATTTATACATAATCTTTTCAGCATTGCTTATTAGGTAAGTACTTCAAAAAACTCTTAATGAATTAATATTTCTAACGTGCAGTTAGGAATCAGAATATTGTACCTTATTCCTGCCTCATCTTTCAGTTTTCCTGTGTGGCCTTAAGGTATACTCTCAGATCTACTTTGTTCCTCTCCCCAGAGGAAATAGATATGTTTAAAGTACCGCACTTAAGTGTTTGATTGGAATAGGATCCTTCAGAGGATTTGCTAATCTCTGGGTTAAAAAATGGGTATTCATTTAGGCAGTAGGATTTCAAGTCGTAGTCTCCCAAGAAATTCAGCTCTGAATCCTGCACAGGGCTGACTGAACCCTTTTATGATGCCTAGACCTGGAACTCTGAAGGATATTGTATTTTGAGTGATGAAAGCAGGAGGAGGTTAGTACTGAGTGAGTAAAATAGTATTGAGAAAACAAAAGAAACAGTGGAAGATAAAGCATGTTACAGTTTAAAGCTTTCTTGGCATGTAGTCATAGAAGAGAAGATATTGTCTACTTCTTCCTTCTATTTTGTCAGGCCAACTTTCAAGATGAAAAAAATCAAAGCTGTGAGATGACACTAGACTTTGGGATGATGGAGCTGACAATGAACCCTTGACCACATTAGTGACACAGCTTCCCAAAGTACTGTGCCATGTAAGCTATAACACAAAATTTACTTTGGAAAAGTAATATTTGGAGGAAGAGTTAATGGTATGGTTAACTGGCACATGTCCCTTTCTATAACCATCTGAAAAGCATCCATATTTAATATAATGACATTTCTGTAACCTGATTAGAAGACCTGAAAACTATCAGACATTCCCACAGCTGCCCTTTAAAGCCTTTTTCCTCTTACACATTACACAAAATCTAAAATTACTTGCACATACTTTGGATAATTTTAGCTAGTGATTTGATTTCTCAAAACCTTAGTCCCTCAAAGTGTCTTTTCAGAGTTTGTAAAAGAAAGAAATGCTGTTTCTTGGAAATATCAGCTCACTTTGCTCTGACTAAGCCCTCCTAAAATGCTATCTGCTCTGCAGAGCTTTCCGTCTGCAGCTGTCACATGCTGTTGTGTTTGCTCTGTACTCACTGAACTGCATCGTACTCACATATGCCTCTTTTTTTTAAGGGAGAGTTTTTATTCTGCCCTGTATTTTTTAGCTTGGTTGTTAGTAACTTACGGTACTTTCTAACTGACAGTGAGGCTCATAGCAATCTTGAGTAGAAGAGAAGATCAGCCAAGGAAAAAAGTAGATAATATAGTACTTCTTGGAGTGTTGATATAACCTGAAATGATGGTATGAAATCAATAAATCATCTTGCAGAGCATTTCAAACACTGTTGTTTGCCACTGTGAGTAAGCATGCTTGCAGAGACAGGTCAGACCTGGGATAACATGGGATTTTTCTAAGAACTGAAAGTTTCCCTTATATGTATAAGTACTTTGTCAATTTAACCTGCCATATCTTCTTTCATCCTTACCACCTATTTCCCCCATCTCACCACCTTCTAATTGCCTCCTAACACTGTGTTCATGGAAATACTAGAACAAAGATTACAGAGCTGTAAAATTTCAGCTAAGAGGAACTTGTCAACAGTTTTTACCTGGAAAAAGAATGCTTTTCAGAAAGAAAAGATAAGGAATGGTCTTTGTTTTAATCTAGAATTGCACAAATTAGTTGGCTACTCTGAAGCATAGTTATTTGGCATAACACATCAGTCTGGGTGCTGTTTCCAGGTACGGTGTGGAGCAAAGCAAGCCCTTTCTTGTTTCTGGGAGTTCCCTGTCCTTGCCATGGAATTGCGTTAAGCAGTCAGAATGCTGTGGTCAGTGGCATAATTGGGTCCGCTCCCGGAAATGGTGGGAATTCAGCCAAAGTCTCGGAGGGAAAGAGAAAGGGCTGTGTAAACAGTTGTAATTGGGTCTGACTTTGGAAAAAATCATTAATGGTGCCGTGCCTTTCAAACTGCTGAAAGTACTCTCACAGCCTGACTCACCCTCTAAATGTCTGCATTGTGTCCCTGTTGTTACCTCTATGTCCATATGGAGCACAACTCCGTCTTGAAGAGACTGATTGGATCCTTACTTTCTTCCCATATTTTTTTTGTGTCCTCCGTATTGTATGAGAGGCAGAAATACTACCAGAAGGTAGAAGTGCTAAAGATTTCTACAACCCTGTGGGGGCAGTCCCCATTATAACAGTAGAACCATTGCAACTCTCCACTCCTACCACCACTATTGCAGTAGTACGTAACTGCTGATAACTATGTTCCCCATCTGCTGCCTGAACATGCTGCAAATCATGGAATACCTGGATTTCTCTACAGAATCTAAAGGGTAGAGGTATCTGCAGAGAGCATCAAGATAACCAGAGGAAATCAGTCATGTCAGATAATTCTGTTGTCAAAGAAATGAGTGAGACAGAAAGAACAGCTGCCTGGGTGGAAAACCAGCTAACTGTTCAAAAAAGCATTGCAGCTTTGGTGTCTCTTACTTTTTTTTTCCCCTATCACAATGAATCACAAGCCAAGTGCAAGGTCCTACGCCTGGGTTGGGGCAATCTCAAGCAGAAATACAGGCTGGGTGAGAAGTGGCTCTAGAACAGTCTCAAGGAAAAGGGATTGGGGATGTCAGCTGCTGGAAAAACTTAACATGAGCTGGCAATGTGTGCTTGCAGCCCAGAAGGTCAACCTTGTCCTGGGCTGTATCAAAATTTTTGAGACCAGCAGCATGAGAGAGGTGATTTTGCCCTGCAACTCTGTTCCAGTAAGACTTCACCTGGAGTACTGCACCCAGTTGTGGTGCCCCCAGTATAAGAGTGATATAGAATTTCTGGAGGGGGTTCAGAGGTGGGCTATGAAGATGGTCAGAGGGCTGGACACCTCCCCTGTGGGAACAGGCTGAGAAAGCTGGGGCTGTTTAGCCTGGAGAAAAGAAGGCTCTGTGGAGACCATATAGCAGCCTTCCAGTACCTGAATGGGTCTGGTAATTAAGTTGGGAAAGGACTTTTTACAGAGACTTGTAGTAGTGGTATGGAAGGGGATGGCTTTAAGCTCGAGAAGGGTAGATTTAGACTATATATTAGGAAAAAATTCTTTACAGTAAGAGTGTTGAGACACTGGGACAGGCTGTCCAGGCTGTGAATGCCCCTTCCCTGAAGGCATTCAAGGCTAGGTTGGATGAGGCCTTGAGTTACCTGGTCTAGCAGAAAGTGTCCCTGCCCATGGCAGTGGAGTTGGAACTAGGCAATCATTAAGATCCCTTCCAAGCTAAACCATTCTATGAATCTATGCCTCAAAGAAATTCTTGGTATATGAGCAAACATGATGAGCAAGGCTCATAAATTTCACACAAGGATTCTTTTGCTCAAGGTAGCAAAAGATAGTGCTTAGAACACGGATTCTGTTACCTCATCCTACAGCTGAGTTTGTGCAGCACTGGGCAGGTTGCCCCATTTGTGTCTCTATTTCTCCAGTTCTAGAATGGTGTTTGCACATTTTCAACTTTTTTGGCCTAGTGGATGCCAGCTGCAGCAACAGGGAATGACTTTCCTAAAATGCCTTTTTTGCCTGTATGAAATGACTGAGTTAGATGAATGTGAATGAAAGAAGAGGCTTAAAGAATTACTTCTGTGTCCAAAAGCTTGTTTGCTAGTTAGTCTGATAAAATATATTGACTTTGTCTGCAGACTTAGTTCTGCACACAAATAAACAAGAGCTGCATTGTAAAATCAAATGTCAAGGAGAATTTTTCTTTCATACAAAAAACACTGGCAAAACTGAAGTGTGAGAACCAGAGCATAACCCTACCCTGTCAGTGCTGGCTTACACCCAGCATCAAAGGCACTCCAGAAAGGGGCTCTGCTGATGCAATTTAACAAAAACCCTCTTGTGTTAGACTTGGTGTGTAATATATCTAATGATCTGGAAAGAGTCAGTTGGATATTTTCCCTGTGGGCATGGACCTGGACACAGAAAGACAGCTGTATTTTTCAGAAGTCAAGACTAGCTCAGCTTTCACACAATCTGTACTCACTAAAAAGGACACTGTTTCCTAACTACTGAAGAATGGTAAAAATCAATGGAGATGGGGAATTACCAAAATCATGTAATACTTCTAAAGCCAGACCCATCCATATTTAGGAGGAAAAAAATGGAGCAGAAGCAATTTGAGGAGTATTTTCTCTATAAGCTCAACTTGAGTTCTCGAACCAAAGTTCAGGGATGGATTTCTCTAGGTATTTACATATAATTTTGGCTTCATCTCAGCAGCATCTGAACATCTAACAGTGCTTGGGGGTCCTAACAGTGCTTGTGCTGCAGGGAAGATAGTCTTGTTTTCTTTTTAAGGAGGGAAAGAAAGATATGTGAAGCGAATTACGAAGAAGCATGCAAATAATCTGTGTCAAGCCCAGGAATCAAGTGCAACAGCCCCATGCCAACGTTTTTCAGTCAGATCTATTTATGTGCCATAGTAATAGGCAGACTTGTTGTGTAGAGTTTTTGTGCTCTGTGTTTGCTCAAAGCATGGTTGTTTTACATAATTGCTGTGACATTATTAGATCATTCCTTGGTCAAACACACACCAAACTCGTTTCCTTGAAGACCACTTCAGTGCTATAATATGCAAGAAGCAGCTCAACCTTCTTGGCCCTGATTCAGGGTCAAGGGGATATTTCCAACTGTTGCTTTTTTTTTTTTCCACAAAGCATGTTCTTAAACTCGGGTCTGTGTGAACTGAATAAGTGCTCAGAACACACACTTCTATAAGAAGCTTGCTTGCCTACTAAGCAATTCCCAGCAATGTCCTTGGCTGCTAGCTATTGTTATTTGTTTGTACTGTGGTAATGCCTAGAGGCTCCACTCATGGATCAGGGCCCCATTGTACTAGGTATTGTAGAGACACAACAAAAAGATCTTTGTCATACTCTTAAGGCAAATCTGAGGTGGGTTTGGGAAAAGAACTTTCTCAAATCCAAAGTCTTAGGGCCAATTTCTAAGCCGTTTACTGCACTCCAGACTTTGGGTTTATTCTTAGTTTCCTCATCTGTACTGTTCATTCAACACAGATAATAAGTGAACTCTGAAAACACAATGAAAAGTGCAAAAAATTGGTGTTATTGCTTATAGCTCTTCCTGGTCCTTTAAAAAAATAGCCATGTGATTGACAGTGGTGCCTTGGAGACTCTGTTGCTGTCTTGGCTTGCTTCATCTGAAGTGACTGAAGTGTTATCCTGTAGCGGAAGTGACACTGCAGAAAAAGACCTTTTTCTGTGCATATTTCAGGTGCTTGTACTTTGTTTGCCTCATACATGTGCCAACACTGAGGGTGTCTGCATGACAATGGGATTTTTGCTCTTCAGTCATTCATCAGCTGCTGCCATTTGAAGTCACAGTCCTTCCTGTCACATCACATTTAGTCACTGTGGATACTGCTGTGATGCCACGAACACTGGATTAGGACATGCTGTAGACCTTCCTCTCTTAGAACAAAAGGTTCTGCTTCTGAATTTCCTCTCTCTAGTACAAGCAAGTGGAGAAATTAAGGCCATTGAGGAGGGATGGTACTGAAGCTTCCTAATATCCCCCACTCTATACACATGGCAATGATGTGCTTACCTCTCCAGAGGGCCCTGGATGAATAGAATAAGGAATTGCACCACAGTAGTTTCAACACAAGTTTAAGTACCTACAAAAAACACGTTAGGCCTCCATATCTGTCTCTTACTAAGAAGTACTCTAGCACTGGTCCAGATCTTCAGTTTGGGTTTTTTTTTGGTCAGTTGGTGGTTTTGAGGTTTTGTGTGTGTGTGGTTTTGGTGGTTTTTTTTGTTTGGTTGGTTGGTTGGTTTTTTTTCTTTGCTTTGCTTTTTGTTCTCTTTTCCCCCAGTCCAGGTTTTGGAGATACTGTTTATCTGGCATATGGGATAACTTAAGTCATAAACTGGATAGGGCTGGGTGATAAGTTGGACTGGATGATCTTGGAGGTCTCTTCCAACCTGGTTGATTCTATGATTCTATAATCATAAAAAAATGAGTCTGGAAAGTGCTAGGGAAACATTGTATAATGCAAGGAAAGACAAGATGGTCTGAGAATGTAGTTTGTGTTTTTCTGATCACCAAAAGCAGCTCTATAGGAAGTAATCCTGCATCAAAATCTGCATTCAGCTAACAGAAATAAAAAAAAAAAACTGTTCTAGTTATAGCATAATAATATTTCAGCATTTATCACTCATAAATCTTAGATATTTTCATTTTTATGCTGATTAATCAAGCAGCTTTGCATTTAATTGTTTGGATTATTATTTTTTTAATAGATTTGTGCCTAAAACAAAAATGGAGCTAATTGATTTAGCCACTAGAGATGGGCTTGTTTGATGGATTAAAAAACATGGATTAAAAAACGAGAGAACAAACATTTGTCAGCTGGGAAAATACTTTTCTTGGTTTCCTTTTCATCTTCTGAGTTGCATTCCAGACTTTCAAAGAAGCCACAATAAAGCTTTTATTTTATATTTATATACTCCTACATGATTTTCATTAATGTATCTATAACCACATAAACATACTACAAATTACATGGAAGTATAATCACTTTGTTCTTCTTTTGAGATAGTGACTCATAATTAATTACATGCAGCTGAGAGACAAAAATGTGGTCTCAAGACTATACCGATGCAGTAAGGGGAAAAAGGATGGAAATAGAGGTTGTAAGTCAGCATAGCTGATAGGAGTGGGGACTCCAGAAATCAGGTTAATGTTCTGGTGCATCTATAGACATCCTGTACCAACTGTGTATGTCACAGCTAGTGTTTTAACCTTTGTCTTCAGAATGGGTGTAATTGTTTCCTGTATTAGAGACTTTTATGGGGAAGAGTATCTATTAATGACTTAAAAAAACCTTCTGTTAATGTGATAACACATAAGCATTAAGAGAAAGAAGCTTAATTGGTACACTAGAGACTGATACTCGGCTTAGAAAGAGCAATAGACTTGAGGTACAGAAAGCAGCCAAAATTCAACATGTTGCTGTTTACATAATGAACTAACTCTGAGTTTGTATTTGTTGTGAATTGCACAGCGAAAGAATTTCATTTAAAAATGCCTTTTTGTTGAGTCTCAAATGCCTTGTCCAAAATGCCTCGGATTTAACAAACTTTCAGAGAATTTGAACCTGACCTGGATTCTGAACGAGGCCAGATGTAGTGCTGCCAGGAAGCGTCTGGAGCTCTGGGTTAGGTAGCTGCAGGAGCTTTTCCAGGGCAGGGCTGTGCGTTCCAGGTCTGCAGCCCTTCTGGACTTCACCACCCTGCTGGAATGGTTTTTGGGCTCCTACTGTGAAGCCAAGACTTACAGCCCTTGAAATTTTGAAAAAGCCTTTTAGGATCTGCAGCACAGGCCTGTATCACTACCACCTCTGTCCTACAGCAGAGTCCCTTCACTGCTTCTTGTTCTGCAGCCAGGGCTGTGGACAGAAAAAAAAAAAAAAAAAAAAAAAAAAAAGGTGTTAGATTTGCTATTTTCTAAGTCCTTCTTGCAGATAAATTGTCCCTTAAATAGAAACCTATTTCTGACAAATTTTGTCAACACTGCTGAAATGTCAGGTATAAGGATTGCAACCAGTGCTTTTAAGGTGTCAGCAACGGGCATGGACATACTAAAACAAATGTTTTTACTTTGTCAAAACAAAGTAAACTTTGTTTAACATTTGGACTCCCCCATGCCTTTTTAAGCCATTTAAAATAATCAGAAATGGGATTGTAAGAAAGTATATATGTATTATTTTGGGTTTAGTCATTTGTCATCAGGAATAGGATAGGCAATTTCCCTGGGTTCTTTGAGGTCTTTCTAGCTCTAAGATCTTATTTGTTCATGTAATAATTCTCCATGTCAAGCTTCAATTTTATAAGACAGGAAAATTTCTATAACTTGGCTCTCCTAGTCCCTGTTACATGCTTCACTGCAAAGAAAAAACATCTGTTTTTACAAGGCATATCTCTAGCAAGCTGATGTGCCTTTCCTTCTAACTTGTATAAATGCAGTGCTGCCACTTTTATTAAAAATGATAACTCGAAATAGATACAGCCTTCAGATATATTGTGAGTGTCATAAAATCAAAGTTTCAGCCAAACTGAAAGTGGATTCTTACATACTTGTATCTCTTATGGCTTTTGTAACATTTTAGATGTGGAAGATCTGCTAAGACCTATCAAGGACAAAACATATTTGGTCTGAAACTGAAGCTCACATAATTTTCCAGACATTTCCCTTAATCTTAAAATGTGCCTGTGCTGCAGGGAGTTGCCATTAAATTGACCATAACAGGTTTGAAAGTCTTTAATTTCAGATAGCTAGAAGATCTTGGGACTACTGTCTCTAGTAGGATTCCCATGACTTCCATATTCTCTCTCATGGGCCATCCCTGAAAGGTATCTGAACGACTAGGCTTTAGAGCGACCCATCCATTTGAAGCAGCACTGCTCAGCACATCAGCTTCATTTCCAAATACACTTGGGCTCCTGAGCTTGTGAGAAACCTCAGACAACATTGATGTCAATGTGGCTCAGACAAATGCTATATTTGAAAAACATCAGATTTTCACTAAAGTCTTTCATTCTGAGTAGATCTCTGTGAGTTTGCACACATCATTGCACATGTCACTGTTACAGTGTATTGTGTTAGCTTTAGGTAGACCAGTGACACAAAAAAATCCCACAAAATAGGTCATTATTTGGGTAGAGAGGATGGAGAACTTAATCTAGTAAGTTGACAAACAGTTGTTCTCCAGCCATTGCTGCTGCACCTTCAGCAGGTAAACTGCCATTTTTTTTGGCTGCTGCTCGTTGTATCTTCAGTGAGTGAGGATAAGACTCACACCTTCTGCCTTTGGCTCACCTTTTAGGCTGTCTGGGGAGGATGGCAGGCAGCCACTGAGTTCCCAGGCCACGAATGCTAGGGAACTGTGCGCAGTCTGCTTCTGTTCATAAGACCATGGTCTGTACCGGAGCTGTGATAAACAAATACAAGTGAAATATTTATCTTCTTATTACCTGAGCTTTTATGAAATTAAGAGACTACCTCTGAGCAGCTTACATTGGTAAACTGTTCTCTGTTGTGAGCTGAGTCTTGCTGGCTTCAGTCAAGAAGGAGTGTCGTGTTCTGGCCCTAGTTTGCACTGTTAAGAAGTCTGCAGATTTTTGGCTGCTAGAAACATTAGATATTTCCCCATCCTAAGAAAAAACACAGGCTTCTCCAATTACAAATATAACTGAAATTCACAATTAGAAGATTAAAAAAAAAAAAAAAATCCAACCCCCAACATTTCCTGAAGATTGCTGTTCCCAAAGAGAGCTTTAAATTTGCTGTCGTTATTTCATAGAATAGCTTAGGTTGGGATTTGCAGGTGTCCTGGTTTGAGATAAACAGATAAACAGAACTGTTTCTGTTGAGTGATTTTACTTTTCAGCTCAGCCTCTTCTAAGTAACTGCACTTTTGGTAATTAATGACATATTTTCTCAGACAGTGTCTGCTTCTACAAGTGATAATGCTTGATGCTTATAGTTGCTACTAAGACTGGTATTCAGCAAGGCTTTTGCTTATACCTGCTCCAGTGAAAACCAAGGTCACTGTTAAATCTTGTCTGCCATACTGGGATGCCATAAAGCAAGAGGTTGCAACTGTAGGGAGGAGCAGACAGAGGAGCCCAAACTGAACAAGATGTCCCATTGTATATACATAATATTCATTATAAAGATGAGGGTCAAGACCTTTTCTTCAATGGCTGGTGTCCGAAGAGGGCTCTGTCATTTTTTCTGCCTTCGATCCAACCTGTGTGTTCCTGAATCCAGTTCCCACCTGCCACTGAGTCCAGTCCAGTACTTTCCCAGTGCCTGCTCACAGTGTTGATGGTAATATATTTGGGGTGGGCTCATTACTAATTTTATATATATGTGCCATGGTCTAGTTGATTGGATAGGGATGGATGATAGATTGGACTGGATGATCTTGGAGGTCTCTTCCAACCTGGTTGCTTCTATGATTCTATTGTTATTGTTTCATTAATGCTGGTTTAGTTTTCCCTTATTCCCTTTCTCTTCTCCTTCTGGAAATGGAGGAGGGTTGATACCATCTGTCAGCTCATTAGTGGCTAGTCCAGCCTTAAGCTTTGATGGCAGGAGAAGGAGGATGGGACTGAATTGTGAGTAGTACTATTTCTGTGGATTATCCATTGTCATAAGTGAAAAAAATCATGCTCTTCAAAGAAAAGGTGAAGTATTTGGAATAAGAAATCCACTTCTAAACTGGCCTTTTCATCTCCATCAGTCCTAAAGTGCTCAAGGCATATTGCCATCTATCAGGCTAAACAGAAAATCAGGCATTATTCAATTCTTGAAGCATTTCAGTGCCCACCCATCTTCAGTTCTCATGCCATGTTTTTTTCAGCCATTTGTGTCAATGGTATTATCTATTCAGAGAAGTATGAGACAGTAGTATAGGATGTTACATTCTGTAGTGCCTTTCATTCTGCATGCTACCCCAGACAGATGCTTTACTAAAAGTTCCATAAGATAGCTACAGAACTAAAATATTCCAGAGGAAGAGAGAGAGAAGGAAAAAGCCTGTAGTTTCAGATGAAAGTAGAAAAGTGATGGCAGCTTCTGAAGGCTCTTCTAGGATGCAAACAAGGCTGTTCTTGTAGCCTCAGCTTGTACCTCAGGTTTCTTTTTTTAAGGGCAGGATGCTTAAGCAGAATTTGAGAGATGGCATTTCCAAGTCAGGAAAACGAGGCAAGATGGAATTTCAGTTCTATTTAACCTGTTCAGATCTAAATCACTTTGATGTTTTTTTCAGATTGAATCAAAAGCTTAGAGGGATGCAGTTATCCAAAGTAGTGCAAATTGCTGTAACTTGTTAATTGTACAGTGTGATGCTGGTTTACATGAATTAGAGGAGTGATAGATCAAGAAAGTGAAAATGTTAGGAGTTTGTAAGGTTTTTATGTTTGTGAGCTGAAAATTTGCTAAAATAACCCGTGAGACTTTTGGTACTCTCAGGTAAGATACTCAGAGCATAGCTTTCAGTATAAATTAGGACTTCAGTTTCAGTCTGAAGCTGAATGTTAATTCAGGTTGGAACTGTACCTCTTCAGTGCATTTCACTTTCTTTTGTCCTGCCCCTACTACACGGATACAATATATGAATACTGTCTGATGTGCTGCTGATGAGTCACTGATTTGGTAGGAAGGAATTGATAAAGTGAATACAACACCAGAACACAGCATAATTGCATCAAAGTGAAATCTTTGGCAGCTGGCTAATGAAAACAGTAATGAAGATAATTTCCAACTATCACTATTAAGTGCCATAGCTCTGTGTGTTCCACAGAGTTTTACATAATACAACTGGTAGACTCCTTACAAATATCGCATTAGTCTCATTCAGTGATTTGTGGAAGTAATGAGAGCCACTAGTTAGAACTTTTCTCTTTGAGATTCAATAATTGTTAAAAAGCTGTCTTTTCTGTATGCAGAATATGTGTGGCTGATTTAGATAGTAACATGAAATCATACTGGGAGATGCCCTGAAGTCTTGATGACTAAAGAAAAAAAAAGCATAGTTATCTGGATGTTATTAAGTAGCACTGATGAGGTGAACCACATGCAAACTCTTCCCTCCTTGGCCATTGGGATGTATTTTTACTTTAACACTATTAGCATAATTTTGTGAATTAAGAATGTAAAAGTTATATATAAAATAGAACAGTTCCATTTGCAAGAGGGTATCTGTTTGGTTTTTTTTTAAGAGTATAAGGGGAGAGACATTGTAGATGAATATGTGGGTTTGCATTAAGACATTAAATACATTTGCACACAATCCCAGTAGCAGACACTCTCCAGTGTGTCAGTCACTCCACCCAGCTTGGTGTTATCAGCAAATTTGCTGACAGTGCACTCCATGCCCTCATCCAGGTCATTAATGAACACGTTGAGTCATACTGGTCGCAGTGCTGACCCCTGAGGAACTCTACTAGTTACAGGCTTCCATCTGGACTCTGTCCCATTGACCACAACTCTCTGACTTCTTTCCTTTAACCAGTTCCCAATCCACCTCAGTACCTGATCATCCAGACCACACCTCCTCAGTTTAGCTATAAGGTTACTGTGAGAGACAGTGTCAAATGCTTTACTGAAATCAAGGCAAGCCACATCCACTGCTCTTCCATCATCTATCCACCTTGTTACATCCTCATAGAAGGTTGCCAAGTTGGTCAAACATGATTTCCCCTTTGTAAAGCCATGTTGGCTGCTCCTAATGACCTTCATGTCCTTGGTATGGCTAAGCACAGCACTGAGGATAAGCCACTCCATTATCTTTCTGGGGATGGAGGTGAGGCTGACCAGTCTGTAGTTACTTGGGTACACCTTCTTACCCGTTTTGAAGATTGGAGTGATGTTTGCTCTCCTCCAATCCCCCCAGGCACCTCTCCTGTCCACCATGGCTTACCAAAGATGATGGAGAGTGGTCTGGCAATGACCTCTGCCAGCTCCTTCAACACTCATGAGTGGATGCCATCAGGACCCATGGACTTATGGATGTTCGGTTTACTTAACTGTTCCCTAACCCAGTCCTCATCAACCAAGAAAGCCTCCTCCTTAACCTTGTCATCTTCTGTGGCCTCAGGAGTGTGGGCTCCTGAGGAAAAGAAGGCATTCAGCAACTCTACCTTATCTGCATCCTCTGTCACCAAAGCACCCAACCCATTCAGCACTGGGCCTACATTGCCTCTAACGTTGGTTCTTCCTGCAATATATTTGAAGAAGCCCTTTCTGTTGTCTTTGGCCTGCCTTGCAACATTGAATTTCAATGAGGCCTTAACCTTCCTAGTAGCCTCTCTGCATCCTCTGGCAACCATCTTATACTCCTCCTAGGTGGGCAGTCCCTCCTTCCACGATCTGTGGACTTTCTTCTTCCATTTGATTTTTGTTCAGCAGCTCCCTATTTAACCATGCAACTCCCTACTTAATCAAGATCTTCAGTACTACTCTGAGTTTATGACTGTATTTGTTGAACAGTTTTATTAATCAAAATCAAGTATTTTTGAATTAATAGTCTTGCCTTGGAAGCAGGATTGCAATGACTGCAAAAAAAAAAGTAATGACAGCAGCAGCTGGCATAAGTCTAAATGATACTTTTTAAAAGAAACTTGATGTAGGAATGCCAGCTGGTCAGCAGATTGCATGACCTCACTTGAGCTGGCTGCTAGAGGGATACACAACAGAAGGGTACATCAAGAGTGTTTCCTGGTGCTTTACTCTGTAGTTTTCACTACAATTACAATTATCACAGGTCTTTTTGTGTTCTCTATTTATTTCTGCAGATATTCTTCCAAGAAGGGTCAGGGAGCTGTAGAGCTAAGCTTAACATTGTTACTGAAACAAATTATGAAGTGCCAGCAGATCAAAATCCAACATGTGAGATGGTCCAATAATCTTCACTTTTACAGTGAGAAATGATCATGATTAACTAATGGCTCAAATTAATTTCAGCTGGAAAGCTGGAATCCTTAGGTGAATTAATAGTTTTCTGAGGTATAATACAGAAGCTATTTCTCTGTCTTTTGAAATGAGTCCTGAATGCCTCAGGGAATTGAAACTTAACACCTTCTTTGTCTCAGTCTTCAATAGTGGGACAGGTTGTCTCCAGGACAGCTGGCCTCTTGAGCTGGCAGATGGAGTCAGGGACCAGTATAGTCCCCCTGTAATCCAGGAAGAATCAGTAAGGGACCTGCTGAGTCACTTGGATCCTCACAGGTCCATGGGACCAGATGGGATCCATCCTAGGGTGCTGAGAGAGCTGGCAGATGAGCTGGCCAAGCTGCTCTCCATCATTTATCAGCAGTCCTGGCTCACTGGAGAGGTCCCCAAAGGCTGGAAGCTGGCCAGTGTGATGCCCATCCACAAGAAGGGCCGGAGGGAGGAACCAGGAAATTCCAGACCTGTCAGCCTGACCTCAGTGCCAGGCAAGGTCATGGAACAGGTCGCCTTGAGTGCCATCACAAAGCACCGACAGGATGGCCAAGGGAGCAGGCCCAGCCAGCACGGGTTTAGGAAGGGCAGGTCCTGCCTGACCAACCTGATCTCCTTTTATGATCAGGTTACCTGCCTGGTGAATGTGGGGCAGGCTGTGGATGTAGTCTACCTGGACTTCAGTAAGGCCTTTGACACCATCTGCCACAACAAGCTCCTGGCAAAGCTGGCAGCTCATGGCTTAGACAGATTCACTCTGATATGGGTCAAGAACTGGCTGGAGAGCTGGGCCCAGAGTGGTGGTGAATGGTGCCACATCCAGTTAGCAGCCAGTCACGAGTGGTATTCTCCAAGGATCAGTGCTGGGCCCAGTCCTGTTCAATATCTTTACTGATGATCTGGATGAGGGGATTGAGTCCAGCATCACTAAGTTTGGAGATGACACCAAGGTTGAAGCAGGTGTTGATCTCTTGGAGGGTAGGAGAGCCCTGCAGAGGGACCTGGACAGGCTGGATGGGTGGGCAGAGGCCAATGGGATGAGATTTAACAAGGCCAAGTGCAGAGTTCTGCACTTTGGCCACAACAACCCCGAGCAGTGCTACAGGCTGGGGACAGAGTGGCTGAGAGCAGCCAGGAGGAAAGGGACCTAGGGGTTTTGATAGATAGTAGCTGAACATGAGCCAGCAGTGTGCCCAGGTGGCCAGGAGAGCTAATGGCATCCTGGTCTGCATCAGGAACAGTGTGGCCAGTAGGACAAGAGAGGTTATTCTTCTCCTGTACTCGGCGTCGGTCAGACCACTGTGTCCAGTTCTGGGCCCCTCAATTCAAGAGAGATGTTGAGGTGCTGGAACATGTCCAGAGAAGGGCAAGAAAGCTGGTGAGAGGCCTGGAAGACAGACCCTATGAGGAGAGGCTGAGGGAGCTGGAGTTGTTTAGCCTGGAGAAGAGGAGGCTCAGGGGTGACCTCATTGCTGTCTACAACTACCTGAAAGAAGGCTGCAGCCAGGTGGGGGGTGGCCTCTTCTCCCAGGCAACCAGCAATAGAACAAGGGAACACAGTCTCAAGTTGTGCCAGGGCAGATATAGGCTGGATGTTAGGAGGAAGTTCTTCATAGAGAGAGTGATTGGCATTGGAATGGGCTGCCCAGGGAGGTGGTGGAGTCACTGTCCCTGGAGGTGTTGACGAGAAGACTGGATGAGGCACTTAGTGCCATGGTGTAGTTGACTGGGTAGGGCTGGGTGATAGGTTGGACTGGATGATCTTGGAGTTGTCTTTCAGTGTGGTTGATTCTGATAGCCCTCCTGATGTATGACCTTTATTTTCCTTTTAACACTCAGAAAATCAAAATCAGTCATGGTCGTAACTGTAGCCAAAATGTGTATTAAACTGCAACATATACTCTGCACTATATCAAAACAGAAAATAGCAAAGGAAGCCATTCACCCTCCTACATATGGTGATGTATAGATACTCAATGACAGCATCCCTTAACTGAGTATGAATTTGAATTTTATATATCCAAGAGCTGCTGGTATTTTACTCTACTGTTATAGCCTTGTACAACCAGTGATACTTTTGCACTGAGCATCCTAGAAGCATCTACTATGAGGGCTGGATTCGTTTCAATGCTCACTGTATGACTTAAGTGTTGCAATGTGGTTAATTCATTCCTTTTCTTCTACAGAAGATATAATGTTATTTAACAACATAACAATGAAAATATTTGGTGAAATCAAATATCCAACTAACTTAGTGTCAGACTTCTAAAACTGGCCAATTATGACTGCAATAATAAAATGATACTGCAAATGTACAGATATTTCTAAACTGTGCTTCCCCAAAATTCTAGGATTTTTTAATGCAACAGTAATAATTCTCCATTAGAAATATAAATTAAGTAGCATTGCTTGGTGTATGGGCATCTCTCTTATAGAAAATCATGTGCACACATATGTAGTTAATTGTTGTCAGAGTTTTAATATGCATTGCCATGGGCTTCAATGCCATGGGCATCAGAAGAAGAGATGGGGAGAAGGCCTGACACAGGCCAATCCAATCCATTTATTACATTCCAAATGTGTTTTTATACCTTTCATCAGAAGGCTACAAACTGTATTAAAGTATAATTGGTTACATGTACTTGTGTTAGAAATTCCATACTAATTAGCGTAGACATTCATCATATTCTCTCAACAACACATTCATTGTGTCTAAGCAGAGATAGGAGAAAACCACAGGCTCCAGGCTTATATTTGTTTGTATTTGTTACACCATTCTCTAAGATCATCCCTGCCTTCCACTTTGTCTCAACTCAACACTTACTGAGCTCGTGCATTCTCGCCTGCCCATGGCTTATGTTCCAGTGTTTCAAATTCCAATAGCTGTACCATAATGAGACATTTCTATAAAATCACTACATTTAATATTACTATACCAAATAATATCTGTAGATATTTCCCATTCTAATGCTAAAATGCATTTTTTGGTCTACTTGCCTATAGAAGTGTAGAGGCCTATTATTCATCAGTGCTTATCTACAGAGTATACCATTGAAAACTCAAACCAATCAGCCTTTAAAAACTGGTCACTTTGAAAAAGCACTCAACTTCATTATCAAAAAAAAAAAAAAAAAAAAAAAGGGAGATTTTCATTGTGGTCTGAGTCTTAGCCACTCATTTAGGGAACATATTTTAACCTTTATTCCCAGAAGATTTCAAATATAAATGAGTTTTGAGTTCTTGAAGTGTGATGTTGCCACATCTTCACATAACCCAGGCTGCAAGAAAAATACCAGATATAGCTAGCATTGACATACAAAGCCATTTTTAGGTAAAAAGCTTCAGTTGGTTTTCACAGCCACTACTACATTCCTTCTTTATGATGCTTTAGAAGTTCCAGACAGAAGAGGAAGTGCTGAAATACTCAGAGAAAGACGCTTCTCTGCCCCAGGATGGAGTCCTGTCTGGAACTCAGTGTGAACCACTCTACTGAGTCTTTGAGTGAGACTGATTCTGGCTTCTGTGAACCTGTGGCAGCTGAAGACTTGAGCTAAGATGCAGGACAATAGGCTCTGACCTTTTCTGTGCATTCGTCCCATAATAATATACTAGAAATGCAGACTGTTATTTCTGTTTTGCTAAATATCAACTCTAAATTTGAAACTGTCCAAGATCCAAACCAACACACTTTCCCTAACCTACAAGCAAAAAGGCTTATGAAGTAGGCAAAACACAAACGTTGGAGATCAGGGATGTGCTACAAAATGAGGCATAGCATGAAAATAATGATGGGAATGTGTATTTGTGAATTGTGTAGAAAATGGTAATTTTCAAGGAAAAGACAGTATGAAGTGCTTTTGGGATATCAGAAAACTTTGACAATCCTCAGGTGAGAATAGCCTTTAGGAAAGTCAGAGAATGGGTTGAGGGAAGGATCCAAAGAAATTATCAGCGATGTCTTTGCAGAGAGTGTAAAGTAAGAGCTTAAAGAGGTTATCTACCTTGAACATATCTAGAGTTTCAGAAGGGCCTGAAGCACTTGAGCAGCTAGTTGTTTTGTGACCATCTTAGTCTTTGTGAGCCAGAACTGTATTCTCTTTCCTGGAGCACCCCCTGAAACCCTTGTGCACCCTTCATGCCACTTCATTTATTTCCTCTGCTTCTCAAAATATCTTGTGCTTTTAGAAGTTTGCTTCACAAAAAGGTGAACGGTGAACTTTGTCTCGTGGTCAATAATAACCCAGATAAAAATTAACAGGCAAGGTAGACCTAAATGAGTTGAGTTAAAGCCAAGTCTGTCAACACAGCATTTTGGCACACCAAAAAGATGAAGATTTGAGTTATGATGTGCATCCTTGTGTTACGATTTTTGGAAGCTGGAATCACTTCATTTTGATGCATTACCTAGAAATCACATATACATTTTTTAAAAGTTAACAAATGTTCCCTGATGAAGAAATAAATTGAGACGATGATGGGGCTCTGAGCAGCCTGATCTAGTTGGCAATGTCCCTGCTTACTGTAGGGAGGGGGACACTGGATTAAATGACCTTTACAGGTCTCTTCCAACCCAATGCATTCAGTGATTCTATGATAAATTGATTTGCTATATTCAATGCCTTTTTCAGACTTCTGCTGCTTTCAGATATAATGTTGCTAGGAAGCTGTTGTAGATCCAGAATGGAGTAGAGTTTCTAGTGGAGATGAAATGCAGTTACAGAGCAGATGATACCCCAGTGTGCAGAGCTGTCTGCCTAATTCCAATGAGAAACCTAAATTTAAAACTCCACCATCATAGAAAATGTTAACCTTCTTTCTTTACCTCTTGCGTTCTCATGACCAAGCATCAGTGTTTCCTCTGAGGATTTATTTTTCTACAGAATCTGGTAATATTTAAATGTATTACAACCTAAGATAAATGTGTGCAAAAATGAGTTGTGATTTTCCAAATATTTTTAAAGGCAATAGAACATGACCCATAAATTTAGGGAATCACATCTATGCAATGTGCCAAGCATGACAAAATTCATGGAAAGCAGTTTTCTTATTTTTCTTCTTGGCCATCCATCTTAAATGCAAAAGCTCCTATTTGTGCTAATGTTGACACTGAAAATATAATAATAACAATTTAAGTAGGATTTTGCCTTGGTGAGACTCAAATCCAGTATTGTGCAGTGACTTTGTGAAGGAAGTGATTAACTCAGCAGAAAGTCTGAAGTGACTACAGCAGACTTGGAGAGAGCCAACAGAACTATAAGTAAAATTTGTGTCTATCCATGATGTTGATTTTGGCACAATGGGAAATGACTGAGCAAGTGCAAGAACAGGAAATAGTTGAACTTTGTCAGCTATTTTGTAGTTTTCTGAAGAGCCCTGTGAATAAATCAGACAGAGTAAGAAAGCTCCCTGGTGTGTCTACCTCTCTAGGAGAAGAGGGGTCAACAGTAGCTCTTCAGGAGAGTTAAGGCTACAGCTGAAGCAGGATATGCTTTAAGATGGAACAAAGTGCATTTTGGAAGTTGATCATAGAATCAGCCACATTGGAAGAGACCTCCAAGATCATCCAGTCCAATCTAGCACCCAGCCCTAGCCAATCATCTAGACCATGGCACTAAGTGCCTCAGCCAGTCTTCTCGTCAACGCCTCCAGGGACGGTGACTCCACCACCTCCCTGGGCAGTCCATTCCAATGCCAATCACTCTCTCTATGAAGAACTTCCTCCTAACATCCAGCCTAGACCTGCCCTGGCACAACTTGAGACTGTGTCCCCTTGTTCTATTGCTGGTTGCCTGGGAGAAGAGACCAACACTCACTTGGCTACAGTCTCCCTTCAGGTAGTTATAGACAGCAATGAGGTCACCCCTGAGCCTCCTCTTCTCCAGGCTAAACAATCCCAGCTCCTTCAGCCTCTCCTCGTAGGGCTTGTGTTCCACACCTCTCACCAGCCTCATCACCCTTCTCTGGACACATTGCAGTTATCTCAACATCTCTCTTGAATTGAGGGGCCCAGAACTGGACACAGTACTCAAGGTGTGGCCTGACCAATGCTGTGTACAGGGGAAGAATAACCTCCCTTGTCCTGCTGGCCACACTGTTCGTGATACAGGCCATGATGTGAGTGTGGAAAACAAGAAGACAGTAAGCAATGGGGGTAGTAACAGCAACATCTTAGAATCACATAATTATAGAATGCACTGGCTTGGAAGGGACCTCTAGAGGTCATCAAGTCCAACCCCTCAGTGTGTTAGGCAGGAACATCCCCAACTAGATCAGGTTACTCAGAGCCCCATCAAGCCTGACCTTGAATATGTACAGGGATGGGGCCTCCACCAGCCCCTTGGGCAACCTGACCCGGTATTCTCTCAGACACATAGTGAAGAACTTCTTCCTAATGTCTAATTTAATTCTGCCTTTCTCTTATTTCAAACCACTGCAGCTTGTCCCAGTGCTATTTGCCGTTGTAAATAGTTCCTCCCCCTTTTTGTGGCCCTCCTCTGGACCCTCTCCATGAGGCCCATGTCCTCCTTTGTGTTGATGGCCCCACAGCTGAATACAGTACTCTAGCTGAGCTCTCAAATCGCCTTTCTGTCCCCCATGTGCCTTCTGGGTGTTTGCAGAACAATCTGTTCCATGAAGTTCCAATATGCAGGCGAACAGCACTGTTGATGTATTGAATACAGTACTTTCCTGTGATATGCAAGGTACAAGGACACATGCTCTGAAACTGGCACTGTTTACTTTTCACGCTAGAAATAAATCTCCTGAGTTTATTTTGCCTTGTCTTGGATTTGGCAATATTATATCTTGCCAACAAAAAGGCATCTTTTCATTGCTTCTGCCACCTTTTCCACATTCACCTGTGGTGACAGGCTGAAAGAGCTGATGCAGTCAAGGAGACATATTTCTTATGTTCTTGTTTTCATTTCTAGCTCTAAGGTTGCTCCTCCACTGCATCCTAAAGGGGGCATCCCAAAAAGAGAAGCATGTAAAAGGCTTTTGACTTGCCAGTTAGTAGAATTCCCTTGTAAGTTAATGAGAGATTGGGCACTCAAGGTTAGCTGTGGCTCTCTAAATGTTTGTTTGTTTTTCTCATGTGTGCAGTTTTTGCAGGTGTACTAAGATGCATCAAACTGCACACCGCTGAAGGTGCGTGTGCTTTAAAAGCAGATTTGGAGTGGGGTGGGGAGATAAGAAAAGACACTAGTGCCTTCTGTGAATATCATGCTTTTTGAGAAAAGAGATCTCAAATGGTTTCAGGTTTCCTACAGGTATATAATGAAAAAAAAAATTAGCTTCTTTCTGCAAAATAGCCATGCTTCCTTCAGTAATAAAGTGTGTAGGAGAGCTTTGATTTTGGCCAAATAAAGGGGACACTGGTACTTGCTGAGAAGTGTGTGTCCTATAGCAGAAACAGAGAAATAGGAGGGCTGCAAACAGTCTTTTTCTCTGCACAGAGACCCTTGCTTGGGCTCAGCAGACATGATTCTGCTGAGGTATGAATAATTCAGCTGATGTCAAGCTCACATGTGATTCCATAAATGTTTCTTGGAAAAATAGTCATCGTTACTGCTGAGAGTATTCCATGCATCAGGAATGGTGTGGTCAGCAGGAGCAGGGAGGTCATTCTGCCCCTGTACTCTGCACTGGTTAGACCACACCTTGAGTATTGTGTTCAGTTCTGGGCCCCCCAGTTTAGGAAGGACCAGAGAAGGGCGACGAGGCTGGTGAGAGGCCTCGAGCACAAGCCCTACGAGGAGAGGCTGAGGGAGCTGGGATTGTTTAGCCTGGAGAAGAGGAGGCTCAGGGGTGACCTCATTGCTGTCTACAACTACCTGAAGGGTGGTTGTGGCCAGGAGGAGGTTGCTCTCTTCTCTCAGGTGGCCAGCACCAGAACAAGAGGACACAGCCTCAAGCTGCGCCAGGGGAGATTTAGGCTGGAGGTGAGGAGAAAGTTCTTCACTGAGAGAGTCATTGGACACTGGAATGGGCTGCCCGGGGAGGTGGTGGAGTCGTCGTCCCTGGGGCAGTTCAAGGCAAGGTTGGACGTGGCACTTGGTGCCATGGTCTCGCCTTGAGCTCTGTGGTAAAGGGTTGGACTTGATGATCTGTGAGGTCTCTTCCAACCTTGGTGATACTGTGATGCTGTGATACTGCGATGAAGCAACATGTAAAGGCTACCTGTATTGAGAGCAAATGTAGACAGTGTTGCCAGAGGTCTACAGGAGTTTTGAAAGGACACAACATGAAGAATAGATTAGAAAGGACTGTCCTGTACTGCTTGCACTGCGAACCTGCACACTGTGGATTACAATCAGCACCTTGAGAGCTGCCAGTTTATCCTGCCTGCATTTCACTGCACTTCTTTGTTTGCTGGCATAACACTGATGAGGTCGTTTTGCCTGAGCATAGATGACAACTGCTACAACTAATGTCTTTGCCAAAGCATTGATGGGTGTATGGCAACTCAGAGTCCAGTAGCTCCTTATTTGCTTTAGTCTCAGGTGTATTTTAAAGATTCAGCTACACCACTAAAACTTATCAACTGGGTCTATCACACTAACCAGCTATGCTTCTTCTCTCTGCTATTGTACTCACAAAACCAACCTTGCATAAGGATCAGCGTATTGCTATTTATGTCTTTCTTGTTGCCTTTGGACCATGTCACTACTTGGGTTTGTTTTTTTTTTCATAACTTCTTAAAACCCAAGAATTTTATCTTCACTCTCAGGGCATTTCTTGGTTTAACTCTCTTGTGGGGAAGGACATCTGTAGCTTCTACTTAGGAAGACAGCTGCAGAGCTCAAAGACTAGCACTCCAAATTATCTACTCTTTGCACCTAATTGTAATGTCATGGTGTCACCTCTCCCTGACCTGTTTGTGCATTTCTCTCACAATTTTTACATCTGCTTCTCTACTAAGATATGGGAAGTGCTAACTCTTCTGTATTTTGCTTTTGCTGTGTACAAGGCTTTAGTCAATGCATACAGTAAAATGTAACTTTTTATATCAGCATTTGTGAACAAAGCGTAAGTATCTGTTGGCAACTACATTGCTTAGCTTTTTAACTGTTGTGTGGTTAACTCTCTGGGCAATGTAGATTCTTTAGATAATATAATGTGAATTTAAAATAAAAGAGGTAGGACCACAAATTCATGCAGATTTGAGCCAAAGGCATCCTGGCTTGTATCAGGAATAGTATGGCTAGTAGGATGAGGGAGGTTATTCTTCCCTCATACTCAGCAGTGGTCAGGCCACACCTCAAGTACTGTGTCCAGTTCTGGGCTCCTCAATTCACAAGAGATGCTGAGATACTGGAATGTGTCCAGAGAAGGGCGCTGAGGCTGGTGAGAGGCGTGGAATACAAGCCCTGTGAGGAGAGGCTGAGGGAGCTGAGGTTGTTTAGCCTGGAGAAGAGGAGGCTCAGGGGTGACCTCATTGCTGTCTACAACTACCTGAAGGGAGACTGTAGCCAGGTGGGTGTTGGTCTCTTTTCCCAGGCAACCAGCAACAGAACAAGGTGGGACAGCCTCAAGGTCTAGGCTGGATGTTGGGAGGAAGTTCTTCCCAGAGAGAGTGATTTGCCATTTGAATGGGCTGCCCAGGGAGGTGGTGGAGTTGCCATCCCTGGAGGTGTTCAAGAGAAGACTGGCTGAGGCACTTAGTGCCATGGTGTAGTTCATTGGGTAGGGCTGGGTGCTAGGTTGGGCTGGATGATCTTGGAGGTCTCTTCCAATGTGGCTGATTCTATAATCTCTGCCACTGAAAATTATGGGTATGGTCTTCTTAACAGTAAAGGCAAAACAAAATAATTGATGTGAGGAAAGCAGTATCTTCTGTTTTGCTCACAAATTTAAGAGCAGGAAGTGGAAGTGAGGAAGAACTGGGAGTGCTTTAACAGACTCCTGCAATGCCTTCATGGATGTGAGCTTCAGTTCTTCTGTGTGGATCTTTACCTTCTATACTAAGACAGTACTACTTCACAGCAGTGGTACAGAATTAATTACTTTGCCATTGTTTGTGGTAACTGTTTGTGAAGAACAATGCCAGATTTGCATTTGTTGAGTTTTTACACCACATTTTCATTCCATTCCAATATCTGTAATGTTGTTTTTTTTTTTCAGTAAGGTGAATTCATGGAAAATACTGGTGCACAAACTAGCCAGGCTTTTCTGATTCTTTCGTCTTTCGTGGAGGTGAACTGGTCTTAGGCAACAGATAAACTCAACTTGACCTATTTGCTATCTAAGCCTTTTCTCAAAAGGAAGCAGTTATAATTAATTTCAATTAATATCTTAAAAAGTAGAACTGCCTTGCAAACCTTTTAATTGTTGTTGTTCTCTTTTCCCTGAGTTAGGGTTATCAGTGTAAAGTTATTTATACAGAAAAATATGAGTGTTCACCAAACAGGGGCTCTATATCATTTTCATTTCAGAAACTTCAGCAGTGAACTCCCTCAGTAGGCAGTACTGTGCAATATCAGCTGTGTTTAGTACACTGAATAGTTCAAGTGAGTATAATGATATTTTCAAATGATACTGAATATAGGAAATCAGATTTTACTATTTTCCCCAAAGGTCCATTTTTTTTTCACATAATACTCCAGGAATATGTTTTGAGTTGAGTTCTTTCTAGCCTTGAAATTTTACTCAACCATATAGTATTGTCCCAGCTTTAAATGCCACAAAAAGCGTTCAGTGTATGAAGGGTTGACAACCGAGGAGTGTGTTTGCATAATATATTACAAAGCTCTTGGGGAGTGTGAGGAGGACAAGGAAGGTGCATGTGTGTACTGGCTGGTTTTCATTACATTCTTGGGTTTCTTTGGGTTTTGGTGGGGTTTTTTTTGTTTGGTTTGGTTTGGTTGGTTGGTTGGTTTTTTTTTAATGCTCTTGCATCTGAACTACTGTTTTATTTTCTCTGTGTAGAACTTCAAATTTGTAGAGTACTGCTACTAGAGAGCTTCTCCAGGAGTTAGTGTCGTCCCTATTTTCTTAGCAACTGTGCATCTCAAAAATGTAAAGATTTCCAGTACTTCATTGACATAGAGAAATATTTTCATGCCATTTCAAAGACTATGCAACTTTCCAGCATGAAATTCTCTCTCTGTTTCAGGATCAAAATTAAGTCCACAGATTTGAGATGTAAGTTCAGATCTGACAATTGGAAAGGGAGAAATTATACTTTTCCTAATCCAGAATTAAATTTCTTTAGCCTGGAAGTGGTGGTTGACTTTTAACAAATGAGCAATAAGTACGTGAGCACAGTGCAGGACAAATCCTTAGCTGATACCTGTTGGTTTGGCTCCACCAAAGTCATATGAAACTCTGACAACTGACAGGCCAAGTGCAGGATTCTGCACTTTGGCCACAACAACCCCAAGCAGCGCTATAGGCTGGGGACTGAGTGGCTGGAGAGCAGCCAGGAGGAAAGGGACCTGGAGATACTGATAGATAGTAGGCTGAAGATGAGCCAGCAGTGTGCCCAGGTGGCCAAGAGAGCCAATGGTATCCTGGCCTGCATCAGGAACAGTGTGGCCAGTAGGACAAGGGAGGTTATTCTTCCCCTGTACTCAACACTGGTCAGTCCACACCTTGAGTACTGTGTCCAGTTCTGGGCCCCTCAATTCAAGACAGATGTTGAGGTGCTGGAACGTGTCCAGAGAAGGGCAACAAAGCTGGTGAAGGGCCTGGAACACAAACCCTGTGAGGAGAGGCTGAGGGAGCTGGAGCTGAGGTTGTTTAGCCTGGAGAAGAGGAGGCTCACGGGTGATCTTATTACTGTCTACAACTACCTGAAGGGAGGTTGTAGCCAGGTGGGGGTTGGCCTCTTCTCCCAGGCAACCAGCAATAGAACAAGGGGACACAGTCTCAAGTTGTGCCCAGGTAGGTATAGGCTGGATGTTAGGAGGAATTTCTTCCCAGAGAGAGTGATTTCCCATTGGAATGGGCTGCCCAGGGAGGTGGTGGAGGCACCGTCCCTGGGGGTCTTCAAGAAAAGAGTGGATGAGGCACTTAGTGCCATGGTCTAGTTGACTGGCTAGGGCTGGGTGCTAGGTTGGACTGGATGATCTTGGAGGTCTCTTCCAACCTGGTTAATTCTATGATTCCATGACAGCAGTTATGGATCTTTCACATTGCATCTAGCCATATTCATTGCAAGAATTCATCAATGATGAATTAGCTCTTAGGAAAAAAAAAAAGGATAAATCCTTTCTCCCTTAAATTTCTTCAAGTATTAAGCCCTGTGACCATCACACAGTTCTCTCTGTTCACACAGCATCATACCCTAACTCTCTCCTTGTTCTCTTGAATGGTGTCACCTTCAAAGCACCTGAGTGAGTATCCAGACATCTGATTTAATTTCTGGTCTTGCCACAGGCCTCCTTCAGCCAATGCTTCAAATTTCCTGGCTTCAGTGGGTTGTGGATTTAGGACTATTGGCCTGATGATTGTGAGTAAAGAGACTTTAATTTATCTGTAGCTGCAAGTACTACTGTGATGCAACCAAGCATAATCCTATTAATAATGTTTATGTGTAGTATGGATAGAAAGAATCTTTCTCACTCAAGCTTGTGGCATGATTTGGGCACATGTTAAAAAGATGATAAAGTGTAATAATTCCTCATTTGGCAGGCTGAGGGATGCTCACTATTTGTGCAATCTCACAGATTGTGATGAAGTGTCAAGGCAAGGAAGGGACAATGCCCTGGAGCTTGTTTCCTATGTATTTTGTTCTCTCTCCATACCCTGGCATTTTCTGTTATTTCTACCATTGCAAAAATTCTCTTAACCTTCCTGCTATTAATCAATGCCTATGCAAGTGATTGAAATAAAATAACTTCAATTATGCTGAAAATTGAAAAAAAAAAGTTAAAATTATCATTGTTCATATGAAAAAAAAAACAGTAGATGAGGTACATAAATGAGAATGACACAAGCAGCAGATCATAATATATATATGCTATCAGTTAAAAAAATATAAACTCCAAATGCCTTCAATCTCTCAATGTAATTATTCTGAACATCAGTGAAATCATTCCCTAAGCACTTTTCCTATTGAACCTGAAAAAAGAAATTCAGTAAAGATTACAAAACTCCAAACTATACAAGAAAAGTCTGGATGAGACACTTAGTGCCATGGTCTAGTTGATTGGACGGGGCTGGGTGATAGGTTGGACTGGATGATCTTGGAGTCTCTTCCAGCCTGGTTGACTCTATGATTCTAAATGATTTCTAAGTCAAATGAGAATACACTGGTCTTCTGGTGGTAGATGCTGTGGTGATGGTGACTTGTACTAGATGAGGGCTCCTCTTCTTGTTAGGTGCTGGGCAAACACTGGGTTAGATAGTGAAGAGAAATTAGGCTTTAAGATCTCCATTGTAAAACAAAAGTGAAAGAATCTACATGTAAACGTTAAAAAGCAGTGGGAATTCCTTCCTTGAGTTTGGTTGGTGAGGGAAGAAGTTGTAGCAAAGATCTTAGCAGTGCTTTAAAAAAAAATAAAATCCAGTAGTTCCTTAATACTAATCTTCCACTTTTACAGGTGGGAACATGTAGATAAACAGATAGTGAGGCCACAAAAAGCAACCAGTAAAATATATAAACTAAAGCCTGTCAAGACTAGGATTAGACTTTATATCTTCACTCTCAGTTCCTTGCAGTAGCTAGATCACACTGCATCCCTCACCACCAGTCATTGTGTGTTTTAATCACTCATTCTCTGGCTGACTGATGTTGGGGAAATGAATGGACAACGTAGATTACCTTGAGTGATAGAGACAATATACTCAATCTACAGAGTTCCTTCTGCCCTAAAAGCTGCTCTTCCTAAACCTCAGATAAACGGGAAGACTTGCTGCAGACATGATCATTGTATGCTTTTCCGTCTATAAATGGTAAAAGGGAAAGCCTTAGACTGTATGATCAATGTCTGACTTGTCTGCCCTTTGTAGAAGCCTGAGTATTCAAAGAAAAGCCAGTGGTCCTGCACAGGACAAGGAAACAGACATTGCCTGTGGGTGGCACTTACCCCCAGGTTTTTTTGTCTTTTTGGAGTGCAGTGGCCTTGTTCTTTTAGAGCAGATGGTGTCAGCTGCAGGGTTTTTCACCAACACTGTTCTCTTTTTTTTTTTGTCTCTAAACCCTATTCATTTCATCATTACTGTTTCAGCCACTTTTGCCAGGAAGGCTTTCTAGTTTTTTGTTCCCCACAATGGGACAATGAATGGTGTTGAAAGGTATTGTAGCTGGCAAAGCCTGCAGGCACTGTGAAGCTGGGTAGAATACTTCTGCTCTTTCTCACTGTTTAATCTTGGCTTGCAGTCATACTGGCTTATTAAAAACAAATCAAAATGGAAAAAACCCAACCCACCAAAATATTCCAGCTTGATTTTTATCATGAAAGGGCTTCTCTGCCAAGAAGACACCTGGTTGGTTTCGAAGCACTGTTTTCCAACATAGGCAGATTTTTAGGTTTTTTCCCTTTTCAGGAGCCATGGCAGAATTTTGGGCCCTGAACATCATGTACCTTTCAGCAAACAAAGCAAATATAGAAAGGCTTTTACTAATTGCCCCATCACAAGATTGCAAGATGCGGACAAGAGGGCACAGTTGTATTAGCCAGATGAAAATCTGGACTCTTTCTGAGCTGCTATGACATTATCTTTTCATCAACTTAATCCAGGATCTTTACTTTCTGCCTATTTCTAGTGTGTTTTCAGACTTCTAGTGCTTGTCAGATCTCTCTTAGTTTACGACCTTGAATATTTGGTGATGGATTCCTGAACTTGCCAGTTCCAAACCCTACTACTGTGGCAATGATGCAAGAAGTCAGGAGCCAGCTGCAAAAGTGAAATTCAGAACTACATGCATATTGAGAGCCCAAAGAGGCGTTTCCAGCAAAAAAAAAAGCTTGTATGGTCTTAACAGACTATCCTACTCTGTTCAGAAATGGAGCTGTGGCTTCCAGTTGCTGTTATTATTGGC
The DNA here is from genome assembly GCF_015220805.1 of Pogoniulus pusillus. Classification (NCBI taxonomy): domain Eukaryota; kingdom Metazoa; phylum Chordata; class Aves; order Piciformes; family Lybiidae; genus Pogoniulus; species Pogoniulus pusillus. Next base: position 43,996,852 of record NC_087264.1, on the reverse strand, counting down.
TAAACAGTGACAATGGGCAGAACATTAGAGAGTATGGGGCACACACGGGGTCCTTGTGTGATCTTGCAAGAACATATGTTAGCTTCCTCCAACTGGAGTAAAACGGATACTAGAGCTGTGCTGTGAGCTCTGTATGTCAGAATGAGATTGAAATAACTGCATCACAGTGTTATGTTCCTGCAAGAATTCCACTGAGTCTGGCAGTAGGCTTCTTATCTGGTATCCCCAATGAACTCTGGATATACATTGTTTTTAGAGTAGCCCAAATGGCACATTTGTTTCTCCAGGCAGTTTCCAGTTTTCCAGTCTTGCCTCTGATAGCTTTGGTCCAAAAACAAAGCCCCAGAGTTTCTCCTACCACTATGTTGTTTTCCATAGATTCATACAGAATTTGTAGTCTGGTTTCAAACAGACTGAGAGCAGGTTTTTGGATATCTGGCTGGGTTATGCTATTATTCTAGACTACTGAGGCTTCCTGAAGTGCTCTGTCACATAGTGTGGTTACAAACTCTGTAAGCAAGAAGTAGATTTGTAAAATATGCACTGTAAATAAAGACCTTGGGGTAAAAGGCTCATGGTAGCCTTTTGTTACTTGTTCTCTCTACCGACCTGGTATATCTACACCAGAAGGGCCTCCTTCATTCCAGGCTTTGAAAGGCCCAGAACAGTTGTCAAACACCTTACTGTCTTGTCTTTATGCCACTGGAGCAACACAAATTGAGCCAAGCCAAGGCTGATCGCAGATGTAATTCAACAGAATTTGGATTACAGATTTTCATGGTCTAGTGCATACTCTTTGCCCAAAGTAAGATCCAGAGAGGATAATGCACCATATGGTTGTGTTGCTGTTCAAAAGGCTGGAGAAATGGGCCTGCAGGAATCTCATGAAATTTGACAGTGGGAAGCGCCAAGTCCTGCACCTGGAGAAAAGCTTCCTGCACCAGTACATATTTTGGCAGAAATGGACTCATGAATCCTGATGGACTCCAAGCTGAACATGAGCCAATAATGTACTCTTGCAGTACAGAAGGTTAGTAGCTTCCTGCTCTTGGCAGCAGGCCAATGGGATTTTTGCCCTTCCTCAGTACTGCTAAGGCACTTTGTGTAGTGCTATGTCCAGCACTGGTCTTCACAGTATAAGAGGAGTACAAACATGCTGAAGCAAGTCCAGGAAGGACAATGAAGCTCATTAAGAGATTGAAGCATCTCTCACCTAAACACAGTCTGAAAGAGCTGGAACTGTTCAGCAAGTAGAAGAGAAGGCTTGTGAGGAGTGAGTGTAAATTTTTTGTCACCCTTATCTGTGTGTTAAATACCTGGTGCCAGGGGATTGAAGAAGATGAAGCCAGACTCTCCTAGTGTTGCCCAGTAACAAGACGTAAACTGACACACAGGAAATTTCACTTTATCAGAAGCAAAAATCTGTTTATGGAAGGTGATCAAACACTGGACCAGCTTGCCAGGAGATGTTGCCTAGTCTGTATTGTGGAGATATTAGAAAACTGACTGGATTAGGCCCTAAGCAACATGCGGTAGCTCGCGTTGCTTTGAGCAAAATGCTTGGACTACACTATTTCTGCAGGTCCGTTTGAAACTCCACTGCTCTGTGATTCTGTGTAGCTGTCTAGAGGTAACTGAGCTGCAGTGGGATAAACTAGCTGCCACATTTTGCGTTCCTCAACAAAACTAAGATCTGGGAAGTGACTTTTAAAGAAGAAAATACAGAGGTTCAAAATCTAGAAATCGTTGGTTTGTCAAATCTTCTGCCTGCGAGAAGTGGCAGAAATCACACGCCTTAAAACTTCTACCAGTTGAGACAATTGTCTCAGAATACTCATCGAGAACAAGCCTATTTTGGCACAGAGCTGAACTGCACAGGTCTGTGCCTGCACAGGCAGACTTCTGTGGTTTAGGTATTGCTACACAAAGGGGACACGCGTTACAGTATACTTGTGTTATGTGGTTGTATTTTTACATGACAGTGACAAAATGGCATTTTAAATGTAGTAAGTGGAATGAAAAAAAAAAGGAAAAGGCTGTCATCATGAAGAGGCAGTGACTTGCTTTGTATTGTTGTTACCCAGAAGAGTTTGAGTGATTCCTCTTATATTTGAGATCATTTCAGGCACTTATCTGTGTAATGCAAGTGAGCCATAGGAAAGCAAAATGTGTGAAGTCAGGCTTGCTACTCTAGTTATGCTCTTCCAGATATCTGGAATGATTATCCATTCTGTCTATCTTTTACCTATCTCCAGGGCCTGAAATTGAAGTTTTTCTCAGTTTTGGTGCTGTTCATACCTTCAAAAAACAAAACCTTTAGAAAAGTTTGACCAGTAATGCCTTCCCAGCATACTGTGCAAGCTTATTCAGCTATTGCAGGGGAAAAGGCAAAAGACATCCAATTTTAGCAACAAAGGAATATTTCTGCTTACCTGCTCACAGCATAAAGGATTACTTTTTACTTCATGGCCCTTCATTAATTTTTAATTAGTTCCTACTCGACTGCCTGACTCCATTCTAATTACTTAATGTGATAAGATACAATACCCTAATACACCTATTAATACAAATGAGGGGAATCGACTTTGTTGCACACCTGTTCTCAGTAATCTGCACAAATGCTATTGGATTATCAAAGCCTTTCAGAATAACATCCACAGTGACATCTTGTTATTCCTTTGGCTGGCTGGTAGAAGCTCATGTTACTATATTGCACAGGATGCTTTGGAAAATACAGATGCTGTGACTGTGAACTGTGGCTGAACTTCTTGCATCTTGAAGAGACTGCTCTAAGTTGCTTGTGACCTCACCAGGTCTGTCTGAATTTATACCCTGAAATAGTATAAAAGCATCTCAGAAATATCAATATATTAAGTATCACTAGGGTCCAAAGGACAAAATCACAAGAGGCAAAACAGACATGGACTTTGGTGTGATGGATGTGAGATGATCCTTTGTACAAGGAGTAATTACCCTGAAGCTCATTCAAGGTCATCTATGATAGAGGGGATCCATAGCCAGATGCCAGTTGTTTTTAGCCACAAGATGCCTACAGGGGAGGTGCTAAAGTTGCAACTTACTTGACCTTCATCAGAGTGTGTGAAAAAGAAATATGCAAATGCCATATATTTTATTTAGTGAAAAATGTTAAACGTAACTGCCTGATATATGTAATCTCTTCACAAAAGCATTATGCAGAGTGATTCTTTCTCTCCACTTCATGTCAAAACCGTAACTGCAATACTTCTATTTTCATATAGCTCTGATGTGAGCCAGTCATTGCCTAGACTGTAACATGGGAATGGTGAGGCATACAGTCTTCTTGGAAATCAGCAAGTCCACTGGCAAAAAAGGAATTCATGTTTCTCAATAGGATTGTAAAGTGGAAAATTAGCTCCCATTTTGCCCCTTTCTCTATCCTTTCTCTTGGAAAAATCTTTGCTTTTTAAACATTTATTTATTTTTTATTTATTTTATTCCAGAGCCTAAGCTTTAGCTCTTTAAAGCTACTGAGCTACTGCTCTATCCCAAAGCACTGACATTTTACATGTACTGGAGTAAGAATTGATATCCTAAGTAGTAGTTTCTTATTCAGGTTATGGTCACATGAAAGCTACCTCTAAACTTCTGTACAAACTATTCCACAAAACATTTGCACCCAGTTTTGCCCAAACAGGGCATCCAAAAGCAATGCAAAATTGCTGATTATTTCTTGTGTGCTATTTCTCTAGTTTTCTGTGACCTGCCACCTTTAATTTATACTCTATTCTCTTCTCACTTCTCCTCCAAAGGAGAAAATAACATGTCTAAGTGGTACACATACCTACCTTTCCATAGACAACCTTAGAAGGTCTTAAATGCCAGCAGCATTCCTTGTTCATTCTCATAAAATCTGCTCATCAGAAATGAGAGCTTCACTGCTCCTGCACACTGTGTGTAGGGCACAGTACTGGGGCCAGTCCTTTTTAACATCTTAATGATCTGGATGTGTCAGGGTCAAGTGTACCTTTAGTAAGCTTGCAAATGACACTAAGCTGGGTGGAAGTGTCGATCAGCTTGAAGGTAGGGAGGCTCTGCAGTGGGATCTAGACAGATGAGGTCAATGGGCCAGGACTGGTTGTGTGAGTTTCAGTAAGGTCAAATGCCGGGTTCTGCACTTTGGCCATGACAGTCTCTGGCAGAGCTGCAGGCCTGGGGAGGATTGGATGAAAAGCTGCTCACCAGAGATGGACCTGGGGTGTTGATAGATAACCTTCTGAACATGAGTCAGCAGTCTGCCCAGTCTGCCCAGATAGCCAATGTCATCCTAATCTGTAACAGGAATAGTGTGGCTTGGAAGACTAGGAAAGAGATTTTACCCCTCTACTGGTGAGGCTTGAATACTATGTTCAGTTTTGGGCCCCTCTCTGGAAAGAAGGATGCTGACTTGATGGAGCATGTCCAAAGAAGGACAACAAAGCTTGTGAAGGGTCTGGAGAGCAAATCCTATGAAGAGCACTTGAAGGAAATGGAGTTGTTTAGTCTGGAGACAAGGATACTTGAGGAAGACCTTATTGCTGTCTACAACCACCTGAAAGGAGGTTGTAAAGAGGTAGGGATTGGTCTGTTCAATCAAGTAACAAGTGACAGAACAAGAGGAAATGGATTCAAGTTGCACCACGGGAAGTTTAGATTGGATATTAGGAAGAATTTCTTTACTGAAAGGGTTGTCAGGCATTGGAATAGGCTGCTCTGGGAAGTGGTGGAGTCACCATCCCAGAATATGTAATGTTTTGGGATATGGTTTAGTCAAGGACTTGTCAGTGTAAGGCTAGATTTGACTTGATGACCTTAAAGGCCTTTTCCAATGTAGGCAATTCTGTGATACAAAATGCACAGATCTCTCTATCACCAGTGACCTCTGAAAGCACAATATGAGAAAACTAATACACCTCTAAATCCCAAAAAGGATGCTTTATATAAATGTACTTAAAATATCTTTGGAACAGATTGCTTGAAATGGTTAGGAAGACTGATTGAGTTCAATATCCAGAGGGATATTTTTAGGTAGAAATAGCAATGGTTGGCTGGGCTATTTGTAGCACTGCATGGATCAATTAGGTACAAAGTTGTTTGTGCGCTAGAGAACTTGCCTTTGAGAGTTTAATGCTGTATAGTTTAAAATTTAGTATGCCTGAAAAATAAAAGCAAACCTGAGATGTATCCCAAATCCACACAGATCTGTTATGAAAAGTGAAATTGAGACAGAAGGATGGAAAGGTGTAGGGGAAAGAGACTGAAAATTTGGACATCAGGCAGTATGGCATGATGATGTGAGAAGATGCTTGCTTACTTAGCCTGACATTTTGGCTAGCACGATGGGGAGAATGGCAGCTAGTATACAACAATTGCCCTGCAGGAGTGGCTCCTAGCAGAGTTAAATAAGTCTGTGGTAGTCAGTTGCTGCATTACTGGCAATCTCCTTACACGAAACAAAAGGGAGGTCTCTGACAGGAAGTGTGGCATTTCTCTTGAAGACAGGTGGTAGTAGTGCTGAGAATAAAACTATTCTTAGAAATGTATTGTTTCATACACACATAAACAAGGCCCTTCTTAGTTCTACAGCTGCAAGTACCACAGATGATGTGAAACAGAACAATTCAGGAAAGACAAACACTTTCTGAGAAAGCACATTAAAATTGCTAAGGAACAGCTCCTGGTGAAGTCAGTAGGACTCTTTGCTTGGTAATGTCAAAGGGTTGAAACCTGTGGAAAGTAATAAAAAGGGGGAAATGCTGTGACGTAGAATCTGGGGGCTGATATTACACCTTTTACTTCTGCAAGTAGCTTCACTGCTTTTGGCTGAGCATTGTTTTGCCCTAAGCTTACCTTCTTAATTTTCAAAAACAAAGGTATTTAGGGCTAGATCTTTCTCTTGTTGAGGTAATGACCAACACTTCACACTTATTGGAAGGTCCATTAATCTTTTCAAGACCTTTTTAATTAAAATGAATTATTTAGTATTGGTACAGCACTTTGAAAGCACACAGAGCTGCGTAAGTGCTAAGTGTTATTATTATACAACTCATTGTTATCTTTCATGTTTCCCATAAAACTAGCTATGACTTAGCTGCTGTTAAGCTCCTTAGTTTTCAAGGAAATTAACATTAGGAAATGCTTTGACTTTCTAACAGTCAAGTTACTACTGCTGCCAGCAGTGATGATATTGCACAAGCACTAAGTGAACCAATACAGAGACCAATTGCACCTACACTTCTTTAAGAAGCTGTATACTTATGAGCTGCCATGCATCTTGAAGGAGGACCCAGAGAACTTCAGACCTTGATAGTCTTGAGTCTCATTATGCAGCATTTGCAGGGCAACCAGATGATTTGGCCTCATCAGCATGGGTTCATGAAGGGCACGTTCTGCTTGACAAACCTGATCTTCTACAACAAGGTGACCCACTTAGTGGATGAGGGAAAGGATGTGGGTGTTTCTTATCTGGACTTTAGTAAAGCTTTTGACACTGCGTCCCACACATCATGCTGGAGAAACTCACTGCTCGTGGCTTGGGTGGGTGAATGCTCTGCTGGGTTAAAAACTGGCTGGATGGCTGAGCCAAAAGAGTGGCAGTGAATGGAGTTAAATCCAGTTGTGGCCAGTCACCAGTGGTGTTCACCAGGGCTACTTATCTTTAGTATCTTTATCAATGATCTGAATGAGAGAGTTGATTGCACCCTCAGTATATTTGCAGATGATGCTAAATTGTGTGGGAGTGCTGATCTGCTTGAGGGTATGAAGGCTCATCAGAGGGACCTGGACAGGCTAGATTGATGGGCTGAGGCCAATTGTATGAGATTCCACAAACCAACTGATCTGAATGAGAGAGTTGATTGCACCCTCAGTATATTTGCAGATGATGCTAAATTGTGTGGGAGTGCTGATCTGCTTGAGGGTATGAAGGCTCATCAGAGGGACCTGGACAGGCTAGATTGATGGGCTGAGGCCAATTGTATGAGATTCCACAAACCAACTGCTGAGTCCTGCACTTTCATCACAACAACCCCATGCAACGGTACGGGATCGAGGAAAAGTGGATGGAAAGTTGCCTAGCAGAAAAGGATCTGCTGGTGCAGGTTGACAGGTGTCTGAATGTGAACCAGTAGTGTGCTAGGTGCCCACAAAGGCCAACAGCATCCCGGCCTGCATGAGAAATAGTGCGCCTGGCAGGAGTAAGGTAGTGATCCCCTGAAGTTGGCACAGGTCAGGCTGCACCTCAGATACTGTGTTCAGGTTTGGACCCCTCATTACAAGAAAGGCATTGAGTTGCTGTAGCATGTCCAAAGAAGAACAAAAAAGCTGGTGAAGGGTCTAGAGAATGTGTCTTATGAGGAGCACCTGAGGGAACTGGGTTTGTTTAATCTGGAGAAGAGAAGGCTGAGGGGAGATCTCATTGATTGTAAAGAGATGAGGATCAGTATCTTCTCCCTGGTATGAGGTGATAGAAAGAGAGGAAAAAGCTTGAAATTGCACCAGGAGAGGTTTAGATTGGATGTTAAGAAAAAAAATATTTACTGAAGGGTGGTTAGGCTTTGGAATAGGCTGCTCATGGAAGTGGTTCAGTCACTATCCCTGGAGAGGTTTGAAAAATGTGTAGGCATGGCACTTTGTGACATAGTTTAATGGCCATGGTGGTGTTAGGCCAATGGTTGGACTTGATCTTTGATGTCTTTTCCAGACAAAACATGTTCACGATTCTATGATGTTCCTGTTTGCACACATGGACATAAAAATATTTTTCCATTGCTCTGCTCTTGTTTGCAGTCACTGATATTGATATACACCATGTACACGAGCCAGGATACCCTTGGAAAATTATAATGTCACACCTAACTTGTACTGGTGTCAGTGATCACGAGAGATACAGGGCCATGGGAAGTCAAAAGTGGAAGTTATTTCCTACAAGGCACTTACATTATGTCTCTGCATATGCTTTGTCTAATACTGTCTTACTAAAATTAGATTCTATACAAGGGCAAAATGCCAGCTGCAATTGAAAATCCAAGCTTTGGAAGTTTCTGTGCTGGACTAATTCTCACTTCAAGCTAGGTGTGCACATGGTAGGTTTTAGGAAACTTATGTGATTTTGTTGGGAAGAGGTAACTTCAACTTCTTTCTTCCTGTTGGTTCAGCTGAGATGAACCTAATTTTCACAATGAGTTTGGTGAGGGTACAGCCAGGACAGCCTAACTGAGCCAGCCAAGGGAATACTGGATATTATACAGTATCACAGTATCATCAGGGTTGGAAGAGACCTCACAGACCATCAAGTCCAACCCTTTACCACAGAGCTCAAGGCTAGACCATGGCACCAAGTGCCACGTCCAACCTTGCCTTGAACTGCCCCAGGGACGGTGACTCCACCACCTCCCCGGGCAGCCCATTCCAGTGTCCAAAACATGCTCAGCATAGAACTGAGGAAGCTGGCTGGGGAAGAGGAGGGATCTCTATCTGGCAATGGGCTGGGTTACCTGCCTGGATAATTTTCAGAAAAGAGCTCAAGATAGAATTAAGTCTTGCAGGAGAACAGCATTCATTTCTGTCTCTGATGTGCTATTCTTATTACCGCTGTTAGTAATCTCTGACATGCAACACCTTTCCTCTGAAAATATAGAAAAGAAAATGTAAAAGCTCACTTAAGACTCATAAAAACATGTGTGTGATATAACAGATATATAATGAAATCACAGAAGATGTTTTCAGTTGCTTATTTAAACGCACACAGGTGAGGTGCTTGCTGACCAGGGATGGGACGAGGTTTTTGAATCTTAAGCTACTGTTCTGTCTAAAACACACCAACACCAGAATTCTTCTAATATAAAGGGCATTATATTTATCTTTCTCAATCACTATGTTTGCTTTCAAATTCCCACTCAAATATTATTAGGAGAAAATGAAGGCAAATGTTCTTGGGTATATGCTTGCTTCAGTTACTGAAACGGCCTGTCGTGCTGAACCTCACAGCAAGCAGCTTTCAGTATCTGTAATGACGTTATCTTTCTCAAGAGGAGGTTACCTGCTTGGAAAGTTTTCTTCTCTAGGTTAGGAAAGTGGTAAAACAGACTCCACAGCAGATATTTAGGCAGCTATAAACAGCAAAATATACTCAGAGCAAAGGACATGATGAGGGGATAAAAAACAAAAGCCTTTATCTTGTGCTTATTTTCTCTTTAAGATGAAGTTTTCTGTTTCTTGAAGTTTCCCACTTTATATCTTGCTTTTCTGGGCTACTCTGACATTAAATTGTCAAGTCTACTATCTACTGCTCACATTATTGAGCTAATATATTATCTAATAACCCTATTATATGGAAGTATATCTCACAACCTTGAGAAGTGCTATTTTCCATGTAAAATAGTAGGGTAGTTTTTTGAGAGATTATTAACTTCAAAGTGTTTTGCTCCACTTTTGTGTGTCAGCAGAGGTCTGGAAAATATCTGCATGGGGAGAAAAAAACCCATAAATTTATTCATATTTAACTTCTCACTACAGGAAGCACAGTGAACACTTCTTCTGTTACTATTTAGATTGTTTTAGGATGATAGAATTAACTTTTTCTAATGAAGCAATGAAAATGTTCTGTATGGACTGAAGGAAACAGGGAAGAAAAAAAGAAAAGACCATAAGCAGATGTTCTGAGCAGTTTAGGAAAAAGGTTGAACCCTGGGTTAAGGCAGACTTTAAGCAATATTGTGCACATTTCCTATATGCATTTAACAGTTTCTTGTAAAGAATCTGGGAATCTGAATTAGTTTATTAAAGAAATTACAGTCTTTAGGTGTCCTGAAAGCATATGTGTAACAAGCTGTTTACAAAGAGCTTTGGACCATAACAATCGTAGAATCAACCAGGTTGGAAGAGACCTCCAAGATCATCCAGTCCAACCTAGCACCCAACCCTATCCAGTCAACTAGACCATGGCACTAAATGCCTCATCCAGTCTTTTCTTGACACCTCCAGGGATGGCAACTCCAATGTCTCCTTGGGCAGCCCATTCCAATGGGAAATCACTCTCTCTGTGAAGAACTTCCTCCTAATGTACAGTCTAGAGCTGCCCTGGTTTTCTTAAGTGAAACTGCTTTATCTTTTTGGGTGGGTAAGGTGTTGTTTTGTTCCAAAATTAAATCTGACTCAGACAGGTGTGTTTTACAATCAGGTTTGTCCACTGTAGTTTATTGAAACAGGGATATTATTTTTGTTTTGCATAGAAATTTGAGAATCATTAACCAAGGGATGTGGGGAATTTTTCTACCCTCAAATTTATCACTAGTACATACCCACACCCAGGTGTCAATTATTTCACTTTGCTGTCATACAATGAATTCAGGCTCTTAGAAGGTGCCAGACTTGACAGCTTTGAAATCTACAGAACAGGTTTGGCAGACGTCAGGAGTCCCAGTTCTCCTCTTGCACTTCAATCTTTCTGAACCACTGCAGCTTGCCTATAAGACAGCCTCAGTTATACCCAGATTCTAGTATAACTTGCCATCTCTTAGGACATTTTATTCTTTCTCTGTCCACAAGTGTTCTAATTGTATGGTCTATTCCTTCCCTAGTTCATTTGAATACTGTATCATTTGACATCCATTGGATGAAGAAGTGACTTCTAATTTGTAGTGCTACCTTGTGGACTGAGTGTGACACCAGCTTCCTTTTCCTGCTCCCGGGATTCCCCTCCAGATTGCCATGGAGAGCTGCTCCTGTAGGCAGTTTGCATCCTTTCTACCTGTACTTAACCCACTGCAGACAAACTTGAGGAATCAGGTCTTCTGAGCTATTGAATCAGCACCTCTCACAGCTGCCACTTCCACAGAATAATCAACTCTCAATTATGCAGCATAATGGCAGTGGTAGAGTAACCCAAATAAAACAAAACGAAGGCTGATACAAAAGGTAAATAAATTAGGTGGTAAGGATATATTTAAAATGCTCATCTTTGAAAAGCTGCTAAGCAGATTCCTTTAGAGAACAGAGGCAGCTTTAAGAAGGCAGGATGGGGCTGGATGCCAGCGGGATGTACGTTGCCCCATTCAGACACAGTGCTGTGGCCAGGGGTGTTGGAGGAAGGCAGGGCATGGTGAATCCACATCATGCATAATCCATCCAGGTATCACTGAGACTTGCCTGAAATTTTTGTTTTTCATTTAAGATATTATTTTTAAAGAAAATAGTTTGCTGTTCCTAATCAAGTGGAAATTACTGTCAATACTCCATGACGTTTGAGTGAGGGAATTGTTACTGAGAGAAGAGGGAGACTTTTCTCTTCTGGCAAAGAAAAAGTGCAGTTTTATGAGAGGTATAATTCTTGTTTGGCTGTAATAAACAAATTTTGCCCTGGGCCAGGGAGGCAAAGCTAAGCTAAACTTTCTTCTTTCCATCTCTAGCCATATCGCTCTGCAGCTGCGCAATTCTCCAGGGATAAGCTCATGGACACGCTAACTAGCTCTCAAACAAAAAGCTTCATTCTTTGTTTTTGGCAGTGAAAGCAATGAGAAGCAGCAAGGCAGGCACATAGGTTGTGCTGAATCCTTTGGGATGATCTCTCCCATGAACCTCGTGGGGTTAGGACCAAAGCAGCAACCTTGCCTTGCTTGTCACTGTGGGGTGCCCTTTCCCAGCTGTGTTACATAAAGTAACTGCATTCAAAATCACTCAAAATGTCTGAGTAACCAAAATATCATTCAGCCTGCTTGTTTCAGGCTTGCTTAATCTTACATTTGGTACCTAGATACAGCGTGACTGAGTGCCACAGCAGGTTTCATGGGTAGTTCAGCCACAAGCAAGTAAAGACCTATGCAAGCAAGTGAAGGCCATTAAATACACTGATGTGCAGAAAGCTACTATGAATCCACTATAAAATAAGATCAGAGAAAGTGGCCTGAGCAGTGGTAACCATCTCAAATTTCCCATCTAGGCACAGTTATCAAGAGAGTTACAGTAAACAAACATACCAGCAATCCGTGTCCTAATCTCCATGCTACTGTGGTTGAAACTGGGATGAAAGATGAAGCTGTACATTGATATGGGTTTGATGCCACTGGTTTCTGTAAATGTTACAGAATATGAACATCTGTACTGATACTGTTGACTTTAGCCACATACAAGGTCTAGTTAGAGCTAATGCTTTAATGTTGTTGGCTTTGCTCATTCCACCTTGGCAAATTATGGATGATATATTTAATTTCCTATTACTGAACCTGACTGCTCTTTAGATTACAGCAGAACTCTATTTTCATTTGTCGATGGAGAACTGAGGAACATTGTAGGGCTGTGCCTGAATTATATAGGAAGGTATGGGAGAGTAGGTAACGGATCTGGACATTAGCTGAACGCTATCTTAGTTCTTTCATGTGTATCTTCAATCCTGCCTAATTCTTAAATATAAAATTCATTCAGTTTTCCTTCAAGAGAGCAAATGTTACCAATGCTTTGAGATCTGAATGATCTAGACATTCTTGCTTCATGAAGCAAGATGGGCAGAGTCCAACAGGATGGCGTTCAGTAAGTCCAAGTGCCAGGTGCTGCACTTTGGCCACAACAACCCCATGCAGAGATACAGGCTGGGGTCGGAATGGCTGGAGAGCAGCCAAACAGAGAGGGATCTGGGAGTGCTGATTGATACCTGCCTGAACATGAGCCAGCAGTGTGCCCAGGTGGCCAAGAGAGCCAGTGGCATCCTGGTCTGCATTGAGAATGATGTGGCCAGAAGGAGCAGGGAGGTCATTCTGCCCCTGTACTCTGCACTGGTTAGACCTCACCTTGAGTACTGTGTCCAGTTCTGGGCCCCTCAATTTTAGAAGGGACATTGAGATGCTTGAACGTGTCCAAAGAAGGGCAAAAAGGGCCTCAAGCACAAGTCCTACGAGGAGAGGCTGAGGGAACTGGGATTGTTAAACCTGGAGAAGAGGAGGCTCTGGGGAGACCTTATTGCTGTCTACAACTACCTGAGGGGTGGTTGTGGCCAGGAGGAGGTTGCTCTCTTCTCTCAGGTGGCCAGCACCAGAACGAGAGGACACAGCCTCAGGCTGCACCAGGGGAAATTTAGGCTGGAGGTGAGGAGAAAGTTCTTCACTGAGAGAGTCATTGGGCACTGGAATGGGCTGCCCGGGGAGGTGGTGGAGTCGCCGTCCCTGGAGCTGTTCAAGGCAGGATTGGACGTGGCACTTAGTGCCATGGTCTAGCCTTGAGCTCTGTGGTAAAGGGTTGGACTTGATGATCTATGAGATCTCTTCCAACCTTGGTGATACTGTGCTGAAGGTCTGCAGGGAAATAACAGGAGATTATTTGCTTCAAAACTGAGATCGTGCAGTCTTTCACAAGAGATGTGAATAGTGGTTTCCTGTCTACTTTGGATATCTGAGGGAAATACAGGGATGAGTTGTTTCAGTCAAGAAGGGTAGGAGTGGTATCACTAAGAAGCAGCAAGTTAGTCTTTCCATCTTGGCTGAGGGCTGCAGTACTCTGTCAAGGTGAGAAGCAGTGCTTGTGCCCTGTAGGGACAGATTGCTTCTGAAGACAACAACAATTGCAAAACCTGCTCTTTTACATTTTTATTTAGTCAAAAGATCTTGTCTTTATGATTGGATTAGGTAGTTATCAGCATCTTTTGGATGAAACTGTCAAATACAGTCTGAGGTAGCCATGTTTAATTCAATACACAGTCTGTCTGCCTCACAGGCAAATAAGGTGATGCAGTAAATATGAAATACCATCTCACACCAGTGATTTGTGGACTTCCTGCTTAGCTTCCAATGCACTCCAAAGCTCCATTGCTGTCTGGTCTCCAGCTGACTTCACACAGGAAGCACTCTGTGGGTAAGGGGCAGTTATTTCACAGGAACTCGGAACAGGCTGTGTTCCTAGCATAGGTTCTTGCCTGACTTTACCTCAAGAGAACAGGAAGAGCCAGAGCTGGACTATCCTTGGAGCTGTTTGCAAACTCTTCTGCGAAACAATGGCTGATGATTCATCTGGCATCCTTTTAACAAACCTTCCCTAAATAAAGGGGACCTTTCAGACAGAATCACGTACATTTTAGTGGTGGATCTGCAGAAGAGTAATCTAGTTTTAAGAGTGCTTGTAATCAAGTGATTACATATGCTTGCCTGAGGTCAGATAGTAAGCTAGTTTAGCAGGTCTGAAGACCCTTGTTCCTGTGTTGCACTCACATGACATGAGTGAGCATGCTGACTCATCCATGTGTGGGGATATATAAATGCCTGCTTATGACATGTTTTTGCAAGTTTTAGTAATAAAGTCAGATCTGTGAGGCTGGAATCCTTTCTATGGCAACAGAACACTGTTGTCACTAACATTTTGACTTAAAACCTGTTATGGTTTGAAAGAGAAAATCAGTTCCTTTTTTTTTTTTTTTTTGTTTAGGCTAGCAACGCAGAGGGTCACTGGTTAAATGTGTGTAACCTTCTAAAATTATTTCTCTGAGTAAGCATTTGCTGGAAGATATCCTGTCTGGATGGTATCTTTTACAAATGCCTGATACTATACTACCTAAACAATCTTCTTTGGTGAGCCCAAGACAAGGCACTATGCATCGCATTACAATGACAGCCCAAGTGATATTACAATATCTAAAATGGAAAGACCCCAGAGCAGGGAAGATTGATATGTTTACCTTCTGCAGTTTCTAGCAGTGATAGAATAGTGATGACTGATGAAGACTAAGATATATTAATGAAAGGAGCCTGCACTGCGCATTCAAGGATGAGAGTTGACAGAGGTTAGATATCACGCTGGCATTTCTGGGAATAAAGTGTACCCGGTGATGAGAGCATACATAAGCATGCAGGGAAGACATCCACTTGAAACCAAAGTTATGGATATCTGCCACTTGAAATACATCAAATATATACCTAAGGAAGTTAGAACTATGCTAAAAATATCCTACAGTATGTCTAATGTATCCCACATCCCCGCAAAGAAAACAAGACAAAGTGGAAGAGAACTAAATATCAGACTGAAAATATGAAACAAAAAGTGCAGATGAACAAAGCGAACTGTCAGTGTGTGGATGCAAGAGATGCTTGTGGTTGTTAAACCATGCATGGCCCTGCCAGAGGAAATATCTTTCTTCTTTTATTATTAGTTTGTTTGGTTTTGTTTTGTTTTAACAACAACAAAAAAGTATAAGCATTTAACCAGAAGTTAGTTATCCTTATTAGACTAGTGGATGCAAATAGTTATCATAAGGGAATATTAAACTCCTCAAAGCTCAGTTGATGAATATGGCATTTAAGGCTGCAGAATATTGTTTTCAAGCAAAATTTTTACCTTAGAATACTCAAATCCTTCAAAATATTTTTTCTCTTTTTTTTTCTTCTACTCTAACACCTCAGCATATGAAGTCAGTGCTGGATATTCACTTGTGTTTTCTTAAATAAAAAGAAGCCACAACAGATCTTTAAATGCTATTATGCATGTTGTACTTCATGGAGGTGAGAGGATAATGTACACAAATGTGCCTTTTCTTGGGATGCATCAACTCATGCCTTCCTGGAAAAGACAAAAGGGCAAAGGAAAAACCCCAGCCATGAGGAAAAAAATCTCAACCATTTAGACCAGAAGCCTGCACTGCTGTGTCACCTTCCGTGTCATATGAAAATACTTTTCCAAAATTTGAATGCATTTCATAAGAGCAGTCAGAAGCACATTGGCTTATTTTTTTTTCTTTTCCCTTTTCAAAGCAAAGCACAGCAAAGTTCCGCCCCTGCTGTCTGTTTTTTTTTTTCCCCTCCTCTCTCTTAAGGAAAAAAAAAAAAAAAAAGAAAGAAAGAAAAAAAAAAAGTTTCGAGAATTTCATTTTTCTATTCACTGCAGCCCTGGCCAAAGTAAAGCCCTCTTTTACATTGACGTCAAGATCTTTACTAAGATTATGGTTTCATTTCTCTATTGCAGCAATTAGCCAGGGAATGTATAAAAGGCTTCAGGGAAGCAAGCTAGGACTCTCAGAGGGGAAAGCACTTTGCACCATAGACAGATAGCAAGAGAGAAGGCGAGAGGAGGAAGGCAGGAATACAGAGAGGCGGGGGGTGGGGGGTGGGGAGGAAGAGAGAGAAAGAGGGAGGGAGAAGAGGGAGGAACAGAAAGTTTATGTACATAAACCTTTTTTGAACAAAGTATTGTTGCACCTGGTAGTTAGCTTCACTGACACAGAAGTGAGAGGTCCGTTCAGTGCTTATATAGCTGAGAAACAATGGGATAGTGCAGGAAAGTTAACAATTAACAGTCTCAGCTTAAATTTTGTAACTGCAGGGAGCTGGAAACACAGCTGACTCTCTCTTCAACAAAATCAGGTCTCCTGGTTGAGGAAAGAATTTTTGTTAACATCTTAGTTTCTGAAAAATAAGCAGCTCGGTATTTGATGAGTATTGTAGAGTTATGGTTTTAAGCAGCCTGCTCATATTTAACTATCTCTGCTCATTTTGAAGAGGCTGGCTGAAAGAAGGGTAAAGAGGCTTTTGAAATACTTTTTACTTTACTTTTTTTAAATGAGGGTGCAGAGCAGAAAAGGGAGCTGAAGGCATCTCGCTGGAGAGAAGCAGCAAGGAAGATGGGTCTGCTAAGTGTGGATTTGCTGATCACGCTTCAGATCTTGCCGGTCTTTTTCTCCAATTGCCTCTTCCTTGCACTGTATGACTCTGTGATCCTCCTGAAGCACATGGTGCTATTTCTGAGCCGGTCTAAGTCTGGGCGCGGTGAGTGGCGGAGGATGCTGACCTCGGAGGGGCTGCGCTGTGTCTGGAAGAGCTTCCTCCTGGATGCCTACAAGCAGGTGGGTAAGCGGGGATGGGGACTGACCGGTTGAGGTGGGTAAACTGATGGTTGTCAGAGGAGAGGGGAAGAGAACGACTGCGGTGCGGGCTGTGTCCTGTTTGATGTTAAGTTTTATGGGGTTTAAGAGGTGTACGCTGAAAGAAGAAATACTTTTAAGTCGGAGACAAGCATTGACGAGACTGAGGAGCTGCTGCCTCTGTGCTCTAACTCTCCTTGTAGCCAAAGCCATGTTAGTTTAGCCGTGCCTCAGTTTCCCCAGCAGTAAAAATAATACTTCTCATGTTTATCAAGTATTTCAAGATCTGATCTTTGTATAAGAATAATTATATAACACTCTAGACATTTTCATAGCTGTTATTTGTCTGCCACGTGAGATCCTCAGAGATTATACAAAGACTGAATCTTCAGATAGAGCTATGCATAGAATTGTTGTAATTAGAGTAAAAGATAGAAATGAGCCTTTGTCATTTCACTGGCATTTTTTATTACTCATGTTAGATTTTATATTGGAGAAAGCATCCAGGTAGTAGTAAAACTGGACATGGAGGGAAATAGTGAGCCTTTTTTTGATCTATGAAAGCAGTGACAGAGGGACATGTCAGAGTTTTAAAATGAGCTTGACTAGATGGAGGACAGCTGCCTGCTGATTTAAATTAATAAAGCCAATATCAGTTATGCAACATGTACTTCCTTCCCCCCACAGATTTGTACAAACATTACCTAGTGATACTGTCCAGGTTTCATGAGGTAGCTATAGCTCCTTTTTATGGAATGAAAACTAGACCCAAAAAAATGGAATTTCTTGCACAGGCCACCCAGTTAGTAAGCAGAAGAACTGGATTCAGAGGTCTGTGGCTTCCAAAACAGTACTTAGTCTGTTAAGGTGTTGTCTTAGTTAGACTGTCTAATTTAACATACCCTATGTGATGCCATGAGGCCACAGATGGCTTATCCAAATGACTAGTCTGTATCTTCTGAAATATTTCTTTTTGCATCACCTTCCCCCTCCCCTCCCATTTCCCTTTCACTCCCCAAAAATGTCTCCTGTATTTGCTTTTTACTTAATGATATGAAGAACTGGCTTTGTGATATTAAACACAAGCTGCTTAGCCTGAAACCTAAGCCACAGGGACATAAATTTTCAGCGTAAGACAAATATAAATAACATTAGCTTTGCCAAATGGGTCAACCTCTTACTGCCACTCTAGGAATTGGCCAGCTGGCTACTCAAGGTAATGCTGAATGAAGCTCACTACTCTTGTAGCCCTTCTAGTTTCTGATTTTACTCTCTTTGCAGAAACTGAGGAAAGTTTACAGTGGACTTGTTAAAATGGTCTGGTCAACACAATTATTCCTATTGTACACAAGGCAAGGCAGTTAACACACAACTTGGTTAAGGCTCTAGTGGAACTGGTAGCATGGCTCCAAACAATTTCCCAGTTCCTGTACTTGCAAACTGTATGTGGCCCAGAGTCTAAGGAAAGTGTGAAGCTGTAAGGAAACTTATATCCATGGGATAGTTTCAATCTTATTTTGCTTAAACATGACAAAATTATTTAAAATGAAGATGTTGCATGCCTTTCTGTACTTTTCAACGTAATTCTTTGCCTTTTCCTCAGTACTGTTGAAGCCAGCCATGGATGCTAAAGGGACAATGACTCTGTGCTATTTTTGGTGTTGGTCATAAAACACTTACCTTGAACTTCGGTAATTAAAAGCTCTCTCTTATCAACATTAAATGGTTGTTCAAGCCAAAAAGACTTTAAGGTTCCTAGAATAAAATTTTACTTCAGTGGCCTCAGCATTAAGGAAAAAATATCACATAAATATAACAACATTTTATCACTTTGTTCCAAAAATGGAAAACCATTCATGCCAGCTGTCCTTAAGTCTAAATCAATTGGCTTAATAATTTATGGACAGACTCTGTTTTCCTTAGTAGAATGATGGGCCACAAAGACAAGAAGATCATTAGAAACCCTTGATTGTTACAGAAAGAAAGATGTGTAGAAATCAAATTATAGAGGGTACACAATAAAGTGATGAGCAATGACAGCAAAAAAGTCATCACTCCATAACAGAAGAGAATCTTCTGCTGCTTCTCTAAGAAAGAGAAAGAAAAAAAATAAAATCAACTAGAAACATGTATTGGTAGAGTTGAAAAAAAAAATGGAATATAATCTACTTTCTAGCATTGTTTAAAAAGCATGACAAATAGTGAAATGTAATAAATACTGTCTCACAAAGCATCTTTTCCCTTAAATGATCTTTTTCTAAGTCCTGAATAGGAATTCCCAGTGATATCTTAATCTTAGACAATTAGTGAGGGTAGGAAATGAAAATGTTACGGGACTGGGGTACTAAAGAACATGGTAAAATGTAATCAGTATAATAACCATGACAGCTTATTGCTCGAACTTGCTAACTGAAGCCAGGTATTAGCAAAGTACTTAAGCAGATGCTTAAACTCATTCCGTTGAGGAGTGTTTATGAGAGAATCACCATTTTTCTGTTGGAGTAGCAGAGTTGCAGATGCTCAAGATAAACCAAAGCTCTACTGCCAGTTACCAGAAGACTGGATTAAAGCAGTAACTAATTGATCTTGTACCTTTTGTGTCACTTGCACAGAACTTTTTCTGTGTATATTTCATAGCATTTTTCACAAAAGCACTGGACGAAAAAAATTTTGTTCACAGACAAAATTACTGGAAGCCAGTCCAGAAAAAACTCTATCCCAGAATCTACACAGTACTAGATTCTGGGTTAAAGTAAATTTTTTACTAGAAAGGAGCTCTGCCTTGCAAACACACAAACTATCCCAGAAATAAGTGATTTTGTTCCAAGACTAGTACAAGAGGTGATCCTGGAGTGGTTACAAGTAGAATATATTTTTAAATAGCTGTGCTGATGCATTTTCTCATCCAGAAAGCTTTTGAATATCTTGCTCAAATCTTACTTCGCTTTAGTTGTTATTAAGTACTATTGCACATGACTTCTTGGTTAGGGCAGTTATTTCCTGGGCAATATTATCTAGCAGCAGTTGAAGATTTTTAACATCATCAGTGGGGATGCAATATAGTATTTGTTGTTATATTGAGTGTATTCAGTATTATTTTCCTGATGAAATATGCTATAGGAGTCATTTTATCCACAATTTACAGTCCAACTGGAATAATAATGGTTGATCACTTGTTTATTTTATTTTATTTTTGTTATATAAATTTTATCAGGGCTAAATACATTTATTTTTACTTCCTTGTCTCACAGTCCAGTATCTGTCACACTCATGGTTCATCACTGGCTTTGTAATTTATAGAACATCCTCCACATATTCTTTAGAGATCAACTGTCATGGTGAGAATAAATAGAGCTGGTAGTCAAGTCACATTGACTTTATATAAACTGAAAGAGTGTAATCATTTTATTTAAATGCTATCTTCCTAATTTATTGTTGTGCTCTTTTTATCTGCAGAAATGAGCGGATAGACTCGTGAAGAGCAAATCATGTATGTATGTGTGTATAGGTATTTACACCTTCCTCTGTGTTTGCATGTATACATATGTATGTGTATCTGCCTATATATAGATACAGCCATATACTTACATGTGTATAAGTGCAAAAATACACATAAGGATACATAATCTGCTCTTTCAAGAGTCAGTCCTCTCATTTATTTTGTGTGTATATATGTACACACACACACATATATATATTGATATGAATCAAACCACACCTACTTATAAGAAAGAAAGGCAAAAAGGAGAAGCTTTTTGGGAGGGTGTTAGTGTGCCTTCTGTATGATTTGTATAGGCCACCTGTACAAATGCCAGAGAGACATTTGGTTTAGCCCACAGCATTTACATAGGTTGTGTCACATATCTTAAGAAATCCAGAGAAAAGGTTAGAAAAGTTTTGGAAAAAAAACTTTTTTAACCTGCTGAATTCCATGCTTTCTTTAGTACTGGGATGAATCTGCTTTCTAAGAGTCCAAAGATGAGACATTGTTAACTTAAAACGCTTTTAACATAGGTACAGACAAGATTGCACCCATTAGCAGTGGGTGTTGAGATCTCATGCTGAGAGCTTTCTAGTGACTGATAGCAGCTTTCTGTTTCATCAAAGCAGAGCTGCCATTCCTGGTCTCCACTAGAGAGCTGTTAAGTTGTCCTAGAGGAAATGCTCCCTCTTTTCCACCTCAGTACAGGGTTTTTAAGGGGAAAATCTTAATAGCATCTTTCTGGAGCAGCAAAATGCTCAAGAATACCGTGGTGCAGCTATGAGGGTAATATGCACATGTGCATATACGTGTGTGTGTGTGAGTATACATGACAGCCCTCAGAAGGATGCTGGTATTTAAAGCGATAGATAGTGATGGATGTGTGTATCCTTTTGTACATCTTTTGACTCTTTTTAGAATGGGACAGAGAAAGCTCTGGCATGACAAACTCAGCACAGAGAGAATGGTTGGCACAGGATCCCAGCTTCACAGCATCGGCCCAGCTCTAGATGCAACAGCAAGTAGATTGGTTCAGTAAATCCCCAGTTGGATCTTCCTGAGATTTCAGGGAGGCATGATTAAATTACCTTTTGCTACTTCTGCATACCTGATACATACATAATTTATTCATAAAATAAATCATTATACAAAGCATGACAGCCTGAAACTTGTCATATTAAGTGCAAGCTGCACAGCATTATCACAAAGATATATGTGAAAGTAATACAATGGCATGATCCTTCACCTGCTGTTTGATCATCTGGTAAGTCTTTGCTTCTGGGGGAAATCTTTTAAAGGTTGGAACAAAGGCATAACCTTTGTACATATTTTTCCTGGCAAGGTAAGAAAATATCTCTGTGTTTGACAGTGGTAAGAGAATTTTTGAAGGAAAGTTTATTTCAGAGTTTAGAATTAGATACTGTGTGGTATGACTAAATATTGTATTGGTTTTACAAAGTTCAGCCTTAGCAAAATTGTTTTCATTGATGTTTGCAAATGAAAACAATCTTGAAAGAAGTGAGAAAAACAAAACCACAGTTACAACCTTTCCTGCAGTATATGAAACACAAATTCAACAAAGTTTGGGCTTTGCATTAATATTTTTATTAAAGCATTATCATAGTAGTGTCTGAGGACCAACCTAGACCAGGGACCCATTATGCAGTGTCCTAATCAAGAGGAGCAGACAGTTTGTCCCAGAGTGGACAGACAAGGGGAGGAAAAGGTGTATGACATCTCCTATCCCACATGGGGTCTCATCCTACCTGTTTCATCTCGCAGATCTGACTTCACATCTTCCATCTTTGTAGTCTTCCATTTTCACTGTTGAGTATGAGAACCTGACTTGAGAGAAATGCTTGTCTTTTTGTCAAACCCCTGTGAAAACCCTCTTCTGTGGCAGACAAAGAACATTTGCTAACAGGCATCAGCCAGAGTAAGGATAGTACTAGCCTCTTATGCCCATGCTCTGTGTCCAACAAACCCACCAATATAGTAAAGCTGAGTGTAGAAGGAAAAAGAAAAACATAACTTCAAGTGTCTGTCAGGTCCTGACTAACAGACTGGTGAAGGTCTCGCTCACCTGTAGGTAGAGTCCAGAATGGTAACCAGTAGCCCAGAGGCCACAGTGTCACAGGCCATTCTCCCATCGTGAGGGAATCATAAGTTTTAAGACACTTACTGTAAGCTCCCTGATCACAGGAAATATAATTAGCCTTTTTTCCAAGAGTGCAGCTTTATTCTTTCCCTCTGCTGTGTATGGTCATTTGTGGGACTAGTGGTTTTTAAGTAGAAAGAGAAACATTTGACCAGTAATATTTATCTGGGCTATCTGCCCTTTTACTTTACCTTCAATTTTCCTCGCACACATCTGATCCTAAATTAAACAGTCTGAACTCTAAGACATCTCTAGTCAAGTCTGGTTTCTTCTCCCCGCTTTGAGTAGTCCAGTCTTCTAAAGCATGCTGCTACCTCTCTGTGCTAAATGAAGATCTCCCATTCCTGTATGCTACCCAGATAAGGTTTACCTGTCATTTTTATCCACTGCACAACTCTGGATCATCCAAGTAAAGAAGACAAAAATAATAATTTGTATCATTCTCCAGCCAGAGTCTGATTATTATTTGGATGAGGCACTGAGAAATATCAGGCTGTTCAGAGGCTATGTTTAGCTGAATGGGATTAAATCAAATCAAATCAAAGCAGAGAATTTGAAAGGAAGGAAAAAGCTCCTGGGATTCAGCTCATTACCAGTTGTTGGACTCTGGTCCTAAACACGACATGTCCATATTTAAATGGCTAGTACAACAGACTGCTAATTGTCTGGCAATACCTATATTCTTTAGGGAGTGGGCACAGTCTGATGAGTCTGCCAAACTGTTTGAAAACCCCTCATGCATGCTATGAAAGCTGTATTCCAGTACACAGGATCCCAGGAGGGTTGTGCTAAAGCTACCAAAAGCAAAACAGGAAAAAAGAAAAGGTAATTGAGGAGGCGATGTCTTGTCTGTGGGGCTTTTCCTATTCCTCACGGAGTAGGTACAACAGTTAGCAGTATGTGCTATTTCTAGCCTGTGGTTTATGAATAGGGCTTTCTTTCCTGCTCCTGCCTACTTCAGTTTGCAGTCTGCATGCTAAAGCATCAGCAACCTTGTTCCCTTTCCACTCTCCACGCAGACTCGGAAAAGATGCAAGCCATCGCTTTGGTGTAGGGCTGCTGCTTGCTGTTGCTGATGGCCAGCCTGGCTTTCAGATGTGGTTGGCCTACCTTGCGTGTCCATGCAGACTGTGTGAGGAGGGGTGAATGTGCGCTGCCTTGTTTCCACCTCAGCCTGAAGGCTGGCCCCAAATGCCCAAATATTCGCACACAAGTAGGTGGTTACAGAAAGGCTGAATTGCGTGTGAGGGGAATTCTGCTAGTTCCTTTCTCAGAATTTATATTTTGCCTGCCTTTGTGTACATTTTCAAAAGCAGTGGGGCTGAATACACGGGAGGTTTTGTTTGTTTTCTCATTGCATTGGTTTTCTTTTCCAAGAGCTATTTTTTCTTTCAGTAAATAACAACAAAGACAACAGCCGAGGCCTACAATGCAGATGATCAGCAAGGATGATATTGTCATTCTGTGTCAATCGGTTCCCTAGCCTGGTGAAATAAAGAGTTCTTTTGGGAACATCAGTGCTTCATCAAGACCAATTAGTGGAGATGCCGCTGCTCATGTTTAAGCATTAACGACTGGGCAGGGCTGCTTTTTGGAGTGCCTGACACTGGCATGGAACAAGGCACCGACCTAATTACTCCTCCACAACAGCAGAAAATGCCTCCTGAATGCCTACTTGGCAAGGATGTCTCATTAAGGGGAAAAAAAAAACCCAACACAAGCACTCCTAGAAACAAAAATTAAAGTGATAGGTAACCTGCGGCCATGAGACTTACTTGATGGCTGTGGGAAACATCTATGAGGTGACACAGAACATGTTTGTATTTTACTGCCTAAATTCATCTGTGTTTTGGTCAATAAGGAGTATAAGAGACAGAAGGCAAACTTGCATTGTTGGAGAACAGTGAAATATGTTGCCACCCTTGGTATCAGTGTTAGATATCGCTCGAAGGGCATTCACATGCTGGTGTTTGATGGGAATTGTTTTGTTAGTCTGTTCCTTGAGTTTTGAAAACTCACCTAGGGAAAGAGGCGTTTGGCAGACCAAGCTCAGTTGGTAATGAGGAGCCCGTCTTTCTGCTTAAGTATGATGTAGAAGCAGACTGTGATTTCTCGCTTCAGGAGTGTTGGTTGGCATATTTTCAGTCATAGTAGTTTCATTAAAATAAAACCATGAGTGTGGGGAGAAACAGCTACTCGGATGTTTCTTGTCTCCTGAGCAGTTCTGTTCATTGATATGATCAAGTTGCTTCTATGCTTTTTTCCTTCATTTTTCTTCTCTGAAACACAATGTGTTTTGCTTAGTTCTGATTTATGAGAGAAATCATGTGTTGTTGCTTCTTTTCTTTGACTGGATGAATGCACCCTCCTATATACCTGTGTCCTTTATTCATCCATGGAGTGTGTGCAGCACATGTCAGGCTTTGCCCAAAAGGCACAGTTTGGGCAAAGTAGCTCAGAAAATGCATTTGGTTGGTGAGACAAAACCAGTTAAGCTTTCTAGTTAAGGAAGTATCTAGTTCTATGTGCAGACGTTTTGATTCTTGAGGTGTGTCCTTTTTGGGGTAGTTACCAACTTACATAATTGGTTTATGGATTGAATACAGCCCTTGGGATGATTATACAGCTGCCGTATGAGCTTGACCTGTGCACTTATTTGCTAGGTTTGGAGCCTTTAAGTTACTCTTGCTTTGCCTATTTAACCGCACAGAATGTCAGAGAGAAGTGAGATGTTCAACAGCTGCACAGAAGATACCTGCTAAGGTTTAGCAGGCCTGTAGCAATTAATAAGTGCTTCAAGACGTTTAGTGCTAATTCTTAAAAGCTACAGTCTGATCATGAGTCTGCTTCTCTCCAGATACATCTTAAAAACTTAGTGTAGAGCTCCTTTCCTTTCTTGAGTCAAATGGACGGCACACTCACAGCAGGTGGTCAAGCTAGCTATTTCAAAACTCATTTGCTTTCAAAGGCAAATTAACACAAGAATTTAAAAGAACCTGCTACCAGGGCTGGAGCAGGTAACAATGCAGTGGATGCACGTTTATGGGGAGCAGGGGCACAAGGGACTGTGCTTTGCTGGTGCAGCTGCGCTTGCTTCCCTTTACCCTGGTGCAGCTGCACATCCCCTGCCCCCAGTGGCATGATTGCCACGTAAATGATGTGTATATCATGTGCCAGTATGATGTGAGACTTTCTTGTGTCTCTGTGAAGTGTAGCAGATTTAAGAGCAGTATCTAATAAGCTTTGCTTTCAGACATTCGCTTCTATTGCAGTTCTGATTAAATAATGTTGAGTTATGAATAAGTGTAAATTTGTTCAAGGTAGTCATGTTTCTCAGGTTTCTACAATATATTTGTCACTGGCTCTGTGTGCAGTGTCAGTCACATCACTTAAGTATTCAGCTGTTAACTCAGTTTTTTACTGAACATGACTCAGTGGGATGCCCTATAATGTAATGTAGAATAGAAGTGCAGAAAAAATGAGTTATTTATTCAGTTTTTACACAGTTCTTATGCAGTGTTAGCTTCTATTGATTTCAATTGGAGTGTAACTTCAGAAGGGATTTAATACAATATGGAACACTTCAGAATTGGTCCCTGTACTTTTCCTTCAAAAGAACAAACACCTCTGAACATTATCAAATAGACAGGAGATAGAAAGAAACAGAGTTGGGGAAACACAAAAGTATAATTGCATTGCTGTACTAGACCTTGATGTTAAAAGCAGATACATAGGAATGACATGTGACAAAGCTCCTTAAAAATGTATTGTCTTATGTAATAATATTTTGTGGTTCTATAACAGTTACCAGCTAAGGACCTTGGAGCCCTCTACAGGCTCCACCTTACTCCAGCAGTCTCTTGTGAGATGGTTTTTTGTCTTTATTTCTTTTTTCCTGTAGACAGAGAAATAGAAGTGGTCTGACAAAATGGCTCTGCCACAATTACCTGTTGGATCTGATTCAGATTTGGGCTGAGAGCTGAAAAAGTTTATTTTCACTTCATCCTACTCAAACCATTTTTTGGAGAAACATTGCAATAGAAGGAAATGTATCATTTAGTCACTGATGAAATAACTGTAAAGCTGTTAGAAAACCCTTTGGAAAGCAGTCTTGGATGGTACTTTGTCAGAATAGAATGATATATTGAGTGGGCATCTGCAGATATCTCAGATTGTAGTATGGAAAAGAATATAGATGTATGAAATTTGCAAATGTCTCAAAATTGAAGTGCACTGCGTGTGTTATAAAATCAGGGAGATAATGTAGAATGATTTTGTGTAACTTGAAATGATTTAAAATGTTAGGTGCAATCCAGTGAGCCCAAGCGGAGCCCAAGAGATACATGAAGTAATTGTCTGATCATTCTGAGAATCAGGAAAAACTCTTTTGTAGATTTGAACACTGCTTTCCAAAGGTGTGAACCAAGTAGAGGGAACTCAGGATGGCAGTGAGAGAAAAATTGTATATAGAAAATCTGACTTACAAAGAAAAGTTAGAAGAAATTTGAGGTAGCTTGTCTGAAAGCAAATAAGAGTCTGCAGGTACTTAAGGGCAGACAAGGACTATGTCTATAGTGGACAGGACAAAACAGATTTCAGATCAAATTTTCTAGCGAGAATCGTAGAATCAACCAGGTTGGAAGAGACCTCCAAGATCATCCAGTCCAACCTATCCCCCAGCCCTAGCCAGTCAACTAGACCATGGCAATAAGTGTCTCATCCAGGCTTTCCTGAACACCTCCAGGGATGGTGACTCCACTATCTTCTTGGGCAGCCCATTCCAATGCCAATCACTCTCTCTGGGAAGAACTTCCTCCTAACATCCAGCCTAGACTCCCCCCGGCACAACTTGAGACTGTGTCCCCTTGTTCTGTTGTTGGTTGCCTGGAAG
Source organism: Pogoniulus pusillus (assembly GCF_015220805.1). Classification (NCBI taxonomy): domain Eukaryota; kingdom Metazoa; phylum Chordata; class Aves; order Piciformes; family Lybiidae; genus Pogoniulus; species Pogoniulus pusillus. Next base: position 43,969,473 of record NC_087264.1, on the reverse strand, counting down.
AAGAGACCAACCCCCACCTGGCTACAACCTCCCTTCAGGTAGTTGTAGACAGCAATGAGGTCTCCCCTTAGCCTTCTCTTGTCCAGTCTGGACAACCCCAGCTCCCTCAGCCTCTCCTCATAGGGTTTGTGTTCCAGGCCCCTCACCAGCTTTGTTGTTCTTCTCTGGACATGCTCCAGTACCTCAACATCTCTCTTGAATTGAGGAGCCCAGAACTGGACACAGTACTCAAGGTGTGGCCTGACCAGTGCTGAGTACAGGGGAAGAATAACCTCCCTTGTCCTACTGGCCACACTGTTCCTGATGCAGGCCAGGATGCCATTGGCTCTCTTGTCCACCTGGGCACACTGCTGGCTCATCTTCAGCTTACTGTCTACCAGTACCCCCAGGTCCCTTTCCTCCTGACTGCTCTCCAGCCACTCTGTCCCCAGCCTGTAGTGCTGCTTGGGGTTGTTGTGGCCAAAGTGTAGAACCCTGCACTTGGCCTTGTTAAGTCTCATCCCATTGACCTCTGCCCACCCATCCAGCCTGTCAGGGTCCCTCTGCAGGGCTCTCCTACCCTCCAGTATGCCTGTCAGGAATGCCACATTTACCTGCACTGTCAATAGAGATAGGTTAGATGAATTTTTTGAGGCTGTATCTCCGTGCTAGTGTGCATGTGGGTAGTTAGGTGTACTCTTTGAACAGGTGACTGTTTGAAGAAAGCAGTCACAAGGATGCTTGTCATGTTAACTTACTATGTTTAAATTTGTTTTGCCATCAGGTCAAACTGGGAGGAGAAGCTCCAAACTCCAGTGTAATACACATAGCCAAGGGCAGCAATGGCAGCAGTAGCAGCTGGAACAGTGTCGGTGGAAAGTGTGGAACCAAATGCCACCTTCTGGATTTTGCCAACTCTGAGCGACCACTGGTGGTCAACTTTGGTTCAGCTACCTGACCACCATTTACAAGCCAGCTGTCGGCTTTCAGCAAGCTGGTGGAGGAGTTCTCTGGTGTGGCTGACTTTCTGTTGGTCTACATTGATGAGGCTCACCCGTCAGATGGCTGGGCTGCCCCTGGCATCTCACCCTCTTCATTTGAAGTAAAGAAACACAGGAACCAGGAAGACCGATGTGCAGCTGCTTACCAGCTCCTGGAGCGCTTTTCCTTGCCACCACAATGCCAAGTGGTGGCTGACTGCATGGACAACAATGCCAATGTGGCTTACGGGGTTTCGTTTGAGCGAGTATGCATTGTGCAGAGACAAAAAATTGCCTACCTGGGAGGTAAAGGCCCCTTTTTCTACAATCTGCAGGAGGTTCGGCTTTGGCTGGAACAAAATTCCAGCAAAAGATGAAATCCATTCTCTACGGAATCCATGTCAATAGAAGTGTCCCTTTGAGGTGTTATAAAAGGGAAAAAAGGAAACGTGCTGATGTGAATAAGCATTTCAGATGACTGCAGAACACATCCGACACCAAGATCAAATGAATGTTAACTAGGTGAAAACAAGCAAACAACAAAAAACAACTCCGCAGAAACATCACTGTATGAAATAAATCTCACTCCTGTGCCCATACAAGGCAGAAGAGGTGAAGAGGCTTCTGTAGAAAGGTGCTGCTGGCAAGCAAGAAGAGCACTGAGATGAGGCCTGTCTCCCAAAAACCTGTCTCATGAAGTGTTAGCCCTGGAACGAGCCAGAAGCATTTCTGCTTGGAAGGCAGTCCATGAAAAGGCAATGCTGTGCCGTTTCATCAGAAATGCTTCTTTACCCTCCTGTAGCCAACGCAAATGACCTGAGAGAAGCCAGGGCGCTTGCTATTGCTTTGCATAGAAATGCAGCAGAGTGTGGCAGTTGTCCTCTGTACGTAATTTATTGTTCAGAGACTACAGAAACCGCCATGCAATGCTATCCTGCAGGCAGATTGGCTGTTCACATCAAGATCAAACGTTGTATGCTCCTATTTGTACTCTCTATAGATGCCTCTGGCAGCATATTAACTATGTAATTGTCTCTGTATGTTTGTATCCAGTGTGCAGGTCTGTGCCTGCTGAGAAAGGTGTTAATATCTATGGAGTTGGACCAAAAAGACAGAGGTGACCATTACAGTTTGAATACTAAAAGACTGGACTATTTGTGATGAAAGAGTGAGAGCCATCTAGAGAGAGCATCACAAGACAAAACTCAGCTGATGCCAGCTAGGCCCTGGTTCTCAGAGCTGACAACACACATTTATCAATATTCTCTGGTTCTGCTCTGTCTAGCTATAGGCTTAAAGGTAAATTCATTTTTAGCTTTTTAAAAAATAACTTATTTCTCCATTTTGTGTTTATTTGAGATAATGACTTTACAGATGTATTTAGGGGATGGGGGAACTTATACACAACTTTACCTCATTGAAATGGAAATCCATCCTGTCATTTACCCTGTTTAATGTACTCATGCTGATTTGTGCTATCTTGGATACTTGCCACTAGTTTATTGCTCCTTTAGTTTGTCTGGAGGCTAAGTTGCTTGCAGCCTCAGAATTCATTAGCTGCAGTTCTGCTATCATATGAAGTGATTGCTTGTTTCACTCCTGTTCTCAGAAGCTTCCCAGAGAAACTTGGAGGACAAATAGTGTGAATTAATGTGAATAAGTGTAAAACGTGGTGAATTTCCATATGAATGGGTCTGAGGAATCTTGTTTAAAGAGATACTTTAAGGAAGCCTCATGAAAAGGCTGTTTACTATGAGCTAACTCATCAGAGCTGATAAATGAAAACCTGTGAGAAGAGGGACTACTTAACTTTTCTCTCAACTCTGGCATAAACATAGAACAGATAAAGAGGGTAAGTGGCAAAAATCAGCTTAGTCCTTTTAATTTATCATCTAGCTGATTGTCAAAAATATGATGTATTACTATGAATGCAAGGCAAGAACTGAAAATACATAAATATCTTCAGTTTTACAATATCCCTTTAACATTGTGTATTTCTTCTTGCTTGGCCATTTGGCAATCTAGCCAATGTACAAGGCAATTGGAAATACATTTTCAAGCACAGATCTGAAATAATGATAGTAACAAGAGTGATTCCCCACATTCAAGTTCATGCTTCCCCTCGTTAGGTTTTCCTCCATTACTACTAAACATACACACACACACTCTTTATACAGTTTGGTAAGTCAGGAAAGAGTGAGCAAAAAAAGATCTTCAGACCTTCTGGTGAGCCACACTTCTCAGAAGGCATGTGTCTCTATGTGTGTGTGTGTGTATATATATATATGCAGGCATACACTTGTGTATACATATCTGTATATCATCTTTTTAATGTATGCATATATGTATGCATGCATATGGAAGTGGTGTGTAAGACAAACAGTAATAATAATTATTATTATCATTTTGTTTTCCCATTCATGAATGTCACTGTAACTCGCTGCTCAGTCTGGAAGACAGTTATGCATTTTCACAACTAACTGGGACACACGACTGAAATTTTAAAATGTAGTTCTAGAAACTGTAACAAAACCAAACTAAGTGCTTTGTTTAATCCAGTGTCCTACCTCTGGCTGTGTCAGATGCTTCAGGGGAAGGTGCAATAATTTTTTTTTTCTGGAATTTTCATTAGCTTCAGCCCTTATTACTTTTGTCTTGTCTAATGTGATTGTTGATGTCTCATCGACTCTACAAAAGGCTGATTTTGTCTAATGTGATTGTTGATGTCTCATCAACTCTACAAAAGGCTGATCCTGAGTTTTGTGATCCAAGTATTTCTTGAGGTGAGGACTTTCAGATTTTTTTTTTGTCTCACATTTAAATTGGTTACTTTTAAATTCTCATATCTTGCTCTTGTATGCTAAAAGAGCATAAACAGGGGTGGTCTCTATTTTTCTTCTGTATATTGGTTATTATGTAATCCATATAGAAATTTACATACCTTTTGTTTCTTAAGCCAGACAAAAATTCACATTCTTATACAGGTTAAGATAAATTATAAATGAAATTCTTTGCTAGCTATTCTTTTCTGGGTTTAATACACTGTCCTTTTACTCAGATGAGTAAAGCTGTAGACATTACCCCAAGTGAAAATATGTATTAATATAGCCAACACAAGGTCTTTTTCTTATTGCAGTCATCTGAAAGTTCATTAATCCATAACATGTCCATAGCCTTTGTAAGTCTTAAACTAGTAAGTCTTTTCTTTCTTCTTTTCCCTGTCAAACAGTTGAACTTTGAACTTGTTTATCCGGAAAACAATAGCCAAATATTTAGCACAGATGTCGAAGCACACCTCGAGTTCTGAGGAGGCTGAGGTACTAATTCAGTTAATACTCCTTTGCATATCTGAAGTTATAGTGATTTTTCAAGTCCATTTCCTCCTTTTGAATTTCCATTGTTACCTTGTTATTCACAGATGCCTGCTCATCACACAGTATAAAGGAATTATAAATTTGGCTTCTCTAAGTGGGAAATCTACAAGGATTTTCCACAAGAAAAAATACCCAATAACTTCATTTCTTGGCAATGTGAAATCATCATCCTGGCCAAAAGTGCAAGATAGTTCAGCCTCACTGAATATCAAGACAGTAAAATATTTTGCAAATCCTTTAATTTCCTCAGAAAATGTGTGATCAGAAAGAAGGAGCAGCATTTCAAAGAGAAATGGGCTTGGAGTGAAAACAATGATCTTTTTTAAGTGACTGATGAAAATAGAAACTCTTTAGTTTGGTTTTTTTGTTTGTTGGTTGGTTTGGGGTTTTTTTTTATGTTGTTTGTTTGTTTTTTACAAAATTGAAACACTTATGCAAAAGGTTTTGAATTAAGCTTGATGCATTGTCCTCAGCTAATGATAGAAGTGGACTTATGTCAGATATCCAAAATTTAAGCAGTGGGTTAGCCTGAGTCCAGGCAGAAATTTTGCTACCTTGCAAGCCTAGTACATCACAATTGGTCTAGTGTGCTGTGAGGCTGGATTTGCTTCTGTCTCTTATTCTCACTGTTTGAGGGCACTAAACTGCATTGCTTGAGGTGCTTCAGTGTGACATACACACTAAGCAACAACTCACAAAGTAGGTGCCCAAAAGTGTTCTGGAAGGCTGCTGTATATATTAGAGATCTCCAATACTTTGTCTCAACATTAGTATGGGAAACTTCCAGTATTTTTTCATTTTGAGTAAGATAAAAACTGTTCTGGGCTATCACTCTATGTTGTTCTGTGCTTAGTATCATTATTTAACACGGTTTAAAATGAACATAAACCACTTTGTACAGGAGAAAATGATAGCACTTTGCTCATACTTGTGTAGACAATGGCATGAATTTAAGACAGTAGGAAAACATGCCTTGTCCATTGACAAGAAAGGAATATGTAGCAAAATATATTAACCAACAACTGTCTGAACACTTTGGAAAACATAATGCAGTCATTTTTATGACAGTGATCTTGGTGGGGAAATTCACAAGGCTTCTCAAAAAGGTATCAGTGCTGTGAATTCAGGTGTGTGTAGGGAGGGAGGTGATGTTTCTGTATGTGTGAAATGGCTTTTCTGTGATGTGGACTGCAGCCTCAAGAGCTTTTCTTTTAAGACTTTTATTCAGTACAATAACCAAAGCAATAAGAGGTATCAGGTAGGGAATATTGGCCAGTTATGTTCAACTCTACGCCCTGTCTGTGCCAGATCCATATGCAGTGACCTTTATGCCCAGTTTAGAGACTTCAGAGAAGAAAGATTGGGGTGAGACAGTGAAGGCTTGTGTGCTTATGAAGATCGTTAATAAAAGAGTAATTAACTCAGTTAGCGTTCAGATGCCCTCACATTGGCCTTCCTCTGTGCATCTTAGTGTTTCTGTGTTGAAAGAGGGGTCTCCTTGTGGCTGTTAAGATCACCAGGGTGTAGATAGATACCTGTGTGTACTGACTATATGTGTGTCATTGTTCAAATGTCAAAAATACACTTTGTAGGAGAGCCAGCGAAATTTTGTTACAATATGGTGCTCCATGACATGTGCTTTCTAGGTTTATTTTTCTTGTGTTATAATAAACAATAACAAAAATATATCTCTCCTGTGTCCTGTTATTTAATGTTGGGTAGTAACATGCAGTGGAATCTTGACATTAGTCCAAGGAAACTTAAAATTATATATAATATTATAGCCTAAGCCACCCTGAATAGATCTTAAGCAATATGAGCAAACCTCTTTATGAATGATAATTTAAATGTCTGACTACTCCTCAACCTTTACAAAAGGTAAAGAGGAGAGAAATTGAGAGCTACACGTACAGTGGTTTAGCCTGCTCAGAATTGCACTGCTTGAAAATGGTATGTGGTTGCAGAAAGCATGTTGAGCAGTATGTAGCAGAGTGTTGTTTTTTTTCTGGAATGAGTGGTACTCATGGTAGAAGGTTAAAGAAAAAATGTATTGACTAGTTCAGAGAATTGACTACTACTCAAGATCTTATTTTCTGACAGAGAGTTATGAAGACATAATAAACCTTGCCCAAATGTAAACTTCAGACAAAGAACTTAAACATTAGCTAAAGGCTTTGGTCACAGACAAATTGACTGTAGCTAAAGTGAATATTACTTCCATGGTTTGATGCTTTACTTGACTCACTGTGTGTGATGGTTTGGGAGTTACCCGCCCCCACTCACATGAAATCTCAAGACTAGACTCAGCAGGCTGGAAGTTAAGGAATGAAGCTTTATATTCACAATTTAGCACAATATATGAGCAGGTATTTACAATATAGTGCAAATATATACAGCTATATACAGAAATCTGTAAGTTAAAGGTAATACAGGAATACAACACCCCTCCCAGAAATCAGAGTCCCCAGGAGGGGCTCCCAGCTACCCTTCCACCTTCTTTACAGACCTTTACCTTATCCCAGAGTCAGCCTTACGTGCAAAGTTGAGTTTGGAGGATTGGCAAGTGGGGGTTAGAAGCAGATTGCTTAGTTGTGTTACACAGAAGAAGTCCAGGGAGAGAAACACATTCTCCAACAGACAGAAACACTCTGTCTTATCTATGCTTTTATACATCTCAGCAAGCCTATGAGTGAAGTAGATATCACCATTATTTCCACCTTGTCCTGTTGCTAGACACCCTTATGAAAAGTACCTCTTCAGCTTTTGTGTTGCTCCCTCAGGGTTCAGTTCTCTTTAAGATAGTGCCTTTAATTACACAAAATTAAAGAAGTAGCACGCAGGAAAAAATGCCATCTGCAAATCAACATTTCCTGTGTTTTCATATGTGTATTTTAAACACAAGAGAATACAGCATTTTGTTCTGCTTACCTGTGTACTCTCAGTACATGCGTGTTTGCTCTCAAACATCATTTTCCATGTGCCAGGCTGCAGAGATAAATACTGTTTTTCTGGGAAGATTATGACTGCATGAACAAGTATTTAGCTTCCTACAGACTTGAAGGAAGCAGACATACAGATTTTAATCTCAGCCCTAGCTACCAGTATTCATATCTCCCCATGTCTGTCAACAGTTTGCAAAAATTCATAAAACCAACAGTTCAGCTTCACACAGGGTAAAGATCTGAACACTTAAGAGTGCCATACAGTAGACCTGGACAGAGGTCTTACAAGACAAATCTTTTTGAAAGACTCACAGGAAATTAGACCAGTCTTTCCAAACCAGCAATTGGTGGGCTGTGCTTAAAAATGAAAAGCACTTGTTTCATGAGAAAAGAAAATCTCGTAGCTGATGCTGCTGTGGAAGCTGTTTGCAGAAGTTTGAAGTGAAATGATCGTTGCAGATCTTTATATATGGACTGCAAGGCACCAGGGGAGCTCAGAATTTCACAGTGTTAAAACTGTCCAAAGCAGTTCACCCAAACACATCTAATGGAAAATAGCACCACATTGCCACTTGTGTTTCCAGGTCTTCTCTAAGTGTTTGAACACCAGAAGCTCATCTCTACTACAGACTAATCTGACAACAGCTGGGCCGGATGCTTTGACTGAAAGTGCATGCAAACAGGATAGAGATTCTCTCAGGATATTTCTCTTGCATGCCATTAACACATGTGTACCTCAGTATGATGTTACTTCTCTTTTGTCCAATACCATTTGGAAACTGTCTGGCATCACACAGTTCCTCTTGAACAGATTGTGATGAGCTCTTGACATAATATGTGGCACAGGTGTTGAGCTCATTTGAGCTCAGGTCACGCTGCTTATTATTGAGGCAGATTTTCTGAGGTAGTAGATGAACAAATTTCCCAGCACTGTTTCCAGCAGTGAAAGCACCACAGCAGGTGAGACCAAAAGAGAAAGTTCAACAGATCTTTTCTTTTCCAATGAGACTTATTATGTAATGCAAGTTGCCAGAGTTTTCTCATGATACATTTAGTTAAGTATGAAAAATCTCCATGAAGCCTATATTTGTATTTACTAAAATAGTCAAACTGTACCTTCAATGGACTTTCAGTACCTGGAACACAATTATACAAGACACAAGTGTGTGTCCTGTTAAAAACAGTCGTTCTAAGCTCTGTACCACAATCCACATCATTGTGAGGCAAAAGGAGGATTTTTCAGGGCATGAACAACCTTGTGTGACTCCTTACTCTTATTGCTCCAGTTCAAGAAGCAGGTCGCCAGTTCAAGTACCGTAATTCTATGAGATCTTTCTTGTTTAAAAGACAAATTCTCCCCTAAACTGACTACTAGTTCACAGCAACAACGGGGAGTGGGAACAGGACCATGAGAACTAGGTAAGTTTCTGTTCCCAAACTGGATGTGGAGGAGGAATATTTTCCTGTTGTGTTTATGCTGTTTTAATCATTTCCATGTTTTCTACTGCTACAGAGTGAATGGGCTGCATCAGTGATTTAAACATTTACAACGCCAAAGCAGCCTAGGCTCATTGAATCATCTGACCTTCACGTTCTGCCCTGTCCTGCCCTTTGTTTGACACCAGGTAAAAAGATCAATGAGTTATAGCTGGGATCACTGCAGTTTGAATCGTTACCTAATGGTTAGGGCTGGGTGATAGGTTGGACTGGATGATCTTGGAGGTCTCTTCCAACCTGGCTGATTCTATGATTCTATGATTCTAAAGTATCATCTATCAGTATTTTATTAAGCTTCCTTCTATTCAAAAGTCATTGGACTACATTTGACGTTCATTTATGGACAGCAGATAAATCAGTTCGCTTGACAAATAAACTGGAGCTCAAGTTTTTAATTGTGTCTACTGCCAGAAGTTTTCACTCTCTGTATTTATTCATTGATAAAACTTTAATTAAATGTGTCTTAATTCTGTTTGTCTTGTCAATGTAGGAAAAAAAACAACCAGATGGCATCACTGGATAGGGATTTGGGTTTACCGTAGGCTTATTTTTTCACTGACATGTAATAAAGAAGTCGATTAAAAATATATATACATGTTATTAAAGTCAAGCAAGAATAAGGGTATAGATATTTAGAGACCAAGAACTATTGTATAAAACTCGAGATACTTCAATTTGGAACTGAAATTAAGAAGCAATAACAGTATGTTTATTAGTAAGAAGTTCATTCACCTACTGCTTGAAATATCTTTTTGTGCGTCTGCTAGATCACACACACACAACAGTGGGGTGGGAAGGGACCTCTGGCAATCCCCTAGCCCAGCCTCTCTGCTGAAGCAGGGTCATCCAGAGGAGGTTGCACAGGAACACAGGCAGGTTTTGTAAGCCTCCAGAGAAGGAGACTCCACAACCTTTCTGGGCAACCTGCTTCAGGGCTCCAGCACCCTCCCGCCAGTAATTTTTCCATGAAGTTGAAGTAAAACCTCCTGGGTTCTAGTTTCCAGCCTGTCCTGGGGTACCCCAAATTCCTTTCTTCCCCCTCCGTGGGTTTGACTGGGAGAAGAAGGTGCAAAAACTGCTTTCCCCCACCCTGCAGGCTTGAAGGGGGAAGAGCAGAAGTTGCCTTTCCACACATGGTGTGGCAAGAGAGAAGGCAAAAAGGTTCCTGCCCTGACAGTTCCTGCCCTGACAGTTCCTGCCCTGAGAGGTCCTGCTCTGAGAGGTCCCGTCCTGAGAGGTCCCGTCCTGAGAGGTCCTGCCCTGAGAGGTCCCGCCCTGAGAGGTCCCGCCCTGAGAGGTCCTGCCCTGAGAGGTCCCGTCCTGAGAGGTCCTGCCCTGAGAGGTCCCGTCCTGTCAGTTCCTGCCCTGAGAGGTCCCGTCCTGAGAGGTCCCGTCCTGACAGTTCCTGCCCTGAGAGGTCCTGCCCTGAGAGGTCCCGTCCTGAGAGGTCCTGCCCTGAGAGGTCCCGTCCTGACAGTTCCTGCCCTGAGAGGTCCTGCCGTGAGAGGTCCCGTCCTGTCAGTTCCTGCCCTGAGAGGTCCCGTCCTGACAGTTCCTGCCCTGAGAGGTCCCGTCCTGACAGTTCCTGCCCTGAGAGGTCCCGTCCTGACAGTTCCTGCCCTGAGAGGTCCCGTCCTGAGAGGTCCTGCCCTGAGAGGTCCCGTCCTGACAGTTCCTGCCCTGAGAGGTCCCGTCCTGACAGTTCCTGCCCTGAGAGGTCCCGTCCTGAGAGGTCCTGCCCTGAGAGGTCCCGTCCTGAGAGTTCCTGCCCTGAGAGGTCCTGTCCTGAGAGTTCCTGCCCTGATGAGAGGTCCTGCCCTGACAGTTCCTGCCCTGAGAGGCCCCGCCCTGACGAGAGGTCCCGCCCTGAGAGGTCCTGCCCTGAGAGGCCCTTCACAGAGTGCCCAACAGGACAGGCTCCTGCTGTGACTGGACAATCCTGGCTTTTGGATGGCTCCAGCCTTTTTGCACAGCTTTCAGTTTTACCCTGTCCCTGCTTTTGGATGTTCTCCCCACATCTGCAGCCTTCTGTACAAACTTGGAGGCTTGGCAAGCCCTGGAGGCCTTTGAGAGAGCTCCCGGCGACACGCGGCCTGGCCCCTCTCGGCCTACATCAGCAGCCTACTTCCTGGCTGCCTCCCGGCCTGGAGGGGCAGTTTTTGGCTCTCCCCTGCTGTTGTGAAGGCAGCACCATCCCATAATCATCCCACTCGTAGAAGAAGTGCTTGAGATGTTTCTGAGTTTGGCTGTTCTGCCACTCCCCTTGGGATCCTGCTGCATGGACACTGCTGGATATTGCCTGCAGCGCCACAAGGCTGCTCCTGCAGAGGAACCCAGGAAGGGATCATTGCTGAATGCCTATCGGAGGTGAGTAAGACCATAGTGGGGTAGAGCTGTGTTTATAGCTTAACCTTTTCAGCTTCCTGACTTCTTAAATAGCTAACTTTGTCTACAATATCCTTTTGAAGAAATTCCCGATCCAACTGAGTCTGTATATAAACCTAAACTAGTTTTTGTATACAGTCTGGGGGCAGGGTTCCAGGAAAACAACATCATTCTACTGTTATAACTCCTGACTTGGCCATGCTAATCCTCTGCCTCCATGACACAACCATTGCCCCATGTCTTATCAATAGGCAGCACTGAAAAGAGCCCAGCCCCATCCTCATTACAACCACACTTTAGCCATTGATCAGCACTGAGAAGATCCCCTCTCAGGTTGCTCTTCTCTAGGCTAAGCAGTCCCAGGTCTCTCAGCCTCTCTTCACAAGAGAAAAGCCCCCGTCTAAGAATAAGTATTTTGAAGTACAAGTGTGTGCGCAGACACCCTAAGTTTTAGTTTTAACAGAATGAAAGAGAAACAGTGTTAAGTTTCAAACTTAAACACTGCTTCAGATCATCTTTTTTTTAGTTTTCATGTCTTAGTGTGTAAAAAAAAAAAGCTGTGAATTGTCCTGAGGATAACTCTACTGGAAGTTTAACCATAGTTCATACAAGATCATACTATTCAGTTTGCTTTCTCAGTCTTGGCAGCCTGAAGCAGAGATGTAGCCACCACAGAATACAACAACCAGAGTCTCCTTCAGGGCAGTATGCAAATTTACAAATAAGTCCATCAAGTGATTAACATTTCTGAAGGATTTATGAGCTTAAAAGAAAAAATCAAATGTGGTTAACCTAAATACAACTGATATAATAGAACGTCACAATTCATACTTTCCATTATTCATCACTCTCTTTTGAAATATAATCTTCTGTGACTTTATTTTTTTTTCCTCCTAGAAACATTCCAGGCATAAACTCATCCCAAAGTTGTTCCTTTTGCTGCTATTACTTTTATTTATTTATTTATTTATTTAAATGGAAAAATGTTAAGACGTTTCACAACACTATTTCAGAATGTGGTAAAGAATAGAGATACTTCGACACAAAGACACATTTTTATCATAGGAAGAAAAAAAGCACAACATGATGACACTCCATCCCCACCATGACTGATATTTTGCATCTGAGATGTTGTACATGAAAACTCTTAAGCAGTGATCTTCAGGTAAATAATACTTCTGCAAGCTGTTGAAAACTTGCAGATGAGCATTTTGCTCAGGAAGACAACCATGTAATACAAGCTGTGATAGCACTTGCTAGGACTCTGTCAGGTTTCTAATCATAAAGATGAGGGCCTGAATGAACATGGAGGATAACTACTTTAAAGCCAGTTTGGAAAATGAAGTCAGGGCATCCTAAAGGAATAGTACTGGAAAACACATGTCATTCACTGTATCTCTGTTGTTGGAAGATATTTTTTTCCAGGGGTAAAATCAGCCACTTGGACAGCCAAACTTTCATTGAGACTACCTTGCTCTTTCTGCAGAGACTTGCTTTAACTTTACCCCCCACCCCTTCATTCTGTGGTCTTTCTGCGCCTCTGGGTAGGCAAATGTGACTGCATTGTTCTGAAAAAGCTCCTTCTTTTATGAGCCTGTGGAGACACATGCTTCCTTCTCCATCCACCTGATTCTTCATGGCTGCCTCACAGGTAATGTCTTCAGTGCAAAAACCTGCTGCATCTGTTTCTGGGGACACAACACCACAGCAAATGGGCATAGGGTCTGCATACCCTGAAGACCATGTTCTGGCTATGCATGCAGCTGTTCTTGTTGAGGCATATGCAGAAATTAGATCTGGGCTGCAGTGTGGATATGGTCTTTTCTGTCCTTAATGTCACATGTAAATATAACTTGCAGAAATATGTGAATAATTGCTTCATTTTCTTTCTTGTTCCACATCAGCATCAGGATGTCATGTTCTAGCTGTTCCTCTGCTACCATTTGCCAACCAAACTAAATATTAATAAGACATAGCATATATATAGATCAAAGAACTCCCACAGACACCAAGGAACAGAAATAAAATCTTAGTGCACAAGAAATCTTCTCTCTTACCCCATGGATTGAATGGGAAGAAATACAGGTCTCAGACACCTGGAGTTTCCAGAGCTGTTGAAAAAGGTACAGATGAACTCCCATGACCATCTTATCCCTGCCATGTCCCATTCCTGCAGACATACATGAGGACATGAGCTGCTCAACTCAGATATCTGTTTTCATCTGTTGATATTTCCTATGTGTTAGAAAATCACAGCTCATGTAACTTTAGAAAAGAGTGTTAGAGAAATTGAAATGTTGCCAGAATGTGAAGAAGCAAGCAAATGAAAATTCTCTTGACTGATAGTTTCCTTCAAATAAGTGAAAAGGATTCAAGGTGTGAATACATAAGCACTGTTTACAGTGGCGTACAGTAACCCTGCAGCCTAACAAGCTCGTTAACCAAAGTGGTCATACCTTGAGAAGTGTACTTTCATGCTATACATACTCCAGGTGTAATTGTTAAGGAGTAAGTAGTGCCTAACAATTTAATACAGAGCAGAGAGTAGAGGAAAGGGGCAGAACCATCTCCTTTGACTTGCTGGCCACAGATCTTTTGATGCAGCCCAAGATGTGATCAACTTTCTGGACTGTGAGTGTATATTGTTGGCTAATGTCCAGCTTGTCATGCACCAGTACCACATCCTTCTCTACAGACCTGCTCTCAATTACATCATGCCATATCCTGTATTGCTACTGAGGACTACACTGACCCAGGTACAGGATCTGGCACTTGGCCTTGTTGAACCTCATGAGGTTCACACAGGCCCACTACTCAAACTTGTTGAGGACATTCTGACCCTCTGTTGTGTCAGTTACATCATTTAGCTTGGTGTCATCTGCAGACTTGCTGACGGTGCACTCGATCCTGCTATCTCTGTCACTGATGAAGATATTACACAGTATTAGTGCCAGTGTGGACCCCTGAAGGGACTTCACTTGTCACTGATTTCTACCTGGACATATTGCTATTCACCACTAGGGTCTGGATGCAGCCATCTAACCAATTCATTACCCACAGAACAATCCACCTGTCAAATCCACATGCACATCCAATTTAGAGAGAAGGCTGTTGTAAGGGATGATGTCAAAGGCTTTACAGAAGTCCAGGGAGATGGCATTTGTAAACAAACCATAATTAACAACTTGGGCAGCTCTCTCAGCTTTTTCAAAAGATCAAACTTTTGGACATGTACCCACCCACCCAAAACAATTCCTAGAATACCAGATTGGAAAGGGACCTCAAGGATCGTCTAATCCAACCTTTCAGGATAAGAAGGTAGTTTACAAAAGATGGCCCAGCACCCTTGCAAGCTGGGCCTTGAAACTGTCTAATGTAGGGGAATCTACCAACCCCCTTGGGAGTTTATTCCAATATCTAATAGTTTGAGTGGTGAATTTTTTTTTCAGGCATCCAGACAGATTCTCCCCAGTAGCAATTTGTGTTTGAACTTAGCCTAAGTCGGATAACAACTCCAAGACATATTAGATTTCTTCATATGCCTTTAGGGTCTATCTCACATGAAACTGCAGGTTTGGAAAAACAACTTAAGAATGGATTTGACTGTTTGCATAATGCATTGCAGGGATTTAATTCAGCTTTTTTTGTTGGTGTCAGTGAAAGGACAGGAGCACTCAGCTCATCTCTGGTCAGCTCTTGCTCATGGTGTCCCAACATCTCTGCAGTCACACGTCCAGTTCTTCTAGATGTACTGTTGCAAACTGGCACAGGGCTGTCACTTGCAGTATCTTTCTGTTCAAGGTTTTCTCTATTTCAATTTTAAGTGATAAAACACTTAACTACTTCCCATTACCATTTGCAATTTCAGTTACCTTCATATGGAGATTTTTTTGGAGGTAGTTTTTGTTTGGTTCTAATTGGCAGGCAAAAGCTTTATTTCCCTTTGCTGAATTTTCTGAGACACCCAATCTCCCTTGTTATTAACTGAAAATCATGCAAACAAACCCCATGCGTTTATCCAGGCTGTCATCCAACCCAATTTTCCCAAGTTTCCTGTTTCTCAGCTCTTTGCTTTAAACTTTAGACCACAGTCTAGTCCCAAATCTATTTTAAAAATCTCTTATGTATAAATAAGGTTAGAAGTAGCTGCAAGATTTTGAAAACTCCAGGTATGAAAATCAATAGCCAACATTCTGTCTGTGTTGTTGTTGGTCATTGTTGGTTTTTGGTTTTGTTTCTGTTTTGGTTGGTTGGGTTTTTTTTAAATCCAGAAGCCACTTGCAAATATAATCCTGGCCTTGCTCATGCAACTTTTCCTTGGTTTACTGTCCTGGTAGGGCATAAATCCTGCTAGGCCGGTTTAACCCTTGCTCTCCTCCTGTTGTGGGGTCCAGGAGTGAAGTCAGATGAGCAAACAACAAGGGTTTGGCCCCAGCAAAGCCTTGAGGACTAGGAGGCTTAACACCACGTGAGAGGTATCTTGTGCTGCCCTCAATGTGCCTGCATGGTCAACTGAGGCATGAAGCTTTGAATTCATTGGCCAGAACAATGGTGCTAGTGCCTAGTGGCCAGTTTGATTTTCAAAATGAAGTATTTAAAGAGGGATGATTTAGAAAACTGTACCTTTCTGCATTCAGCATGCCTCATCATTCGCAGCTCATTAAAGGCATCCACATGTTGCAGCTGGCACTAGTGGCTTAGTGGCAGCTCCTTCCCTCTGCCTGGAATATTTTGTGTTTTACCCCGGGATCATTATTGTGAGTTTGAAAGCATCTCTGATACAGGAGACTTACTCAGAGGACCAAAAGTGCTGTGAGTACATATGCCAGAGTAAGTGCCAGGACTCCCTAGGCATAGTTAGAATTTTTCCTGTTTTCGTGTTACTATTTTCTAAGTTCTGATTGTTTAAACTGTTTAATTCTGTGCAATTGCTTCCTGTTGACCAAAAATCCAAAGAATCTCAGGGAATTTTCCCTATTTGTGAATATTAATTTTAAAAATTAATATTAACACAGAAACTAATATTAATAATTCACAACAATTATTAATTTCCAATACAGATACAAAAGCAGGAAATTTGTGATTGTCTATCCTCTGTTTAAAGTCAGAAAAAAATGAAGTTGCCACGTTAGGTTTTTTGGAAGACACTAACAATTCAGACAAAATATTGTGTAGCAAACACTTGGCAATCTGAAGCCACTTGTAGGGCCTGCACTTGGCCAGGGTAGGGTTAATTTTTACAAGAAGCCAGGAGGGGCTACAGCCAGGATAGGCACCTGAGCCAGCCACTGGGGTGTTCCTTGCCATACTTCCAGCATGCTCAGTATATAAGGAGAGGGTTGAGAAGGAAGCATTTATAGCTGGAGTGGCTGTGGTGGATCTGCCTTTGGGCTGGGCCACAGCAAAGTGTGAGTTGCATTTGGTGTTGCTAACAAGTTTGTGTTAGTAACATTGACAATAGGAATTAGGGTTTGTTTTTTCCATATTTTTATTTTTAAAAATTGAATCTTTCCTTTTCTCCTCTACTTTAATATTAACCAGGGAAGTAAGATCTGCCCCTTTGGATGATACTGTTTTTTAAACTTAAATCTTTACTTCTTACAACACTAGATAAGATACTTCTTGCTCCAGTACCAATTCTTCCAGGTCTGCCATTACTCTTTGACAATTAATTATGAGGTTTTATCATTAGGATTCTTTACCTTTCACGCTAGAGGAAAGTGTAGGTCTTGTTGTTCAAGCAGTTTTCAGACCCGTGAGCTTTTTCCAGGAGGTTTGTTCTGGTTTGTTGGTTTTTGTTTGGTTTGTTTTTGTTTCTCTGCAAAACTGGGCAGCTGCAAGAGGTCATGACCAATGGCCCAACAGAGCAGTGTTCTCTGAATTGGTATTGTGCTACAGATCCTCTAACACAACTCTGGAGGCAGGTGCCAGGCAGGCTTTGATGACCCTGGGCACGCCAGAATTTCTGTTAAGCTTGCACAAGTGTAGAGGTATTTCTCCACTCTTTCAAAATACTAGTTTGCGCAAGTCTTTTTTCTTTCTTTGCACTTGACCAGCTCTCGGCAGGCAGGGGATTCAGTCCAGCTTATTACAAGTTCAGCTCTGGGACTCTGGACTTTCAGGTGCAGCTCGAGCGCAGGCCAGATCTCGCTGCATTTCTGTAGCATGTGGTTAGAGAGCAATTGCTGATGAGCTGATTCTCTGCACTGGTTTATGTGCTGCCTAAGTGTCGTTCTTGTTGCTGAACTGTATGTGGAGGACAGGCCAGAGTAAATGGAATTGGCATAACCTTGACCAAACCTGGGTAAATTGTTCATCAATAAGCACTATCAATCTATAAAGTATTCCATAATGTACACCTGAACAATACTACCAGGACCTGTGATCACATATACGGACTGAAGTACTGCTATTTGTCTTATGGGCCCTGTAACAATCTGTAAAGACTACAGATTATTAAGTTATTTTTAAGTGACTCTTGTGAAACTGCCTGACAGTGCTGATTTCTCCCCTCCCTTTTTTAAAAATTTTAAATTATTTTAAATTTTTTTAAAATGACATATTCAAAAGTTACATCTCTTTACTCCTTAAGCTCAAACGTGCATACCTGAACACCAAAAGCCATTTCATGCCCTTCATATATTAAGGGGTCTATTTGTTTTCAAGCGTTCTGATGCCATATAGGTAACTTGCTAAGTCACCATATTCCCAGAAGAGCCTGACCTGCTAGTTTTGTGAACTGGAAGTAAATAGGACTGAGATTCTACCATCAGATTTTTAGGAGATTGCTGAATATGCAAAACCTGAGAGCTTTGCTTAGTACTCCATCAAACAGATATGAAGGCACAATCAAGATTATTCTGAAATCATGTAAGAAGAAAAAGAGTTTCAGATAATAGGCATTAAAAACACTTCTTGGGCTTTTTCTTGTCTTCATACTATTACAGTCCAATGCTTGTTATTTATCTTTGAATGGCAACATCTCTGGGCTTCCCCCTTCTTCTGGCTTATGCGCTGCCAGGTCTTTCTTGACTTTTTTCCCTAATCTGCATCCCAGATCATGTGGAAATCTTATCGGAGATGTTTAAATCCTTGATTTCCAGTGAGGTTGTTACTCAGTGAATGCCCCTCCCTTTGAGCTCTCCACATGATAATTGAATGTCTTGTTCAGGGCAGACAAGATGTTGTGTGGGTTTGTTTCTTTGGTTTTTTACATGTGGTGGTAGTAGTGTTGTCATTTGGTTTGTTTGTTTGCTGAAGAGATAAGATGAAGACATGCATTAATTGGGACAGATGAGACATCTTAGCGGTAGGTTACTCTTGTTAGACTGAGCAGAGCTGTAGTGTTCACTGTGGAGAAACACACGTTTTTTTTTTTGTTGCTAGCCAGCTCTGTGCTTAAGCAAGAAAGATACCTGATCACTGAATATTGCTGGCACCTGAGCCAGTTATGGTTTTTCAAAACAGAAGAAAAGTTTTGGAAGAGTGTGGATTTGCATAGCAAAATATCAACAGCATTAGTAAAACCGAAAATGGAAAACACTAAGACATCCTTGTAATTCAACCCACTAAAACTCAACAATCGTGCCTGTGTGTTTGGCAGTCTGTGACGACAGAAATAACGTACTCCATTGGTCCAGCACTGAGTTTTTCTCTTGTTTAATAATAGAAGTTTCCCCTTACTTGAGAGGAAACTCCTTAATTTGCTAAATTGCCAATTTCTAAATTAAACCTGAGGCTGGTATAAATTTAAACTGCACCTGACTCAGCAGGCACCAAAGTACTCCTGATTCCTGTGGTAGCACTTCCAGCACAGAGTACCTGAAGAGTTACTTCTGCAGAGGCATGCAAGAAGTTTTATTTTAAAATATTTTCTTACATAAAGGTTCTGGGTGCATTGCAAGATGTGGCGTTAGCAAAGACTTGCCCTGTCCTTCAGGGGGAAGTGGGCAGTAATGTGTATCTTTTAGGCTTATGTTCTTTTCCAGAATCTGAAAGAGCATGTTGCTTATACCAGATCAGTTACAGTCATAAGAACATGCTGGTTTTGACCACTATATTTTGAGAGTAGGAATTTTCACCTTTCTTCACATGCATATCCTCTGTCATGTATTTATATGCTTCTGTTGTAGAAATGTATTTTTCATCCTATGGCTTAAATATGTTGGTACCTTTAGTATTGGTTCCACCTGCACTGTAAAGGGAGCTAAAATAGTAGTCTTTAAAAGAATATTTGGTGTCTGAGCATAAAGGGACTCAAATACCTCACAACAAAGATGATAGTCACTTATCCCTATGCTCCAGACTGACTGCCCTCAAAATTCTTCAGCTTAAAGCTGTGATAGTCAGACTCTGGAATGTATCACAGGCTTCCGGGCTTTGTCTTCGGGGTTATTGCAACAGTTGTGCTGTGCAGGGACAATGAGATGGTGGGGGAAAGGGCTCTCGGATCTGGGATGTGGCTACTTTGCAACTGGTACTTAAGTCTGGAAATTGTGTCAAGTGAGGAAACTCAGTCGTGTGGCTACAGTTTAAACGACTGCTTTGCTTTACATAATAAATTTTGAGTGGACTACTTTGAGAGGTAGTCTGGTTGTTGGCTGCAGAGAACTCTTGAAAGGCCTTTAAAAATCTGTGTGACTCGTGGTTTGCATTAGTTTATATTCCCAGTGACGTGCACAGGAATACCTGAGCACAGATGCAATCACTGGGGACTTCGTCAAGATTAAACAGTGAATTAATTGTAGTGATTAATTACGTCTCATCTTTTATTTTCTGAGCAATTAGAGAATCCTACTGTCTTGCAAAATTTGTCTTCCCTTTGCTCCTCCACAATATTTTCCTACAGACCTCCATGAAAGTACAAAGGTGGACAAGCTGTTTACCAGCGTGGAGTCAAGAGCTGCAAAGAGTCAGCTGTGTATTTGATTTCTGTAGCTGCTCTCAGATGATTAGTGGTCGTTTAGCCTAGAAAGCCAAATTGCTCTGGGGCAAGTAATCAGTCTAAATGCTCGGTTTGCAACTAACTGTGTTACAGAAGAAGCTTGCAGCACTGAATGTCTCTTCAATACTGTGATACTCGAGCACCGTTGACATGTTTGAGACATTTCAACTCCTTAACCCCAGGAGTCTGTGATAAACATGCTACAGCAGGCTAGAAGATCCTAAGAAATCTCCTGCCTTCTCCTATGGCATAGTGTTTTCACACTTGTAGAGCACCAAAGTTTTATAGTACCATAGAACTGTAATATTTTCTTTTTTACCTCTGTTGTCCAAAAGCAGTAAAAGGAGCCAGAAGGTAAAAATTACTCCAGATTTAAGTGTTCAGACTTAGATGTTTGCCTTTTTCTTAGCTGGACAAACTCTAATTTGCTTTTTTGGAGATTACAAGTATAAATTTAATAATGTGTGTGTTCATGAGAGAGGAAAAAAAAAAGACAGGAAATGTCCTGCTTGACCTGGGAAGTCCCAGTCTGTGGGCTTTACTACTTCTCAAATCCAGCTCTGTGAGACTACTCAAGATATATGCTGGTTTTGTCATGTTTGATTTATGAGAGACTATTCTAAATCTGGTTTAGTATAGGGATGCTGAAATAGAAAGATATGACAGTCTGTTATGTCTGTTGATAAACTGTGTGATGTAAATACAAAGGAGAGAGGAGGCAGGGAGGGGAAAGGAAATATTTTGGAGGTAGGCAGATAAATATAAGCAAAGGAAAACTGAGATGGAACATAAGAAAAATCCTAGAGTTAAAGTGTGTTTAGCTGAGCTGCAAGTATACCTGCCTAATCCTAGCTCTTTAGGACACTCAACTTTAGATTAGAAACATACCAGAAATCTGACTATGTGTTAAAGAATCTGCCTATACTTTCCATTTGTCCCCTTTCTTCATTGCCTTTTAAAGCACTCGTTGCTGCAACAGCAAAAAGGGGAAGTGGTCTATGTACCTGTTCTGAAGAGAAGCTCAAGAGAACAGTTCTTTCTTTATCAGATCAGTGTGAGCACATTCCCGTGTAATAGATAACATTTCCTGGAAACAAATCCTTGTATAACCTTTCCTTTGCTCCTGCTGTGGAAACAAAACAAAGTTTCTGGGTAACTCTATATGGTTATCTGAACCTAAACTAGATTTTTGGATCCCTGAACCTAGGTGAACTTGGATAAAACTTGTATCACTTCTCCCTTTGCCATGTAGAAAGCACTCCTTGATCTTACTAAAAGCTAAATACTGCAGATGTTTTTTACCATGTGCCTACTAAACCACATGTATGTTTTTTTCACTGCTGGGGGGGGGTTGACTTTTCTGTGTTGTATTTAGAGAAGACAATAGAAAGAAGTTTTCTCCAATATCAGCATTATTTCAGTTATCTTTAAACAGTGGCTTTAAACACAAGGCAGAAGGTAAATTTGACTCCTGTCCAGTTTTGGATTGCCAGCAGATTTGCTGGACTTGAGTAATTCTTTTTTTTAAAGTTATTAAGCTGGCAGGCAGAGTTCAGCTGTTCCCAGGAATTTTATATAATACTTCTGTTCCCTTACACACTGACGGTTGGTTAACAGTACATGGAGGAATCCTAGGCGGCCCAGCTTCTGCAAGCTGCAGGCTGAATTGGTTGAAAAGGACCTGAGACACTGCCCAAATGTGAGGCTTTTTTTAGATGGTAAGTCATCCTGCAGCTTAAAACTAGAAATTAATCCAGACAAACATGACTGAAAAGAAATATGGATGCAAACTTTGAAGCTAATGTTTTTCTCTACTGGAAAAGAACCCGCTCATTTTCTATTTATCCCATTCCTCCTTTCCCTAACAAAGCAATACTTTTCTGACCATGTGACTTTTATTTACTGACTACCAAGTAATTACATGGTGAGTAATTGGATGGCTTTGCAGGACTGGAAATTGAATACTGAGTATGTAACCTATAGGAGAGTAGTTCAGATCTGTGCTACCCGATAGTGAGTGCAGATCAGTCTCAAGTATCTGCTGCATGCTATGTGGTGGCATTCAGCTTAGTGCAGTCAGGTGTGGGCATCACAAATAACCACTAGGTCTCCTGGCAGCCTTGGGGAAGTAGCTAGGACAAGCTGAGTCTAAGGAAACTATCTCTCTCTAACTTTTGTCATTGTCTGGACAGACTGTAGATATGACTATCTGGAGAACATGGAAATACTTGTAATAGTCTGAATCTCAATTTGTTCATGCTGAGTACCTGCCAAGATCTGTTATCGTGCACTGACACTAGACAGAAATTATGTATTTTATTTAGCTGCAGGATTTTAAGTAGCTGTCTAACTGACTGCTGGAAAAATAAATATGGTTGCAAAAGAAAACTGTACTATGGAAACTGCCAGAAGGAATCTGTACAAAGCACTACTTCAGTTGAGAGAGGGGAGCAATTGTTGTCATATCACAGCAGTGAATCTTTTTCATTCTGACCCAGCAGCAGTTATTACTTACCCTGAGCTGTTCTAACTGCACCAGGTTCTGCTAATATTTCTGGGGTTTTTTGCCTAAGAAGGAAGGGTGGAAAAGTGCAGCCCAGCTGTTACAATACAGAAACTTACAATATGAGCAAAGCTTGCACAGAGCTTTTATTCATATGGATAAAGGGTTTTATCTTCTTCTTTTTTAATCTCATTTAACTTTTTCCTCATATAGCTTTTGTAAATTTCCCCCTTATTGCTGGGAGATTTAAAACAAACAGCCAACCAACCAAGAGTATTTAGTGAACTCTGAATTGTCTTGCTATTAACTAGAAATTTCTAGGTTTCCTACTTCCCCAATTGGCCTAAAAATCATAAAAATAGCCTCATCTTGCTACAATCCTGTTTCACAATGCATTTTTTTAATTGCTTAATTCCACCCTAGGCTGGATTTCCTTTGTTTTCTAGCTCTCATTTCCCCCTCACCACACATGTATCCAGCCTTCATCTTGCTCACACACCCCCACACATCCATGCTTGACATCCATCAGGAGTGGTTTACATCTCAATTAGAAAGATGTTTCTTAACAAGAAAAAAAAATTGAAAAAATTCTTTGTTTCTGTTGTGGAGCACAACTAACAAAACAAAGGAAACCAGAGTGGGCAGTAAAATCCTTGTGGTCTGCAAGCTCACTTGTGGGAAATGTAGTGGTAATTCTTCTTCTTTTAAAATCCACTCATGCCTTTCCAGAACTTGAAAGAACATTTTGTTTACTTAAAAAATAATATTAAAAAAAAAAGAGAGAGATGACTTTGTTATATTGGATTTATTTGAGTTCTTTTCTTAACCAGGAAAGTTTGTAGCAAAGCAGGATATTTGTCTCTGAAGAGGTTGTCTGCTACTTATTTCCCACATAAACTTCCTGCTGTTGCTACTTCAGAAACTGTCTAGCACACTTTTTTGTTCCAGGCTTTTAACTCTCTCAGGGTGCAACAGGTCCCCAAAACACGGCCTTTCAAAATTAGTTTGCTCTCATGTCACCCAGACCCCTAATTTCTTTAGCATCCCCTGACTGGGGCACCTGTCACTCATCTTCCCCATTAAAAATTTTGTTCCACTCTATCCCTCAACTCTTCCTGCTTCCTCTCATGCCTTTATTCATAACACCTAGGCTTGAGCCATGACCATCTTCTATTGTAGCCTGTGGTGAGTATCTCCTTCCTTCTGTGGATGCTTCAGCACTCTCAGTGCACACAGAAAACATCTACAGCCTTGCAAATCTCCCTGGAAACTTGATTTCCTGTTTTTCTTTTGCTTCGTACCACTCCTTTCATCCTCACATTAGCACACTTGCTCTGACCTCCATTTCTTTGGTTTATTCTCTCCAGAGCGTGGTAATGCTAACAGAAGCTTTTTTTTTGTTTTTGTTCACCTTTTTAAAACAAATGTGATAAAATGCCACATTATTCAGGACAGATAAGACAATCAGACATGTACTAAAAGGTCAGTGTACAAAACCTTATAAAATTATTGATCAGCCTGGAAGCTGGTGATATTTTTGTAATGCCCCAGTGACACAATGACTACACTGATTAAGCCATAAATGATGAGGACATCTACTTCAGTCAGTTCAGCTCCTGGAATAGCCCTCCAACCCCTAGTCTCTCAGTGTTCTGGATAAATGTGCTTGGAGTTGATTGTAAAACTCCAGGTCAATGGACTGCAGTGTATTCAAACAAAGCAAAATGTTCTGACCATGTGCAATGCAAGCCCTCCTGTCTGTCCTGCCACTGATGAACTCAGGGCAGGGAAATGTGAGCAGTTGACAGACCTATAGTATATGCCATCTTAATTGGCGTGTGATGTAGGCTCCTTCTCACTGGTGATATGCTCTCCTCTTGTGTCTGACAATCTGACTGGTTGCTGTGCACTATTTCTTATTCAGGTAGTCTCAGGTCTGATAAAACTTGATATGGAAAAAAAAATTCTCATGGAAAATAATCAATACAACAGCTTCAAAGAGAAAGTCTGAATGTGTCCACTAACTACTGGGGCTACACTAATAGCTTTAATAAATGAAACTAAACCTTGAGACCATTGTGAGTCATAGCGATGACAGCTTGCATGCCACGCGAGGAGTACTGCATACCAGCTTTCTGTGATGTGCCAGGACTTGGGGCCAAACTGTTTAAGGCCCTGATTACCTGGGAGATGCTCCTTGTTTGCAGTGTCACATACTCAGAGCTGGTGACGGGGGAGCTGGAGTGGGAATGCGTCAGGACGACGTTTGTGGCAGCACACTCTGTATCACAGCCTGCGTTGGCTAACTTGCTAGGCAACCCCTGAATGGAGGCTTTCTCAAGTATTTGGGAGGAGGTGAGCTGATCTGCTTTTGAGCAGGGCTAGAACAGAGCAGCTCTGGTCCTGAATCATTATTCTGCTGCCGATTAATTAACAATGGGAACAGTTTATTCATTAACCAAATTTGTCTCTCCTCTCTGCTTTAATCTGGGAAAATCAATTAAGTACTGAGGTTGATGAAGCAGAGTGTAAATACACAAACATCTTACCCAAAGGCCTGTGGCTTTCTTTATATAAGGAGAATATTAACACATCTGCAATGTAAACTTCTGGCAACTCCTGATGGACCTTTGTAGGGATGAGGCTATGGAGAGCAAGGAGTGTGGATGCAGTATTGGCACTCATGTGCTACAGAAGCTGGGCATTGGGCCAAGATAAGTGTGCAGATGCAGATGGTGTATCAGTCCCTGCACAGATTTACCTGTTACTGTGCATCTTTGCAACTAGCAATGCTGCACAGTAACCTTGCATGGAAGGGATTTGCCTCTAATCTTTTACCTTTATAAAAACCCTCTTTGTAAGTGCAGATATTCTCACCTGCAATAGCAGAAAATATTTGTTTTGGTGTATGTAAGGATCACCAGATCCATCACTGACATACATCTGCCTCCTGGATGGAGGGCAGGAGCCTTTTTAATACTGTCTTCTGTGCTTTAAGAACAGGTCCCTTGCTCCTCTCCAATTCCTACCACTCATAATGCATGAGAAAAATGCTGCCGAGTGAATAAGCAACCGGTGGTATCATGTCTAGGCAGTTTAAAGTTCCACACAGTTGAAAGCTGTAATGATTTCCACCTTTCTGGGGATCAGTTAGTCAGATATAGAGAAAAAGATTCTAGATTTGACAGCTGGAGGGATAAGCTGTTGAATGGTCATTAACTGATGCAGGCAGACAATTGACTCTTGGAAGCTCTAAAGCAAAAGAAACTCACAGGGGAGCAAGAGGTGCATTCTTTCTTTGAATTTATCCTTCAGCTGCAGTTTCTTATCATGGCCCATTGCTTCTGTATTTAATTTTGTAGTAGAGGTTCTGCAGCTAATTTGCAGGCTTGGGTCTTGTTTTTCCAGGAGTGAGTCCAATCATTTAGACTTTGTCTAGGACTCTCATGTGACAGATTAGGCACCTGTGTTATAATTATAACCAGACATTTTCTTTTCCCAGTGGCTTTTTCTTGGCTCTTTCTCACTGATGTCAGGAAGAGTTCAGTAACAGCCAAAAGGGGTTAATGACTTAGCTGCTAACTTACTTTCTTCTTCAGTACTTGATGAAGTGAACTTGCAAAACTTCACACTGTGGTAACATCTAGAAGAGAAGACAAGAATATAAATTCGTTTGTCACATGTCCTTCTTCCTTGCTGGGCAAACTATATATGATGAAAAGAAAGAAGTAAGGGGGAAAGAGATAGAGGTAAAGAGGGAGACAGCAACAAAGATGGGAGAAGATATTGAATAATGAGGTCTTCCACTCTCGTGCATAAGCCTGCTCTTTCTCTTCAGCCCTTTTCTCGCAATCAAATTAGAAATGGAGGCTGGAGGCTGAAGCCTGAGCTCACAGTGGGACAAAATGATAACTTGAAACTTCAAGACATTTCTACTCTCTCATGAAGAGAGGAATTGTATGGGACTGCTTAGAAGAGGATGGGTATAGATCAGCAGAAAGCCTGTGCAGAAAGCAGAAGATAATGAAGGATCTGAATCTCATTGACACTTCTGTGTCAGAGAAAGATAGAGCATTTAATTACAGAGGGTTTCAATTACATGAACTGTTGGTGTGATAGGTAGTCAAAAGCCTGTATGGAATAAATAGGTCCTCCAGGTGGCTAGGTATATTTTCAAGACAAGGTATTAAGGATAGATGAGACATAAATTAAAACTGTATTTGAAGATGCACTACAGGACATCTTGCTAAAAGGAAGGCAAAGCCTGTAAATGAGCAAAGAGAAAGCTGACATTGCTCTGTCTGAGATGCAACCCCCTCCACCCAAAAGAAACCAAAAAAATATATATTCAACTTGTGACAGCCACAAGCTGAAGATACCAAAAAACTTAAATCCAACCTTGTGTGCAGCCTCTGTTCTGCCAGAAAACGTTTTCACATGTCTCTACCGAGGCAGTAGAAGAGTGATAACACACCCTTTGCATAGGTAAATATCAAGTTTCTCTTCATTTGGATTCTATGACTCTTCTTCTATCTTTCTGGTGTTTGTGTAGCAGATGACAGCAGGGCTGCCTGCTCACTCCCATGCTGGGAATCCACTGCATGGAATGAGCAAAGGGAAACTCAAGGTGTAACTAGGCAGTTGGATTTGAGGAAAATAAAGAATGAATGTTTGCCGTAAAACCTGCAAGCTAACGACAAGCCAGAGTTGAGAATATATTGAGCTCGAACAGCCTGATCAAGCATGACAAGCTCTTCTTTAAGAGCAGAACCTGAGACCTTACTTTCTCAGGGCCAGATGTGGAGCAGGATTTGGCTACTGTGACACTCAGAACAACAATTTCTAATCCAACCCCTTTTCTCCTAAGCCCCTGCACCCCGCCCCCCTCCCCCCAGTTCAAAAGCTTAAATACAGCAGTGTAACACACAGGGCTGTCTTCCTATCATTACATAACAGATATAGGTATGTTAGAATAGTGGTCACACCAAAAGGAGCAGAGGAGAGAAAGTCTAATCCAGCCAGCTGGCAGTACTGATGAGACTGGGGAATCTTACACTGTCTGTATTGCCTGGTTTAGAGAATGATCTCAGAGGTGGAGTTTCTGAAACAGAGATTCAGCTTCTGAAACTGCTTCTGGCAGATAAATGCCTAGTGTGTGCTTTTTGGGTAAATGCCACTTATTTCTTATAAAACTTGTTTGAGGAAGGAGCAATCACCTTTTGTTTTATGGCAAGATTACTCATTCAGGATGTATTAAAGATGAGTATTGACCTTCTGCCTGCAATGATGCCATAAATCACTCTCATGTGGGAAAACTTTCAGCATTTCTTCAGTCAACGTGCAAAATGTGCACAGATTCACTGGAAAGCAAGCAGGAATGCAGTATTGTCGAATGGCAGTGATTGCACCTTGAAAGACTAGATTGTTCATAGCTTTCAGTGATTTAATTGTACTACTAATTTTGAGGATGGGGACTACATATTCATACCACTTCATGCAAATATGTGGATGGGAAGCTATTGGATGCTGGTATATCAATAGCAAGTTCAAGATTACTTAGTCAGTGACTGACCTCCTACTGCGAGTGTTAGATTGAGAGATAAGAGTGATGGTTTGTCAACTCGGCATGAATAGGACCCCACTGATGGCTGTAGCAGTTTAAAATAAGACAGAATAAGGAACATAAGACATAGAATAGTCTATGTCTGTTCTTCCAAACTGGTGGTATGACAAAAGAGAATTTGACAGGAGTGCAGTATACTGACATACATCTGAGTTGCAACAGCCAAATAAACGGAAAACCATTCCACCCTCAAGAGGTGTACTTCTGTGTTAAGCGTGTTTCAGGCTTTTATTTTTCCTATGTCCAAAAGCAGGATTGGTGGAGGCATAACAGATTTCTTTTCCATGCCCTCCCCTCATCTCACTTTCACCTGAGGGTGATACAGACACTTGATCGTTATGATTTTCAGTGCCTCATAGTCAGCAATGCAAAGCTAAATTGATTACCAAACCATCCTCCAGGAAATACTGGCGGGTATCCTCAGGAATTTAACTTTGGTTCAGGTAAACATCTCTCATACTAGGTCGTCTGATGACTGGAGCAATTTCGTCCTTCCTGCTTTCTGTTTCTAACAACAAAGGTCCTGTTCTCAGTTAAAAATAAAACAAATTAGAAGTATATACTTAGTAATAAGAATTAAAAAAACCCCTAAACCAACAACAAGCACCCCAAACAACAGAGAACTCCAACAAAATAGTCCACCAGAAAATATAATGATATACCAGAAGAGCCATTTATGCATTAAAAGCTCTTCTCAATTTTCCAGAAGGCACCCGAAGCTTATTAAAAGAGGTTTTATTTTAGTTTGGTTGTGGTTTTCATTTTTTCTCTTCTTAAAACAGCTTGTGCCACAGACAAATCACTTTCTCTGGCATTTTCAAGCACATATTTCCAGCAGGCATGCTAATACCATCACAGGAGGGAAGTATTTAACTGTTGCCGTTTCACCTCTGCCTCAGCAGCAAACAATTCTATTTTGCAGTTGCCACTGATTATAACTTCTCCTGTAGGAAACAGAGCCACAATTCAATCCTTTGCTTAAATAATAAAACCATTGAACTTAATGACTAATGCAAACCTAATCTTCTGCTTGGCCAAATTGGTGGCTTACAAAGAGACTTCCAAGTCAAGTACTAATGAGGTACCCCAGATACAGCACGCGAACTTGAAATTGTGTTGCAGGCTGTGTTAAGCATCAGACAAGAACAAGAGTCAGAACTATTTCTCAGTAATGGTGGGGTTAGACCAGATTGCTTCATTTTAACTGCAATTTGCTTCCAGCGTCTGGGTGCCAATCTGTGGTGGACTTATCCACAATGTTTGCTTTGTAACAGTCTTATCCCAAGTGTTTTCAAGTCTTGCTTCTACCAGGTTTTGTGTAAGGCTCTGGTTTGCAGACATATGGGAAGCCTTAATCATAGCCTTCATCTCCCTGCCTTGAAAATGTGGCCTTGGCCACCCAGTGTGAAGGCAGCTTCCTCAGTGTCAACAAGTGGATTATTTTATTGTATTCTCTACAGGCAGTGAAGTCTGATCTAGCAAGGTACTTAAAATATGTCTTAATTTCAAGTCTGTTTTTGGTCTTGTGTAAACTAGGAAGACTTCTTGGTTAATTAAAATTAGACAGGTTCCCACATGAATCCTAAAGAATGCAGAGTCAGAACAGTCATATTCACATCTAGCAATTCCCCTTGTTACTACCACTACAAGCTAATACTGTATTACTAGGGGATGAATACAGGGCACTTCTATCTCTAAGGTATTCTGTTGAAGGAGCTGAAACAAAGCACGCACTCACTTGGCAGGGAAATGGAAGAAAAAGATGGCCTTGAAGTAGGGATGGAATAGCTGACAGGATTGATGTGGAGATAGTTACTGGCATAATAAGCCCACTGATGGAGAGGAATTATTTGAAAAGGACCAGCAGTCCCAGGACTAAATACTAGAACAGAAACTTGTGTCTGAGTTGCTGCTATTGAAGCAGAAAGCTGATAGGAGACTTCTTATCTGAATTCCCTTCTACTGCTGTAACATGTCTGTGATGGCATCACGCTTAATGCTTTTCTGCTGAGCTGAGAAGGTATAGCAGTACTGTCAGTGGAGTCTATCTTCAGCAGTATTGTTTAGTGGAGTTTACAGTTGTGCTTTCTAGGCATACCAGGGTGAAGTTTTGTAGGACACTGAAGATGGCCAGCTATTTTGTCTGGTTTAGAAGAGGTGAGTTTGGTATTTTATTACTTCATAAATATGTGAAGGGTGAGTACCAGAAGAGTGGAGCCAGGCTCTTCTTGGGGATGCCCCGTGACAGGAGAGGGGGCAATGAGTGAAAGTTGAGGCATAGGAAGTTTCATTTAAACATGAGGAGGAATTTTTTTTGCTGTGAGGGTGACAGAACACTAGAACAGCCTGACCAGGGGAACTGTGGAGTCTCCCTCTCTGTATATATTCAAAACTTGCCTGGACGCATTCCTGCATGATCTCTTATAAGAGATCCTGCTCTGGCAGGGGAGTTGGACTGGATGATCTTTCCAGGTCCCTTCCAGCCCCTGACATTCTACGATTCTGTGATGAAATGATTAGGTAGCTCAGCAAGTTGAGCCAGCTCACAAGCTGGACAAGTATTAGGATGGTTACATAGTAAAGGGCAACAGCTGTCCACAGGTGTGTCAAGGGGAAGGACTCTGCACCGGCAAGTCAAGAAATGGAACTCCTTCTTGCAAGGTCACTGTTTTTCCCCCCTTTTGCCCCAGTAGCATCACCTGTATTTTTAGAGCCTAATGATCTATCTTAGTTCATGACACTCTCCCTGTGTAGGGTAGTGGAGCAGAAGGGCTGAGACACTGAGGATTATTGCACAGATGCAGAGATGTTTAGTGCAGCACTTGTTCTAGATCTTGACTAGATAATTCCTCATCTGATCTGTCTCATGGAACCCATGTCAAGATACTTTGCCTTCAGGAGACCCTGTTTTCCTCTTTTTACAGGAAAATAATTGCATTCTGCCTTCTAAAAGTATTACAAGGCAAAACTACTTATTTTCCATTTAAAAAAAGGAGTTGGTTGCAGTTGTTCTCATGGTTGTTGTGAATGCACTTATTAAAAAAAGAAAAAGTATGGGAGATGAGAAGACTGAAGGGTAGAGCTCAAAAAACAACAACAAAACAAAAAAAACCAAAAAACCCAGCCCAAACATTTTAGTGGTTATCACTGTAGCAACTAGCTGGAATTGGTAAACATATGAACAAGACTTTTTTTTCTTCTCAGCACTTTTTTTTTTTTACAAAGTTTTTTCCTCCACAGAAGAATGTGAGCCACTCTTTATTAGGTGTAAATTGTGTATTACTGCATCAAAAGAATGATGTCAATCATGGCTTGGCTCATTCAAGCCATGTTCTACTTTGCTGGACGACTTTGCAACTTTAAAGCAGCATCCTACTGATTTCTTCTGCAGCTGTCAGATCACATCTCCCAGGCTGCGGTGTTTATGTTTCCTGATTTTAAAGCACGATGCCTTCATTATGGTCAGAGAAAAGACATAAGGAAAGCGAATGTCCTGGTTTGTCTTTTAAGTGCAGTTCTTACTGGTATTTATTTCAAAGTGTAATTACAGGAACGGAAATGACTACGCAAAGCTGGCCTTTTCCTACTAACAATCTCTGCTGCTTGTGTATATTTAACTGAAATTTGCAGAACTTTTGTTGATACAAGTTTTATTACAAGTTGCGTTTGTTTTCCAGTCTCTGTTGCAAAATAGCCTTGCAGAAAGGACTGTCTTCAGGGAGAGGAAAATGCTAGAGGATGGAGGGACGAGCTGTGCAAAAGCCACTTCTGTTGGCTGCTTCTCTTGTCACAGGCAGCCTTTGGTACCGAAACTGTTAGCTTCTCCTGCCCCCTTGTGCAGCAGTGCGAGCACTGCCAGCAATTGTCTTTTGCAGAAATCTGCCCAATGAAACAGCAAAATAGAATAAAGAGAGCTTCGAGGTATAGAAGTTATGTCGAACAGTGTTTTTGTAAAGGAACTCTTTGATAACCATGGCAAGATAGCTATCTAGTTCTGGGCAGGAGAATCTCCCAAGCCATTAAAAAAGAGAAAGTCCTGAAAACTTGATTCTCCAGGCTATAAGACACAGAATCTCTTGAAGATTATAGATCTGGTGAAAAATATTAGTTGATCTCGCATTCATATTTGAAGGTAGCTGTTTGATCTGGAGAATGGTATCTTTAGAATTAAGTGTGGAAAGATAAGCAGAGCTGTTCTGCTTTAACACTTGTCTTGGAAGGGCAGGTCTCCTTCAGACAATGTTTGATGTCATGTCAATGGGTCCAGCTGCCACTTAGTGCTTCTCATCTGATCCACATGTCTCAGGATAGACATCTGTACTCTTGGCCTATGTCTCTCATTACACTGAGCTTTTAAATATTTTTTGAGTGCCCTTAATTGAAAAAAAACAAAATGTCAGTACAAATGTCAAACAGTTCCTCAGAAATAGCACAGAGGTTAAATGGTAAGAGACACTGCAACAGCTAGGTTTTCCACTCATTTCAATGCACAGTCTTATGTATCTGCATCAATACTGGACCATGTTTAGAAGAATTTTGCTTAGTTTTTCTCAGTGCTAGCTTTGACAAAATTTCATTAAGGTTAATGAGAGTTCATCTGAACAGAGAACGAATATAATTGAAACCAGTACTGTGGTGTTTGGTCCTTTCCCCCGCCCCCACCAATACATTCAGAGTCAGAATGGATCGACTTGTGTTCCAGAAACATCATAGCAGAAGATAAGGTGAGAAAGCTGATGGTGTTATTTAATTATTTTTTGAGGGCCAAAAAGTTCTAGGATGCAGACTAGGTTAGATAACTAATGCAAACATATATCAACACTTGCTGTGGTCTTACATGTCCCTGTATTTTGGCTGCAGCTGAACAGCCTTAGAAGAAAGAACGAGCACCAATACAGGAATCGTCAAGGGTGGAAAGAGGACAGGAGGAATGGTCAAGAGTAAAAATCCTAGAATTCTTTTTCTAGGGTTTCATCTGGTACAATTTGGGCCATTTTCATCTTGCTTTACGTAAAAGAAGTCCTAATAATCTCCCTTCTCCATTAAAAAAAAAAAAAGAGAGAGAGAAAGAAACTGCTGTGATTACTGTTAACAAACACTGAAGAGCAGATTTATAGGGTGGCCCTGTTCTCTGAACTGACATAGTTGACTGAAAAATCTCCCTGCACATAGCAGAGCACCATCATATTGTACAACAGAGGAGCACTCAAGCCACAGAAGAAAAATCCACTAGCCTCTCTATCAAAAGTCCCTAAAT
Organism: Pogoniulus pusillus; assembly: GCF_015220805.1. Taxonomy (NCBI): domain Eukaryota; kingdom Metazoa; phylum Chordata; class Aves; order Piciformes; family Lybiidae; genus Pogoniulus; species Pogoniulus pusillus. The sequence goes on along the minus strand of NC_087264.1, from coordinate 43,935,989 downwards.
CAAGGATGGCTGAATCCCATGGCTTTCCCAGGGGAAGTATAATAGTAAGCTAGCTATGCATCTCTTCCACCTAACCACTTGTAGTCTCTGCCAGAAAAGAGATAATCAGTCTGATTCTGAAGTTCTGTTCATAAGGGGTCTTTTAATCTGAGACCTTAAGAGAGCAACTAAGTTGTGGTCAATAGGAAAAGAAACTAAGTAGAAAGTAATTTCCACATTCTCTCCATTGCAAGGCAGACCTGGCTTCAAATGTGGAAGTAGCTATGAAAGCAGAGTTTAAAAGGAAAAAAAAAAAAAAAAGACTTGAATGGATTAATCAGATCCAAATTTTAAATAATTCAACCTAGAATGATAGAGTGTTGTTGTTGTTACTGCAACTTTTTGTAAGGCCTCAATTAAGACTTGAGAAAGGGAGCCAATGCACCTTTGAAACTTGCTGCTTAATCAACTATAGCGAATGCTCATTTAATGATTGTCTTTTTTGTACCAACAAGAAGTAGCAACACTTTTAGCAAAAGAAATGGAATGAGAGAGAAATTGCCTAATCAGCCCTACTCATGCAGTGCTTTGTGAGAGAGATTATTGAATTTTCAGTCTCTGCAGAATTTTAATGAAGCTCCGTCTTGCTGGAAAATCCAACCCTTTGTCAATAAAGTTCAATAACTTGACCACCCATGTAATAAGATGTACTGCCTGAAATCTTCCACTTGCCAAAGACAGAACCCTGCTGGAATCTCCCTACGAGTTAGAAGTACTCGTTTGTGTTGTGTATTTTTCTGCAGTCTGCATGCAATGGACTTTATATTTGTTGTAGTGAAATTCTGTTTACAGTGAGGTAGAGAAAACATTGACATTTGTCTTGGTGTATCTGTTGCTATTCTAAGAGGAATATTGCCCTCTTGAAAGGGAATACAATCAACCTCTGTTTAGGGCTGCATCTGTCCCAGAGAAAACAGGAGAGTTCTTCAATGAGTTAAGAAGTAAGGTAGGGCAATGAGCAAGGAAGAAGGAAGGCATTTCAGCAAGATCTGAGGTGAAAAGTGAATGGGCAGAGAAATTCAGAAAGGCACTGAGTAGCAGAATATCTTTGCACCACTGCAGATGGTTGCTATCAGAGGAAAAGGGAGACCACTGATCTGTTAAATTGGATAGAGAAAACTCAAAGGGATATGCACAAAAGAAAAGGGAAAAAAAAAAAAAAAAGGAGAGAGAAATCTAGTTTTATTAATTGTGGTTTTCCAGCAGAAAAACTTCTGCTGAACCAATTTCAAACTGACTCTTCTCTAACTCTGAAGTGGATTCTAAGATGAGTAGGAAAGGAATTAAAACTTATGAGAAAGAATTTATGTAAAGGGAAATCTATAGACAGTAGTGTGGACCTCAGATTGGATGAAAGCAGAAGGCTCTGTAGGCCAAATGAGAGGGCACAGTTTCCAAAGAGAGTGTACCCAGGCACTAATGGAGTGACAGAGAATATCCCAGTGGCAGATTTTCAACAGCACTCAGAGAAAAGAAGCAAAGAGAAGAAACCTGTAGAATGTATGTCAATGAAGAGCAGAAATGAGTATGAAGATCTCATCCAGGTGCCCATAGAAGCAAACAACTGTTGAAATTAAATGAAGCTAAGACCACAAAGTTAGACGGACAGAATAGACAACAAAATAATTGGATATCAGAGGACTGAAAACAGGCAGTCAATGAATAATAATGCAATGAATAATGCATGCAGTAGAAAACCAGAAAAGTTTAATGAAGATCCTTGTAAAGTATGGAAATTTGTCAATTAAAATAGCCTGGTTAGGTGGAAATCTTGCAGACTGCGTTGGAGCAGAATGTCTACTACGTAATGCAAAGCTTTGTGGAGAGATGCCTGTCATGAAAGGCCAAAATAGCCTTGCCCAGACATGCTTTTCTGCTCTCCCTCCCTCCTGCAACTTCAGGAAAGGAAAACAAAAGGCCTGATGCCTCTGAGTCTCCTTCTGTCTTTCCAAACTCGGAAACACGTGAGGATACTGTGTTTATATGCTTGTTTGTGTTCTGCCCTAAAAAGGGTAAAAGCAAGCCCTGACTTCACCTAATAAGGCTAAGTTTGGTGAACTGCCGTTCTGATTGGTTGATCTGTGGTCAAAGGTCCATTAGTCTCAGGCTGTATTTATAAGAAGAGATGAGCAGTCAAACACAACATGCTGTTGCCTTATTGTGCTCTGCCTCAATGAGCTTCTGTCTCATTGCTCTCTGCCATTGCATCCTGCCATGCTCTGCTACATAATAAAAAGCCTTTGAGTTTGTCTACCTGGGAACTGCCTCATCTCAGTTTACCAGAGGATTGGCAATAACTACCCGATATGATCGGCTTGCTTAGCCAGCACAACACTGTGCCTGTCTGCACATCCGCAAGATGTCCTGTCTGCCCCTCTGCAAAGCTTTGTGCTGAATCTGGAGTCCAAGACGAACCAGGATCAGGTCAGAGATCTTCTGCCTTTCTCCCAGCACCCTGTTAATGCCTGGGAAGACTAGAGGGCTAAGAAGACATCAACAGAACTCCCTGCAAGTGTTTGGGTACTGTCTGCAAACTGTAATTAGCCTCAGGAGTCCAGAGAGATAATTTTTGTGAGTAAATACTCAAAGTCCTCTTTCGCACAACTCTGTGAACTCTTAAGTGAATCTGAATGCCTTCTGCCCTTAAGCACAAAAGGAGCTTCTTGAGTCACTCCAGTGGGCAAGCAGTACAATTGGTCGCAAGGACCTCTTTCCAGTTCTAATGGTTTAATGTTTGTTAAGAAATAACTAGCAAGAACATAAGTGTTCTAAATTCTCTGTTCTCATATGCATATTTATAACAGTCTCATTGACTGTTATAAAATTGTGGCTGGTAGCTAGACTCCTGAATATCAAAATTAACCAACTATTCATTTTGGAAAATCCAATCTCGCACTGCAGTACCTGTCATTACAATGCCAAAGATGGATTGAAAGTTTCACAGATTACCTTGAGTAAGAAGAGACCTTAAAAGGTCCAAGCACCAGGCAGTTAGTGAGGACACCTCCAGCTGCATCAGGCTGCCCAGGGCCAGAGTGATTTCTCAGAGGAAAAAAAAGATTAATGGCTGGTGAGCCCTAGATTTGGGTAGCAGTACAAAGACAGCGCTTTTAAGTTGGGTAGGTACGTGAGCTTTGCTACCTTGACCAATGTAACTCACCGAGTCATCCTGATAAAAGGAGAGGTGAGTAACAAAGGACTACAGTTTCAAAACTGGTCATAGGTGGTGTTACAATACTCTGGGAATTTTCTGATGTTCAGTGGTAGAAATGGAAAGTAACGAGAAAGACTAATGATAAATGATTTAGTAATAAATAGTATAAAACACTGCTAAGCCTGTGAGAACTTGAATCAATGAAAGAATTAGTCTGTAAATGGAGGAAAGCAGACAGAAAGAAGAGAGAGAGAGAAAGAGAAATTATTCTGTAAGGAATCTATGATGGCACTGCTGAAGAGTGATTTAAATAAGATGGACATGTCCATCATTTTGAGAGCCACTCTAAGTAGAAAGACAGATTATTAAATACTAACTGAAGAATTGTTTCAATATCTAGTCAGAGTGAAACCCAGAGAGGACTGAGAAGAATGTGTTCTGAATTTTTTTAAAAAGGAGACTTCTTTCTTGAGTACTTGCTGGGAAAGATGTTGGAGTAGCAGATAATGTATCTTGAAGAGTGGAGATTTATGAACTAGATGGTTAAGAGAGTAGAGTTTTGAGGCCTACAAGAATAGGCTGCTAAAGCAGTAGTTGGATGTATGTACAAGAGAAGACCTAAGTGAACAAAGTCTGGAAAGGCACAAAAGGAGAAAACATCAACAGAAGAAACACATAATTGAAACAGAAGATGTGTCCTAGTAGCCATGAAGAGAGAAGAGATTGCCAGCAGGACTAGGAACCGGAGAGGATGCAGAGAACAATGAGCTTGCATATACTAGTGTTTTTTTGCTGGAGTCAGATAATTTCCAGAGCATTTGTGGTTTATGTCTTAGAACAAATGTCTGGAAAGTGTCCAGATTTAGTCTTAGTAAGTGTACAAAGCAACTGAAATTTAACTGTTTTATAATGAACACAAGGTAAGAACCTCTTCCTCTGTGCTTGCCAGGCGAGACTCTCCCAAATGTGGGTATAGGTTAGCTAAACCTTTAAAAAGTAATTTACTGTCCATCTCTTAAAGTTTTTTTAGGCAAGGTAAAATATGCCATTGAATGATACATCCTAGATCAATAACAAGGCATGTTCTTCCATGCAGGAGTTAATGAGCAAGATTCTGTCTTTTTTTTTTTTTCTTTCTTTTTTTCTTTTTTATTTGTGGAAGGGATTCTGAAAAGTCTACCTAAATGGTTGGTTTCAGTTTTCCTTTTTTCATTTTCTTTGTGTGGGGACGTTCTCTATAGAATTATGTGTTCTTTCTGTTCAGATTATGTAGTATTTTTCTTGCAAGAAAGATTTCTGACTGCATCACTGTCTATTAGTGTGATTACTTTACGAAAACACATTAAGTAGGTGAATGATTAACCTCCAGGTGGCATAAAGTGATAGCACCTCAGTGTAATGTTTTAAAACAACTGACTATCAAACATAAAGGGTATGTGTTGGTGCCCAGACAACCCTTCAAACCCACCTTACTCATTCCTTTAATGCACAGCAATTCCACAACATAAGTTGTAATAGTAGAGACAGCTAAGCAGAGGTGGAAGCCAGTTACATGTGAAATGCATGGCTTTCTCTGAAGCAGCAATCTCCATTATGAGGGTGCCAACACTTGCCAGACTAGGATTCAATGATAGCCTTGAAGATGACATCTATGTAGATCATTGTGTCTTGATTATATACCTGAGATACTGTTTTCTTTCCTGAGAAGGTGCAAATAGCTGTGAATAGCTGCATACCTTGGCCAGTTGAAATTGCAGGAAATAACAAGATCTAATTAGATTAAACTTAAGTTATTGCAACCTTGTTAACATCCTGCATGAAAGGTGAGAACTATCAGTTTTATTGCTAGCTTTGCTATGGCAATTCACAGAATCGTAGAATGGCAAGGATTGGGAGGAACCTGCCAAGCCTGTCTAGTTCAAGTCTATTACCAAAGCAGGTAGACCTTGATCAGGTTGCACAGGAACAGGTCCAGGCAGAGTTTGAAAGCATCCTGAGAAGGAGACTCTTCAGCCTTGCCACAGCCTGGTCCACTGCCTCAAAGTAAATAAGTTTTTCCTTATGGTTAAATGAAACTCCTGTGTACATGTTGCCCCTTGTCCTATCACTGAGCACTGCTGTAAAGAGTCTTGATTTCCAGCATTTAGATATCTATAAGTATTGATAAAATCTCCTCTGAATCTTCAGGATGAAGAGCCCCAGGTTTCTTAGCCTCTTCTCATCAGAGAGATGCTTCAGTCTCTTAGTTCTCTTTGTGGCTCTCTGTTCCCTGTCCTCCTTGAACTGGGGAGCTCAGAATTAGATTCAGTACTTCAGATCTGGCCTTATGTGGGCAGAGTACAGGGGAAGGAGTACATTACTTGACCTGCTGGCCACAGTTTTCTTACATACCCCAAAATACTCTTGGCCTTCTTGGCCATGACAGTATATTGCTGGCTTGTCCACCAGGACTCCCAGGTCCTTTTCCACATAGCTGCTTTAAAGCAGGTCAAACCTGTACTGATGCATGGGGTTATTCCACCTCAGGATTCTACACTTGCCTTTGTTGAACTTCATGTCCATCCTGCCAGGTCTTGTTGAATGGCTGCACAGCATTTTGGTGTGTCAGCCACTCCTCCCAGTTTTGTATCAACAGAAAACTTGCTGAGAGTACACAGTTAGTTCACCCAGGTTGAAGATGAAGGTATTAAACAAAACTGAACACAGCACTGACTCCTGGGGAACACCACTATCCACAGATCTCCACTTAGATCCTGCACTGTTGATCGCAACCCTCTGTGCTCCATTATTCAGCCTTTTCTTAATCCACCCTACTGTCCACTTAGCTGCACTTCCATGAGGATGTTATGGGAGACAGTGTTGAAAGCCAAAAACCTTTCCTTTGTGATGAGCAATTGTTGAATATACTCTTGCTGACTCATGCTATTCTTCAGGTACTTTGCATGAAGTGAGGCACTGTTCTTTGGGTTAAATGCTTGTTCTCCCTTGTGTCTCATTTTATGGCTGTAGCAGAATGTAGCTTATGTCCTCAATATAAGATACTAAAGAAGTACAAAGATTAGTAATACAATTAAAAAAAAAAAGCTAATGACATGCAAAAATCAATCCTGCTCTGAAAATAAACATATTTGATTATCTAAAGCTAACTAGAAGCAGGAAACTGAAAAAAAAGCAGCATCTGTGATGGATATAATATACACCAGGACAGTGTAGGAAGATGAGATTTGCACAAATATAATGTCATCAAAGTATTGCACTAGTGGAAAAAAATCAACAGTGCTGACAAGAGCCTAGGAATATAGCTGACCTGTATGAACTGATATTTTTTGCCCTGGGTTTATGTTGTTTTAGCACTAAAAACCTTTTCAGTTTAATGCAGCTTATGTTTTGCAATAGAAAATGCTGATATTCATGTTCTTCTTCTTAGTTGCTGCTACTGTATGTTTTGTTATCTATTGTAAAAGGCTATTCTGTGTTTTTATGGAAACAATATTGAGAGATATATTCAGTCATAGAATCAGTCAGGGTTGGAAGGGACCACAAGGATAATCTAGTTCCACCCACCCTGCCCTGGATCAGGCTGGCCAGAGCCTCATCTGGCCTGGCCTTAAACACCTCATGGAATGGGGCCTCAACCACCTCCCTGGGTAACCCATTCCAGGGTCTCACCACTCTCATGCTCAAGAACTTCCTCCTCATGTCCAGCCTGAATCTACCCACTTCCAGCTTTGCTCCATTCCCCCTAGTCCTGTCACTGCCTGATAGCCTAAAAAGTCCTTCCCCAGCTTTTTTGTAGGCACTTTTCAGATACTGGAAAGCATCTGACAATAAGGTCACCCTGGAGCCTCCTCTTCTCCAGACTGAACAGCCCCAACTCTTTCAGTCTGTCCTCATAGCAGAGGTGCTCCAGCCCTCTGATCATCCTCATGGCCCTTCTCTGGACATGCTCCAGCATGTCCACATCCCTTTTGTAACAGGGGCTCCAGAACTGGATGCAGTACTCCAAGTGGGCTTTCACCAGAGTAGAGTAGAGGGGGAGAATAACCTCCCTTAACCTGCTGGCCACACTTCTCCTGATCCAGCCCAGAAAGCCAAACAGATCCTGGGCTGCAAGTACACACTGCTGGCTCATTTCTATACAACTGTTCTCATGACATCTTTGTGTTGTCCTTATAATGGCACATTTCAACATGCTAGCTAGTTTGCAGTACAAGGGCCAAATGAGTCAGGGAGACTGAAAACAAGCTCCTTGGTTTTGAAGGTGGTAGAAGTTGTTTCAAGTGCCAGCTTAGGGTTTGTATTGAATAATTGTTAGTATACATGTTCACAGGTATTTCATATCTTTAGTTTTCCTTGGTTCTGTGAGAATGAGGTATTTTGGAGTACACACAGTGATGTGAGCTCTGTTACACTGACAAAGGTCTAAACTGGAAACCTCATTCTTTCTGACCACCATCCCCACCTTCACATTATGTAAGGATCTTTGTTTTCAAGACACAAAATAAAAGGGTGCTGAAAAAAGATAGATACTGTAACAATGACAAAAATCCTACTTGTGAATCTATGTCTTTCAAGTTTTCTCTCTCTTTCATATATTTAGTATATCCCCAGTGTTGTTTAATGTCTGCCTTTACGATTACCGTTCTTGAAGAAAGTGTGGGAGTGATAGTTGCCTAGTGAAAATGGATGGTAAGGGAATTCAGGGTAGAATCCTGTTATCTTTTCTTTTAATTCTTTTTTTTATTATATCACAACTTTTCTTGATTAATCCCATGCTACAGCTAGAGAAGGATCTTTTATTTGCTTGGCCTGACTTTCTCATCCTAAAAAGCACTTTGATTTGCATAGAAGGAATAGCATTGAAAAGATTACACAGAAAGGGGCTTATACATGGGAAAGCTGATTGAGAAAGCTTATTTTAAATAGTCTGGTCCTTTTAGTTTTGAATTATACATTAAATTAGTTCCTTATCCTTTCCTGTTACATTTCTCTGCCTTTGGTATGAAACAAAAAAAAAAAAAAAGCATTTCAATAAACCACAAAATTTGAAACACATCTCCCCCAAGGATCCTTTGAATCTGAGTATAGATTCAAGGAGGAGCTAGATGTTTCTGGTCATGTTTAGAACTGAGGAAAGATCAGCAGACCTGACCTTATTTCTGCTTTTCTCCTGTGCTGGCAAAGGACAGTAAGGGTGGCGTGCACAGAGCAGTTGCTCTCAGCTGGACTGTTAGTTGGCTTAGAAGAAAAGTCTTGATGGAAGGCTTCTTAACCATCCCCAGAGGACCAGTATGTATTGGTAAAAGTAGATGGACTCATTTTCATAGAAAGCAATGAAGATACTAGTGGTGAAATGAGATAAATCACATTCAGATGGAAGTAGCAAAGGCTTGGAAAGGCAGTCCTATCCTCTTCATTAATCATTAAAAAAAGCTCTATTAGATAGGTTCTTTGCCCGCAAGAATCAGTAGGCAGAAGATTTTTTCCTGTTTTCCCTCCATTGTATAGTTATGCTGTAGTTTTTACACAGGGAACACCAGGAGGCATAGCCTGTTCTTCTACTGATTCTTTCTCCAAAGTCTGTCATTTCTGGTGCTGTTGTAGAATGATGTTCCTGGCCATCTTTCATTGTATAAATGGCAAAGAGAAAAGATGTGGAAAAGGAAAAGGAAACATTTTGTGTCATGGGTTTGCACATCATGGAATCTCAGGTCTTATTTTGAGTCTAGAAGTAAGTCTTCTCTTGCTGATAATGAAAAACACTTGCTGTGTGATATTTTTGCTGCTTCAGCAGGCAAATAACATTCCTTCAAATTCATACACTTGGTGAAGAACCCTCTTCCAGTACCTAGCTGGGTAAAGTATATTTTACTCCATAAGTAACATACATAATTATTTGCACACTGATGTATTTTCTACCACCATGAGAAAATGTGATACTCATGTTTGTCCCACTAACATGAATTTCTGCTTAACACTGAATGCAGTTCAATGGCACTCATTTATTATTAGATGTGAAGAAGATAAATTAGTTACTGGATGTGTGAAATGTAGATAGGGTATGAATTTCATAATTACCTGAGACTTAAATAGAGATGTAGGTCTTCTCTGTTGAGTTCATTCAGCAGAGAGGAAAAGATAATTGTCACAACTTCTGAGAACAAGGGCCAGTTTCTTTACAAAATTGAACTTATCTCTAGATTTCCCACATTCCTCTGATAACTGTTTTTTTTTCAGTAGTGATACATCTACTCCCAAAGATTTCCTTCTAACTTTGAGCAGTTCAATCAAGATACTCTGGTATAACATGACTTCTAATAAATTAGAGCATTTTTTCACAAACAATTGAGAGGTGTCCCTTCCTATAAGCTTGTTAGAGGGAATAAGCATTTCTGATTTGTCACAACAATTTCATCTAAGTCTGTAAGCTGTTACAGCCTACAATTTGAGAACAATTTAATTATGTGCACATTGCAATGGTAATAGGGAAGACTGTTATTGCTAGCTCACAGCAGAAATTTATACATGATAGGTAATGAGACAAAGCTGGCAGACAATAGTAAGCTTGGTCTCAGCAGTGTCCCAGTCTGATTGTGCTGGGTTTGGAGAAGCATGGGCATGTAACTGTTTTCATGGCCCCGTGGGGGCTTAAAAATGGAAGCCACTCTGGGAGGTGCCAAGTTGTGCCACGAAGTCAATGGATAAAATATGCTTTGTGCCTCTTTGAGACAAGACACAAAGGACACATTCCCATAAAGGAATACTTTCATAGAGTGATGTTTGGCTTAGCTGCTATATGCATATGTAGAGTCTCAAAGAAGTGATATGGTGCCAAACAATGAATAGGTGAAGTGCCCACAGAGGGTGGTGAAATTGTGCAGGTTTTTGAGCAGAACCACATCTGGCTCATCATGTGCCCTTCTTCATTGCTTATCTTGTTTCTTATCCAAGGCCTTCTGACTTTGTATTGCTACCCTCTTCCAAGTGGGGGTGGTTAGGTTTAACTCCCTATGCTCCAACAATAGGTGAATAAGGGTACTGCTAGGAAACTGAAGGGGTGCTGATCTCAGGCTACACACTGCATTCTGATTTGATCCGTTGTTGGTATCTATCTTATTGACTAGTACGAAGAGATCAATTTTGTCTTGCGTAAAAAAGTGACTGATACAACACGTGTGGTGAGGATCAACACTGCACCTTTTATTTGTATTTTTCTGCCCAACTCCAGGGTGAACTGCTAGAATACAGCCACTTGAATGAGTGTTTCATAGATGTATTTTCAGCAGTTTTGTTTCAAAGTGCATCTTTCTGACACCAGCCGTGTCAAATAACTCTTGAGCTTTGCACTTCTGGAGCATGACACTGCCAGCTCCTTCATAAAGTAACAGCTGTGCTCCAGTATCTGCTGGTCTCTTGTGCAATTTCTGAATGAATAGATGGTAGTGCTTTAGTTGCAATTTCTGAATGAATAGATGGTAGTGCTTTAGTAGTGTGTGTGAGAATTGGGTTTGACTGCCCTTGTTTTGTTCTGTCATTGCCTATTGCACTTTGGAAGGTATACAGGGCTTGAGACTGTGGTTATCATGGCACTATGCCTTCTGTTTCCATTTCTGTGCTGCTCAATGTCACCTCTTCATCAGTTGTCTTGGAGAAAAGCATGTGTAATGAAAGGAGATCTAGCTTTTGCAATGTGATGTTCCTGTTCAGAATCATCTGAGCACTTTGCCTGTCACACCAGCTCACATGATAAATGGAAGAGAATATTTTTTTCCTATATTCTTACAATCTCTTTCCATTTTCTTTTTATTTTACTTCCTTTTTTTCCCCTGATGTTTTGATGATTCTCAGAGTAAGGTATGCCATAAGTCAGCAGTGAAATCCACTGTGCCATGGGAACCACCATTCAGTAAGGCTAATTTTAGGCTCTGGCACTCTGACTTATCAGAAGCAGGTGGATAGAGCTGCTATCCACAGAAATAGTAAGCAGCTCGAGAAAAAGCAGACAAAGCCAAGTAATAAAGCAATACAACATATTATTTTTGCAAATGCCTGAACTCAGTAGAATAGTGGTTCTGAAAGCATGCAACATGCTGATTGAATCTGCCTGAACGTGTGCAGTAGCATCCATTGCTTGTTCAACCATAATGATGAAAACTGTTCCGTTTTATTCCCTCACTCCCTTTCTTTCCCCTTTGCAGTGTGGCATCTTCCGTACCTCTTTGTGACCTCTTTGCAAGTGGTCTTTGCCAAATGAAAATGCTGTCTATAATAGTTACACTCAGAAATAACATTGCAGGCTGTTAATAGCATTCTATGCAGGAGTAAGCCATTGGTTTTGAAAATGTGTACTCTGTACAAGACTGGGCAATATGACATAACTCTGACTCCTTGAATGTGGAACACTGCTTCTGTGTTATCTTCACAACAACAAAGCAACAATGTGCTGCCACTGCATGTCAAATTCACTGCATATCAAGTTCCCTGTATTTATTTCACAGTGACCTTTTGATTTTTAATTTTTTAAGAGTACTCTGCATTTAAAACAAAAGTGTCCAGAACTGTTAAACAACTGCATGTATGTTTCTGTTGCCTGGGGGGAGTTTTTTTGAGTTATTGAATGGTTTGGTTTGGAAAAGATCATCTGGTTCCAAAACCTTCCACTAGCCCAGTTTGCTGAAGGCCTCATCCAACCTGACCTTGAACACCTTCTGGGAGGAGGCATCCATGACCTCCCTGGGCAACATGTGCCAGTGTCTAACCACCCTCACCGTAAAGAACTTCTTTCTAATCTCAAGTCTGAATCTGCTCTCCTCCAGTGTGATGGTTTGGGGGTTACCCCGCCCCCCCACACTTTGTATTTGCCCCAGCTAACTCAGACGGACCCTGGGAATATAGATGAAGCAATTTATTTACAGCTAGCAGAATTTACAAGCAGCTATTTACAATATATACAGTTATATACAATTATATACAGAAATATACAAAGGATAAACAATACAAAAGCACAACTCCCCTCCCAGAAACCTGAGTCCCCAGGAGGGGCTCTCAAACCACCCCAACACCTCCCCTTGCCCTCTCAACCTTACCCCAGTTCTCGGGAAGAAGAGAGGTGCGGCCAAGAGGTTAGGGAGCAGGGTTAGAAAGCAGTGATGTTAGAAAGATGTGTCTCGGTCTAAGGCAAAGGCAGAAGTGAAGAACCAATATGGAGAATGTTTACTTCTTCTTCCCAGAGCTCTCAGCGAGACTGTGAGAGAAGTTGACATCAATTGTTTTCATTCCATTGCCTGTTATCTAGTTCTTTTACCAAAAGATTCTAGCTTGCTTCAAACTAGCACATCCAGCTTCAATCCACTCCCTCTTTTGTAAAAAAAGTCCTTGTTTGGCTTTGTCATCCACTCTGATTCTAGGTTTTAAGTTCCTTTCAGTGTTCCCTTACAAAGTTGCATTATCTTTGAATTTTACAGATGTATCACTAAGGCTTACCTGATTAGATAGCTTTTAGATGAACTACATGTCTGACGTCCTTTCTCCACTAAGTCTTAGAGTTTGTTGTCCATTCTTCCTAATTGTGCTGTTCAGTGCTTTTTTGTATTTTGTGTTTTTTTTTTTTCTCCTGGTGTGAGTTTTCAACCACTTCCTAAAAATTCCAGATGAGACAATGATCCTATTGTTCTTTATTTGATGCTGGCTCAAGACCCAAGTGAAGCAGTTGGTTGGACTTGGGAACCAGCATAGACTCAATGCCTCCTTTTTCAATGCCAGAGCTCTGTAAAACAAGATTTCTTGCTGCTGCTTGTTAAAGAGGTGTTTGAATCTGGGTTAGAAGCTAATCGTAATGAGGCCAATATAAAAATTATTAAATAGTTTATTAAATTTGGGAAAATTTCCCAAACTTATTTACAACTAACACAGAGCCATTCTGTTATGAAGTAGGGAATACTATCTTTGCAGGATGTATATACAAGCAGATTGATTTAAATGATTTTAGGAAAGGTTTCAGAAATGTAAACTATTGAAGGGAGTCCTGGAGCACAAACAGGCACTTAAAGGTTAAAGATCATAGAATCATAGAATGTCAGAGGCTAGAAGGGACCTTGAAAGGTCATAGAATCAACCAGGTTGGAAGAGACCTCCAAGACCATCCAGTCCAACCTATCACCCAGCCCTACCCAATCAACTAGACCATGGCACTAAGTGTCCCTCCTGCCAGAGGAGGATCCCCTAGAGCAGATCACACTGGAATGCATCCAGACAGTTCTTGAATATCTCCAGAGGGGGAGACTTCACAACCTCCCTGGGCAACTGGTTCCAGTGCTCTGTCATCCTCACAGTGAAAAAAAAAAAATCTTCCTCAGGTTTACATGGAACCTCCTATGCTTTAACTTCCACCCGCTGGCCCTTGTCCTGTCACTGGACATCACCCAGCAGAGCCTGGCTCCATCCTCCTGGCACTCACCTCATACATATTTATAAACATTAATGAGGTTGACAGGGATTGGGTTAGGGAACATGAATCTTCCTGTCCAACTCTCCAGCCTGTCTAAGCCTCTCTGAAAGGCAGCCCAACTCTGGTGTGTCAGTCACTCCACCCAGCTTGGCACCATCAGCAAATTTGCTGACAGTGCACTCCATACACTCATCCAGGTCACTGAATCATACTGGTCCCAGTACTGACCCCTGAGGTCTAGTTACAGACCTCCAGCTAGACTGTCCCACTGACTACAACTCTCTGACTTCTTTCCTTTAAACAGTTCCCAATCCACCTCAGTACCTGATCATCCAGAACACACCTCCTCAGTTTAATTATGACAATGTTGTGGGAGACAGTGTCAAATGCTTTACTGAAATCAAGATAAACCACATCCACTGCTCTTCCATCATCTATCCACCTTGTTACATCCTCATAAAAGGTTATCAGGTTGGTCAAACATGACTTCCCCTTCGTAAAACCATGCTGACTGCTCCCAATGACCTTCATGTCCTTGATATGGCTAAACACAGTGCTGAGGATAAGCCACTCCATTGTCTTTCTGGGGACAGAGGTGAGGCTGACCAGTCTGTAGTTACCTGGGTACACCTTCTTACCCTTTTTGAAGATTGGAGTGATGTTTGCCCTCCTCCAATCCCCCCAGGCACCTCTCCTGTCCACCGTGACTTACCAAAGGTAACGGGAGAGTGGTCTGGCAACGACCTCTGCCAGCTTCTTCAGCACTCATGGGTGCATGCCATCAGGACTCAGGGACTTATGGATGTTCATGTTCTCTAACCCAGTCCTCATCAACCTAGGAAGCCTCCTCCTTAACCTTCTTAAGATAAACTTTCACAAACATTAGAAAAGAGAGTTAGTTTATTCACTGGTAAGAATCTCAATATTTGTAATCCAAAAGCAAAGTTGCCAGAGAAGATCCATGGGCACAAGGCAAATCCTCCGTGTCTCTCAGGAGGTCATTGGAGTGGTCAGCCACCTGGGTGAATCAGGATTCACAACCCAGTTGGGTGCTGTGTATAGGAAAGGAGTTGGTCCTTGGGCTGGAGCATCAGGCTGGCCAGTCCCAATGTTGCAACTCATTGCTAGGCCATTGCTAGGTCATTTCTAGACTCAGGGTCAAGTCAAATGGATTCGGGTTTGGCTGAGATCAGGTGGGTAGCTGCTCTCAGAGTGGGGTATGCTGTTTCAGTCCCTTGGCTCAGTTCAAGAGATGGGCAAGGTCAATGTCTTCCATTCATGAGGGAAACAGGCCCAGTAGCAAGCAAAACGAAAGAGGGCAGCAGCAGTAAACAAACAAGTTGGCTAAGCTTTTAAGTACTTTGGCAAATGTCTTTGACCAACAGCAACAGGTAAAAAAAAACACCTCTAGAACAAAATCTAGGTTATCTCACCAAAAAAAGAGATGCACGTGCCTAGACTCTGTGACCTGTGTTTACCAAAACCAAAGCAGGGCACAAAACAAAACCAAATATGGTGTCTGTATGGCAGACTGAGGGGCATCAAGGCATCTGTCTGTACTCCTGCTTCTTCCACCCAGGATGAAGGAGAGAGAGGGGGTCAAGGTGGGTATTCAGGTAGGTGTTTAGGACATGCAGAGACATGTCTTGGCTATGTGTTTTAGGTATAATTTGGACCTTCCACAACACTGCTTTCACTGGGCATCACTGAGAAGAGCCTGGCACCTTCATCTTGACACCCACCCCTCAGATATTTATAGATGTAGGTAAGATATCCTCTCAGCCTTCTCTTCTCAAGACTAAACAGGCAAAATGAAGGATGATTTCTTTTTTCCTTTTGGTAAAAACTATTCTAACATATGCAAGTAGGTCTTAATTTATAGTCTAAGAAAGGAATCTCAATTCTTTTAAACCCTTCCTACTGTATCAACGTGAATGAAAACACTTTGTCCCTGAAACAAATTTGATGTAAACAGCATGTTTATGGGAATTCAGCAGATGTTTGCCTATACAGTGGGGTGTATGATAAGAAAATACTTCTAACTGGATGGAAGGAATGTAAAAACCATTTGTCTACACAGTAAGGTGAGTGTTGGAGATGCTTAACATTTTGCTTTGATGAGGGTGTGCATTTTCTAATTTATTGGATGCTTGCTTCTTTCATGAAGTAAATTATGTATCATTTATCTTGCTGGGAGCCTGATGTCTTTGAGTTAATTTAGTGATTATATTCTTAGATAATCCTACCTGCTAGGAAAGTATGGTGTGATCAATATAGGGAAGTAATCTGTCTATTAACAATTTATGTATGTACATGTACAATACACACCTCCCCAGGCTTGACATCTCTCAAAAACATTCAGATTTGGTTTTGGGAGTAAAATATCTTATTTCACATCTTTTGGCATCTGATGCTGATGGCAGTAAGATTTATAATGGCAAAAGGAGCTGACTGATGGATTCTCACACTCATCTACCTAAAGAATTCACAAATGTGGAAAATTAGCACTGATTGTTCAATAAGCTCCATGAATCTCAAGCCGTGAACCAGTGTGACTGCAAGATCAGGGCCTCAACCAGTGCTGGAAGGACCAATTAAGCATGTGCTTAACTTTGAGCCTCTGATAATCAGCTGCCACAAAACTCATGTGCTTTGTAGAGCAGAGCACTAGAGCCCTGAGAGGACAGTTTAGAGCTTGTCACGTAAGGTTATTACAAGAAAGACTGAAATAGGTAGGGGGTACTGTACTGAGCAGAGAAAGCTGGTGTCCATTTACCTGCTGTGTAACTGCTTGGTCCTGCAGTGCACAAATGCCCTGGAACCTCAGCTGATACTGCTAGATGATATGTTTCAGTGTGATTAGCTAGTGAACCTGTTCTCAGCCACAGCCTTGAAGCTCCTCTAGTTTTGCTCCATTCCCCTTAGTCCTATTACTACCTGGCATCCTAAAAAGTGCCTCACCAGCTTTCTTGTAGGCCTCCTTCAGATATTGGAAGGCTACGATAAGGTCTCCTCAGAGCCTTCTCTTCTCCAAATTGAACAACCCCAGCTGTCTCAGCCTGTCCTCATAAGAGAGGTCCTGCAGCCCTCTGATCACCCTCATGACCTATCTCTGGACACATTCCAGCACGTTCACATCTTACTTGTCCAGAACTGGACACAGTACTCCAGATGGGGTCTCACCAGAGCGATGTAAAGGTGGAGAATCACCTCTCTTGACCTGCTGGCCACACTTCTTTGATGCAGCCCAGGACACAGTTGGGCTGCAAGTGTACACTGGTGCATTGTGCTTCTCATCTGCCAGCACTCCAGAGTCCTTTTCTTCTCTCATCTGCCAGCACCCCCAAGTCCTTTTCTTCAGGGCTGGTCTCAAACCAGTCACTGCCGAGCCTATATCAGCATCTAGGATTGCCTTAGTGCATATGCAGGACCCTACATTTGATCTTCTTGAACTGCATGAGGTTGTCATGGGCCCATCTCTCCAGCATGTCAAGGTCCCTCTGGATGGCATCCCTTCCCTTCAGTGTGTCTGCGCATCTGTTTCAGTACTCACCTTTAACCTGTCCCCACTTTCACCTTTCATACCCCTCACCTTTGTATTTGGGTGCTATTGAGATGAACATCTTGAAAAGTAGTTAAACTCAAAAGACTACAATGTCCTCCCTAACTTTACTTTTATAGAAACCTACCTTTTGCTCCTGCTAGCTGGCCTCCTGGAGATTGCTTTTTGACAGTAATCTGGCAACATTGCAGCCTATTATCTTACAGGATCAAAAGACATGCCGCCTTCTGTTTTTCTTTTTTTTTTTTTTTGGTGGTGAAGACTTTTCCAATCCTATATCAACCACGGTAGTTGAGAACCTGCACACAGAGCTGTACCCACTGGGGCTTTATGATGTAAAGGGTTATGTCATCATTTTTTCACCTTAGAAGACATAGCTTATAAAATGGCTTGGATTGTTTTGCAAGACTTAATGGGATAGAAATGTGTACATCGCTTTCAGATACATAGACAACAGAGAATCATGGAATCATTAGGTTTGGGAAGGACCTTTAAGAAAGAGACCTGGGGGTACTGGTAGATAGTAGCTGAACATGAGCCAGCAGTGGGCCCAGGTAGCCAAAAGAGCCAATTGCATCCTGGCCTGTGTCAGGAACAGTGTGGCCAGTAGGATGAGGGAGGTTATTCTGCCCCTGTACTCAACACTGGTCAGGCCACACCTTGAGTCCTGTGGCCACTTCTGGGCTCCTCAATTCAAGAGAGATGTTGAGGTACTGGAACTTGTCCAGAGAAGGGCAACGAAGCTGGTGAAGGACCTGGAACACAAACCCTAGGAGTAGGGGCTGAGGTAGCTGGGATTGTTTAGCCTGGAGAAGAGGAGACTCAGGGGTGACCTCATTGCTGTCTGCAACTACCTGAAGGGAGACTGTAGCCAGGTGGGGGTTTGGTCTCTTCTCCCAGGCAACCAGCAACAGAACAAGGGGACACAGTCTCAAGTTGTGCTGGGGGAAGTATAGGCTTGATATTAGAAGGACGTTCTTCCCAGAGAGAGTGATTTGCCTTTGGAATGGGCTGCCCAGGGAGGTGGTGGAGTCAGTGTCCCTGGAGGTGCTCAAGAGAAGACTGGATGAGGCACTTAGTGCCATGGTCTAGTTGACTGGATAGGACTGGGTGCTAGGTTGGCCTGGATGATCTTGGAGGTCTCTTCCAACCTGGTTGATTCTGTGATCTCTTGGCCATACTATTTCTGTGTGGTGGTTTGGATGTACCCCGCCCCCCCCCACTTTTAGAAATACCCAGCTAGACTCAGTCAGGTTCTAGGAATATAAATGAAGCTATTTATTTACAGCAGCGCAATATACAAGCAGATATTTACAGTATCACAGTATCATCAGGGTTGGAAGAGACCTCTCAGATCATCAAGTCCAACCCTTTACCACAGAGCTCAAGGCTAGACCATGGCACCAAGTGCCACGTCCAATCCTGCCTTGAACAGCTCCAGGGACGGCGACTCCACCACCTCCCTGGGCAGCCCATTCCAGTGTCCAATGACTCTCTCAGTGAAGAACTTTCTCCTCACCTCCAGCCTAAATTTCCCCTGGCGCAGCCTGAGGCTGTGTCCTCTCATTCTGGTGCTGGCCACCTGAGAGAAGAGAGCAACCTCCCCCTGGCCACAACCACCCCTCAGGTAGTTGCAGACAGCAATAAGGTCACCCCTGAGCCTCCTCTTCTCCAGGCTAAACAATCCCAGCTCCCTCAGCCTCTCCTCGTAGGGCTGTGCTCAAGGCCTCTCACCAGCCTCGTCGCCCTTCTCTGGACACGTTCAAGCATCTCAATGTCCCTCCTAAACTGGGGGGCCCAGAACTGAACACAGTACTCAAGGTGTGGTCTAACCAGTGCAGAGTACAGGGGCAGAATGACCTCCCTGCTCCTGCTGACCACACCATTCCTGATGCAGGCCAGGATGCCATTGGCTCTCTTGGCCACCTGGGCACACTGCTGGCTCATGTTCGGGCGGGTGTCAATCAGCACCCCCAGATCCCTCTCCGTCTGGCTGCTCTCCAGCCACTCCAACCCCAGCCTGTATCTCTGCATGGGGTTGTTGTGGCCCAAGTGCAGCACCCTGCACTTCGAGCTATTGAACCCCATCCCATTGGACTCTGCCCATCTGTCCAGGTGGTCAAGGTCCTGCTGCAGAGCCCTTCTGCCTTCCAACTCAGTCACATCTGCCCCCAGCTTGGTGTTATCTGCAAACTTGCTGGTGGCTGACTCCATGCCCTCATCCAGATCATCTATACAAATGAAAAGGTAATACAGAAACACAACTCCCCTCCCAGAAACCTGAGTCCCCAGGAGGGGCTCTCAACCACCCCTGCACCTTCCCCCTGCCCCTCTCAACCTTACCCCAGTCCTAAAGAAGAATAGAGGTTCAGCCAAGAGGTTAAGAAACAAAGGTGAGTAGCAGGAGAAGTTAGGGAGATGCAGCTCAGCCAAAGCCCAGCCAGAAAGTGAAGACAAAATGGTGAGAGTGTTATCTAATGTTTACATTCTTCTTCAGCGAGACTCTGAGGGAAGGAGACATCACCACTGTTTTCCTCTCACAGCCTATCATCTAGTTCTTTTCACCAAAACATTCTAGCTTGCTTCAAACTAGCACATTCTGACACAAACCAGGATGCTGTTGGCCTTCTTGTTTACCTGGGCACACTGGTACATCATAATCAGCTGGCTGTCAACCAACAACCCCAGGTCATCTTTCCAGTCAATCTTCCCAAGCTTGTAGTGTTACATGGGATTGTTGTGACTTAAGCACAGGAACTGGCACATGGCCTTGTTGAACCTCATACAGCTGGCCTTGGGTATATAATAGATAGTAGATCTTATATAGCTGATGTTATACAGCCTTCTCCTGCTTATTGCAAAGGGTGTGGAGTAAGGCCTTATATTCAAAACACTGAGTGACTTACCTGAGTGCTTACAGGATCAGCTGGTGTTCCCTTATATACAAAGCTACTTGAATCCTCACAACTCCTGTTCCCTTGCTTTAGGTGCTTAAATTTTCCTTAATAATGTTTTCTGGGAAACTAATGTCTCCTGCTGGTCATGCGTAGCAGTGCGTTGAATGCACTGTGCTTGAAAGTATAACTATTTCTTCACCTCTCTGCTCTGGAGCAGCTAATGCGAGACATATTCCTAGAGCTCTGTAACATCTAATGCAAGACATATTCCTGGAATATAGCAAACACATGGGTCCCTGCACCAAGGCAGATGTTTTAACCTACATCATTTTATTCAGTGATTTAGTCATAAGAACTGTCACTTCTGAGATGGGAGACTGAGATTGGTTTTCTCTCTGCCTGAGAAGATTTGAAGTTGCATCTCCCATACTAATGGTCTAAACATCAGTCAGTCAAATATCACTGGGTGAATAATCTCTTTTTCCCTTTGAAACTATACCAGATCGTACAGAAAAATAAGTGACTGTGTAAATGTGGTTGGGGAGAAAATGAGGACATTATTGCTTCACAGTTATAAAGCTAGGGTGGAAATGGGAGAAATATTTTGAGTTGGTCAACTCTATGTGTATATTCACTGAAACTATTTAGACATTGGAACTCAGGTTTCCCCTTTGCCAGATGGGTGGCACAAACATCTGTCTTTCTATGGAGTTCATAAAACAGCAAAGGTCCTAAAATGTTGGTGCTCTATGATGCTTGATTTCTGTTGTAAGGGTCAACTGTTTTGATAATCTAACACTGGCTTCTTGCAATTGCTGGTGTTTTATAGTTAGCAATTATGGAAATTATCTATTATAATTTACATTTTGATATACCCCATTCTCTTAGGTGAGTAATGATAGCTTAGGATTTAATTATCACAAACCCAGAGCTTTCTTGCTTCTAATTTTAGTCTTTCCCACTACACTGGCCTCTCATCTGTTCTGCTTATCTCAGCTGCAGTATGGATGGAATATATTTGTCTTTTCTAACTCTCCATTCCTAAGATTTCTATCTTTTGTGTCAGTGGCAATTTTGTTCTCTGAGCTGTTTTAATTTGCACACCATTCTGTAAGCCTTCTTGGTAGCTTCTTCCCCCTCCCCCCCTCCCCCCAGTGTTGTTTTCCCCTGATTTGATATATTTTTTAAACCATAACTAAACCCATATTTTAGCACCACTCTTTTAAAGCAATACCGCTTCCTTTGTGAGATCCTTAGGTTTATGAATCTTTTCAGGCTGCAAAGCAAATGGAAAAGTCACACTCAGAAAGAAGCTGCCAACAGTGCAAACCAGAAATTTAAAACTTGCTCACTTGCAACTAGGCAAAATCTGTGTTTGTAAAAAGTGTTGAATTCGTTTTTTTCTGATGACAGGCTGTATCATTGGAATTCTTGTCTCTTTCATTTTCTTGTTGATGTGGCAGCCCTGCAAAGCCAGTGTTTTGATTCTCTCCTGTTTGATTCTTGTGTTCTTGGCTATGATGGTTTGGGTGTTCCTCGCCCCCCCACACTTTAGAAATTACCCAGACTAGGCATGGTCGGCTCTGAAAATATGAATGAAGCTATTTATTTACTGCTAGCACAATATACAAGCAGCTATTTACAGTACATACAGTTATATACAGAAATATACAAGGTAAAAGTAATACAGAAACACAACTCCCCTCCCAGAAACCTGAGTCCCCAGGAGGGGCTCTCAACCACCCCTGCACCTTCCCCCCGCCCCTCTCAACCTTACCCCAGCCCTAAAGAAGAGTAGAGGTTCGGCCAAGAGGTTAAGAAGCAAAGTGGGTTAGGCCAAAGGGAAGGAGAGGTTAGGAAGTAAGATGTTGCTCAGTCAGCAGCCCAAGCAAGAGTGAGAGAAAAATGGTGAGAGTGTTATCTAATGTTTTCATTTCTCCTTCCCAAACTCCTTAGTGAGACTTCTGAGGGAAGTAGACATCACCATTGTTTTCCTTTCACAGCCTGTAATCTAGTTCTTCTCACCAAAACATTCTAGCCTGCTTCAAACTAGCACATTGGCTTAAAAGTGGTGATTGAGGCACAATTCCCCCTTAAAATAGCCTAGTGTTTCCAACTCTCCAAAATGTATTAAATTTTGCTATGTTGTTGCTTCTTGCTGAATTCCAGTGGAGCAACCTGCCTCTGGCACCCTGTTACAGCACTCTTGAGATCTGAAGAGTAAACAGGAACTGGCTGCAACTGATGAGCAATGTGTGCAGCTCTTAGAGTGTGGCATAGAAGTAGCAGCCATATTACTTACTTCTCTTTATATTATTTTCCTAAAGCAGAATATACATAGAGAGCTTTTTTGTAAATGGTGTCCATAGCATATGCCAATGAATAAAATTATGACTCTAAACCTCTTTGCTTGACATGATGTCCAAGACTAATTTTTCTGTCACATGGTATCATACATCTGGACATGCAGCAGCTGTTTGTGGGAGATTCCCTCAAGGGTAGAATCACTCCAAGTGATTGATGTATAAAGGAAATTATGGCATACTAAAGCTAGAAAATACAATTTTGATATAGAAGTTCTTGCTGGGAGGCATATGTCTCATTTAAAGCTGTTAGGCTATGTATTGTTAAATCTTGAGAGGACAGGAGTGAAAATGAAGCTAGGTACCTAGGAAGAAACAAGCAACAATCTTCCTGGGGCATGACACTGTTAAGTACAAAGCATGCATTGCCAGTCACATGGAAGATTGCAGTAGTCATTCGAAATCAACTGGGTTTAAGCAGCACGTTTGTGAGAAACATGATTTTCTTCTCAGACTAGGCTGGACAGTGGATTCCTCTGTAATGAATTTCAGAGCATTGCTAGCGTCCAGCCACTAGCACTAGGCTGGCAGATTTACCCTGCATTATCATGGTGAGCTTGAAATTTAGATTCCAGCCTTCTGTATTTATTGTGAAAAATACTTCAACATATCGGTGTATAGAAAAATGTGGAGCTACTTTATGTTGGGTTTGGGAGCACCAGTAATTTCAGTTAGTGAACAAGTCAAGCTATAAATGTGTTGACATAGTGGACAATGAATGGAAGGAATGCAAGTGTTCTTGGAGTGGTGCTGCACCTTTGGTATCTTCCTCCAATCCTCTGCCTCTGTGAGTTGTTAATTTAATGAACATTAATAACACGGACATAACACTACATCATATAAAAACCTCTCACCTCAGCAACACTATTGCGAGCCATAGGATGCTTTGAGCACAGATTAATTTCCATTCTACATTAGAACTCAAAAAAACTTCTACCACCTTCAAAGTCACAGTCTTTGATCTCAAAAAGCTCAGTGATCTGAGCCCTAGATACTCAGAAAGTCAACTAAAATTCAGGATTAGTCACAGGCTTCTGCTACAGGTAAATTCTCCTCAGCAAGGATGAAACTTGCATGTGTTAGAAGAACTTTTGCTGGGTCAGACTGTTGTCATGGCAGACCTCAAAACCACCTCAGAAATCATTACAATCACATGCTGCTAACTGGCTTTGGTAAGACAACTATGATACAGAAAACATCAAATGAGTAACTTAAAAAAATCAGTATGGAACTTCATCTTCTCTGAGTAACACAAGAAGTAGATAACCTTGAAAAGACAACTGAAGAAGCTGAAGCTCAAGCCTCAGCAGAAACCACTTTTGTCCTCATAGCTGGCCACAGTCAGAAAGTAATTTGTGACAAGATATTTTTCTTGGTAGATGATTGAAATTTGAATGCATCCTACTGATGTTGCCTTTATAAAGGGCAACATAGATAGAAGTCCTTTTCCTGTCTCAGCTACCAAATCAGTGTGAATTCTTAAGCATATGTCTTTTCAATTTTCAGGTTTCATACCTGTCAAATGCAGACAATTGAACTATATATTTTTCACACTATTTTTTTTCAACAGCTAAAGGTAAGTGGTTTCTGTGGACCTTCTGACATAGAGTAAATTGAATGTAAATGCTCTTTGCATTCTTAAATCCCTCACAAGGTGAGTAGGATGTAAATAAGTAGTATGCTTATATTGTTGATAAATAGAGACGCATAACTACTGTATCACTTTGCCCTGATAAGAAAGCTGAGCAAGTTCATTTCCTAGTCAAGGGTCAAACTGCTTTCAAGCTCTTTACAAAATGGGAGAGCTCCCTAAAAATGGACTTGTGTGTTCTAATTTTTATATATGTAACAATAAAAAGAAAATTCTACCTTCTCCAGGTAGAATTTTGTATCTATAGCTGTGAATGCTGAGCCAAATTTCAAGCTAGCAAGCAGAGTGAGGATACAGAAGCAAACCTCGATATATTTTATGTCTGGTTAATCACACAGCTGTAGAGAAACCTATGTCTCTGCAGACTCATCAGTTTGCCTCTCAAGCAGCATGAGAGTCCTCTAATTTTGCTGTTTCACTCATGCTGAAGCTAGTATCATTCAGTTTGGATTGAGCTCACAGGCAAGTTTTCAAACTTCCAAAATAATTGTTGCAGCAACTGGAGAAATGCATTTAGTAACAGCTGTTTCTGTAGTTACATTAATTTTTTGTGTCACTTATTAGCTTCAGAATAACTACATTCTGCCAGTCATCAGGGACATTTTCTTAAACAATGTCCAGCTATGAACTAACATATCCTGAAACCACTTCCCTGAAAAATCCTACAGCTTTGCCACATTCAAGTTACTAGACACATCACATTCAAGCTATTAAACATACTGCTTTGCATTTATGAGTTCTAGCATAGCTGATGTCTGACTCAAAAAAGAGACACACTGTTTGTTTTTACTGTCATCAGTTGATGATAGGTCTAACACATCAGGAATAGGATTTCAACCCACTCTATGCTACTAAGACAATTTCTGCCAGCTAGTGAAAGATTTGAACTTTCTGAAGCACAGCAATTGCTTCACCACACCAAAAGCTCTGGCAGTTTCATGTTGGTAGTGAGCATAATCGGCACAATGCCACAGGGAATATAACTTTTCCCTCAGAATCCCACTGTGTGTCTTGCAGCATGTTCTCTCTCTCACTGATGCTGCATTTCAGCTTACGCACTGCTCTCAAACACAGAAAATCCACATTCCTTCTGATCTTACTGACAGATGGGGCATTCTGATTCCTAGCATTAACATATCAGTGGCAAAATGTCTTATTATTGATTTAAATACAATTCAATGTAAGTAACTCTTCTTGTGGAAGGCATTCCTGGTTTTCTGTATTCCTGATGTCCAGTTACAGAGAAGAAATGTTCCCAAATTGTTATTTTGCAACGGATCATGGAAAAAGATAAGCTAAGGGTTGAGGTTCTGAAGTAAACCTTATCAAAGTTAAAAAAAAAAAGTCCCATTAACTTTTAGAAGGCTCTAAACATGGTAACAACAGAGCAGAAATGCATGCCATTATTTTTGTGGGGCTTTTTTTTTTTTTGGGGGGGGGTGGGGGGGTGGGCATGGGTGGTGTTATGTTTTGTTTTGTTTTTCAGTAATGAAATGAGATTAACTTTTATATTTGAGTTTAGAAATTTCAGAGTAAACAAAGGTCTCAAGTAAAACAAAATCTTCATAGTTCAGATCCCCATTTCTGATGGACCCCTATGTATTTGCAACAGAAATGCTAAGGTTCTTATGCATGAAGATAGAATAAAAATGTATATATGAGAAGCCAGACAAAACCCAATGTCATTAAAGGAATGTCACGAATTGTTAACCAAGAAAACACCTACTTTAAAATAGATGTAAAGCAAGATGAATACATTACTTGCATCAACACCAGAAGCCTGTTGTTCTGATAAGGCCACATCACAAATTATTTCTCAGCAGAAGTGTTGTGCTCTGACAGCAGGAGAAAGGCAACAAGCTACCGCAGACTTCGTGTGTCGTCTTCTATCTGTCATCCCAATGGGAATTTTGTCCAGCATTCGTGGAGGAGGAAACACCACAGTATCCCAAGGTAAAAGATCATGAATACTCCATTTGAGTTTTGAAATTTCTCTGGTTAATTTTTTTCCTTGGGCAAAACAATTGGTATTTATCAGCTAGTCTTTATTAGCAATTTTTCCTACTTGCTAGCCTATAGCTCTCTGAAAGGAGAGATGATGTTTATCTACTATATGTAAATGTTAAAGAGAGTTTCGTTGAGTGAGCCTGATGGAAACTCTTTGCTTTTTGGAATAGTAAAAGCCAGGCTCAGATCAAATAAATTTTCATAGGTAAGGATCTCCTGATTTCACATGGGCCCTGAAATTTAGACCAGAAATTTGTAGATTAAATAGTTTTCATTGGAAGTTCTTTAGACTTGTTCACTTTGCTCCTCTTCCATGGACATCCAGAAGAAGGGCTGGAAGGAGGAACCAGAAAATTACAGACTTGTCAGGGCCAGACAAGGTCATGGAACAGCTCATCTTGAGTGCCATCACAAAGCAACTACAGGATGGCCATGGGATCAGGCCCAGCCAGCATGGGTTTAGGAAGGGCAGGTCCTGCCTGACAACCTGATTTCCTTTAATGATCAGGTTACCTACCTGGTGAATGTAAGAAAGGCTGTGGATGTAGTCTACCTGGACTGCAGCAAGGCCTTTGACAGTGTCTGCCACAACAAGCTCCTGGCAAAGCTGGCAGCTCCTGGCTTGGACAGATTCACTTCGATATGGGTCAAGAACTGGCCGGAGGACCAGGCCCAGGGAGTGGTGGTGAATGGTGCCACATTCAGTTGGCAGCTGTCACTAGTGGTGTCCCCCAGGGATCAATGCTGGTCCAGTCCTGTTCATCTTTACTGTTGATCTGGATGATCAGTAAGTTTGCAGATGACGCCAAGCTAGGAGCAGGTGTCAATCTGCTGGCGAGTAGAAGAACCCTGCAGAAGGATGTTGACAGGCTGGACGGGTGGGTGAGGCCAATGCACTTTCCCCACAACAACCCCAAGCAGTGCTATAGGCTATGGACAGAGTGCCTGCAGGGCAGCCAGGCAGAAAGTGACCTGGGGGTACTGGTAGATAGTAGCTGAACATGAGCCAGCAGTGTGCCCAGGTAGCCAAGAGAGCCAATTGCATCCTGGCCCGTATCAGGAACAGTGTGGCCAGTAGGATGAGGGAGGTTATTCTGCCCCTGTACTCAGCACTGGTCAGGCCACACCTTGAGTACTGTGGCCACTTCTGGGCTCCTCAATTCAAGAGAGATGTTGAGGTACTGGAACTTGTCCAGAGAAGGGCAACGAAGCTGGTGAAGGACCTGGAACACAAACCCTAGGAGTAGAGGCTGAGGTAGCTGGGATTGTTTAGCCTGGAGGAGGCTCAGGGGTGACCTCATTGCTGTCTACAACTACCTGAAGGGAGGTTGTAGCCAGGTGGGGGTTGGTCTCTTCTCTCAGGCAACCAGCAATAGCACAAGGGGACACAGTCTCAAGTTGTGCCAGGGCAGGCCTAGGATGAATGTTAGGAGGAAGTTTTTGACAGAGAGAGTGATTTGCCATGGGAATGGGCTGCCCAGGGAGGTGGTAGAGTTGTGCATCCCTGGAGGTGCTCAAGAGAAGACTGGCTAAGGCACTTAGTGCCATGGTCTATTTGATTGTCTAGGGCTGGGTGCTAGGTTGGCCTGGATGATCTTGGAGGTCTCTTCCAACCTGGTTGATTCTATGACATGGTTGCTAACATAGTCACCATATTAAGAGTGGGTGACCTATGGGGAAAATATTTTGTGGGCATTTTTGCAGGAAAAAAGTATTTGATTTGTTTTCCCAAAAGTAAGATGATGGCTCTGACTGCAACGCTGGATTCTCATTTTCACCAGGCATTACTTTAAGGGCTGAGTAGCCATTCAGCTGAGTGTTTTTTTTAATACTGTTAACCATGTTAAGTACTCATGTAATGGAGTCTGACAATAATGGCTAACTCATTTGAAAGCCATCCATCATTGTCAGCATCTGGCAATACTCTACCTCATACATGCTTGCTCATACCCTGCAGTCTGACATGTCTTCTTTCATTAAAGCTCAATATCCCTATGTCTTTCTGACTTGCTTTGGTTTGTCATGTCATTTCATGTCATGACTGTGACAATTTTGTTTACAAAGTTTTCAGCATCCACCTCTACCATTTTTTTTCAGAAAAACTCTTTGCTTCCCCTTCAGTCACTTATAAAGTACAGTTAGTGTCTACAAAAGCCTTAATGTCACAGCATTTAATTTTCATAGCTGTGTTATTAAGCCCACAAGCTCCATGAGCAAGAATTCTATACTGGGAATGATTTTCTGACAGAAAATTCACTTTCTGCATTATCCAAATGTTTTGGAGAAAAAGCTAATTAAAACATTTTGGTTTGGCTTTGCTCATCCCCAAACACATTAATTGCTGTAAGGTATAAGTAAATGATGTAATTATTGTAATGAAACATATTCCAACCCTATTGAGCAGGCCTAAATTGAATAATTTCAGTTGCACTTCTTGCTGCCTTTAGACTTCTTGTATTGGACCCATTATTGCTGGAAATTATACATGCTGTATGAATTTATAAATTTGCCTTCTAAATTAACTTGATAAGTTTCTTTTCATGCACCTGGTTACAACTGAGTAATTGGCACTAAACTCTGCATCTTGCACTCATGCTCCTCTGGTTTTAAGAGGTAGATATAACTGTCTAAGAGACTCGATTGGTCAAACTAGGACTGTAACAAGCCTCTGGAGAAAGGTTTTTCTGAATCATGTGTTTAGATCTAAGTGCATAAAACCTGCCCAAGCTCCAGGCCACGGTACTGCTGTCTTGGCAACCACTTGTGTGATGCATATTTGTTTATAACCTAGCTATGTAAAATGGTGTGTTATGTAAATGCTGTTGGTTGCTATCAGTATGCTTGGGTGGATAGGTAAAGTGCAGAGAGCTATGAATTAAAAAGGGCCTGTTATGAGCTAGTTGGAACTGATTGCTGTTTTGCAGAAATACATGGTTTGCTGCATAAAACTCAGAGGGAAACTAGACATTGGAAAAATGAGACCTGCCAAAATTCTTGGCACTTATGATTACCAGACAATATGCTCAAACCAAACCTTCCCAGGTCAGGAACAAGAAATAATATTCAGAAAATCAACTATTCCTGAGCTAGTTATAAACTTTAATCAGCATGGATATCTGGTCTATGTGTGGAGCTTAGAATTTAGTATTAAACTGAAGGCTGTTGCCAACTATTTGACTAGAGAGGTCATGCTGTAAACTCCAATGACTATATATTGGCTAGATTTCTGGTGATCATGGTTCTCGACAACCAACTTAGAGATGGCAAGATACAGTCAACTGAACCTCCATCCCTTTTGCTTCTTGGCAAATTGCTTCTTGGTATGTTGAATATAACAAAATCAAGTGCTTCAGAGAGTCTTCAACTGCTTACATTTATTAGAGGTTTTTACAGGAAACCACAGGCACATATTATAGCTAAAATCATATGTTTAACAACACTACTTAATATCTTTGTAAGTGATGTGGAGGTTGAGTGCAAGCACACTCTGAAGTTTGCAGGTGGCACCAAAATGAGTGGGGAGGCTGACACTCCAGATGGGACAGCCACCCTCCAGGAAGACCTGGATAGGCTAGATGAGAGAGCTAGCAAGAACCTTCTGAAATTCAAGAGGGGCAAATACAGGCTCTTGCACCTGGAAATATATAACCCAGAATTGCAGCTCAGACTGGAATACAGCTGGCTGGAGAGCAGCTCTGTGGAGAGGAACCTAGGGGTTCCTCCAGTGAAGAGTGTTCTGCAGTGGCAAAGAAATCCAACAGGATGCTGGTTTGCATCAACAAGGACATAACCAGCAGAGGTAAGCAAGCCACTGTCCCACTCTACTCAGTGCTTGTCAGCCCACACCTGGAGTACTGTGTCCAGTTTTGGTCCCTGTCATACAAAAAAAAAAAAATGTGGACAGGCTGGAAAGTGTCCAGAGAAGGGTCATGAGAATGATCAGAGGACTGGAAGACCTGACACATGAGGAAAAGCTGAGAGAGCTGGGTCTGTTCAGCCTTAAGAAGAGAAGGCTTAGAGGAGACCTTGTTATCACATACCAGTACTTAAAGGGTGGCTACTAGGACAATGGAGACTCTTTTGACAAGGTGTCACATAGAAAAGACAAGGGGAAAGGGGCAGAATTACTCTTGGGGAGATTTCAGTTACAAAAGATTTAGACTAGGTCAGAAATTGTGTGGGAGTCAGAGTCTGCATCAACAAACCCAGAGCACTGTGGCTGTTACATACCCTAAGCTTAGCAGCTGGAATGAAATATTATATGGGGGACTTTATAAGGCTGAAAATTGCTAGGGTCAAATGCAGCTGTCCTGGAGCCCTGCATACCCCTAAGTCCCACTCCCCCTGTGGTTTGAACGGGTGAGGAGAGGGCCTGAACACACCTGTTTGCCGCTGCCCCGCGGGTGTGAGCGAACACGCCTGTCTGCCCCGGCCCCGCAGGTGTGAGCGAACACGCCTGTCTGCCGCTGCCCCGCGGGTGTGAGCGAACACGCCTGTCTGCCGCTGCCCCGCGGGTGTGAGCGAACACGCCTGTCTGCCCCGGCCCCGCGGGTGTGAGCGAACACGCCTGTCTGCCCCGGCCCCGCGGGTGTGAGCGAACACGCCTGTCTGCCGCTGCCCCGCGGGTGTGAGCGAACACGCCTGTCTGCCGCTGCCCCGCGGGTGTGAGCGAACACGCCTGTCTGCCCCGGCCCCGCGGGTGTGAGCGAACACGCCTGTCTGCCGCTGCCCCGCGGGTGTGAGCGAACACGCCTGTCTGCCCCGGCCCCGCGGGTGTGAGCGAACACGCCTGTCTGCCCCGGCCCCGCGGGTGTGAGCGAACACGCCTGTCTGCCCCGGCCCCGCGGGTGTGAGCGAACACGCCTGTCTGCCGCTGCCCCGCGGGTGTGAGCGAACACGCCTGTCTGCCCCGGCCCCGCGGGTGTGAGCGAACACGCCTGTCTGCCGCTGCCCCGCGGGTGTGAGCGAACACGCCTGTCTGCCCCGGCCCCGCGGGTGTGACCGAACACGCCTGTCTGCCCCGGCCCCGCCTGTCTGCCCCGGCCCCGCGGGTGTGACCGAACACGCCTGTCTGCCCCGGCCCCGCCTGTCTGCCCCGGCCCCGCGGGTGTGACCGAACACGCCTGTCTGCCCCGGCCCCGCCTGTCTGCCCCGGCCCCGCCCGTCTGCCCCGGCCCCGCAGGTGTGAGCGGGCGGAGCCAGGGGCCCTCCGCACGCGGGCTGCCCCGTGCAGCGCCCGCGGATTGGCTGCGCGCCTCGCGCCCCGGCAGGGGTAGCTCTGCTCTGCGCCTGGGCAGGGTATAACTGCTGGGCACTGCCCGCCTTGGGGTGTCCGCCTGAGAGCTCGCCCCCGCCTCAGAACTCTCGCCAGCCTGGATAGATTCTGCAGGAGGAGCCCCTGAGGACGGCTTCCCACCATTATGCAGGCTCAATTGCCCTTAACGACCCTCTGACGGCCTTTGGAAGAGATCGAGTGGACAAGCAGCTGCACCGGCCTTGTTTTCAGCCAGCCTCGTTCACCTGTGAGTAACTTTGGCTCAGCCTGACTAATACTGGGAAAATGCTATTATTTAATAGATCAGCCTTTTCCAACTTCTGACTTCCAAAATAGCCAAATTACCTATGGTACCCTTGTAGATCTTGTCAGCCTAACTGAATCTGCTGATTAGAACTGTCATAAATAACAGGCATAAACTTGTGTTCATGCAAGTTAAGGCTTTAATAGAGTTGCAGGAATCAAGCAATGTACAGGCCTGGGTGCGCAGGGAGACTCTGCTCTACCTTAACGCACACCTTTTGTTTTCAGTTTTCTCTTTTTATATCCTCTTCTATTACATATTCATTACTAATTCTAAGAAAAGGTTGGGTTTTGCTTATCAGTTCTAAGAATGGGAGGTGTCTCTTCCACGCATGTCTCTTTTTACTCGGTGGTCCCTCTGGTGGTCTTCAGGGATGAAGTAAGGGGTCTTCCTCAAGTGTCTGCTCCGTGAACTCCAAACTAGTCCTCGGTTTGCTCATGCCAAAGGCTGTCTCTTCCACCTGCCTCACTCCTCCACCAAGCTTTCTAGCTTCTAATTATTTATTGCTGTTATCTTAAGCCAAGTGTATGTTTTTGTGATGGTTGTGCAAGGAGGAGTGCAGCTCCATTCAAACCCCCTCTTCCTCCCTGTCTCGGGCCTCTTGCCACGAATTGATCGGATCAAGTATATATTTCTCACAGAACTGAATCAATTTCTGTACATAGTTTTGGGGGCGGGTTTTCGGGAAAGTTCCTGACTCGGCCGCGTTAATTCCCTGCCTCCACAACAGCAGCGCAGACTCCCTCAGGCAGCCCTCCCCGGAGTTCACTTTGTGTTCTGTTGTTTCGGGAGCACACAAGCAGATGTGCAGTGGTTGGTGTGTCATAGGTGCTCAAGGCAGTGGATACGTCTTGTACTTTCACACAAGTTTATTTTCTGTGTGCTGCGTTGTATCCGTTTTTCTTTCCTTGGTATGTACTATGCAAAAAAAAGTCTCAGCTTTCCAAGATCGGAGAAGGCAAGCAGTTTCCTCAAGGGTTCAAAAGGAAATTGTGACAAAGCCAAAAAAAGGCTTTTGGACCTTTTTGCCGCAACTTTTTTAAAGTGCTCCTTTTCAGAAACGGCTCCAGCACCTCATAGTCGCCACTGTTTTTCAGAGAGGAGCTGTTTGCCAAACTGAAAGAGGTTCAATTAGGGAAAAGGCAATCAGCCCTTTATGATTTCTTGCAGGAAAAGTAATGACCTATCTCAAATTTTCGTACTGGTGTAGCTGACACTGGTTAGTTTTGTTCCATATAAAACAAGGAAACGAGAGCTTGACAGTAACGAAGCATTGGTTTTATTTTTTACAAATCAGACAATTAGTAATTTTATGGCCTAAAAAGCACATTTTTAAACCTTGTGTGAGGATGTTACTGCTAGGCCTATTCTGGTGTCACCTTTACTAGAAAAAGCGAATGAAGTCTTTTCTGAATCTGTTCCTTTCTGAAGGGGGAAAGATCCTTGAAAACGAAGTGGGAAACTTGTTTCAGAAGATGTACAAGTCTTGTGGCAGCTAAAGCAAAAAGGAAAAGTGCCTGTGTACTCTCATCTTAGGTTTGTGCTTCACGCAGCTGACCTTTTTCTGAAAGTTTTGTATAGAGCTCATGAGTTGTCAAGACCTGTTTGACGTCAAGAAAAGCGCTACAGTCAGTCTCTCTGAGCCTCTACTGAAAAGGTTTAAATACATTTTCCTTGGGACTCTTTCCCCTAAAATCTTCACCCAAAAACCTCAGAAGCCACGTCCTTCAGGACTTTGTGATAAGCCTCATTTTTCTCCCCCATCTTCCTGTGCCAGGAAAGTCAGTCCAGCTTTATCAGAGGGGGGGAAAAAAAAAGAATCGTACTAAATAATCACATTAGGAAAATACAAGTAATAGGATTGAATTCCCACTAGGGCATCCTAAACTACAAAGAGCTGATAAAGTATCAGGTTATTACCTTTCTGCACTTGTGAGCCAGGTTTCAGAGTTGATGGTTTCAGCTTGGAGAACATCAGCCTCTGAGCAACTCTTTATACATTGGCCATACCCAGAGGCCAGTGCCTTTTGATGTTCCAACAGTGGGCTGCTCAGTGGGAGTCCAGGCTGCTTCGGATTTGCTTGTTTTGTCTTCCAGCAGGTGGTTGTGTATTTCATAGTAGTATCATCAGGGTTGGAAGAGTATTTCTTCCTAAACCAAACCAGGCATCTAAGATTTTTGAAAAGACAAATATTTATTGAAATTATATTTGCAAACTGGATGTAACTTGATAGCTTTGCAGATTTTTGTTTTTTTTCTGACCTGGGTAACATGGTTCCTGTTGCCAGAAAAAAAAAGGAAGGTTTGCTATTACTGTCTGAATAGCTGTGAGATCTCACTGTGTTCAAAATGGGATTCAGTCACATTGATAGAGCTTTCCTGTGACTCTATGTATGAAGACAAATCTTACCTCTGAAGTTTAAAATGAAAACTCTTCAATCTCAAAGTAGTAGTCAAATGCTTAAGCTGAACCATATTGCTGCTTAACTGCTTGTAGCCAATAGTTTGAAGTCTAAAATTTGATACCAATTATGCTTTCACACATCCAGTTTTTTATCAGAATTACCTTCTGAAAAACAAATCTCTTCCCCATTCTGCATTTTACCATGGTGCCTGGCCCTGAGCTTACTAACATCAAGAGATGTTTGAGGATTACGCTTTTAAACTTGTCTCCTTTGTGGTATGCCTGATAGATGTTGTTGCAGAACTCAGGAAAGCACAAGCAGCACTAAGAGAAATAGATGCTTTATTTTTATTAACGTACAAAACCACTCACTGCTGCTAATTTAAGTAGAGGTTGTGTACTTGGAACTTTGTAGAGCTGGGCTTCATGGAGCTGCAACCCCCCAAAAAGTGCAAAGGAATTAAATTATATTGCTGTCCAACAACTTCTAATGCAGCTGTGCAGCTCTATCACAAACCATGGCACATCATGCTTGGTCAGATGGTTTCTAGTTCACAGGAATAATTTCTGTGATGACCTCTACTAAACTGATCCGTGGAATGTTTCATCTTTTCACATCTTGGACATATAAATTACAGGAGTCAGGACCTGTTATATCATCCTAACAGCTTGCCTGCAGGAGGGGGTTTGACACGAATCTTTTCAATGCAGTGGAGATCATTTTATGATCAAGACCATCAGTCAGCATATAGTAGGCTTCTTAAAATAACATTATGACTATCAAGTTCTCTCCTTTTTTGCTTTGCAGTATTTCCCCAGAGTTCTCTGCCCAATGCCAAAATGCTATGTTATACAGGGGCTTCATGCTGCCCCCTGAGAGGTGAAGTATAGTGCTTCTGCTGTATATGCACCTTATTTGTGTTGAAAAAGCTCTGGGTATGAGTTTGAAATAATATCTACTGTCTCTATGAAGATCTGAAAATAAGACTCCATTTTGCATCACTCCTCAGAGAGAAAAAGTATTTCAGTTTTTGTGTAAAAAATCCTTGCCATTAACTGTTGGTATGAAACCATTAGGAATCTTCTTTAGTATTTTGATTATGTTCCCTTTTTTTTTGGGCTCAGGAGCTTACAACAGGCATACATCACAAGAGCATACAGCAGTGCTAAGAAGTACCAAAATCTGGCCACACTGGCACTTCCCAGTCATCCTTTTTATACTGACTGGATGAGGATTTTGTATATAAGTTTAATCTAACTAGTCAGCAGATGTTCATGAAGGGCAGAACCTGCTTGACAAACCTGATCTCCTCCTATGGCCAGGTGACCCACGTAGTGAATGAAGGAAAGGATCTGTCGGTTGTTTGCCTATACATTAGTAAAGCATTTGGCAGTGTCTCACATAGCACATTCTTGGAGAAAATGGCTACTCATGGCCTGGATGGGTGAACGCTTCTCTAAGTAAAAATTGGCTGTATGGCTTAGGCCAAGGAGTTAAATTCAGCTGGTAGCTGGTCGTTAGTGGTGCTCCCCAGGGCTCACATTTGGGGCCAATCTTGTTAAATGATTTTCTCACCTGGGCAAGGGAATTGAATGCACTCTCTGTATGTTTGCAGATGACAGTAAAGCTGGGTTTAGGAAGCATTGATCTACTTGAGGATAGGCAGACTCTACAGAGGGATCTGGAATGGCTACATTGATGGGCCAAGGCCAATTGTATGAGATTCAACAAAGCCAAGTTCCAGGTCCTGCACTTGAGTCACATCAACCTCATGCAATGCTTCAGGCTTGGGGAAGAGTGTCTGGAAAGCTTCCCAGCAGGGAAACACCTGAGGGTGTTTGTCCACAGCCAGCTGAACATGATTCAGCAGTGTGCTCAGGTGGCCAAGAAGGCTAACATCATCCTGGTCTGCATCAGGAGTAGCAAAGTTGGCAGGACCAGGGAAGTGATTTTGCTCCTGTCCACAGCACATATGAGGCCACACCTTGAGTACTGTGTTCATTTTGGGCTCCTTGCTACAAGAAAGGCATAGATGTGCTGGAGTGTGTCCAGAAAAGGGATACAAAGCCGTTGAAGAGTGTGGAGAACAGATCTGAGGAGTGGCTGAGTGAACTGTGGTTGTTTAGTTTGGAGGTAAGAGGCTGAGGAAAGATTCACTCTCTACAACTCCCTGAACGAAGGTTGCAATGAGTTGGGTGTCAGTCTCTTCTCTCTAGTAACAAGTGATAGGATGAGAAGAAATTACCTCAGGTTGTGCCAGAGGAGCTTTAGGTTGAATGCTAGAAGAAAGTCGTTGACTGAAAGCATTACTAAACACTGGTATAGGCTGCCCAGGGAGGTGGCTGAGTCATTATCCCTGGTGGTATTTAAAAGATGCATAGATACGGTGCTAAGGGACATAGTTGATCACCAGCTTAGGTAAGGTTCGATAACTGTTGGTATTGACGCTCTTAAACCTCTTTTTCGACTGAAAGAATTAAATGATTCTGTGATTCTGTAGTGTCCTGCAGGTCCAAATAGGACATACAGAGATCTGTAATTTTCTTAAAATCTATTTTAAATGAAGTTCTGATGACATAAAACATCATTGAAAGTTTGTGAACCTAGCTGCTCATATGCAAGAAACAGAAACCAGAGCTGACTAGAAATACGGGATGCTGACTGAGCAATTTTCATTGTCACACTGAGTAATAAAAAGATATGATAGGATAAGAGAAGAAATGGAAATTAGATTAGAAAATCTGCCTATTGCATTTCATGCTCCTGCACTGTCATCCACTGTGACGTTCAGGTGTTATACAAATATTTTGACAGATGTAAAAGATTGTCATTTCAACAGATTCCTTTTTCAGAGTATCTGAAGCCATTTTTAGCCTGTCACACTGATGTACATCTGGACTAGCCATGCTGATTTTTCTGGATTTGCATCACATTCACACCTGCATTTCCCTGTAAAAGCAGGTGTGAAAGCTTCTTTTGATAAGAGCTATTTTTAAGCCCAGTATCTGACTACAATTTGTGTGAAGTGGATTTCATGAGAAAGAATAGTAGCATGTAAACAGAAAAGCCAAATGTTTGTTGTATGGCCTGGTGTGTGCAGAAGCTTCTAGCTCTCAGAACAACATCCTCTGGCACACTCGTTATGTGCCCAGGATCGTGACAGGTCTGTGGAGTACAAACTAATTATCTCAAACAATTGTGCCTGCTCATTTCTCGCATGAATGGATAACATCTTCAGTGGAGCTGGTCACATATCATCACTCAGGTTTAAGGGATGTTTTGTGGCTATTCATAAAGAGGAAGAGTGAAAATATGGCCAGTTTCACATCTTATAACTGCATCTGCAGTCCCAGGATAATTACCTACTAAATACACTCTGAAATCTCTTTTAGATGCAGCAGGTGAAAAGTGCAAAATGTGGAGGATAAAGGAATATCTCATGTTTACAGATGATTTAGGCACCTTTTCCCATAGTCCAAGCACTTCTGTGTCAGCCCCATAAAAGTCTAGTCATACAAAATGCTGAGTAACTCCTACAGCTAATGTTGAACCCTATTTTCAGACAGTTCAGTAAGGATCAATTTTGCAAGGTACTGTGCTATCTTTGAACAAGCTGACTCCACACAAACTCAGAGGAGCCTTCTAGACATGTTTGAGTAGTCTCAATAGTAAACATGGTCCAGACACCTGGATGTCAACAAGGACACACAGCACAAAAGTGTGGAGCAGAATATGAAGCAGTGCTGCTTTTCCTTTCAATAAGGAAAGTTTGGTATAGAATTACCAAACCACGTGTCTGTAAAAAAACATAGTTGTTATCTTTGTAAAACAAGATTGCTAAGGACAGGGAAGAGGGACAATGAAGTAGTTATCTCTGTAACAAGAAAGGGAAGTCTACAGTCCAGGGAACCTGGAAGCTAAGGGAGTTTGCATATGTGTATCTATATACATTTCCCTGCTTACTGAGGGACTCCTTTGAACTAATGGCTGGAACTGAGAAACAGTGACTGGGGTGAAGAATGCACTGGTATTAATGAGGTATCACATTAAAAAGCCAAAACATAGCAGAAAGACAACAGGTTTTCCTATCTGGCATAAACACTTGCTGGGAGAATATGGACTAACCATCTGACTTTTGGGTGTTTTGTCATTTTGGTTTAGAATTTTTGTGGCTAGGAGCTACTTCATAGCTGTTCATAGTATTACCAAAGTTAATGTTCTTGACATTGTCAAGACTTGGTCCAGAAGACTGCTGAAAGTAGAAAATAATGTAAGCAGCAAGTTATTTGTGAAAAAGGGGAAAAGAAAAAGAAAAGCCATTGCTGATTTCATTTTTAAAGAATAAAGTTCTTCAGTGAGCATTTAAGCACTGTAAACCTCCCCATTTCAAACATCCACATCTCTCATCTCTACCTCCCTTCTGTGTTTTTGTATGACAGCTCCCAAGAGCATTGCCACTACACTAAATCATATGAAGGACATTTCTCAGTGTCTGCCTGTTTTTCATTCTCTTGTAGTAAAGTCATTATTCTTTGGAGCTGCTGGTCTCCTGGAAAGCAAACCAGATTATCTGAACTCAAAACTCCTGATTGTGCTGGAGCCCAGGCTCCCTTGTGAACACCAGGATGCTCTGAACAAATATGTGGATGCTGGAATGCTGTCTGCGTTTGTCTGGTCCCAGCTGCCAACTGCTTTGGTGTCCCTCTGCTCTTATGTATTCTACTGTCTTCCTCTTGTCCTGCATGTCTGGAAAAAATATTTAGATGCTTTCTGAGCTGGTTGAGTGGTTTTTTGTTTGTGATGTTTTGGGTGTTTTTTTGCACAAGCTTCTGTTGTTCATTCTGTAAGTGGCATTGATGGACATTGCTGCCTTCATTGCTAGCTGGAGGAGTCTCAGTGATGTGCCATGAGGGATGACGAGTACTGAAAGCCCTGAAGCTTTGAAGGTCAGTGCAAAAATAAAGGAGAGAGAAAGCATCAGGATTTTTCTCTCACAGATAAAGCTGATTATCAGAGCACAGTGTTCCAAAAAAGACTGGATGAGGCACTTAGTGCCATGGTCTAGTTGATTGGACAAGACTGAGTGATAGGTTGGACTGGATGATCTTGGAGGTTTCTTCCAACCCAGTTGATTCCACGCTTCTATGATTACTTGGCTAGACACTTCCTATTACTTCTGAAAATGATCTTTCTGACTCAGACTCGCAGCCAATGTTTCATCTATAGCTGAAGCTGCTCCTTAGGTCAGACCTTGAGACACAGAAGAGAGGCAATGCAGAGAGGCAGGTAGACAGTTCCCTGGAGGAACTCTTGAGTCTTCCTGCCGTTTTGATAGATGTTCTTGTGTAGGTTTCACTCTCTCTTCCTCTCTCCTGTGCTTGTGGTTTTAGTGCTGACACTCACCTTGGAGCTGCCAGCCAATGGCACTGCAATAAATGGGCTGTGAGTCTGGTTACAAAAAAAGTTGTTATTCAAATATGCAGTAACCTTACTTCATGGGACA
Organism: Pogoniulus pusillus; assembly: GCF_015220805.1. Lineage (NCBI taxonomy): Eukaryota > Metazoa > Chordata > Aves > Piciformes > Lybiidae > Pogoniulus > Pogoniulus pusillus. The sequence goes on along the minus strand of NC_087264.1, from coordinate 43,896,382 downwards.
GGCACTCAAACCCAGGGTGGCTCAAAACTCAGATTACTAAAAGGACTTAATCTGAAAAGAATATGACATCTTTGAAATTTTCTCTGTATGAGAAACTGCCAAGAGCAGACTTACAGAATGCCTGAAAATATGCCAAATTATGAGTTGAACTGAAAGAAGTACAAAGACAATGCTGAGTGGTTAGTACAATTTGTAAATACACAATTAAATAGCTCAAATGTATTGCAAATACACAGTAAACGTGCAATATCAAGGCACAAATGTGTATAGGGGTTCAGGCTGCCTGTTTCAGACCGTTACAAATGACAGTTGTGACAGTCGGTGGTGTTACTGCTGAGAAGCTGCAGGAGTCCTCTATGCAAACATTTACACTGTTAAAGGTTATGTTGTTTCAATGACAACATGCTCCTTATTCACAGAGAAATGCAATTCACAGACTTAATTATAGTAAAAAACATATAGTCATTTTAGGAGCTTAAGATTTCATTTTTTTCATCAGGAAATAAATTGATTCATGGACAGGATAAAAGAAATAGTCTGTATCGGGTTGGAAACTTGAAGTCTCATCATATGCATGGTGTTTGTCAGGAAAACAAAACATTTAGTAGGAAAAATAATCTAATGTGAAATTTTCCAAACTGAAACTTATTTCTCCCTCCCTGTGTCCTCTTAAGTGACTTGGGAGCAATCGATCACTGTGCTTTAGTTATCCTGCGAGCAAAGCCACACAGAATTTGAGCCGAGGCAAAAGAAATTATCTTGACTCTGATCTCTCATTTGGATTCCTGTTTCCCACTGGAATCAATCTGCAGCATTTCAACAAGTCTCATATTCAGAACAAGCTATGCTCTTGTCTTCTATCTAAAATGTCTTGTAAAGATATATCAACCTGAGTACTTAATTACACTAATTCTGAAAACTATGATGACTATTTTCGTTGTACAAAATGACAAAGTGAAGCAGAGTTGCTGATGGCTTGTCAAAGTTCACGTGCAAAGTAAGCATGTGAGAGCTGGAAGAGTTGGAAGCCTGGATTTGAGTCCTTGGTTGGAAACACATATGAAAACACAGCAGGTATGACTTAACAACAGCTTGGAAAAACAGCTTTACTAGGAAAAAGAAGCAAAGTCCAAGTAGGGCACATGAACTTGACATCCCAGGTCCTCTAAATACCTTATTGAATGATGAGACAAGGGTGAAATGTGAAAGATATTTATGTAGCTTGCTAAGGGTACAACAAAGTGAAAGGAAAAAAAAAAGGGAGGAAAAGATTGATTGGGTAAGTCTGTGAGCTTGACATCAAGGGTTAGGACTTGAGAAATGGATTAAAGATTAGCCTGGAGACTGATAGGACACAGGGGATGTCAGTGAAAGATAACAGTTAAGAGTTAAAAAAAGGTAGCCAGCTGAAGGCCACACTTCTACTTACTTTGGGTATAAGTCATCCAAAGATGCATTCTGTTTCAAACTGCTGAGATGTGCAGGTGACTGGCAAATATGAGGACAGTGTGGAAAACATGAGAAATTCAGGAGAGAGTGCAGGCCCAGGTTTATAATTCTTCAGACACCTGAAACATGTACCTGTGTTCAAGCGTGTTTTGAAATAAGGAACACAGGGAAATTCTCTGATTCATCATGTGTTGATAGTGGTTCTGTAATGTTAAAAACAATTCTGAATTTTATAATGCTTCCTATGTAAATAGATTTAAAAGATCTTTCTTATGTTTTTTTCCTAAATCACGTTACTTTTGTCCAGTGTCTAGAGTAGTGGCTGTCTGCAAGTGTTTGGAGAGTTTTTCTGCATCTGACCAGAAAGGAGAATTTAGGTCTTAAAACTTCACTTTGGAAGCATGACACTAGAAATAACATAACTTCGTGGAAAGTGCTTCAGGTCAGCTAATGCTTAAACCATCAAGGTTGTAAGATCATAGAGTCAGTTAGGGTTGAAAGGGACCACAAGGATCATCTAGTTCCAAAGCCCCTGCCATGGGCAGGACACCCTATCCTAGATCAGGCTGGCCACAGCCTCATCCAGCCTGGCCTTAAACACCTCCAGGGACGAGGCCTCAACTGCCTCCCTGGGCAACCCATTCCAGGCTCTCACCACTCATGGTGAGGAACTTCCTCCTCACAGTTGTACTATAGCTGACAATAAGGGTGGGCTCGTCCCAGCCTCTTCTTGGGTTAGTAATAATCCAGTTAAAATCAGGTAATTCACAAGTAGACTGTTTCTAGACCAAATAGTCTAGGAAAGGTTGTTTGTCACTCTAGTATAATGCTGAGAAATTGGGCTAGGGTGAAGCTGCCAACGGGGCTGCGCTTCTGCCCTTTGCTGAAAGCACAGAATGACAGCATAGCTCTGTCTGAGAGTATGATGTCATTTTGTAAGTACACTCTTATGTGCATGTGCTCACTAGTGTAGCTTTTTCATCCACACCACCACTGTCTTGGTATTCTGTTCACATCCAAAACCCAGCCCAGTTTAAATGTACCCCCGTTGTGACACCTTTATTTCTCAAATCCATCCCGAGTGCGTGGGAAGGAATCATTGTGGCATTTTGGTTTTAAATGGAATCTGATCTCTGTCAAGATCTCTGATCAGGGCTTTATATTAACAGCTTTCAGTTTACTAATAATTTTTTCTCTTGATCTTCAGGTGCTAACCATTTATGTAATCAACTATAGTACCTGGATAGGCTCTTTTATGTGTTAGATTGCTATTGTTTGCCAAGAGTAGAAAAAATCAAGCTTAAGTGGATGTCTGATGAGAGACTAAATTGTTAGCAAAGGAAATAAACCCAGCCATGTTATAATGTAACCACAGCTCATTTAGACTTTGACAGCAGTTGAAAATGAATGCTTCATCAGAAGGTGTAAAATTTGCCTAGTATAAATAATTCTATCTCTTTATGCCAGAAGATTTCTTTCTTATCTAAACTTATGCTCATTTTATGCCAGGAAGCTTGAATGCTAATAACGTTAATGTTCTTTGCAGTAACATTAATTAGGAGAACATTTTCCATCTACAAAATCAAAACCAATGCAGTACAGAACTTGACAATTTTAATAAGAAAATCAAAAAACCAGTGGGATACTGAGCCTCACCCCACTGAAAACCCAGTTGGCAGGATTTTGGATTAGCACACAGCTGGCTTTCAGTGAGCTGTTTTGGTACACTTACGTGGTGAAGTTGCAACTTCTGCAGAGGTACTTTTTGGGTTCACTTGCCCCAGTGTAATGTTCTGGAGGTGTCTCTGCAGCTTGCTGTTTTTGATGGTGAGTCTGGTAGTGTTTATCTCAGGAATGGCCCACAGATATCTATTATTTGTTATTACTGAGTTTGGATTCCTGCTGGCATCTCAGACACCACCATGTTTAGGCTGATGCTGAGGCAGGACTCAAATGTCTGCCTGGATTCATCCTTCCTTGGTATGGAAGCTGTTATTTCTGTATTGTGCCCTGAGACACAGCCCCTAGAACTGGGGTTTTCCCATTGTGCAGTAAATGGAGAATTAGAGCTGTGTGGGATACTTTACAGGTAGGGAAAAGAATAGAGGCTAGAAGTTATCTTTTAGAGTTCAGCAGATATCTTTTAAGTGTTCCAAGTCCTATCTTCAGACTTGCTGCCTACATCTGAAGGTCCCTGAGGTCCCTTTATACAGTATCAGAGAGACATAAAGAACTGTTCAGCAATTCCCAGCCCCTGGGTGCCTAACATCTTGCAGTGCCTCAATTTTGAGCACAGTGTACTTCAGGTACTTAAAAAAAATGTCCAGAATGCTGCTTTTGTATCAAGTTTATAAGAAACTGGTGAGATTTTCCAGCCAAGACAAATAGATTCTTACCTCCTGTATAAGTTTCAGCTCAGAGAGGGAGAGAGACATCTAAAAATAGAGCTGGATGCTTTCAGATGTTTTGTGGTGCAGCTGAAGCCTACAGGCATCATCTAGGACAGTATTTACTGTTATTTTAACACAGACCACTAGGTGGAAAACGTTTTCTGAGTCAGAAACAGTGACAGCAATTACAATGCACCATACTTTATAGAAGCTAGAATAATCCAACACTGATATCTAGGTTGACCTAGTGAAAAAAAAATCCTAAAGTCAGGATTTTAGCTTGTGACAAACTTTCAATATCTAAGTGATTTTAGTGAAGGAGTTGAATATGGTATATACTGTCAAGGCTTAGGGCTGAGCCAGCCACTAAACAGTGACAGATGCTCTCTGTTAACCTCTCTCCCTTCTCAAAGGGGAAAAGAAATGGAATAAAGGACAGACGATAGCTTTGATGACAATAATAATAAAAATATATACAAAATCAATATAAAATCCAGCCCTCTTGACAACAAGGATGTCACTGTCATCATGAATGTTGTGAGCAGGGACTGTGAAGTCCCAGGCTGGATGCAGCAGCAGACAGGAACCAGAATCAGGAGCTGCATTCTGGAAGTGGGTTCAGGAACTCATGCATAGAGATCAAAGGCAGAATGGACAAGATCCTCTGTTGAAGAAGAGAACTTGTCCCTTATGATTGCTCAGGTTTGTACTGAATATGTTGTGTATGAGATGGAGCTCCTTGTTGATTAGTTTGAGGTCACCTGGACTGTCTGCTCCTCCTTGCAGGTGCAGCCACTTACTTTGCAATCCACAGCGTGGTACACAAGTGGGTGTGGTGACCTTGGTCTGCATGCTAGGCCTTGGTACTAACTAGAAGCATTATTATTTCTAGAAGCAGACCCTCTCTGTGAGAACATGCTGTTAAATTCAGAAAGTGCAACTACTTAGAAGACACAGAGCTAAAAATCAAGAGTTCTGTCTCAGACCAGCACACATGCTCACATGTAGAGTATACTTTTCTGGTCTGGAGACTAACATTTAGAGATTCCAGATATGGAGCTGTTCAGTGGAAGATCAGTATAAGCTGCTGAAGCCTGGCATCAATAATGGTGTGACTGAAACTAAATTAATTTCATCTAACATGGCTCTAATCCTCCTCTCTTTGAAATTAGTAATAAAACTTCTATTAGCATCATGAACTGATAATCAAGCAGAGGAGCTCTGTTTTATTAGCCAGTAACTGAGACACTAAGAGATTAGGAGTAAGATTTCTAAGGTGATGAGAGCTCACTCAGCTTTTTTCCTTACGAGATTGCTGAGAATTTTACTGCTGCACTTGTCAGTGCCAAAATACTTTTGGTATCTCCTTGCATTGACTGAATTGCACTCAGTAGGTGCAGAGCACCATGAAGTATTGTGTTTGTGTCCTCTGCTTGACCTGTGCTTGTTCTCTATCTCTCAGAGCACACACACTCCCTTGGGTGATATGATGTCTAATATGTTCAAAAGGGTATAGATAAAACAGTTTCTCCTGCATGGATTAAACTTCTTTTGCTTCCCTCTTTTACCTCCACCCCCAAAATTTTAGAATGGGAAACAATAATGAGAAAGGATCCAGAGATATTTTAAGGGAGATTCTTTCACTGTCTGCAAAATAGAACAAAGTAGATACTGGAAGTGTGTTGAAAAATATTTGCAGCAAACTGAGAAAAGATATTATTAAATGAGAAATACAAAAGGATAGAGAGGAAAGAATTGGATTTTAGAGCAGACACGTGCTGATGCTGTGTTTTGGATCCTTTGGAACCATAATGATCCATTGCAGATAAATATATACTTCAACAACTTAAAATTAATTACTACTTTACCTACAGCAGCAATAAAGGATGTGGAACCATGTAGTCTAGGGAAGAGGCAGTCTGTGAGTGCATCAAAACCAAACTCATGCACATATTCCCATCCAAATAGGGCAAGATGTCATCAGTACTTAGATAAACTGAGATATGACAGAAAAGAGGGGATTAATAAAGTATATTCCATCTTGATCCATATGGAGATTGGTGGAGCAGAGCTCAGACTGATTCCTATGAACTCCCAAGAAGTTCCTTCTAGTTTTAGTTGCCACATGTTCATTCAGATAGTTCCATGTCATATTTGGAGCACCTGAAACATAAAGCAGTGTTGCTGGAAGCCAGGCATAATCCTGAATCAACATGCAGTATGTAGTTTTCACACTTCGTGAGCAGGATATCATATACTGTTTCATGGGAAGTTGGCTTCTGTTCTTAATTGAAACTTGGTCTTGGTAAATCACTTCACTGAAAGTCATCACTGTGACTGAGAATATATACTGGATCTAACCTTTTATGTGGTGCACTAGCTTGAATGTCACATTCTTATGGGTCTTGGCTGCAGAGAGGTTTTGGTGTTTGCCCTCTCTTGCCAGCTCTTGTGGGACCTAGTGGGAAAAGGAAGAGGACATGGTGGCTTCTCTGATGACACAATACCACGAAGAGAGGTGATTATTCTCAAACTACATATGAGGAAAGGAGGTGGAAGAGGCAAGAAGGAGGTGGAAGGAGGAAGAAGGCAGACATTTAATAAGATAATCAAAGGCTTTCCCAGCACGTCAATGGCTTGGATATCACTGAGAGGACCAGAACACAGAGGCATAGTGAGGCAGGACTCAAAGCCTTAGCTGGCTTGGGATTCTCTTGTATTCCTTGACTAAGATACGAAGGATTCATACAGAAGAGCACCCGAGGGAAAGTTGTCAGGCTGTACAGCAGCCCATCACCTCCCTGAGGCTACTTAGCTATCTCAAAATTGGTAAATGGTACTGCAGAGTAGACCCAGTGGCTCAGCCAAGCCAGAAATATTCCTTTTCTTGGACACTTAACCAAACACATTGAAATTTTTGCCACTAGCAGCATTACCAAACCCTAATAACACAGAATCCAAGCTGTCAAAAGGGTGGGAGCCCTTGGGATGCTGCTTCCTTCCCCACTAAAAAGTGAGAGCTTACTTGTGCTAGACAGTTGTAAGGGTAACTGAAGAGCTTTATTTCACAGCACTTTGTGAAAGCAAAACCTGTTAGTGCCTTTTGACTATCAAAACTGTATGATCAGTCAGTGAAACATTGAGCACCTTATTGTCCTAGCAATAACAAAAGGGAAAACAAAGGAATGTGATTATATATATTTTTTTTGTTATCCTTCCCTCAGATTATTGAATTTGCTGCTGTAAAACACTTGCCCTAACAAAGCTTTAAACCAGACCAAGGATTTTCATTCCAATTTATCACACTCTTTTTGCAGAGTATATTCAATTATTTTCCCCATCAATTAAGAAGATTTATGAATATATTTTCTATTATGTGGTCATGTTTGTCAAGTAAATGATTCATTACTTTTCCCTCAGCTAGTAAATTATTTCTGAACCATCATTTTCCCTTTTGTTCTTCAGCTTGCTCTGAATTCTAAAATGGTGACCAGGTTTATATGTTTGATGAATTTGGATTGTTCTTCCTCATAACTCTGTAAAATCCCCAAATACACTTTTTGTAGACTGTAGGATTTATATTTAAGTCCAGCTGAACTTAGTAATGGATGCACCTAAGACCCCAGCTTTAGCTTCAGTTATTAGCATGCACTGTGTTCCTCAGAGGTGAAGTATACTTCGATGTTTGGTGGTTTATGATTGTTTAGTGAGTGGTAGTCTAGACTTAAAGATTTGAAGTGTCTTTGGAGAAGAGTGGACCTTAACTCTCAGACTTGCACGGTGATCACCCTAACACCAAGCCATGAGCCTAGGTTTTGCTTGATGGCTGTCTTTCAGGGAATCTTAGAGTGCTGAATAACACTCGGTGGAAGATACCTTCACCTACAGTACCGTAGTGGTTAAGGTGATCTTTCTGATTTTTTTAGTGTCTTAGTTTAAGTTGCTGCCTCCATCAAGTGATAGAGGGTCTGTCTCCTAGGTGAATATCTACAAGATACAGGTACAAGATGAATATAATTGGATTGTTAGCACCAGTGAACCAATGCTCTCTACAGAGTAACTTGGCTGGTAATACAGGCAGCATTTGTGTGAGACGTACAAGAACTTAAAATGTTTTTATTTATCTGCAGTCACTCATAGCATCAAGCCTTCTGTCCTAGGGCACACATGATCAGCACTTAACTGTTGTCAGGCTAAATGGAGGGGCCACATGAGGTGATGGTGGTAAGTCTGATTTGCCCTTGACATGCATGTGAAGTGTTCTGAGCATTCATGTGGTGGAAGGATATTGACAAGAGGCAGAAGAACTGACCTAGTACAAGTTAGCCAGAAGTGTAGCAAAAAGAAAATGGCTGGTATCAGTCATGCCTAGTCTGCAGTTGATCTGTGCATAATGCAAGTCCCAATTTCCAAATATTTTCAATAATTTGGCTGTTTGTATTGTTCTTGCTACAACTGTTGTTTTTCTGTTCCTTCACGGTGATGTTTTACAGTGGGTTGAGTCTGTTTATATCCTCTACTGCTACGGAGTTTATCTCCAGTGCTCATATGAGAATATTTAAAGAGTATGACATGGGTGTGCATGTGGAAATGATCTGTAATCTTTATTCTGCAATAGCAGAACTCTCTTATCTCAGGACGAGGAAGGAAGGAATGAAATTGGATTTCTTGCTCCTTGTGACAGTTTCTTTAGCTGCACCGTGGTAGCCCCATTGGGTATGATACAGCACAGCTAACCTAAGCTGCTTTTCTAACTGGGGGCAGTTGCCAGTTTCTCTTCAAAACTGAGCAGTGTGAAAACATTATGTATAAAATCTGCACTTTCCAGTTTATCATTTTCTGACTCACCTTATTAGTTTTCTCAATAATTGTTCCTCTGAAAAAGAGCAAACCTCCAAGCAAATTAAAAAGCAAAGCTCCCACTTCTTTACACAAATAACACAAAGACATTTACTGTAGTTGTGACCTTAGATCATGGCTGGGAAGACAGACCAAGAATAGATGACATGTTTAAAAATGTCTGATAGTGAATTAGCTATGTATAGTGTATCTTGAAAGTGCTGTAATGCATAGCAGAAATGGTGTTAACCCAAACTCTTAATAACACACACAGTATATTGGCATGCCAGGAGCAATCAAATTATTTCTAGCGGTAGAACATGAGACAAGGAAGCTGAAGCCTGTAAACCTGCTTGGTGGAGGTAGACACCAGTCTGGTGCAATCTACCTGATCCATTCTGCTTCTCAAGGCAGTATCTTTGGGGGGATGTAACTGCAAGAAAAGAAAATGAATCTTGCTGTAGATGTAGGTCCTAAACTAACCTGTTACTTCCCTTCTTGCCGCCTTGTCAAATCATCCCTGCTTTCAATCACGAGATGTGATGGTGAATGCTTTGGTTTACCCCTTCTGATTCATACTCGTGTTGAGAGCCTTTCACCCCTTTTTTTGTGTGTTACTGTAGCAATGTCTAGACCCATCCTTGGTGTCTGATTAAATGCACTTCTAATTGCTTTGGTGAACGCACTTAAAAATACCCCGTGATTGTTAATGTTATAGCTATGTTACACCACATGTAATAAGGCAGATAAAAATTTATGTTAATGAAATATGATCTTCAGCTGTTTTTTGAAGATGGTGATATGGCTTTTGGAACATTTCAGGCTGAGTCACGGCTAACTTTTTTGGGTAAACAATTGTCTTCAGCTGAAACCATGAGTAAGTAGGCACATAGGATAGGAAAGATTCACCAGGGCCACTGAATTCAGTGCCTTAGAACAGCAAGTGAGTGTGCAACACACATTTAACCCAGAGTTATGCTCAGAGCATCTGGATCACTTGAAAGTTTAGAAAAATGCATAGTGCACACTCTAACACAATCTTCATGTGCAGAGTGCTGTTAGGAGGAGAACATGACGCAGGCATTGCTAATGTTCTGTGCTTCCATGATTATCTTACCTTACAGAGCACATGCAAAACATACAGCATGACAATCAAATGTATTGTTAAAGGCCTCTAGGAGAACATCTTAATGGCAACTATTTTTGTTCTTTTTACATATGAATCATGAAATAGGACCTGAAACGTGAGGGTGTAGTTTCATCTTCTGATGTGACACTAAAGAGACTGACAGGGGACCTGTACACTCAATCTGATGTCTAATATTTTTTTCCTAATACTGAATTGTGGAAAGACACAGAAAAGAGCTGCAAAATTGGTTTGGAAGTAGGAGAAAACCTCCTGCAGTGAAAAAGCTACAGAGTCAGCATGTTCAGATTATTAAAAAAGCTTTAGAGAAAGCTTGGGAAAAGCAAATAAATATCCTCCGAAGGAGAAAATACCAGATGCCAAAAGAACACTCTATTTAGCATACTTAAGACCAGGCATATTTAAATGGGAACTAAAATAAATTACCAAGCTTCAAGAAAGACTAAATCAGAGATAGTCTTCATCAGAGGATTGGCACCTTTCTAGAGAAGTTCTAGTCTTGCACAAGCTAATGGGCAAAAAGTGGCAGCAAAAGGGGAAATTCTGTAACATTTTATATGCCTGCACTATGCTCATTACATAGGGCTAGTACTATTCAATACATTCATACTGTATGAGAGAACAGAGGGCACTGCCACCAAGTTTGCTGGGGACACAAAACTGTGTGGAGTGGCTGATACACTGGAAGGTTGTGCTACCATTCCATGAAATTCAACAAGAGCAAGTGTAAGGTCTTGCACCTAGGAAAGAACAACCCCAGGGATGAGTACAGGTTGGGGACTGACCTGCTGGAGAGCAGTGAAAAGGACCTGGGGGTCTAGGTCAATCTTCCATCCCTTATGAGGCAGCAATGTGCTCTTGTGGCCAAGAAGGCCAATGCTGTTCTGGGGTGTAACTAGAGTGGCTGTGGTTAGTAGGTCGAGAGATGTTCTCCCCCACCTCTGCTCTGCCCTGATGAGGCTGCATCTGGAATATTGTGGCCAGTTCTGGGCCTCTCGGTTCAAGAAGGACAGGGAACAGCTTGAAAGAGTCCAATGCAGAGCCACAAAAATGACGGAGTGAAACATCTTGCTTTTGAGGAGAGACTGAGGAAGCTGGGCCTCTTTAGTTTGGAGAGGAGGAGACTGAGCCCATTAGTATTTGCAAATATGTAAAGGGAGAGCCATAAGGATGTAGTCAGGCTCTGCTCAGTGATGCCCTATTACAGAACAAGGGACAATGAGTGGAAGCTGAGACATAAAAAGTTCCACGGAAACATGAGGAAAGATTTTTTTTCACTGTGAGGGTGACAGGACACTGGAACAGGCTGCTCAGGGGCATTGTGGAACCTTCCTCTCTGGAGATATTCAAGACCCATCTGGATGCATTCCTGTGTGATCTGGTATAGCCAGATCTGGCAGGGGGGTTGGACTAGACTATCTTTTGAGGGTCCCTTCCAGCCCCTAACATTCTGTGATATACACACACACATACAGATAAGTGTGAAGTGATGGCTTATTTCTGGCTTTTGGCTCTATGAAGTCAAAGCAGTGGTCTGTGTGGCAGAATTGAGGTTACCGTGGCTAATGAGCTTTTTATAGAAGACTTCTTAAACTAGGAAGGGTAGAAACCAATTATAATTTTTGTTGTTAAAGCTGTTAGGTTCTAAAGCAATTATACGAGAATTTGAATCTTTAACATATGTAGTGGTTTATGTTGATTTGTGAAGGAAATATGGTTTCCAATAAGGGAGCAGTGACAGCAATTATCTTGCAGTGCACAGAATGTTTGTAAATGAGATAAAGGATGTGTTTTGGTTGCAGGGATCTTTATATGCCATTAGTGAAGTCTGCTTGAATTTTGAAAAGTTTAACATAACCACTTTTTCTTGGAGGATATATGAAATGGAATTTGTAACCAACAGATTCAAGAATATTGAGCGGAGGAAATAGCTAACTGGTGGATATAGTCTACTTAAGTGCATAGAAGTCTCTCATTCTGGAGACAAAGCTACAGAAAAATGTTTGCCAAGGAAAAGAGATGCTACATCTCTGTAGAATCCTTGCGCTTCCACCTAACAAGATGAAGAAAAGTTTAGCTTTGTGAGGAGCTTTGATTTATTATTTGTTATAAACAAGTAAACCACATTTTAAAATGTGATAAACTTCATTTCTGCATAATGTTATTTTTCTGGCTTGGCCATGTCTGACTTTATTAACTGAGAGGACATAAAAATGGGCAGCATTTTATTCTGTAGAACTACAGGGTTTTTTCTATGATAAAAGTAATAGTTTTAATGCTTTCCAAGGCTTTAGCAGTGTTAATCTCTAATAACTCTTAGGGTCTGGTGATACTATAATGTAAAAGGAAAGTTAACCAGTGTAAAACAGTTAAATATGAATGCATACAGCATCTGTTATAATAATGCAATAATTCTTATATTACCAGTTAGAGGAAGTGGCCTAATTAATGAGCCATTTTAAGTGGCCTGTCAGCTTGGAGTCTGACTGTGCTTTCCCATGGTTCTGAGTGTGGCCTAGGCAGCAGTGCAGGAGATGGTGACTGTTCTGCTTCCGTGAGAGATTAACTCCTCTGGTAGTTCAATGCTCCCAGAGCACAGGATGTTAGGGGTTGGAAGGGACCTCCATAGGTCATCAAGTACAACCCTCCTGCCAGTGAAGGACCATAGAATCTAGCTCAGGTCACACAGGAATGCATCCAGTTGGGAATAAGTATCCTTCCAGATAAGGATTTGGATTATCAAAAAGACAGAGGTATTTATTACACTTCAGGTTCACCAGCACAAATATGATGCATGAAGATGCAGAAGTTGCCTGTGTATGTTAAAATGAGCTATACACTATGGCTGCAAGTAGCAAATGTATTGACCAGTGCTAATTTGATGAGGGTGACACGAGCTATTTAATTTGCATTGAATAATTGCCTTGCAGCTGCATTCCATCTCCTAAAAACAGTGTCCAATCACAGTGATCAAAGTAGCAGGTAAATCTGGTGACTATGTTAGAACTTGCAGTACATCCTAATCCTAGCAAAACAATTCTGAAGCAGGCTGAATAGTGAACACTTTTGAGATATGCTTTATCTGTCTTTCATTTACTAAATAGCCTACCAAAAGGTAGGGAGCTTTTTAGACTTACCTTCTATTACTGATTACTTCCTGAATCCTTTCACACAGTAATTCATGATAGATCATGTGGTAGGAGAAGATGAGCTCGTAGATCCTTTGATGGTCAGTTCAGGAGTAATAAAAATATATGTGTCTTAATTACATCATTAATGATGAACAAATCTTCCTGGTTAAACCTCTGTCTTCTGAATTACATTTATCTACATCTTAATGTTAGAATGACTTTATATACTTAATAAAAATGAATGAAGTAGTAATATGGCATATTTCCCTAGGAGTAAAGTGTATGGACAAAATCTATGGATCACAGATTTGCGTCTAGACCTGATTCAGATGATATCTAACTGCAAGAATGCACAAACCTCCAGTTCCGTCACAGTGATACTGCCCCTGCTTTCAAACATTTTAATTTTTAAGTGGATTAAATCTTTTGTGATTTGTCCATGTAGCTGAAAGTCCACATCACAATCTCTGGGACTGAACTGTATGAATGAGATATGAACTTTTTTTGATGGCAGACCCTCACTGGTACAGTTTTTAAACATTTCTTGATATGGCTGAGTCCTTTTGTAAAATGAAATTTTGGAGCTTGACACTAAGCATGTCTATTCTATTTTCAAGAGAGATGTTGAGGTGCTGGAACGTGTCCAGAGAAGGGCAACAAAGCTTTTGGAAGGCCTGGAACACAAACCCTATGAGGAGAGGCTGAGAGAGCTGGGGTTATTTAGCCAGGAGAAGAGGAGGCTCAGGGAGGACCTCATTGCTGTCTACAACTACCTGAAGGGACATTGTAGCCAGGTGGGGGTTGGTCTCTTCTCTCAGGCAACCAGCAATAGAACAAGGGGACACAGTCTCAAGTTGTGCCAGGGGAAGTATAGGCTGGATGTTAGGAGGAAGTTCTTCATAGAGTGATTTGCCATTGGAATGAGCTGCCCAGGGAGGTGGTGGAGTCACCGTCCCTGGAGGTGTTCAGGAGGGACTGGCTGAGGCACTTATTGCCATGGTCTAGTTGACTGGGTAGGGCTGGGTGCTAGGTTGGACTGGATGGTCTTCGAGGTCTCTTCCAACCTGGTTGATTCTATGATCCTGTTCAACCAGACTTCCATTTAGTAAGTTTCACAAAAATGTGAAGAACTGACTTGGACAGAAAAATATACCTTGTGTACATCAGTGTTTGTAGGGTTTTGGCACGACTTACGATTTTCTGATACTAAGTACTCCAAGAAGATAATGACAGCAAAGTTACACTTCTGACAACATAATTGTGCAGCAAAATGGGTTTTGGCTGAGGTTTGTGATGTCTATCTTGAGAAGGTATTCAAGTCTTGTTTTCTGCTTTCTAATTTCCTCTAAAGACATTAACAAAGACTGCTTTTTCTGTGGGGTTGTTAAGTGTAATCAGATTAGACAACTGTGATATGCAGTTGCTTGGGAAGAATGCTTTTAGAGACTGTTACCTGACTGAAAAATATTTATTCATCAAAATATTCTTTAAGAAAAGATTGTTTGACAAAGCTAAACTAAGATGGTCGAGAAAGTCTTTAGTCTCCAGCTGTTTGAGAGACATTACTTGGTGAAATTCAACTCACTTGCAGTGGATAGTTCCCTGTGTTACAAACAAAATGCCTGTAAACATTTGTTGGCTGCTTGACTAGGAGTCTGAGTGTAGTTGATGAGAACCCTCTTGGTAGTGTAAAGGTTATCCTCCCTTCTATATTAGCTGCAGGGAGTGGACTGGGGATGAGGGGAAAGGCAGGTTGTGCTGCTGTACGTAAGAGTGAAGAGAAGATTTGGGTCTCCAGAGTTATTGCTCTCATACCACATACTGACATTATATTCCTTTAAATAAGAGGAAAAAGTCCACAAACTTAAATAGTATTTAACCTTCACCACCTTAGTGATTTTTTTTTTCTTACTGTTTCTGTGTATTTTAATATAATTCTTCAGCTTCCACTTTTTCATTATAAACATAGTTCAACAATGATCTTACACTTGGGCCTTTTTACCTCTTTCCCACCACACATTCAGTGACTAGCAAGCTGGAGAAATGAACCAGCAGGAATCTCAGGAAGATGAACACAGAGGAGTGCAAGGTCCTGCACTCAAGGTGAAACAACCTCGTGCACCATCGTTACGTGTTGAGGGCAAACCAGCCTTCTTTCTGAAGGAAGGGTGTAGAGAAGATGGAGACAGGATCTTTTAAGTGATAGGACAGGACAAAACAGTGACAGTTTGGGTACAGATCACACTTGTCAGATTGGGTTATGTGACATGTTTAATTGTGGGAGGTCCTAGAGTATGCATGTCAAGCTCAAGAAAAGCCTATAGATTTTGTGATGCTGAGGCCAGCCTGAGCTTGCAGAACCTGAGCTCTGTTGTAAAGGAAAATGCAACTGTTGACATCGAGACCCTGCTTGGATTTTATTGTTTCTCCATCCTCTTGTTAGAGGCGCTGATTTTATATATTAGAGAACAAATTCTGTACTAAATGACCTCACAAGTCTCATACCTCTAAGGGCACACTTGACATTCCTGCAGAAAGTTGTTTGAGACTAAGAGTCCATATTTCCTTCCTTCCAAACCCTCAGCTACTTCAACCATGAGATGATTCAGCCTCTAACCAATTCGTCACTATCTATTTCTGCCCAAACAAGCCTATAGCAAAAGTTTTGTGTTAATCGCTGGCAGCAAGTGCTGAGATCTTAATGCTGACAATGCTTTTAAGGGATAGCCCAGATACACAGGCGTATCAAGATGTCTTTGGAGATTTATCTTGAATATGGAAAATAGGATAGGCTGGGAATCTGGGCTGACCCATTTAGGGACTGGAAAAGAATTTGTGATTGAGTGCTGCACATACAGGGATATAAAGCATAGTTCTGTATTTTAATGCGAATGAGTAAACAGTCAGCACTATAATAATCTCTAAGGCGTTTGATCCCAGTAAACCATCTTAATCCTTAGGGCTATTCTGGCAGTAAGAGATAACTGCATGGAAGCAGAAATGTTCTTAGCATAAAACTCACATATCTATGTTTATTGTGTGTGTTAGATGGCTTCAGACTTTTCTCCCCTCCTTCCCAACACTGATCTCTTCATCTATATGATCTGCCAGCTGTCTACTTCAGTAATTTGTTTTTTTCATTGTTGCCAGCAGAGGCCAAGACAAAAGGAAAATGAAACCATGGAGAAATGCTTGGGACTGATGCTTCCATGGTTGCTCTCCTGTTCTTCAATCATATGTCACAATAGATAAGACTGGGTTTTGTTTTTGTTTGTTTTTTATAGCAGCCATATAAGTGGTCCTATACTTTGTGGGAGGATACATTTCCATATCGCTGCACTTACCCTCTGGGCTGACCTTTTTTGTGGCTGTTGTCTCTTGGCTAATGTTTTCATTATCTGCATTGCAAACAAAGAGCTTATGGCTCAGAAATGCAGAGGTAGTGAATGTCTGGGAAGTGAAGTACTAAGTTTTTTTGTTGCCATAACTAAAGACCGAGGCTTATGAATGGGTTCTCAGGAGCCCATTGTACCTCTGAAAATGGGTGGTGCTGCTGCAGGCTCTGTCACCACATAATGTTCGCACCTCTCAGACAAAGACTTCAGTTAAAGGAGACTGAACTGCAGTTTATCTGCTATTCAAGGCACAGGGCTGTGGGGGTTTCTTCTTGATGCTGTTTGATTTGGGTTACTTTTCTGGGGGTGCGGGGGCATGTGGTTGGATTTGTGTGATTTTAAATGTTTAAGTAATCTCCAAGCCTGCACTTGCTCCTCTACTGTTTGAGTCCTTGCTCTAAAGACACTTCAGCTCTGTCTGCTATCTCCTGAGGATATGAGCCTTGTCATCAGCATCAAAATGCTGTACTATCTGCAATCTAATTCTGTTGCTCTTCTGACCCAGACTGTGAAGCAGAAGTGAAACTGAGGCTATGATTTATAGCTCAGAAAAGTCCTGATTAAAGATGAAAATGGTCTCATAATTGTTTTTCATTGACCATTTAGTTTGAAAAGTCATTCTTTGTTGGTTGGGTGAATGGCTGTTATGTACTGGGCTTTGACTCGGCTCAGGGCTGGATTTAACACCCACTCCCCCCAAATAGCAATGTTTGGGTTAAGACTCTTCAGTGCAAATGTTGCCATATTATGGCGTTTTATAATATACATGAAATTGTGTTGTAGAATCTAGCTATGTGATTCTGTTCTGATAATTTCCAAGGCCTTGCAGCTGGGATTTGTGTTTTGGCCATTATGCAAACGGCAATGCTGAACGGGACAGCAAAAGCATTAACCTAGGCTGGGAACTGCTCTAAGTGGGACAAACTGATAATTTTGCATGCGTGTTTTACATTTATGCATAGCTTTAAATTGCTTTTTGAAGCAAGCATCTCTGGTTCTTAATCCTGTTTGATGGAGACTTGTAAGAATTTTAGCTTAGACACAGCTATGAAATAAAGCTGCACAGGTGACACTGTATCAAATAGCCCTCGGAGTACGTGATACATTGTGTCACACTGCTTTGTTTGGAACAGCGGAGGAAAGTATAGATCCTTTAGTTTGGGTAAGGAAATCCAGACATAAGACTGCAGTTGGCTTCAGAATTACACATACTTTACCTCTTTTGGTGGTTCTTTACTTCAGCCAAGCTGTAACTTATCTCAGTTATAAACAGCGGAGTATTATGGCTGGTGTTTTCACCTGGTATGTGTATGTTAAACACGAGAGTGATGTCTGGGCTTATGTTTATCCAGATACTATGCATATGCAGTTTAGTTTGTTCCATCGTTCCAAGAAATTTGGTTAATAAGAAAGCAATAATATTAAGTCCAAACAGGTAGGAAAATAACAATTGTTCATCTGTTTGTGGAGAAGAAATCTTGCCATTATGGTCACTGAAAATGAGTCCTGGTTTTGAGGACCCAGAAATCTCAGCAGTGAGCTTAGGCTTTTGAGAGTTAACTAATCCTTGTGTCAACTAGGCTTTGAAGGAGAAGAAAGAGCCTTCCAAAAACTTCTCTTGTTGCCAAGTAAGCCCTTACAATGCACATCATTATTATGTTTCTTTATGATCATAATGTGGATAGTATTTTTTTAAGTGAGTGAACACCATGCTGTGAAGAAAAAAAAAAAAAAGGGCAAGAAATCCAAACTTGTTTAGAAAGAAAACTTGCAGAGATTTGTGTGGGAGTACTCTCTGTTTACTGTAAGGGAAGCTTTTCCATCATCTTCAAAGGAAGTTGCAGTAGATTCTGAATATTTGCAATAGTTATAACCCAAATTATCCAGATAACAAGGTCTTTGTTAGCTAAGATGTTAGTAACACTATGCACCTCGGTGCAGACTCTGAAAGATAACAAATCAACTTCAACTGCCACTGACCCAGGAGTCAAAGGGCTGTTGTATGGCATTTAGTCCTACTTCCAATAATTAGATGTAATAAAATTGTGTTGTCATTTTTGTTATCATAATTGGTATAAAAAGTTATTTGTGCCAAATATTAGAGATAGAGGCAGTGATTTTTTTCTGAAGGAGTTCACAGGTGGCAATGCTAGATTCTGGCAGACTTGAATTTGCTATGGGTGTTCAAATGTATGCATGAGTCTTTACCAGAGTGTATAAAGATGGGTCTTTTTAATAAACAGTTCATAAGCTAATATTTTCATCTCTAAAGCAGTAGGGTTTTTTTTCTTAGTTTAAAAGGGTTAGTGGGAGGACTGGATATAGTCTACCTGTGGCAGCACCACAGTGTATTTTGGAGGCATGAATAAAGAGTGGAAGAGTCTGGAAGCTTTGAGGGCTTCACAACCATGAGGGTTGTCACAACCATGGAATTTCTATAGAAGCAAAGGCAAGTCTCTTTGTCTTAATTTCCATCTTTGCATGGGAGAGATACAAATATCAGTTCACAGGGGAACTAAGGATTTAAATTAGTGTTTGTGACTCGGGGAACAGCCAGAAAGGAATAATAATCAAATGTACAATGCAGAAGAAGTAGTAGAGATGTAATAATAAAAGTATTTGAATAGGTAGACTGAAAGAGTGGCCTGCTCTTATGGCTGGGTGAGGTTGGGATTTGAAAGAGTGGCCTGCTCTTATGGCTGGGTGAGGTTGGGATTTTGGGAAGAAAACAGTGGTGCATAATCCCTGTGGAGAAAAGGACTTTAGAGTTATGTAAACATGCTTAGCTTTGGCACAGCTCAGTTCATGCATTCTTTGCTTTAGGAAATCAAAACCCTGGTTTTCACCTGCTGCTTCACAGGCTGCTGTGTGTTGCATGCAGGCTCTGTCTCTCCCTCTTCATTTGGTCTTAGAAACAGTTCTTGGAAACCATTGTTCAGAATGGGATTCTTTACCACTCTGTGAATGACCTTATTGTGGCCTTCCATCTCCATTTGGCTTTGCCCCTTGGGTGCCTTATCTGAACAGGCAGACAAAAGACATGAAGTGGTAGATGAGTGGCTTTAAGTTGTGCCTGAGGTCAGGAGTACAGGCTTGTGATTCTGTTGTGTTTGTACAAGGTGTGGAATCATGACCAAATGTGTTGTGTTTTGTTTACTTCAGTTGAATTTAAGGAAATAACAAACTCATGCACCTCCATCCTAGCATGTTAAAATGGTCCTCTCTCCAGATAAATTACTGCAGAATTGAGCTATCTCTCATTTTGTTTCCACTCTGAAGGGAAGTGATCTCTGTAAACCTCATGTAAGAGGAAAGAGAGTGGAATCTTGTGCACCACTTGCCTACAACATTTAGTACAACAAAAGCCCAAGTGCTATCATTAACTCTATGTCTATGTTGAAATGAGCTCATTTTTTAGAAGCTCTTTTTGTACCTGCTTCCCCCTGTTTTCAATAAGAGTGGCTTACTCCAATAACTTTAAAAATTAAGCCCCTTTTCAGTTACATGCAATCCAGCATTGTGTACGTGTGTGTGCTCTGTTCCTCTCTCATGCAATCCATACACACAAATCATAAACACTGAATCCCTGCTGGCCAACTGTATTTACTGGTCTGTGAAAGACAACACAAACAGGCTCTTCAGAGGTTGTTAGGAACATTCTGGGACAGACAGGAGATATCCCACTGTGTTCTGAAGAGAAAGCAAAACACACTAGCTTGCTATAGGTTTTTTTTTTAATAAATTAAGAGGTTCTAATTTTTTTCTCGATTAATGTTTGTACTGTGGGGAACCTTTCTCCATAAGGAGCAAGAATCAGTCAAGACCATGTGCCTGTTTATCACGATACCCTTGCTTGCAATACTTCCTTACCACAGAGCCCACACAGGGACTTGATCAGCAGGGAGTATCTTTCCTTCTTGTGGCTGTTCACTCAAGAACAGCCGACTGTGATGCTGACAGCTAGAAGGCAGGTTTTGCTGTCTTCCCATCCATTTGTCAATGCCTGCATTTGGGGAGGGAAAGGCAGTGATTTGTTCTACTGTGCAAGAAATGTCTTCTGGGGAGCCAGTGTCAACCCTGGTAGCTAGGGATATGTAGGATAAAATGGGAACAGCTGCATGTAGTAGTCTGTATATGCTCACAGCACAGGACTTTGTGATCTTGTGTGCCCCTTCCAGATTGATAGCTTTAAAAAACTGCATTTCCACAGAAGTAGCATGCTTAGCTTTGGCTTTGTGCTGAGTCACATCCATTTACCTCACGTGTCTTTGTCTTCTTTGAGGGTACTCATCACCTATGACTGCAGATACTTCCACTGTGGAGCTGAGAGGGAGGGATATTTGTTCTTTTTTTTTTTGTAATTATCACAACATTATCCAATCAATACTTTATCACTTGGACAAGAAATGCAGCCAGACATAGCAACTGCAGAGGAGACCAGCAGCTCTGCACTTCCTCCCAGCCCAGAAGCATGGACAGATATATGGTTTACATTGAGGGTGTTCACACTGGAACAGGTTGATCAGAGAGGCTGTGGAGTTTACATATGAAGATTTTAAAACTTGGCTGGACACAGTCCTGGGTAATTCACTGCAGCTGACTCTGTATTGGGAAGATAGTACTTGGGACTAGATGACCTCCAGAAGTCCCTTTCAACCTCAATTCTAGAATTCTGTGATAGCCAAAGACACAGAGTAACCCCCAGCCTTTTAGACAACAAGGAAATCTCCTTTTTGACACTTTTGACTAAGAGAATGGTTGTTATGTGACAGAAAAAATAAAGTGACTATAGCCAGAGGGTTAGGGTAAATTAAGCTTAAATGTCTTGCTTCACATATTTCATTATTATATGAAGTATAACAAGTTTAGAGAAAAGCATTGAGGAAAACAACACCACAACCAACAAAAAAAGCAAACACCTTTTGTCAGAACACCAATGCTTGGTGCTGTGGAAATTTTTGGCAATATTAGAAGCAATTAAGTTCATACCTAGTTGTCTCATGTGCAGCCCAGTACTGGGAATAGTGGGTATCAGTCCTCACCCTAGAGTTTCATACTTTTGAGAGGGAAATGAGACTGAAGTTTAGACCAGAACCTGTGGTCCTGATACTTGTGTGGACCTGCACATTACTAGAATATGAGTCACAAAGAACTAAACCCAGTAAAATTAAAACAGACAAAACCAAACCCTCACATGTACATATACATATGTAGTCTCACCCATGCAAACCATGTAGGACACCACAGGGAATACAAGAACAATCACTTTTTCCTGGGCCTTACTTGGTAGCAAAGGAAACCTGTGGAAAAAGCTGCTAATACAAAATAAAAAGGAAATAAAAGAGGGGAAAAAAAATAGTTATCCTTGGTTGAAAAATGAAACAATTGTTCAGCTAACCTCCAGATGCAGGTAGGTTGGGAAGATCCAATCTGAAAAAAACACCCCAAACTACTAAGGAAGGATATTGTCAATCTTGCCAGTCATCATAGGCTATAATGCCCAGTAAGGCAACAAAAGGGCAGACAGCAGCTCTGATCAGTTTTAGAAGTCTCTAAGCCTAACTGGAAGGAAATGAACACTCAGCCCATGTACCTTAGGCACCTATGTCTGATCCATAGCACCCAAAGCACCTAAACTGTGTTCCTTATGCAGTGAATAGAAAGCCATAGATAAAAGCAGAGAGCCTAAGTTAGATCCTCATACAAAATGATGTGAAGACTTTTCCATATCAGATTGACTAGCCAAATCCCCAAAAGGATTTAGTTGGTGCAGCACATGAAACCTAGACTTCTGGACACAGAAGAGGAATCCTGAATCCCATAAATACCCTGGAAGGAGCTGCACACTTAAACGGGAGACTGACAATAAGCAGCACATCAGAAAGGGCATAGCAAGTTAATGACCTAGGCATGCTTTTATCAAAGGTCACTGAAAGTCATATTCTAAAGAACCCACCGAGGTCATGATGAGGTATAGGGGATTGGGAGTGGTATGAGGCAGACCTCATACTCAAGTTGAATTTATGTCCCTGCAAAGGAAAGACTTAAAATTCATTGGACTAGTACAAGAATGTAAATGTGAAGATGATTCTACTATCTGGTGGAGAGACCCTCCATGGAATGGGAGATACCTGTTTTCCTAAAGCCTTTCAGAAATAAAACAAAAAACCCAGCAACATCAAGGGCTTTGGGAAGAACATTTTATTGCTAAGCATATCTTTAAACAAAATGCAAATAAGAAAAGAAAAATAACCAAAACGAAAGAAGAAAAGAAACGAGGAAAAAGCAGTAACATCACGATAACTCAAAAATTCTTAGGGTTGTCCAGAAAGCAACAGGGATATGGTAGAAGCCCACATACAGAAATGCACATGTTCCCAAAAACTGTCCAATAGAAACTTACACAAAGAAAAGGAAAGCTTTAAGTCTTTTTCCCTTTAAAAAGGAAAGCAAAAAGGAAAGGAAGAAAGAAAGCAGGAAATCATTTCACAAGACTCCAAGAACAGCAATCTTTTACAGACATCAAGATATAATCAACTTCATATAGTTTCGGCCAGTTAAGTCATCTAAAATCGTGCTTTCATACCTTTTTAAAACCTGTCTGGTTTTTTTTCTTCTTCTTTTTAGTATAAAAAATAAAAAAGAGAGGAAAAAAAAAGCTCAACCTCGCGCACACGCACCACACACACACACGCACTGCAAATATCTGTTACCATGAAAGCATCTTCTCTAAGTGTTTGAGAAGGCTGCTGGCGCTTCTGTTTTTTGTCGTCGTCGTTTAGTTGTCGCTGTTTTGAATTCAAGTTCCCCTGTGCGTGTGTGTATATCTGATGACATTTCTTCAACGTCAAATATTCATGCGACTTGTAAACACCAGCAAGAGATTTCTAAACCTAAACAGCTGATTGGTTTTCATCTGTATACAGAAGTCTATGTGTCTGATATTCCAGAGTTCTCAATCCATCTTTATTGTTTTCCTCTCTGCCTCTCTCTCATTTGCCTTTTCTATTATTTTTAATTTATAATTTTTTGCACATGATAGGCATGACCATCAAACCACCTGGCAAGTGTTCTACACAGCAAGAGAATCCCTTGCACAAAAAAAAACAACACCCAAAACCTGGGATAATGTAGGAACCAAAGAGAGTGAAATAAACCCAAAAGGTAGTCCCAATTGGCCCATGAAACAGAATATACACCGTCTGAGTTGCCATATAGAAATTATACTAGAAAAACAAAAGTAGGAAAATACGTAAACAAAAGTTGAGCTTTCTTTTGTTTTTACACGAGTAACTGTGACAAAGCTAAACCACACACTCACTTCGCATTTTAAGGTTTGCTTTTCGTCTGTTTTGTTTTTGTTTTCCAAGAACATTCTCATTCCACATTAAGATCATAACAGAACTTCTGTTCCAGTCGTCCTGTCAAACATACCATGATAAATATATCTGTGTGTCTATATATATATAATTAAATTCCTTTTTCTTTATTCTTTTTTTTGTGTGTCACAGCAGCTTTATTTATTTTCTTTTATATAAAAGAGAAGGAAAAGGGAGGAGAGGGCAAATGGAAAGACAGAGATGATCTGAAATGTAAAGCTACAAAATTAAAGTATTCCATATGAAACCCAGTTTCATGTAAAAAAAAAAAAATGTATTTTGCATTCTTTTACAAGTGTTTAGCTTTTCTGACATTTATGGGTCTTCTCACAAGTTGAACTCCAGTGGTGTCTTTCTGATCTCTTTAATAAACTGATTTATAGTTAATTTTTTTTTTTTTGCATGCATTGCAATCAGTCACAGAACCAGAACCCAGAGGGAAGGATCCTTTATTTTTGCATGGGATATTCAGCCAGAATTGTTGGCCGTTTTTCAGGCATTGTCTTTTGCATCTTCAAATCCCTTTATCTGTAGCTTGGCTGTGCTAACACATACTAACTGATATTCTCAAATAAAGCCAATGACTGATCAGAATAGACCCGAACCCATCTTTTCTTCAGTACAGTTTCAAATACCGGAGCCAGATCCAAGGGAACCAGCTTTCCATGATAATTTTATTCAGCACCACCCATCAGACATTTTCACTGTGTGGTTAGCAAACAACTTACTGCAAGACAACGGATTCTAGAGACAACACAACCAGGTATGCAGAGAAAACACTATGGGTAGCTTTTGAGTTCATATATGGCAATAGTCTCTCTTTATTTATTATGGATTTTTTTTTTCTGAGATTTCTTCTCAACTCACGTCCTGGTTCACCCCCCCACACCATTCCTCTCCACCCTTCCCTCCCACGTTCCCAAAGTAACAAAAACCAAAATGAACAAAAACCAACCCAAGAAACATAAGGAAATCTAACAAAAAAACCCCAACAATCTCCAAAATAATTTATTCCCCTCCTCCAGTCTCGAAAAATCCTATGTCTCCTGGACATGGCCAGATCAGTTTGTTCAATATCTGCTTTTGGTTTTTCTTTTTCCTTCCTTCCTTCCTTTTTTTTTTTTTTTTGTTTTTTTAGTTTTTTTTGTAAGTAAACTGAAAAATTATCGATACAGTCAGGGATCACGAACATTGGTAAAGACTCACTTGGAGATATGAAACAAGTAAGCCATGAAGTCTTCTACCTTTGCAGAAAGTTCAGCGGAGGAGGAGATTTGGAGACGTCCAAAGTTCACTAACAGGGCAGAGCTGTGCGCGCCATCTCCAGAACGCTAAGTGTGCTTTATAATACATTAGGGCAGAGTTTGCTGACTCCAAGTGATGACTGAGACATTAACAGTCACTGCTGAATTTTTTTTTTTCCCAATACTTTTTCCCACAAATGATATCTCCCAATCTTGTTTGCTGCAATGGTTCTGATATTTCCATTAAATCTCATTAAGTATTTATATATTTATATATAAATAAGTATTCTTTTTTACACATAATACTCTTTGTCCTTGTTTTTCTGTTTCTTATGGCCACTCTTTGAGCTCTGCTGCTTCTCCTTTACGAGCGTGCCGTTGCTCTGGGCTGAGTTGCTGATGTAGTTCCGCGTCTCGTCCACCTGATAGGACCCCTCGTCCCTGTTCCTGTACTTGTACATGGCATACAGGAGGATGAGGATGCAGAGGGCAGCGGCAGCCACAATGCCGACGACCATCCCCGTTGTGCTGCTCGACTCACGGACCACCTCTGAGGCCCCCGGAACCCGTCTGATTCCCGGCTCCGTGGGGTTTGCTGTGGGCACATTACGGAACATGGGGGAAGTGATTAGCGGGCTCTTCAGCTTTGTGCTGTCTAGCTCATAGGCAGTGGGCAACGGAAGCAAGACTATGTCAGGCTGGGGTTTGAGCTCACGGTTATTCATTTTGCCGGCTGGCAATTTGGGTACCATCCCAGTCGAGGACGAAGCTGTGGAGCGGATCAGCTCAGGGGACAAAGACGTGGTAGTAGTCCTACCAGTTTCGGAGACTTTGTTAGGTCTAAAGTCCTTGGATTCCCACTTGGGTGCGTGTGCTTTGTAGCCACCTTCGAAGATTGAAGTGGAAAGACTCTTATCTGTTACCAAGGAGAAGGTGGTGTAAAAATCTTCATCATCAGTAGGGGGTAGGTTAGAGTCAAATGTTTCCCCTGAGCCATACCCAGATATCACCAAGCCATCATCATCACAACCATCGCTGCCTTGGTCCGACAAGCAAGGTAACCCCGCCTCAGAGGTCATGGACAGGGAATCTTTGGTGGTCTCAATAATGGTGAGGAGGGGGCGAAAGGTAGGGGGAAGTGTAATGAAAGGTGCACGAGTAGCAATAGGAGGGATATCTAAAGGGTCTTCTACAAGTAGAGGGATAACTAATTCACCTCCTGGGATGGAAAAGAGAAAAAAAGAAGATTAGTACAATTTCATGACACAATGCACCATTTTCAATTTACTTAAGGGCAAGAGAGGATTTGGGAATTAACAAAAAAGTGGCGGGGATCAAGACTCTCACCCTAACTGCACTGCTTCCCAGGGGTGCCTTTCATTCTTCCCTCCCACCCTGCTTTGACACTAGTAAACAGCATGGTCCATTTCCATCCTCTTTTAGCCTCTGCTAGGTGGTAGATACAGTGAAATACTCTGACCTGTTCGGAACCTAAAGTCCTTGATTTTTGAAGATACTCTCAAGTGACTCTGTGGACGTCCAGTTTTGGTAGTGACTTTTCTTAAGCATTTGGTTACAAGGCTGCTTAATTATTTTATGCTCCCATAAAGCAATGTTCTATAAAACAATGGATTTCACCACTCATCTCACCAGGTTTTCCTCCTTTGATTCGTTTCAAATAACATTGGCATTTCTTCTCTGCCAGTGAAGTCTGCTCACCTTCTATAGCAATTTAGAAGGGTTTCCCCATTCATTCCTTTCTCCTTGCGTTGCCGCCTGGTTTTTAAATTGTGAGAAAGTTCATGAATATCAGTGATGGAATAAGAATCATGTACTTACTGGGGTCCACGAAGGTACAGAGCTCTACTCAATACTTGTTGATCTCTTTTAAATGTTTCTTTACCACTCAGTTCAACACTAGGAATATCCCTTTCCTTGAATCTTTTGGTCTACTAATGCCATACTATCTTCATCTTCAGTTCTTCTGGATATTCCTTTGCTATAATTTAAGTAAAAACTAATATAGATTTTTATTGTGATTTATATAAGGGAATAAGGACTCCGATGATCCAAATTATCAGTTGAGCCCAGCGACGTACTGCCGCAGTTGTCTCTTCACACCTACTGTTACTTCTTGATACGCAGATTACTGTGATGAGTACTGTTTTCTGACAGGATAGCTACCTGTCTACAGAGGACTAAAAATGAGTGGACTTAATGGTCTGCTCTTGAAGCAGAACAACAAACCTATAGCTATAGCATTGGTACCTTACCACAGTATAAGCCCGAAACAAAGTCAGGGCCTCCTTTCTAAGATTTGGTTTCTGAGCAGCAATATTGCTATTTTCAGGGTAGTAGTCTTGTTTTGTCTGTGTATTTGAATGTGACTGTACTTCTACTTCTGAGCCCATGGGTAATTGACCACTGTTTTATTCTGATGTGGAGAGATAATTAATTAATTTAATTTATTTAGTTCAGATTACATAGTCTTCTGCTGACATACAGGTTGCCAGCACTATTTTTAGGGTGAGCTGTAGAAAAATTGTGTATAAATTCTCCCCTGGGGGGGTTAACTTTCCTTTGGCTAGCCTCTTAAGATAGATGCTTTAAATATAAGCTCAAGAGCTCATCTGAAACCTTAAGTGGTCATCCAGTTTTGTTGGAAGGAATGGACCTCAATAAGAAGTATAATGCATGAGAAATTTTGATTTATACTCACCACTGCTTAAGGAAAGGTATGCCAGTGGAATTTTAACTTCTAAATAAATAATTCTGGCATTACCTATAAATTAATAACTGCTAATAAACAGTTTGGCATTGTCACAATTCTGAATGGCATCAGGGTAAAAATTCAATCTATTACATGTACTTGGTTCACACTGGATATTGCCAGTGATTTCCATGGGAGTGCTATACAGAATATGGTCTAAAATCATAATCCCTTCCAAATATATTTGGGGAGCAATATATTTGAACAAATTACATTTTGAAGACAGCAATATACTTAACATTTTGGTTGAATGTGGAGAGCTGACCTAGCAGCATGGCCTATTCTTAATGAGAAACTAAATGGTGACACAGTTTCAACAATTCAGTTGTTTAAAGAGTCAAATGCATCTAGGAGGTACCAAGGGTGGAATTTAGGCCAAAATAAGAAATGTGGTGCTTTGCATACTTTCATGCCAAGCTACTTTTAAGCTACAATACCAAGGGCCAATTTGAATATTTAGTTCAGTTTCCTGAGCTTCTTCAGTATATTTGTACCACTTCTGCTACTGGAGAGAGAATGAAGAAATAAGTATCATATGTGCAAAATAATGCTAACCTCTTCAAACTACGTACAGTGAAAAAGAAAATGTAAAAAAGCAGAAAGTGTAGTCTGCCAAATGGCTGTATGACATTTTGTGCTCATGCATCTGAGCTGTTTTCTGTGGAACGTAGAAACTAGAGCATGTAATACGATTTATGTATGTCCAGCAGCCCTATCCATGCCTAGAATAGGGCTTCTATAATCTATGCAAACAGGTGGTCTCAGCATAAAGTTGGAATATGCCTCAGAGGGGAAGATCATCTGTGAGTCTGGTAAGAACTGACTAAAAATAATAGCATTTAAGTGCACATAATATCAAATTGCATGAGTGAAGAAATTAAGCTCTGGAAAGTCAGGGATAGGCACTGTGCCTCTAAACAATTTCTTAGGATCAGTGCTTTGCTGTGAAGATGTGGTATTAATCTGTGATTTTAATTCACCATCTATGACACCCAACTGGGAAAAAAAAAACAAACCACAAAAAAAAACCCAGTTTATTAACTTTTCATTGCTCACCTAGAGCTTTCAAATGCCTTTGTTTTCAAGGTCTGCTACACTGGCACACAGCATCAGCATACATTTGATCTGCTGCCCAAGGGGCCAATATTTTAGGCAGTTTAATTCTAAAGAGAAATTCTTTTGGTCCTATTTTTATTGAAAGAGACAGAAATATCTTATATCTAATATAAAGGCACTTCTTTTGCCTTTAAATCTAGGCCATTTTTTTTTTTGTTGGTGTCCAACACTTGTTGGTGTCCAAGACAATGGCAGAGTCTTTATAGTAAGCGGGGTTTCACATAACCAATGAAGAGTAGATCATGGCTTTTTGATTCCAGCAAGTCTGCTGGATGAGAGACAATAGGACACAATCAGGAAAGAATTCTACAAAGTTTTAATCTGACAGTCTATGTGAGAAGAGAAATAACTTCCATGCTAGGAAGACAAGATTAATTATATTTTCTTGTACAATTATTTAATCTCATCTCTAGTTTGAATCCAAATTGTCCAGTGATCCATACTGTGTGTACTTGTACACTAATGAAATAACAAGACTGTTTAAAGGTTCCTCATTAGGGAGCACTTCTCCATCAAGGAATTAATTTATTACATGTACTTAACACAACAGACTCTGGGGGAAGTACCAGGGAGATGTCTGTGGGGGTAATAATGGTTCTTCAGTTAAAAAAACCCAAACCTTCTGTCTCTAATGGAAGAAACTGTGAGAGTGAAAAAAAAAAAGCTGTGTGGGAGAAGTTAGCTCAGAAAAAGCACTCTGAAGTACCATATCTGGGTTCTGGTTTATAGGTGTGCTAGGAATCTATGCAAAACCCACAGCAGGCTAGGAGCTGCAGGTCTAATAGCATGCAAGCACAATGAACAGCTCTTGGGGCTATGTGATATAATTTATAGAGGAGTTAAAACATCCTTTAAATGGCATGATAAAAATGCCACTCAGTCTGAAAGAAATGTGTTATTTAAGGATAAAAGGGAATGTAAATTCTAAAAAGCTCCCAGGATAGTGTGAGAAACATGATCACCAATGCCTAGGAAGGGAGAAAAGCGCAAACTTTCATATCATAACTGCAACAACTCTGTTACTGGTACTACATTTCAAGTAGTAAGAGACACAAGGGGGAGTCTGATGCCAGGCAGATGATCAGAGTGTGTGTAGGGGGAACCATCTTTCACAAAATGACAGCTGAGGCAGCAGGAAGCTGCCTCGAGCCAGTGGTTCTTTGATGGAGAACTAGTGCCTCTTGCTCAGGGCCCAAACTTGATTTAAAGGTAAGCACTGAAAGATTTAGGAGACAAAGTGCTACTCGGCTGCCAAGAATATCTTACCGATCCAAACCTTTGGATCCTGAAAGGTTTGTGGTGGAATGCAAATGGTTTAAATATTTGGATCTCTAGAAAAAGATGATGATGAGCCCCTGAGAAATGTTTCATGACAATTTGGAAGGAAATATGTTTGAAACAGGTTTTACATTTGTATTTTCCTAGCTGAACTTCTAATTTTCTCACCGTGTCTCTCATTTGCTCCATTGCAAAATTAACAATTTGCGGCCTTGATTAGAACTTATGGTTTTCATTTCTGAATTATTCTATGCTTAAAAACATGGCAAGGCTGCTATGCAGTGGTGGCCACGGCTTCAAAAAAAAATGAGATAGATTCAGTTTATGGCTGACATAGGCTGTTTCCTGGTAGCTGCAGCTTTCTTCCCCCTCCTTCCTTTTGTTTCTTTTCTGTAGCTGTCATGCACCATTTAACAGTGCCCACTGGTGTGCTGCACGTTCAGGATTCTTTTAGCAATCCAAAGATTTCAGAAGCATTTTCCAAATTTCTTTCTCACCTGCTTTGTGTTTTCTCTCCAGGAAACGGATGTATTCCAACAGAAATACAATTGAAAATATGGTTCTCTTGACCAAAAATTGGCAAAGAGTTAGACAAAAGGGAAATAGCTAAAATGGTTTCCTCTGCAGTGACATAGATGCAGAATTAGTTTGCCTTTCAATTGTACAGCTGAACAAATTAAAATTAACAGCATAATTTATGCAGCACTGAAAGAACTGAGGTCTGTGAGGTGAAGAACCATATGCTTTGCCTGGGCTCCTCATTTCACAAAGGAAACACAGAGTGCACATATTCCTTAGAAGTTAGGCTTTAAATCTAGCACATACACTATTTTCATGGGGTTGTGCTTTTCCTTAAACTACCAAGGTCAGTTGGGATATAAAAGGTCTACTTCAGCCTTGGAGCTGCCCTGCTTTTTGCTTTATAAGCGTATTTATAGATATATAATTCATATCTCCAGGGCTGATCTCCAGTAAGAGTTCTCTGACACTGGAAAAGACAGAGTGTTAAAAATTTAAGAGAAGCCTTATGAACTGTGAGGATGTTGTGGGTAAGTCACGAGTGCAGAGGGCACCAAAAAAAAAAGAAAGAAAGAAAGAAATCAACCCTGAAAAACTATAGCAGCCGTCAGCTTTCATCTTTACAGCCATAGCTACTTCACTGGAGTCTCAGGTATCAGACCGATACAGGACAAAAGGCACACAAAGATGAAGCCTGAAAAAAAATCACCTTCTTGTTCTGATGATAAAAGACACACCCTTATCATTTCTCCTTTCTAGATGTGGCTGAAGAGCTTTTAAATGCCATCCATAAAGGTTGTACAACTCACCCATTTTGTAGGCACTTGAAATTCTGTATCCTGAGCTTGCTATTTTCATTTTACTCTTATGCTGTTCCTCTAACTCCATTTCCGGCATTACAGACTTGCCAGAGAAAATTAGTCCTTACCTTTTCCCCCTCTGTATCAACACAGCAATTCCTTATTAAATGACCGAGTTAATAAATCTCAGTCTAACGCTGTTTTAGTTAATTCTTCTTTGAATCCTCTGAGGATAAAAAAGGGAAATTATTCAGAACAGTCTCTGATTCACAGGAAAAGATGATGCCAACATGAAACCTAGTAGATGAACACTCTTAATATTTTCTACTCTTTACAGTCTGATTTAATTGCAACTGACAGTCAGTGGCAGAGAGAAAATTGTAATTTCCACAATTCAATACTGCAACTTTTAATCTCTGATATCTTTCTTTCCTTTCAGAGAATATACAGTCCTCAAAATGATTAGATAATACTTTTTCTGGTGGAGTTGGTTGAAAAGCATTTACTAAGCCCCAAAACTACATTGAAAGACAGATTTTGCAGTGCTTTCTCATAAATGGCTTAGAAGAAACAGGAAGGCACAGAATCTGAGGTGTCATGAAATCCATGTTAATGCTGGGCTGTGTTTCCTTGCTGCAAATTCTTGGGCACCTTTGTGCATTTTCAGCAAAATGGTTGTTAATATCTTTCAGAAAAGTCTGCAGGCAGAATCCCAGAGCAAAACCAAGTGTCCAGACAGGGAGCTTCTCTGAAGCAGTTGAAACATGCCCTCTTTCGTTTCCTGTTATCCTTTTAAGTTTTTCTGATGATTTGGTGACAGCTTCCTTCTCAGCACAATTACTTGTTCTGTTTCAGCATCCGCTGCTCTAGAGACTTGACAACTGAACCTAGGATACTTACTAAGAACAGCATTATCATGAAGAGGTAAGTGCTTATATGGAAGTACAGCTTTTTCTTACTTTTACTCACTGGTTTTTAAAACGTTTAATCCAAAACTCTTTCTGAAGCAAGAAAATCTTAGAGGCTCAGAGTTTGACTTTCAACAGGAAAGTGTCTGTCAAAGGTACCATTTCTGTATGACGTTAGCAAACCTGATACTAGCTAGTCACAATACAATGGGTGTGTTTACCTGGAAAGAGTACACTTGAGAGTATCATTCAAATGATATTAGGCAAATAATCAGTACTGAAGAAAATTGATAGAAATAAAACACTCCTATGGGAATTAAAGTAGGAATGATGAAGAGCTGCAGTAAGAAGACTCTCAGAGGCACCAAAATTCTAAAGTCTTTTACTACACCACCAGGCTACATACAATTTAACTAGCATGAAAGAAAGTAGCATTACTGGTGATTCATTTTGGGAAAGGGGAAATAAATCTCTAGAGAGGGACCAAGAAAGAATAAGAGCAAACTACTACAGGCTCGTTCACCCCCTCCTATGCACAGTAATCAACAATTTACAAAGAGCACATAACATAAAGGCAAATAAAAACTAATTAAAAAAAATAAAGGGACTTATACATTTGTCCTAAAACAAAACCATATACTAGAAAATAAAAATGCCACAGCAACAAGGCCAGAAAAAGGAAAAAAAACCAACCATAACGAATCATTCACTGTTACCAGCAAAAGAAAGATTAAAGCCTACAAGAACTGAAAAAAAAAAAAGTTAAAATAAAAATTAAAAAAAAAAAATCAAACCCCAATGACGTTATTTCCCTTAAAAAAAAAAAGTCATCAAAAATACATTAAAAAAAAAAATAGAAAGCATACCACATTGATTTCATAACAGTCAACTTACATCAACAAATTGCCCGCATGTTTTTTGGCATGAAAGGAAAAATTTACAAAAGAAAGTTGTGTAAGAATGCTCTTGGACAAGTAGCATTGCCACATTCTTGTAACTTGGTTTGTTTGTTTATTTTTCATTGTTTCTTAAAATCTTTTTTTTTCTCTCTTTTTTTTTTTTTTTAGCAAAACATGTATTAGTTCTTTTTTTTTTTTAAATCTTTAAATATAATTGTTTTACAACAAAGGGCGATACAGGGAGGCAACAACACATACATCCACACCACATAACATGAAAAGAAAAAAATCTTGCACCTTAACAAATTTGAACATGTTTGGTTGGTAGATTTTTTTTTTTCTACTGTTTTTTTTTTGTGTGTGTGTTTTTCTTTTTTTTTTGTTTTTTTTTTTTAAATCTTAGGCAAAGTTGTTAGCATATTACTGGTGAAAAATCCTGTACATTTAATAGAATTTACTTTTGCTCATTTGCATATCTCTCTCTCTATATATATATATGATAATTTTTTGAAAAGCAAAGTTTGTTGCTTTTTTGCCTTTTTGGTCAATTTAATATATATTTTTTAAAACATTTTCTTTTTTTTCTCTATTTTTGTGTGTGTGTGTTTTAAGGAATGGATGACTGCACATAAAAACTTAACAATGATAAAGAAAGGGGTGGTGGAGGGGAACTTATGGGAAGAAAAGATGCCTAGGGTGGATGGAGTGGGAGTGTAAAAATCTATGAGTGTACTACACAGGAGATGAAGATGATGGGAGTGAAAGTGTAAGTCAGTTGCCATGTCCATGTAAGGGCGGTACGGAGTGATCTAGCAGCATTAGAGCTTCTGGCTGTAAGGAAGGGATGGGCAATATACAAAAACAAATGAGCATATTCATGCCCATCAACAAAAAGAAAGAACAGAACTCTAACATTGACAATCTCACAAACCCTAAGCTGCAACTTCTTCAACATGCAAGTTACAAAAAAAATTAATAATTATAGTATATATATTTACATTTTCTTTAAGGTTCTCAAATTATAGAAAACAGTTAAAACTCTTCCCTACTAAAAATAGCAGTAAAAATACACAAACTAATAATAATAATAATAATAATAATAATAGCAACAACAACAACAATCACCACCACCAGAGAGTAAAACAAAAAAAACAAGGAAACTAGCTTTATGCATTGAAATTAGAACAACTTCATCTGTAGCTACCCACAGCTTTCTTCATCTGAGAATGATCTTTTCTGAAGTCCATCAAATTGACATCGGTATTCTCATAAAATTGTGACAATCATTGTTTTGAGCACGTCAAATCACTGTTCCAAATGTATTGACTGTGTAGGCATACCCCTTCCCCACTCTCAAATTAGATTGCTTTTATATTCAGATTCTCTGGAGAATCTCAAAAATACAGCTGTAGGATTCTTCCAGTGAAGTAGCTCCGTATTTAAAGAAGGAAATAGAGGGAAAAATTGCAGAAAACAATTCATAACTCTTTCGTTTCGTTTGTTTGTTTTGCATTATCTGATTGGGACAAACCAAATCTAGATAGAAATTCAACCATCGAAAACAGATACATCCAAATATAACTACACAGAGATATACTAAAAAAAAAAGCAAAAGATGGAAAAGAGCACTTTGTTCCCAGGAAGAAGGGAGATAAGAACAATTGCAGGGCTCTAAAAATTTATTTTTAAAGAAAGAATTACTCCACACATTTTCAAAGATGAATGAACCAGATGCACACATTGAAAGGAACAGACAAAGCAGTCTAGGGACACTTGCACCATTTGGATTTTTTTTTTTGGTTAAAAATTTGATTCTCTTCCCTTCTCTCACCCTCCCATATAAATTTGTTTTCAGTTGTTGGCCAAAAAACCCCACTGCCCTCCGGAATTGCTTTTTTTTTTAATAGATCCTTTTTTTCTTTTCCTTTTTTTTTTTAATTTTATGTCACTTCTTTTCAAAATAAAGATGGAGAGGGGGAAAAAAAAAAAGAGGACGTGCAATCTGGATGTACGTCATAAATAGACATAGAAAAAGAGGAAATTGGCTGAGATTGACAAATGGGTTATATAATAGCTTAATTTTACTGTAGGATGTTAATAATAATGCATGCTTAAAGTAAGTTGCATTTAGGGAAAGTAGAAAAACAGAACAGCAAGCAAGGACTTGGGGGGGGGTGTGGGAGGAGTCAGGGACAGGGTACCATCCATGCCTCTCCAGAAAGGTTAAAGCACATTCCAGCAGGTTTTCTACATTTCTAGGGGAGGTCAAAAGGGCAAAAGGGTGAGAAAGAATTGGAAGCTACGCTAGGATGCAGTTTTCGCCCTGACAATGACCTTCTATTTGGAGCGAGCACTCAAAACTCTAGAGTGCAGTCCTTATTTTGGCCCTCGCTCTCAATGGCACTCCAAAAATAAGTGGCATTTAGTTTTCTGTGTAGTCAGACTAGGCTTATTTCTGCAAGTGCTGATCAGCTGCAATGAAGGAAGAAGAACTGGTTCTTACAGACACACTTTGGTCTGCTGGAAAAGGCTGAAAGCTGGAAATGGCTGAAGCAGACATCAGCCATTCAGACATGCTGTCTATGATTGCTGCTGGGTGCCCAATTGCTAGTACTGCCTGTATGATTTTGCATAGGCAAATATGCCACTGCTAGCATTAAGACTAGTTTCTCTATGCTACAAAAGGACTTGGACTTCAAGAAGACATTACTATAAAGCCCTGCTTAAGTCTTTACTAAAACTGAATCCCAAATATTCTATGTCCCAGAGGGGTCCTCATCTTCCTCTGAATTCTCTAGGTGACACGCATGATGTACACGTTTCTCTTGCGTGAAGACGATCATCCTGACTTCTAACAAGGAACTCAGGACCCCAGCAAAACAACCTATTCTGTCTAATATCTTAGGAGAGGGCAAACATTACATATAAAGCTTTGACCTTGTCCATAATGAAATCCTCCAGGAGATGGGAAAGGCAGGCTGTAATCACTGTATGTACCTTAGCTTTCCATCAGGAATTCCAGTATGATTGATCCATAACCCATGATAAAGGTCACAGTACCACCAATCAGTGGAAGTGGGTGCCCATTTTGAGCTTAAATTTCTGAGAAGAATGGGGCTCTGCATCTTGTAGATGTGCTTATAAACAGGAAAACAAACAGGTAGAGTCTTTTGATGCTTATTAATATGAGGAACAATAACCTCTTTAAAGCCACTAAGAGATCAGTACTGGATCTGGGGAATGCTAAATAAGCATAAACCCCCCTAAATTAAATAGTTGGGATTGGGTTTAGATGCATTACTAAAGAGCGTCGGGTTCTGAGAAGAGTCCTATGAGAAGACTCTTAACTCCTGCTTCAGAAGTGCGGTGAGGCTGCACTGACAACCAGCATGGTGCATCTGTAGCTGGAATGTACCATGCCTTTGCTGGAAGACTGCACTGGACCTATAACCTACATCCCTTTGGAAAACACGTTAGCAAGGGAGAAGGTCCAACCAAAGAAAAGAAAACCTGGTCAGGGTGATCTCAGGGACAGAACGTGCAGGTTACAGGAAGCAAAACAGAGGTGTACAAAGGAATGGTGTAGACAGGAAAATTTTGAGGATTCATTCGTGCATCAGAAAAGGCTGGATAGGAACAGGAAAAAAATAATGACAGAAGTAAAGTCTTCACAGACCTCGGTGGAGATTTTTATTTGGTAAAGTCTAGTGTCCCTGGACATCACTCGCTACCAGGATTCTGAGCTTCTGGTTTAATTGTACTTAAGGAGTTTCACAAAGAAGCATTTAAGCTTTGAATTTTAATCAGCATTTGTCATGACTTGCAGCTGGATTTTCAGGGTAGTGAAATAGTCCCCTTGAGCACATTAGTATTGAGTGCCTTCTTTTTGATACAAAACGGACTGTAAGGCATGGGTCTGGTTGCCAACTGTGTGCTGTCTATATCAGACCACTCCAGCAAATATTTATGCCCCATTTGATGATAAATGCCTAACTCATTGCAGGAGAGTCTGCAAAAGCATTTTACAGCCTGAGAGATGGAAAGAACTAAAGAACCACCACTGGAACCAGAGACACTTCAAGAGATGTCATGGTTTTGTAAAGGAAATATTGATGTTAGTATAAGAAGAGAATCTGAAGAATATTAAGCAGTTTTTTTGTTTCCTTGGTCAATACAATGAAGCTTGAACAGAAGCAGAGTTTTTTGGAAAGTCTGGGTCCAGCAATTAAAGCTGAGAAACATCTTCCCTAGTCTGTTAAAAAATCTAGCAGATAATAGCTAAATCCAGATATCCCAAGCTGAAAATCAGATCCTAAGTGTTCCAGGAGAAAAACTACACAAACATTATCTTATTTAACATTTAGGAAAAAGATGAAAGATTACGAAGTGTAATCATTGCAGACTTTTTTTTTCCCCTTGTTGCTTTCAAAAACTTTAATTATAAAGTTGCATTTTTGTTCTTAAAATGTATTTTAAAACATTAGTGGAAAAGTTAATGCTTATTTCTGTATGTGTTAAAAAACAGATAATAGATGGTAAACTAGGAATGAGGGATGCATTATTGTCCCCATTATTGTCATTCTGACCTTTGGAACTTTCACATCTTCTACCACTCTTGTCCTCAGGCTCCACTAAGCTAACAGTTTACTTCTCCCCTAACACACTGAATCCCATGTTATTTGAGTTCTGTGCACTGCAACACAAGTCTATCAACATACTTCATTATTAACCAGCTACACCAGCTGCTGGTTCTGACCTAGTTGTCAAACCATACTGTTGATGGGCTTTGAATACCCAGGATTTCCTGCTGGCCTAATAATGCATCCCTCCTTATTCAGGATATTTTTCCATCTGTGTATTTATAAGCCATAATTGTAAACCATGCATGAGGCCTTTTTTTTTTAAAAGGACCTAATTAGAATGGGACCCAAGACTTTCAATGCTAAAAAGCAGCATGATTTTCACCACAGGGCTCCCAGGCTGCTG
Organism: Pogoniulus pusillus; assembly: GCF_015220805.1. Classification (NCBI taxonomy): domain Eukaryota; kingdom Metazoa; phylum Chordata; class Aves; order Piciformes; family Lybiidae; genus Pogoniulus; species Pogoniulus pusillus. Next base: position 43,858,132 of record NC_087264.1, on the reverse strand, counting down.
CTGTCTTTTAAAGTTTACTTTACATATCAGGCAGCCCCCTTTTAGAGTGATTTAAAACCATATGTGTTGGTCAAGAATACTAATAGTATACAAGGATACTAACAGTATACAAGGAAACTAATAGTAATAATACTTTTAGGCAGCTGATACTATCAAAATATCAGTGAAAAAGAATAAATTCCCAGTGAACTGGAAAGTGGTCATTTTCCTATAAAATATTTACCTCAAAGAGAAAAAGGTACAGTTAGCTTTGCATCAGCATTTTCTCCCTGGCTGGAGTATTTGATAGCAGAAATATATGTTAACTAGATAAGGCAGAAAAAAGGCTCTGCAAAAATCTCCACTCCAGGCATTTATCTGTACACCAAGGAGGAAAATAATCATCCCAATTCTCAGTGATTTCACCGTAAAAGAAACATATACAAAAACTGACCGTCTTGATTCTTTTCCCACCCAAACTGGTTAAGTAGACTCTGTAGCTGTTTAAAAGTTAGTGAATTTACCTCTTCCTGAAATAAATATTAAAGTCCCTAGATCCAGCAAGAAACCCTCCTAAGAGCTATAGATGCAGCACAGCTTTTCTGATTGTGCACAACTGTTGATCTGCCATAGGAGGGAAATGGGAGAAAACAAGCTGAAGGGGAAGATTATTCTATGTGACAAAGTCCCCAGAAAGAAAGCAAGTGGGGGATTCTGACAGAAATCTGGGGAAACCTCCTATTCCTAGATGGTGCTTTCTGCTTGTAGTAGCTCCCCAAGCAACCTGTTCATTCTTGCATGCTTTCTCAGAGTAGTATTTTTTCAAACATACAGCCAAATGAATGCTTGGCAGACTGCAAATAACAAATAGCTTATAGACTAATAGGAGTGCAATACTAATTTTCAAGACAACTCCTCATCCCTACCCCCAATTCAGAATATGTCTGTTCCTGTGATTCCTTTGAGTCACCCACATTAATTTCAACTGTAAAGAAGAGTATTTGGTTACCTATAAAACAACACTATAAAACACAGAGAGATTGGAACAGCCTAAGAAAATAAATTAGTTATATCACTTCCCTTGCACCAGCTGCTTGTGCTGGCAAAAAGCTCTCATTCTAAGCCTATAGGCACATCTGAAGATTGGAAATAAAAAAGCTAATCTATAGTAAGAATGTCGCCATGAGCACTACTGTCAAAGTCCTGCAATCCATCCTGTTTGTTTTTGCATGTAGGAGTTAATTAATGGGGCTTTATATCAAGGAGCTAGAAAACTATCAAATACAAAAGCACATTTACAGCTATCAGAGGTAAGGAGATCATAGGGCTGCTAAACCACCATGGCTCTCTGAAGTAAAGAATTTTTCAGGTGTCTGCCTTAAGCTTATTATCTTTGCACATTTCTCCAAACCCAGGAGTATTTTGATGCCTCCAGCACTAAGGAGCCCATCCAATACTGCTGGCCTGAAAAGATTTTTCCCATGCATCTCTACTCAACTGTCTTTTTCTCCTGGGAGAAGGATCTCATGATTTTAAAAAGAGACTTAAGATTGACATTTATAGTCAACCCAGCTACAGCTTTTTTTATGTAAAGCTAAACTTATTTAATCTTAAAAGTCAGTCACGTGGGAGAACTCTATATGAATCCTGAGAGATTATTTTTACAAGCACAAACTGGATCCTCATAGTGACAAACTCAGTAGTAGAACTCCATCCAGTAATTTGAGTGAGAGCAAGGATAATTTATCATCTTTGGTCTGCAGTCATGCAGCCCATGTTACCTGTGTATTTATGTCATACTAAAATGTAACTCGGGGTCTTCAGTGTATACAGTTATGAAGGAATCAGGTAAAAATACTGACATCAGTTTGTTTGAATGCTAGTGAATACTCCACAAGTACCAAATTCCTTCTTGGTAGTTGTATCCTAAGTAGTCTTACGCTGTCAGACCAGCATTTAATACATTTTAAAACCTGTACCCAGGACACACAATCAAGGCAACTCTCAAGTATGATAAGGAATCACTGAGCACATTTGTATATGAAACTTGCTGGTGATAATTACATGGGAAAAAAGAAGAATTTTGGAAGTGCTTGAACTCATGACTGAATTTGTGTCTGTGCAAAGTAGGGTATGCCATACTGAAATTCTTGGTAGAAATTGTGTCTATTTGGCTGCTATACAAATACTCCCTTAGGTTTAGCTAGGTGTAAGAGCTAAGAACTGAAGCAACATAGTCAAAGTCATTTAGAAAAGCTGTGATAAGACACAGACTCGTAAGCACTTCTTCCAAATAGTGGCTTATCCAGTGGTACAGCCCTGATCATAATGTTACTCTTCTCTGGGTTCTGGATGCCAAAGGATGTTCTTTTTGCTGTGGATTAATAGGGAATAATATTATTCCCATATCAAAAGTAAACAACCCAAGAAAACAGGTAGTTCCCATAGTGGAAGTTAACTCGTCACAGTGCAGAATGCCTCTGGGGAATTAACTAGCCTGGACAAAACTCTGAAGAATGCTGAGAACGGTACCTCAGTGCTGGTTACTGTATGCAAAATGCTGTAGATATGAGTTACTAGAAGTTTTTGATCTGTAATTTTCCTCATGCTACAAAACTCCAGAACTGAAGACAGGACCTGCATTTTTCATCTCAGTGAAAAACAAGCCAAAATACTCCTCAGAATTACTACGTGTTGCCTTACAGCTGTACTGAAAAGCTTAGGTCAAGTTCCCCATCACCAAAATAAGCTGATGTTGGGTACGTTAAGACTGTTTAACTCCTGGTTCACTGGAAAGGGGAAAAAGTGCTACTGATGAGAAGTTCACTACCAAGTACACTGCAGATAAGCTCTACCAAATTACCACTGGGAAGTAGTAGAAAACCGTGGGTAGAAACACTGATATTGAGTAAACATTAATAAATACAGACACTCTTCCTTTGAGAAGGAAAAAAACTACGAACCTTTGAGCCCTCCGTTAGGTGGTTCTTTCACATCAGTTCAGAGGATGTGAGATGCTCTTTCCTTTTCATTGTGCTAATGTTTAAATGCACCAGAATCCCCTTGAGACTTCAAGCAGAGGTGTTTTGAAACAGAATGGCAACCACTATTAAACTGTGCTTTGAAGTCAATTCTCCTAGTAGGCAGCACTTGTAGCGGCATCAGAAATACAATAGAGCCAAGTAATGTATGAACTGTCTAGCTCTGAAGCACTGCAGGGAAGCCCTTTGTATAGGAGCTTTCAACGTGTGAGCTAGTTCTGTCTATCATTTGGAAAAGACAAGAGGGGATAGTGCTGCGATTCAGGCATTTTGGGATGGATTTTTGGCAGGACTTGTTTGTTTGTTTCTATGGGCAAGTTTAATACTAGCTGGGAAGTAGGGAAGCATAAAGACGGGGCCGTTTTTGCAGATTTCCTTTTGAAAGTTCAGGATTACAGTGGCAAAATGCTGCTGCAGGCAAGTTTGAATCCTCTTTTTCAACATTGTGAACTGGAATAAACTCTACTGTGATCCAGAAGCCAAAGCTTTAAGCTGTTTATCAGAGGTTGCATTGTAGCAAAAAAAAAAAAAAAAAAAAAAAAAAAAAAGAGCTGAGAATGGTACTTGCTCTGTTTTCCTAACAGATTGGAGACAGTTCTCTTTCCAACAGTTAACCTACCTCAGTATCAGTAACAATGATGATACTTGAGGCTGTATTTCAGAAGTACAGGTAAAGACACTATGCCCATGAATGAAGGTGAGGAACAGTACACCACAATTCTTCAGGTCAGTTCAGACTTCAAGGACAAAATCTGAACAAAACTTCAGGACGACTCACTTCTGCTACGAATTAATTCTGTATATCTCACTGTTCAGTTAGATGGCTCTGGCATCCTTTCGCCCTTATCGTCACATCGTGATCAGGTAACATATATGCCACAATCACAAATGTTTAATTGTTTTCTTTGTTAGAGGAGTTGGAGCACTAAATTGTCATAATGTGCTGTTCTTTTGATTGAAAAACCCAACAGTTGATATCCAGAGACCAAGGCAGGTCAGATTGCCACAGAATCACAATTTAAAGAGATATATAGTCATACACTTTAGTATGTTTACCATATGACTGCTTAACTTATTACCTGAAATATTTACATTTACATTTTAGGGTTATTGTTAGAAAATCAATGATGGGATGGCTCCGTGTAGTTATTAACTATCACGTCTGAGCTTCATAGCTTAGCAATTCACAGGAGCATAACAATCATGAATACCTGTGAAATGAAAGTTAGCTGCAGATCAAGTCTAATAGGATGGAAAGTTAATTAAAAGAAGCTAAAAAAATTATCTTATCATATTAGGCTTTCCTCTGCTATGAAATAAGACATTATACGCTTAGATTTTAATAGGAAAGTCCATTACTTTCTCATGGAGTCTAATTTCCTTTATCTGTATGAGCCACAGTTTTCTCATGCAGATTATTTTCCTTCTGATGAATTCATTATTCCTATTCATATTCTTATTCTAATTGATGGTCTTAAGCACAATCCTACCAGATGCAACTGGAAATACTATGTTAACTGAATAAATGCTTAATTTGGGTAATTCTGCTATTGACAAAACTTGCATCTTTGAACTCTGGCAATGAGTTTAAAAGGTGCTCAAATTCTAACCTTATCGCCATGAGTTTACTGGCTTATCAGGGTACTAATGACCAGCACTGCTTTCAAGTTAGAAGAAAAGTTTCACCTTAAAAAGGCTCATTATAAACACTTGAGTCTTGTCTGGGTGCTTGCGCTTTTGCAGTAGGGCAGACACACAGACCAGTGTCATGGTGGAGAAAAACACAGAGACTTGCCTGCTATTCTTAGTGCCTGAACAGTTCATGCTAGTCTGTCATGGTAAATTTCAGTGTTTAATGCAAAGTGGCTTCTTCTCACAACCCTTCCATGCAACCGAGTTATCCATCTAAATGAAAGCATGCTAGGAGTCAAATTATCTAGTGCTTAATTTCTACTACATGTTACACAAGAACATGCAAAGTACATCTTCCTTTTCAGCTGCTCATCATTTGGTGCACCGCTCCTGGTATGTGAATGCTCCATTTTCAGAAGTTTGTCTGATTGTTTATTGGCTAAGGAATCCACTCAAATAAGTAATTTGTATCTAAGTCACCATCACTGCACTGTATTTCCATCACAATTCCTTTTTACTATGTTATTTCATTGTCTGGTAATTTAGTAGTGGTAATGTCAGCTGAAAAATACAGAGAAGGAGAAGCAAGTGGCAATTCAAATTACAAAGAGAAGCATCCAGCCCAGAAGCACTAAGCCTTGGAACAAGATGACAGTTGTAGGTGCTCTGTCTTCATAGGTAGGGAAGTATTGCATGTAGTTAACTGTAAAACCACCTAATTTCTGCTCTACCTCAGCCTCACTTTTCTGGTAGAAAAGTACATTGTACTTTTAAAAGCTCTGTCATGGGTTTCCATCCTCATTACGCCTCAATGAATGCATCTCTGACTTGAAAAATATCTGATCTATTGCCAGCTTCAAAGATATTCTTCATGCTAAATCTCTACAAACCCAAGGTTGGGGGCTGAGAATCCTGCTCAGGTCTCCTATCATGACCTCTAGTAAGGAAAGACTGTAAGTCAATGAATGTTCTCAGCAAGCTTATATTTACCCTGTCACCTTCAGTGGTTTTACAGACATGACTGACTGAATTTGTAAATTAGACATGGGCAAATGATTCTAATGAAAAAGAAACAGATTTGAACTCAGACCCCAAACCCAGTACTGAGTGCCTTCACAAGGACTAACAAGAATCAAACCAAATATATCCAGTGCACTGGCCTCTGAAAGCTAATACATGTATCAGTGAGAATGAGGAAAGACTATTTGTTTGCTTATCTAAAGTGTTCAGACATAGCTGTGGGTGAAATAGTTCCTTTTGCCTTAACAAATACGGATTTTTATATTGAAAACCTGTATTTTATTCAGAAACATTTCATCCCCTTTATTAGCAAAATCCTTTTAACCTCAGCAGTAACTTCTTCACCTACCACCACTGCAGCTGTTGTGTGTCTTACAAATCCTTTCCTACACGCAACTCTCAAATCTCCATGTTTCTCTCAACTGAAGCTTGTTAGTGAGTCATGTAAGGAAGCATCCTTCTAACCTCTTTTATTTATAACATGATGACAACAGTACTGACCTCTTCCTAAAGGTCTGAAAAGTTTTTTTAATATCTGCTAAACATTTTGGTGCCCTGAAATAAACAATGCTGCTCAAGTACTAACAGTACATTTCTGGTCAAACACAGTGTCTGACACATAGGGCTGGGTCATATAAGACCAAGAAGGTCCAGAACAACATGCAGAATGAAAAATGGCAGTTGTAATGACTTTGAAGACAGAACAATATTTACTGCACAAAGGGCAGGTTCACCTCTGCTGCCTTCAAGAATATTCATGTGTGGAGGTACTGTTGTACGAAGTGGCCTCAAAAATGTAAGTGGAAGTCAGAAGCTGCACAGTCTCAGAAAGCCAAAAAGTTTTTCTCTTGTATTTAAACCACACAGAACAAAGTAGAGCACTGTAACAAAATACAGTAAAATGTGTAGATGACATACACCTGAAAAAACCCCAGCTATTGTACTCTATGGCTGAACTTCGAAATGCTCCAGCTAAAGTCTCTCCTCTGTTAAGCTATACATATTTTTTTACCAGACTGTGATTTAAGTTGCTTCTATATAGTGACTTTTTCCCTCCGCCCCCACATATACTTAACTATGCATACTCAGCTGCAGTCCTACAAACGCTTCATTTCTACTTTCATTGATTCCAGTGAAAACTGAAGGCACTCAGCATCTCATCAGGCTGCCAGTTTTCCCAGCCTTGTGGTTAATGCAGTTGGTAATTATGCGTGCAATGCATGCACACAGGAATCTCCACACAATTCTTTGAATTTTTTGACCATGAAAGTATTTAATTTGCATCCAAATTCCTAACTGCTATGGACATCCAAGTGCTGACTGCCTCCTTTTCTGAAAGAAAAATCAACATCCTGTCCATAAATGCTCTAGACTGAATGTTTGGATGGGAGTTATAAACAAGTGAGGAGTGCAGTGAAAGACTTCTGCCGTTGGTATATTAAGCCTATTATCAAAAGTAGTCTCCTAGCTATTCCTTACACATGCAGTTTTATTTTTTGCCTGCATGAAATGAACCCATTCACAGCTTTCTGATTTGATGCTCAGTTCAGTTCTACATCTGAAACTTAACAGGGTGAGTTGCTACACACCTGCAGCAGTTTCACGCTGACAATAATGCTTACACTCATTATTGATAACTTACATTAGCACTAACTGAGAGGTAGAGCATGTATGTGAGTTGTTTCTTACAGCAGAATCACAGAGACTTGAAATGTGACATGCAGGCCATCTCCTGGGGACCAACCAATACAGGATGTCACCAGGACTCTGTTTTCATACTTCAGATATTTGCTAGAACTATCTGAAATCTGTCATTGTGTTTTGCAATTTAATGATACTCCTTTTAAAATATGCACACATATATATCTATGCATTACATGCATATAGGTGTGTCAATACACATGCATGCACCTATGTATTATTTTTCCCCTTTAATTCCTTTTTCCAGCACCTTTTCCAGTGCTCCAGAGATGCAGAGCTCGAATTTCTTGGCTTTTATAGAAGGGAGCTGCATTTGCTATCCGTTAATCCTCTGATGCAGAGAATCGCTTTCCTCCAAATCAGTTCCCTATGCTTATTAAGCTTTCCAACTATTTTCAGAACTCAGACTAGAAGGAGAGGCTTCACTGTAATGGTGCAGAGAGATAACAGTGCCTCTATATGCATCTTTGTCACTGCTACCTCTGAAATGGTATGTACAGTTCTATGCATTTCTTTACCACAAAACAAGATAAAACAAAAGACAAAGCCAATAAAAGAACTGCTGTTCAACAGGGAACACCAATCATTGCTCTAAGCTGATGTCTGAAATCTTTAACTTCACTGTGGATAGCTCAATCGTTTTGCTTTGCGTTTGCTGAAATCCCCCTTGAATATGAAAATTAATGCAGTACGACACACCGCAATAAAAGCTGTCATTGCCCCAACATGACTAGATCCCCAGAAGAATGACCTCCTGAAGTGTATATCTGACAGAAGGTTGAACAAATCTGCAGGATCAAAATGCAACATTTGTTTAAAAATGAAGGAGACGTTAACTGAGATTTGAAAGTGAAAAAAGAGCTAAGACTCCAAAGGTCTTATTTCAAGTCCTGCCATATAGACAGTCCTTAAGGGCTTGGTCCACAAAAGGATTAACTGCCTCTTGTCGGCATATACATCTATAAATTTAGGTCTATGAAGCAAATGCTCAGCTGCAGAAATATCCACAAAGCTCCTTTCAGCTACTGGAAAAATTATGTCAATGCAGCAATGAAACGTTGTTGGAGCTATTGGACATTCACACATGTAGTCATTTCCAGGGTTCGGTTGCTAGAATTAACTTAAAATAAGCATGTTGGATGTGTACTTGCCAACAGAGGTTAAATTTCAATAAAAAACAAGAAATGACATTGCTTTTATAGGAATATTGGCAAAAAAAAGTAGGTATCAATACCAACCAATATTCCAAATATTGATTAAACTGAGCTTCCACAAAATGTCCAGTTTTAGAAGTACGCCAAATAGTTCTTACCTTGTTTGGACCTCGGACTTCTAATTAGTTAGCTTTAATGGGAGCTAAGAAAATTTGGGTTGGAAAATGAAACAAAACTGTTCAAGTTCTTCAGGACACTTTAAATATTGCCACATGAATATAGCTTTATTACCTGAGAAACACCAAGCCTTGAAGCTCTTAAGTTTCTTAAAACTATCTGAATTGGCAGCTGACTTTTGGACACTTGCCACCTACAAGACAGGCCAACAGAAAACTTGCACTTTGTCATCAGAAAGGAAGGGTCATCTGGGAGGCAAAGAGTAAAAATGAAGCACCAGAAGAATAAAGAAATCTAAGTTCAATAGCAAATAAGGTATGTACAACCAAGATCTGTGTGATCTGCCATAGGTGATCCTGCTCTGGCAGGGGGGTTGGACTAGATGATCTCTCAAGGTCCATTCCAGCCCCTGACATTCTATGAAGATTATTTTTTCCTGTGCTATCAGTTCTTTGTGTTTGCTGTAGAAAGCACTACTGGAACACTCACTCTGCAGCAGAGAACTGCGTAACTTCTTTGAGGAGGTAAACCCAGGTTTCCCTTCCTGCACAGAGGAAGAGTTACCACTAACAGAATGAGCTAGACCCACAAATAGTTGCTTTCATCTTTAAACAATCTTGTTAATAGAATAAAGGTGCTCCAGGCACAACATTTGCACTTTGTTTTACCAGCTGTTTCTAAAAATATTGCCTTAGTAAAGGAGACTTTTTCCCCCCTCTCTCTAAAAAATAATTCTTTCTTTGTTTTTCTTTTCCAAGGGAAAAGTGATAGATATGGAAAACAGCATGTGTGGGAAAGATCACATAGCTTCAGGGATGGACTTTTACCACTGCTGCTCAAAACGTAATGAAAACCTATAAATGAAACAACCGAAGACGCTGAAACATACTTTGATAAATGTAACTAAAGAGTTTATTCTTCTAACACAATTGGTACAGAGCTAGTAACAGATGTTTCCTGTGGAGAAATGTAAGTTCTAATGCTCTGGAGAACCTAAGCAGGGAAAAGGAAGCTTAAAAACTGAAAAGGAGTAATAAAAAGCTCCCAAGGTAGTTAAAGGTGAAGGTTACTAGTCATAATTTGAGAAATAAAAAGAAGGAGAAAAGTGTAATAAAATCCCCTCACAATACTTACGACTACAAAATGTAAGTTTACTTTGTTTCATAATATGACACTTCATTAGGATGCAAAAGTTAATTTTCCTTTTTTCTTCTTTCTTTCCAAACAGCATTGTTTGAAAAATGAAAAGGCACTTTAAAAGGGAACTTGAGATTTGTGGTTTAGGAGTCATAATAACAGTTTCTTGTCTGGGATTACGTTAGGGCAGTTCAGAGGAAGTTATATGGAATCCCCACAGTACTTTGCCAACTCCAAATCTTTTTTCATAAAGTGAAGAACTAGGGCACAAACATTTTCAACTACCTTCCAGTCTCTGTATTTCTTCTGGGTTCATATGGCATGTTAAGCACGCAAGGCAAAGGGCAGAATTAAAAATCTCTGTTATCAGAAGAAAAAGCTCACAAGACATTAATAATTTCATGCTCAAACATCACTTACTCTACTGCTACGCAGAGTATGTGGCAGTATTTCTTCCAGGGCAAGGCTATCTGTGAACCACTGGAATAATGGTAGATGCACTATCATGTCCAGTCTATTGCACAAAAAAGCACTTAAGGTTTTTTTTTTATTTGGTTGTTTTGGATACATCCATAATCCTGCTGCACTGCCAAGTCCCCTCACTTCCTCTTCAGCTCTCAAACTTTCCTTAATCGACCCCGCAACTCTCTGAGAGTCCCCAGCTCTCTGGCAGAGATTGAGAACCTTGCCAAAGGCACCTTCCTGGTGAGGGTTCGGATGTGCACTGGAGGTCCTCTATTTCAGACCATATCTCAAACCTAGGAGTCTCACTCACCTGCACCCACAAAACACCTCCCCCAGAATGCTGGGATATACCAGCTGCTTTCCAAATTACATGAAAGCTGAAGACTTGAATTAACAAAACTTAACAGGAATACGAGAAACAGGATAAGGCAAGATTCCGTGTTTGTTCATACTTGCTTGTAAAGCTCCTAAACAAGTTTAATCTACGTCTCTATTTAGCTTCTCCAAAATGCTCCTTTTAGCCAGAATGCCATAACCGCAGCACTAACAGATGCATAAATATACACACAGGTATACAAATAGAGAAAGTGCTCACACATGCTTTACAACATATTAATCATCTGTGTTTCACTACTTAGAGAATTAGCACCTGAGAACCATGGATTTTAGGGAACAAAAAGAATTATAGAGTCATAGAATCAACCAGGTTGGAAGAGACCTCCAAGATCATCCAGTCCAACTTAGCACCCAGCCCTAGCCAGTCAACTAGACCATGGCACTAAGTGCCTCAGCCAGTCTCCTCTTGAACACCTTCGGGGATGGTGACTCCATCACCTCCCTAGGCAGCCCATTCCAATGCCAATCACTCTCTCTGGGAAGAACTTCCTCCTAATATCAAGCCTAGACCTCCCCTAGCACAACTTGAGACTGTGTCCCCTTGTTCTATTGATGGTTGCCTGGGAGAAGATGCCAACCCCCACCTGGCTACAGCCTCCCTTCAGGTAGTTGTAGACAGCAATGAGGTCACCCCCGAGCCTCCCCTTCTCCAGACTAAACAACTCCAGCTCCCTCAACCTCTCCAGGCAGTCTATAGCAGACTTACTGCTTCATGAAAAAAAAGTCAGAAATTAAAATGGTATTTTGACACTAGAAAATAACCTGAACTAATTAAAGAGTTATTCTTGTTCTTCTTGTCTGTCAAGTATACAATTTACAAAGCTCTCACGATTTCAGCAGCGAAAATCAGGAGTCACTAAAACCAGAATTTAAAAGTGATCTTAATGGTTTCAGTACCAGAGAATAAGAAGCATTATGACAATCATTATAAAACTCCAAAAAGCTCAAGCATTTTTTGCACTTCTGCTGTCCAGCAAAGACAGAACAATTTTTTTCCCTTTTTTTAACGCCTCTGACACTTCTAGTTCTGATACTGAGATGGAGTCAAAGCCATCAAGAGACAAAACTGCTGGAATTTTCCCACTGCTCTAAAAGAAGCAAATTTGTAGGTATTGTATGTCTGCCTGTAAACTGTTGTTCCTTTTGAATGCCAAAAGAGGAACTGATGACCCTTATAACAACATTCCACGGGACCAAAAGACTTCAGTTCATTAGACTCAGCAGCAGAAAAATGAGTCCTTGAGTGTAGCTCTCTCATAAAGTTTTAATAATGTATTTATTGATGCAATGAAAATGCAGGCAGCTTAATTTCTTGCTTTGCTTCTATCTCTAATTTCAAATCTGGTGTTACCTTTTTCTCCTGCACAGAGCATTTAAGGATAACAGTTCATATCACTCAAGAAGCAGGATTCCCAGCTGCTCACAGTTGGGATACAGCACTGATTTCTAGATCTTGTGATTAAAAATCGGAACTGAAACAGAGTGGTAGAATGACAGTGAGGTAAGAAGCCCTTTGACATAATAATAAACTTTGGTATCTCGTGATCTACTTGAGTGGAAGATGGAAGCAGATTAGTTTTCCTGCTTTACTAAGGTATCACCCCAGGTGTTACAGTTCATGGAAACACCAGTGCCTATGGGCTTCTAATACCTAAGGCACCTCCACGTCTGGGCATGATGACAAAAATAAATATGTAACAAAACCCTTTAGAAGCAAAAGTCTCTCTCTCTCTTTTATCTGTAAATGCACAATATGTTTGCTCTCCAAGAGATATATACCTTTCAGAAATCAGATAGATTCTTCTTAAACTAATCAGTTGCTATAGACATTTAAAGGCCCAATATACATACATTTACTTTTGATGCAAAATCTCTTCCTGAGTCACATGCTAGTTCTTCTCTTCCACCAAATGTGTCATTGGCTATATTTTCTTTCTTTCCCATATATTTTATGAAGCTGAAAATCAAAGCTAACAGGGATAAAAAGCAAGTCCCAGCAGGTTGAAAATATCATGTCTTAGTATTTTAGACATGTGTCAGCTTGATAACTTAGGCATAGCACTAGAGGGACTGCCAGAATGTGACAGTGCACATGGCTTCGAGTTTAGAGAACATGCTTTAAAAACAGACTGGAAGGCAGCAGGAGCAGTCTAGCCAGACTGCAAGTCTGATCCTGATCTGATCCAAGGAAATGTACAGCAGCTAAGACAGGTTGGAGAAACTGTGAAATTTTTGAAGCAAAATTTTGATCAGGATGTAAGTTCAAGTGATGGAAGTGCTGATATGAAAGATCAATATATTGCAGTCCACTCATTACATTAACTTAGGCAGCCTACGACTGGTTCATCCCATTGCATGTGTTAACTCTACACCCTGATCAATGCTCGCTGTTATGAAAATATTTGTCTTTTCTATTCCTCACTTGTTTCTATTTGCTGTAACAGGATAGGAATTGTATCTGCTTAATAAAAACATGCAGTAATGTAATATGTCACAGCAAGTGAAGATAGCTCTTTGCACTAAAGCCTTAATGACAACATAGTTTGCTTGTTGACAGTACAGCACTGTTTTGGTGTACTGTACAGCAGTTTACAACTGAGTATCAAAGTCTATTAAAATATTAATTAAATATCTTTTTCTCTTCATCTCTACCTCATCTAGCTAAGTATTTTAGCTGTGTATCTTGCCTTACAGGTAGGCAAATGAACATTATAGATGCACAGTCACAGAACAAATCTACAGCATGTCTGGGAGTTGTACACTGAAGCTCAGGCTCAGCTCTCAACTCTCCCCCTTGCTCTGTGACAAACGTCAGCAGCTTGCTCTGAGACAGAAAACAGAAGTAGAGAGTAACTATTTTAAGTGCCAGAACTCCATATATACACTCAGTGGGATAAAATGGAGCACAACGGGACCTTCCACAGCCGCTCTGGCACTGAGTGAGCCTCTTGCTCCTTTCAGCAGCGGGTTAGTCACAAACCCACAGAGCCTACATAAGATAGCATTCAGCAGGACCACGGCAGCTTAACCACAGCCTGGAGGTTACTGTCTTGATGCCTGGCCACTTGTTTTACTCATCACAATGCTCCAGTATGAAGGTTACCTTGAACTTCAGGATGCGGGGGGGTACAACTCTGATTGTTCTGCACCAATAACCTGCCACTTGAGCTAAAAAAAAATTGTTTCTTTTGCAGTTAGCCTCCTGACAGGACTGTTTTGGTCTCTCTGACAGAGGGCAGTATTACACAAACCCATGAGCTCACTGATTATAATGTAATTTTATAAACAGCTGCTTTCTTTAAGCAATTACCAAGGAAAAAAACCCAAACCTTTAGATTCAGTAGGAATTAATATTTGTGAAAAACATACGGAGATCTAAAATCTAAACTCAACAAGGTTATAAATAACGATTATTGTTTGCTAAAATTAGTAGCACGTGGTAAGGTTTCTCAGATAATACATGATCTAAGAAAATGGCATAAGAATATTGGATCTTATTAGGGTTAAAAAAAGTATCTTTTCTGTCCCTTTTCAAGTGCAGGGAACATATCTTGAATAAGTTAAATGAAATATTGAAATTAAACAATTCCACACTAGAGCTAGAAAACATATCTCATCACTTCCCTCTTCTGGAAATTCTTAGCTTAAACGTTAGCCTTACATTATGCATCTTGTTCACAGATTTTAATCACCTCATCTTCCCTGCACAACAACAATTCCTGCAAAACAACTGCCATTTTAGCTAGGTGCAGTGACTTGGCCCTGGCTGGGGGCCAGATGTCATAGAATCATAGAATCCCTCAGGGCTGGAAGGGACCACAAGGATCATCCAGCTCCAACCCCACCTTAGATCAGGCTGGCCAGAGCCTCGTTCAGCCTGGCCTTAAACACCTCCAGGGTGGGGCCTCAATCACCTCCCTGGGAACACCATTCCATGGTCTCACCACTCTCATGTCCACTGAAGCCACCCTATCGCTCCCCTTCTTAGATGGACAAAGGAGAGGGAAAAATATAACAAAGACCCACGAGTCACGATAGAAGCAATTTAACAGGATGAAAAGCAAAAGCAAAGGTCATGCTTAGAAGCAAGAGCAAACAAAAATGTTATAATCTGCTTCCCATCAGCAGACCATGTTCACTACCTCCTGGGAAGTGCAGCTTTAATAAATGTAGTATCTGCTCTGGAGGACAAACACCACCAACAAATGTCCTCGCACTTCCTTCTTTCTTTCAGCTTTTATGTCTAAGCTGACATCATATGACATGAAATACCCCTTTGGTCAGTTCGGCTGAGACAGCCTGGCTGTGTCCCTTCCCAAGATCTTGCCCATCTCTCAGTCTGCTGTTGGCAGGGAAAATGCTGGAAAAGCACAGCCCTCGTGCTTGGCTCATCAGGAGCCAAAACACTGGTGTGCTATCAACAACCAGCTACATCACTGCAAAACAAAGCACTAGAAAGATGCACTGGGGAGAATTAACTCCAGCTCAGCCAAATGCACTACACTAGGCTAAAGATACATGTAAGCATGCTTTATCTGATGTTGTGAATGTCGTCTGAAAGAAAAACGACTGCCTCTTTCTCTACTAACTTGAGCTGATCCACTGATGTCAGCTGATGTACCCTAATGCACTAAGGTTGTTTGTGCAACTAACATAGCTGGTACATTCACCTGGAACAGAATTAAGGATACCAAGAAATTCACTACTTTATAAGTAAAAGGATGTTTTTCCTACATAGTGTTTGAAGTGTAACTAAAGGCTTGAAAACTTAGCTTGTGTTCTTCTGCCTTACACACTGCTGCACATTCGTAATGCATATGAAGAGGACACACCAGATGTTCCAGAACTGTGTTCAAGTTACACAAATAAGAAGTAGACATCACAGAGGGACATCCAGGAGACTTTCTCCATAGACTGAAGATGCACTGCTTTAGAAATCTTAGGTATATCTTCCTTTTGCCTCCTAACTAAAAAGGAACTTTGCATTGTGGAATTTAGAAATGCATTCACACAGGTATCATTTCAGTTGCATGTGCACATGATCCCTTCCCAAGACTGTGCTTTACAAAAAGGCCTAGGTACTTTCCATTTAACATACAGCCTGCACCCTGTGCAGCACTGTCTGGTGCCTAAAGCACAGATAACAAGAGTTCTTACACTAAGATGTCAGCACACACATACAAATCCTCTCAAAATCTGTATAAGAAGTCACTTCAGCATTATGCCAGTACATCATCTCTAAGAGGGAAATGATCATAGAGTTGGAAATTTTTCCAGCTGCAAACTGTGTTGTTCTTTAGAAACTGTGTGAACGTCTTGCAATTTCCAGCCCAAAGTCTCAAGGGGACACTCAGACATCATTCAAAGTTTTGTGCCTCTTTGTGGACTCCTCCTGGGGTGGGGGGGTTAGGAAAGGAGGGGAAGGGAAGGGGAAGAGGGATGACAGCAGCAGGGAGCTGAACACCAGCTTACAAACAGAGAACAGAATCACATAACAACACTGGACCAATAGACTCCAAGAGACACTAACAAAACAGATGGACACAGACAAGACGTAAAGATTGCTACTGAGAAATAAAAGAAGAGCAAAAAGACCCATAAAATAAAGTAGATATATAACGCTGATGCTGCAAGAAGCAGCTGGTGCTATTGGCATAACTCTTCCAAAAAAGAAGAAATTATAATCCAACTAAAAATTAAAACTATATCTCCCCAAATCATACACTATGGACTTGCTCAGTTAGCCTGAATGCGTAGCTCTGATGAAACACAGGATGGCGTCATCTCAGCCCATGCACTGGTTAATGAAGGCCATGGTTAGTTAAATCAGCTAAACTACAGCATGCAAGAAAAATGATCTTGCACTGACTCAGAAATAAAAGGTACGACAGATATTCTGCGTTGCAATAAAATTCTTTTTATGCCATCTGTGGTTTGTAGGGCTTGCTTTGCTGGAAGAATTTTGTCTTGGGAAAGTGCAAGGGTAAAAGGGAGCCTTTGTTTTTCCTTCTGGGTGTTTGTTTCTCTGAACTCAATTTGAAAAAAAAAAGCAGGGGGGACAAGGGGAAAGACAGGATAGAGACTTGGAAGAGGCTTAAAAAAAGGTAGGGAGAAGAGAAAAATAAAAGGAAGAGATCTAAGAATCTTCATTCTTTTGTACACAACTTTCTTGGGATGTCTGGAAATATAAATTTCTTATGGATGGCAAGAAAAGATTTTGTTGCCTTTAGTGGTTTGCAGATCTATATCTCTTTCTTGAGATGAGTAAACCATTATTTTGTTGGAAGAACTCCAAAAACATGAATTGAAAAGTACAGCAATGATTGAAAAAAATGAAAAAAACCCAGCAGTATGGCACCATTACGAGCCACAAACAAACAAAAAAAGGGAAAGAAATATAAAAATTAACGAAAATATCAATCACCAAAAATTCATGCGGCACAAGATGAGGTGAAAGGACAGAAAATGTTCTTCAAATATATACAATGTATATATCTATCCATATATACACAGGCTGTGTGTGCATATATCGATGGATATACCTGTATAATTTATTAATTCTTCCTGCCCCACTCTACCCCAAGGCTAATTGGTAGATGAAACTTATCAATTAAAAATAAACAAATAAATAAAAGTAAGAAAAAACAAAACCCAAAATCTCTAACGAAACGAAACAAAACAAGGAAAGAAATTAACATGCTTTGTTCATCAAGAAATAACAATATCATGCATCTGTCCAAGCCAGCGAATGCCAGGGTTAGATGAAGGCATGAATTTCTGTGTAAACATGTGATTGGATGATAGGGGCTGCTTCTGGTATTGGTCATTAATTACTTTTGCATATGCACATACAGATATATATGCACACTGGATATATAGTGCATATATGGTTAAAATATCCTTATGGGTGGGGATTTTGGAGCTTACATAGGAAAAAAAACAAAACCTGATATGCTGAAAATCAACCCAGTATAAATTCCTGATGTGAAATGAAAACTAAAACCAAAAGCAAAACCAAACCCCCAAAATTCCTCTAAGTCCTCTGCGTGCCTGGTTTGTAAAATTTCTTTGTTTGACTTTGGTTTGTCTGTAAGACTGTAGCTAGGAAATTCCATCAAACAAATGATGCTATAGCCCTGGGAAGTTGCACAGCTGAATCTCTCTCCTTTGGGTCCATAAGATATTCAGACTGTGAGATGAGGAGCCTAATTTTCTGTGTAACTCTGAGGCATGTCTCCAGCTAGAAAGAGGGGGAGATTAGAGGTAACTGCATACTGCATCTCTGGGGGATATTTCTCTGAGGAGAACAATGACAGTTCCCTGAATGCTTCAAAAAGGTTGATGAACTGTTCTATGAAGAACAAGAACCAAATCAGCATTTTTCTCAGTTTCTTCAGTCATGGTTTCTTCACTCCCAGCACACTGCTTTTTACACTATCCTGGCAGCTTGTGGACTCTTGCAAGAGAGATTCTACTTGTTTTTTGCAGATAAATCTCTGACTCAGGCAGCCTATAGGTACTTAGTTCACTACTTTGATTGTCCTAGCCCATAAATCAGAAGCCTGAAGAGGATGTATACAGGTCAGCAAATTATAGATAACAGACACAGTACCTGTAAGATATGTGTCTCCTGTGTATAGGCATATGCCACCAGTGCAAAGAACTGTAGATTTTGGCATTTCTGTTGCTTTCTCCAGTCCCTCATGGCTTCACAGCTCGTTTAGGCAATGCCAACCTTGTAATATATGAAGTCTTTTGGGAAATACAGAATAAATTTCTCTGGAAAAAAAAATCACCTAGGAAAATGCTGAGCCAATGGGAAGAAAAGCTGGTAGCTGCACCAAGGAAGACACATGAGCTGTGTCAAGCCAGGCAGCTAGGATTACACCTTACTGACCATTTCAAGAAGCTGCATTACAGGCTTCAGGCTAACTGGTGAGTGTTTGCGTCCTACTGTTATGAGCAGTACAATGAACAGCTTGGGCTGTGATTCCAGTCAACTGTCCAGTCACTAGCATCCAGCCTGCCCGGTGCCACAGCACCGCACTTCTGCATGTGCTTAATGGGAACAAGGGCAGCGGTATGAGGTGACTGCAGCACCTGCTGTCAGGAGAACAGAACTATAATCCTCAGGGCTTTGGACTCTTGGTAAAATCAGATTATAGACATGCTCCTCATTCCACTGTAAAAAGATAGGTGCTTGATTTCTTTGTAGCAGCACAGTGCTTTCTAGCTAACAGCAAAGACATTTCTCTTACAAATCTTCTGTTGTTTGAGAGTGGCTAAGTGACCAAACAACCAACACAGAGCTGCGTTCAAAAGCACAGACTTGGGCCCCTGGGTCCCTGGGTTCAATGTTGAGTAACTTGAATATTTGAACTTCAAACCTTTCTGGAACAGGCCAGAAGAGAGTCCTGCACTCATAGTAGAAAAAAGCATCATGCTTCTGGTGCAGAAGCCATAAGGTTTTCAAACACATACTGGGATAAGTGAAATTTCCATAAAGACAAGAGAAGGGCTGCCCTTACCTATAAGTAAATGTTTCTTTGGGGCAGATGAAGACTTTTATGCCCTCTGCATCATTTAAAGTGAGCCATTCTGGAAGAGCTAGAGAAATAAAAGCATCTAGGCTATGTGTCTGTGATAAGACAAATAGGAAGTATTTTTTATTACTGAACCTGCAATGGCTTCTTCATCATGCAAAATAAAAAGGGGTTTGGGATTCATAGCTCTCATTGCCATCACTTTTCAGAATAACTCCTTGTGCCTAAAGGGGATGCCTGTAGGCTACATTAGTCAGGACAGGTTCTGCAGCAGCTCCTGGTTTCTAAACAAAGCTCTCTACAGAAATCACAGTTGGAAAAGAGGATAGCTAGCATGCTACCATGAACTTCTCAAGTTATCTGGGAAAATCCTGATGGAAGCACAGTGGGCAAATTACTTTTACACCATCGTCTTTTAAAGACATGCAGGTGTCCAGATGGAGATCATTGCTCTGTTGTTCAGGTGTTGGATGCAACAGACAATCAGAGTTAAGTGACAGTAAGACCTTGCAAAGGGTTCTCCTATGTTATTCAGCCACAAAGAGGACATGATTTTCTATCTTTTGAATTATCTTTGAGTACACCACAAAACCAAAATCTTCAAAAGAACTGTATAGGGTACTACTGCCTCTGATCTGGGACCAAGACCAAAGCAATAAATTTAGATCTTGGAATTTGGTTCTGACCCATATGAAATCTGAAAGCTTTTGATTTGTTAGGCAACATATTTTGCTGCCCTTGTCTTGGTCACTGCACAGCAGGTTCATAGTCATATATATCATATCTTACAGCTGCAGCAGTGAGTTCAGCAACCTTTGTATTACTGGACCATGGTGCTGAGGGTGATGGAAGGCCAAGTCCTGGTGTTTGGCAGAAACTCAAGAGCTATAAAAGCTACACATTATCAGAACAACAAAAAGAAGTCTGCGTGAGGTTAGGCTATTTAATTTTCAGTTTGCTGCAAAAAGGATCAGGCAAGTCAGAAGGCAGCATAAATACTCTGACTTGTCAATAGAATAGGATGAAGTCAGTTCAAATGAACCAAAGTGAAAAAAAAGAATTAAACATCCCTCCGAACCTACACACTAGAAAACCTGGCTCTTTTCTTTCCATGCTGAATATATTTAAATGCTAGATCTTGTCATATGGCCAGAATCCTGACTTGGCTGGTGAAGTGTAAGGGAAAACATATCTGCTCAGCCAAGCCAGCACCACTGTCTCAGACTGCTTTAGTGCTCCAGAGCAGAATGGGCTGAGTGCTTTGACATGAGTTGTATTGCAGACACTCCTCTACCTTCCCTGGAAGTAGTGGGAATGGAGACAGTAAGACTGACAAAGAAACTTAAATGAACACAATCAGTCTGTTACTCTTACTTCCTATGGAACAAGCTAAGTTTACACTTTAGAAGACAAAAATGACCTGAATGCTTCTCCTCATGGTGACTTTGTACATCAGTGCCTCTGAAAGCAGGAAACAGCAAAATCTGGAAGTGCAAATTTCACCAGCAAGGATCATATGGAAGACTGTTGTTGTTGTTACATATAATCAGGCTAACTTTTATTCTCAATGCCACATTAATTCTCCCCAAAGATTCAGACTGTCTGAATTTGGCTCAGGTAGACCACTGTTCTATGGAGGAAGAGCAGAGTGTGATGAAAATACTGGGGGAAGTTTTCCAGAATGTCTAGTAGTTCAGGAGAACACCTTCAGCAGGTTTCCAGTGAATCATACCATTTTACACAGGAGATCTTCAGATGTCTGTAGGCACCAACTAGCAGGATTTTCAAAGGCAGGTCATTTCTACAAATCCAGTTGGTATCTGTTTGTAGCAATAGATTTCTAACTGTGTCAAGACAGTGGTATTTTTAGCCTGGAAATGCTGCTCTGAAGCAGTCTGAAATTTCATGCTAAACATCTCATTTTACCTAATTTTTTCCAGAAACTGGCTTTTCCACTGGCAGTGCAAGCTGAGTATTACAATTCCTAGCTACTGAAATAATGGTGACTTCTGCATTGAAACATAAGAGACAATACTACACAAGAGGAGGAGACTGATGGAGATTTTTCTTCCTTTAATTAAAATACTTGGCAATTAGAATAAAAAAGTAAAATTTTGAAATGTTAGTGAAACTTTAATGAAATGATTCCTATCTATTCACTTGTATATCAGTTGTGGTACATCAGTCCTTTTAGCATGGTCCTATTAATCTCATACCTCACTTTTGTGAAAATCACCATGCTGGTAATTTAGTATTGCCTTTAATTTAAATCCTAGCACTCATCTTATTTATGCTTCAAAACCTAGTATTACTTAGACTGCTTTTCTGCCAGGTGGGAAGCTGAAAAACTTAGGGACATCTGTGAAAAAAAAGATGAGAGTAGGCTGAGCTATTTGTAAGCATCAGTTGTTGTGTCACTGCCTTCCCTGCCATCACAGGGAAGTCAAGAGGTGGAAGTTCCCAGCTACAAGGCAGCACCCATCTGAGGTTACTGCAGGACCAAGTTCTACTGAACACGACAAATTGAAAAGAAAGATGGGAGTACTAGTCTTGTAATGCTGTTGTTGCATTAATCAATGGCTCCAGAAAACCAGAAACAGGGCATTTATAATGCTTTCTTGGGACTTTTTTTTAAAAGAAAAAAGAAAAAACATCCCCTCCCCCCCCCCCAAAAAAAAAGAAGGAAAAACCAAACAAAACAAAACAAAATTTCTCTGAACTATTTATATGTTTCACTTATAAGGACAAAAAAAATTAAAGAAAACTGCCTCTTTTTCTTTTAAATGTACACAGAAATTCGATGATGTCTGTTCTCTATTATAGAAATGCTTAACTCATGGCAAGTCTCAAAAAAGAAGACTTGAAAAAGCCTGTAAAAAACTTAAATAGACTGCAGTTGCCTGCTGGATATCACATCATATATCTCACCATAAAGAAAAGCCATCAATTTATCAAAATGTATCTGAAAGGAAGAACCTGAGTCAGTTCCACATGGCCAGTCCTTCTGACTCTTTGATGGATACATTTTGAAGCATCACTACAGATAACAAGGCAAGAATTACTACTAATTTTGTTACGTTAAAACTCTGTTTTGGTGCTCCCCAATTTCTTTGGGCTCACAGGAAACAAAATTAGTATGAACACATTACCGTGTTAACTGTATTCAAAATCCCATGGACAAAGGTATTCTGTGACAGTCTTAACCAAGATTAAACAATGCCATACAACCCATTATTGCTTCTTTTTTTCCCCCCCCTTTCTCCTTTCTGTTTTTCAAAAATTCATCCTCACCACTCCATAAATTTTAGTATTTTTGCTTTTCCACTGTGTCAGAAGGAAGTGCCACCAAGATGTGAACTGTCAATTACCTAGGATCACTCTCAGGGAATCTGGCTTTCCATGCAAACAACTTTAATTGTGTTTTGCTGTTGCCAAGTCCATGGGATCTGATGCTTGGCTGTGTATTTTTTATTTCATATATATATTTTTTATTTTATGTATATACACTATATACATAAGTGTATATATATACACATATACACACACATATATATACATATATAATTGTGTATGTATACATTCACACATATAAATATATGTATGCATTGTTTTTTGCAAATGAAATCAAAAAGCAAGCAAAATAAGACTGACCTGACTTACCTGTACTGGGCTCACAGTCTATGAAATCTTCATCATCACTGGAACATTCAGCTGATGAAACGATGTCATCTGTTGTCTGGCAGGTGGAGGAAAGGAAAGAAGGAAAAAGAGTAGATTAAAAAAAAAGACTTAAGATACTTGCAAATCAAGAGGCTGCTACAGAGGCAGCTAAGAATCGTAGGAAAAAAAGGTATGTTGCAGAATTGTAACTTGTAAAATATTTAACCAATATCAAGCACTCTATGCCTGTGTAAATGTGCCCTCCGTGTAGCTGGAGTCTCCTGCCAGAGGAATAGTGCTTATCCTGTGCTGTTCAATGTTGCAGGTGTGCACAGGTGGAGCGTGCCTGCTGGGCTGGCGAGGTTAGCAGGCAGATTGCACTGTTAATACAGCAGGCTTCAACACCCCCTTGGCTGGCAAACCATCTTCTCGCAGCCAAAGCAGATGTGTCCCATTGGAACATGCTGGGCTCCTTGATAAATACCAACACCACACAGGGCTATCCAGAAGGCACTTAACAGAGATACTTACCATATGAGGTATATTCAGGCTGAGCATAATTTCTGTAGAGAGCACACAAGATACCTAACATGTATCACCCAGGCACTAACAGTACTCTTTGTTTCATTGCTAGATGAGTCACTCTCATCAACTTCTGCTCTCTTGGGCTAGGAATCCTTTGTAACTAATTGGACAGTAAATCTAAATATCCGTGCAAAACATTAGTTGCATGGTGAAGAACTGCTGCATGTGTCAGGTATGTCCAAGGTGCAACCTCACCTGCCTTCTTTCCGAGTGAACAGGGATGTGGCTGTCACTGGGATGACAGGTTGGAAGGTTTGATTCTGAGAGGTTTAAACCAAACTATGGCTGTGCCTCCCGAAGGTTTCAGCACAGTCCTCTGCATTTTGAGCTGGTAATATTCACTGGAACATTCAAGTTCTTTCTTTCTTTTTTCTTTTTTTTTTAAATTTAATTTTCTTTTATTTTGTATTCTTTTGTGTGCTGCTGGTCTAAGTAATGAGCAGTATGTGATGCAGCATGTTACAGAGAAGTGTACTGGCATCTCTTCCTAGCAGCATCTCCTGCCTGTAATTGCTGCAATTAGTTGAATTAGTAATGCAGACCATTAGGGAGAGTCTGTGGCAGCCTCTGGACACAGGTTATAATGCTCCTACACACAGTACAAAATTACCCCAGCTCAGCAGCAGCTCAGACTATGGCTTCTACTCAAATTGCCTCCCTTAGTAGCTTTTCCTTTCAGAGCTGCCTGTTCTGCTGAGCAGTAGGATCAGTGGGGTGGGACGACGACTCAAACAAAACAGCTAAAACGTTGCTCATCAGCCAGGAAGCAATGCTGGAATCTCAGCTCCTCAGGAGCAAAGCAGATGTACTTCAGTACACTGTACTTTAGTACTCCAGGTGGATGGATATTCCCAGGAGTTTCACATCAAGCCTTCCAAAGCCTTCCAAATCTTTATTTCTGAAAAAGACTCTTCAGTTTTAAATAAAGTCACCTTTACATTCTTGTGTTCCCTACTGTTATCTCCAACATCCTCCCTCTTTGAATAGGTGTTCTGAGGTCTCAGCCATTTCTTTAACTTTCTATGGTTCTAGCACCATCAAGTCACCTTGCTTTCCCCCTCTCTGTATTTGTGCAAAGGAAAAAGCAAAACCTAGCCGTCATCCAGAAAGATCAGACTGAACCTAATGTTCTTTCACTCTTGATTTCAGTGGCTTAGAGTGAGCCAAAGAAGAAAAATAGGATAGGATAGTTATAAAAAAAAAGAGTATCTGTGAAACACCAGCCACAAAATAAGGGAATCTCTGTCCTATCTGCTATCCAGTCTTGCCCAGTAGTGCCATTTGGCAGTGTTCTGTAGGTTGTAATCTTCCAGCAGCCTCATGCTTAAATACTTTCATAATCTTGCCTCAAGGAAGAATGAATATTAAAAGAAATTGGAGGTGATGTGTACAAAGGAATTTCCTGCTTACATGCTAAGGTAATTTTTTTTTGCATCTTCTGAAAGAACATGCAATATAAAATGCAAAAGACCCATTGAAATCCTGGTAACTTCTGTCTTAAAACAACTTAGTGTTAAAAGTTTGCCCATTCAGTGGGAGGCCAACTAAAGAGGAATGGGCAAAATATAAATCTACATTCTTTTGATGCCCTCACATATCTTTTAAGCATTATTAATCCTGAATGATATCAAATTGCTTTGTGATCACATCCTTCAACAGTGAAACATAATTGTCCCTGAGTAGACAGTTTCTTTATACTGTAATTTTGTACAATAAGTCAACAAAACTATACTGCAAGAACATTTTTAAGCAGTTGAAATGGAGCTACTGAAACCAGAGATTTATATTACAGTTGTCTAAAGCACTTGTAAAAGAGTGTTAAGGACAGCACTGTTAATAAAGAATGAATTATCCATTACTACCAAAAGACCTTGCACAGACAGTGCTAAGACCCTGGCAACTGGTTTTAATTCTCAGATTGAATTTAGAACACATGGATTTTGCTCTTAATTGAAGATCTGACAACTCAGATGTAAGGTCTTATAAGAAGAATAGTGATGATTTGCCTTGAGTATGAGATAAATACAAAAAAAAATAACAATGTGTGGTTGTCACATCAACTGCTATACTTATCCATTTACCCACTTACTTTCTCATATCTAAGGGCTTCAGGCAGCATTAACTTGGAATCAGATCCAACTGAAATGACAATATGATTCATTATTTGTGAAGAATAAGAAGCTGCTCCTTTACCACTTTTTTTCCTTCTTTTTTTTTCTCCTCCTCTTCCTTCTTAAGGGCATCATATGACACCAGAAAAGTAGTATGCACAGAGGAAAAACAGGTGACATTATTTCACACAATATGGTTATTGGGTTTTGTTTGTTTGTTTTTGCTATGTTTTAAACTGACAAATTCTGGCAGGTAATAAAGGATGTCTTTTGGAACTGATCAGTCAAATTAAAGGTAAAATCATCTATCCTGAGCTAGGAAGTATCCTGTATCTAGCTTGGGAAGTCCAGGTGCCATAGGCACTGAAAACCAAATAAGTATCACTATTTGCACTCTTCTCTGGGACTCTCTCCTCAAGGCCCAAACCATTGCCAGGCCCAGCACCAGGATACTCTATGAGGTGAGTACTCTATGAGGTGAGCCTCTGAGCTGCCCAGACACTCTTGTGTGTGACAGATCTTGAACACTGATGAAGGAAAACTTGAAATGAAAACAAGTTTTGAGCAGAAACTTAAAATTCATGAATTCTAGCCCTTATTTATCCTCTTGAACAATAAGCACCTATTTTTCACATGAAACATATGTAGTCTTAGATATGTCTTCTGGATTTCCTCTATGAAATCCTCACGCAGCTAGCCATGGTTCTGAACAGAAAAGGGCGCAGTCAGCCGGACTCAGACGCAATGTGATGTGCAATACTCATCAAATCTGCCAACTTCAACCTGTATCTGCTCTTTTTCATGACTGGTTGCACATGTGGTTCTATCAGCTAATCTCTGCCCTTTTCTACCCATCTGCACTGTCTGCTATTTCCCCTGATATTATTTTTTTTCTTTCTCCTGTGATTGCTCTTTATGTCACACTGCTGATTTTTATGTATAAAAATGAAGGTTAGAAAAAGAGGAAACCCTCCAGAAGTGGTGTAAGACTTAAGTCAAGGTTATTAAGGAGATGTCTATAAACCACAGTAAAGATAAGTACACTAATCTGTCTTGCCATTTCCTATCTTGTATTTTTAATCTCAGTACTTTCTATCACAATTCACCACTAAATGATTTTCTAGTCCCTTCACATATTGGTTTTCCATGCACCTTCCACTCAGATACCAACATCTGAATCATCCCAGAGAAATAAACCTATTTCAGTAAGAAATAGCAACTAATTCCTGACCCCAGAAACAGACTTGAGGAATCCTCCAGAAAACCATAGTTTCTTGTAACTGGAATTCCTACCTTTCAAAACCCTCCTGGAGCCAAGAATTTTCACTAGATTAATTACTAAACTTACTACTTCCACTAGATGTTAGTGAGCAGTGTCCCCAGAAATATCTCCACCAACATTAGTATTAGTCCTCATCAGAAACAGCTCACTCTTAGGCAGTAAGCAAAACCAGCTATTCCATTTCTGGCTCCTTTTCCCTATTTTTGAAATGGTGCTGAATATACTCACTCCCATCTGCCCCAGGAGACGTAAACAGAGTAATTCTTCAGTGTCTGCCCAGTGATATAGAGATGGTAAATGCTAAACATCTCTATGTACAGGCAACATGATAGCAATAAGGCTTCTCCGCATGCTATGATGGAAACAATGCTTGTGTTTTCTTTGGAAAGAACACAAGAGAGAAAATATTCTACCCTATACATTAGCTAAATTCTATATTAAAAATAATAATTCATACTATACTGTTTTAAAATATGTATTTCATTTTTAAAGAATCCCAGCTTTGAAATTACTTGGCCCTGTATTAAAGGCCATAAAACTAAAGATAGGTATTATAATAACTTTCAATAAAATCTCTCTCTGGCAGGAACCCTTTTTATTCCTTCCTCTCAAAGATTTTTTATGGCATTTATATTATTTTTTTTTCTCTCCCTCTCTCTAGCATTTAATGAAATTGCTTTGGAATAAAAGCAGGATAGGAGAAAGTGCTAAAGTCCACCCTGGAGGATTTATGGGCATATTTACCTTCAAATTCTTTCAGTTTCACTGAATTGGCTCCCCATTCCTTTCTATGAATTATTAGTTCTGTAATCACCTCCTCCTAATTATTCACTTTAAGGGCCTCTTCAATCTCACCGTGGTGATGGTTCTACATCTTTGTTCATTATACTCTGTGTACTGGCGGGGGATGTAAAGCACAAAGAAAGTTGGGATGCCATGGCAAAATCTGCTCAAGATGATTCTACTCCTGTCCAATATTCCCAGTGCCCAAAGCTCTAATTTATGTGTCAGTTTCACAACCTTTGCTCCTCTGTTCTGCACAAAATGGCAGGTGCTGAATCTTCCTTTTCTGAACTGCAAAGTTTTTTTGACACCTTGCTCTTTGGGTGCACTGTTATTTGAGAAAGATTAAGCATGCTGGGTAAAATAAGTCCTGTCGCAGAACAGCTTTATGAAATTATAAATAATGCACCCAAGAATGATGGAGTTCTCACTTCCACAGGTAGAGAAAAGCAAGGACTCATAAATTTAGACCCCAGACAAATTCCTCCAGAAGCACACACTCAGTAGTTGTTTCACTTGGTGAAGTAGGATTCGGTTTTCCTACCTGCCTTTTGCTTGAAAGCCTTCTGCATGCTGTGCACAGTACTTTCCATTCAGCACCGTTATTCAAAAAGAAACACTTAACACTTCCTTGTGAGGTTAAGTGCAAACCCCTTTGCCACCAAGGAATGACAGTCTACAGTCCTTCATGAAATAAGACCACCTCAACACACCAGATACAAATACCATCCTAAGAGTGGAGAAACAGTTGTATTAATATGTGCAGTGTCTTTGCCTTTTTGCACCTAAACTATACAGAGCTGAAACTAAACAAACGTTTCTTAAATCCAAACACTTGATGGCTTCCATTGCTCCCATACTTCTGTTTTGTCTAAATATCTCAAATTTAGTATGGAATATGGACAGTATGCGGTCTTCTTTGCAAAATGGCACAGAGTGTGAATTGCCAAACGCTTGTGATATTGTTAGGGCATTTTCTGCCTTCCCAAAAATAGTAGAGGAATTGTCTGTTTCATTAGGTGTGATTTGTAGTTTCAATACTTCAGTCTTTTGCCCTTTGATAATTGAATTTTTTAAGGACCTTGCATTTTGTTGTCGTTATTCCACTTAAATGGGAATTCTTTGTCCTTTCTGCACCTTGTATTTGTTTCTCACTTTCTATTTAATGTATATTTGTAAAATTTTGTGGAGTTCATTACAGTGTATCAGGGCTGAGAGACTCAGCCTGGAAAATCTCAAGCTATTACGTACAGACAGAATAAACCTCTATAAAAATGGGGAAATATTAGAAATGTTGCAAAAATCATAATTGGATATTATAAAAACAGGCTGCAATTTGGGAGTGTGTAAAATCTGAAGGAGAGTCTATCGCTAAAGAGTATTTATTCTCTCCAACTGTTGTGGAAGGCCAATAAGCCTAAAAAATGTCCTGGCTTGCCCCATCCTTCTGCTCATGGGGGAAGCAAGGGCGGCAGAAAAACTAAGGTTTGGGCCATTATGTCCCCTCCCAAGGTGATAAAGAAGTACCTACAGTTGTTTATGCACTTGTTAGTGTCTTGCTCAAATAAGGGTAAGCAAGTCTTAGTCTCACCTAACATGGTCAGCTTTGGCAAAGTGCCATTCTGTTTGGTAAATCTCTGTGGCCAAAGGAGACACTGCACTTGGGTGAATAATATAAATGGCGCTAAGTTGCAAGCAGTCTGCTCTGCCTCACAATGTGGCGAGAAGTGCCACTGACATCAGGATCTCTGCACATCTGCAAACCTCTGTGCCAAGTCTGGAGTCCAAGAGGAACCAGGATCAGGTCAGAGATCATCTGCCACTTTTCCAGCACCCTGTTAAAGCCTGGGAATATTGAAATGCCTCAACAGCTATTAAGACACCAACAGAACACCCTTCAAGCATTTGGGTACTATCTGGAAACTAGAAGTCAACCCTGGGAGCCGAGAGATAATATTTTGTGAGCTTCTCACAGTATCACAGTATCAACACGGTTGGAAAAGACCTGACAGATCATCAAGTCCAACCCTTTACCACAATTCTCAAGGCTAGACCATGACACCAAGTGCCACATCCAATCTTGCCTTGAACAGCCCCAGGGACGGTGACTCCACCACCTCCCTGGGCAGCCCATTCCAGTCTCAAGTCCCTTCAGTGGACAAGCAGTATACCAACAGCAAGATTCTCCTTCCAATGTCCAATAGTTGAATTAATATTTGTTACATTATTGCTAGTTACTTCTTAAGTGTTCTAGATTCCCTGTTTTTCCCCTCTGTGTAATACTTTTCATGACTGTGCAAAGAACCTATTATTAAAAATCCTGGTCTGTGGAGAGATTCCTGAACATCAAAATTAATAAACAATATTAATTCTGGAATAAATCCTGCCCATACCATTAACTCCAACTCATTAGCACTGGATAGCCACAAAGATGTGCAAGCCCTCTGCAACCACACACACTGGTGCTGAAATTGCATCTGCCTCTGCAGAGGCAATATGTCAAAGAACATGAAACAAACAATTTTTCTTCATGTAGCTCTTTTGAGGTGAACACAAAACCAAGAAGATCAAATCCTCTGTTGGTTTAAATTGGCATTAATTTTAACCAAGCCACGACAATTTACAGCAAGAGAACATAGCTACATTTAGTTTCAGACAATTCAATGCCAAAGGATTTAGAGTAATTGGAAGCAATTCAGAGAAGAATGAAAGAACTAGAGAGATGTATGAATGGGATAGACTTATCAAAACTAAACACTGTGGTTTGATTTAACAAGGACTAAACCTATGATAAATGTTTACAGGTGTCGCAAGGGTGTAATAAACATCAAGAAGATTAACTACTTAAGGTGCTTTGAAAAAGTAGTGGATAAAATTAAGCCAAAAAGATTTTAAAATTACTTTCAGCAATCACTTCTGTGATCTTTAGTAACTATGGAGTGTCCCCACAGAAATACAGAAACCATCAGTACTGAGATTAAGCAGTTGTCCAAGCCATTCAGCTACAAATGTCATTAGTGCATAAGCCCTAGTGAAGAACTCATCCCATCTGTCTTCAGTCCAGCCTAATTCATTCTAAATCAATGTGGTATTTGTATCCTCTCCACCACTACAGAAATACATCATTATGCATTTCTCACTGTCAATCCAAAGCAGACAGTAAAGCTATCCAGTACAACCTTTCAGCTAGTTGTACTTGGAGCAAGATATTGCTGTGGACCTGTTCAGACCATGGGAACAAATCCTATGTTCCCAAGACAGTGGTGGGCCAGGAGATGGTAGATAATCCACAGGCATGTACCCTTCAACAGCAGCTCAGCAAAAGTGCTCTGCCTGACAGCGCAACATAAAAGTTGTTTTGCTGTCAAATTATCATAAAGTAGGGTTGATGAGTGAGCAATTCCATATAAAATCAGCTATTTGCCCATTACTACCACAGACAAGAGATTAAGTAAATAGCCAGCTAAGTAAGAGAAAAGAAAAAACCCATATGTCCCCTGTTGTATGTCAATCCAGAGTCATGGGTAGTCATGTTTAAAAAGAGCCTTGAAACCTGAATTAATCCTTTGGAAACTAAATGCCTGTCTCAATAGAATCAACAGTTCACTAAGACTGTAGAATCTGACTCCTCTTGACAAGATTTGATGCCAAATTTCAGGGACTTTGCCCCTAAATTGTGCAAAGATAGCTGAGAAAAAATAAGTTTCTGCCTTTTGTTTCTGTCTGCTGGCAGTGGGAAGGGTAACGATGTTCTGAAGGACTGTGAGCAGAGAGAAAGCGAAGGAAAGGCGAAGAGGGGAGAAAGGGATGCAGGAAGGATTAACCCATCTGTTGTTCAAGACACCCTGACAGGGGAAAGAGGAGTACTGAACTACAGCAGCTTAACCCAACTTCAATGCACCTTCCCAAAAGAAGAAGGAATGTAATGCTATGTGGTGTTCTGCTGATAAGCAAATCCTTCCAAATCCTTTCAATTTATTTCTTGGCCTGAAGAAATTACATATTATTTAGGAACTAAGTAAATAAATTTCATTTTCCAGGATTGTAGATTGGTTGTTTATTGATTACATAGGCACACAGCATCACTTGTCTTTCCATTTCTTTCCCAATAGAACAGTGCTCCTTTCATCTCTATCTGGTAGAAGATGTGCTGGCAAATCTTTTCCCAACTATTCAGTGTGACCCTCAAGATTTGCAAGAGTTTTAAGCTGGACTGTAAAATATCATTTATTGGCTTAAACACAAAAGTTACAGCTTTGGCATAAGAGGACATATTCCACTCCTTATCAACCTATTGCTCCTTTCCACAAGCATTTGCTTGTTTACAAAGAGGTACCCCAAAGATTGAAATTCTGTATCTATACATTGAAGTAATTATTTGAGGATTGTGTCTCTTGGCATAATCACAGGAAGAATTTTCATACTGAGTGCCCTTTTCATCATCTGATACAGATTGTTCTCCTTTCCCTACTATGTATTTATTTCTTACTGAAACAAACACGTCACTTGAAACAGAAGTCACTAGCCCTGTGTCAAGCATAACTGTTGTTATGCAGGTGGTGGTAATGCAGATGAAAACTCAGTAAGAAAGGCACACTAGATGTACTCATTGTGAACTAAATTAACTGAAAAGCTTAATCCTAAAAATCAACCATTACAGCTGAACCTATAATTCCCACCCTGAAATCAGTGAGAGCTGCTGAAAGGAGAAACCCATTGAAATGGAGTATGACTTTCTGAAAATCACATTAATCTACACAGTGTTGTTTCCCAATGCTTGCCCCAAAGTCTTCAAATGAAAGACATTTCTTCTAGGAAATGTTCTGAAAACCAGTTTCAGAGTGGTCTGCCCTGTGCATGGTCTTCCTCAGAACTGACAACCAGCCAAATGCACTGGGCAGTACAGGTTTCCATTTACTCCTCTTCCTTCAGCATCTGCTTAAAGCAAGGTGCAGGAAACAAAAGCTGAATAAAGATTCTCTGAGCTATATAGGAAAAAGCCTGCTTGTTGCCAGAATGTAGCATTCTGTTGGTGTGTATAGAATCATAGAATCAACCAGGTTGGAAGAGACCTCCAAGATCATCCAGTCCAACCTATCCCCCAGCCCTAGCCAGTCAACTAGACCATGGAACTAAGTGCCTCAGCCAGTCTTTTCTTGAACACCTCCAGGGACGGTGCCTCCACCACCTCCCTGGGCCGCCCATTCCAATGCCAATCACTCTCTCTGTGAAGAACTTCCTCCTAATATCCAGCCTATACTTTCCCTGGCACAACTTGAGACTGTGTCCCTTATGCACAGTCTGATGTATTAATTCAAACTGCCACAGAAATATTTCTATTAATATGATGTGCTATGAACTACACTTTCTAAAGAACAACATGTTACATGCTTCACCAGGAGAAGGGCAGGCCAGACCACGGGGGAGAAGCAACTACTTAAATTCTCCAGACCAAATTGCCAATGACATTGAATCAGAGCCTAGTGTTACTTGATTTTGTTTTCCTAATATTGTCATAAATCACTGTCTGACGTCAGGAAAATTGCCTCCTTCCCTCATGCTTCTGTTTATACTGCTACAAAATGGGAAAAAAAACAGCTTCTCTGCTTACTTGGCATACAACGAGAATTTCAGTAAACATTTTGAATTCTCAAAGCAAAGCCTAACTACAGACAAATCCTTTACATTTAGTAAAGGGAAGCCTGTTTGAGAAAGTTAAGAGACTCAAATGATCTGAGATGAATCAGCTGCCCTTTGAAGACTCAGCCTCTAGTAAAAGTAAATGAGTTTTCTTTGCGTGCTAGCTTGCACTTAATAACTGTGTCAGAAGAATATTTTTCATTTACACTTTGCTCCTGTGCTGGAAATCAATATGTCGTTTGCTGGCATTTTCTCCTGGACATCTTTATTTAGCTTGTCTTTTCTTCCTCAGAGGGGAGAGAGCTGTATTTTATTTTGTCCTGTTATTGATTTGATCATTCTGAGTAAAAAAATAAATAACCAAGTACCGGCAAAGTAGCATTAACAACAACCTCTTAAGCCTCAAAATCTGCATGCCATGTTTCATTCCCCACCAACACATGATTTAAAAGAAACAAAGCTGTAAAATCAGGTTACTGTGTAGCAAAGAGGTAGTCACATACACAACTTAACTGGCATTCCTATTTATATGCTCATTAGTAAAACCATGCAAGCCTTGTTTCTATTTTTAAAGCAGCATTGCTGCTGTTGTAGTGCCTAATGCTGGAATCTCACAATCTCTTACAAAATGTTTAATGAAGACTTAACAAGAGAAGACATAAGGCAAAAGCCCAGCCCAGCAAACAGTGGAGTGGCCATTTGTGTGTCCTGGCTGCACGAAAATTCCACACCAGCCCACAGTATCCATTCCCAGCATCCCATAGAAAGCAATGGATAAACTAACTCTCAGGAATGCACAGTAATTGCCATAATATCAGCTGGGGAGTTCTTTACCTCCTCTGCTTCTCTCTTCATTTTAGCTATTCATTATTATGTAGGCCACAAACGGTTGGCATACTCAACAGTGAAATTTATTAAGGAGAAAATACCCTGTTCTATGGTTCAGACTGTGGCACCTTAAAGTCTAATGTGCTGGTGTATATTATTCATGAATTAACAATAAACATAATTACTCCAAATAATTGTGCCTTCAAAAAAACTTCTGCAAGTACTTCAGGCTTCTGGAAGTACCTCTGAGTCCAATGAGATAAACAACTATGTTTGAATATTCACATGAATGCACTATACTACTTTTTTCAGACAAATATTCTTCTCGCCAAACATTAAGGCACATTTAAATACTGTTTCTCACAGGATTCACACGTTAGCTCACAAGGGAAAGATGGTTGCCACGCATATTTAAATGCAGAAAAAGCATGGTGCAGCATAAATAAAATATAGAATAAACCCTGGCCCACTAGGTATGTATCAGCACTGAGAACTGCTCCCTGAATAACTATATAGACAGAACAGTTAACAAAGGAAAGCAGCTGCTGCATGCCTATGTATAAGCATACACACGGCATACCTGCTAAAAAAAGGCCATAAATAATTTTAGTTTATAAACTGTAAGAAAGTTCATAAACACAAAGGTGGTCACAAAGGCAGCTGTAGTAGAACAGAGAGTTTCCAGAAAAGTGACAGCCTTTTAACCAGAAGTCCATCCTTCCTCTCTTAATATTGGGCAGAAATAAATGTCAGCAGCTAGTACAGAAACATCTGTACACACAACAAAAGGCATTTAATATCATTAACTTCTTAATATACTAACATTGACATTATCAAGGTCAAATCCTGCCATTCCATCCAGGAATTCCTCTGCCTGGTATGCGATGCTTAAAACACATGTGTTTCAATTATTAACAGTGTTTTATTGCATTTTGAAATGTCAACAGACAACCAACTTTACTGGGAGGATAGGGAACTGACTTCACACCACATGTTAGCAAAAACCAGCTAACAAAAAAGTTACAAGGAGCCAAATCAGTTCCACCACCACTGGGTATCACAAAGGAGAGTTAGAGATAGAAGCTTGTCCGTTCTTCTCTAATCTTAACTTGAACAAGGAAAGTGATCTACACAATACTGAAAGAATCACAGAAAGGTAGAGGTTGGAAGGGACTGCTGGAGATCATCTAGTCTCTCTGCTAAAGCAGGTTGCTCAGGAATGCATCCAGATGGGTTTGAAAGTCTCCAAAGACAGACTCCACAACTTCTCTATGCAGCCTGGTCTAGTTCTCTGTCAGCCTCCAAGTAAAGATGATCTTCCTTACGTTCCTATGTAACTCTCTG
This sequence comes from Pogoniulus pusillus, assembly GCF_015220805.1. Lineage (NCBI taxonomy): Eukaryota > Metazoa > Chordata > Aves > Piciformes > Lybiidae > Pogoniulus > Pogoniulus pusillus. The sequence continues at coordinate 43,822,654 of NC_087264.1, read as the reverse complement.
TGTTCCAATTTTGCCTGTTGTCAGGCTCCACTGAAAAGGGCCTGGCCCCACCCTCCTGACACTTGTCCTTTAGATATTTATAGGCACTGATACGATCGTCTCTCGGTCTTCTTCAAACTAAAAAACACCAGGTCTCACAGCCTTTCCTCAAAAGAGAGGTGCTCCAACCCACTACCATATTTGCAGCCCTCTACAGGACTCTCTCCAGTATTTCCTTGTCTCCCCAGAACTGGACACTCCCCAGATGTGACTTCACTAAGACAGAGAAGATGGGTAGGATACCTGCCTGGACATGCTGGCAGTGCTTTTCCTAACACACCCTCAAATACCATTGGCTTTTTGGCCACAAGGGCACATTGCTGGCTCATGGTTCCCTACGCCTCCTTTTGCTACTGATGCACAAGAAGAAGCCCTTCTTGTGGTCTTTGACATGTCTTGTCAGATTTAATACCAAGCATGTCTTAGCCTCCATCATTGCATTGCTGCATACTCTGGCAATGTTCCTATATTCCTCTCAAGTGCCCAGTCCCTTTTCCCACATTCCATAAAGTTCTTTCTTTTATTTGAGGTTTTTCCAGAAGCTCCTTGCTCATCCATGCAGATCTCCTGCCTCCTTTGCTTCCTATTTTAGTTATAGGCAAGCCCTGATCTTGAGCTTAGAGGAAGTGCTGCTTGAATATTAACCAGCAATCTTGACCTTGCCCCTACCTCCTAAAGCCGTAACCCATGGGATTCCTCCAAGTAGGTCTCTGAAGAGGTCTAAGCTCTTCTGATGTACAGGGTTGTAATCCTATTTACTGCCCTGCTTCTTTCACATGGGATTCTGAACTCCACCATCTCACGGTCACCACAGCCAAGGCTGCCCCCAACCTTCACATCCCTAACCAGATCTCCTTGTTGATTAGCATAAGTCCACTGGCAAACTTCTCCTTGTTGGCTTCTCCATGGCTTGTGTCAAAAAAGTTAACCATCAGTGCTCTGCAGAAACCTCTTGTACTCTTTGTGCCTTGTGTAGCCTTTCCACCAAGTGTAAGGGTGCTTAAAGTTCTCCGTGAGAACTAGGTTCTGTGAAACTGCTTTCAGCTCTCTGTATAAGGCCTTATCAACTTCCCTTCCTGATCAGGTGGCCCCTAGTAAACATGGCAGTGTCCCACATATTAGCCTGCCTCTTAGTTCTTATCCATAAGCTCTTGATTTGTTCCTCATTCCCTCTATTCAGACCTTGATACATTCCAGTTGCTCTCTTACATAAGAAGCAACTCCATCACTTTGCCTTGTTGGTCTGCCTTTCCCACAAAGTACGTAGCTATCCATGACAGTATTCCCAACCATTATGAACTATCCCACCATGCATCTGTAACTGCAATGAGACTGCAGCCCTGTGGTCACACTCACATCTCTAGTTCTTCCTGTTTATTCTCTGTGATGTGCATGATGATGCAGAGGCACTTCAGAGAGGCAAATGAGCGCTGCTGGAGGGGTACAAGAGTATGCACCATATGCATACGTACCCACCAAACACAAACTCATCAGCTTAAAAAATGCAACTGGTCAATCAAGTATTGATGAAGCCAGGTGAACTTCAACCTTCTGAGCTGCTAAATGTGAAAATACCTCCCAGGACCCCATTAAATTTGAACTGAACTTCATTTAAATGGCACATCAAGTCATCCAAGCTGCAAAAGATTGTCACACAAGAAACTTGGGTAGGCAGACTCCCATGCACAATAAACATGGTCAACACTTATCCCTGCTGGGTTTCTCTGCAGCCCCTGCCTAATCAGAACATTTGCTCTCTGTGATGGATAAGAAATCATTTTCCTTGCTTACTTATTTAGCTCTCTATTGAGTTTGATTAACTGCAGTAAAGGCAAATCAATCTTTTGTGTTTGTGTAAAATAAGAAAAAAGAACAAAGTTAGCTTTAATGGCCCAACAGATGCTCAGCTGGAATGCACTTACCAAGTGAGAGAGCTAGACAAAGGGATTCAGGCAGCTTTAAACACCACCAGGAACATGCTGAGATCATCAATGCTTCTACCTGTTTAAAGGGAAAAAACCAAATCCACCCACACCCAGTGAAGAGGCTTTCTGTTTCTCTGCAGTCCTGCCTATCAAGGCATCAAGCACTACCAAGTTTTTCTTGTGTCCTTCATATCTCCACAGCTAAAGATGGGAGACATTAGGGGAAAAAAACGATCCAATGGAACAGCTGCAAGAATGAGAGGGACATGAATCGCTAAACAAGTGAGAATATTTCCTCCACTGTCAGTAAACTTGCCTGTAAACTCAGATTTATTGTAATGTAACATTTTTTACATCAATAGCCTTTCATAAGAATTGTAGGACAGCATGAAATTCATGACCAGTAAGAAATTAAGAAGCTTCTGAGTGAGCCACTTACCCATTTCAAGGTAGCAATCCGAGAAAATCTCTTTTCTCATGTTTTAGTTATACTGTTGGCAACAGTGGGAATCACAAAACCCCCCAAACCAACAAAGCTCTTCCTACCTTTAGGTAATGCCCATTAAAAGGCTTTAGTAGTATATAGAAACACTCAGGCCTTCCATACTATGGACAGCCAAGTATTAGCCCAACCTCAGTCTTAGTAATGTGTGAAATAGGACAGCCTGACCAGGAAGAAGTCGAAAATGTAGCAGGAGGTAATTGTTCCCATATCCAAAGTATTCCAGGTCCTGAATGGTTACTACATGAGTTTTGGCTTTCTAGCATGAATTTCAAGGCAGAAAGATTTAAACTATCCTCATGCTAAGACAAAATTTGATGTTCCTTTTACCGTAATAGCTACTGAAACAACTTTGGGGTGATTGCATGTCATTATTTTCACCTAGTCTGATCTTTACACAATTGTGGAATTAGACAGAAGAGTCCAGTGCCAGGACCTGTCTGCCACTGATTTGCAATGACTCTTGATAGGGCAGTTAAACTGTCAGCACATCACGGCTTCATTTGTAAGACAGCAAAGAGGAACATATATCTCTTGGAAGCAACTGTTTATGAGCTGCTGTGAGAATACTTGGAGGAGAGCGCTGAGTAAAGCATCAGAAGGAAGATACTGTGATTGTACACATGATTTTGCATATTCTTTGAGCAGAAAGACTCACACGCTTAAAGGGAACTCCCATATGGACTGTAAGAAACTGTTACGTGGGACCACAGTAGAAAAGACCTATGAAATACTCTGCTCACTTTGATGTTTCTGAAATGAACTAAAGTACTGGCAATGATTGCACAGTCCTTCAAACTCAGATTCCTGCACAAGAAGGGAATTTCCTGCCAATCTGCAAATTCTCCTCATCACTGAAGAAAACCTGCAGTGCGCATCTACAGAAACAAATGGCATCAGAGCTTAACACCATTCATCACCAAAGATAAATGACTGTCAGAAAAACAACCCTGCAGCAGTAGACTACTAGTATTCATTCCATCAGAAACCAAACTCTGCTTTCAGACAAACCACAGCTTTTCCAACAGGTGCACAGCAATGCTCTGTGACCTCTGTACCAGGCAGCTTTGAACCTCAGCACCTCATAGGTAGTGGAACAAATTGCCTTGCTGGTCCCAGGATATCACTTGTACCTAAGTCTCCCACTTATCCACCATGTGCAAATGATTGAAACAAATGCTACAATCTGATGTCATGGAGCTCTCGACAGCTGTCAACTCATTAAGTTCTATTCACTGGCTTCCCACCTCCTTGCCAATCTATTATATAAATTGCTTTTCAGCTGGCAGCCTTTCCATTCGCCTGAAAAAAAGTTTGCATCGACTGTGTTTAAGTCCATTGCTTTTTGTTTTCTTAAAAAAAGAGATAGCATTTATTCTCTTCCCTTTGGTGATTTGCCTTCCTTCACTACAGTATGGATGGGCTGCAGGATACTGTTTCATTATCAAGCTGCAACTGGAAATGAATATTTTATAACAGCTGAACAGAGGTTTGGCTGTAAATGACTACATCCTAATTAAACAAAACAAAGGGAAGACAGAAAGAAAAATGAATTTAATTAATGAAATATTGGTGCAATTTACAGACAAAGGCCTTCCTATTTAGAAGGGAATTCCTACAATGTAAATTCTGTAGAAAGAGCTGGAGTTTCACTACCATCTTCCTGATTTATATAGTTATGCTTCTCATATTTCATTTTTGCCTTTTCCACTTCTTTAAAATTGCCTGAAAGCATATCTGGTGTCCATCCCTACAAAGCCACAGATGCAAGTGCTCCAAATGCAAATATATACTTATGATGATTGTGCATTAAGAATATGTGAAAGCAGAGCATAAGTGCAGATATCCTAGCTCAAAATCCATCTAAGCTTGGATTCCTGCCTCCAGCATTATTCAGTTATTTATGTTTGTTCACAGAGAAAGGATGAACCCAAAAGTAACATTCAGAAGTACTTTTCTTTCACATGTGCTCACTGAGTAACAAGCATCAGTTAAGAAGTGGTTATACTTCTGTATTTATACTACCTACATTTTGTATTTCATAGTTCTTAGTGGGCTTTATCACAAATGCCACTGCAGCTTTTAAAATACTTTGAGTTTGGTTTTTTTTTTTACAATATTACATGGCAGCGAGTTCCACATTTTGTGTAAGAGTACATCTTCTTGTTTGATCTCAACCTGCTGCTGCTTTACCTGACTTCTGTGGTTTTGTTGCATGAGGAACAGTGAGCAGTAATTATGTAGTCACAAATGCTCTGCACAGCCCTGTTCGGCTACCAATTTTTAAACTTGGAGAATTCCAAACTATTTAACCTCTCCTCATGTGAAAACCGTTGTGTATCCTCAGTCATCCTTGCTGATCTCTTCTACAGCTTTTTATCTGTCATAGATTGTTAGAGTTTGGTTGTTGTTGGGTTTTTTTTGAGAGCTGATGGTTAAATCTGAGTACAGAAGGCAAAGCACAACACAGATTTACACAGTGGTACAATGATAATTTGACCCCCCCCTCCAATAATCTGTACACTTACTGTGCCTGGTTAAATGTCCAAAAGTAACCTAATTTGGCAATTTTTAAGCTCGGAAACTAATTTGTTAATGTTAAGTGTGATTAAACACATACAAAACTCAGTGCCCAACAATGTGTTTCTTCTGTTGTCCTGAGTTTCTGACATTTTTTCAATTAAAGGCCCTATAATATGAGGAATTCATTGGTTCTTGAGAAGCTTCAGAATGTCAGCCATTAAATCGTACATGGTGGTAGGATCTTCAAAGAAACAATAAAGCATTTGAGAGGATGCTGGATTTCTCAGTCTAAGTTCAAGGAGCTGACACCTTTCTGATGTTGCAGAAGGCACCTGAGTAAACCCAAGGGATGCCTGTCAGGTTCATGGCGTCAAAAGGCAGAAGGAAGGTGTTGCAATGTGGCCTCATTCAAAATAGACTGGAGCAATCCTTCTGATGTGTACAAAATCAGTAATTCAGTATTTAAATTAGAAATGTGCATGCTTTCCCAGAAGTGAGGCCAACCTGTACAATCTAATCCAACCTGTTCTCTTACCTCTTCTTCCTGGTAAATGTTCTTTATATTGTATATGTTTTAAAGTGAACCACACTTAAGCATATAGTATCAAATATAGAGGTCAAATCAAAGATGAGAGTGGCCCTGAATTTTCTAGTAAATCACAGCTCTACGTTATAGCTCAAAAGATAGTTGAAAAAGGGAAAACTATGGCATTTTTTCCTCAAATAATTTGTGCCATCTAAGGTGCCTGTGACATTTCATTCTGGAGTGGACTCTACTGTCCACTGGGCATCAATGGGGAAAGAGTTTTAAGGAAACTGCTGTGATTTTAAGGTAGAAAGGACAAAGAGAATGCACACAAAAAAATGAAAAAAAAAAACCCACAGCTCCAATCAAGCCAATGAATCTGGTTGTATGTGAAATGCAGCTGTCAGAAACCTGAGAGAGAAACTACTGACTCTTGTCAGGCCATAATTTGACTAAGGGTAGCAGTAGCAAATTTCTGCAGAAGGAAGAGAAGTCATCAACCTGAAGGCATGTAACCTCTAATGTTCTACAGTCATGGTTTCTTTAAATCCTTTACAGTATGTGAATGCAAAGTATGTAAGTGAAAACACAACTATATAATTCCATGCCTTGCAACTGATTTAAAGAAAATGTCTCATCCACTGCAGCAAAAGAGAGGCACCTGGAGTGAACAAGTTAAATAAATGGATAACAGACAAAGCATGTTTGGAAGGGAGACAGATGCTTTTCAGACTTCACTTCCCTCTGCCCCTGTGATGATTTGCTTTCTCAATAGGAGGGTAAACAGGAGACTTCATTTCATAGAATCATAGAATCAACCAGGTTGGAAGAGACCTCCAGGATCATTCAGTCCAACCTATCCCCCAGCCCTATTCAGTCATCTAGATCATTTCTCACTCAGTGTTGCCACCTGCAGCCCAGAGCTTCCTGCTTTCAGGGTGTTCCACCCTTCCTTGCAGTGTTACTGAAGCTCATGAGTTTTGTTCTCCTGCTTTCAACATTATTCTAGTTTTTCACTGCCATGTTTTCTTCTGTTAGACTAAGGAGGAAAGCTGGGTGGCTCCTTCACACCAACTAAGATATTAATCTGGACTCAAACACAGGAGAAAGATCCCTCATTATCAGAGCGCATACAGCCTATATGTACGAAGATACCACAGCTATTATCTGAATTTCAAAACCAACAATATCACTCGCAGCTTCTAATCGGATCAAGAACCTCTTTAATTTAGATTCTACAGTACCAACAGAATGAAAGAGACCCTGTTCCAAGTACCGCTGTTCAGGCAAACAAGCAACATATTTAGTACGTCAGACAAGGGAATAGCAGCTCCATTTTGTGATAAATTATAATGCTAAAGCATTAGCTTTTGTTCTACGATGCAACAAACTCAAATATCATGTAAAAACCATTTCAGAAAAAGAATTACATCAAAATATCAGTTTTCAAATAACAATAATTTGGACCTAAATTTTGGAGACACCTTTCGGTATGTGTATGACAGGAAAACACCCACAGGACACCTTGGAGGGTGTAATGCCTAGAAAGGGTTAGCCTCATGAAAAGGATACAGGCTTAACATGCATGCTTCTGAACAGTTTAAAGCAGGGGATTTCCTCCTGAATCTTGGGGAGAATCAGGAAACATAGGAACAAGAACCTAGAGCATCTCCTTCAAGGGGCCATGTCCTGATTGCAAGCTGCTGTGGTGAGAAAGCTACGCACCTCTTCCACATTGCAGCATGTATACCATGCTTCCTGTCTCCCACCCACTAACTTGCACAGAACACAACCGAGCAGAGGGCTAATGTGCGTGATAGAAGGAAGACAGCTTTAGGAAATACCAGCTTTAGCCAGCATTACTAAAGGTGTGGAGGAAATATGGGCATGTTTTCCCAAATATGGACTCCTTAATCTGGTTAGCTTGGAATATTTCTGAAGAGGCTAACAAAGGCCAAGTTTAGGAAAGCAGTTAGTGTGGGTTTAGCACTGAGACCATACCTTAATAATCTACAAAATAATACTGCCCAAAATGATACAATTGCAGAGCTTTCTCACAAGAACAATTTCAGTAAAAAAGAAGAGAGAGAACAAAAATGTAATTGCCAGCCTATCAGCTCTACTATCATAATTACTTTCAAACTCTGACACAGGTTGAATCAGATGAACACCAAATCAATTTTCGCAGCCAGCAATCAGTGCATTCTTAGCTCATAAATTAAAATGTCAGTGGTAGAGCAAGTAGAAAATAATGCCTGTTTCACTACTTTGCACTGCAGAGAGGGCAACTTCCTTGGTTTTCCTTCCATTTTGAGTGGTGCTTGTAGGTCCTTAAACACTGTACAATACGTTACACTCACTTATCAAACCAAAGTTTGCACAGCTGGATGCCACATATGAAAACATAAGAAATTATACAGTAGCTGTGGTGGGGTAAGGTTATCCCCTCTGGCAACCAGAGCCCTTGGCTAGACATGAGGAGATGGTGGCACGAAATTTTCTCCTGCATCTGCACTTCATGCAGTGCTGAGAATTTGCTGGTTGCACACAGCTCAGAGGGAGGAAATGCCACAACGGCTTCTCACTCCACTGTCTTCCCCTTCATTTCTTTCTGACCTGCAGTGAACCTCCTCAGGCTAAAGTGAGTAGAAGGCTTCCCAGTACCAGGAAAATTCTCAAAAACCCCTAACGTTTTAAGGCCAGAAACCACTCACTGTGATTTATTTAAGGACTGAAGTGATTAAAGTGATGAATCAGTACCATATGTTGAAACCTGAGCCATACAAATACAGTGCTTAATTTCATATTACCTTCTATGCCTCATTTCTGAGTCTGAGTAGGAATAGTTTAATGGGCCACTCTGTGTCCAATAACTTGCCTATCACTTTTCACTCTCTACTTTAAACCACAAACTCTCTAGCTGAGGGGTACATCACCAAACTGATGAGTTTACCTACAGTTGTCATGACATCTCATTCTTTTCTCCTTTGTAGGACCCTGTGCACTTTATGTGTATTTTCTCCCTTTAACTGCATTGCCTAATCTTTACCTAATGATCGAGATTATTTGTCCTCATACAATGTGATTAGCCGAGCCTCAAATTCACTCTCTCTGTTCTGAGTAACTCTAATGGCATACTCATTTTCCAGATGGAAAGGAGGTGTGAAGATCAACACTGGATGAACGCCCAACTGCTTCAAAATTCCCCTCCAGGGTTGCACTTCCAGATACCACAGAATCACGGAATCACAGAATACCAGGGACTGGAAGAGACCTCTAGATATCGATTTCAACTCCCCTGCCAAAGGAGGATCACCTAGAGCAGGCCACGCAGGAATGCATCTAGGTGAGTTTTGAAAGTCTCCAGAGAAGTAAGCAAGAATATCTAGCTGGACAAGAAGACATCCAGCTATATTAAACATCCAGCTAACAATTTTTAATGCATTTCTGTAGCCGACAATGTTAGTATGGAGAATTTTGCCTTGAGTGTTATCTTTGAAGACTTCAGGATTTTTCTTCTACTCTTTCCAGCCTTCAGAAGCTGAGCTAAGAACATATTGAAACCTGAATATAAAATGCTTTCGTATTTAGTAAAAATAGAAGCGCCTAACACTTTAACCCAACCAGAAGGTAGTATATAGGATTTTTGGAGTGTTGCATTTAGGAGAAATCTCCTGTCTTACTTACAGCTCATTACTTCTCTGGTTCAGAAAAACAAAATTTCACTTTAAGTGGAACAGCCTACTCTTTGTAGTCAGCAGGGCACTTTGGCCTCATACGATGTGACTAGCCAAATGAACAAAAGGTCTTATCTTGTACATTTATCAATGAGCCTGCTACTGTCACAGGGATCTCTGCATTTTTTTGCAAAAGCCTCTTGCACAGCTATCCTGCCTAAGAGCCAACAACTCATCACACTGAGAGTGAGCAGAGCTGTGAGACTGCAGTCCTTTGGTACTTTTGTGATACAGACATTAATACAGCACTAAAATGGCAGTAGGTGCAGACACATCATGAACACAAATCTCAGAAAAGCAAGAAGGAAACTCTGAAGCCAGTTCTCAGCTACTTCAGCTCTACATCATGTCAAACCATCAATACACTTATTCTCCTGGACCTGTTCATCCAAAAGACTCTGCTTTTGGATAGAATGCACTTCTAACTTTCAGTTATAGCCCTATTAACAGTTGAGTACTGAGCACTTCAGGCCACACCAGCTCTTAGTTTAAATACTTTCCCAGCCTCCCTCTTTGCAACCACAAACACAGTTTCAGAGAGTGATCATACCTGCTTTATTTGTATGCAAGCTAAAGAAGCTATAACATAACATATCTCTTCTTAAAACTGATTCCTCATTCACAACTTCGTCCTTCAAAACTGTCACTGTACCTTTGTCAAGTCCTACCAGTCATTCTAGAACATGACAGACACACTTTGAAAGAACACTGTGGAAACTCAAAATCTTTTTAATAAAAGACTTTAGAGAACAATCCTGCTGTAGTAAAACACTGGGTGTAACTGTATGGGAAGGTTTAAGCTGTCTTGTCTTCCACAAGCAGAGGAATGTTAGATAGAAAACTGTGTACAGAAACTACCAAAAAAAAAAAAGCAAACCCAATTTTTAAGGGAGGAATTTCTGGTGGCTTAGATGCAGTAAGGTTTAAGGACCAGCCCCACATATTCTTGGATGAACCCAAAGTGAGCATCTGAAAACCAGTTGGAAACAGAAAAGTGTGCCTTGCCTGAGCAGAGAAGGAAGTAGAGAGATCAAACTGTGAAAAAAAAGGCTGTTACTTCTCAAACTGCCATCTTTTATCTCTGAAGAAACACAAGAATGGAAACTGATAACTGTTTCGATATGTTATCGGCTATAACTCTATTACAGATATGCAATACAGAGCAAGGCCTTAGAAATTCCAAACTTACAAATCAAACATAATAACTGAGAAAGCCCCACTTTCCATTTCAATTCTGCTCTCCTTATCTGCCATGCTAATATTTAGAAAGTAATTATTGCTCTTGATGATTAAACCTTTTTTTTCTCCTCTTGAAATGACTGATTTTTCTTTTGAAGTCTGCATCACCCTGAAGGGAAAATCCATTTCTCAGCAGATTTTTTCCCTTTCTGCCTAGCAAGTAAGGGGATTAGAAAAATTAGAATAGAATGACAGTAAAAAGGGTGAATTGGAAGACTGAGCAAGAAAAGACTGATTTCCTTTCTTTTTTTCCCCAGGAATATCTTTAGGAATTTGTGAACAGGAAAAAATGGACAATGATGAGCTCATTGCATCTCATGCTGCAATCTGGAGTCCATTTACTGATGTGAATGGGTGCTGCTGATAGCTCATTGCTGGTGTGAGGTTAAAATGACTTCTGCATCAGCAAGCCAGGTCCATCAGGAATTGGCATCTTCACTGTACTATATTACATATAAAACCTTTAGCAGAATTACTCCAGCTGAGTTAGCTCTCCAAGATAAACACAAATGTATGTTGTGTTATAGTCTGAGTGGTATGAGCAAGTTAACTTGTCCTGGAGGGAAAGGCATTCACACTGTAGTGAAGAAGTTGGATGAACCTAGACAGTTGTATACTTTTTGTCAATATAAAGAGAGTAAACTTTGGAAACTGAGATATGATTATACCTGTTTCATGGTTTTCCTATAGCATTGTCCATAATAAAAGGCAAAGCAAACATGTAAAAGCAAACGTCCTTAGCTGTCATATATACTCTCATCACATAGTTTATGAGCATGCCTCTACATTGCTGCAATGTAGATCGTTACTGCAGTCTCCTCTTGCAAAATGGAAAGCATAAGGTGTGCACCACTACAGACAATACATTCTTTCTTCATAGTCCCTTCTCTACATGAGGTTGACAACATGGAAACTTCAAAGCAGTCTTGGGTAAGAGTGGACAAAATACCATATGTTGAAGACATTTCCTTTTTGTCATAAAACTCTAAACCCCAAACTCATCTGTGATTGCTTCTGTGCTGGGGGAAACAAAACAAAACAACAAACCAATCAAACCAACCCCGCATCAAAACCCAGTGATAGTTATTAGAAGAGAACACACTGACCATGACTGTCAGATAAACTCTCCTAGTCACAAAAGCAGCTGCACGAGCCAGGATATATTTCACACAAGCAGGCTGGAGGACAGCCAGCTTCGTTTGAAGTGACTGACTTATTTCAGAATATGAAGTATTTCTCCTTGACAGCAAACCATGCTGACTGTCCTTGGGGAGATGCTATAAAGTGAATTAAGAAACCTTGATCAGAAATGAGACATAGCATTAGGTTTTGGTTGTGTAATGGATGGCCATTCGATGCCCTTGCAGCATTGCAGAGTAGCTTTCTAAGTGAAATCTGAAATTAAATAAAGGTCTTCAGCTGCTAAAGCAGCTATGCATGCATTTCTTGGATCCATTGTTAGTGCTTGTTAGATCATCAGCAGGTTTTGTCATTGTTGTCTTCCTTATTTTAAACACACTGCTTCTGAAGTTAGCAAAATTACTTGTTTGTCCCTTGTGCTGGACTATTTGCATAATTATAAAGAGGGTTCATGGAAGAGAGTCAATCAGATAATTCCCACATGCAAATTAAAGATCTTTCAATTAACATGGCAGGATGTGTATGAAAGCCATGCTAAAGCAGCAGAAGATATCCCTAGTGGCAGTTCAGCTTCCTGCCTGTCTCTCGCTCTACCATTGGTGGCCTCTGCTTGGGAAAGAGGGTGGTAGAACACTGAAAAAGGGAGATTGTTATTGTAACATTACTGGTGGAGCAGCGGAGAATTGCCTTACTCTTGTTTCAGGCAAAAGCCAAACTGATTGATGAAACAACTGTATCTTGCCATATCAGGGCAAAATTGTGAGAAGAATCTAATTTCCAGAAAGCACTTGCATTCATGAATCAGTTTGCCCTACTGAAAGATGCCTTCTCTCTGCTATCTTTTGCAGTAACACAAACTCTCTTTTCAAAAGGCCTTTTTTACTTCTTTGCTTGCAAGTAATGGCCCCACAGAACAGCATTCTGAAAAGCAGTTACAAGTAGAAAAGGACTCTGGATACTTGGTAGTACCTTAGGGTACATCTGATAAAAACCAACAAAGTCAAATCTTTAGCTTTCAGAGATACAAGCTGAACATCAATTTCAAAATCAGAATTCATTTTTTCTGAGTATAAAGGTGCAATATGGTCCTTCATACGAGTATTACAGGTTTCCCTCAAGTACAGGAAAAATTAAAGACAACAAAAGACATGGGTCTTTTTTTCTACCATGGCACCCTGACAGCTTTCTAAATTATTTAATGGAGTTTCAAAAGCAGCTCTGGCATAGGAGAAATGGCATGCCTGTGTCATCTACCAAAAGAAACCAAACTGTTTCATTTTAGGTGCTAACTACTCCTGCCTCCTGAACTGGGATCCAAATTAGGAGTCTGTAGGTCTGGAAATGGAGATGCTGTGTGTGAGCATGTCAGAACTCCACTGTGAAAGTATCAGCTGCTCTGGCATAACTCTGAAACCCACCCTGGGAAGCTGCACTACTGCTAGCAGCTGCTTCTCAGGAAGAAAACTCACTGGTTGCTGTAGGGGGAAAAAAAAAACAAACCCACAACTGTCATTTGTTCTAGACAACAATATTTCAGCAGAATGTGCTGATGAAGGGATGCAACAGTGGTTACTGCTATAAAATCCAAACTGTTTTAAAGAAATTGAGAAAATGATTTTTGTGAATGTACTCAAATTGTATTTTTTTTAAAACCTTAAGCAATTTTTCGGTTATATTAATCCCACTACCAGACAACCTGGGCAAACCACAACAGTGACAAGAATAACAATGGTCTCTTGGAAAGATAAGAGATAGATTTGGTACAATTCCGGCCACTCCACTGGGAGGTCTTCTTAGTAGTTACTGTGCTTCCTACCACTGAAGTATGAAGCATGACCTAAATTCGTGGGCTAAGTACAAAAGAGGGAATCACAAACATCTATCCTAAGGCACACTGCTTTCTTCCTGGAGCTCATGACGAGATTCTGCACCATACTCTTCTCATCTCTGGTGTGGGCACAAGCCACTCCTTCATTCATGTCTTATTGGACAAAATTTGCAATGGGATAGTGTGAATGAATCCAACTGAGATACAAGGCTTAGAGAGCTGCAAGGATGTCAATTAACGCTCCCACATTGTGTGCAAAACCTCTCAATTATTGGAATTTTCATCCATTTACCCGCATTTACGAATAAAAAAGTCACAATAATGACAAACCAGAGTGTTTCATTCCTGTGCCTCTGGATTCAACCAGTTTATAGAGCGGTTCCAACCGATCAGAAGTTTTAAATGTTAATTCTGTGGTAGTCAATAAAAAGCAGGAGTTCATTCTCAGCAGGCTATTAGTTTTATAATTATTATTAATACTGGTTTCTTTATTATGTAGCACTGGCAAAGTAAACTGAAGCTTTTTCAGCACATTTTAGCTTTAACAAAGCAATTATTTGAGTCAAAATCATTTATCAAGTTGAGCAACTCCTAGCACAAATTATATTACTGACTTCAAGTCTTTGTTTTTCAAATAGTAAAGCATAATAACTTCTTGAAGAATTAGTAATCAATGTGTCACTTCTGTAAGTAATTATTTTACTTGAAACAAGTAATAAGTCTGTGTTCCCATTTGAGGGCACACATAATTGTAATGTATTGTTAATTCTGCAGTCTTTTGTATAGAATGAATATTCAACCTTAATAATCATGGCAAACTATCAAAGTACCTCTAGTGTATGTTTTCTGTAGAAAAAATATGATAGAAGAGCATACTGAGTATCTTCTTAAGTTTCAAACTTCAGAGAAAACCACAATTTATTGAAATATATTCTGTGTGTGGTGTTTGTGCATATACTCAGCAGGCTTCTAGGTTGGGGTTTTTTTTTGTTGTTTTGTTTTGGAAGAAAACTGCAAGTCCAGAAGACCTTAGAATCATACGTGCTTGTTGCTTTCTGCTTGCTTCTTCCATTACATCTACTGTCAGACCAGGAGCATAGCGCAAGGCTCTTCTCTGCCTCAGTTTCACTCTAAAGTGAAGAAAACTAAATCTATCTTAGGGGCAAAGAACATTTGTGTTTGTTAAACACTTTAAGACCAGTAAGAGAAGTTCCCAGCGAAGCATGGACCATTACTTGTTTTTAAAAGGTAAGAAGTTAAAATGAAATACCCTAAGTTTCCAGTCGCAAGATATGTCTTAGGACAGATTTATATCACGTTAGACCATGAAAGTCACATTTTCAAATGACTTGGATATTTTCACACAAAGCAAAACAAAAGATATTTTACACTGTGCCACAGTATCAGCTATGGCTTCCATCCTTGGAGGTGTTCAAGAGTTGATAGATGCGGCCCTGAGCAACCTAATAGCCCTGCTTTGAAAGGCAGTTAATGTAGTTCCATGTTATCTCACATTTGTAAAAGCCTTCCTGGATTGGACCAAATATTCCACATTTCACAAGTGTGAACTTCATATAAACACACAGGACAGGACACCAGTGAAACTCAGAGTCTAAAACACCACCTGGCAGTACCCAGCTCTGGTCCCAGAGATGATTAGACATATTACCTTATGACTGTGCCTCTTCAAAGAAGTCTTGCCTCACAGCTGGACTTCATCTGGGAGCATTGTCCTGTGTTGATTTAGCCAGATGGCCTTTCTACTGCAGCTAGCTCAGGGAACTTGCACAACTCTCCACACCTGACTGTGCAGGACTGCATGTAATGTCTTCTGCCACTACAGAAAAGAACCATTTATCCCAGACTCCAGAAGTACAGGTGCCACTGCTGTGTCTCTGTCATCACCTTTTTCAGCCCAGTGCTTTATAGCACCATGCTGGGCTTTAATTAACTACCAATAGAAGAGAGAACAGCAGCTACTCAGTCATCAGGAAAGCGTGAGATCACTGGTCATGCACCGTTGCCACAAGTCCAAGATGAGCCAGGTCTCCAAGCTGGACATCTATGTTATTGCTCTTATTTTGTCTGTTTGTTTGTTTGTTTGAGGTTCGATGCCTATGTGGGTAATTTGAGAGCGATAAATAGCTTTTTGAGAAAACTAATTTGTACACAGCTGCAATTAATCAGAGTGTGGAGAAGAGTGCACCAGAGCTGAACACCCGCTGAAACAGATGGCTGAGCTGCTACCACACACCCCTGTGTTCCTGTGAAGGTTAAGCCAAATTATAGAGCCCTGGGAATTGAAGCTCGCACACATGCTGGCTCTCCCCACATCAGGCCTGCTAGGGAAAAGCTTGAATGATTTTCACCTGGAAGCCTCCTGGGGCTTGCAGCCATTACTTGAGGAGTTTAATAACCACAGGGCAGGGAGAAAAAAAAAAATCAGAAAAAAAAAAAGTAGCAATTCACTGAGCCTTTCCAACTGCACAGATGAATTTAGCATCTAGTCCTGCTCCTGGCTGTCTTTCTTATACTGCCTGATCCTCAAAACTTTTCCTGATAAAAAAAAATAAATCCCCAGCCAGATGGCAGCTGCTGTTTACAGCAAAGAAACCTGAGAAGAATCCAGTAGTCTTAGTTGTTTCTATTGGTTTCCCACTGGATGTGACAAAAAGTTAATCCCAAAGAGAGGTAAGTTGGGGTGCACTTGTTATCCTTTGCACAGTAACAAGTTTGTACAAGGTAATATTCCCTAGAAACAGAAGTTGGGGCACCCAGGGAGAAGTATAACATTTTCAAGCTTTAGGATTGCATGGTGGCTCCCTGCAAAGCCTGGGAACAGAACTGCAAGCACCGCGGAAAGATGATGTGCTGATTCAAGTGGCGATTGGGAGAGTTGGTGCCAAACAGAACTTCTCTGGAACGAAAGAAAAAAATCATTCTGTGGCACTCCTCATCCTTAGGGCACACAATGGCTTGAAAGCTGGTCATTTGTTAAGTTATTCACCATTTGCATGAGAGGCACTCGAGTCAACCAAGAAGAGGTTTAGGCTTCACTGTAAAAGTCTTGTTATTTAAGCCAAACAACAGGTGAAATTTGGAAAGAGGATTATGTTTGAAACTTGAACTTCTTTTTAATACATACATGCTCTCCTACATAATCACTACCAGATGACTAATATCCTTTAGGTATTACTGCTAAAGTGAGTCTTAAATACAAGAGAACAGTGATTGTTCAAATGCCACAGCTATTATGAGTGATTCTTCAAAGGTCAAAGGTCCTCCCACATGTGCCATTATATTATGGATGATAGTTACAAAAGAGATTAGTGTAAGACGTACCAAAACCACAAGACTATGTAACCTCTGCTTTAATGTTGATTTCAAAACTGCTAGAATAAATTTTCTTGATGTGATTGAGGAAAATAAAGGCACCACAGAAGCCAACTCCTGACTGTACAGGCTTCTGGGAAGAGGATTTCATTTCACTCACCATTTTCCTTTTGTATAAAAACAAAGTCCTCCAGCAATGCCTTGAGTAAGGGAAATGCTTCAGCTTGGGAGTACAAGCAGGTGGTCTGAGGAATTAAAACCTATTAAGGTCCCTCCAGCAAATCCTCATCAGACAATTAGTGTCAGTTTTCTACTTCTTTATTCCTTGATAACTGTTCAGTAGCTTCAATAATTTGTTACTATCTTGCAAAGGAGGGATGAAGAAAAGGACGCCCTCAAATGCTTGCTTAAACTTGTAAGTGCTGCAGCAGGCACTCGGGGAATGCTCACAGCAGAAAGATACCTGAATAAATCTTTAAGGAGACTGAACTTTTGAACCTCAAAGTAGAAGGGCTTTTTATGAATCTGCACAAGTTCTGTGTGCTTTTCCTTCTAGCCAAGACCTCACTTTCCTCAGACAGATGCACAAGCACAGTTACAGTGATGACCCACAACAAATGTTGTTTCCTTTGTTTACCTGAAGTACATGTAAATGTATTCAGCAGGTTACTGTCTTTAACACTTCTTGTAGGCAAGCAAAAGGATTCACAGTTCCAAGATGATCAAAACAAAAGCAAAGCACAGAGTATGGTGACTGATATTTTTGAAGGTAAAGATGTGCAGTTCTGGGCTGAGAAGTTGAGAGAATTTCCATGTGGTCAATAATGACTGCACACATAACATCAGCTGAGTTCCCATGGTACTTCAGCAATGACAAAAAGATGTACTATTGCAGAATTTACAGAACAAAAGCAGAGAGTCTTCTGATATTAAAGTTTGCCAAAGACAAAGCTATAGAGCAAGTGTAATTTGGTTATTTTAGTCAGAGAAATCCAGACTTCTAGTTTCTGCTGCTGGCTCTGATATAAGGCTTTACCTTACAGACTCACCACTATCAGAGCATCTGAGCCCCTTTTATGTTTTATCCTCATAGCTGACAGTAAAGACTTTTAACTTCACTTTTAGGAAGGGAACAAAGGCACCAAAAGGCTAAGTGTCTCCCTTAAGATCACATGGGAAATTCTTAACAGAAAAAAGAACTGATCCTATTCTCCCAAGATTCAGGTTTTGAATTTTCTTCTTTGCTTAAATCCTCTCAAATGGCCATTACCTCAGTTAACTCTAGATATAATTGTATTTTCACCATGATAGGTAAGAAGATTGATTTTTAAAGCCTTCTGACTTTCTAGAAAGAAAGACACCAAAAAAAAACCCCAAACTACAGTGTACTACTGTAATTATTGGACTCACACCCTGCAGTAAACCAAAATAACATCACCACCGTATATTATTTCTTAGATAAATTGCTCTTATTATTTCTACTATTTTTACATTTTTGCAGTGCTCAACTCCAGAACACTCAGGCTTCTCCTTGCTCCATGCCACAGTTCAGAATTACTCTGTAGCACCTTACAGTGGAAACTCTGGGTAGGCACCTGTAGATATACAGCAAACAGCGGCAATAAAACCAATCTCAAAATTTATTGCTACAATATACTGATTGCCTTCACTCCTACTGTGCTGAATGGGCTGGAGATAGAAAGTGGGGATTATCCTACTGGGAGTAATACATTAGTATTATGAAGCAACACAATCAATCCCCACACAACCACATCAGTGCCCACCGATCAGGGCACTGAGAAGGCAGCAGAAGGCATAGGAGCTGTGCAGTTTTCTTACTGACTGTAACAGGACAACTGATGCAGAGTTCAGTGCTATGCCTGGGATACTGCACTCTTCTGTGACAGTGGTTCTCTTAAGTGGACTAGAAGCAAAAAAATCCCCAGCCATCAGGGGCAGTGCTAATGTCTATGTAAGACATACTTTTACAGTAACAGAAGATGACTGCTGCTACCAGCTTTTAAAACAGTCATGGGGAACTAGCACATGGCAGCCCAGCAGAACGAATTGCCTCATTAAGAGCTATTTCTATTAAAGATTACTTCAATAGTAATCATCACCCTCTGCCTGCAATTTACATGAGCTCTTCCTATCCACATCAGAGCTGAAAAGGAAATGGTGTGAAAGTGAAAAGCAGGCATATGAAATAAAAGTTGCACAGAAATCCTAAATCATATTCAAGTGCTTGTGTTAGCACAATTGATGAGGTCCCATTGGCTTTAGTACAAAGTTGCTTTCACAAGGTTTACAACCTTCCTGCATGCTTTTCAAAGACAAAGAGGTTGAGGTTTTCTGGAGGTGATCCTTCTGCCTTCACTTGCAGATCACAAGAAAGCTTTTCAAGGGCTGTGACGTGGCTATGGTTGTGCACACGTGTGGGAAGCGGCATCTAGCACATAAAGTGCAAGTGTGGGCTCACGCATGTGCTTCTTGGTGCCTACAGTTTGCTGAATGAGATCACTGCTTGTGGGAAGCAGTTTGCTGTACCTGAGCGCACTGATGTATGTGGGTGAGGAAAATGATGTGTGGGAGGGTGTAGTACACAGACATGAGAATATGTGTGGGACTTAGAAGTAGTTACACCAAACAGAATTACATGATTGGGAGCTTCTCCATCACTTTTTGGAGTATCTGAGTACATAACCTGTAAGACAAATTTTTGTTATGCAGCTGAACAGACCACCCTACTCTTCTAGGTCTTTTCGTTCCTCCAACATTGGGTTATTGAATTACTGTACCTGCAATATTCTCATTCATGAAGCAGGTATTTGGGGTTTAAGTCCCATCATGTATCTGGAACACGCATGAAGCATGAGTTCTTTGGAATGTGAAATCATAGGAAACACACCTGACATCCCCAATTTATCTCTCCACAAGAAATTGGCAGGAAGCTAATAAGAGCTAGACCAGAAGCCTCGACCTATTTCGAATCACATCAAAAGTAAAACCTTCAAAGACATAGATATGGGCTGACTTATGTTTTAAGTGCTTTTCATATTCTGTCTTTTCTGATTGTGAAAGGAACGATGATTGTCACTTGTACTTTGCTTGCTCTTCCCCCTAGTCCAAAACTTCTTGATCCTAGGAAACAGAAACCTGTGTAGCATCTCCTTTCTGTGACTGGCAGTCTGTGGGGAAGGAAAGCAATTCCCACCAGCGTCTGCGCAAATGAAATTCACCTGGTATTTACCAACCAGAGAAGAGAAAAAGATGCTGAATTGAAAAGGAAGCTTTTTCAGCAGGGAGCAGAGCACAAGAAGGAAATAAAAAGATGAATAAACCTGTCACAGGCTTTTTCTTTATGGAGCAGAGGCACAGTTATTAGGTACCCGCAAAGAAGGCATGCTGGATATATGACTCCTAATACATCGTCTATAATACAACGCTGTGCAGAAGGCATACAACTTTTCAAACAGTTGTCAGAGGCAGAAATAAATACAATGTCTTAGTGGGAAAAAATGACCAAAAGGATTAGAAGTGAGCATTTGGGTGGTGCAGGCAGGAGCCAGAAAGCTCTCTCTGATAGTACTTTTTCATACTCACTACTTGTCAGAAATAGGAAATTTATTAAGCTGTTATTATTATTTTTCTCTTAATAATTTGGGTGAGGTTTTTACTGCTCATAAAATGTGACAGATTGATAGTGCTCATGAGAAAGGAAAGGCCACAAATATAGAGCACTGCCAAGCATATCTCCATCCACGATTGCAGCGCCCTCTTTACTAAAGATGGGTTACAAATGCTGAGTGGAGGATGTTCTACTCTCTAAATCTATGCATTAATACTTTGAACGAAGTAATAGACAAATTAAAAAAAATAGTTATACTGCTAAAATGCCTTTGCTGTTTTTCTGGATAACATTCAAATATTGTCAGTACAAGATTTAGGTAACAGCAATAAGTAACATCAAACAACCATTTTCTATGCCTTCATCTCACCATTAGACCACACTGTCTCCATTTTAACTAATAAGAATCGATTCTGAAATTAGAAACTTGAAGATCTTTTCTATTCTTTGTTCTCCAGTCTGCCATTTGATACACTACAATTCACACAGGAACTACTTCAAGACTATTGCACATCGCAGCCCAGATTTCTTTATAGGCAGCCTCATTTCAGACCCTGTCCTGCAAAAGAAAATACAGCGATTTGCAATGATGGATGATTTCAATAGCTAAATTCCATCTGACCCACTGCTAGAAGCAAGGAGCATATTACTGACTCAAGATAGGTAAGTTGGTTAGGATCAAATATCATAAAACCCACAGCTTTCAAACAAAACTGAACTGGCACATGAACAGAACTTTTTTGTTTGTTTTTTGAGACTCAGCTATAACATTTTTCTTTTCCTTATGCATGATGCAGTGCACTGGCTGAGCTCTGGCTGAAATGGCAAGTGCTCAATCACCAACAAGGTAAAATAGCTGACAATCAACCAAGATTGTTAACACATCTTCATGTTCACTGACCTACCTATGTTTCACTCTCTCTATCCTGATGTCTTCCTTTCACCTTCTTGCCTCCCATTTCTCTGGCCACCCACATAATTGTTTTCCACTGTTTCAGTAAATCAGCAACCTAGCAAAATAACCATCTCTTTCCTTACACAAAAATCCAAGTAACTTTGTTCATGCTGTACCCTAAAAGTAAGAAACCAATCTCTGACCCCAAGTCTCATAACTGGTGATCCCTAGATGCATGATTGAAATTTAAAAAAAAGAAGCAAACCCCAAAGTTACACATTTAAAGGCTCAAATTACATAAAAAGTTCCACTGCTTTCTGGCTGACTTGTAACCAAAACACAAATTCCATGCAAAGACCATTTTCACACCAGCCCTTCTATTGTCACAATGCTGTTACAGATGCTATCACCCTCTTGCTTTGGGCTTGTTTCTTCAGTACTCTACCATACTCAGAAATTTATAAATGTGCTTCTTAGCTTTATGTAAAATGCTGGGGCACCAAAGCAGTGATTTGTCCTCTCACTAAGAGTGAGTGACATCTTCAAATTATTAAGTCCTTCATTCACTCTGCAGTTAAGCTTTATTCACCTCATTTTTGAATGTAACATAAGTAATTTTTATGGGTCATTACTCAGACAGGTGTGCAACTCTTAGATTTGCAGGCCAGAAAAATGGAAACAGGAATGGAAAAATTACTTGGCTGCAAGCACTCGGGGAATGCTGTAAAATGTTTAATGGTGTGCAAGTAAGTTTTACATTTTGTCTTCCAAAAACTCTTTTGCAATTGGATGCTACATTTCTTTACCCCTCACTCTTTCCTACCTTTTACAGTTTATTGAAAACAATATTTTTCAGGTATAAAGTAGCGATCAAACAATTAATTGCTCTCCTAAGCTGACAAACTGAACACTGCGGTAGAGAAACATGCACTTCCCAAAGAATTAAAAAATTTCATCTTCTTAATTCAACACATTCTGCTTTCTCACTCCTAATGCATAGGACTTTGGGAAGATTCTCTTCTCAGCACTTGCCTGCTAATGTATGATCACATTTGGAAACAATATTTTTGGAGACAATTCTAATCTCTGAGAATGGCAACTGCACTGCAACAGTCTGAGAACTTATTTTCTTAAACATCTAGATCAAGGGTCCTCAAACTTTTTAAACAGGGGGCCGGTTCACTGTCCCTCAGACACTGTCGGGGGCTGGACTATAGTTTGTCGGGAGCTGGACTAGAGGTTGCTTCCAGCCCAGTCCTGGCAGGTGCTTAGGGGCCAGAAGCAGATGAAGTGGCAGCAAGTGGCTGCTTGGTTTCCCCCCCAGCCCCCGGCGGGGATGTTCTGTAAATACCGGCGGGTTGGACTGAGGACCCTGGGGGGCCATATCCAGCCCGCGGGCCATAGTTTGAGGACTCCTGGTCTAGATGCTGCCAATAAGCTCCTCCTGATACAATACTCACAATTTCCAGAAAGCTCTGCTTAAAAATAAAAGCACTTTCACTTAACCACCTTCCTCAGTGGCTTTGGCCTATGCGTTGTGTATTGCACTAGGAGCACTAGTTAATTACTGTAGCTCAACTAGTGTTGTTAATTTCTTTCACTACACAACTATTTTCCACAATCGTGACTACACCTACAGCATCTCTCTGCAGTGAGAGTGAACAGAGATTCGGCTACCTATGTGCAAACTTGACTATACAAAAATCAATTATGTAAAACTAAAATCATCCCATAAGGTAAATGAAGACTATCACACTTCAGCAGAAGTGTTCAACTACTTCAGTGGACTTTCTCAGACAATCTTTCATCATTTCTAGAGAAAAGTTTGTCTAACTTTTTTTGTTGGATGAACAACCACAGAAATCTGAACTGGATTTGTCATTCCTTCTTTAGTGTCACCTTCCTTCCCCACCCCTCCTTTTGGTCTGCATGAAATTTGGGATTAATAAATGTAACTTTAAGAATGAGGTTGATTTGCACCTACATAAATATGACCCACTAGTCCCTCCTGTCCTAAACTGTGATGTGCTACACACCTCTACCCCACTGCAGAGCACCAAGCAATTGTTAATTACTGTTACAGATTAAGAGAAACATTTACAAACACACTTTATAGTTTTTTTCACTAGTTCATAGAAATTTGGGGCAGATAAGATGCAGTGGCTTGACATACCTATAAAAATTGGTTGCACCCCAGGACTGTAAAGAACAGAGACAACTGACTCAAAACTATTTCTGCACAATCCCATTACTGGTTTTAAGGCCAAAAAGGGTGAGAGAATCTCATTCACTTCTGAAAACTCTTCCCATTCCAAAATCTAAATGCATTCCTTCCCCACCAAAGAGAAAATCCAAGCTGTTCTCACAAGGAAACCCTTAACATTGTAATTCACTACCCAGACAGAAAGGTTCTAGTATTCCAGCCTACAGCTGTGCTGCGCTGAGTATTAACTATTTACATATTACGGCTTGAACCGAAGAGAAAATGCAATATCAATACACGGACACATTAGCCAATTAAGTATATGGAGTTAATCACAATTAAACTAAATTATGCCAAGTATGAATAGAGGTAATCACAGGGCAAACACATCTTGGCTCAATTAGAAGCAGAACCAAAGTTTCTTCTGGAATTCAGAGCAATTTTCATTTGAGCTATCCAGTAGATGAAATATTCTAAATAATTTGAATGTCCACAGTTTGGTGTTTCAAAACTGGCATAAGAATTGTTCTGTACCATTTTTAAATATTTGTGTATATGAGATGACAAATTCAATTACTAAGAAACTTGAAATGTTAGAAGTGCATGAAGCTGTGCATTAGAACAGGATATATACTTGAATAACAAAGATACCTATTAATACAGACCAATATTTTAGCTTTTGTGAAAGCAACTACATATAGGTAAGCAATATTTCTTTTAATAAAGCTCAAAAAAAGTTGCATGGAAGTTTCAAAATTGGTGTAGATTCAAAAGACATTTTTTTAATTTCTCTCATTAACAAGAAACAGATCACAGTAGGAAAGAGCTATCTGTAGGAGCTTTTGTGCTGTTCAGGTGTGCAGTCTTTAATGTAGCATATACCTAAATTGTATAATCCAGTGCTGTGAAAAACTCCTCGAACTTTAAATGAGCAAATTGGATGACAGAAGGAATAAAGCCATGTGATGCTGTATACTACCTTGGCTAACTTCCCCTGCTTCTCAACTATGTAAAAATTATCTGGGTGGAATCTTGGACTGCTATGGCTAAACTGCTCACAATATTCATGTGTGCTGGTTCAAAACTAACATGCCTATTTCTGCCTTCCCTACACCAAGAGAAGAAGCTTATTTAGAAGCCAAAAAAATGGAGTTAACTGATACACTGTTTATTAGACTTGATTTTAGTAAGTCAGTAATAGCTCAAAGCAAGTATTTTCCAACTTAATAGGCTATGGTTGAAGAAGGCTGTGAAGAAACCCAGTCTGCTTTGTGCTCTGTTGTCCTGAGCATTCAGCATCTGGTTTAGCTGCAGCTCTGAACCACAGGAGCAATTAACAGAAAAAGTCACAGAAGCAAAAGATAGAAAAGCCACAATACATCCTGGAACCAGTCCCAGCTAGGACAGGCTCCTTGACAAAAGTTAAAGGAGGAAAGTGGTATAGCGCAGATACTAGCAAAAATGTCAAGAAGAAATAATCTGCAGAGAAGAATAGAAGATAATCTCTGCATCACATCTGCAACATGAAGCTTTAATTAACATTTCACAAGCCCTGGCACACTTGAAATGTCACTTTCTATTGAGTATGGAAAATTGTGTGGGGTTCAGAACCATGGATATGGGTAAGATACAAAGATCAGACTGCGATCAGGACACAACTGAAAATAAAATCAAGCTGCCTTTCCTTGTGGCCATGTGTATCATGACAAAAATAGAAGGAGCTTTTACTGTTGGTTCAGTTGCACTGGGGACAGCTATTGCCAATGGCATGAGTAACTGGCAAGCTGCTAGTATTGCTGTAGTGGTTTGCCTGGCACAGATCACCACTTTCCTCTCTGCAACAGCTTTAGAAAAATATCACTGTTTGAAAATTTCCAGTTGATTCAATTTCTTAACCAATTGCTTTTGTTAGAAATAAATTCACTAAGTTTTTTGGGACTAAGCCCCCTCAAGACCCTTTTATATATAAATTAGATCACAGACACTAGAATTGGCAGGTATGTATTTCAATATATTTGTCCTATTACCTAATCCCCACTTGTCTGTCTCACAGCCAGTACAGCAGAATCCCACACAATATGTTCAGATTTAAATTCGCTAAGCAAGGATGTTTTCAATTCTTTCCTGGGCAAACTATTCCACAGTTTATTAAGTCCTGCCTTTATGAAGTTGCTTCTTTTTTCAGCTTCAATTTATCTAATCTTAGTTTCAGATCAATACTCCTAGTTACGTGCTCTCAATGCCTCACTCAAAACTATTTATACTCTTTAAATATTTCATATCTACTACTGCATTCTTGCTTCAGTATCATGTAGCAAACATTGAACATTCATAATTTGTGTCATTTCCCATCAGTTAGTTCAGCTGGTGTTTTAATTTTTATCTTCTCCTCCCCCCCATTTAGTCATTTGAAGTGGCATGGAGCACCACCACAGCAGAGACAATTCTGTTCTAAGTTGTTTTGAAAGTCTTTGTTTGGGCATGGCAGATATCCTACTTAGAGGATCATTTGTAAGTTATCTAGTAGTACGGTATCATAGCATAAATAAGCTAGGAAGAGCCTTGTGCTTCTGACATCATCTACAGCATCATCATCTGACTCAGTGAAGCATCTCTGTTTGCTCTATAGATAACACTAGCTGGAGGCTCTAACTCAGCTATTGCTGAACTAGAATTTAAAGGAATAGATATAAATACTGCTGTGGCTATCTAATGTTTTTCAGTTTTTGCCAGTGTGACTCACACAGCTCACACTGCACCACCTTTGAAACATTACTGTTCTCTAAGTATCCTGTGGCTTATTGGAAGTACTTTATGTATTAGAATTTAAGCAGTTCGCTATGGTTTCAGTAACAGACACTTTGGAAAGTTAAATGCCTTGTTCCTCTGATAGTGTTATAGAAGCATTTTGTTTGATATTTCTTCACACAAAATTGTTTCAGAGTTTCCAGTATGTAAGATGACCCAAATGACCTTTGCCTAATTCTACCAGAACTGCCAAGACCACTGCCTTTCCTGGAACAGCGGAACATTACTTTCAAGCATTGTGACCTGCAAGTTCTGAGCTCACAACAGTTATTGTATACTTATCATCTGTCCCAGCAGAAGACAATAATTAGTTTTAGAAGATGAAACAGGAAATAACATGGCTACAAATTTCATTTTCATAGCATCAGAAGCAGCTGCCTATTTGTACCAGTGTGTGATGCATTATACATTACAATATCTGTCCAGAAATGCACAGAGAGATTATTAGAAAGCAGAAATGGTTTTTAAAATGTTTGAGGTTGTAAATGTTTGATAGACCGAAGCCTTGCCACTGAAACTGAGTGCAAGTCAATGAATATTAAATAAACGATTCAGAGAAGAACCCACTGAAGCTTTTCATCCCATTGATGACTTTCAAACTAATTACAACTACTTTACATCCACATGATTCTTACATTTATTTTTCATTCTTCGTGTGAGGATATTAAAACTTGGATTTACATACTATGTATCTAACAAAATTTGGTATGCCTGCATGTATACTTGTGTGAATAGGGAAGGAACACCAACAAAATTATGTATTTATGTGTGTAAAGATAAGCTGATACACTGATGCCAGTGAACGGTTTACACATAGAAGTGAACCAGTACATGCATAAACAGGAGTACATAAGGTGTAAAGTTAAGTGAAAGATATACACGCAAGTTCAAGTATATATGTAAGTAGCCAGTTCTCCATTTGAATGAAAATCTTAGGTAGGCACTGCAATTATGCTTTCTTTTGAGGGAATTCTGTTGCAAACCAGTCCCATCAGTTTTGATGGGGTTTTTTTTGGGGTACTTTTTATATTCTGTCTCTACCACATGCAATAAAACATGTTCCAAAATGATAGTTATCGGCGAACTCAGCAACTTTGCCAACTAGAAGAACAGCTTTCAGCCCCACTGCCTGTTTGGAGCGATAAAGAACTGCTGTGGTCTTGCACTGGAATGGACTGACTTCATTATCACACTCAATGATGGTTTTAACTTCATATTTCCTCAGCACTGCCTGAAGGAAAAATGATACCCCTGATAACCAAAGAACATTATTAAAGCTGGTTTCCCAAGGAGTTTAATGATAACTACATTATTTCTCCTTAAGAAAACTAAATTGTGAAGTTAGTTACGTCCACTGTGCTTAACATCGAGAGGCTTTGTACTATTGAGTTTTAAACAGAAAGCTGGTTAGATTTTTTTTTATGCATCTGTGCATTGTATTATTCCATGGAAGGGGTTTTACAGCACACTTTGAAGGTGAAAATGAAGCCTACCTAGTAAGTGATTTTTTAATGAATTTGTGGTCTTTTCTTCCCTTTCATGCTTATCAACAATGGAAATGACATCTGGATTTAATTATTCATCCACTGTGTATTTCACTGTTTGATCACATTAGCGAATTCATGACAAGGAGTACTAGCAACTCCTTATCTTTGGCATACATTGCACAGCTGATCTTGCTGTTACGTGCAAGATAAGTGAATTTTTTTTTTTTTTTAAAGCTATATGCACATGTTGATGAGTGTTCCCAGGCTTGAAGTGTTCTTAAAATGGGTTCTTCAAATAGAAAGTGATGAATAATATAGAGGGATCTGTTATTTTATTACAAAGGAAATTCCTGCATTCTAAGTGAAGATTCTGGCTTCAGTTCTATTTAATAAAAATGGCAATTATACACTAGTATGCTACCACTACTGAGGTAAAATATACTACATTAACATACTTTCAGTGATAAGAAAGGTTCTCTGACTTGATGAGTTCACACTCTGAGCAACAGTTACTTCCATCTGAAAAGGCAAGCCAAAATGAACTCTTTAATCTGAACTTGCAATAGCCTTATAAATTTTCATTCGCCAGACTTAATGTCATCCATAAGGAGACAGCAATTACCCAACCAGGTCAGATGAGTGAACCATTTATCTGGATGACTACCTATATCCTCTGTTTCACATGGCACCATGGACCACAACTACTGATTACCCATAATTCCAATGTGTTTCTGTTAATGCCTTAAAACAACTTTTAATCTCTTTTAGGAATCCTACAAAATACTGCTGTGGATTTTCTCATTAGTATACATTTGTTTAATCCTCTTTTGAGCACTCAAGAATTACTTGGTTTAGGCTCTTTTTGTAATTAGTTTTATAGGTTAATTATCTTTTGGGTATGACACACTTTCTTCTACCATCTTCAGATGTATCACCTTTCAAATCCACTGCAATCCTCCTGTTCCTGCAGTTTCAGAAAGGACAAGTAAGAGCATTCAATATTTCCTCCCCAAGTCATTCAGGATTTTTTAACTCTGCCTACTTGCCTGCCTGCCTTTTTCGGTGGCAGCCACAACCTCCCAGTATTTCCTGCTGCAATTTACTCCTATGTGTCTTGTCAACATTAGCAGCTGGTTTTTAAACTTTCTTTAGTTACACTATTTCATGACTGTAAGAGTAGAAATGAATGCTGCATCCTTGGTTAGGATAAACTGCTGGTTTATATAATGCCATGATCAGTGGAATTTTCTAGCCCATTATTTCTGTATCATAGTGTAAATTTGCTTTTTGACTTCTGCTGTGCAATAAGCAGATGTTTCTACTGAGCTGCTGGCAATGTCCCCTAAGTTGTGGGGCTGTTTGCTTGTTTTTCTCCCTGAATGGCTGCAGTTAATTTAGAACAGAGTAATGTGTATGAACAATTCAAATTATTCCCTGCACTGGGTATTACTTTGTACTTATTAACAAAGGATTGTATAGGATGTTCTGCTGTCAATACAGCCTCCTTTATTAAGTGTTTCTGAAATTCCTCATGGTTGTTTCTAATGCTGACTCCCGTAAATAATTTCGCATTATCTGAAAATCTTGGAACTTTACTGCCTACTCCCTTTCCCACACTGCTGATTTAATCAAAGCTCTGAATAACAGGGGTCCTCAAACAGAGCTTTGAGACACTGTTCCATTAACCTTTTGCCATTTTTCTATTAACCTGTAAAATCAAGCATTTATTTCTTTTTTCAGCCTCCTGTCCTTTTCCAGTTTCAAATCAATGACAGACATTTACTGCTTACTGTCTGACAGCTCTTACAAGGAATTTTTGAAAGACTAAATAATTCCCATTTATTTGTTTCACTATACCAAATGTATGGATTGCACAGAATTAATGCTACCAGACTGGAGAAGTATAGAGTCAATCCCAGACTCTTGTTTCGTTTCCATCAATCCTAAGGTTCTAATCACCAAGCTATATAATAAATACATATAAAAACAAAATACAGTGACTTTCTGTTCTATAGTGATTACTGATTCACTTGCTCCTCCATTCTATCGAAGGCTTTTCTTGTTAAACTAAACATCCATTCTTTTTAATACTCTGATCTCAATCTTCCTGAAAAGACCAGGTTTGAGGAATGTAGCCTCTACTGAAGCTTTACTGCTAGAAAAGATTCCAAGAAATTCCTTGGCAACTCCATAATGCTTTCTAGGAAGTGTGATTTGCTCCTCTATTGTCAAGCCAACCTTAAAGTTCTTTATTGAGCATCCTGCTTCTGATACCTGTGACAATCTTATTACTGCAGACAGTTAACTATGGACCGCCAAAACAAATGATGTGTCCAAGTCACTTACTTGGTGAGTAGTAGAAAAGAGAGCCCAATATCTCATGATCCTTCTTTAACATGACATTATCAGCTTCAATATTCAAGTGGTGGAAAGGAAAGAAAGACTACTCAGACTGGAAGTGTTTGGAAGATAATGAAGGAATAACAGAACAGCTGGATTAGTGAAAAACAATGTCAAAACAGCCTGCGGTCTCCATGTATTGTTGATAGGTGTAAAACCAGAACATGTTATACTTCAAACTTTATACTTCAACAGAGCCTCACACAAAACACAAACTACTCATACTGCTACACAACGGCACAAAACCAACTGAAAAACATATTCTGAGAATAATTAGCAGCAGTTCACAATGAGAATGGAAGGCTAAATTAAGCAGGTTTGTCCTGATTTTGGTATAAATAATTAATTTCTTTAGGGCCTGGATGTCAGAATAAAAGTTGGGCTGATTAAATCCTTAGGGTCACATCAAACTGAGAGCTTTAAACAAAACTAAAAACCTAGAGCTTGCTTCAAAATTATTTTGAAATTGGACATTTTGAAAAAATAATTTAATCCAGTAAGGACTAACAGACATTTTGAGAGCAGTTTAGAGCCAACCTTACTTACTGCAGACTGGGGAGTCAATGACCAGACAGTAATTGCAAAGAGGAGAACCTTCAAGTAAGAGTACATCACAGGATATGATGAAAGGATGTTAAAATGCAGAACAATAAATCAAAGTGTATACATTTATCTGTAGTTTATCACACTAATACAAACCAGAGGAGTAGTATTGTCCTCTATAAAATGTATTCAATGTTGGTAAATCTTTCTCTTGAGCACTGTGTTTGGGCGATATGGAGCCTATGAAGTTACAGGGCAAACATAGAATCATAGAATCAACCAGGTTGGAAGAGACCTCCAAGATCATCCAGTCCACCCTAGCACCCAGCTCTAGCCAATCAACTAGACCATGGCACTAAGTGCCTCATCCAGTATTTTCTTGAACACCTCCAGGGATGGTGACACCACCATCTCCTTGGACAGCCCATTCCAACGGCAAATCACTCCCTGTGAAGAACTTCCTTCTAACGTATGGAGACTGTCAAGGAGACAGCAACAAGAACAATCAGACCTCCTGAAAACAGAGACCAGAAGAAAGACTAAATCACCTGCTCTTTAGCCTAGAACCTCTGGTCTGAACATGGCAGTAATATTAAAATATGTAAGAGTGTGCTGCAAAGAATATGACCTGCAATGGACATTTCAGCTTTTGTTTTATTAAGGAACTTGCAAAATCTTAATTTTTAGAAACTTCTTTTCGAAAGTAACTGATTAGAAAAAACATTTTTCAGATTGAGTAGATGGTTTTATGAGCTTCTTTTCATTCTTGCTGTGATCCCAGCTTAAGAGGAAAGAAACCAAGCCCAACAGCTGTAAGAAAAATGTTGGAAGTAACATAAGCCTTCTTGGGCAAATGGGACTAGGTCACAACACTGAGGAAACGAGGCACTGTACTAGTTAAAATTCCTCCTTTCCTTCCTATTTTAAGCCATCAGAGAGAGCATCATCTAGTCAGAGCAAGTGAATTGAGCCAGATGCTCTGGATTCATCAACTGCTGTGGCACTGATTCACTGTGCTGCCTTAGCTTGAACTTTCTGCATTTGTTTTCCTGTCCCTGAAAGAAGTGTATGTATCACCCTCAAGAGACTGGCACAAGCATATCATGGTAGGAACCCTGGGATACGGTTTCAGATAATTTAAGAACTTAGGAGCACTGCTCTCTGATACCATTACTGATGTCTCTGTGGTGCAAAATGTTTAATCCTTTCAGGGGGGCTGTCAGAATAGCTGGAATAGTTCCAAATGAATATAAGCAGAGATCTCAGCATATGGTCACCATGTGTACTTTCGACTTCCCTACTTTTTGCTTTGTGATCAGAGTGATCACCTCTCCTAGCATATCATATCATAGACCCTATCATAGAATCAACCAGGTTGGAAGAGACCTCCAACATCATCCAGTCCAACCTATCCCCCAGCCCTAGCCAGTCAACTAGACCATGGCACTAAGTGCCTCAGCCAGGCTTTTCTTGAACACCTCCAGGGATTGTGACTCCACTACCTCCCTGGGCAGCCCATTCCAGTGGCAAATCACTCTCTCTGTGAAGAACTTTCTCCTAACATCCAGCCTATACTTCCCCCGGCACAACTTGAGACTGTGTCCCCTTGTTCTATTGCTGGTTGCCTGGGAGAAGAGACCACCCCCCAACTGACTACAATGTCCCTTCAGGTAGTTGTAGACAGCAATGAGGTCACCCCTGAGCCTCCTATTCTCTAGGCATGTAGGATGAGCAGAGGTGTCCTTCAGCTGAACAATTTAAATCTGAACTTGTTCTACAAAAAATTCTTTTCTAAAGTTCCTAGATGGTCCTAGCCTCTACATCTCCTACCTGAGACCACACTACCCTGGAAGAGCAGAGTTACAAAATACGCACTTAATTTTCACCCAATCTCAAGGTATTTTATGACCATTAATTAAATGGAGCACAAACCTCAATATATGATTTTATATATCCATACATATGTGTTTATGTGTAAAACAGTTGGGTATTTTTTAGCTACGAAGACAGTGGAAGCGTATGATTCCAGTTTGCCTTTACTTCACAAATTTCAGGCAAGTTCAATTGCAAAATATGCATGGGAAGACTAAATGTTTATGTTTCAAGGAATACTGAACACTTCAAAAAATGCCTCTTCAGAGGAAAGAGTAGAAATTGCAGGTGTTGACTAAAAGTATGTTGACTACACCTTATTGAGAAAGCCAAGTCTGACCTTCCTTTTTCTGGAGAGCCTGTGTTCCTAATGTTCATTGCTTCTTTCTTTGTTGACTACAGAACTGACACACTTTGATTTTCATACATGACTTATCTAGTTTCTGTGTGCTTCCAAGCTGTGCAGCCTGGAGGCATCTACTCTGGCCTCAGTCCAAGTTAGACTTCAATACTTAGTGGCAGCTGGGTACACTCATGGAAGGAGAACAGTAGTCCTCTGCTCTTGGATTTCTTTAAAGGGAAAAGCTAAGTTATCAAATATAAAAAGTGCTGTGACAGGACATAATGTTGAAGTACTCTTTACTGTTCTGTGTCATTTAGGACAATGTGTGAGTAAAGAGGTCAGGAAGCTGGAATCAGAGGAGGTACTGTGCAGTCATGATTCACTGCAGGTACAGATGTGCCTTGCAAGCAGAGAGGTCATTCTGCCCCTGTACTCTGCACTGGTTAGACCACACCTTGAGTACTGTGTTCAGTTCTGGGCCCCCCAGTTTAGGAGAGACATAGAAATGCTTGAGTGTGTCCAGAGAAGGGCGACGAGGCTGGTGAGAGACCTCGAGCACAGCCCTACGAGGAGAGGCTGAGGGAGCTGGGATTGGTTAGCCTGGAGAAGAGGAGGCTCAGGGGTGACCTTATTGCTGTCTGCAACTACCTGAGGGGTGGTTGTGGCCAGGGGGAGGTTGCTCTCTTCTCTCAGGTGGCCAGCGCCAGAATGAGAGGACACAGCCTCAAGCTGCGCCAGGGGACATTTAGGCTGGAGGTGAGGAGAAAGTTCTTCACTGAGAGAGTCATTGGACACTGGAATGGGCTGCCCGGGGAGGTGGTGGAGTCACCATCCCTGGAGCTGTTCAAGGCAAGATTGGATGTGGCACTTGGTGCCATGGTCTAGCCTTGATCTCTGTGGTAAAGGGTTGGACTTGATGATCTGTGAGGTCTGTGATACTATGGTGTAAGTGCCTTTGATTCAGTAGCTGGTAGTTTCCTACAGAAGAGCTGAACACAAAACAGCATTGTTTCAAGAATACATTGTGGCCAAAATATGTAAGTGAATTCATACCTAAACATGGATTTCTTGCTCCTGGAACAATGCTGACTATCCCTGTGTCAGAAAGTTTGTGATTACCTATTGTGCTGGCATCAACCTATGTATCAAAGCTCTGCTATTTCTATAAGGAATAGGGAAGTAGGCAGTGCTTCCTTCCTAGCCTGTGATTAATCATCCTGTACTGCAACAGAAACCTACCTATAACTGGCAACATCACAAAAAATAGGACAGCCATTTGATGGAAAATAATCTGCTCTCTCTTGTGTATGACCACACTGACAGCAGCATAGCAGAATCATAGAATACCAAGGGCTGGAAGGGACCTTGAAAGGTCATATGGTCCAGCGCCCCCGCCAGAGCAGGATCACCTAGAGCAGATTACACTGGAATGCATCCAGACAGTTCTTGAATATCTCTAGAGACTCCACAACCTCCCTGGGCAGCTGGTTCCAGTGCTCTGTCACCCTCACAGTGAATAAAAATGATTCCTCAGGTTCACATGGAGCCTCCTATGCTTTAACTTACACCCACAGCCCCTTGTCCTGTCACTGGGCATCACTGAGAAGAGACTGGCTTCATCCTCCTGGCACTCACCCCTTACATATTTATAAACATGAATGAGGTCACCCCTTAGTCATCTCCTCTCCAAGCTAAAAGGCCCCAGCTCCCTCAGTCTCTCCTCATAAGGAAGATCTTCAACTTCCATAATCATTTTTGTGGCTCAGCGCTGGATTCTTTCAAGCAGCTCCCTGTCCTTCCTGAGCTGGGAAGCCCAGAATTGGACACAATACTCCAGATGAGGCCTTGATAGGCTAGAGGGGAAGGAGAGTCTCCCTCGACCTACTAACCACACCCCTTCTAATACACCCTAGAATGGCATTTGCCTTCCTTGCCATAAGAGCACACTGCTGGCTCATGGCCCTTCACTGCTCTCCAGCAGGTCAGTCTATATTGATTTGTGGGATTGTTCTTTCCAAGGTGCAAGACTCTACACTTGCCCCTGTTGAACTTCATTAAATTTCTCCCTGTCCAAATCTCCAGCCTAAGTCTCTCTGAATGGCAGCCCAACTCTCCAGTGTGTCAGCCACTCCCACCCAGCTTGGTGTTATCAGCTAACTTGCAGACACTGCACTCCATGCCCTCATCAAGGTCATTAATGAACACATTGAATCATAATGGTCCCAGTGCTGACCCCTGAGGAACTCTTCTAGTTACCGGCCTCCAGTTGGACTCTGTCCCATTGATCACAGCTCTTTGACTTCTTTCCTTTAACCAGTTCCCAATCCACCTCAGTATTCCATCACCCAGACCACACCCCCTCAGTTTAGCTATGAGTATGCTGTGGGAGACAGTGTCAAATGCTTTACCGAAATCAAAGTAAACCACATCCACTGCTCTTCTATCATCTATCCACCTGGTTACATCCTCATAGAAGGTTGCCAGGTTGGCCAAACATGACTTCCCCTTTGTAAAGCCATGTTGACTGCTCCCAATGACCTTCATGTCCTTGATATGACTAAGCACAGTACTGAGAATAATCCACTCCATTATCTTTCTGGGGATGGAGGTGAGGCTGACCAGTCTGTAGTTACCTGGGTACACTTTCTTACCCTTTTTGAAGATTGGAGTGATGTTTGCTCTCCTCCAATCCCCAGGCACCTCTCCTGTCCACCATGGCTTACCAAGATGATGGAGAGTGGTCTGGCAATGACCTCTGCCAGCTCCTTCAGCACTCACAGGTGCATGCCATCAGGACCCATCAACTTATGGATGTTCATGTCCTCTAACCCAGTCCTCATCAACTTATGGATGTTCATGTCCTCTAACCTAGTCCCCATCAACCCAGGAAGCCCTTAACCTTGTCTTCCTCTGTGGCCTCAGGGGTGCGGGGCTCCTGCGTACAGATGAAAACAAAGAAGGCATTCAGCAACTCCACCTTATCAGCATCCTCTGTCACCAAAGCACCCAATCCATTCAGCACTGGGCCTATGTTGCCTCTAACGTTGATTCTGCCTGCAATATATTTGAAGAAGCCCTTTCTGTTGTCTTTGGCCTGCCTTGCAACACTGAATTCCAAGGAGGCCTTAGTCTTCTTAGTAGCCTCCCTACATCCTCTGGCAACCATCTTATAATCCTCCTAGGTGGGCAGTCCTTTCTTCCACGATCTGTGGATTTTCTTCTTCCATTTGATTTTGTTCAGCAGCTCCCTACTTAACCAGGCAGGTCTCCTGACTCACCTTCTTGATTTCCTACTCACCAAAATGCTCTGATCCTGAGCTTGAAAGTATTTCTTGACAATTAACCGACTGTCATGGGCCCCTTTGCCTTGTAGTACTCCGTCCCATGCTATTTCCCTTAGTAATTGCTTGAAGAGGCCAAAATTTGCCCTGCTGAAATCCAGAGTTGTGATCCTGCTAGATACTCTGTTTCTACCACTCAAGATCCTGAACTCCACCATCTCATGATCACTGCAGCCAAGGCTGCCCTCAATAGTCACTGCTTCAACTAGACCTTCCTTGTTGGTGAGTATCAGGTCCAGAAGTACAAGAATAATCTCCATGAATTCCAGAGTTGATAGCACACTTTCTTCAGTTCAGCTTTGAAACAGGTTAAAGCACTGTAAATGGGTTAACCTGCCTGTTTCTCCTCAACACAGAAGTGGAGGAAAAGAATCACAAAAACTCTGGGTTGAGGTAAGAGGAGTTGAGATAAAAAGTTTTACTGAGCAAAGCAGGTAATAGTAATATAACGCACAATTACATTAGCTAATAATATAATGCACAATTACATTAGCTTAGCCTATTTGCAGGGGGAATAAAAAAAGCAGCAGCATAAATCAGAAAACCGGTAGCATAAAGCAGAAAAGCCTGGGAACTAGCCAGCTCCAACCCATCTTGCTGCCATTCCCACAGAAAGGAGCCAACACCCAAAACCCGGAACCAAAAAGCAGCAACAGGAATGGGAAGTCTCCCATGCCACAATCTGGACTTCAAACCCCACAATACTTTGCTCCAGCCAGCACTTTCATTTTGAAGCTGGCATGAGGCAGGATAGTCTTGAATGACAGGAGCAAATCTGAAGTCAACCTATGACAAGCTTTCAACAGCACTAACTTGAGCACTGCAAACAATACTTAAAACCCCACAACCCTCTTTTGAGTCTTTATAGCTTCTTTATTCGAAAAAGTCTGGCAATAGTGAATTTCAACAGTGCTGAAGACCTAAGTTTTTTCATTACAAACTTCCTTGTATCAGTAGGTCATAAACCTATTCTGCTGGAATAATATGCCTTATTAAGATGACATTTTTGAGTCTGAACCACTAGTGAACTACATTGGAGGTGTAATTAGAAAACTAAAGGCAGTAAATGCAGTCTTATTCACATGCATCTTTCAAAAGTAGGTGAAGTCTTCAAGGGGTTAAGGAAAACCTGCATACTAGCAAAATGAATAGTCTCATATTTTAAACTATTCCTTCCATCTCAGTGAGCACAGTATCACTGGTGCTGACACATGCCAGCAATGCAGAAGCTTATCATCTAATAATAACCAATGAAGTATCAGAAATTGCTGGGATGCCTGAAGTCTGAAACACCTTTAAGGTCCTTCCAGCTGGGGACAGTCTGTTTCTGAGACCTGTGTCACACCAGAGAGGGGAAAGACAACATTTCAGCCATAGGTTTTATTATATATTCAGCAAAAACTAGGCAAGCAAGAGGTAACACTGTCTTAAGAGTAGTGCTATCGGGAGCTGACAAAACTAGCTGGGAGTTTTAGGTCTTCAATGTTAAAGAAGAAATTTCTTCCAGCCTCTAAACAAAATGAAGACTCTATAGAGGGAAGCTTTTACAGAAGCTGACACAAACAAATTATTCATGCATTAGAAATTACTGCAACAATTAATTTTAAACAAGCAATAATCCTTTCCCTGTGTGGTGCAGATAGGATACATAAGAGCAGGCAGAAGCTGATAAGAGGTAACTGGAACTCACTATAAAGTGACAGGAAGTTATTGTTATACAGAAATTAAATGTTGAAGTTAAGAAATGACACTGACTGAGAATTCTCCCCCCTCCCATTAGATGTTTGAATGAGATATTTTAAAGCTAACATATTATTTAGCAACACACCTCACTTAATTTTTCAACATCCCCCCCAATACTAGTCCAGCACATACATTCAGTTTTGACAGTTCTAACAGCTACTAACAGCATTTGGAAGCTGTTGGTAACCATCAGATACCACACTGTCTCATGCTGGTGTGGTACTGGTGTCTGCAGTTGCAATTTTACTTAGCTCAGTGAAGTAACTTAATTGTACAAGTGTGTACTGAGAATTAAAAAAACAAGAAAGGATCAGCTGGACACAGGCTTTCTGTAGTACTACTGGTATAATTACATGACATGTTTGTCTGCAATAAAGCTCTCGGCAAATTCTTTATCAAAAACAGAAAGCACAAGTTCAGCAACAAGTTCTGCATATATATAAAAACAGGCCTAAGGAGACTGATAGCTCAGATTGTTTGACAGTCTAAATGCTCAGAACCTCTATAGATTGCTCTTATCCCTGAACTGGAGCTCAGGTCATGCTTTTTCCTTTTTCAAATACTCATTTTAGTGAAGTGGCCCAAAGAAGCAAGTCATCCTTTTGCGCCAATCTGGGACACTGCAAGCTGAAGGGACACATGGCTTTCTAGTGAGAATGAAAAAGTTCAGGTGTGAGAGTCATCACTGTAATTTCTGACAAATTCTTTTTCAGTGACTTCAGCCACTGGGAAGAGCCATACCAGTTCCCTGCACCAGAAGAACGGTGTCAGGCAAAGCCTGCTTGCTGGAGATGCACCCAGTTTTCTCAAATACCTATGGCATTCCATGCTTCTCTGTAATCAGAATTGGAGGCTTGTTCTAGAAACGCTTGCAAGTATGTGCTGGCTTGCATAAGGCTCTGGAAAAACAATGCTGGGCAGGACAAGAAGACAGTGCTCAGAAAAGAACAGCGAAGTAATTTTTTTCACAGCTCAGAATAGCATCATGGTGTTACAGCTTGTTGTCTGCCGTGGTTACCTTCAGTCCCAGCAGTGACAAGTGCTGAGCTGTACATGCATTTTCATTTATCTCTGCAGCTCCAGGCTGAGGCCAGACAGCACCCACTTTACCACATGACCATCCTTTTGAGCTAAGACAAGTGTATTTTCAATTTGCAAGTTAGCAAACTGAGTCCTGTCAAGGGCAGTATAATTTCTATAGGGCCAAATGCAGCTCATTACTCCTGCCTCTGCCTGCTGGGTTTCTGGCACCTTACATAAATAAAAATCATCCCAAAGAAGGGCATTTGTTGTTATTGCCACTGTTCTGCATTGTTCTCCATGCAACGTGTCAGCTGAGAGGAGGTTCCCTCAGGCTCTGGCAGGAGTCATCAGATATAATGTGATAGTACTAATACAAACAAGCAGTATTTTTCAGTCATACCTCTGAAAACTCTTCATGAAATAATAATAATCTCACATTCCATAACAAAGGAACAAGCACAAAAAGGTTAAAGTACCTGGGACAGTATTATGCTGAAATGTTAAGTCTAGGAACAGAATATTATTGAAAAGGCCATAGAAAATGGTGTCTGTAATAGCTGGGGGATTTGATTCAGTGACTCATGTAAGGTTTTCCAACAATGGACTTCTGTAATCATATAGTTCAAGCACAGGAGCTGATTCTGGTGTCCTATCTACTGGCCTGTACTAGAAAAGAAAACTGCAGAAGTTTGTTATTTACTAGTAAGAGTGGACTTTGGACAGTACAAAACAAACTGCTTTACTGAAGAATTTGCTCAGACTTAACTACATAAGAGACTATGTTCAGTACTAGGTAGAGGAGAAGACTTGTGATAATAAAAGGAAGTTTTAAGGGTTCAAGGCAACTTCTGCATCTTTTTCATCAGTTCAGCTACAGCTATTCTCCAGAATAATCCCTACTCCTGTTCAAGGCCATGAAAATCCTTTCAAATTCCCTTCAGATTCCACCTGCTGACAGTAGTGTTAGCAGAAGTGGTTGAAAGGTTCAGATAAGGCAGGGAGCAGAAACAGCATTCTATTTTATGTGAGTTGTCTTTGTATGTATAACCACTTCAGGTCAACAAAGACCTAGAAAAAAAGTGCTAGCAGCAACCTCTTTAAAGATCTATGCAATAGTACTGCTGTTACTTAACTGTTTAACTTCAGCTTTCTGAATACCAACTTTCAAGCAAGGTGTTACAGTAAACATGTTTTTGTTCTGTTTATCAGCTGCTGTCAGAGCCTGTTTATATCAGCTTTGGACTGTGAAGTTTTGATGGAGATCACACGTGGTACCCTCTGTGAATGAATCTTTAAGCTTCCTTCACTCAAGTAGACCAAACTAATTATGAGGAGGCTGTATAACTCAGCTGGATGAAAGGATACTTTAGCATGTAGAGTCAAACTTTTAAAATTATAGCCACTGCTAATACCCTCCCATCTTAGCTCTTGTTAAAGAGGAAATAAGAAAAGCAAGAAGGAAAGTAATGCAAATAATTTTTTTCTTGTTTATATAGACAGAGGATCCAAACACTGACATGTACTCATCCAGACATCAAATGTCCATTTTTAGTGGTTAGTTTTCCAGGTTTCTTCTATAGTCATAGGGATCGCTGAGGGGGCAGCTAATTCCTCCTCTATTTGGTATCTATTTTAGGATGGGATGATCTTCCTCTTGAGAGATCTCTTTTGATCAGCTAAAAAAAGGATATTAAATACTAGCTATGAGTACCTAACTTGTCTGTTGCTGTAGTTTAGCATGATAGTCTTATTTTGCATGTCTGTAGACATCTATCCACAATGTAAAACCACATTAGCAGTGACATACGACAGCATGTTGCCCAAAGCTGACAAACAGCACAGGAAGTAAGAGGAAGCACTAAGCTTGGTGTATTTTTAGTACTACATGTGAGCTTGATAAGGAACTTGAAGTAAAACTGCATTTTGAAGGGCATACATTATAGTGTCTGCTTCTCATTATGAGTTACAGAAATCTTGCACTGCCTGGAAAACATTTTTTTTCTAGGTGGAAGGTGTGTGTCAAGTGAAAAATGCGGTAGGGTTATTATGCCAGCAAAGTCCCAAGGAAGGAGAAGGCCTTCAGCACTTACTACCTTTGAATGGCAGCCTGAACTGCCTTGAAAATGCAGGCAGGTAGGGAGGACATTCCAGTATGCATGAAGGACAAGGGAAATACTCATAGAAACGATGGCCTTCAGTACTAGACAACTTTGAAGACAGATAGTTGACACCTCCCCCACGCAGCTAAAATTATGAGTAAGTTTAGAAACTTCTTTATTCTTAAGTACAAGTCACTATTACTGGTAATACTTCTCCTTTTATGACTGTTTCTAAGTAGTAATAAGAAAGTTTAGATCCATGCCTCTTGTTTTACTTATCATTTTGTCTGACAATAAGAGTATTCTTAAGAATGCTGGTTTTGCTGTGCAAAAAAGCAGTTCAGATAAAGCTGCTGCACAAAAGCCCCTGGAGTACCAGCACTCCAGAACAAATTCAGGTGTTTCCCATCCAAGCTGTGTCAAACCACATCCACTGGATAAAGAACCACTTTCCCTAGCAGAAGTTCTCACTAGCAAGTGGCAAGCAGCAAAGGGAACAATACCAGTTCTCAAAAACACAGATTATCATAGTCATCCTCAATCTCTGAGAATCAATGTCCAGGGATAGAACCCAAGAGAAATACAGTATACACATTAAAAAATACATGTTAACATGCATTGTGTAGGTAATGGTGTCCTCTGAAACCTCTTGCCCATCTCATGGTCTCATCCACTGTCTGCTAAGCTTGTTGATCATTTTAAGAGTAAGCCCTGCAAGAGAGGCGTCTCCCATTCTCCCAAAGAAGCTCTTCATTCTCTTTGCACTTCTGCAAAGGGAAGGGTGCACTGTGTTCAAAAAGCAGGGCAGGGACATTACAGGGCTCCTAGCATTTGTGGGACTCAGAAAATCAATCCCATTAGAGTGAGTTTGTATTGGTGGATGAAGTTTGTATTCATCTGGCACTGCAATAAATGAAAGGTGGAGGCACTGAAGGAGCAGTGGGGAGTTGCAGAAATTTAAGTGACGTGTACAAGGAATGAGAAAGACAAGTTATAATGACAAAAGAGGGGGGAAAAAGGCCAAAAATCCCCCCCCAAACCCCCAAAGTTGCAAGCCAGGCAGAACAGGTTAAGTCAGAGCCCTGCCAGTCTAACAAGATTACTGTGAATTCTTGGGAGGAAGACAGCTACCAATGGCAGCATATACACACTTCACAGCTGAGCAGCTTCAAAAAGAATGGTGGAGGTCATTCTTAAGTGTTTTATGTCTCCAAAAGAGCTTTCCCCCACCCCCCTTTTTTTATTTTAATTTTGAAGAAAAAAAATCTAGAGTTTAACATGAAAGGGTTTGTCTTTGATTTCTTTTGCAGGGCTACAGATAAAGATGACATAGGGAAGCCTGGAAAGTGTATGTGAGCTCATTGTTTTTATAGAAGCCTTGAACAGCACAGCAAGCACCTCAGCCTTAGTGAGAGGACTACGCAGCTACGATGCTCAAGGTGTGTTTTACTAAGAAACATTGCAGTCCTGGGTGAGGAAATAATTAGGCTCACTTGACTTTTCTTAAGATTTTAGCTTGATACAGAAGAAGCAAATAAAGCATTCTCATGGGATGCCTATACAGGGTGTGAAACCTCAGTGTAAGAGGTCAAAGCCAAAGATAATTAATGAAAAGCTTTCACTGGGTCAAGAAAGACTTCAAAATGACAGAACTGTCACAGAAGGCATAGCAGCCCCAAAAATACGTTATTAGGTAAATACACCTAGAGAGAAAGGACATTCTTTTGAAGCAAGTACTGTATCCCATTGAAAGCTTTGGATACATATCTCCATTTGGCACTACAGAACATAATGATGTTCACTGAAACTTCAAAAAAGCACGACAAGGACATTTAAAAGTCATGTCATATTAAGAAACAGACTTCTTTATAGTTAAAAGCTTTGAATGACATGGTTTCTCACTTTTGTGGCAGTGGATGAAGATGTTAGGATTCCCAGCTGTCCTCACCCACCAGGCAGAGGTTATTGCCCCGCATCAAAAGCAATGAAGACAGCCATATGTCCATTACCCCCCAGCTCCCATTTCAGGAAGCAGCACAGTGTAACCTGCTCATTTTAAGGGCTTGGCACTGCATCACAGGCTGTGACTCAAGTGTATGTCCTCATCTGCCAGCTCTACCAGAAGGCAGCTTAAAGGGGTGATCAGAGACACCTGAATGGAAAAGCTCAGTTAAAGTCTTTTGACTCTTGAGCATTGAAGCTTTGCTGTCTCTTCAAGTCTGCCACTGAAGACTCTTGCACTGTCTGTTTGCTTGTGCCAGTCTAAACTCTAATGGCTTCCTCTGAAGACAGCTGCAACATAACCTCCTAACAGCCATGTTAATAAAAGATCATATGTGGATCAATTCATCTGGGATAATATTCCCTGCTTCTCAATAAGCAATATGACAAATTAATATGGAGAACATTTTCAAGTACCTAAACTGATTTCCTTTATACCTAGTTTGGCATTGATTCAACTGTTCAGACCTACCTGCCTTTTCTTGATAGGAAAAAACCTAGACCAACCAGCCTACCAAAAAATCCCCAACAACAACAAAAAACATAAACCACCTACTGTCTCTGTGGATGAAAACAGATTACACACGTTAACAAGATACACCAAATATAGCTATGAAATGCAGACACAAAGAATTCTTTAATGAGTGAACATAATTCTACGTATCAGAAGGGTCTGTTGTTGAGGTAATAGTCTTACTGAGATCATTTGACTATTCAGAAATCTTTTTAAAAATATCTGATTTAGAGGTGTCCTGATGCAATAACAACTTCATTGATCATATCCTGCTTCTGTATGTTTCTCTTCTTGCTTCATAGTCAGAGAATCACAGAATACGCTAGGCTGGAAGGGATCTTCAGAAGTCATC
Organism: Pogoniulus pusillus; assembly: GCF_015220805.1. Classification (NCBI taxonomy): domain Eukaryota; kingdom Metazoa; phylum Chordata; class Aves; order Piciformes; family Lybiidae; genus Pogoniulus; species Pogoniulus pusillus. Next base: position 43,778,610 of record NC_087264.1, on the reverse strand, counting down.
TGGCCTATGAGGAGTGGCTGAAGGAGCTGGGTTTGATCATCCTGGAGAAGAGGAGGCTCAGGGGAGACCTTACTGCTCTCTACAACTACCTGAAAGGAGATTGTAGCCAGTGGGGGTTGGTCTCTTCTCCCAGGCAACCAGCAACAGAACAAGAAGACACAGTCTCAGTCTCAAACTGTGCCAGGGCAGGTTTAGGCGGGAAGTCAGGAAGATGTTCTTCACAAAAAGAGTGATGGCCCATTGGAACAGGCTGCATGGGGAGGTGGTGGAGTCCCCATCCCTGGAAGTGTTTAAAAGGAGACCAGATGAGGCACTTAGTGCCATGGTTTAGTTAATTACAAGGTGTTAATTGATAGGTTGGATTGGATGATCTCAAAGGTATTTTTTTGATCTGGTTAATCCTGCAATTCTATGATTCTGTGATCTAGTCCGGTGCCCTGGTTGCCATCCCAAACTACTGCTGGTTTAGCTATGCATTATTAAACAATAATTGGATTCTAACATACTATCAGCTGTGTATTTGTGATGAAAAAATGCTCAGATTTGTAAGATGGTTCAGAAGGAGTACTTTCATTACGTTTAGCATGCATACACAGTGCTCCATCAGGTGCCACATGGTTTATCCCAGTGCCTGAAAGCCTTCAGTCAAGGGGATATGAAATCCATCCATTTATCTTGCTACAGAATAAAGAGTCACAGCTTTACCCAGAGAGATTTGGCTGAAGGAATTGCTTTAGACAATTTCCTCTACCTGGCACTGTGTCAAAGGCATCAACTTAATTACAAGTTTCTCCAAAGTACATATAAGTAGGAAAGCAAATTCTGTATCTAAAACTAGGAATGGCTGAACTCCCACCTACAGTCTGATGCTGAACAAGGTTAGTCAGATTATAATTGGCTTCCTGATACTGCTGTGTCAGTCACAGCCCAAATTTCAGAATCACAGAATTAACCAGATTGGAAAAGACGTTTGAGATCATTGAGTCCAACCTATTACCTAACCCTTCTAATTAACTAAATCATGGTACTAAGTGCCTCATCCAGCCTCCTTGTAAACATTTCCAGTGATGGTGACTCCACCACATCCCTGGGCAGCCCATTTCAATGGCCAGTCACTCCTTCTGTGAAGAACTTCTTCCTGACATCCAGCCTAAACCTGCCCTGGTGCAGTTTGAGACTGTGTCCTCTTGTTCTGTTTCTGGCTGCCTGGGAGAAGAGACCAACCCCCACCTGGCTACAACCTCCTCTCAAGTAGTTGTAGAGAGCAGTAAGGTCTCCTCTGAGCCTTCTCTTCTTTTTTCACTGCTCTGGTCAAATGAAAATCATGTCAGATGCATTAAAATAGAACAGAAAAATGAGAGGGGTCTGGACTGATTTTTGTTTTATTTTTACATCTTAAAAAAGTATTTGCCTTCTACAGATGTATTTGCACTAGGCTTCCAACTAATGTTCTGACTGGCAACATGATGAAATTATGATTCAGCTCTGATCTAAACCTCCATATAGTTCTACAGTAAGAAGTATCAGTCATATAAACAAAAGACAGTGATAGAAAGAAAGGATTTCTGCTTCAGAGAGATGCAATTAATAAGTGGAATTCATATTTCTAGGTAATGTACGGATAGGTTTTGAGATAATAATTCACTATTTCTCCCTGTGTCCTCAGTCTGAATTTACAGACCACTGCAGGTGGATGGACTCTTTGAGCTGGAAATTTCTCAGATGCCAAGGCAATATAAGCGGCAGATAGTGCAAATTTAACTTGCCAGATGGAGCTTAGCTGTATCCATGGATAATAGTAACCACTCCTTTTGTCTTCTCTGTAAAGTTCTGTTGGAAAAAATAGGGTATGACACTGCCTAACCACTGTCACCTTTCATTGCCACCACAGAGGTTTCCTCTCAGTTTTGGAAAGACAAAGAAGCAAGTTAAAGGGGGAAAAAAATCCCCAAATCTTCCTGGCTTTCATATCTACCACTGCCATTAAATCAGACATGAACTGAAGGAAAACAGTCAGTAAATTCAAGAAGCAGAAGGACAGCCAGCCCCTATTACTGCTTTCTGCTTCTAGAACAATCTTTTGTGTAAATTGTTACAGTCTCTGCTATTTGCAGCTCTCTCAGGCAAAGTGAGGAGGTGATGACATTGTCCTCCTTTCACCCCATTCCTCCCTTCCCAGAAGAATTCCTGAAGGCATTTAGCTTTCTAATTCTCTGACTACCTTTGATACCTTATGTCTACCACTACAATAGTAAACAGGAAAATACAATCTCCTGCCAAGACTTGCAGCAGAAGAGCTTCCCAAACCCCACTGAACAAAATTCTGTCCTTGTGGAAGTAAAAGGGCAATTCAAACTCAGAATCTGATCCACAGACCTATCTGAAACTGTACAAAAATACATCACAAAAAGCGCAAGGTGCAGACTGCAAGGCTGCAATTCTAATTGCTACAGTATTTCCGAAGACCAAAAATGAACACTGCAGACCCTGGTCCTCAGCAATCCACAGCCAGCTCTTACCCTCCTTTCCAGTACGTGCCAAACTTCTCCCTTCCCTCCAGAAATCATGTGGAGCAGAAGCCAACACCATTCCCATGGCTTCACTTAAGAAAGAACAAAACAAACAACTTGCAAACATCATACATTGGCTGAGAGGCAGCCACAGAGACACCAAGCCTTTTCACAGCAGATTGTAAGTGGTTCTGGCTTCTTGCCAGGGCAACAAATGCTACAGGCAAGCAAGCAGAAATTTCTCTCCTGTGTTTGAGTCCGTAAACAGAAGGACAACACGTAATCAGCCATCTGAGCATCAAAGAATTATTCATCTTCAGGCAAGCAACAATACCTCACAATTAGTCAAATGTGACGGTGGAAGAAGTCCTCTACAGAAGACGCTCACACTGCAATAGTGCTTTTTGAGGCATATATTCAACACATAACCCTCCTTATTCTTCCCATCTATCCTTTCTACCCTGACACAGTTATATACTCATGATAAGTCTGAAGTGTGACATAGCAAATGGCAATGCATTAGGCAGTGAGAGGACAACCTGAGTACATGTAAACTGTGAGGCATACGGGAGTAACGCGAGTGGAGATGTACGCATCTCAAGTCTAATGACTTCAGTTTTAGTTTGCTTTTTAATGACTACTACTACTAAGTTTATGTCTGTAACAACAAAACAAACCTGGGCACTAGAGACCCACATGCTAATGTACATGGTAATATGAAGATATAGCACTGCTTTAGCAGAGAACAACAGGATTAACTGCTGCCTAAATGCAATCAATTGGGGGCTAAAATAATTATGCTTAAGGTTTGAACCCTAAATATGTTTGCATGTGTTGAGCCTACTCTGCGAAGGAAAAGGACATTATGCCAATATACCCAAGGCAAAGATTAATAAAAGAGAGTCCAGGCAATACTAATCCTGTAGGATCAAACTGAAACTACAAGATCATAGTACCACTATGAAAGACCTAGGCCAAGCAGGAGAGAAAGGGAATAGAATGCCTGAGAGAATTTGCAAAGTAAATACTTAAGTATATACACAAAAATAGTCCCTGGAAACTTTGTGAGATGGACCAAGGACTGCCTGTATCCTGATTGTGCTATAAAAGGAAAGAACTGTTTAGAGAAGTTTGACAGCTGCTGAGTGAATAGAGCAGGGCTTAGGAAACAGTGGCTCCTGGTTCAGGACCTGTATTCAGCCTGTAGCAGCTTCTTGGGTTTCCAGCTAAAATGCTGCAACCCCACAGCAGCCTGACAGCTCACCTCCTTCTGCAAAATTCCTGTGTTCCATTTGCTGTGACCTGTCTCATTCATCTTCTTGCCATCAAATCTGCTCTCACCTCTCGCTTCCTGCTGTGTCAGTACATTAAGTTCTTCTAACCGGAGGAAAATATATTAAAGGAATAATAATAACACTGATAACGATAGGCTAAGAAATACATATTTCTTTCTCCATACTTCCCCTTATTCGATTAGTCTCCCAGCTAGAGCAGTATTAATCACTGGGGCAACAGATAAAGGATAAAGACCAATTTGAATTTTGCTGTGTGGTAGTGAGTGTCTGTGTGTGTGCTCAGGCAACAGGGAGGGAGGCGGCAGGATAATCTGTCACTTCATATATTTATGCTGCTGGAGTCAGTCAGGACAGGTTCTCTATTGTTACCACAGATTAAAATCATTCATGTCCTTATACTTTCATTGGAAGTCATCTTTCAAGAGAAAAAGGACATTATGACCAAGTTAAATTGAAGTTATTTGTGCAAATCTCTTTGTATGGACTGGGCTCTGAGATGCCAAAGCATCTCAGTGGGTATTAGAACAGCAACATAAAACATACAGTAGTTTTTTTTCTCCTTAGCTGACCTGACTCTTTTTACACTAAGAGTTTTCCTGCACCAAAACAGTTACTGGAAAAGAGCTGCTTCAAGTGAGAGGAAAAGGTGCTTTTTATGATGATCCTAGTACAAGTGTGTGGGATTCCAGCTCTGCCTGACTTTGAACTGCTGTGGAAGAAGACATGGATCCTCAGATCTCACTGCCAGCAGTTCTACTGAACTGAGTCCCTGCCAGTTCAGGAAAAAAAAATCCAAAGACTTGCTTTTATCACTGGGGAAGATGGAGTGTGGAACAAAGCAGAGATTAAAAGTAGAAGAGTGGTTGCTAATCTGTATGGTATGAATTTCTCTCTTCTCCAAACCTTTGTTTATCCAAACTAGATATGCTAAAAACTGCAACCTATCACCTCTAGCTATGTTACTCTCCATCTTTAAATGTTGCCGTTTCCTTCCCATGTCTGTATGAGATAGATGTATTCCATCCTCTGGACCTTAGTTCCTCATCTGCATCTCAGTAGTCCTTTCTCTGCTGATTTTCATACTTTCAGCCATCAGACCCTTCCTGATGTTTCTTACTCTCTGCTTCATGCCATTTAACAGACTACTTTTATTTCCTGGAATTGTCCTTATCCACCAACCAATTCCCTCAGCACACTTGATCTGCACAGCAAAAGGGTCAGCTTTCCCATCAATGGAAAAAGACTCCAAGCACTTATTAGAAAAGATAGTCCCTTCAACAGTCATCATAAAGCTGAAATGCCAACAGAACAAATTTCCTCCAAAATACAAGAAGGGGGCCCCATAAAACATTAAGAGAACTGAAATCTTATTTCTTACAGCTCTGATTTCATTTTTACATTGAAATTTAGTGGAAACAAATTCTTAAGAATATAATCGAAGTAATTTTGCAATCAAAATGAACAACATAATGAACAACATCCCACCTACTTATATGCCACCTAAGGGAGGAGGGAGGATTGATGATCATACAGCTTGTCTTGCTAATCGCTACTTTTAAGAGCTGTACCATGACAGACATATCTTGCAAATCGGTGACAACTCATCCCACAGATGAAAAAGGAACTAGCAGAACTCCTATTCCTACTAAACAACACCATTATTCTACAGAAACCCCCAGGCATTAATTAGGTGTTTTTGGTAGATGTGTCTGTCGCAACATTATGGATTTGTTTCTAATTTCTACACATTAATTCAAATATGGCCTAGGAAAGGTAAAAGGTACATCCCCATCTCTCAGTCACTCTTGTTGAATAAGCACCCCATAACAATACAGTAGAGCTATATGCTTTGGACCTATTTTAGTAATGTCTGCAGCTCTAAGCATTCCCCTGAAGTATAAAAATAGCAAGCACAACAGATACACAGCAACAAAACATGAGCCAATCCTTCAACTATATTTGAGCTATAACCATTCTGTTCATTTCTAAGCAGTTGCTTTTGCAATATTGGACCTCTTTATCATACACTATCACTGTGTAACCATACCAGAACAACACAATTATCCCGTTCTTTCATTTGGCTTGTGATCAAATGTACGGCCAACTACAGTAGCTTTAGTTCCTGAGCACTGTATCAATCAGATATTGAAAATAATCTTCCATGTGACTTTCAGGAAACACTTTTAGCAGGGAAAATGACATGTCTAAATATACCAACGGATACTATGCCCTGAAAAAAACACAAACATGCTGATGTTATTGAGTGTATCTTCTGAGAAATACATGTATGCCTGCCTGCCTGAAGAAAGTAGGTATATGTTTAGTACAGTTGTTATTATAGCTTCTTATAGTGTTATTACAGAAATGGGTGTGCTTTTCAGACATCTAAAATCAAGGAAAAATTTCAATAGGTACGGTCAAGACAAATGAATCAGAGAAAAATCTAAACCAGTGCTGGAATTCTGAAAAACTGCTACTGACCAGCCCCTTCTTTGTATGTTGGGCCAAATATTGATTTCCAAAATTCACAGTGGAACAGAACTGGTTACATGTATCAAAAACACCAGCTAAGAGATTTCTGCGATTCCCAAATGATCAGATCTGCAGATTAGAAGCAATGTAAGCTCGGCTCCTGTTGAAATGAATCACTTAACTCTGACATTCTGAAAACTATCAGAGTGAAGAAATAAAAGGCTATGCGTGCCCCAACAGAACACCAAGGAAAGCGGCAGAAGTGACTGCTTGACATCGTTCCTGTACAGAATCACAGAATTAACCAAGTTCGAAAGACTCCCACCACTTCTGTGAGCAGCCCACTGCAACAGCCAATCACTCTTCTTCCTAACATCCAGCCTAAACTTGCCCCAGCTCCCTCAGCTGCTCCTCACAGGGCTTGTGCTCCAACTCACCTCAACAGCCTTGTTGCCCTCCTCTGGACACGTTCAAGTATCTCAACATCTTTCCTAAATTGAGGGGCCCAGAACTGGAGTCAGTACTCAAGAAACCTAGATTATCCAAAGAATGTGTCTGAGCAATATTTTGAGAAATCTTACTATTTATCAACTCGTAGCACTCAAGTTTGCCACACACATTCAAACAAAGCCCTCCCCTGGAGCCATGAAAGAGTAGTCTCCATGCTGACAATGGTTATCAAGTTGTTCAAATGCCATCAGTGGTTACAACAACAAATAACAGCATCCAGCAGCACACGCATGAGCTGTTTTACAAATACAATGTTCTGTAATACTGCAATTGTGCTTATCAGAAATACAAGGCTGAGCTTATTTCCATAATCAGTACTTGGAAAAATAGTATTACAGTAAAATAACACACTTGTTTTGGATGGGTACTGAACTGCTGGTTCGCTAAGGCATTTAGAGAAATGCAGCATGCCTGCTTTTTGCAGTAATTGAATGACATAATGAAAATAAAGGATTATATTTTAGATTATATGAGCATTATATGTAATCTGAGTATCCTGACCACTACATCAATAAACACAATTTAAACACAGCACTCCCCCACCTGATAATCAAAACTTGGAGAATCTTTTTTATCCCTTTCTCATACAGGACATTATATCATATACATGTTTCTGTCTGGATAGTTACTACACTACATGTCAAAGATCATACGTTTCAGTGCACAGTAAATCTATTTCTATTCTACACACTTGTGAAGTACTTAGAAGTTATTTGGTATTATTGAATTAATCATAGCGTAACCTACAGGAACAGCAGTCTGCATGAAAATTTTCTACCCATTTGGATTCTGGATACAAATGCTGCTTTCTTTTTCTGCCCAAAGCATGTTAGCAGAAGAGGTGCGACTGTGAATAGGTAAATGCCATTTTGTGAATTTCACTGCAGCAATGCAACCACTCTGACAGGTTGTACAGGAGGCCTACTTAAGGTTGGGGCTTTGGTCTCTTTAAGAAATAATACGAGAAAGCAGAAAAGGAGAGATGAGAGGCAGACTCATAATTCTCAGCAGTACATAATTCTCAGCAGTACAAATGAGCCAATGAAGTCAGTCTTTAAAGCAGAGACTCATCAAAAGCTCTTTTTTCATTAGAGCTTTGCAGTCCTGGGATGAAAATGTCACTAGTGACTTATAAGAAGCAAAAACTAAATTAAAGGCCAATTTCTTCCCCCACCAAATTATTATCTATGAGTGTAAAAGAAAGTACCTAGGCAAGACCAAGGGTGAAATAATTTTATTTGTCTTAGCTGACAATGAAAGTCTAATTAGACTGACAAATCCTCTGCGCTATTTTCCTTTGTGATATACACTGTAAGAGAGGATTTAGCCTGGAGCTGCATGTTATGGAAAAACATTAATCAAGATTATTGAACCCTCAACAGAAAACACAGTTAAAGGCTGCAAAGCCTAATGGTTAAAATAAAAGGTTGAGAACCTTATTCTGCCATGCCAATGGACCAGACTCTCCATATGGATATCGGGCAGATACACTCTTCCACTCTTTAGAGAGAACACACTGCATATTATATATCATCACTGTCATTCTCTGACTCCAAGATCACAGTGAAAATACCCACAAGTGATTTGTTGTCATCACCTCCAAGCCACAGTTTGAACAGTCTGGCAAGCATCACCACTCTCATCTCAAGAAACCGAGGCATGCACTGAACACTGAATCTGTAACAGAGCACACAGTTTCTGCCTTCTCATGGAGAGTAGAGCCAGAAATCCATCTGTTCTCCTAGGAGTGTTCTGATCTTTTTCACAGAAATCCATCTGTGATTCTGGTCTCTGGACCTCAGCTATCCACGTTGCAAGGCAGATATATTAATGGCCTGGCCTAGGCCCTAGAGCCTCCAAAAGCTTACCTGGACTAGTTCTTTTGGAGGACCCATGCACCAGCTAGAAAAGCTGGACATCCATGAACTGAGCAGAATCCACCACACAACATCACCCAGAGAGTCTCCTGTGAAGCTCTGGTCTGACTCACTAAATAATTTCTGAGCATACAAGCAGCTGACATGGAAGCTGAAGCAAAGAGCATGAATATCCCTTTAACTTCTTGTCGTGGATACATGTTTACCTACTTAAGGTTGGGGCTGTGGTCTCTTTAAGAAATAATACGAGAAAGCAGAAAAGGAGAGATGAGAGGCAGACTCATAATTCTCAGCAGTACATAATTCTCAGCAGTACAAATGAGCCAATGAAGTCAGTCTTTAAAGCAGAGACTCATCAAAAGCTCTTTTTTCATTAGAGCTTTGCAGTCCTGGGATGAAAATGTTTTAGGCTCATACATGTTTACCTATCGAACGGACACAAAAGGGGCACAAAAGGGACAGAACAGACCCGGCGCCATAAAGTCTGGCCTGCCCAGGGCCCAGGCTGTGTAACGCCGTTGTACAAGCCATGCGCCTAGCTTATGGCCTACCGGGTGCAAGGCCCCTGCTCTCCGCACACCTGGGGGAGCCAGGCCTGTGGACCCTGCCTAATGTGGTTAATCCCGGCCCACATCTGATAAACAGGACAACACAGGTAAACAAGATGCTCACCTCTCGCTGCCAGTTCGCTGCCTGCTGCTGTTACCTCTGTCTGTCTGTTCGCTCCCTGGTGGCTTTACTCGCTGCTGTGTGCTACGACACTTGCCGTCGATCCGGCGAACGATGGCACTACGCGTTCCCGGCCGGCCGCCGCTCGGCCTGCCTCCGTGCTGCACACGGCACACAGACTGCTCCTGCGCACGGCACTCGCACTGCTCCAGCCCGCACGCCTGGACCCTGCTGTGCCCAGGTGGCTGCTGACCGCTGATGAGTTCCTGAGAGCCACGGCAGCCCCTCTGGTGCCCAGGCTGAGCACGCAGCAAAGCCACCTCGAATCATTACCACCTGAAGTCCACCACGCGGCTTTCACTACACATATTCTCCTGTTTATGCTTTTGGAGCGCAAATATTGAGCCTTTTGACCAGTGAGTACCCTAACCCTCTTTACTCAAGTTTGTGAAAGTTTATGCTTAACCTTTCAGCAGCAGTTTGTGCTGCAAGGCTCTCTAGTTACAAACGTCCCTAAAGGTTCTTCCCAAATCACCTAATTTGATTGTATATAGACATTCTGCAACCGCATCATAGGATCTGTGTGGGTTACTTGTAAATAAGTTTGGGCAAAAATTTCTCTGTGTATATTAATAAATTATTTAGTAACTTTTACATCGGCCTTACTGCCTTTTGCTCCAAGCCCACATTCAAACCCCTCCTTAACACTTCTGTCCACAGGAGTCTCCCAAATCCAGAAATCCCTGACGTACTTCACTAACAACTGAAGTGCTTTACATCAGGAAATAAGGGCATGTGGGCTTTGAGGACCTTGAACAACTATTAATGAAGCAACTCTTTGAGAAACACGGCAGCTCTGCAAGAATCCATCTCGGCACAGCACAGTGACTGCCGTCTCATCAGAGCCTGCACAGTGTGACACTGTACCACATGCAGAAGCTAGCAGCTTATCTTTGAGGCCTCCTTAAGTCTCGGAAGTAGAAGCCTCAGAGAGGATATTACTGTCACAGGAGAATCTGTTGTGTTAAGGCCCTGAGACAGTCAACAGGAATTTAGTACAACACCTGTCACTTCTGAACAGACCGTATTTAAATGCAGAACAAAACCACGTCTGAAAAAGTCAAATCAGCATTTCTATTGAGGGGCAGAGGAGCACAAGCACTATTTGCTACTCACCGCAACAAATGCGAGTTGAAAGTCCCTCTTCTCCCCTATTTTCAGTTAGCAGAAAAAAGGTCAACCCTTGCTGTCTTCAAGGATATCCTTCCCTGAAGGATATTTGAATCGCAGAAATGTTCTTCTAAGTGTAGCATGTAATCATACATCTCAGCTGTTTCTCACTCAAATCCTGCCTGTTCTCCAGTGGTCTGACTTTCACTGCCTTGCAGGAATGTTATTAAACATTTTAAACCAAAATGAAGTTACAGACATTTTACATACTAATATCATTGCTATGGGGTACTTCCAATAATATTTTTCTTTCAAGGTCCTTTGTCTTGGCTGGTTGTCCAAGACTGTATCCCATGTTTGCAATCTTCACAAATGGAAAAGCTAGTCACTGGTCTGTACACATACTGCACATTTTTAAAGCACTTAATTTTCTCCTCTGTTTCAGTCTAACTGTGCTCTAAAATACTTCTGGCAGTACTCTACCTAGCCTCAGGAGGTATCTTGGTATATGTTGCAAGCAGAAGAAATCTTTGCAGCTATGCTCATTTGTATTTCCTGAACAAGTCAATAACCAATCTAAACACTACTGAAATTCCTCTGGATTTTGTATCACTTTGGGATTACAGACCTGATATTCTGCACAAGCTTTAAATACAAGTGAAAAAAAAAAGAGTTCCAGTTACAGACGAAAATAAGTAATAGAAATAGTCCAGATACTTCTAATACAGTAAGAATATGAATTCTTTACCCCAGTTCGTTCTACCTTGTATTAGATACTTTAACTTACACCATCATCAGCCTAAGCTCGGACAATTTTTGGTGTGCTTCATGATGAAATGAAGGTTTCAGTGGGACTGAGAAAATAACCTGCTGTTGCCTTGTGGATAGTATAATGAAACAGAAAGATTCTTAATGATCAAATCTAAAATATGAGGAGAAAAAAATACTTGAACCATACTTAACAAAATGGGAAGAAAAGAGGCTAAACTGTGAATGGCCTTGAAAGTGAAGAAAAATTGGTTTTGAGTAGAAACGAAAAGAAACAGCTAGAACAAAGTAATAACTAACTGTATCTGTGCCTCTTGTAGCCTTAGGTAGCTATATTTTATGTTCTCCAAAGAACAAACTTGTTCTATTAGATTTTTCCACCACTTAGATCTCAAATTTTAAGCAAGCTTGACAATGGTGATGTTGAACACAACTGAGATAAAATAACCATTAGGCATCTGAAAACCGCAGCTGGAGATACAGCCAAAACAGAAAAAAACCCAATTTATTCTCACTTTCAGAGCACAAATAACACAACTTAAGCTGACAGAATCAAATTCTACCACGAGTAAGGAAGAAAGGCAAGCCATCTGTGCTGCGACAGCAATAAAATGGCCTGATATTTAAATGCAGAAAGTTGCAACCGAGGTACATATTGACCTTTATCTTTCTTTCAGTGGGTAGCACGAAGTGTCAGAGTTATTGCTTTAATATCAGCTGAGATGAGGCCATTTGTTGTGGTGTATGTGTATCCAGGAAATCACTGCTCTAACCATGTTTTTAGAAGCACTTTGACACTTTATTAAATCTCCCTGATGCTCTCTCAGCATACAGTAGTCTCTACGGGCTGAGTGAACTGACATGCAGGCTACTCAGGAAGCTTTCTGAAAGAGTTCTTCTTCAAATATGCCAAGGTCACATTCAGCTTGATCCAGCCCGCAAAGGTCCAGTGCTACTTTGTTACACTCCTATAGATAAACACAGTTCTGCTGCCTTCATAAATTATAGAAAACCTCCAATAAACTAAATGAGAGCAGGATAAGGGCCACAATTATATCGCAGATATAATTGTACAAAGATTTTCTCTAAAATTAGAGCTAGCCACTGATGAGAAAGATCTGTAATTATTGCAAAGTTTATGACAAATTGGCTAAATCTGGGGTAATTTGCCCTCATTTAGCTGGGACTTTATAAATCACCTGTTGGGTGTTTGAGGCTAAGAACTCAATTAATCCCAGAACTGATGGCAACTGGATTTAAAGAGCACCAAAGGAGGAAACGTTAAACCTCGGCTTGGAATTACTTGCTCTAATAGCTGTAAAATCACAGAATACTTGTGGTTGGAAAGGACCTCTAGGAGTCACCTAGTCCAATCCACCCACTCAAGCAGGGTTCACCCAGAGCCAGTTGCACAGCATTATGTCCAGACAGCTTTCGAAGCTCCAAGTGATCTCATTCAACTCCCCTGCAGTGAGCTGCCTAGGGCTACATCAAGTCTAAACTTTAATGTCTCTGGTCAACCTGTTCTAATATTTTACCACTCTCATTGTAAGGAATTTCCTCCTATGTCTAACTTAAATCTACTCTGCTCTAGTTAAAAATCACTGCCCCCTATCCTATGCATACAAACCCTTCTAAACAGTCCTTCCCCAGCCTTCCTGTAGGTCTCCTTCAGATATTAGAATATAGTTATAAGTTCTCCCTGCAGACCCCTTGTCTTTACATTCTCTGTTCAGGTATTTGTACACATTGATAAGATTCCCCCCTGAGCCTTTCCTTCTCCAGGCTGAACAGTCTCATCTCTCTCAGCTTTTTCTCATACAATTTATATTGCAGTTTCTTAACCATCTTAGAGGCCTTTTTCTGGAGTCTTTCCAGTTGTTCCATCTCTCTTTTATACTGAGAAGCCCAGAACACAGTACTCCAGATGTGTTTTCTTATCCTAAGTGACCAGGATTAGATGAAAAATAAAGAGAATGGCCATATATACACAACCACAATTAATTACTGATTAGACCTGAAGCAGTTGGTGAGCAAATACGGAACACTGATTACAGGTTTCAAAGTCCTTGATTTCATTAATGTCTTCTGTCCCAAGCAGCAGAAATTCTTTTAAGGAAGCAGATGGAATATTTTTTTTCTCCAACTAGATGACAGTACACTTTGCTCAGGGGGTTTAATAAAGACATACTCTGATCAATAATTACTCATTAGTGTCTCAGCCAATATATGCTTCATCCTATTCGACAACATGATTGTACATCACTCTAACAAATCATTTTCAGAATCTGATCCTTTGCTAAGGTTGGCTATTTGCATGATTCTTTTCTTTACACAGAAAGGAAAAGCAAATTTAAGGTGTTTACTTCTAATCAGTACCATACTCTGGCTGCCACACAAGTGGTTCAAAACCTGTGCTAGTGTGAAGCAGGCTAGAATGTTTCGGTGAGAAGAACTAGATTACAGGCTGGGAAAGGAAAACAATGGTGATGTCTCATAGGCTTAGTGAGATGTATAAAAACATAAGCCAAAACACAGATAACACGCTCGGCATCACTCTCGCTTGGACTGCTGGCTGAGATGCATCTCTCTAACCTCACCCTCCATTTTGGACTAATCCACTTCACTTCCTAACCCCCCTGGCCAAACCTCTATTCTTCCTTGGGATTGGGGTAAGGTTGAGAGGAGTAGGGGGGAAAGTGAAGGGGTGGTTGACAGCCCCTCCTGGGGACTCAGGTTTCTGGGAGGGTAGTCGTGTTTCTGTATTACCTTTTACCTTGTATATTTCTGTATAGAACTGTATATATTGTAAATATCTGCTTGTATATTGTGCTAGCTGTAAATATAAGTTTCATTCAATTTCCAGAGCCGTCTGAGTCTAGTCTGGGTGATTTCCAAAGTGTGGGGGGGTGGGGAACACTCAAACCATCACAAAACCACTGCATCTTTAAGACTAAACCCACAATATTAAGCACAATTAAGCCAGAACATCTGAAACTTTTTTTGGTTTTTTTTTTTTTGGTAGCAAGGATTTTTTGCTGCAGATGTTAGAACTGCTGTTTGTTGGAACATCTACAGCTTGCAAGTAACATTCCTTTAAAATTTTCTACAGGAAGGTTATAGAAGGAAAATGAAAAATGGCTCTGCCTGGAAGTAATGCTCTGTTGCTTTCCTCTCCATTATGAACTTCACTGTCGCAGCAGTACATACTGTCACAATAATAAATAACCATACACCCACCCCCCATTAAGCTTTGTAACTCTCTTAGAAATACATTTCCCCATATATAGAACTCTAGAAACATAGTTAAAATCATGCTCTTGTCCATATTTGGGCAGTCCTAGTTACATAAATGAGGTTTCACTCAGTACAGCACCAAAATCTGTCCCCTTTGTCATACATATATGCCATAATAACTAACCCAGCTGTTTGTTCACCAACACAGGAGAACATTTTGTGGTGATTTGCCCTACACAACATTATTAAGTTAGAACTTACATGGAGTGTGATTCAGGGAACATGGCTCCTGTGAACTTTGAAGTGATTGGCAAAACAAAAGACTAATTAAGAACCCAAGGAACTATTTGACTTACCTGGATGCTGGGCGGCGAACGGTTTTTTCGGGTTGTAGTGGTGGCCATCGTAGTTGTGGTTTCCATGACTGTAGTAGACATTTCCGGTGGCACAGAGGTTGTGGGTGTTGTTCCCAAGATGGAAGGGACTTCCCCAACAAGTCGAACACTTCCATTGATTTTGATGTTGGGGTTGTTCTCTGCTGCCATGTTCAGCACTTTCAAGCCATTGTAATAGAGACCGGAGAGCTGGCCTTGGAAGAGACGCCCTCTGTCCTTCCCTCCTATGGCTATTTGCGCCTGGGTGTTGAAGATCGTTAGCTGTCGTCCTAGTGAAGGGGGTTGAATAACATTATTACCAGACATTTCCTTCACTTTGAATCTCTCATATTGAGTCCTGGCCAGAAATGACAGACAACAAAGAAGTAGATTCATTCTTGGCGGTGTTTATGGTAACTTTAGAAACACAGTATAGAAATGTACTGCCTAAAGCTCACCAATAAGGAAGACTAGGCTGAAAGCAAGAACAGCTAAAACTGAATCTCATACTTCAGCATTCACTCACATATCAAAACTCTGGAGGAGCTTGGACTCAGAAATCTGAACCCACTCTTTCAGAGATGGACCCATTTTAAACTACAAATAAATGTTCAGTACGTGGCTGTTTCCACTACCAATTCAGACTGCAGTACCTGTCAAGCTTGAGCCCATAAAGAGGCCTCTGTTTTGACTGGTCAAAGGTTGGGATTAACTCAAAAAGCCACTTTTAATAATGCAAAGATTTTAAGAGGTGGCTTCTGGAGAGTAAAACATCACAAGAAAAAAAAAAGTGAGTTAAAGACTGCGTAAAAGTCTTAAGACAGGATCAGTCATGTTTTTCCACTTGTAATTTTGATGGTGTGAAAGATCACAGATTTAAAGCCAAGAAGAACCAAATGCAAAGATTTGTGATGTCTCTGAAAGAGCAAAGCTTTTGAAATAGAATAACATAGTGTTTTAGATGGTTTAACCCCAGAATACCTTACATGTGACTCCCCTCTTACAGACGGTGAAATTCAAATGTAGACAGGTTAAGTGACTTACTCAAGGTCACACCTTGAGTGTTCTAATATAATGTCTAAGGAAAAAATGTATTTATTAAGTATAAATCTAGTAACAATTGCCAGTTTACCTAGTTTTGCAGGACACAAAACCACATTCAGCCTGGGATGCTCTACTAATACTGCTTATGTCCCAGGCTAGGATGACTGTGGTAAGAAATAAATTGCTTCTTGCAGTGCAAAGTCAGGGCCTACAATTTCACTGTTCCTCAGAAGTGTAGGGGCATACCACTTGGAATCTGTTGAATTAACAGAAAACCAGACTGGACAGAGCTCAGAAGTGTTATCAATGCAGCATCAAGTCAATCATCATTCAGATATGTTCTGTGTTTTCTCATTTTTAGGAAGTTTGCAACACATGTGCCCAACCCACTCCCAACCCCCAGTTCTCACTCACCACTTCCCCTCTCTAGTCAGCCCTGATGAGAGGTGCAAAGTGTCACCATGTAGCAAAGCACAGCCTATAACTCAATGTTCACTCCTTCACAGACAGTGGTTAGAGTAGATCAAAATGCGAGGGGGAGCTCACCAATTTTGGTGGTCGTCGTGGCGGGTCTCGAAGTCAAGTGGTGATGCGGTGTTGCATCATCTTATGGTGACAGGATGGACCATGGGGAAGAGAATGGGGACAAGAGAAGAAATGTATCTGAAAGGAGTTCCTGTCCCCAAAGAGGGCTCTAGCTAGCTAAACAAAAGTGTATGGAGAGGTGGAACATATGGACACGTGGAGGTGGGCTGCACATGCCTTGTGCTTCTCACCCACAGAATTGTAAATGAAACATTAGGACTTGATCAAGGTGGAACAACTGCATTGATGAAGAAATGAGAAATAAAAAATGGTGAGTATCCTTCCCCTGGAAAGTGCTGAAACATCTGATGCGACAGTCTGCATCTGGGGAGGTTTTAAACTTACCAGAGGCAACGTATATCTATTAAAATATAACAAACGTGCACTGAAGCCAAACATCCTCAGCTTATAAAAACAAAGCCTTTCCTGTTGTCTACAGGAAAAGTAGGATCCAATAACAATATATTTCAAAGTATTCAGTTCCTGTCTGAGCTAGAGGAAATGGCACTGTATACTGCAAAAGGGCAAACTCTTGTCAGACATGGTGTCCTCAGAGTTTGCTTTTCTTCTCAGTCTTGCTGTGCTTTGGATTTTTTAACGTATATGCTGTCAGTTCTTTGCTACCTAGTTTTCCCTTCTGCTTATGTGTTCTCTCCTCCTAGCACTGTATTTCTTCAATATTGTCCCTGTCCTTACATACCTAGACATTTCAATTGCTAGTTTTCCCTCCTTCCCACCTCATTCATGATAGAGTGCCAAAAGGTAGAGGTGAGATGAATAAAGAACAGGGAGTTATTTCACTAACCTTGAGATGTTATCCCTGATAATGGAAGGAAGGTACTGAGCATTCAAAGCTTTCCATTTCCATTCTTTTCTCTCCTTTAATCAATACTCTTTTTTTCATCTTTTACCAAGGGGAAAATGAGTGAGTGATGAGGAAGGAGAATCTTTGCTGTTCCACCTAGCAGAGCTCCCCAGTCGAGGACAGACGAAGGGCTCCCTCACTTGTACTGGAGGATTAGGACTCCCTTTAGGATGCCATCTCTTCTAACTCAAGATCCTAGCCTGTCTGTCATACCTCTACTTTCAAGAATGAGGAGTTAGTATATTAAGACTGAAAAAAAAGATTGTCTGGTTTTGGGCCTTCACCTACACATCTGTACAGCAAGGATGTAGCCCCACTTGAGTTTAAAATGAACTCTGATAGCGTGTTTTGGGGTCTTCCTTGTTTCCTCACTAGTTTTCCAGTCTAGGATTCATTCACTACACCATATAATTAGTGCTGGGGACAGCAATGGTACTAGCACTGTTTGCTAAAAGAACAATCACTTGCTGAGGTCTGTCTGTCATTCCTCATACTTTACTTCATAATGGTGTACATGTGCATGAATAAAGACAACAGGTAAATGCATATGGAATGAGAGAAAACTGCTGAAAGAATATATACTTAATTCTGCCATTCTCTTCTGATCATACTTTTGATGATAGGGTTCCAAAGCCCTTACTTTAAGTAAAAATTGGTCACTGAATTTTATTGAGGAACTGTTTAGGCTACTAAATTCTTCTAGGTGTGTAAAGATTTCAACTTAGAGTCCTTTTCCACAGAGAACTCTTCCTGCTATTTTAGTGTCATAGCAGACAAAAAATATGAGCTTCTTTTAAGTTCCTGAGATGTTTTCCAAATATTCTAAATAGCTCAAGCTCTTCTTTCTTTCTTTGCTCTCTCATTGACATCTTTATTTGGAAAACTGAATACCAATTAAAGATATCATGGAGAAAAGTTAGTGACGTTTAATTTTTCCATAATACTAGGAGAGATTTTGGGCCTGATTCTGCAAATCCTAATTCACACTAACAGTTTTTGATTCAAAAGTAAAATCACTTATGTCATCAAGACTTCACATGTAAGTATGAGACCTCATTCCAGGATCAGTCCTTTTCATGATACTCTTCTGAGTCTTAATTAGCTCATCCAATTGCAGATCAGACAACAAGTGTGCCTTACCAGACATCATGAATTCTGCTAAGGAAATCTGCTAGTTTTATGACTACTTAAGCTGACAACATAGGACTAACATTTCTTTTGTTACTCACATGCAGAATCCCAGTGAAGTTAATGATGTTTAGTGTTTTTCATATTTCTGATACAATTGTAGATGTTGGCTCATCTTAACAATATTTTACACCAACTTATACAATTGAACACTCCCCAAACGAATAATGCCACTTCTGAATGATGTTGTGATGTATGTGTTTTCCAAGAATGAACTATTTCATTATTATGAATAACATAACAGTGGTACCAAAGGAAGACCAAATCTATGGCATTCAAAAAGTGTTTCATCTTACCTCACTCAAGTCAAGAACTCATATGGGCAAAATAATTATTCTATATGCTCTCTGATGAATCTATGTATTCCTTCATCCATTGGTTCACTTTGTTCCATTTTGATGGCAAGCTACCTTTCACTCATCAGCTTTATAAAGTCTTGTGGCAGAAGGTTTCCATGTTACATTAATTACTGGGTGGATAGCAGGGTGCAAATCATTCTCTTTTTTTCTTCTTTCCTGAGTGGTACCTAAGCTGCTGACAGTACCTATCCTGTCTATCCGCTTTGAAACAAAGGAACAAAACTGTTTTTTCTCAGGTGTTACACTGCACAATGTCACTCTCTAACACAAAGTATGAAGACTGAATTATCCTTTGGTATAATAAAACCATGGCTCTACCCTTTAGCCTAAGAGATCCAGTGCTTTGTGTCTGAATGCACAAATACTGTCACTTTTAGACCCTACTGCACGTGTGATTGTCTTTTAACAAACCATCGATATCCACAAAAGGTAGACTTCAGTTCAAAACTTCAGAATGGCTTACAAATGACATGTGCCTTGGCATGCTTAGAAGCTCAGACTTGGAGAAGCAGTGGCATGAAAGAAAATATTTGTTGCAGAACCAAAAAAAGAAAAGCAAATCCCAAAAATAAAACAAAAAAATGAAATAAAGATGGGTTTCTCAAGCACATGAACTCCATCAAGGAATTAGACATGCATCTGTTTTAACAAAATTGAGGCAATCATTGTCTGAAGTGTTAAAGGGACTTTAGCAATTCAAACTTACCAAAATTATCCTGGTTTTAGAGTTAAGCTTTATTTATTTATTTTAATCTGATCTTGTAAATTAAAAGGGCAACCTACTGAGACTCAATAAGCATTTTCTGTATACTTCTATCTTAAAATCTATCTCTGATTTAGCTGAATTAACTGTTACATAAAAACATGGTGGTAAAAAAAAAATATTTTAGTTACAGAAATACTTTTGTTTTACTTTCACAAGTACTTGAGGTTTAGTTATAAACATTACCCCTTTGTAGACCAAGCCTGAAAAGTGGGCAACAGTATCACCTCTCATTGAAGTCAACGGGAGCTGAGTGTGCACAGCACTCTGCAGGACAGGCTCTTATTTTAACAGCAGTTAGCCACATCCTTCACAATCTTAAATCATACTAATGAAATAAATTTGTTAATTCAGCTGAGGACAGAAGTTTGAAACACAACACAAATTAATTTCTTCCAATTCTGCAAAACCTCGTTTGTTCCTCTCTTATAATTTGCTAATGACAGTAGTCTAAACACAGAAAATGCAAGATCTGAGTTCAGAGGTCACCCTCTTTTATCAGCAGTATTTTCTTACGAGGAAACAAGAGAAGATTGTGTTCTGTTTTTTTTTTTTCTGGACTTTAAGGCAAGGAATTAGTGTTTTTGTTTTTGTTTTTGTTTTTTTAATAAATATCACATTTAGTACACAGGGAGATCTTCCTGACTTCAGCTCCACTGTATTACTGAAAGCCCAGTCCAAATCCTGATGAAACCAATTAAGAGTTATTCTGTTACCTTCAACGAGCTTTGGAATGGGCTCTATATCCAAGATCTCTTTTTTCCCCCCTTCAAATTGCTGATAGAAAAATACACAGTACTGTTTCCGACTCAAGTCCCATTTCAATAGGCTATGGAACGTGTGCAGAAATCTCACTTAAGCAGGCTGGAGTTATTCATGCTAACTAGTGTTTTACTGAACTGAGGCCAATTATGCCAGGAAACCCCAAAAAATAAAGGAGCACTGTGTAAGATGAAGATACAGAAGAATTTGACTCCTAACTTCGAACACTCAAATGATACACTTGTCTGAGTGTACTTCAGACGTAGCATAAAAGCGACAGAACAATCATCTTTCTCTGTCTCCCTCACTGTAACTTAAATGAAAATGTTAAAAAATGTTTTCTTTACAACATTTTTTAAAATAGTTTAATCTTAATGCCATCAGGAAATACATAACCATAGTGGCTACTCAGAGTCAGGGGATAAAAAAAAGCAACTTAAGAGGAAGTGGTTTAACTAGTAGCTTTGACAATTTTTAAAGACAACTTTGGTACTAATGGTATAAGTTTTAAAAAACAACTCAAAATAGGAAAATCATGCAGTGGTTAAATTGCCATAATACATGTTGTTATTCTTCACTCTGCTTGGCTTTATGTTGTTTAGAAAACACAGCCTGAATTTTGCTACTTGGTTTGTTTGTCATTACTGTGATAGCAAGCTTAGAATTTCGTCCCTTTAACTGCATTTTAATAGCAATGTATTATAGCATGATTTATCAACATATGGCAGGTGGAAGCTGACACAAATTATAATGAAAATTAAAACAGTCATTTATGCAGCAGGCGATTATCATTTAAGAAACATTTATTTGCAGGCTTTAAAAATGAGAGTTTAGAATCAAATGGGTTTAAAATGAAAGTTTTAATGACTGTTACCTTTTTCCTGCAGCCACTCCTCTACAGGCCGGTTATATTTGAAGGGGATTTTCTGTTTTACCATTTGGAACCGTTCACTATCAGTGTTGCCTTTAAAGTTTAAAAAACAGCTTAAAAACAATCTGAAAAGTCAATGAAATAGTTAAAACATCCTAGATCTTTTGGTTTCGGGTTTTTTTTATGACCTTATTTAGCTAGATATAAATCAGCCAAGTGTGTGTGAACACATATATATATTTGAAAAGAGAGAGATTTATATTTAGTGAAGTGGAGAATAGTTATACATCCAATTGCCTGAGATTCTGGAAGGTCCAAGAAGTTAAATCCTATGAAGAAGATATCTCAGATTCTCCTCGGAGTATTTGTTTATCCAGATTGATTAGAAGGCATATGTAATTTGTCTAGGACATGAGAACTTGAGTGAACTCTGTGGCATGATCAAACTCCGTATCTGATTGCACAAGGACACAGTGCAATACGGCAGTCACCCA
This sequence comes from Pogoniulus pusillus, assembly GCF_015220805.1. NCBI lineage: Eukaryota > Metazoa > Chordata > Aves > Piciformes > Lybiidae > Pogoniulus > Pogoniulus pusillus. The sequence continues at coordinate 43,756,797 of NC_087264.1, read as the reverse complement.
AACACACAATAATACTTTGATAAATTTTCCTGTGGTAGCAAAAAAGACTTGTTAGGACTAGAAACTCAGTCAACATGGGGGGAAAAAAAAAAAGAATAAACCAATGCTGAAAAGATTAAACAGAATCATAAAAAAAAAAACCCACCCAAAACTGAGAGTGGGAATATAGTGAAAAAGGGGAGCAAAACTTAAAAAGAGGAAGAGCCATTAATTAAGGATATATGAATACTTGTGTCCAGTTACTTTGGTAACTTGGAACCGCTGCCAGAAGAAAACAGAAGATTAGAAAGTAATTTAAATGAAAGCAGAAATAATTATGCATGATGCAAATTCTGGCAAGTGTAGTTCTATTGTTCCATGCTGATGGATAATAGAATTATCCACTAAAGTGTGCTTTGGAGGAAAACTCTTATCACTTGCACAGTACAGAGAGTAAAAGCTTCATGAAAAGCATTTATTCAAATTCTCTGACTGAGAAATTCTACACTACATAGCTTGGGCCAACCTCTAGTAGAAAGGAGCAGCTCAGTTTGACAGTGATACAAGTACCCTCATTCCACTTCATCATTTTCTTCAGCTGCTTTCTGAATCATTCTAATTTTTGCTTCATGTATTATTTTTCTAAGAACTCTTCAGTTAGGCAGAACAAGAGTGCATCTTTCATAAACTTCACTATAACATTGTGGAAAACTAGAGGAAACCTCCAGCTTAGTGAAGTAATGCTACTATGAACAGAGGGCACAAGAAAAGGGAGAGAAAAATAAAAAAGGACTAACATCTGGCAAGATGCTCCACCCAGTCAACAGCAGGCACTTCAGTCCTCTAGCAATATGACTGGCACTTCAATCCTCTAGCAATATGACTGGTACATCTCATGTGTGTTCAATAATCCTTACTGTATAACTGTTGCTCAGAAATGTTGCCAGTCTGTATCTGCTGACCACAGCTGTGCCCTTCAGCATCATCTCCTTACTGCTTGCTTTCTGGAACACCAGCTACAGTCCCACAAGGATTTCCATACAATAAAGTATAGACCTAAACTTAGAGGCTATTTGTAAAAATCATCTCTAGCTCTTTAAGTTCAGTTGTGAGGAAAACAGAAGCTTAGTTTTGGGTTAATATCTCCAACTACAACGACAAACATTTAGGAGTCTTGCTGCTTATTCAGGGCAACAGGTGAAACAAAGCAAAAACACTTAAGAACAGCTTTACTGGCCTGATTCCTTATCACCTTCCTGGAAAATCATCTACTTTTTGCTTCCATGTAACAGAACATTGTGGGAAACTTCTGTTCCTCATTAGCTGGCACACACTGATGTAGCCAGTTTCTCTAGCCCACCTCAGAAGCCTGCCACATACAGCTCAGTACTCAGATAAACAAGAAGGGAATGATGGAATATTGCAAACGCACTCTAACAGTAATTTATCAAATAAATTAAGCAATCTACCATAGTGGCTTGGAGCCATCATAGACATTAAGTTACCTTTATTCCCAGCTCTCATAAGTCTTATCAACACTGACAATCAGTTCTCTACTTCTATGAACAAAGATTCATAAGATTTGAATCATGTTCAATGTATGAACAAAGGAAGAAAAAAGCACGATAAAGTGTAGCTGATGTAACATAAACAAAACCAAATCACCTAAAGTCAGAGAGACAGGAATTTTAACAAAACTGGTTTTAATCTCTTTATTAATAAATAAGATGATGTAGGCCAGTTGTTTTCCAAATTTCTTGATCTAAAGGATAGGTCCCTTTCCTGAAAGTACTCCCATTTCTTTAAACAGAGGAAGTTCACACTCATGGAACAGGGAGTCAGAACTGCTAGTCTGGGGAGAGTGGAAACAAAAGCAACTAAATCCAACTCACTACAAAACCAGTTTCTTAAGATCAGTTCACAAGGCATTCTGCTTATCCAACAGACCCTTTCTTAGTACACTAATCCATGCTCATCTTCACCAAAAGAGCCACATCTTCTAAATGCAATTACAGAAATTCTGCATCTCCTTTAGCACGTTTTTTGGTCAGTTGCAGTGTGCCTATTCTCTGCACAAGAAGTACTAAGTCCTGTAAGACACTCAGGAGACTTAAAGACCTACATTTCTCTGTTGACCCCTAAATTTCTGTCAGTCCAGATTTGAACACCTACAGAGAATGTGCTACTACATCTATGCTGCCTGTGATAGATTCAGCAGAAATAGAGGTTATTCCCAGCCTTACAGAGTATGTTGAGTAAGGACTGATGGTTAAATGAGTACACTGAAATCTTGCTGTTGATGGGGAAGAACATTTTCTATATGGTCAAAGAAATTCTGTAACACACTTTACTTGGAACAAAAGCTCCACTGGCTTAATTCAATATGTATGTAAGCAACCTTTTACTGGAGAGAGTGAGATTTTTTTCATAACAAAGAACAATGCACAGCTCATAGGAACCCAAGTCAGCTAGGGGCTGGCATGGAGCGCTTCTTCCTCTGGGTGGAGGCCTGACTGCAGAAAGGAAAAACCTCAATGAATCGAAATTATTCATAAGTAGGGCATCTGACAAGAGCAGGCCAGTAAGACCAAATTAAAAAGGAAATGGGACACTGAATGAAGATGTAACAGGAAAAAACCAGGTTTCTTATAATACAGTCCTAGACCTTCAAGAAATCCAGAAATGATAACTATTCCCCACCACACCTTTAAATATTAAAAATAAAACAGGTTTAATTTAGTTTTATTATTATTGTTATTATGTAGATATATTCATTGAGATTAAAATATGTATAAAAATCATACCTTTAAAAGCTAGGAGAAATTGAAGCATATTAGAAAATTCAAATAGTTTTAAATTGCAACATTAATACCTAATCTGTTCCTTTGGGTGTTGTTGTTTTTTTAATTTTTATTTAAGAAATTAGTAAGAGTGGTTTTTTAAAACATGTACATGAGAAGGTGTGCACTTACATACCCAGTTACAACACGTCAGTTAAGGCAGATTTTATTGCTAAGAGATTGGGATAGCCATTACACATCTATAAACTCATACAGTTGTTAAATTAGTATTGACTTATGCTTTAAAAAAAATAAACATAGCATTTGATATGAGGGTTCAGAAAGGAAACATCATGGTTTGCACAAAGAGTAACATAAGCTTGACGTGAAGTAAGCTCATTGGATTTCATGATGTTACGATTAAGGAGGATTCTTGTCCGTCTTCACACAGAGAAATGTTCAGTATCAATCCTTTTGTGACCTTAATGCAATAGTTTTCTAGAGCTGAATTACATACATGCTCAAACACACCCTTCATGCAACTCCCCCTGTTTTCTCCAGCTATGATTCTGAAGGCTGTACTTCAGGAAAGAATACAGAGGATAAAAAGAGTCATTCAAATTTGTTTTGCTGTAGTTCTTTTGCACTCAGAATCAATGTGGGTCTCACAGGTCTGCAGGATATAATTTATTATAGTTAAGTTGCGTTGATTAGTTTTGCTACTTGTGATTTACTAAATATTTATGCTCCTATAGGTTGTAGCTGCTTAAATGACATGACTGCCAAGAGGAACTGTGCACTTAAAATAGCATTCTTCCTTTTTCCTACATCAGCATAATAAATTCCTGTATATCAGTATGACTTCTGATCTGCTTCATGACTTAAGTTTCCTTTAAACAACTGTACCTTCACATAGGTTTTCTCCTTTCTCATGCACAATTCTAAAGCATAGCCAAAGCCAGCTGTCCACTGGGATAAAACAAGTCTTTTGTCCATTTAGTACTCACATGTATAATTAACAGAAATCCTGCTGCATCTGCTAAATATCACATAAACCTCATTCCCAACCAAATGATAGACATCCAGGCTCTCATAACCTTAAAGATTTTAATGGCAACATTGTGAAATCTTCTGGATCCCTACATCTTTTTTTACCTGAATATTCAAAGTATTTCAAATACCACAGACATTCCTGTGACTGCTTTATTATTTTCTTTCCTTTTTAAAATTTATTTTTCCCTTTTTTTCCTCATTTGTCCCTCTTTCCCCCATGAAAATCTGGCATACCAAACAAAAAAATGAGAGCCTTCTGGTTAAACATGATCATGTATCAGTCTTCTGTCTTGTTCTGGAGTCCTCTGTATCCCTGCTCCATGGACAATAAGGACAATACATGTAAATAGATGAGATTTGCTTAAAGCTTTAGCTCTTGAAAATCTTCAATATACATCAAACTAAAATGAGGGAAAAAAAATCAAAATAATTTGCTTGTGCTAATCACTGTTAGCAGTTCCCACAAGAAATATTTTTGATAGAGTGCAATAGTCTAGAGACAGACAGCTTAAATTTACTCATGGGCACAGCACAATTTTCTTCCAAAACCTTTCAATCTTGGAAGATGTTTGCTTTTCCACTCATAGTTCCTTTAAGAAAACAAACAATCATTATTGCATTAATCTTATTTCTAACCCAAAATGGATTCCTAAGCCAAATAAAGTAAAAGAGCAATTGAAGCTCTGAAAAAATGTTTCTTCTTGCCCTAGATAGCAATCATGATGATTTACTACCTTTTTGGTGAGAAAGAGAAAAGCTGAAAGGTTCCAGCAAATTGCACTGGGCAGAAAGGAAGTACTCACTTCCAAGGGTAGAATATTAATCCAACCTGATGTGTTGTCAAGTCTGTGAAGATGCTTAAAAGAATACCATAAGAAAACATTCATCTGTCCTATATTAATGCCACAGGCTGTTTTACGAAGAGACACTACAGCAGCAACTTTTTCTTCATTGCTTCTAAGTCTCTAAAAAGAATAAGACATTTTATCTAAGGAACAGTTATTAAATGAAAGGCAATAAAGTGATATTAATGATTTAAGAAAACATTTCTGTATCAGTGCTCAAGGCTTAAATTGGTTTGACCTCTCTCCCTTATTGTAGATGGAATTTCCGCAGAAGAGTGGCTAGTAAGCAGTTAGTGCTTGATAGCTCAGTTCATCCAGTAGCCTTTAATGCCAGCTTCCTTGGGTTTTTTTATGGATGCCCATAATCTCACTAAGATTTACATACACTTAACTGACACCAGTACAGGAGAAGGGCATGGTAGCCTGCTACAGACTGCAAAGTTTACCTTTGAGGTCTAAATCCCCTACCTAATATAAATTGACTCATTTCAATTCAGCCAAAACTCTTCCAGAGCTGATGCCATGGGCCCTGGAAAAGGAGACTTGCATGCATCATGGAAAAGCTATCATTTTCCACTAATGACTAATAAAGGGCAGACATTTGAAAAGTGTTTATGACTGGCACACACTGAGCCTCTTTAACAATTTTTTGTTTCAGGCAGCTACACTTGAAAAATTACAGTATACAGAACTGTGAATTTTCTGTATTTCCTTAAAAATTAACTTTGTTCTACATACTATGAAGTATAACCATCATTTGTTCACATTTTGTATCCAGCTAGCACACAAAGACAAGTCTATTAGTAAATTCATATTTAGGACAAGAACCTTCTTCCTTTGTAAATTAGGAAGGAGTAACAACATTGCCATCAGTTTCAGCATCAGGCCTGTTTATGTGTAGCTGTTCATTTTGTTGGACTACTCCAAATTGTATTGCAGTTTATGTTACATAATACAGGGAAATTTGCATTAAAATAAAAATATATTTAAAAAAATACTCACAGTTGTTTGGGCTTTTTTTTAAACACTTGAAAAAAGTTCAAACCTGAAGCCATGGATGTCACCTATACAGAAATGAAACTGGACAGCCATGCAACTAAACGAATTATAAGGTGGGTAGTTTGGAGTGTTTCTTGAACTACCAGAAAGTGTTCTTCAACAAATTCTTGCAAAACTTCAGTTTTGTCTTATGTAACCTGAGATGTTTAGGAAGACTTATTCAAATTTGAGATTTTATTTCATTTGAGGGGATCAAAGAAAAGCCAAGTCTTAACATGGCTTCACCTCTTGGATATTGTATTTTCCCCACTGTTCAATACAGTCACATCTTTTGCTACTGTATTCTCATTTTATTTCTTGTCCCCATCTTCCCCCAAGTCCTGGATGCCCTTGACTTTATGTTCAACTCCCTCTGATCACATTGTTTGCTGGTAACCACACCTTTCCTTCCGTTCATGACACCACGGACTGGAGTTAAAAGCTGACCTTCACATTGCAGCTCTCTTCAGCTCACTGCCCTCATGACAAAAGGCAATGTTTCAGTAACGTAGGTAACTAAAAATAGGAGAGACAATTACCAAGCAAGACTACAACAGCAGAAGTCACTCAGGCAACTGGACTTGCTTCTAAGTTTCACATGCCTCACCAAAAGCTTTATAGAATCATAGAAACAACCAGGTTGGAAGAGACCTTCAAGATCATTCATTCCAACCTATCCCCCAGCCCTATCCAGTCAACTAGACCATGGCACTAAGTGCCTCATCCAGTCTTCTCTTGAGCGCCTCCAGGGATGGTGCCTCCACCACCTCCCTGGGCAGCCCATTCCAATGGCAAATCACTCTCTTTATGAAGAACTTCCTCCTAACATCCAGCCTATACTTTCCCCAGCACAACTTGAGACTGTTCTCCCCTTGCTGGTTGCCTGGGAGAAGAGACCAACCCCCACCTGGCTACAGCCTCCCTTCAGGTAGTTGTAGACAGCAATGAGCTCTGCCCTGACCCTCTTCTTCTCCAGGCTAAACAACCCCAGCTCCCTCAGCCTCTCCTCATAGGATTTGTGCTCCAGGCCCCTCACCAGCTTTGTCACCCTTCTCTGGACATGCTCCAGCACCTCAACATCTCTCTTGAATTGAGGAGCACAGAACAGGACACAGTACTCAAGGGGTGGCCTGACCAGTGGTGAGTACAGGGGCAGAATAACCTCCCTTGTCCTACTGGCCACACTGTTCCTGATCCAGGCCAGGATACCATTGGCTCTCTTGGCCACCTGGGCACACTGCTGGCTCATCTTCATCCTCCTGGCTGCTCTCCAGCCACTGCTACTCTCTATTTTATCTTATACTTTTTAGCCTGAAACTTGCAAGGTCCTAATCCAAAGCAATGCAATATTCAGGTCAAAGTCATTGGGAAAGTCAGAGGTAAACTAGGAGATTAAACATATATCCAGAAGGTGAAGCTAACACAGGCCACTGTGACATAAATAAGAATAAGGAAGACTTTAAGAAGTCATCTAATTCACCCCTCTGCCCCAGGCAAGATCAGTAACATTTCAACCTCTTTTAGAGTAATCTCTCAACTGTGTTTTGGAAAACTGAGAAAATGAGTTCCTTGCTCCTGATAATCTAACACAGAATCACAATAGGAACAAAACAAAATGGAAACTCAGACTAGCAAAGGTGGAAGAAGGTTAATCAAACTTTTAATGTGTGCAGAAGAAAAAAAAAAACACATTAGCCTTGTGAAAAATGTGATTCAGGTCTTATTTTATATGAGCAGATTATACTGACTCATAGAAGCTGAGGCCATGGGCATGAGATAAAAGCAATCTGCTTTAGCTCGCTCTCGATTTATGTTGGAACACTGTGCTAGTGTAGAGTATAGAGAAGAGAGTTACCAGTTCAACCTTTTCATAGATATGGAACACTTTAGGTGCCCATATTACCCCATCTTCCAGATGTTTTTTAATGGGTAAATTATCATTTTTTCACTGACTGGGTCCAAATTAAGCACCCTACCAGGCAGCCAAGGCTAAAGCAACTATTAAAGAATGACTGAAACTGCATATTGATCTTCCCATCTTAAACAAGAAAACAACAACAAAAAAAGCAGCTCATTTTGTAGAAAGAGAAATGAAACAGGTCGGAATAAAATTCACTGCTACTCTCCCCACATCTCTGTTCTTCAGCTCTGTTGGGAAGGGTCAGTATCTGGTTTATATACCCCGGTGAGAATAAGCAGCAATAACCAAAGTCGAAAGCACTTTATTTCTATCGACACTTTAAATTCTGTTAGTTCAATTTATCTAGGAGATGCTTATCTCTGTTGTGGGTTATGCAAAGGCAGGGCAGAGAAACACCAGATGTAGTTTCCATGTGTTGCGCAAGGCGTTGCGGCAACGCAAGTGCATCTGTTTGCCTTCCAGGAACAATGTCAGGCAGGCTAGTTCCGCCACAATTACAGCTGTTTTGAAGATTGTTGCTTCACTTTGGGGCCATCTCAAACGGAGAATCCCAGAACCGGGCAAGGAAGCGGCAGCCACAGCAAGATGCGTGGCTCGCAAGCTCGAGAGGGTCACACAGCAGGGGCGGTGCAAGGAGAAGCAGCAGCGGTGCCAGAGCCTGACTGGGGAAGGGAGCATCTATCTCTGCTGAACCCAGCCCACAACATGCCGGAGAGAGGAACACAACCAACCGAAAAACTCAAAACCCAAACGCCATAGTATTAGCCATGGTCATAACACAGTGTAGTGGAGGGCCACATAGGCCCAAACAGGCTTACAAATGCCTTGCCTGGACATGTTTTTCTGCCCAAACCAGAGGTAAACACATTAAACGGACAAAAGGGGCACAATAGGCCTGGTGCCATAGTCTGTCCTGCCCAGGGCCCAGGTTGTGTAACACGGTGGCACAAGCCCATGCGCTTAGCGCATGGCCCACCGGGTGTAGGGCCCATGCTCTTCCCATAATTGGGGGCACTACACTTGTGGACCCTTCCTAATTTGGCGTGTTTTGGCTGACTGCCAGAAGCCTATTGGACGATATCGTGGCCAAAGGACCATCAATCTCAGCCCACATCTGATAAATAGGGCAATCCAGGTAAACAAGGTGCTCTTGCCTCTCTCTCCGCTCACCTCTCCCTGCCTGCTGCCTGGGGCCACTACCTTTGTTTGCTTTATGTGATCCTTTGTTCCACGGCACTCTGCACCAAACCAGTGGATGATCGAAGGAGGCGTTCCTGGCCGGCCACAGCTCCAGCCTGCCGCATCAGCCCAATCTTGTCCATGGAACCTTCTCAGACAGCGTGCCCCAATTCGAATTGAACTGTTAGCTCTACGTGAAATCAACCACATGGCTTTCACTATATCTATATTTTGGGACCACAGATATCAAGACCTCCAATGAGTGAGTATTTGAACTCTCTTGATTCGAGTTGTTAAGGAATTTCATTAACTTTACCAGCGGCACTTTATGCCACAAGACTCTCTGACCAGAACATTTCTAAAACCTCTACCAGGTTGCTTAATTTGGCTGTGAATAGACATTCTGTAAAATAGTTTCACCAACCACGTACAAAGAATCTGTGTGGGTTAGCTGTGTATAAGTTTGCGGGAAAGTTCTCTTTGTGTATATTAATAAATTCTTCAACAACCTTCAAATTGGCCTCACTATATCTCACCCCAAACCCAGACCCAAACCCCTCTAGAACACACAGGCAAGTGCTGTGGTTATGAAAGCTGTGGGCACCCAGACTGGTGCCTCATGCAAATCATGCCTGACAAATTTGGTGGCTTATTATGATGAAGTCACTGCAACAGTGGACAAGGGAAGGGCAACTGACATCATCTACCTGGAACTAAGGCATCTGACTCTGTCCTACATGACATCCTGGTCACCAAACTGGAAAAAGATGGACCTGATGAGTGGAGCACTGCTGGACAAGGAATTGGCTGGATGGTCACACACAGAGAGTGGTGATCAAGGGCACAATGTCCACCTGCAGACCAGTGACAAGTGAAGTCCCTCAGGGGTCAGTGCTGGGACCAGTGCTGTTTGACATCTTTGTCAGCAATATGGACAGAGGAATTGAGTGCAGATGACATCAAGCCATGTGGCACAGTCAACTTGCTAGAGGGCAGGGATGCCATCCAGAGGGATCTGGACAGGCTGGAGAAGTGTGCACACACCAACCTCATGACATTCAACAAGGCCAAGTGTAAGGTCCTGCACCTGGGTCAGCTCAATCCCAAGCACAAATACAGGCTGGGTGGCGAATGGCTGGAGAGCAGCCCTGAGGAAAAGGACCTGGGGTTCTGGGTTGATGAAAAGCTCAACATGAGCTGGCAGTGTGCACATGCAGCCCAGAGAGCAACTGTGTCCTGGGCTGCATCAAGAGAAGCATGGCCAGCAGGGCAAGGGAGGTGATTCTTTCCCTTTACTGTGCTTTTGTCTAACCCTGATAAAGTGGTGGGGGATATCAATTGATTTTAGAATGGCATAAATGAGACTAAACAGTTTTTTTTTCCATCTCTGATTGCTACAAATCAGTGATCATTGCCTCTCAAACAGAAGAACTTACTTCAATAAATTGCCTTAAGCGAAAGAAAAGACAATTCCAGGACCCTGTAGTGACCTAGTAAGCCTTTTCAAAGACAAACATCATTCACAAAGCCATGCAATGAGCAAAAGGAACAAGAAACAACCATACAATAAAGAAATCAACATTGTGTCAGAAGTTAAGGTAGACCCCTGGGAAAACAGACTTGTCGTACCTGCAGATATATATTTCCTATTCTAAACTTTAAATTAATTTTCTTCCTTGGAAGTGATCTGAGTTTTGGAAATTGCTATGGAAATACTAAGTAGTGAAAGGGTGAAATACCTCAGACTGTTAGCACAGTGATTCTCACAGAGTGTGAGTTTGTGGGGCTGAAAAGATTTTGCAAGTTCAGCATTGGAGTTTGCACTCTCCAGAGTGCTTCAGGTACTCAATAAATAGCAAAGATGTAAGTTCACTGACCCACAAAGGTTTTCCTGCTCAGTGAACTGTAGAATATTTTCCGTTTAAGTCCCCAGAGGTAATGTAGATTGGAGTTTTATCCCCACTTTACTGTGTGGAAAACTGACCCACAGAGTGGTAAAAGCATTGCCCAAGAGCACTGGGAATGGCATCTCTAATGGGATTCAGGGACTTCTGTCTCTGGGTTTCATGACTGCCTCTTTCTAATATCTGTCTTTACAAAGAGTTGCTCTGCTTCAGCCCACAGCACTGGATTTCAATGACTTTTTGTTTTCCAGTGCCTTTAAGTGGGCAGGCAGAAGGCTGATGCAGATGCATGAGTCTCTTCTGTCACTGCATGTCAGCTGTGTCAACCTGGGATTACAGCTGGCACTGTTCTTTCTGCAGGCAATAAAATCAGAAAAGCACAAAGTTGTTGTTCAAGGCACTGATGCCTCAGGTCAGATGTTTGCTTCTCACTCTTCCTGTGTGCATGTTTGTATGAGAGACAGGGACAGAGGGAGAGCCAGAGCAGGAGAGAAGAAACACTTTATCACAAATAACTCATACTCAACCAGAAAAAAATGAAAGAGAACTTATCTAAGAGAAAAACATGTCGTCTAGCAGGATGCTTACTTTGCAGCAATCTTAGCCTGATTCTTCATCTGAGAAATATTTCTCCATCTTTCTCTACACTACATTATGCAGCTACATTTTAAATATCTTTAGATACATGCAACTGAACCAATTCATCTTACTCCAGCAAAGGAGGAATTTATTGGAAATGTTTCATAATACTGCTTCTGCTTGGTACCTCGACACTCACACAATCACAAACAGATGAGAATAGCACCTCAGATTTGAGCATTCAGACTGTTAGGAGAAGCACACTTCAGTGAGCAGCTGTTAACTTTAGCCTGGAATGGTTAGCTAAGACCAAGCTGTCAAGATATACCCACACCCCTAGATATGTTATTACTCTTCATGGAACATGGCATGGTGATTATTTTAACAAAAAGCATGTTAGATGTCAAAGAGATACGAAGAAAAAAGATTAAAAATACATGTTTTGGATGCAATACACCTCTTCAGCTCTGTAGTATCTCAGGGAGAGGAACTCAAAGGCCTGCAACGAGTATAAAAATGCAACCTCATCATTTAGGGAAATCCCAAGGTTCTTATATCAGATACAAGAAGGGTGAGAACAGCTAGGTAGAAAGGTGCATCAGTTACCTATGGACACTATATCTTGGCATATTGTAAGTCATCATTCTGACACACAGCAAGCCTAGGACTGGGGAACTGTAAAGTTCATCTTGTCATGAACTGCACTGTTTACTATATGTCTAGGGTTCTAATTTAAATTCCCAGAGACTCTAATAAATTTGATAGAACCAATAACAATTTGTAGAGTGCCCTCCCCTCTTTCCCCTCCTTTCTCAAAGGAAGGGATTAAATATAGGGAGAGAGAGAGGTAAGCACACCCGAATAAATCAATCTCACTTGATTTGGAAGGTGAAAAGTTTAACAATAACTTAGAAGAGGTATCTGAGGTAGGGAAGTTTACAAAGGATAGGGAAGGGGAAAATAGCAAAACACAAAATGTATAAATACAACCCAAGTTTGTGATGGTGGCTTTGTCTGCCTCGTGGTATAAACAGCGGTTAATGGTGGTATGATTGATGCAGGGAGATGCAGAGAGAGAGGTGTGGAGGTGCAGGGCAAGAGAGAGATAAATTGGAAGCCCCCTGCTTTTACAGTCAGGAAGCGGGGGAGTGGGCTAACCATCACCTGGTGGTGTTCAGACCCACCCCTGGGGAGGCATCAAGACCCCTAGGGTCAGGTTCAGGGTTACTCCCCCTGGAGTGTTAACCCTATACACCATACTACCATTGTCAAATGTTAACACAACTTTTCATAAGCATTCACTTTGTGCTGCATCAGTTGGTCTTACAAAGAATCCTAGTCCATAGGACTAAGCTAAGAGGAAAGGAATCAGATTTGAGAATCAAGATTATCAATGGAAAAAAAAAATACAAGAAATTGAGCAAAACTGCCTAGATTTTCATTTGGTTAGCCAAATGTGAACCAAGACAATGTGCTCACTGAGGAGCAAAGCAACTTCTATCAAATTCCACCTGGAGAAGGAGTGAGGGTATTTCCACATAGTCATGTCTCCCTGAATAAATTAATGAACAAAAAAGAAACAGAGGAATACAAATGTAATGACTACAGGCATTATGCAAACATGTATAATTATGTGACCTCATGTTTCAGGTCACAAACTCAGAATAAGAGTAGGACAACAGCTTTAGGAGGACAGCTTTTGGGGCATATTTTTGTTGTTGCCATGACGGGTTATTGTAATTCTCTGAAGCATAAGACACTTGGCTGCTCTCCAGCTTAAGAAGTTGATGAGATGAACAAAAAGGCTCTGTGAGTACAGAACAGAAACCATTCTAAATCCAGGACCATTGGCCATAGTGTGATTTTGACCATTAAAGCAAATTTTCTTTGGATGTATTTAGCATTTGCCTGTAGATCTGACATACTGGACAACTGGTCAGATTCAGGAAGATTTAAGAATGGTGCCACACTAATTCAACTAACAGCATACAACAAAGTAATACACAGCTCTGCTCTTGCAGACAGCACTGCTGAAAAGTTTTCCTCAAATCATCACTACTGTCATGGAAGGCCAAAATAGGCCACATTAGGCCTAAACATGTCCTGGCTTGCCCAGACATATTTTTCTGCTCCCCCTCTTTCTGCTGATGGGAGGAGCAACCACAGGAAAAGAAAACAAAAGGCCTGACACCTTTGAGTCTCTTCCAAATTTACAAACAGAACACCCTCACGTGTTTATACGTGTTTGTGTTCTGCCCTAAAAAGGGTAAGCAAGCCTTGGTTTTACCTAATACTGTTAAGCTTGGAAAACTGCCATTCTTATTGGCTGATGTGTCCAAAGACACATTAGTCTCAGACTGTACTGATTAAAAAAGAAGACAAAAAGAGGTAAACACAACATGCTCTGCCTCAGTATGCTTCTGCCGTTACTCTGCCTCAATGAGCTTCTGCCTCGTTGCTTTCTGCTGTTGCATCCTGCCGTGCCCTGCAACATTCTGCCTGCTACATAATAACCAGCCCTGATACTTCAGATTTGTCTACCTGGAAACTGGCCTTGCCTCAAGTTTGCCAGGAAAAGGCTTTAAGTGCCTCATATGATAGGCTAACTTAGCTGGTGCAACACTCTGCAAGACATCCTGCCTGCTCCTCTACAAAGCTCTATACTCAATCTGGAGTCAAAGAGGAACCGGAATCAGGTCAGAGACCATCTGCCTCTCTCCCAGCACCCTTGTTAGAGCCTGGGAGGACCAATAAGGCTATTGAGACACTGACAGAGCTCTCTTAAAGTGTTTGGTACTGTCTGGAAACTGCAGTTAGCTCCAGGAGTCCAAAGATATTAAAATTTTGTGAGTAAATACTTAAAGCCTCCTGTAAATGAATCCAAGTGCCTTCTGCCTTAAGCAGAAAGGAGCTTTGTGAGTCCCTCTAGTGGGCAAGTGCTATAACTGACTGCAAGAACCTCTTTTCCATTCTAATGGTTTAATGTTTATTCCATTACTGCTAGTTATTTCTTAAATGTTCTAGATTCTGTTTCCTTCTACGTAATACTTTTCATGATCATTGCAAAGAACTTATTAAAATTGTGGCTGGCAGTGATACTCCCGAATATCAAAATTAATAAACAATATTAATTTTGAAAAATCTCATCTCACAGCCACCCTTACCACCACTACAGCTTCTTTCTGATAACATTTTATTTATCCAGACTATGAACAAGATAGAAGTGTTTCAGCTACATTAGAACTAGTGTTGCCTCTGTGGTATCCATTTGCATGTTAGTACAACCTTTCATGTGACTGTTATGTAATAGTAATAGAGACTGCTACACAAGAAGGCTTCTATTTGTTTTCTCCTCTTTCCTGCAGCTCAAGGATTATCTGTGGAATCCTAGGTGGGAATCAGTGGATCATGGCTGCTTGCATGAAGATACTATTTTGTGTGTATTCTTCCTTAGGTAAACGCTTTCTTTCAGTCCTTCTGAAATAATACCATGCTGTGAGTTCTGCCCAGTCACCTTGCCATGTCTTTATAAAAAGGCATGTGTTTGCCTCTTTCTTAATGCCAACCTCCAGAAGTGCCAGTGCTCCACAGACTACCACTCTCATGGGCTTGAGGTATTTGATGACGATAAAAGACTGCAACTCACACAGACTGAATGCAGATGTCTTAAGAACCTGGATCAGTTTTAAGTACTAAATTTTCAGCAGTAAATATGAGTAATGGAAGTTGCAATATAGCCACTTTTTTTTTTCTTTTTCTGCCTTTCCTCTCTTGTCCTCCAAGATAGAATTTGGAAAACACAACCCCTACAGCACTTCCATGCTGCTATTTGGGGATAGGAACAAACTGCAACATTGCAGGTCCCATGGGAAAGCCAAACACAAGTACCTAGAAATGAAAGTGTGAGCATGGTGGCATTTTTTCTTTAATCTCATCAGATCCTACCCCATCATGCAGTATGGATGCACATGCACTAGCATGGGTGCTTTTGCAAAAATACTGAAGTGTGCCTTTCTGTCAGTGACTTAATTTGTGTAGGTTTATATCTCTGTGGATACAGGGCACCGAAACCGAGGTTTATATCATGTAGCCACATGTACGTGTTTTCCAACCTTATAAATATATTATAGATGCTATGGCCCTGCAGTGACAACCTACAATCAACTCTTGATTTCATCAACTTGTCATGCTTTAATCATCCCTCTTGGCAGATCTTTCAACATATGTCACAGCACTGCCTTCAAAATGTGCTTCTCCAATGCTGTTTTATTAACCCCATCTTTTTATATGGTTTAGGCTCATTATGAAATGCAGTAAATCTGTCAATGGCACTTTGCAAGCCATCTCCAAATCAGACTGATAGAAAGCATCTGAAAGCAAATTTCAGTTCCACAAAATGAGTGCAACATGAAAAATCCAAACCCACCAACAAGTATATTGTGAGAACCTTGGGAATCACATTCAGCCCACAGGGCAAATCAAACTTCAGCGCTCTTGCTCCTGACTCATTAACCATTCACAAGGGCATATAGATAGGAGAATATTAAGACAACAATGGAATTTGGCAACATCACAATGAAATCTCTACAGCTTGTACATCAAGCAGCAAGACTTATTAAAGATTCCAAATAGTCAAGCATAAAATCCATGTGCCTCTTCATGGAGGCAACTGGAATCAGCCAAGCTATTACCCTGGCTTCAGAAGTAAGGTTTCAGAAGTGAGGAGGAGATCATAATTAACTCAAATCTTACAGAGGGAAGGGGCACAAGGAGGCCACCCCCAGATTTGGAGAGGGGGTCAGGGATTGGGGAAGAGGCAATGAAAAGATGACAAAAACACTCTGGAAGAGACAGAGGGAATTTAAGGGAGATATGCTATGCAATGCACAGAGGATTGGATATGTCCTCTTGTAAGGGTCAGCTACCAAGCATTTGGAAATGACTGAAGTAGTCCAATATGGGCTGTGCAGGGAAGATAAGTATAAACTTAGAAAGGAAGAATTTGTTGACATAACTCAGACATTCCAGTTAGGTCTGCCTTGGAGTTTCCCGTGTTAATATCCTATCTGCATCAGATTCTGCATTACTGATATCATGAGAACTAATAATCACAACATTGCATAATATTTACAATATTTATAGTTGAAGAAAGTATACATAGACTTTTCTTAAGTCCTTCAGCAATGCTACTATTAGATTATCCAAGTTATCTTCTTTTTGGCTAATGCATTAGTAAAACAAAGCTGGGAGAGGTAATATCCCACTAGATAAAAATACAGTTAAAAAATACAGACAAGTTTTCAGAAACACAAGAGCTTAAAAAAATTAGTAGATGAAAATGTCACTGGTGAAAAAAAAAATCAAGAAGAACATATATCCAGAAATAAGGTAGCTTTTTTCAACTGGACTAGACTGGCTCATAAAGGCTATCTGTCTTCAGTAATCCTGCCTTGGATATAATTGAAACTACTACAGGTATAGCACACTATTCCTCTGTAATTAAGGCACCCTTATTTCCTAGAAAATTAATGCTGATTGTTTCACAAATGGGAGGGTTAAGCTACCCTCATTTAGAGAGTGAGCAGGTAGCCAAACAGAAACCAGAAAAGCTATCTCAGTCCCCTGATTTACTCTTAGGAAATCTACTGTCTCTCCATATTCAGTATAAAACCAGTGAGATGAACTCAAGCCAGCATGTGCAAAGAATCTGGATGCAACCTTGTCAGACCTCCTGTTTCAAGGACAAGATGAGGACCAATACATAAAAACTAGCAGCCATGGCTGGGAGCTGCTTCCTACAGCTTCCCTCTACACCTTACATCAAACAAATCCTTGTTAAATTTTGTCTTTAACAACTACAACAACTGCTGCATTATCTGAGGAAATTCCTCATCAGGACAAGCTCGTGTGTGTTTTGTGCAATTCCTTTACAAATAACCTTGAGCCTTGTATGTGTCCTCAATATCTTAGGAGAGGATCTCACTTTCTCCTCCTCTCTTCTCCTCTCCTGATTGCCTCCTCCCAACACCACCCTCCCCAGCCCCCCACCCCCAATTATCTCTTGCTGTCTTCCGGGTGGTTATGTTTAATCTCAGGATTAGGCAGAAGCCTGCAGTTTGCCTTGAACAGCTTATCTGCTTCCAAGAGACATTTACAGGGAGAGAAAGACTCCAGTTTTGATAGCAGTAATTGTATTTAGCTTGTAAGATACAAGGCTATTTATCTCATGGCTGGGAAATCACAGAGGGTGAGAAAGAAAATGTTGCTGATAAAAACTAAATAAAACCAAAAAGAATGAAGAAGAGACAAGAAAAAGAAAAGAAATAACATTCTCCTCAAAGTCCCTCCAGTAGAAGGATGAGGTGAGAAATGGACTTCGTTGAACAAAAAGAGCACCACTTGTGGAAGGAGATTGAAAGCATCAAGGGAAAGGCAATAAATGGTTTGAGTAGGACAAGAAACAACCTATTTCAAAGTAGACTATGAACTCTACTTCAGCAGTCACAATTGTGTAAAACTCGGGGAATTTCATTTGCAGTACTTCAGTTTGCTTGAAAGAGGCAAGTAGCAAATCAGCCCATTTTCTTCCCTGTCTCACATAACATGTCTGGTACTAACCAAGCAATTTTAGATCTTAAGTAAATGAAAAATATATTGTAGCAGAAGAGACTTCATGCCTTTCACATTTTAGACAGGTGGGACAATCTAGACCACTATCAGTTTAACTCGTGCTTCTAGAAGGTGTTTTGGTTCAGAGAATGACAGGTGAGAAAGAATGACTTTGTCTCACACAGACTACTAAAGATGTAATTCAGTGAAGACTGACATAAATCAGCCTTCCTGATAAAGGAGGCCACCATATCTTTCCCTTTATCCTGATAGATCATTTCCACTCCCATGTGGCCATTTTTCCTAGGTGAATGGCATTGGTAAAGTGATTGCTCTAAGCAGAAGATGAGAGCACCAAACCCAGAAATTTGGCTGTTTAAGCAATGTGAGGGAAGGAGTAATGAAAGAATGAGACTTTCATTCCAGCTGCAGATGGATACTACAATAAGATCTATCTACATCAGGATTTTGGTTTGACTGAGAGGTGTACCTACAAGATGTAGCTCCCAACTCACTTTGTTTGGTACACTTTGGTTCACATACTGAAATGTTCTCAAGGGAAAACAAACTGGATTCCTTTCAAATTATAGTAAACCACAAGATGTGCCCTAGCTGTTCAGAGGCACTGGGTCCTTGGAACCAGAACTGTTCTGAAGGGAAAGACCCAGAAGAGATATAAGAATCTCAGAACCAACTTTTTTGTTTCATAGATATGTACTCACCAGACCACAGTACTTGCCAGAGCAGTTAAAGAGTCTCTGGAGTTCTGCTGTCAAGAGTTAACTGCCCAGCTTTTCCTAAAATCCAACTTCATTCCAATGTGTACTTGAGACAGAAGAGGAAGTAGGGGCACAGAGGATGAAATCTTTCGGTACCAATAGAACTGCATATTAATGTCATTTAAAGTGGCAGAGACTCCCTAAAAGAAGGCTGAGAGATCACTCAAGAGAATGATAAAGAAGAAAAAAAACAGCATCTGTATTGAGTGGCTGAACTAATGAATCCTGATAAGGACCCAGTTCCTTAATTCTGTCCTATTTCTTAATTTTCAATGCATTAATAAAATCCAGGCTACAGTTCTCTGGCTAAATCATGTATTTCTTTATATTACAACCTCTTCCTCATTTATTCCCTTTTTTCAAAATCTTCTCCTTTAAAACATTGGCCCAATTAAGACTTTATTTTGGCATCACTGATACTATTTCTTTACAACTTCTTTTTACCTAGTTTTGTGGGCTTTTTCTACTGCAGAAAATTTGGTCAGCGCATGGATGAATGAACAAGAATATCAGGCTTGTTTTGAAATATACAACAAATCAGGAAACTCACATTAATTCTCAGACATGAGATTTTTTTTTCTCTGTCCTGTCTAAGAATTAATGAAAATTTAGGAGCTGAGTTATTCCAGTTCTGTGTCAAGACAGAAGACTTGTTTTTCACTCTGTTGACTCCATCCCAAACCTCTAAACTTCTAATTTAAATCCTTTTATCCCACTATGCCTCAACTTTGATGTTTTTTACTGCAGTCTGAAACAAAAATGTCAGATGCTTCCTCTTCCTGCTTGTTATCCATTGTTAGTGCAAAATGAATCCTACTTTGTCACTAAAAAAGATTTAGATACAAAGAGGGCTCCTCATCCTTGTTAGGAACATAAAGGCATGAAAATAGCAGTCACCAAGCACAATCTGTTATCTGAGATGTCCACCAAAGGGTGAATGAAAGCACATGGGACAACAGAATGGAAGCAGTATGGGAAACTCTACTTCAGAGCATAGAAATTTGTACATACATTAGCAAAAGCTGTATAACCTGACTGAAAAAAGAAATACACTGTGACAACCAACTTAATAAATCAAGTGCCAAGGAATTGGCTGTCATTACAGCCTATGGGAAAAAGCTCATCTCGTTAATGTGTACTTGAGGGAGAGAAGAAAGAGCAAAACTAATATAGATAAACCATAAGTGCCTCAATGGTTTTGGCTGAAGGAAACCACAACAGCTGAATTGCAGACAACAGCCCCAGGGCTAATGCTACTATTTGCCATCACCCAGTTCTCAGGAGCTTTGTCTCAGATACCTATACCAGGCCACTGTTCAGAGTGTCACTGGCCAGTCAGAAAGACTCTAGCGGGCTTAGAACACTACAGGCAATAACTGGGATTATTTCAGACCTAATGCTCAGCCAGTGTTAGCTCCAAGTTAATATCCTCCTTTTCCATTTCCCCTCTAACCCTTTTCTTCACAAGAAAATCATAAAACTCATGTTGCAGGTGACTGAGTTGCAACCGGATGCTAAAGAACTCAAAACGTCAGTGCTCGAGTGGTAAATGTGTTGCTTTTCTGATTTTCTTCCACTTATCTTTTATTGTAAGTTGCAAAAGTACAGCTTTGAAGTCTTTCAGTCCCATTGGGCTAGTTTCATTTAATTTCAATTTAACTGAAGACTGTGTTTTAAGGAAAGACAATATTCTCTCTCTTTGCTCATTTAATGAATATTCCACTTTTATTCGTACTTTCCATTGAGCAAGTAATGATGAGTCTAATGTACAATCCTTCTACAGGTAATAAAACTCAAGAGAGGATCATGGAAATGCCACTCAGAACACAGCTCTGCTACCTGAAGATTGTACCATGTGTGGTGATAAGGAAGGTACTTTAGGTAGTTTATATAAGTTTGATAAAATGTAGCACTGTGTAGAAAAGCAAACACACATCAAACTGCTGGACTATGATCTTGGAGGTCTATTCCAGCCTCAGTAATTCTGTGATTCTGTGACATTACAGACAACACAGTGTGCCCAAACATCCATGAGCTACACATATGATGTTTGCTAAACCCTACAAATTACTGTGCTCAGAAAGAAGCCATTCTGTGCATAAAATACAGGATTCCTTAGCCATTACACAAGTTCCATATGAATTGCAGTTTCAGCAGTCTCCAGCTGAAACAGGTTAGCCTAGGTCAACCCAACCACAAAGCTTTTTACAGAGTGAAGAAACACCAGCATGAGTTTGGTTTGTGAAAGACAAAAAAGTATACATTTTACAAGCTCTTGTTTTGTCATCTTTTAAATCATAAATTGCACAGAAAATGGAAGTAATAAGGAATGATTTCCTGTAGTTATTGTCTCCCTGAAGCTTTTCCTGGATCTGAGGCATTCATACTGCCTCTTTATTATATTCTGCCATTTAACATGGACTGAAATGAAACAGCAGCCCTTTCCTCTAAAACAGCTGGAACACTGCCCTTCTCTCTTGGTTATTTTCCTCGGAGGACAGGTAGGATCTTTATTTTTTTCAACTGGTGCCCCCTTTTCAAATTCAACTAAGAAATCACATTGAAGAAACTGGAAAAAATAAGAGCACCATGCACACACAAAAGGTACAATCCCAGAACACTATTTTCACAGGGCCAGGCTGAAAAGTTAATCTACTGCAAACAGACAGAAACTGAAATATGCGCACGGAAAGGAAAAGGTGTCTGGAATATAAAGATGTCCTTTTCCCTTGGGGTATGACTGCATATATTCTGTACTAGCCCAGAACATAAGAAGAATGCTGATTCCATAAAACTATACATATTCCAATGAAAACATAGGAATATCTTTAACCAAGACAGAAGCAGAGGGTACTGAGACAGTTTCCAAGCATAATTTATTTTCCTTTAAAAAAAAATCTCTAAAGCAATGAGCTGAATATTTTGTTTCTTTACACCAGGGACTTACTACAGCAAGTAATGTAGGAAGAAAATTTATTCATGGAGTTTTTACTGACTGTAATTGGCTGCCAACTGGATCAGAGATATTTTATCGCAGAAATAATTGATGGAAAGTGCAGAAGAAACATGCTTGGTTTGGGCCTCTCCTAGCCTCATGTCCCTTGCTAGTCAATGGAGCTACCTCAGCTCAGTCACACCATTCTTCAGAAGTAATTATTTCATAGAAATAAGGATAATTATTAAAATGTACTCTTTTGCATACCTATCACCACAACAATGACAAATTGTCATGTTGAATGTATGGTAGAGAGCACCACAGGACAGGCTGTTCACATTAAAAATTTGTGCACTTTGAGTGAATGAAAGAGATTAAATCCCCTTGGAATGATTTATTACTGTAACACTGCATAAACAATCAGAGTATTTCTCATAGTTTGAGGCTAAGTCACTTCACTCCTGCACAACTAATAAATTGTCTTATGTTTTCTGCAGAGTTCTTCTTTCTTTCCTAGGTCAGTTAAGTGCAACTTAGAAAGGAAGACCTGGAAGTTGTTTAGACAGTACTGGAAGCCAACAAGAAGATGACTTCTCAATCTTAGACAAAAACATTTGATTAAAAATGGTGTCATTAATGCTGGAATTCTTTCTCTGTGCTCCTCCTGACTTTCATAACCATCCACACCGCCAACCCTCAGCTACCTTATGCACAGGACCACAGGATATTAGGCATTGGAAGGAACCCAAGAAGATCATCGAGTCCAACCCTGCTGCCAGAGCAGGACAATACTATCTAACACAGATCACAGAAGAACACATCCAGACAGGCCTTGAAAGTCTCCAGAGGAGGAGCTCCACGACTTCTCTGGGAAGCCTGTTCTATGCACTGTGATACATCACATGTAGCATCACATACAACAACCTGTTTTCCATTTGGAGTGAGTTCAACTTTTTAGCACAATGACATATAGTAACCCAAGACTGTGATTTGCCAGTGGTGAGATAAAGCAGTTTCAGTGACTCAAGAGTCAGCTGCTCACTGTTTCTGGTGGGTTTAGGGTAACAATTTCCAAGGAGATACTGAATTGTTTCACTGCATTTTGACCTAAAGCCAGCTAAGACTAGACAGTTTTGGCTAAACTATGTGTCTGCCTCTGTATCTACAAACCTAAAAGAGAGTCAAATTCAGATGCTGGGAAGGTTATGAGGCAAAAATAAGGTCTGTTCAAATACCTGCAACTTAATCTTCCACTTACTGTACACCTCAACTCTACATTTATATAGACAGTATCTTGAAAGTGGCTAGAGTCACCTCTCCTTTTTGTACAGTCTGTTCAACACTTCTCCTTAAACAGATAGGAAATATCACAAGTAGCAAAACCAAGTTTGTTGTTGAATTAGTTTGTAACTCTCTGCAGAACCAAGATTCACTTAGAGACCTCTGAAATAGCAGGATTTATGTGCACCATGTCACACAGCTGGCATGCTTATTCTTCCAGTGTGAAGGACAACTACTTTCATCTCCAACAAATAGAACATGCGCCACTAAACTGGTCAATCAGTTGTCAAGATGAAGCAAGAAAAGTTTATATAGCAATCAATTGTTACTAAACGTTAGTTTGTAGGTATAGATAACTGAAAAAGAAATCAAAGAGAGATAAATATGTACCTGTTGGGTAGTGTTCGTTCACTGGCCAGCTGTCAACCTGAAGTGTGGCGTTGCCACCATTCCTGGTAAAGCGTACCACATGGTATTTGCCATCATTTACAGGTGTACTTTCCTCTTTGATAGAGATGTCCACTGTGCCAATATTGAAGACCACACCAATCTTGCCTTGCTCCTAAAATAAAAGAAACAAATGCTTGTAAACTGCTGTCTATTAGGAGAATAGTCTTGGGCTACACATTTTCAATTGGTAACTGTGCCAGTAGATGGCACTGAAGAAAACACAGAAGCATTGTTTTGAGCTTTGTCAGAACACGTTTCATCTGCTTTGCTTAGAATCATAGAATGGTTTAGGTTGGAAGGGACCTCAAACATCATCTAGTTCCAACCTCCCACCATAGACAGGGACACCTCCCACTAGGAACAGGTCACTCAAGGCCTCATCCAACCTGATCTTGAACACCTCCAGAAAGGGAGCATCCACAACCTCCCTGTGCAACCTGTTCCAGTGTCTCACCACCCTCACTGGAAAGAACAGTTTCCTAACAGCTAGTTTAAATCTCCCCCCTCTTCAAGTTTAAACCCATTACCTCTCATACTGTCATTACAAGACCTTGTAAATACTCCCTCCCCACCCTTCCTGTAGGGCCATTCAGATACTGGAAGGCTATTACAAGGTCTCTTTGAAGCCTTCTCTTCTCCAGGCTGAAGAGCCCCAACTCTTGTAACCTGTCCTCATAACAGAGGTGCTCCAGCCCTCTGATCATCTTTGTGGCTGGCCTCTGGACTCACTCCAGCAGTTTGATGTCCTTCTTGTGTTGTACTGTGCAGACAGTGCTCCAGGTGGGCTCTGATAAGAACAGATTAAAGGGGGAGAATCACCTCCCTTGCCCTGCTGGCCATGCTTCTCTTGATGCAGCCCAGGACATGGTTGCTGTCTGCAGTGCACATGCACACTGCCAGCTCACGTTGAGCTTTTCATCAACCCAGAACCCCAGCTCCTTTTCCTCAGGGCTGCTCTCCAGCCATTCGCCACCCAGCCTGTACTTGTGCTTGGGATTGTGCCCACCCAGGTGCAGGACCTTACGCTTGGCCTTGTTGATTATCATGAGGTTGGTGTGGGCGCACCTCTCCAGCCTGTCCAGGTCCCTCTGGATGACATCCCTGCCCTCTAGCAAGTCGACTGTGCCACATGGCTTGATGTCATCTGCAAACTTGCTAAAGGTGCACCTGATTCCTCTGTCCATATTACTGACAAAGATGTCAAACAGCACCCGTCCCAGCACTGACCCCTGAGGGACATCACTTGTCACTGGTTTCCAGGTGGACATTGTGCCCTTGATCACCACTCTCTGTGTGTGACCATCCAGCCAATTCCTTGTCCAGCAGTGCTCCATCCATCCAGTCTGTGTTTTTCCAGTTTGGTGGTCAGGATGTCATGTGGGACAGAGTCAAATGCCTTAGGTCCAGGTAGATGATGTCAGTTGCCCTTCCCTTGTCCACTGTTGCTATGACTTCATCATAAAAAGCCACCAAATTTGTCAGGCATGATTTGCCCTTGGTGAAGCCATTGCTGGTTACCACCAGTCACCTCTGCTTTGTTTTCCATTTGCCTCAGCAGAGCCTTCAAGAGGATCTGCTCCATGATCTTGCTAGGCACAGAGATGAGACTGACTGGTCTGTAGTTCCTGGGGTCATGCTTTTTTCCCTTCTTGAAGATGTTTCCTCTTTTCCAGTCAGCAGGAACTTCACCAGTCTGCCATGACCTTTCAAATATGATGGACAGTGGTTTAGCAACTTCATTTGCCAGTTCCCTCAGGACCCGTGGGCAGATCTTGTCAGGGCCAATGGACTTATGCATGTTCAGATTCCTTAGCTGCTCATGAACATGATCTTCAATTATAGTGGGCAGATCTTCTTTCTCTCAGTCCTTACTTCTGCCCTCTGGGACTGGAGCTGGTAAAGATCAACTTGACCCATCGCAGACATTAACTAGGTCTTCCATATCCAGAAGTTACAACCTTGCTTTTGTGTTGTGCATGTTTGTTACCATTAGTACCATACATATCTGCTGTGCTGACTGAATTCACTACATATATATTAGCAAATCTCAGCAATAAGAAAGAAACATCTCTTGTGCTTCAAGGTCACCTCAGATTCCTCTCCTGGATTTACTCCTATCCCCTGGTATTAACAGTCCTTTTCCTTAAACCCCCCACAACTTCCACTTTCTCTCAGAGGCCTGCCTCATTTTACCCTTTACCTACATTTCAAAGTTTACTTATACTAAAAGACCTAGCAAATTTCCTTATATCTTCAATACTTTTTATGGTCTCTTTTTTTTTTCCCCCCTTCCCTTCCTACCACTACAATGCTGCCTGGTAGCTGAAAAGGCCATTAAGATTTTGGGCTGTGCTTCTTTTACTTGAAGTTTAGAGCTGTAAGAGTAAGCACCCTTGTTTTTCTCTCATTGTAATGGTACATTCTAGAATCTGCTAAATATGCTGGATAGCAACAGTCCCATGTACATTCACACTGCTATGCTTTCGATGCACTTCCTTTCAACATTCAATAATCCTTTTTTCCACTGGAACATGGGGTAAATGGATTGCTGCTCCCAGCAGATGCATGAACTCAGATACCATTTGAAAACAACCTTTCTTCTCTTATTCTGTCTGCAAAATAAGGGAGTTCATTTCAGTGAACAGAGATTTATTTCAGGTACAATTACTGCTGGCACAGCTTTACCTTTTATTTGATATATAAATTGATCTCCCAACACTATTTGAGTGAATATTTTGCTGGAAACCATGTAATTATCTTTATCTGCATAGAAGTTCACGAAGAACCAGTGATTAATTTCTGCTCAGAGAATGTTTACTGACCAGGTAACCTGGCTACTGACTCCATGAGATTTCACAAGGTGGTGCTTTATAGTCAACCTCCTGGACAAGTTCTAATACAGCTTTTCAGTTATCATCAATAAATCAATCTTCTTTTGCAAACTGTGGCCACCCTGAGAAGAGTTCACCTTTATGAAGGCATAATGTGAGCAGGTAAGATCAAGGGCTGTGCCTTGTTTAATGGTACAGATCACCACCACCACAAAAGCAAAAGGGATTAAGAGGTAGCTGAGGTATCTAACAGAGTGAAAGATGGAGGCTTTCCAGACCTATAGGCTTCACAAGGCAGAGATAAAAACTTACAAGTGGGGAAAGGGATGGCAAGAAGCTTAGCTAATCTCCCCTACAGGAGAAAATGTTTCTGACCTCTCCTTTGAGCAAAAGGAAATAGAGACTTTTGCCATTCCCTTTCTGAGAGCTTGAAGAAAAAACAAACAAACAAACAAAAAAACACTATTTAAAGGGCTACTGATAACTGATGGACAAGAGGCCAAAAACTGGGAAAGAGATAAGACTCTGAAAGTGAAGGTCTGGAAATCACCAGTGGATTTTCATACGCTGAAGAGAGGACAATGAGCAGACAGGTGCCCTCCCCATTTGAAACACTGCCAACCCCGTCCACAACCAAGGGAACAGTCTTTCCAAAAACAATGTAACACTTCGTTGCAACTGAAACATGAAAAAATGTATCTTAAAACAAAAACAAACCCCACAAACCCCCAAACCAACAACAACAATCCAAAAACTCCCAAACAAACACAAAAACCCAGGCCTGACTGGAGATCTAATCTAGCTCAGTCCCTTCTTGGGCAGAGCTGCTTGAGGCTCTTTGCTGTCTGTTCTGCAGAACCATAACTTCATCCTAGATTTTGATACTCATTTGGACTGAGGAGAAGCCTGTCATGGAAATGGTTCTGTTCCAAAAAACACAGTATAACACCACACACCCAAAGAAGGACTATTGGAGCAGCCAAACTGCACATACAGACTTCAAGACATAGTTTATTAATGATGCTTTGTCTCTCCAGGGCACCAGACACTATGAAAAAAACCAATTAGTTGATGCACTCCTGGCAGGGAAAAAAAAGGCAAAACACAAAGGCAATCATACATCAAAGAAAAGAGACCATGGGCAAACAGGGCAAATCCAGGATTTACTTTCAAGATCTCTTCAATTCCAGTTTCCTGCACTACAATGCCTTATTAAAAGCAGCTGTTACCAAGACCTACCTCCCTTCTAAATGTGAAAGAACTTTAACACTTAGGGAAAGATCTACTGTTGAGCTACTATTTGCAATGTTTCTTTTGTGGTCAAAGAAACAAATTCTAACCTTACAGCAAGGGAAAAGCTGAATACAGAGCCCCACAGCCTATGCAGATTACAGGCTCCAGAAGGGCTCAATGTATTTTTAACTGAGACCATGCATTTTTTCCTCTTTGCATCTGTGTTCGCTGGTCTGCCCCAAATATTTGCCATAAAAAGGCGACCATTTAGTAATGCTTTTGATATCTCCAAGTGACATAAAGTTTTGTCCCTAAATCCTGGAAAACTGAGAAACATTTTATTTAGAAATAATGAAGTGAATTAAACATTCAATTGTATTTTATTTCTCCCCTTAAGGCCAAAAGGATTTTTAAAAGTTCTTCAAGAATTTATCTTTTGCCAATTTGTCTCATAAAATTGCTTCTCTTGAAACCCACATTACCTTTTCCTCACTCAGAATCCTTCTGGAGATAAATGTCTGCTATGATGCCTCTAAGACTTCAGACAAATAATTACTATCTTATAATGGAATGATTTAAGATAAATTGGGAAGGGCAGGGTGGGGGGGAAGAGCAAAGTACTAAAAAGCATGCACAAGGCATCACCTTGACCTTTCTATTCCACACCATGTCCTTCCACAGGCTCCTGGCAATAGTTTCTTGTTATATGCAAGAACATTATTAAATAATATTTGGGCTAATCTACAGTCTGGATCAAGAGATCTGAAGTCTGCTGCTTGCCCTTAAAAATTATTTCACTTTTGGCAACTTTTTCTTTTGCCTTCCAGTGAGAGCTGTGCAGAGGAGGTGAGAGTCACCCATCTTTCCAAGTACTACAACTCCTATAAATTCAGATACATTTCTCTTAACATTGATGACATCCTAATAAGACCAACTCCTTTAGCCCAGAGAGCAACTCTAATCCAAGAAGAGGTTTTCTCAGTTTCTACTTTTGACTCCTCCAAAAGCCATCCCTTCACTCTCAAAGGACCTTGGGAACATTTGTGAGGTCTGAAATTTTTGTAGCTACATTTTTTGTTCTGTTTTCCTCCACCCAAGGAGAACTAGAGCCTGTCTGCATGCAAATTATCAGGCTTATGTTTTCTTCATGTTGTGCCTTTGTATTTCAGAGTCTTTCTGTAGTAGGCCAGGTGGAAAGTCAAATGAGAGAGTAGCAGTGCTTTTGTCAGATGTGCACTTGGAGTGTAATAGAGAGAATACACAGGTGAAGAGCCACATACACTGTGTACTCTGACAAGGGCTGTCACTGGGTCTCCTTTCTCTTAACCTAAAATTCACATAATCCAGACTGAACATAGAGAGTTGTTTTCTGTGTGCAGAGAGCATTTAATTTCAAAAAAAAAAAACAAACAAAAAACCAAGAGACAGAACCCCATCAGGCAAATCCTACCCTCAGCTGCATCAATATGAATCAATAGTAACTCTGCTAAAGAAACTCAGTTCCTACCGATGCAAGTGAAAGCAAAGTTTATCCCAGTATGTTTATATGGGTTTGTTTCTTTTGTTGAAACTGAATGTTTAAGGAAATATATAAAACATAATTGAAATTCAAATAGAATCCCTGCATAAATGCATTTTCTCACACTCATTTTCATTCATGACTTCTTAATAGTCACTACTGCGCAAGCTGCCTCCTCCTTCTCTGGCCGGTCCCAGCATGACCAGACATCAGCCCAAACCTGGCAGACAATATTCCTAGTTTCTGCTTACTGAAGATCACTGCTGATTTTGCTGCTCTCATTTAAAAGTGACACAAGCTCTTTCAGTAACACAGTGAGCCATTCCACACTGTGGGAAAGTTTTGTACACTTCCCCCCCACTTCTTTCCCCTGCAAAATGCCACAGGCATATTTTCACAACAAACAGAAACTCAGAAAGTTCTTTACTGACTAGAAAGGACACTTCTGAGCTGCAGCTGGAACTAAATACATAGCTGGGTGAGTCTTTCCTGTATGGGTTTATCAATGAATTTAAGAAGGGGAAATTTCAGAACTTTCATTCAGCAGAGAGCATACGACAGCACCTTCTACTCCACTCCAGTTTGGTGTAGTGGAAGGTGTCTCTGCCCATGGCAGGGCTGTTGGAACTGGACGATCTTTAAGGTCCCTTATAACTCAAGCCATTCTATGATTCTATGATATTTAATGCTATTTTTAATACCACTGGGAAGTAAACCTGAAATCAGTATTCAATACATATAAACTCCAGATTCAGGTAAAAGCAGAGCTTACTGGGTGAACACTTGATCCAAACAGTGATGGCTGCAAAGGCAAGTTCAAGAACCGTAACAGTCACCCTTGCAAATAGAACAATCAACAAAAGCAGCAAATGTTGTTAAAGAAATAACAAGCACTGAAGCTCACTTGACTTGGAAGCCATTAATTAGGAGTCCAACACTTTACAGGTATTGTGGAACAAGAGGGAAAAAAAAACCCACATTATTAAGATGAAAGGAAATATATAGGCCAGCTAATTTTGGCTGCTTTTTGAGAGCTACAAGGAACAGTAGGTCATTTTTGTTACACAGTGCTTGTTATTGCATCTTTAAGGTGTTGAACCAGGTTTACTAAATGCAAGTTGCAAACCTGTTTATCAGACAGAACGATACACACAAAGGACAAAATAAATAGAAATTATTACCCTTTGGGGCCATGGTTTTTAGAAAAAGCAATTTTCTTGGATACATAATTTATGAGGCTAAAAAAGGACAATTGCTATAATCTAGTCTCCTCTAAAGTTTTATGCGAGCCCATATATCTTGTCTGAATTGATTCTTTGTTGAACTACAGGATATATTTTAGAACAACACTTATTTGTGATGTGAACATTTACAGCAGAGTCACTGCAGTTGCTTCTTTGAAGAGATTGGTCCAGTGTTGGAAATGGTCAAATAGCTGAGTGGAATGTCAAGCACTGTAATGAAATAGAACAGCGTACAAAAGGGAAATCTCTGTTTGAAGTTCATGGCACACCTTTGACTTTAAGTCTGGAGTACAGTACACAGATATGTATAGGTGGTCTCAAAAAGAAAAAGAGGAGATATAAAAAGGTTTTAAAGAGTACCACACTTCAAATTGCATATAAACCCTACTAAAAATAGAGATAATTCAGCACTTTTTTTTTTTTACTCAAAGAATTATAAATATGCAATAAAATATTCTAGCAACAAAGTTAAAGCACACAAAGTCCCTTTTGAGACAGCACATAACTGAGTTGTAGAACTCACAGTCACAGGATGTTTTAGATGCCTAAGATACATTAAAAAAAATAGATCATGGGAGGAAAGTAATCGAAGAGCCACTGAATATAACAATGTGAATATAACCTCTTGCTCAGCAGTTCCCTAAAAGCAGATCACTACCAGTTCTTTAATCTTCCACTTTCTATGTTGAAAAATGTATCTAAGTGACATCTAAGACTACGACCAAGTAAAAATCTCCCTGAAGGGTCTTAAAAAATCTTTTTTAAAAACACAATTAGTGAAACAATGAATTTATTATTTTTAATGGAAGGTTTTGAAAGGATAGTTTAGAGAAACATCTGCCACAGACAGGCTGCTACCTCGGAGTAAGAAAATGCCAGAGCAGATGACTCCATATTCCAGCTTCATCCTTCTGTGACTGCAAATTCTTCCCTCACTCTACAGAGCATAAGAGAAAACCACCAAACTCTCCAGATTCTGACTCAAAAGCAGGTTTCCCAGTCCTTCATTTAATCTTCCCCATGGAAAGAAAATCCTTCACTTTACTAATGCCTTTCTTCAAATGTAGGCAACAGAAATATTTAACTTTAGTTCACAGAAACTTCATAATCATTTTAGGTTTTATGCTCAAAGATCACATCCTATCTTTTGGCCACAGTTTTGCCACTTGAGGCTTACTGACAACAACTAGCAGTCTTATTCAGAAGTGCTTTCTTGGAGTGTCCCTTCTGTTGAAAGATGCCCTCCAGTCTTTGTGTTTTGAGACACATAAAATTATTTAGATCAAGTGAAATGTATGACAATTTCCTTGTTAAGGGCTTACCAAGCTTCCCAAACTGCTCTTCATTATTTGCCAGTTGAATGTTTATGTTGGACATAGACTATTAGGAAATATTTTCTTAATGGTCCAGACTCAGAAATTGCAGCACAGAAACACAAAGCTACTAATGTGCATTTTATTCTTTCCTGTTCTTGATTTTGATTTTTTAAAAAACAAATACTCTTCCAATATCACAGAAATACTGCTACCAGTGGGATGTGAAATTGTAGTTCTCTTGCTTCACTTTTATCCTTCCTTCCCTCCCCTCCCTTTGTCTCTCCCTCTTTCAATTTTTGTCTTATGTCTAATAAAAGTATCTTTCACAAATAAAACTACCCTGAAGACAAGACAAGGAAATGAACAAACTCAAAACTTTACCAGAGTCAGGAGTGATTAATTAGCAAGTACTACATCACACACAAGACATTTCATATATGAGATACAGAAGCTGCTTGGGTTTTCAGCCCAGATACCTACACCACTACAGGGTCTTAGATAGCATTATATAAAATAGCAATGGAATTACACTTAGGAATTGTTTGGCACCAGAAGTTTTCATATTTCATGTAAGGTGATGTCGTCCCTGTAGTTTGAGACCTTTATTTTTTTTCCTCACTCACAGAGGCAATCAAACCTAGGTAGAGTACATGGCTGAAAGATGAAAGATTATTTTTTTGTTTTCCTGCTGCACTGCTGTACTTTGAAAAAACCACTTGAGTTTCTCAAGCTCCACTTTGTTTTTTTATGCTACAAAGCTACAGGTTTGTCAAACAGTGTATTTGCACATTATCTACCACAGTGGAGCCCTGCTATCCAATGCGGCCTCCAGATGTTGGTGCAGTACAAACAATTAATATCAAGCAGAGTATCCTGATCTAAAGTATCATTACCATGACCAGGCTTGTACTAAGCTCACCCTAAACCCATTTCCTAAAAGTCTGGAAAACATTGTGGCATGACTGCTTTCTCTTACTTACATCTGACACCTGTTGAGCAAAGCCTAGTAATCAATGATACTCAGCAGTCTTAAAAGGGCGGCTTGCCTCTGTGCTATTCAGTGCCTAGGACTGTGTGCCAGATTTCATCTTTTCTTACCATGACCTAGGAAAGCACCAGGACTCTGCCAGTCAATTACTGGGCGGTAAATTGTTACAAGAAATACATACTGGTGTGTTTAGGTTACATAATTTGTGGAAAACAACTGCTGTAACACAGCTGGTGAAGTTCCAACCATGAGGCCGTTAATCCTTCTCACGGAGTGAAGTCATAATGCAAGTAAAGAAACAGAAATTAGCAGCGTGCTGAAAAGTGGTATTTCCCAGGGAAACAGAATGTGAATTTATAAAGTGATACTAATCCATTGGATCACTAGCAAATGCATTATTCACATGGCTAATTTGTTCTCCCAGCTTACAATATGCATCATGAAATCCTGCCCTATCTGATGGTGTAAACTCCGACTTTAATTAGGATTAAACATTCTGACAATGCCTGTTGAAAATACTAATAGCATATCCTGGAAAGTTGTGTGAAACACCTTTTGGATGTTATTCTGTACTAAGACACAAGGAGGAACCATTCTGAATCTATATGTCGTCTCCCACTTTTCTAGAGGACTCAGCCAACGCATACAGTGTGTAGCATTTTAAACTCAAAGCATCTCCAAGCTGCTGCAGTCCTGCATTACAGAAGCTGTCTGAGAAAAGCCAGGCCTTTACATTTCTAAGTGCTGCCATGTAAATCACTCTTCAGACAAAAATATGAGCAGCTGCTAAAATAATGTACGCACTCAACAGAGAAATTACTGTAGTAGGAAGTCAAATTTTAGTAGGGCACAAGAACAAGCAACTCAAAAGCAGAAACCTTCTAGGAAAAAATATCTCCATCCATCTCATAATGGCTCCCTTGGAGTTCTAATCCACTGAATAACATTGTAACGATTTACACTGACAGAAGCTAAAGCGGCAGTTACACAAAAACCAGTATCAGAGATCTGATACTCCCAGGCACGGTGGAATAAACTACCTATCTTAACTATAAGGCTTCAAGAGCCTTGGTACAGTTGCGAGATGTCTGTAGGCTGAAGGCACAGCATATATCACTCTGTAATAGCAATCAGGGCTGTCTCTCTCAACCCATAACCCGCAAAAAACTGAGCACTTGTCAAGAAGATGGCATTAAAAAAGGACACCGCTGTCTGACAGGAAAGGTGATCACAAACATCAATTTGCCACCATCCAATTATCCTAAGCGTGGCAGATGTAAAAGTGCAAGGACTGAAGAGGCTTTGGAGAAAATTAATCCATTTAAATACAGTATCACCTAAAGTATAGTTGTTTGTAAACTCTCTTACATCCTTAACCATAAACAGTATTGTAGGCTGAGTGTCGCAGAACTGTATGCCCAAAGCTATTATGTGACTAAAAAGTGTGTGTGTGTATATATATATATATATAAAAATGTATTTTCCTTTTTCACTGTGGGCTTTTATTATGGAAGTCTAATAGAATTGAATGCATTCAAGGTCTATGTTCTGCCTTTGAAACCTATGAAATGTTTAATGAATTGTATCTATAATCAGCAGCATATTGCACACAAAGTAGTCTTCCTTTACCAGACAAGCATGAGGTTTGAGCTAAGGTTCAACAGACTGTTCCAAAGAGGCAAGTTAATGAGGAAAATGTGAGTGCATGTAAACAATAACCATGGCTGAATTCAGCAACATCTTATTTCTGTCTTCTCAGTTTGCTTTTCTTAGACAAATTGTTTTTAAAGCTCATGTAATGAAGATTTGGAGATGTGGCCACACTCCAGAAAAAGACTCTTCCAAACATGAATCACAGAATTGTTTCAGTTGGAAAAGACCTTCAAGATCATTGAGTCAGTCAATCTAAGATCACCATGGCCATTAAACCACAGACTCATAGAATCAGCCAGGTTGGAAGAGACCTCCAAGATCATCCAGTCCAACCTAGCACCCAGCCCTATCCAGTCAACCAGACCATGGCACTAAGTGCCTCATCCAGACTTTTCTTCAACACCTCCAGAGACACTGACTCCACCATCTCCCTGGGCAGCTCATTCCAATGGCAAATCACTCTCTCTGTGAAGAACTTCCTCCTAACATCCAGCGTATATCTCCTCTGGCACAATTTGAGACTATCCCCCCCCTTGTTCTGTTGCTGGTTGTCTGGGAGAAGAGACCAACCCCCACTTGGCTACAGCCTCCCTTCAGGTAGGCATACACAGCAATGAGCTCTGCCCTGACCCTCTTCTTCTCCAGGCTAAACAACCCCAGCTCCCTCAGCCTCTACTCATAGGGCTTTTGTTCCAGCTCCCCATACCAGCTTCTTTGCCCTTCTCTGAATTCATTCCAGCATCTCAACATCTCTCTTGAATTGAGAAGCCCAGAACTGGACACAGCACTCAAGGTATGGCCTGACCAGTGCAGAGTACAGGGGTAGAATAACCTTCCTTGTCCTGCTGGCCACACTGTTCCTGATACAGGAGAGGATGCCAGTGGCTCTCTTGGCCACCTGGGCACACTGCTGGCTCATGTTCAGCTACTATCTATTTGTGCGTATGTGTGTCAGAAAGAGTAGAAAGCAAGGGGAAGATTGATGTAATAATTTCAATTTCTGTACCTTTTCCTGCTATCTCCTCCTCTGTATCTTCTGAGGAAAAAAATATGAGATGTGAAAGGACAAACAATATATCAAAGGAAAATGCTTTCTTAGGACTGTGCTGAGAGTCTAATACTATTGCAACTTCAGTTGCCCTCAGATGATAAGGGTCCTCCAGATTCTCTAACATTTTGAAATCTGGGAGAGAAACACAAGTGAATTAAGCATAAGAATGCACTCCCTGATTCATCTTCTCTCTCCATATAGACACTCAGTTATTCACATTAGCTTCTGTGGGAAGAAACTATGCTTTATCAGGTCTTCAGGAAGAGATAAAGGACCATTATTAAAGACAATTCTCCACTGGTAAATCATTGCAGCTACCATTAGAAGCACTGGGTAAAAGGCAGCTCAGGGCAAAGGAGGTAAGACCAGCACAGCAACAGCCCTATTCCTTCATCAGGTTAGGGGTTTTGTGTCTAAATTGAAATAGCCAATGGAACTTAGAGTTACAAGACTGTTGTGATTTAGACTATACTGTGTGTGATTACATACTAGTAATCATATCTAGTCAAGCACTACATGATTTGGTGGCAGCCAGGGAAATATTACAAGCACAAGAACAAAGTTTTTCTCCTCATTCATTACTTGTTAGCATGCTGTTGAAATTAATAGGTCAAACCCTGACATTTGTATTCAGGGGATAGCCCTACAGAGGACCCAGGTCTGAAAAAATTGTTTAGCTTGCTACTATATATTCAGCACTAAGTATCACAGCCTTTAGAAATCAATTTGTAAAGAACTGCCATTTTGTTTAGGGAAATAAGACTAAGATGTGCCCTGTCTCATCTTTTTGCAATTATATCACAACAGCCCCCCAGCCTACTCACTTGACTAGCTGATTGGGAGAGTCAATTAAATCATTACAAGTTGATTTGCATGAAATACAAACTGAAGGGTGATGGCTGTCTGTGGCCAGGTTTTGGGCTGCTGGCTGTGGCTGTTTTTCATGCAGATGGGGGACAGTATTGGTACCATATGGTACAGGAGCTTGGCTTGGAAGGCAAACACAGCAGGCCACTGATGAAAAGAATTTAAACAAAATGGCTTGGTGCCTCACAAGCCAGTTTGATAAACTGAACTATTGACACCACCTCTGCACCTTACCCTGATCTCTAGGATCCCTCTACCACTTCTGCTGCTTGCCTTTTACTTCTGTCTGCCAAGTGGCAGCCACAAAGCCTTACCAAAAAAGAGGCTAAAGGCGATAGCCATTCCAGCAGATACATCCAGGCAGCAGCCAGACAGCTGGTGAGGATGGCCTGGGTGAAAGTTTTATGAAATATTATGAACACTGCTTCTTCCTTAAAAACCTTACCACAGCCTGAATACTGAAGTGAAAACAGATATTTGGGCTCTTTGGTTGGTGGGCCACACAGAAGCACAAGGTGACAAAGAGCAGAGCAGGACACTACAGCTTCAGCAGTAAGGCACACAAGAGAATGCTATCCCAGGCCTTAGAGATGTACAGGACACCTTACACATCACAGAGTCCCCTGGCCACTGCTGCCACTGCAGACAAGGTCTTAAACTGTGAGCTGTGACCTAGCTTTCTGTGGGGCTAAAAGTTTATTGGTATGTCTCTATCTCCTGAACAGTTTTAACACTGATCCTGAGATAACCTTTCTTCTCACATGGCTTTCCTTCTTGTCATATCAAGGTTTGGGTTTGTTTCCTCTTCCTGTTTAATTTGTCTTGGTATCTTTCAACTTCTCCACTTAAGACCACCCAAAACTATATTGTATAAGGGGCTTCTCTGAAGTCTGGTGAAGTCTCAGAATAATTTCACCAGACATTTTGTGATAGGCTTTCAGAATGAAAGAAGAGGAGAAGCTGATTTTAGCTAACCCTCTTGATAAGCAAATATTGAACAGTTCATTAAAAATTACCTGATTTCTCAGCCTTAGTGATGGACCTGCCTGCATCTGTGCATCACAGCGTAAAAAGTTAGCAGCACCTCTTCTATGAGGACAGGCTATGAGACTTGGGGCTTTTCAGTCTGGAGAAGAGGTTTCAAGGAGACCTTGTAGTATCCTTCCAGTATCTGAAGGGGGCCTACAGGAAAGCTGGCGAGGGACTATTTACAAGGCCCTGTAATGACCTTGCTCAACTGACTTAGCCTTGTTGAAAAGCAAGCCTGGGGAACTTGAACATCTCCCCTAGAAAGGAAGACTACGGAACCTGAGGCTATTTAGTCTGGAAAAGAGAAGACTGTAAGGATAACATATCAGTGTGTACAACTATCTGAGGGGTGAGTGTCGAGCAGGTGGGGCCAATCTCTTTTTGGTGGTCAGCAGCAATAAGATTAGGAGCAAAAGCTACAAATTGAAACATAGAAGGTTACACCTCAACAAGAGGAGAAACTTTTTTTCAGTGAGGGTGACAGAGCACTGGAACAGGCTGCCCAGGGGCATTGAGAAGTCTCCTTCTCTGAAGACTTTCCAAACCCACCTGGATGTGTTCCTGTATGAATTACCCTGGGTGGCTCAGCTGTAGCAGGGAGGTTGGACTACAGTGATCTCTGGAGGTCCCTTCCAACCTCTAAGGTTCTGTGATTCTGTTTAAAATGGAAGAGGGGAGATTTAAACTGGATGTTAGGAAGAAGTTCTTTATAGTGAGGGTGGTGAAACACTGAAACAGGCTGCTCAGGGAGCTTGTGGATGCTCCTTCTCTGGAGACGTTCAAGGCTAGGTTGAATGAGGACTGTTCTAGTGGCAGGTGTCCCTGCCTATGGTGGGGGGCTGGAACCAGATGATCTTTGAGGTTCTTTTCAACCTAAACCATTCTATGATTCAATATATTTTACATGTCTCTGCTATACTAAGCTGTAGCCCTCAATAACTTTTTAAAGGACAACTACCAGCCAGCTCAGTAGAAACTGCAATGCTACAGTTTAAAAATAAATACATCATAAATTACAGAGTAGTGAAAACAGAATAATTTACCACTTAGAGCACTGGCTTTCACAGACAAAGAAATTCACCTGAGAACAATACACATCTCGAGGATCCAAAAGAACAGAAAAGGAGAAAACATAACAAAACAAATGTGTCTACTCTTACAATGCTCCTGTTCATCCTTGAGAGATCTCACTGCTTCTCTGAATAAATACCATGATACTCAAATTGCTCTGTATCTCACTAAAATATTAATAATTTAAAACTCTCCTTCAGAAAATGGATAGGTTTTGGGGATGCACAACATGAAGTTTATGCTGATCCACCAAATATCAGTCATGCTCTTGTAATAAAGAATAATGCAGTACATGCCTTAAGTGAAAGAAGGGATTCTTTAGCCTGGAGAAGAGGAGGCTCAGGGGTGACCTTATTGCTGTCTACAACTACCTGAAGGGTGGTTGTGGCCAGGAGGAGGTTGCTCTCTTCTCTCAGGTGGCCAGCACCAGAACGAGAGGACACAGCCTCAGGCTGCACCAGGGGAGATTTAGGCTCGAGGTGAGGAGAAAGTTCTTCACTGAGAGAGTCATTGGACACTGGAATGGGCTGCCCGGGGAGGTGGTGGAGTCGCCGTCCCTGGGGCTGTTCAAGGCAAGGTTGGACGTGGCACTTGGTGCCATGGTCTAGCCTTGAGCTCTGTGGTAAAGGGTTGAACTTGATGATCTGTGAGGTCTCTTCCAACCTTGGTGATACTGTGAAGGTCCTTGAAAGGCAAGCAACACCAGCATGCATGTGGAGATAATCTCAACTATAGCTTTAGGACTGGACAAAGCAAGCAGAGTGTGGTTCTGTACCACGATATGGTGATGATCTTTTTCCACACTGGAGCACAAGTTAACCTAATTACAGTCTGCTTAAATAGATGGGTACAAATCCCTACATCGGGGCTCTGAAAGCCTCAGAGGGGCTTGCACAGCTTCTCACTATTGAGCCTCATGTGCTAATGGAGAACCACCCTGGTGCATGAAAGGAGACCATCCACTGGTGGTCTGAATGGCCAGAATACTTCAGGAAGTGCAACATCTGGTTCAACATTTCAGTTTTGTTTTGAAATAAAACTATTAAAGATTTCAACTGAAGACATTATTCTGACTTCTAAACTTTTCTGATTTTCTGTATGACAGAGAGAAAAAAAAATTAAAAACTGCAGTGGCTTTATTCAATTGCACAAATCTAGTTTAAACCTTTGAATTTCTGGACATATTAGTTATTCACTTATTTAGTCTTTTCTTCATCCTTTCTTCTCCTTTGAAGGAAAAAAAAATAAGAAAGGAATCAGAAAAGATGATAAAATCAGATAAAGCAGGGATTGTTCTTACAGTTTACAAGACTAAACTTCAGATATTTCTTTGTCTTAGGACATGATTTTCTAAAGTAGCAAAAAAAAAAGTCTCAATGGAAACCATTCAAATGTTAAGAACATGTCCAGTTGAAAACCAGCCTTATATATGTTAATTGATTTACATTCTTCCCTCACAATATGTGGGTGTCTCAAGATAGAACTGCACTTTGATCAGGTAGGTAGTGGATTCTCCTGGTACTTTGAAAAAGACATAGCATTGCCATCAGTTTTAGCACACATTCAGCACAGTCATGGTTATTGCTATTGAGCTTGGCCTTCCTTAATCTTCTTGGCAAACTTTGGGTGCTGTTATCTCAAGAGACCAATAAGAGGAATTATTATCACAGGTGACAACATTGGCATCTTTCTAATAAGGACTCTTCCTGACATTGAAGCATGGAAAGCTTATTAGGCACATTTTGTTCTGGAATTTGTTCAAGTTTTCTGGCAGCACCAATGAAGGGTGCCTGAAAGGAAAAATATGATCATACCCTAATACACTGTTAATTCTTCATCAGTTAAGTTACCTTAGCAGTTTCATACAGGTGTCTTCTGCTAAGACTGCCATAACTAAAACAGGAGATTAGGAGAAGACTTGAATGTAATTTCTTCAAAGTTATCAGGATCTTACATTGTTTTGGTGCTTTCTAAAATGCACTTACCAATTCACTTTTGCCATGATGAACTTTCTCCTTTCAAATGACTGAGTTTTGGGTTGTCTAAGGGTTATTTTGGTTTTAATGTTGCATGTTAAGCACTTACAGATTCCTCTGAAATGTAGTGGATTTGGTATCACAGTAAGCAGCCAACAGCTCTGCAACCTTGCAGGTGGTATTGGATGCATGCATTTCCCCCAGCCTTTAGTGTTACATTTCTTTCTCTCTTTATAAAAAAGGCAGGTGGTTGCAGGAAAAAAAGGGAACGTGAGAAGCCTTGCCCTATTTTCTAGCAAACAATTTCACCAACAGAACAACCTGAAATAGAAAGGAAACATGAGAGAGGCTTTACTGGTTTTAAAGGTTAATAGCAATGTCTGCATTTAAGAAAAACAATAATAAATGGATGAGGGAAATGTAAAAAATCCAGCAGCTATGTCTTGATCTAGATCAAAATTGACAGAGTGGGAGCTGCACCAGGTAACTCCTATGAAGAGCTAAGTGTCTCCCCATTTTTTTCTGGATAATTTTATAGACATGCAAGGTCTAATACTTAAGTCTTTTAAAAATATTATTTAAAAAGATCCAGCTTCATGCAACATATTGCAATGAAAACTGTTCATGCCAATGAACCTTGTAGGAGGACTTCATGGAAAAGCAGTGGGATTCAAATCCAATAACCCATTCTCTTTTCAGGCTTTCAAGACAGCAAGTCAGTAAGGAGCTCTAAATTATTCCTGACACATACGAAAATCAGACTGGATTTTGAGGATTGCAATTTTCCAACCATTATTTGAGGCTCTAATTCATTTGCTGCAAACTACCAAACAGCTACAAAAGAATCTTTTATTACTCGTGTGGACTGAGTTCAATTGCTAACTAGAAAGGAACTGTTCAATCCTGCACTGTTTAATCCTGGCACCATTCCTTTGATTTCAGTAAAGTTTATCTAGAAACACATTTGGCTTGGAAAATGTTGCATTAGATTGATCCTCTGAGTCTTCTCTAACCCTGTTAGCAGTTGAGGATTTTGTATACTGTATTATTTTCTGAGATTTACCTGTGGTTTATTTGCAAAAGCCACTTTCCTATCATTGTACTGACACACAAATGGAACTTGCACTTAACTCTGCCACATTTGCTAAATGAATGCAAATCAAAGATTTC
The DNA here is from genome assembly GCF_015220805.1 of Pogoniulus pusillus. NCBI lineage: Eukaryota > Metazoa > Chordata > Aves > Piciformes > Lybiidae > Pogoniulus > Pogoniulus pusillus. The sequence continues at coordinate 43,715,517 of NC_087264.1, read as the reverse complement.
CACACTTCATTGTCAAAAAGATGAACTATTTTCTGTCCAGATCAAATAGCTCTAGTATATCTACATCAGTCACACTCCAGAAACTATATAAACCACAATACCAGGTCCTGACCACTAACATCTCAGAACATTTCCCTCTTTTGACTGTGGGTTTAAGTGTGCTTGCCTTGCTGTGACAATCAATTTTGAGACATATTATGCAGTTTCATTTGTGTATGTCATTTACAGACTATAGCAAAGCATAGTGCTTTTCATCTTGTACACTAGGGTTGGAACAATGATCTGAACTGCTCCTTCCTGGAGAGCATCTCATAAAGCTAGGAAAAGGAAAAATAGAGAAAATAAAGAGGAGGCAGAGCCACAAAAGCATCAACACCATGTACCGAAAAACTACTGTTAGCATATATCAGTGCTTCTAATGCATGTCTGAGGTAGCTGAAAAAGAGAACAGACGCAATGACTCATGTTACCAAAGGTACAGTGCTTGTGATCAGAGCTGTTTCGTGGATTGTTAAATCAGCAGCTTTCCTGAGTACCAAATTAAATACATTTTAAAAGGTATTTCCAAGTTACAGTTGGTTACAATTGGGCATGCTGACCTTAACAATGTCATGTTAAATATTTTCTTTTTAATTAAGGTAACAGCTAAGCTCTAAGGATGAGTATTATTTTTCACTTCATTAATTTTATTATTTAATGGGGAAAAAAAAAAGATGTAGAAATAGATTAACACCACAACATGAGAGAAGAGAGCTTTCAGTCAGCCTGAACCAGCACCACAACACTCAGGGGTTCAGACCCATGAGTTTTTTATGCTAGGCAAGCTGGGTGTGCAGGAGATCTGATCTCAGAAGTGGTCAGCACCAACTTCAAGCACAGCTCATAGGACAGGCCAGCATGCACCCAGTCTGGCAGTCACATTAGCTGGTCTCCACACAATACAGGTTATGCTTCTGCATAAATACAGGAGGAAATAAAAAAAAACAAAAAACCCAAACCTTCAGAAGTGCAGTCCTTCAAGCTCCCTTTCTATTGGCTGCTGGAAACTTAACACTGACTGTTCTTCCAGCATGACACAGGGAAAAGTTACATACACCAACAATAACGTAGTAGTATAGACAGCAGACAGCATAATTTACTGAAGTTTAACCAGATTGCAACGTAATAGAATATTGCTGTAATGTAACACAATCCTACATTTTCAAGGAAATTACTTGGATTTGAACTAGAAACTAAAATCAGCAGACCTAAACAGAAACTTTAGTAACAGGAAGTCCCAAGAAAACTTAAAACATGGGAAAGTTTAAAATGGGTTAAAAAAAAAAAGACATACAAAATAATGTCCAAAACTGAGAAAGTAAGTCAAGCATTTTGGTTGATCTCTTTGTATTAACAGACAAGTAATGAAACTAAGATAACAAATCACTTAAAAAACAAAAAATCACAATGCTCAATCATAATCTAGGTATAGACTTGCTATAAAATATTACTGAGACCACTGCAGTCAAGTTGGCAGTGATACAGATTTTCTTTTAAAGGAACTGGTAAAGACTCTCACGCTCCAAAGTATTTGATGAACTGACAGTGCTTAGAAACAAACTTTTGCAAGAGTCCAAAAAGGGAGCTACTTCCACTTCTTACATTGGCTTTGCTGGCCTAAAAATGCCCTTCTGTGTCAGACTGACAATATTTCTGCGTTCAAAATTAGTGTACTGAATATAGGGGCACTTCTTACTTGCTTTTATTATAGATTTGGGTACTGTTTTCACAAGCAGTAAATGCTCAACTTGATGTTCCAAAAGTAGACCCATCTATCTCAACTAAAATGTGCTGAAAAAAAAAGTTCCTTTACCTTTCACAGTTATTAAAATGTTAAAATGGTACATCCAATGAGCAGGTTCCCTCTCTCACGCTGTCATTCCGCAAGCATCACATCATTTGCACTGCACAGGATTTATTACAGTTTAAAGGAAGATTCTCACGGGATCCATTCCTGAAAACACTGGTAGCATATCACTCCTTGTCAGGTAAAGGGGGACAGCTGGCAGAGCATTTAGTCCAGTGACTAAAATGAAAGTCATCTGTTTTTGTGAAGGGAATCATGGTTTAGCAGATGATTTGGAAAGCTGTAGGTTAGAAGATCTTCATCCTACAACTTATGCTGGGAGGAACTTGCTAACTTGCAGAAAGCTTAATAGCTTTTTTTATCCAAATTTTACTCTTTAAAATGAGAACATTTTTACTAAACAGTTGTAGACTGCTCAAAGATCTTGGGATGGAAGAAGTCTAAACAACTGCAAGCTTCACCCAAGAATAATCTGACCCCTTACTGAAATACTTGCAGATTTGTTTGCAGACTGAACAGTTCATGATAGCAGAGTAGCTTGTTTCACTGCTCCCTCCACCCATTCTGTCTGCAGCTGTTCTCAGTGGACACATATAATCATTACATTTGTTGCAATGGCAATGGTAATAATGACACTGTGTGCAGTAAAGAAAGGCAAGTACATATTTCAGTTTCTGTGAGGGTTGGTGCTTGGGCAGCACTGCCTGCCAGCTGTCTTTGTCCACAGCACAACCTGTAATTTAGTTAACAAAATGAGCCATTTCAGAGATCAATCATTATCCTGCCTGTCTTTATCCATTTATTGTTGCTGCCTGTGATAAACATAGTAGGTCTCACAAACAAGGTCTTTTTTTTGGGTGGAAAGGATTGAAAAATAAACACAGGAAAAAAACCCCAGAACTCTCACTCTGCCTATTCAAAGCTTTTTACCATGGTGTTGAGAATTCTGCTTTTTCTCATCCCTAAAGTTACAAGAAAGCATCTCAGATACAGAACTCAACTTTGCATCTTCACTTCTAGCTTTCTTGATACTTCTACAGGGGGGTTTGTGGTATTTGTGGTGTGACCAGAAATTCTCAGTAAAAAGCTTTCCTGCTTTACATCCATCATGTGCTTTTGTATCCACACAGATGCTATGATCCGGTTGTCTCCTCACCAGCTGAACTTTTACAGGCCAAACAGCTACAGGAGCCATAGAGAAACAATGTTTGACACAATTAGTGTTTCATCTAGCATTCACCTGAAAGTTGAGGAAGGAAGTCAGAACCTTTCATTGATTCAACTTTTCCCTCTGTTGATGGAATAGGTATACCCAGACCCCTTTATAATCAGCAGGGGGAATACTGCTCACGGTACAATATTAGTCAAGTGCAAAGTGCAGTTCTGACAAAAAATCACTCCATATAATGGTCTACAAGTTCAAGTTCTCATTCAATTTTCCCTGAGTAGTTGGTTAACATTTGGTATTGCATTTTCCTTCAATCCAGTTTCTACTTGCTCCCCTCCTGTGTCTCACATCAACCCGAGAGAACTTGTCTCTGAGAAGTGCAAGGATTTGCATGCCACAAGAAGGAAATAGGAAGAAAGGTGTGGTTAAGCACTGAAGGCTTCAGAACACTGCCAGAGGAGCCCAAATTTATTTTTGGTGAAGCTAGCAAGTCTCCCACTGTTGACTGATGAGGGCAGTGCTGATGTCCTTGCTTTGGGAATGTAATCGACTTGGGTTGAAATGACTCTTCAGCTGAGCCATAACCTAATCACAAAGATTTACCCCATTAGATCTGATCCTGAAAATGGTAACGTGGAAAACATTTCCAGTCTACAATTCACACAAAGATACCACACTGGAGCATGACAGACAGGAAAGGGATATTGGTAGGTCTGTATTTCCCCTAGTCATACAGCAAAAGCAATCATACGCTGCCTTTTCATGGGAGCGCTGTGCAGCTTACTCTGTAAATAGTTGTGAAGAGCAGCGAGATCTACCAGAAGACACACAAGTTGTTAATATATAAGATTCTGAGAATAAAACACAAATGTGGTGATCCTAAAAGCAATTAATTGAATTTTTAAAAGCAGAGTTGCTTTGCTAGTAAATTACACAACCTTTAATACATTATGCTACAGAGTACAGCCACTACAGTATCGGCAAGTACCATAGACCCCTCTTTTCTTGTTTATTTTCCTTGTTTTATATCTTCTTGTTTGGTTTGTTATGTTTGTGAGGATATACATGGTGATCCTGAGAGTGAGGTGCCTGTCACTGTCAGGCAATGTAGCAGAAAATAAAAGTCACAGATTACTAAAATATGATAATACAAACCAAACATTTTTTTTCTATAATTAATCAAATGGTGTAGGATTCTGGATTTACAAAGATATAACAAAATATAAAGGAAAAGAAAATGTATAGAATTTCAAAAGCCCTTTTCAAGAAGTACTCTACCTAAAGAAGCTATTAAGATCATATTAAGAGTAAAAGTGCTATAAAGAATTAGGGGTTAATAAAAAAAAAAGCAAACAGAAACTAGCAACAAATTTCTGGGTTGGTTTTGTGGGTGTGTGTCCCCCATTATATCTAAGAAAACAATGAAGAAGTTGTGCTTAAGGAGCCCCATCTCACATAATTGTTAGTGCTGTGGGAAAAGGTAAATAACAAAGAAACAAATCTGCACCTGGCACAGAATTATTTATTTCTTAGTAAGAGCTCTATTAGAAGGGTCAAGATAATGGCAAATTAAATTTACTGTTGATAGATGCAAAGAAATGCCTGACGAAAATAACTAGTAACTGTAGAGATGCTGCTGAGTTCCAAATTAACTGGAAATGCTAACAAAAAAGGCCCCTGTGTGTATCTCAACTTGTCAAGGTCTAAACATGAGATGTAACATGGAACAGAGACCCTAAATGAGGGATACTGCAAAGTCACTCAGGCAGAAAACTTAAACTACCTGGGATTTACTGTTGATAGATATTATTGTTCTTTATTTCCAAGTTTTGACATTAAAATTTGGCAGACACTGTACAACAGCAACACATAAATTAATCTGGGACCAAAAAAATATGTCATATCCCTTAAAGAGATAGATTTTGAAAAAATATATCCACAAGGTATGTCTGCACACGAGGAGACATCACCTGCCCTGGATCCTACAACACATCAAGGTGAAGACTAGTTAGATGAACCACTGATCCAAAGAGTATATTCACACCCATGGCATTGCAATGCAGTCCAGTTTTACCCTTGAGAGTACTCTGTCAAGATATATACTTATGAGGCACATATTCAAGCTCCTTTCATTTTTTGTTTGATTACAAAGGAGTCGTTGCTCAGACTCAATTCTTAGATTTTCCAGATTGTGACACATCCCTGATGGATGGATGATTCAAGTCAAATGAACCAAAGCCATGCACAGACTTACATCAGTGCTGGAAAGATGGTCGAAACTCAAGCCAAGTGCACTTCTTTCTCTGTTGATCCCATTTCAGGCAGAGCCAAAGAACACTCGGCTTGGCTGGTGGGTAATGCAAACAACAGATGCGATATTCAGATTGTATTAAGTGTTTTGTAACAACTTGAGGTTTCTTTCCCAGCATATCCATGGGCTGAATATGTAAGATGTAACAAGAAGAAAAAAAAAGTACTTACGGAATGGAAGCTACAAAAATAATTACTCCTCCCTCAAACCTGAGAACTCCCTACTGACATAATTAGACTAAAAACCAAACCACATAGACAGCAAACTCACTTTGGGATGTGATCTAGTTTAAGTAGTCATGGGGCTACTCAGAACTAAGGTAGAAGTTAGAAAGGCATAAGGGCTTCTGTTTTTTTCCTTGCCTTGTCCTTATTACAAGCATTTGTATGTGTGCAAACATCCCAAGTTTAAAAATTCATTCCTTACCAGAACAGGTTCATTACATTTCTATATACCACCCCTGCTGGGATAAAAAATAAAGTCAATGTGTCACAGGCAGGGGTCATCTCAGTTTGTAGAAAGATAGAGTATTACTAAAACAAAATCAGTACTGAGCCATTAGAATGGCAAGGAGAGAGGACAAACACACCACATGAGTGTCCCTAATCTACTGATATGATCCACACACAACCCAGACCTGTTCGGAAAGAGCACATGTTTGGATGTCCTCTACTAATCTCTATGTCCTAGTTAGCAGAATGCCCAAATGTAACCATTTGTACAGTTTAAACTGAAAACAGCCTGGTGAACCTGGCAAAAGGATGATATTACATATTGGAAGACAGTATGGCTGTAGTAGAGTTTGGTGGAGTGGGTTAAGAATGGAAAAGGACATTTGACACGTATCTATATTGAAAAGAGAAAAAGGTCTAGTAGCAGGTGCAACAACCTGCTTCCACAGTTTCATCCACATAACTTCTTACTAACATACCAGGAGCAGACATTTCACATTCACTCCTTGAGATCAACCTGACAGCTTACCAGCTGTGTACTGTACTCTTCTTCCCACAATAGCATAAGTAGTCTAAAGAGCATTCTCACCTTCTCTGCTAGCAGCATGGTTACCTGCTGTTCATTTCTCCTAGTTTTGTCCCTGAGCAGGGATGTACTGTCTCTATTTCCCACTCATTCTGCAAGCCATAGGATTTGATATCACATAAGCACAACTATTACCTCTATCTTATTCTGGAAATTCTCATGCTGGAAAAATAACATCCCTGCCCCAAAGACACATTGGTCATTTCTTAGTGCTATTCCAATACTTTGGCCTGAAAAAGAAATTTATAGGCCAACATGTACCTCTGTTTCCTTAAACAGTAGACCAAAGTACAAGTATTTAACAAGAGATAAATGTAATCAGTCTAGGGAAAGATGCTCTCTCTTACAGGCACCTATTGGCGTCCAAGAATTAAAGGCACAAGTGCAAAGAGCACTGACATCCTGTGAGTCTTGTACCCTTAAAAACCCAAACTCTTAGAAAAATACTATGAGAAAATCACTACTTAGGATCTGAGCCAGTCCTTGCAGATGTGTAACTTATCCTGGGTTGCACCACATCACCCAGTCTGGAAGTCTGAGGAAAGTACATTTAGCATCACAATCGATAACTGGAAGGACACTTGAAAAACAGAATGACATGTGCCCCAAATTCTCTGGTGTGTTTTGGGTGCTAATAACTTTCATCAAGGAGGCGTGGCAGGTAAGGGACCAGGATGTATGTAGCCTTACTCCACAGAAATCCCCTCTTCCCTCATTTCTTTATGATATTTTTTCCCCATTTCCTGTGCCATTTGCTGTTTTCTGAATAATTGTGTCTGTGTAGGTGAAAAGCCTGTGGGATTTGTTTGCCCTTCTGGCAAACTATGCAGACATATCTTAAAATGGGCAGCCAGACTTCCACTGTGCTTGCCAGCACCATACAACTGTCCTTTAGAAATGCTACAAAACTGAAAGAGAAAGAGAGTAAAGGAGGATGGCAATGCTTGCCAAACGGCATCTCCTGTCATATGTACACAGTGATCTGGATAGCCACTTGGGTACAGAAGTAAAAAGCTATTAACACTGGGATAGAAACAGGCTTCCAATTTCCCCACCCACCCAGATGGAGGAAAATAGAACACCTCACTGGTAATAGTTTTCAGAGAGAAATGGACACATAGGAGGAAACAGAAGAGGACAGACTCCAACAACATTATATTTTTATTTTTTTCCCCAGCAGGTTCTCTCATACAACTCTCTCTCTTCTAGGTCTACCTCTCAGCAGAATCTAAATCTCATCTTAGAGCCCTCCCTTTGCTCCTGGATGCATTTTAGAGATGAGAAAGTTGAAGAGAGAAAAGTAATGCAGCTAATAACAAAAAGGACTTTCCTCACTCTTTCTGTATAGCGCTATAATATCTAACATACCAAAAAGATGGAGAGAAAGCTTAGAAAACAAAGAAAGCTCAGGACTCAAAGTGTGAGGCATAGGTATACCTAAGTTGCTTTGAAGTTTTTGACTGTCTCTCTGGAGTTCACTCAAAATAAGATAATAAAATGAACACTAATACTACTAATAGTGCTAATAATAATAGTTCATCATGCAGCAGAACAAGAGAAGACCACCAACAAAGTGTCCTCATCACACTAAGTGATAGTACAGCAGTCCTAGTGTAAAGAAATTGAGCAACAAAACAAGATGCAGAACAGGTAGTATTTGGTTTCTCTCCAAACAGGACTTCGTTAGGAACAGATCAGACAGAAAATATACTGATGGAAGAGACAAAGAAACACAGAGATGAAGTCTCAGAAGGAGGAAAGAAGCAGAAAAGAAATTGATTAAATCACTTATCAAGGGAGATGATTAAGACATTTTCAGCATTTTTGTTCTCCACATATGTTCTCCAAAGAAATCAGAGTTACAGAATAACACACTGACATTCCACTAAATTCCATCTTGTAGTACAGTCACTACTGTTATTACTGTTTAATAAAACTTTCTCTTCTACACAGTCAGACCTCTAAGACCACCACAAAGCATTTCAAATTGCTTTGAACTCAGGATACGGCACAATGGCTACCAACTGAAAAGAAGGCACAAATAAAACTCACAATAAAATGTGTTGAAGCAATTTTGGACCTGGGAATTAATCTGCCAGCATAAAGTCAGCCCACTTGAAAAAAACCAAACCTATAAGCTTGGAAAAAATGCCGTAATTGGAAAGTACAGGTTTAAATTTTAGGTGCCAAATGATTACAGCCCCATCTGAACTGGGCTAAGGAAGCAGGGCTAGCACACCTTATGCTGCAAAAAATACACAGAGATATTTAAAGAACATAAGCACAGTTGGGACGTCAGCTCTACCATCTGTCTTAAGTGTCTTCAACAAGGTGGTGTCGCCCAACACCACTGTGAAGCTCTGTGTCAGATCTGAAACCAAGACAAGAGTTTTAGGTATCTGGCCTTAAAGAATTTGCATGGTCTTCCATGAACTAGCTTTTGCTACCTTCAAAGTTACTATAGCTTGCTAGGTTAAACAAGATTGCTGCCAAAACCAAATAGAGCATCCAGTACTTGTGGCGGAAATGAATATGAAACTCACATTTACCTCTTGGTTGGGCTTTTTCTGTTGGCTCTGCCCAGTCTCCAAAAAGCTTATTTACTTTAAGCAGATAGCTCATTACACCAACTCCATTCACAGAGTCAAGACCACTATGGACCAGAGGACAGACAAATTAAATTGAATTGTCATTCTTCTGAGAATGTCTGTTCCACTGTAAAGCTGCTTGATTTCAAGCCGCTAGCTCCATGATTTGCCTTTTCAAACCACAGCTGATGGTTTCAACAAGATACAAGGTCACTGTGCACTTTTCTTATGACACTTGAGTTCAGCATAGATTAAGTTCTTCACAGCTTTGACAATGTGCAAATTTTAGAATTTTAGAATGAAACTTCTCCCTTCATCTTCCTGAGAAGAGTAGCTGTGAGACATGAGCAAATACTGAAAGTACAGAGATGACAACTGACTGATAGCCAAATTATTAAATCGTGGAGGTTGCTGTCGAATGAAAATTCAACTCACTTTCACAGAGGCTGACAACTTTGACATTAAGTCATCCATCTCCTTAAAGAGTTCTAGAAAACATGAAAATTCCCACTGTGCAAGAGAGTAAATCCTGTATAGAAGATAGGGTGCATATCAGAACCTCACACCATAAACTGTAAATACCATGTTCACAGTATGCAAGTATAATTCATTGATCTATCTGCACAGATGAATTGCACCACTACTGCAATGACGTGGAATGTTATAGAGCCTTAAACGTACATAACAATGTCAAACATCACTTGAGAATGCTTACCCAAGCAATGTAGACCTTAACTACAGCACAATCTGACCGATATGGCAGGCCAGAACATTTTTTTCCCCAATGTTCTTGACTTCCTAGTGCTTCATCATGATACTTGATGTACTTGCGTTTGCTTGAGGAATTGCATGCATGAACATAAAACAAATGAACTCTCTTTAGTTTTTGAAAGCTACCAAGATCACAGATAGGTGTGCATTGTCTGTGGCTACACATAGAGCTCAGTGAGATATGGAGGAGACATACACAAGAATGGAGCACAGCAGAAGCACATCACTTTGTACAATCAACTATGTGTGGCTGGATGGGTTCATCAATATCTTCTCTGTATTGAAAGATTGTATTTCTTTTTCACCTTTAGACTCTAAGATGCAGATATCTGTTTGAATTTAGTTGCCTAGAATCCTTCCATACTCACTAGTGAATAGCAGCACTTTTAGAGAGTCAACTCATTTATCTGGATGGCATGATCAGCTTACTGGCTCACTGGAAGTACCTATCTCTTTTTACTGACTATAAACAGAACCCATAAAACGCTACTGGTCTGAAAATGTAAGCTATCAGATAGCTAAGGGTATGTAGGATGAATCTTTTGTTATGACTGAATTGTTTTTCTTCCCATAGATCTTTCCCATTATTTTCTCTCTATAGCAAAGGAAGTATTAAGATCTAGCAGAATTTATCCAGAAATTATTTTGGTCCCCTATTTTTAAAAGAAGATGCATTATCTCAAAATAAATCTTTCTCTGCCATCCCTAGCTACCTCATAATGTTGCTTACTGACCTCAAGTGGCACAAGTCACATGCTTTCAAGTAATCATTTTAACTACCCATATTTGCATCTAATTTTTCTAACTATCTCAAATAGGGAAGTATTTAGTTAATTTTTAAAAATCATTTATTATGCCAATAACAACAAAAGGAAGATCCACAGATCTTCATATTGGGAGCTATAAAGTATCCTAGTGTAATGCTACTGAATATGAAAAACGTGATTAAAACATGATTTTGTCATGAAATCTGCCACAGTCTTTGAATCTATTGTTTGCAACCCCCTCTTCTCTCCATAAACAGGCATTACAGCATTGGCCTATCTCGTCTTGATCAAAACAGTAGGTTTAAAATATAATATGCAGTATTATTACTGGAATATTTCCCTGTCTTGAATTTTGTTTTAAATCCTAGTTTTTCATGTACTGCATTCTCATTAGATTGTGATGCAGTCAGCATCAAATTCTAAACAGCAATAGTAAACCCCATGAATCATTTTGGCAAAACCTTCCTTGAAGTGACTTTGAAAAGGTGAGCTAATTTTTGCTAACTTTGCCTTTGTCTTCTCTGCCTTTGAGAGCTGGCACCACCTCACACTTAGCTATGTCCTCCCCAGCCCATAAACAGAAACATACTTGCAACTAAATTCCTACCTCTTGCAGTTTGAAACTTCAAAAAATCACCTTCCTAATATGTGCTTCTAATTAAATTTCAGTCCCTAACCACAGCTGCTGTGATTCATGCATACCCTGCAAGGTTCAGTGTTAATTAATGAGGGCTCTTTAAATTCTCTGAGCCCGGGTGTGGGAGGGAAACAGGGTGTATGCAAGACAGGAGGATTTCTCACAGTTGGTTGTTGGGTGTTGTGATGACCCTCTGGGAGGCAGCTCAATTACAGTATACATCCAAACAAGAATGAAAAAGGAGGTGGAGAACTGGGAACAAAAACCCACACAGTGTATTATTCATAAGCAAATATATAATTACGCAGTCTCATGAATTAGAGGTCTACATTTGCAAAGGAAGACAGAAAAATGTGTCAGAATGTAGCTTTACAGTATATTTGTTTGATATTCCCTTCTCCCTATGAAAAGTTAGACAAAAAAAATGAGAAATAGTCAACCAAATCCAGGAGCCTTCAGGCAATCCAGGGACAATTTCAGATAGGTAAAAGCTGAGGTATTAATAAATTTAATGGAGTGTGGATTTCTATAATCCCTCTTAGGATTGCAATTCAAGGCTGCAAATAACAGGACCCAGCAGCTCAGCATCTCTGCAGATAAGGAAATTCAAGGTGAGATTCTAGAGCTTTGCTAAATGAACAAAGCACTCAAGTCTGGCTCTCATGCATGTGAAATAATAATCACAACGTTAATGAAAAGGCAGTCTGTTTGCAACACAACTGTCTTCAGCCAAATAGCTGCCACTCTAGAACAGGCCTATTTCTCATAGGTTGTAGAAGTATTTATCAGAGGAGGCAACAATTGGTTAGAGACAAGGATGAGCATCTGACCTTTGTAATATGTGCTTTTTTTGGGGAGGCATGGGGTGGTTGTTTGCTTGTTGTTTTGTATTGTTGTTGTTAACTGCAATACCTTGCATTTCTAAAGCATCTTTCATCCTTTGCATGTGTTCTCAAGAAACACAGCACAGCAACTCTAAGAGTCCAGTATTAGTATGTGAAATTCAGTAGCCTATAGCTAAATGAAACCTTACAAGGGAAGTTTAGAAGAACAAAGTATAAATGTAGGCTTTGGGGATTTGGCCTAGGCTTTCACACGGCTGTCTCTGAAGAGATACTCCTTTGTGTATTTGACAGTCCTGAGCAGTCATAGCCTTAGTCTCTTTTTTACCAAAAGACAAATATTGCAGGTGCACCAAACAACTACAGTCCCACAGGTGATGAGTTAAGTGCTTACAGTTCGAGTCAAATCATATCTTTCCCTCTGTCACGGAGGGGAAATTAATTGATGCAAGATGATATTTCTTTCAAAATTAATATAGTTTATTAATTTTGCTATTCAGAACTCTCACCACCCCCAACTACTAGTTTTAATAATATTTAGGTCTCACACAGTCATGGAAACATTCTATGGACAATATCTACATCTAGCAATAACCAGCAAAATATATAAACAAAAATTGAATTGGAAGAGAAGATTCCCGCGGTCAAATGCCGCTTGTGGTAAATATGCCACTTGCCCAGCAGCTGGGCTCAAGGAGCTCTTTCTGCTCTATGGCAGAAGGCAATGGAGAATTACAAAAGGTAATTTAAGCATTTACTCACAAATTATTAGTAGTATCCTCACAGGGGCTAGCCACAGTCCAGACAGTACCCAAATGCTTTCAGGGGACTCTGTCTTGTCGGACGTTGAGACCTGAATCTTCCTGGCTTCTGGGGAAAGAGGCAGACAATCTCTGCCCTTGTTCTCCTGGCTTCTTCTGGACAATCTGTATATATGTCCGGGACTGCTAAGCAGGACTTTCAGGTGTAGAGGCAGGATGTCATGCAGTCTCAGCATGATGTCACACTGACCATCCAGAGTCTGCCCCTGGTAACTTGTGGCAGTGGAGTCTACCAGCAAACAATAAGGCAATAGGCAACTGCAGCATGACTGAGCACAGCAGAGAGGGCACGGCAAAGAGCAGGGAAGCAAAGCACATTGTTTACCTGAGTATCTCCTTTTATCAGTGTGGGCTGAGATTAACTGCCCTTTGGACACAAGAAGAGCCAATCAGGATGGCAGTTAGCCAAACCTTGCCATATTAGGCAAAGCCATAGGCTCATTTTTCCCTAATTTGGGAAAAGCTCAGGCCTTGCTCTAGGCAGGCACAAGCTAAGTGTGTGTACCTTGTGTACCACAGGACCCTGAGCAGGCCAGATTCAGTGGCCCCAGGTTCTTTTGTGTCTGTTTCCAATGCTTGCCTCTCTGGTGGAGCAGAAAAACATGCCTGGGCAAGGCAGGACATGTATGAGCCTATTTTGGGCCTATCAGGCCTACCACAACACTCTTTTTTCCAGACTGAGGCTTGCAGTAAAGACATGAGCAAGACTTCCCAGAATCATAGTGGTGCATAGACAATAAAGCTTTTTAAAAAATGGTATTTCATAGAATCAACCAGGTTGGAAGAGACCTCCAAGATCATTCATTCCAACTTATCCCCCAGCCCTATCCAGTCAACCAGACCACGGCACTAAGTGCCTCATCCAGGCTTTTCTTGAACACCTCCAGGGACGGTGCCTCCACCACCTCCCTGGGCAGCCCATTCCAATGCCAATCACTCTCTCTGGCAAGAACTTCCTCCTAACATCCAGCCTATACTTTCCCTGGCACAACTTGAGACTGTGTCCCCTTGTTCTATTGCTGGTTGCCTGGGAGAAGAGGCCACCCCCCACCTGACTACAATGTCCCTTCAGGTAGTTGTAGACAGCAATGAGGTCACCCCTGAGCCTCCTCTTCTCTAGGCTAAACAACCCCAGCTCCCTCAGCCTCTCCTCATAGGGTTTGTGTTCCAGGCCCTTCACCAGCTTTGTTGCCCTTCTCTGGACACGCTCCAGCACCTCAAAATTCTAAATTAAAAAACAAACAAACAACTGAAAAAATCCCAAACCAACCCCCAAAGAACCACAACAAAAAAATAAAGTAACAGGAAAAAATAGATTTGGTATGTATCCCAAGCTAATGCTTTCTAGTACTTTATTGCTGGTTTGAAATCCCAACCCAGTGATACTCTATTTTTTAAAGTAAATAAGTACCAGATAATTTGATTGTTAATGATTGGCTCTGCCTCTGCTGGGCTACTCTGATCTAGGTCCTCCTTCTGCAAGGTGCACACTACAGCTGCTCATAGCTCAAAAAAAAAAAAGAAGAAAAGATCCTCCAAAACAGCAGCAGCAGTGAAAAACAGACATGAAATCTAGATCCAAATCAGGAAGAGCCTTAGACAAACTTCCTCAAAATTTCTCCTAGGCAGAGTGGACAGCTCCATAAATATTCCCAAGCAACTGAGTTTCCTTTCTGTGGAGACTACAGGTCTGGTTACTGTCTTTTGGGTTTTAACAGGGGCCATGTCTGATAAACTCAGAAACTGCATATATGCTGTAACTAGAGCCTATTTTATTATTAGGGATGGCAAGTTGAAACCAGCGTGGTGTAAAGAGTGATGTAAGGACAGTGTGTTGTCATCATCTTCTATTTCTGTGCTTCCAACAGGTGACAGCTATCATTAATTCCTTCTCAGATAATTTTGCCTTTGGCAACCCCTCTACTTTCCCCAGAAGCAATTATAAACTGACTATGATACAAATAATTTATTGATACTTAGGGTTCAAAAGATGAGAGGAAGAGCTTTTCCTTCTTGACCCCAGTTTACTCAGAACAACGTGTCCTCAATGTGACCTCCTGGAAGAGCAGGGCTTTTCTTTTAGCTAGACTGAAGGAAAAGTCCAAAAACTACATCAAAACTAGCAATGCCCAGAATTGCAGATCTACATTGGTGGCCCCTAAGCATTGCAGATCTACATTGGTGGCCCCTAAGCATTAGAGTAAGAAATGCCTTTTTCAGCTGAAGCAGAAGAGGCCTGGTTGTGCAGAGCCAAACCAAGAGTACTCCAGTCCAGTTCAGCTATATAATCTCACTTGTTAGATTTGTCATGAAAATTTGATTATGTTCTGATTTCTCCAAGACTATAGGCTCGTTACAAAACGGGACTGCTATCCTTCAGAATCTCTCTAAATCCTTAGCTGCTACTCTCACTGTATTGTAATTCAAGTGTGTCCACAAAGGTTACCCAGAGAGAAAACTGGGTTCAGAGAACTAGAGCACATATATGAGAAAACCTGCATAGGTTAGAGGTCTTGCTTTCTCTTCATGGTTCTTATTCTCTGAAATACTCTTGGGCTTAGGCAGTTCAGGTGGCATAACGGAGAAAATTACTTCTGGCTTCATCTGAGTCAGTTTCTGTACAAAGGCAAAAAAATTGCCCTTTACGGGAAAGTTTTCTTAGAAGTGATCTTGAGAACATGCAAGACTACGATGGTAGCAGCATAACCCCTTATAGCACACCACTACTTGCTCCAGAAGATGATGCAACAAACTTGAGGTTCATCATAAAATGTTAAAATCTTCAGTCAGAGATGGAGAAAGTTGCTTTACCACAAACTGCAAAGTATCTGTTCTGTCAGCTCCTTTAGGGTCACTAATAAGGCATTTCACCGTGCTAGAATTTCTATCAAATAACCTGAAAACCCATTTAAAACAAAGGGTAGCACCCACACACCTGAATATGCAACTCTGCATTGGTATATGCTTGTCCACAGCACTCGTCAGCAAGACACAAAAGCGCTCTCTCCTCTCCTCTCCTCTCGCATCTCTTTGGTGTCACACAGCTTTTTTGAACATGCAGGAGAAGTAACATAAATTCTACTAGTTTTTATCTTCTGAGGCAATGAAGCTGCTGAGCAGACAAATCCCCAGGAAACAGCCCCAGGCAAATGGTCTATTATTCCTCAAGACAAAGAAAATAAAGAACTGACAAACTCTCTACATAATGCAATTATTTCCACTTTAAAGCCAAGTTAGAGTAACCTAAGACACATTTCATCTGCCATGAAATTTTCAGGATGTGAGACTGTTTGCTCCTCTTCCCTGGGGATACGTCCCTCCCATCTCATATGATCAAATGGCCACTACAAGCACAGAAGGAGACAAAACCATCTCAGATTAGAGAGGTTTCCAGAACATTTGAGGACAAGTTTTGAAAAGAACATTTGCCATTCTTTCAATACTCTCCACAATGCTGCTAAAAGAAGAAAAAAAAAAGACTAAATACATAACTAAAAACTCAAAGAGCAAAGCTAATGTGTAACTGTGAATGGAAACGTTGACCTCTTCACAAAGATGCAAAGAGACAATGAGAAAAGATTGAAAGAAAGGATTGCAGAAACAACATAAAGACTGCCTAAGGAACAGAACAGGTGGCTACCCACCTCCAATCACCAATGGCACTTCTTTATTCAGATGTGGGATCATAACACTTAGAAGATCCTTATGTCAAAGTGGGATTGGGATTTAACAGATCAAAATCTGCTTCCTAGATCTCAAAATTAACACAGCCACACTACCATGTGCAAAGACATTAAAAGCAGGACAAAGATAAACTCTAACCTTAGTCTTGATGATATGTTGACAGATGCTGAATCACAGTTGTGCTTCATCCTATTAGTTCCTTTCTTATTGTCACAGTTTAACGATTTTTAGTTTTATGAAATTGCCACTTTTAGCACACCAAACAAATGTACACACAAGAAATCCAAGTTTTAATTCTGAGATCAATATTTCATAAAAAATAATAGCACACCACATTCAGAACACCACTCTAAGAGCTGAATACTGCAAATTTACTGTCTTTGGCCACAAGGAAGTGCAAAACTACAATACATCCTCTGCAACTGTTGATTACAATGATATTACTTTTCCCCCTTCAGGTTTTAAAAGCAGCAAATAGTAAAGTTATCTGCACTTTCTCATTAGAACACTGGTTGATAAGCATATAAAATCTTCTCACCTGCCAGTAGCATGGAATTAAATATATATATATACACACACATGCACACCCCACACATATGTGTATATTATACTCATATAGTGGTTGTGTGTGACCCGTACATACTGAAATATACAGTACCATTCCCCAATCTTTAATTCATGCATATGATGCTTAATCTGTTGGAAACCAATGGGTTTACATTTCATTCTTGGTTCTTTCTCCTTGGTTTCCTTAACTTCAAATAGGTCAAGCTATGCTGATAAACGAGCAATTCAAAACTTTCTCGCTTAGTACTCAGGCCTCTAAAATCTATGTACACATTGTTAGAAAACTAATTCTTTTCAAATTCTTTGTTGAAAACAAAATTAATCAAAGCAATACCTAAATTTTGGCTGAAATTCATGTTCACGCACTCAGGCTGCCCAGGGAGGTGGTGGAGTCACTGTCCCTGGAAGTGTTCATGAAAAGACAGGCTGAGGCACTTAGTGCCATGGTCTAGTTGATTGGATAGGGCTGGGTGCTAGGTTGGACTGGCTGACCTTGGAGCTAGGTCTCTTCCAACCTGGTTGATTCTATGATACTAAAAACTTTGCAAAGCTTACAATCTCCTTGTACCTTGTACCTTAAAGACTATTAGTCCACTAAACCACAACTTTTTGCAAAACTAGGAATTTAATTCACAAGACAGGAAAAATAGAGGAAAAAATAATTTTCACTTTCTTCTCCTTCAGCTACTCAGAGTTCCTTCTGCACAGTACAAAGGGTTCTGCCAGGAAACATTTTTAAAGTAACTTCTGTAATTAGTAAGCTCTTACCCAGCAGTGTCTGTAAAGGATATAAAAGTCACATTTTCCTTCTAAAGTTCCAGCAAACAATCCACTCCTCTTTTATTTGTCAGCAGAGGAACATATTTTTCATTCCTTATATACAGGCATCTGAAACTATTGAATGTGTTTCTCTTGACTCTGGAGATTCTTCACAAATCAGTTTATCTTTCTAAATGGGCTGGGGATATATGCAGAGGAATACCTCAGTAGAACAAAAACTTTTGCTGTACTTAACTGGATGAATTTTAAAAATGCTGTTCGTTAGTCACTGAGAATGTGACAGTTAAATACTTCTCATCATAGAAAAGCTTCACAATCCTATTCAGTGTTGTAGGTAAGCATTTGTCCAGCCTCTTGGTCTAATGCACACTGCCTATTCTCTCTCTTTCTCTGTCTCTCTCTTTTTTTTTTTTAATAATACTGACCTGTGAAAAATCTGCTATCACTTCCATCAGCTGTGGCTGTTCCATACTATTTTCCATTTCTGTCAAATAGAAATATTATCCACTCCAGATGCACGCCATATGCTCTACCTAGAGATTTTTTCTACCTAGACTACTGGGAGCCTTGCAGAAGATTATGTATTCAGGAAGCACAGAAATCTTGACCAGGCCTCGTCTACTCTATTGGACCTTGTACCCAAGTCTTGAGAAACCCATATATTAGCAGGGGAAGACACTGCATGAGAACCTGCAGAGCTCCCTGTGCTAGCCTACACTGCACATTGGTGGGTATAATCACAGCTACAACCTCCCAACGTGTCTGGAGAGGATACATGATTGTTTTCTACAAACCAAGTGCCACAGCAATGGACAGGGCCATGAAGCTCTCCACAGTCAGGGCATGTGTAATGTGCTGTGGGAAAATGCACCGGGGGATCTAGATTTTGCTGCATGAAAACAGGGTTCCCAGAAGCTGAAAGAATGCAAGATTTACTTGCTTTTACCACTTCTTTGAAATGGCTGTTTTATTAAGCCATTTGTTGTCTGGCCTTCCCATTGAGATTCAGAAAGACCTATGCTTCTCCAACTTAATCCCACTTCCATGGTGCAGAACATCTAGCCAAAGGGTCCAAAAACTTGCTGGAAGGAAACATGTACTTTATTGAGGTCTTCTACATTCACCCAAAAGGTCAGCAAATACTCCTCTAAAAGATTAATTTGTTCCTCATACTAAGAGAATACTTCATTAATTGACACAATCAATACTGAAAAACACAGTCTGGGAAAACAAACGATTAATCAATAAGCAATGAAATGATTGATGTAAGTTTAAAGCTTTGCAGCATCAATTGATATTTATGTCATGTTATTTGTCATCTGTTGTTGCTCAAGCAAGGCTTCTTTGGTACTATCTGGAACTATATATAAGAAGTTATTGTCACTATGCCAGAGGGTCCCCTGTCACCTAGGAGGTATCACAGGGTGTTCCACAGCATGGAGTGATCCCAAGTGACACCTTCACTCATTCATTATTTTGAAGCATATTCTGAAATTATGCAGTTTATGAGTGCCTGATTACAAGGATTTATGGGTTATCTAATTTTAATTAAGACAACTCTCAAAAAATGGACAGGTGGCTTAAAAAGACTCCTGCAAAGAAACCACAGACTGACGATGAGATTGATAATGTGAGCACAAAAGTGAAAATGGCAGAGCTGGCACTTCTCTTACTCCTTACTTCAAACTCTTCATCAGCCACATTATGAGATGCAATCTGATCATGTTTGACAAGACCTAGGACAAAACTTTTTGAGACTACAAACAAGATTATTTGAAATACGGATTTTCATCCATGAAATTAACAATGATATTTGCCTTAAATATATATCACGCCTTGAGATGTTAACTAATACCAGTATGAAGCCACTACAATTAGCAAAACATTTAAAAAATAAGCATGGAGAACATGAAGACAAACTTGAATTCTTTTTTCATGCAACATTCAAGCCAACACTGTGCAAGATTTCAAGAGAAACATTCAGCAGTAAGAGGCTTATTGCTTAAAAGCCACATACCACCAGAGAACCACTTGTTCCTCCCACCATAGTAAAAATGGCTGGAAAAACCTACAGAAAACATTGTAAAAAACCCAAAAATATTTTCTTTGCCAGTAAACACTGTTAGAAGATGCATAGGAAACGTTGCTGAAAGTGTGGAGAAACAAAAGATTAACATCACGCGGTGTGGGAGGTTTGCTCTGCACTTGGACAAAACCAGATGTTTCTAAAGGTTTCAGCTCATGGTATTAGATTCTGTCTCAATAATGCAGTACAGAAAGAACAGTTGTTTTTGTCTGCTTTGTTGTTGCTGTTTTCTTCTTCCTCCTCTTTTTTCCCCCCTGAGCCACTACAGGAAAGATACAAGATAATATCTATTTTCAACAATAAATGACTTCTTGAATTAAACCTATGTTCTATGGAAAAACTGTGCAAGTATAATCACTCTCAGAGTAGATGCTTTGAGTGGAATATATAAACGGTTTCCAGGGTAAGGTTAGAGATAGTGTATTCATAGGTAAGCTATTGTAGTAAAGAAGCTGGGAACCAATAGTGCTCTAAGTGCTATTGGATGTCACTGATAGTCTGGTTTTTTTTAAATAAATAAAGCTTTATAAAAAGTCTTATTTTTATGAGATGGGATAGAGAGAGGCTATGAAAACCATTTGTATCACCTAGAAGTTTGCTGGCTGTCTTGTGGCAAAATGCTTAAAAGAATTGTCCAACTTAAGGATGAGTTAAGTAGTATTCTTTCATGAAAATTTAAGTGTTCCAAAATTAGCTGATTTTTCTGAGTGGCTGTCTGCAATGTTCTAGCTAGCAGATATATTAACAAGAATAAACACACTTAATTTGTTTCTTGAAAGTAAAGGTGCCATTTTAAGAACGAGTGTAAAAAGCTTTGATGTTCTGTAAATAAATAAAATTGTTTTAAATTAGTGTTTGTCATCTTCCATCCTGTTTTAATTGCTACATTTTGTGTACATTTTATGATACACACAATGTACTTGGACAATAGTATATGCATATGGCTAATAAACAAATAAATACACATATATAGGATGTGCAAGCTCAAAAACTTTTTAGTGAGAAGAATCAGAGATCAAAATTGTTTGAAGACCACTGCTGCATGGTAGGTAGGTCAGTGATTAGAGACTGACATATGGGCCATAGTATGGTAGAGGATGGAAAAAGTACATAACAATGCCCCCAAAAAAGGGAGAACTAAGGAACAGTACATTGCAGACAGCCTGTAGGAAATAGCTGATTGAACTAGTAGAGCCCATGGCAAAGATCAACCTGTGATTCAGCTGAGGAGGAAGCAGGGTTAAAACGCAGTATGAGCAAGGGGAGTAGCCTATGGAATGTGCTTTATTCACTTGGAATCGCAGACATTCATACATCGGCAGTGAAATGCAGCTAAAGCTGTGTTGGTTGTGATGAAATGCTGCTGAAGTGCATTTCTGTGAATGCCCTTTGCTTACATGACATGATAGCTTTATCTCTTGCAGCTGCTGAAGGGGAAATAAAAGAAGCTGCTTCCTTCTGAGCAGTTGGAACCATATTTTTTAAGTATACCACTGCCTCTTTGGTAGATCCTTGTGAGAGAGATGAGAAATGATGACTAAGCTTAAAAATACTTCCTTGTAAGCTGCAGAACTTCATCATTAAATCTATCAATCAAAGTTCCACTTGTCATCTATCCTACACTTGTGGTACTTATTACCAAGAATGGGAAGTTGCCACATTCCTGCCTCGCAGCTAATCCTCCTTGTTAAGAACCACAATTGCTGTTTACACACAATTTATCCGCTTCCCACACCAGATTCACCCTTATTCACCTTGCTCTCAATGGCATCTTATTTGACTAAAAGAGTCAAGGACTATTTTATAAGAGTAGAAGAACATGGTAGACTTGTATGTAAAGATGATTTTCACCAATTTTATCTGCATGCACCACAGTTTCTGTCTATATATAAAATGGCTCTGGGTGTGTTTTTTCTTCCCCCCTTTTGAACATTCTTAGTGAGACATGAATCTTAGTTACACCAGAGAAAATTCTGAATGCTATGCATGCTCTGTATTATGAGATGTATGAAGCAAGACCAAAACTGGTGATATGCTCTGAAGTTAATCTTTCCTAAGTTGCAAAAAAAGATTATTAAAGACTATTAAAATATTATTAAGTTACATAATATGAAATAGGACTACAGAGATTCAGAGGAAACTCCTGGAAGCTATCATAGCTTAGATTTTGTTTGAGGTTGCTAAGAGCAACTAGAAGAAAGTGTAAGAAATATTGTACTCATCACAATGTGAATTGACTGGAATAGACAGTAACTGAATGGATCTCAGAATTACAGAATGGTGGTGATTGCAAGAGTCCTCTGGAGATCATCTAGTCCAACACTGCTGCTAACACAGACATGCCCAGCTCAAGTTACACAGGAACATGCCCAGGCATGTGTTGAAATCCCCAGAGAAGGAGACTACCCAATCTCTCTGGACAATCTGTTCCAGTGCTCCACCACTCTCAAAATAAAGAAGTTTCTCCTTACATTCAAGTGAAATCTCCAATTCAGCATTTATCTCTTTATTGCCTTTTTTCACCAGCTACCTTCTTGTATACTCCTTTTCAGATGACTGGGACAGCAGTTTCCCCTTTGGAATTAAAGTTGCTTTTATTACATGGCATGAAGGACTTGATAAAAATAGTCCTCCGTGTTTAGTGCTGCCATGACAATCTGCCTCCTTCTAGCAATAACCACTGTAACGCTGAATAGCTCCAAAATATAGGCAAAAAAAAATCTGTATCTGGGAACAAGTGAAATTGCTTCTATCACATCTTAATTGTTTCCATTAGGGATGTTACTAGTTTACCTTTGCCTGCTTCTCCGTTTTCCAGCAAGTCATGGCTCTCTGGGACCTACTGGTTTGCCACTTTGCACACTGGCTATTTAGACCTTCTGGGTTGAAATGCTGAGTAAATGTCTGCCTCACCTCTCCTACCACCACCATCAGCAGCAAAGGGCCTATATCTCACTGAAGTACCCTCATTCCTGTTAGACAGAAGCAGTAGCACCTCTAGCAACATATCATACTAAATTCTAGGTCTTTTAGAGATGCAAAGTCCTATGACATGGTTCTAGTTTCTTTCTTGTTACTCCTTGAAGCATGGTTTGCGTATGTGGTGGGTTGATCCTGGCAGGATGCTAGGTATCCACCAAAGCCACTGTATCATTCACTTTCCTCAATCAGGTTGAGACAAGGAAAAATCATTCACCAAATACTGTCATGGACAGTAGACTTTAGAAAATTATTTTAATTTATTACCAATCAAACCAGAAAGCAGTCATAATAAATAAACCCAAATATTAAAAACGCTTTCACCCCTGCTCCCCCACTTCTTCCCAGGCTTAACTTAATTCCATATTTTCTCTACCTCCTCCCTACAGCTAGCACAGGGGAATGGGTTTTCAGTCAGCTCATCACATGTCTCTGATGCTCCTTCCTCTTTTTGGGAGAAGGATATCTCAACTCTCCCCCCTATTCCAGAGTGGGGTTCCTTCCACAAGAGTGCTCTGCAAAAGTTAGAGAATCACAGAATGCAGTGGGTTGGAAGGGACCTTTAAAGGTCATCTAGTTCATTGCCCTTGCAATAAGCAGGGACATCAACTAGATCAGGTTGCTCAAAGCTCCATCAAGCCTGACCTTGAATGTCACCAGGGCAATCTGTTCTGTTGTGCCCCCACCCTCATAGTAAAGAATTTCTTCCTAATAGCTTCTTACAGAAGCCACCCCTGTAGCCTCCTGACACCACCAAAACCCTGCCACACTAACAGATCTAACAGCTGTGCAGTTTCTAGAGGCAGGATGTACTCATGTAGTTGGGTCCAGTTCTCTCCCTTGTTCACAAGTGTCCTCATTTTGATATTGTGCATTCAAACGTCAAAGCACTGGCTTGCTCAAAACACTATTCTAACGTTTAACATACACATGACTAGAAAGGATATTTCACTCTGAAATGAAACTGAAAGCATGATAATGTCCTTGTACCCTTGATCCATTCCTCATGATTAAATCTATTTCATTTACTCCAAGCAATTTTTCTTCAATGTTTGCATTCTTTAGAGAGGTCAACTGCAAATTAACAGTTAACATTTACAGGTTGTTAGAGCTTTCTATAGGATGACACCTTTGCTCTTTGAAGAGAGAACACATCTCCTACACCATGACAGAGTAGTTGCAGGCAAATGTGACATTAGGTAGGTATTAGATTGACATGAGGCTAAGAAGCATCTGTTGAACACATAGCTATCTTGCCACTGTACACCCTTAACTTTTTTCTAACATATATCTTTTGTGAACACCACAAGAACTCAAATTCTCTCTCAAATGCCCAGTAGCTATTTAAAGTGACTTACAGTTACATTTCTCTGTTCAGTATTCAGCAAATTAAAATTTCTGTTTAATGGTTTGTTCATTAATGGTACTATAATAACTCAGCACCTCATCAGCTGCTCTAAACAAGCTTTTTTTAAAAACTAAACAATAAATAATTCATAGATATTTCTAATTAATAAATTAGAGACCAGAAAGATCAATTGTTGTGTATGCTGTATGGAAAAGACGTTCCATTAAGGCATCAAAGGTGCTGTTGACTGGAATATTAAAGAGAAAAGAGCTGTGTATTGGTTGAAATGTAATGCCTTCAGTTCAGTCCCTTCCTGTATCAGGTTCTGCCTCCATTTTTTTTTTACATTATTTATAATGATTCAACCCCAAGTTTTCACTAGATCTTGCCTACATACATTTCAACCTGACCTCAGTCTATTGGTATTGCCATCAGAGGCGACAGGACCATGAAATTAAAAACTTCAGACTTCGTCTTCTGTCTTACAAAAAGGGTGAAAAAAAATCCCTTAACCACCACTAGCAAGCACCACTACCCTACATCATAAATATCAAGAATACAGGTGTCAGCTTGCCAAGAAAGTTGGTATCTTCACTGAGAGAGTCATTGGATACTGGAATGGGCTGCCCGGGGAGGTGGTGGAGTCACCGTCCCTGGAGCTGTTCAAGGCAGGACTGGATGTGGCACTTGGTGCCATGGTCTAGCCTTGAGCTCTGTGGTAAAGGGTTGGACTTGATGATCTATGAGGTCTCTTCCAACCTTGGTGATACTCTGAACCACTAGTTCTTTGCATTCATGGTCTGTCATTCTGGGTAACTATTACTTTTTTTTATTTCTCATTCAATCAACAATTAACTCTCCTATGCTGATTAAAAAAGATACTAATCTTGGAGGCAGCTGACACAATGAGAATCAAAGAACTGCTAGGGAACTAGTGGTAAAACTTTAACTCTTTAACAGCATGGGAAATGAATGCTTAAATCTCTTAGAAATATCAGCACTTAGCGGTCTTTTCTTTGTTCAGTTTTCCTTCAGAACCTGAGGACATAATCTCATTACAGTTCTGCCATTCACATCTCTCTCCCTCTTTCCAGTTCCTCTTTCAGGTTGCCACAGTTCCAGTCCACATCTGCATTTTTCTTGATTTTGCCATTATCTATGTTACACAGTAAAAGCCTTCATGCCTTAAAGGCAGCTAATTCATTGCTAAAACACGTTTAAAGTTCACTTTCTCTTCAGCAATATGTGCCTTTCAACAGTATTTTGAACAAAATACACACTACATAAATAATTAATCCATGAAAAAAGAACCTGAAGCATGCCAACTAAATAGGAATTACATTTAATAGATTTTCTTTAAAGTAGATTTTTGATAGCTCTTCAGGAGAGTATGAAAACAGATGGAACACAAGTAATTGTAGATTCTGGTCAAGCACTGACAACCCCTGAGTGCTTCAATAGATGCTTTTTGGAAATGCAGGGAGCATGCAATCTGTTAACTCCTGTGCAGAATCTCCTTCCAAAGAGGCAGACATCGAGTTTTTTCATTTCTTCCTTCAATCCTTACCTGGCTCAGGGTGCTTTTCTCTTTTGTGGGGTTTTTGTTTGTTTCATTGGGCTTTCTTTTTTATTTTTTTTTTTCCCTTTCCTGCTTTCATACTTAATAACAACATTTATTATCAAATTTCTGCTTACAAACACTGGATTGAAATAAGAATTCCAATGAAATGTTTATATAAAACAGCCCAATCCCTTCCACAGGCTATAGTGAGAACAATCTTCAGGTCTCACGAGGTGCACAGCTTACTTTTGCTGACAGGCTGACATCTTCAGAGTGAAAAGCTCAGAGAAATTCTGACACAACAATATAGTAACAGGGTGCTGACTGTATACTAACTAATCTGATTTTTACTGTGATGTTTTTTCCCTGAGTCTCTCTACATATTACAGTAATACACAAATTTGGTTTCATAGCATCAAGTTTACACATTTATGAAATAGAGTTGGTAATACTCAGTTCATACCCAGAAGCACACTGTATTTAGAGCAGTGTGCATGTACTTCCTAGTATATAATCAGTATAAACTTCTTGCAGCAGTAAACATTCTTCTAATCCTGTCCCCTGTACATACTGTATGCATGATGAATGGGAACCACTGAGGAGTAGGTGTTTCACAGCATAGTGATGGGTCCAGTGCTCTCATAAGCAAATGTCACCTGGACGTTTCTAAGACTTGGCTAAGTGCTGCTCTGACAAAAGGCTGGACAAAACACTTATGTTCTTGTGCTAGTTTGAAGCTAGCTAGAATGTTTTGGTGAAAAGAACTAGATTACAGGCTGTGAAAGGAAAACAGTGGCGATGTCTACTTCACTCACAGTCTTGCTGAACAAGAAATGAAAACATTAGATAACACTCTTGCCATTTTCTCTCACTCCTACTTGGGCTGCTGGCTGAGCAACATCTTACTGCCTAACCTCACCTTCCATTTGGCCTAACCCACTTTGCTTCTTAACCTCTTGGCTGAAGCTCTATTATTCCTTAGGACTGGGGTAAGGTTGAGAGGGGCAGGGGGAAGGTGCAGGGGTGGTTGAGAGCCCCTCCTGGGGACTCAGATTTCTGGGAGGGGAGTTGTGTTTCTGTATTACTTTTACCTTGTATATTTCTGTATATAACTGTATAGACTGTAAATATCTGCTTGTATATTGTGCTAGCTGTAAATAAAAGCTTCATTTATATTTCCAGAGCCGGTTGAGTCTAGCCTGGGTAATTTCTAAAGTGTGGGGGGGCGGGGAACACCCAGACCGTCACAGTTCTACCTACAGTTTCAGCTGCTCTATTTCATGATTTTTTCTTAGTTCCAAGGAATACACAACATGTAACAACTAGGTGTAATTTTATCATATCAGAATTGCCTTTTTTTTTTTTTTGTCTGATTATCCTACCACAAAACATCAAAGCAGATATATGGCAGGAATCTATTCTCATATGGAAGTGAAATAGCATTTTTAGGGATGGATAAATTCTGCTTACTGCAAATATGGTGCTCCATGCCTGTGGCTAAGTATGTCTTTCATAGACTGAGATAGTAAGGTCTTCTGCTCAGTTTTACTATTTGGAAAAAAAATTCTGTCATATTACAAGAAAATAGTCTATTATCTGTAATATTTAATCTGCAGAACATCATGCACTGGATCAAATTAATCACTGCAGTTCCCTGGTGATTGCTAAAGGAAAAATACAAAATACTGACTAGTTCAAGTGTTGGTTAGCTCTTGAGGCAAAACCTCATAATTATTTGTGACAGAAATGTCAAAAAGACCAAGCAGATGAGTAAGGTTTTCTCATTTTCTTTGGCCTGAGTCAGTATCTGCCAATTTAGCCTATATCCCATTCCCAAATAATTATCACCTCTTGTCCTTACGACATGGTGGTGATGGGGTGCTTCACACTTCATTTGCAGTGTAAGACCCTTACTGACAAACTGTGCCTTATTAGCTGAGACATGAGCTATGTGATACACATCTGCTGTACTACCTTCCTCTTGTCTTACTCTATCAATTTTTCCTTCTGCAGCCCATCGTGCACCATATCTTTATTAGGATTTTGCCCTGGACAAAATGATTCAGATGCAACACACAGATAGAGATAAATGACCAAATGTTAGAGAGTTCAGTAACAAAATTCCACCAATGCATCATGGAAATCAAATGCAACTTGGTCACTGCTGCTATTTAATGTAATGTTTCACTAAGTACATGAGAAACAAGCACTGTTGAAAATTGTGCTAACATCCCCCATAATTCACTATTGACCATCATCAGCAATGCAATATGTGGTGAGCCTGAGAACAAGTTTTGTGTGCAATCCCTGCAAGAAAGCAGAAAAGAACTGAAAAGAGACTGGAGCACAAAAAGATACGAGGTGGCAGTATTGCAGACTTGGTGAAACAGAACAGTGTTTCACAGAACTGACCAGGCACGTCTGTCTTTTACTCCTTACTACAAAACAGCTCCAATTTGCATTAAATACTGTTGGCATATTTGCAGATAATCTAATTTGCAGTTGCTCTAGTAACAATAATACGTTCCAATACTGGAAAGGACATATTCCCATCATTATTCCCAACAAAACTCCCTGGCAAAGAATTCTGGGCACTACAAAATATGTGTAAACATGTTATGAAATAGAGTCAAGAGATCTATGAAGAAAAAAAAACCCCAAAACTAAACAAAGCAAACAAACAAAATAACTCCAAGCCAACCCCCCCCAAAACACACCAAAGAAAACCCCCACGAAACCCAAAACCAAGCAACCAAAAGAAAGTTATCTGCAGCTTCAACCTCAAAATTATACAACCTTTATACATTACCCTCATTAAGTCAAACCAAACCAGAAGTCTTGACGCAGACATTATAACAACAGACATACAACAGCTGAATAATAAAACTGTCAACAGTAACAACAGAAGTTGACCACCATATATACAAAGAGTGTAAATTCAAGTCCTTTCTAGAACCAACGACTTGATGTAAGAGCAGATTTCAAGCATTCACGCTGTAAATTATAAAGGGTCTAACTATTGGAACAGGATACGCAGTAAAAGCAGTAGGATTTTCATGTTAAGTAATTTTAAAATAAAGTGAACAAAAGACAAATGGAATAAAATTCCCTTCTCATTTTTTTTCCAAGACTGGGATGGAAATACAGAGTAATTTCTAGAGAAAGTAGAAAACAACTGGGGAAAAAAAATTTACCCAAGGGGTTTGTAACTGATCTGAACATAAGTGGATGACATAACTAGGAAGGATTTAGGTCCCTCGCGAAGGCAAGATACCGAGAGTGAGAAACACATCTGTGAAAGACTATCTACAGCTACTCTGTGCTCTAAACCTTTCTAAAGGTCTCTGTGTTAATTGGTGTTTCTGTTTGCACTCATAAATAAGTGAGTAACAGTCATTTCTCAGCCGGATCTTGTATACACACTTTATCCCTGTGGCTTGCATTGAAGTGAAATATTTACTTCAAACAGCTTCACTACATTTCTTCCATCTGAAATAAACATGAGCAACTCTGACAGGTGGAAGCTTCAAAGTTTAAAACAGGATTCATTCAGTGACATATGACAAACAGTTCTATCAGGTTACGAGACACAATGTACAAAGTATACAAGAATTCCATTAAAGCTAGTTATGGGGTAGTTAATTGGTGATTTCATAAATACTGTACATATAGCCAAGGGACAATGAATCACAGGAGGGCAAACACAGATGCAGAAGTGCGTATGAGCATCTGTTCATATTCATTGCATCCAGAAAAAGCAAAGCAACCCAAACATCAGGGCTTTTCCTGGAAGGCTTTTTAAAAACAATAGATAAAAACCAAAAAACGATGGAGTCCACTGAGACTTCAGAGGTAACTTTCTCAAATGCTATTTAGTAATTCTCTGATTTTGTTTAGTATTTCTTTGGGTGTGTTTTGTAATGTCCACAGGCTTTTACCCTGACAGCAGGTGGATTCCAAATTCCCTGTTTCCCTCTTCCTTGTATTTAATAAGAAAAAAAGCAAGCAACTTTCAGTTTCAGCATTTCTGCTTCAAGAAAAAGATATTTCAAGAATGTCTGTGTACATTTCTTAGTTTAATGACTGAATGAATGCTTGCTAACAGAAGTTTAATAGAAGCATAGTTATTCCTTGTGTTTACAGACGACACATCTCCCAGCATTGCATTAATATTCATGATGTGAGCATTTTGATTTTAAGGAGATATCAGGTTTATTTTGCAGAGAGAGAAACTGCAACACAAGAAAAAAGAAAGAAAAAAAGGAAAGAAAAAAGGCTTTTCCAGACAATGTACATATAAAGCTACCAACAAATCTTATACTTTCTAAAGCTTTTGTTTAATTACCAGCCCATTGCTCACTGACACATCAAACAGTTACAGCTTTGTGTCACCTCTTCTTAGAAAGGTTGCACTGCAGTAATTCAACCAAGTAGCACTGAAGCATTATAATGTCTGCTCCTTAACCTTTCCCTTCTGCCTGCCTGCCATTAATTCATACCTAATCTACTGACGTCTCTTTCTGCCTTCTGCTTGACAACTTGGTGTAACCCATGATTTCTAGCAGACAGACTGACAAGAAACAACAGGAAGGATCAAATATGCTTACCCATACTTAATTAGCCTTCAACATCACTGCGTCAGGTGGGAACAAGGAAGGTGCAGAAACACCGAGAACTAAAGCCTCAAAGTAAATCTGCATTCTTAATTTACAGCTGCTATTGCACAAAGACCACTGTAGTGAGGACCAGTCCAGCACTTAGAGGTCAGAACAGAATCTCAGAAGTTGGAAAAGAGCAGCTATAGATAGTCCACTGTTCTCAAAGACCAAGTCATATAGTTTCCCCAGCTTGACGCTTTTTCACAGCTTCATGTCTTATGGCTTAAAATAATTTTGGTTTTTCATACTGCACTTCACAAGAGCTATTCACATTTACAAATGAGGAAACTAAGACCAGAAAGCAGAAAGTTGCAACAGATGCCAAAAGAGTGGCAAAGATGGGTCAGGCCAGGAGTGTTCACCTACAGTCCTTGAACATCATTCCATTAAACCAGTGGATTCTTCAAGCTAAAAAAGAGCAGAGCTTAGATGCTACACTAGGCCTATGAAATAAACACTAAAAATCGCATTTGTCAGTGAAAACTTCAGTTCTTGATGAGCACATGTCCTATTTCTAAGCTGGTCTAGAGGACAGATCAATGTCAAAACCCCTTCTGTGTTGGTAAGGCTACTGTTCAGTTTTCCTTGTGTTCTTGTAGCATATAAGCTTTCCACAAATCACTTTTTGCATTAGAAAGAGATTTCCAGAATGAGTGGAACACAGATTTGCCTGATTTTTGCAGCTGTAGGACCCTTGCTTAGCAAAACCTTGGAGAATTTTGGAACCATTTCCCCTCCTCTCCTCCCCCTTCAATTAGTTTTAATTTACCTCTGTCTTTCTTCCGTATATTCCCACTTCTTTCGTTCCCCCACTACAACCACTTTGGTTTTGATTAGGTGGTGATGATGGAGAGAGTATTCTCTGCACTTCAGCAAGACAATTTTGCTTCAGGAAACAAAAAAGACATTTGCTAATTTCTCTCTTGAGTGAGTCTTGGAGACTTTCCAATGCTCAAACAAAGAAAGTCTCGTTAACTACTTCCATAACAT
This sequence comes from Pogoniulus pusillus, assembly GCF_015220805.1. Lineage (NCBI taxonomy): Eukaryota > Metazoa > Chordata > Aves > Piciformes > Lybiidae > Pogoniulus > Pogoniulus pusillus. The sequence goes on along the minus strand of NC_087264.1, from coordinate 43,684,075 downwards.
ACAACTGTTAGAAAGCTTCAGATTATAGTTCAAGGCATTTTTATTACTCAAATTAGGCAATTCTTCCATCAGTGGGCACAATCTGCCAGCAAGAACTCTAGAGCACTTTTCTCCTGTACGCCCCTTGTTCCAAGGTTTGAAATAATAGCTGGCATCCTCTCCTTCTCTTTCATGCCTGCCAGCAATAAAAATGGTGCACACATGGTATTCTTCCCCCACCATCACAGTCCACCTGTCACACAACAAGGCTACTGTGGTGCACGGCTGCAGACACAAACACACCGAGAACAGCGCTGACATAGACAGCCAGTGTGGGCAATGCTGTTCAGAAATGGATTGTTGTTCTCAGAGCAAGATGGAAGCAAGCAACCAAGCCAGCTGCTCCCTGAAGCATCCTCCAGGACACAGCTGCTTCCACACATGCACCCAGCATGGTGAATTTGAAGGAGCTGCAGCATAGGCCCCAGCAGTGCTGCTAGAACACACACCACTGATGTCTGTTCTATATTTGCCTATCAGCTTGCTCAAGTCATGCATGGCCTTCAGGAAGCCAGATGGATATTTTCTACTGACTCCAGTTGGATCTGAATCATGGCCCTGCTGAGCAGTATTGAGGTGACAGCCCTTGAAAGAGCAATGACACAATAGCTTTTAGCTGAGATGGTGAAGCCTTGTGTATAACACGGAAGGACAAGCTGGGAGTGTCTTGGGAGCTTAAGCTCTGTGTCTGTCTGTGAGGACTGAAAGAGTTTCAGTGATGTGCTACAGCAGCCAGTCTGCAAGCAACTCACATGTTTAAGCAGCCAAGAAACTTTGGTCTATTTAAATAACCACTGGTACCCCAAAGATATCCCTTAGCAAGGGTAAAATACACCCTTACTAGCTGCTTCTAGATAGGATAACTGATGCACCGTGAGGACAGGAGTCAAATTACTGGTTGTGCAACACACATTTATTTTGTTTCAGTTCATCTTCTGTAGCTATAACAAACCCATTAACGGCAAATTTGGAAGACAGAAAGTGATCAAACTTGGATTCTTTAAGGGATAACAGAGTGCTTGCTATTTGTAATACATGTTACTTATCCTGCATACACAGATCTCTTCCTTTGGCTTTTTTCCAACCCTCTAATCCTAGTCTAGGCCTTCACAGAGCACTGGGGTGTGAGAATGTTCACGTTAGTCCCTACTCTTCCTTCACAACTGGATACCTTCTGATCTTCTCTTTCTCTCTAGCCTTTGTATTCCTGTGCATCACCAATTTTAAGTCTACCTATCAGTCTTCCTGTATACCTCACATAGTTTAAGTATTCAGTTTGCCCAGAATTTTTACTACTCTAGCATAGGAATTTCTTAGTCTGTTGAAGGGGTCCCTGATAGTGGAGCAGAGAGGGAAGACTACCAGCAGAATTCAAACAGGTGAGTTCCCAGACAGAGGAAGAGGGTTCGATGACACACAGTCTTTTTATTAATACTTTGGCCTTCAACTTGCATTCCCTGCAGAAGGAATGTTCTGCCTTTTTGCTTTCTGCAGTAAACTTCTGCTTGACAAGTCAAGTGAGGAGCGCTGGAAGCTTTTCATGTATCTTCCATATTTGATAATCATCATCCTAAATTGTTGACACCATGCCTGCTTACTCGCACTTAAAAACAAGTCTTAGCTAAGCTATCTAATTCCTTCTACCATGCTTTTGTCCTGTTCTGTGGCTAGAGGGAAAAGCAGAATATTCCAGAAGAAGCTATTTTTACTTAGCGGCTGCTATTCAGTTTCTTTTCCTTTATGATTCTGCCATGGGATTCTTTACCAGCATTATTAATTGTCTCAAGGGAGAAACACCCTTCAAACCATGGAATCATACACTGAAGGGCCAGAAGTTTGAATATCTCTCCCACAAATGCTAGCTCCTACAAAACTGCCTAGTAACATTGGTTACACTTCAGAAGAAACAACAATAAACAACTATTTTCCTTCACCTTCACTCTCAAAAATGGATGCATCATTTTGCATGGACTTTTTCAAAACAGGTCATCATTGAAAAACTCCTCCCTAACACTCAAACTCTTGAAAGTATACATGACTGAAAACAAGCCCTTAAAGTGATAGTGCCCCAGCTTAACACAGAACCGGTACACTTCTCCCCCAACCCTTGAAACACCTCAGAGGCTGGTAAACCAAAGGATATTTAGCTACATAGGAGCATGTTATCTTTACATTCCCATTGGTTTTGGCACAACATGAAAATAATGACTTTCACCTTGTTGGTCAACTTCTTAGACCTCTTTCCTCAGAACAACCCTGTATCTCTCAGAATTAGCTGCAAATCTGTTTCCTAAAATGTGACTCACATTAAGATTATCACAGTCTACAATGATGGTTTCTTGACCACAGTTACTCGCTGTTCCAAAGACTTCACAGCAATTCTGAGTCAGAGATCAGTGCTGCAGAAGGATTCAAGTAACTAACATACTAGAAGTATGTTAGAAATGAAATAATGTGCAAAGAAATTCATGTTAGCTTTGTCACAACGAGAATAAGTTTGCATAAAGAAAGCCAACAACAAAACAAAACACAAAACCTACAGGCAAAACAAGATCAGGCAGCATTTACTGATATAGGAGACAATAGACTCCAGTGGAATTTCAGCCACAAACAAATTGACCACTTTCTTTGTTCCTCTAAAAAGGAAGGAAAGAAGACAGAGACTCCCAGAGGAGTAACTTTAACCCAAAACCTAATGTAAGCCATTTATCACTACACTGATGGTCTTTCCTAATGAATGCTCTCCAGGTACTGAAAAATAACACCATAGTGTAACTGATGCTTTGCCTCCTTAGTAAAAATACCTCTGACACCTAATTTTTTGCCTTAAAACAGACCACAGAATAAAGAAGGTTAAGCCATGTAGTACCTTCTCTGGAGTAAGGCAGATTTAGTCACACAAGATTCTCTAATTAAAAGAGCAAAATTGCTGGAAGGAACAAAATATTAGATGCCTATAAGGACACACATCGAAACTGCAGGTAACCTTCTGGCTTACCAGTTCCAATTTGATCTGTGTATAAAGAGCCTGAAAGACACCATTATCAGATGTTCAGTGGGCTGCATGCAACCAGCAGGTGGAATTTAGCTCAGCTGCCATTGGGTGGATATGTTCATCTTACAGAATCAGTGTAGAGCAATAATCACTTTCCCTTGCTTTTGACATTTTCACCAAAAGAACCCACCCCAACCTCTAGACTCTGGCTGTCTCACAGACCCCCAAGAATCCACCCATTCAGGTACAGAAAGTAGGTGATACAATAACTTTTCTGTAGTTATAAACTAATACTGACAAAACCTCAACAACTCTTTCCCGCAGACCTTACCAAAAATCCCCCACAATCCACTCCCCCAAGCCTCCTGAAACTTTCCAATTAGCATTGTCTCTAAGAAAGCCACTGCTATTTGAAAATGTTCTATGAACATGGAAAACTGCCAATTAGTAATTATTGCTGGGAAAGGTTTACAGGGCTTGGTTTCTGCTATTATTTTGCCTATTACTATGTTAATTTTATGTGGGGATGTTTCGTGCAGAACTGCACATTCACAGGCCCAGCAGCTTGAAGAGTTTGATTCCTGCTGTAATCCCACACTTCCTGACTGTATTGAGCAATGAAGATGCCCAGCTGTTATGTGGTGTCAAAACAGTGATTCAGTACGGAGATGATGGCATCAGATTTGATTTGCTACTTTGTAGTGTGGTTTCTAGGACCCATGAATCCTCCCCATTATATCACCAACGTGTTGGAGATGATTAACTTCTGCAGTCAGAATTAAATCAGCATTGAATCTGCACTGCTATTAGCACAGTTAATTCTCTGTTTGATGGCTGATACACCAGGTGTCCATTGTTCAATGTGACTTAAAAAGTGAAAAAAATAAATGCATTCACATGCTCTTCTTATTTCAATAATACACTGGATTCAATTTTGTTCTAGAGAGTGGGTGAGAGCAGTGGGAGTTATAATGGTATTGACCTTCCCCTCTGGAGGATGCTAATGCTGCAAAACAATCAATATACTAAAAAGACAACCTTAAAAATGAGGCCACATTTTTCCCTTTCCTCCTTTAAGATTTTTATACTGATGATGTGCCAGGAAATTCATTTCACATTAGACCAATAATTCCTTCTATGCAAAGTGAGTGTTACATTAGCAGCTGATGATCCATTGAGGTCAAGAGAGCCTTCCTGAGAAGGAAGTGAAAAGAAATAGTTTGCAGAATGGAGACTTTCACTTATTTAATGAACACACAAAAAATATTTTCAAAACAATAGTTACCTGTCACAAAAAAACCCAGACCCTAGATCACACAGTGATTCCCTCCTCCTTCCATTGAAACCACAGCTAGAAACCTATGTGCTGCTTTGAAAGGAAGGAAAAAATCCACCAGTTTGCCAGTTGAGTGTTCTTTCTGCTGTTGCCAAATTTCTGCTCAGAGTATAAGGCTTATCCTTTTGTTTGGTAGGAAACAAGATCTCTGTTTATACAGTCAGTGCCACAGACTTCATAGTCTGGTTTCAGGAAATCAAGTTTTGCACAAAGACAGGAGATGATGACCACAGAGTGGACTCTCCTAGGAAAAATACTGAAGAAGTCAAACATCTTGTGAATGCTTCATTGTCAGATACAGCCATGAGGTATCCATAAGTCATGAAGTTAGCTGTGAGTGCTATGAGTAGTAAACAGAGGCAAAGGCCTAGAGTCTCCTCTAATTTATGTTCAGCAGATTCTATTGACATTATTCACAGTTGTGTCGGTCTCACCCTATGCTTTACTGCTAAAGTGATGCAAGTTTGCTTCTTTTAGGAGTCTAGCTTACTTAGTTATACCACTGTTAAATGATCAACATGAATTACTGAAGGCAAATGGGCATGATCATGAGATAAAAATAACAGAAATGAGTTGAAAATCAGTATGAGTCAGAGTAATTTGCAACAGCTAGCCATTTTCCTCCAACTTTCAGCTCTCTTGTATTGCCTAACATCAAAAATGATTGCCTTGTATCCCTTCACCTACAAGTGTAAAAACAGGTTGAAGAACAGACTGCACAGAGGTGTGAAAGAGACAGTTGATGAAGGGGTCATGTCATTGGAACACACCTTAACAGCAATAGCCTGCCCATTCCTGAGAACATACTGCCCAGCTATCTGTCACCCACTGAGAGACACCCCTGTCATCATGGCAGCAAGCATCATAAAGTTAAGCAAATTCTGCCATGTGTAGCATGGAATTACTATTGTGAGGGAAAAGAATATCTTACAGAGACCTATTTGCTTTCCTGGAATTTACAGATACTGGTGTTTGTAAAAAGAATCATTAAAAAAGGCAAGAACACCTGCAGAAGAAAATTGCAGGAGCAAGTTGGCAGAACAGCAAGCATCAGTATAAACCACTGAACTGTTCTGGTAGGTGACAGAAAAAAAGGTAACAGGCACACACACTTGAATGCAGGAAGTTCCATCTAAACATGAGGAGGAACTTACTTTGAGAGTGGTAGAGTACTGGAATAGGCTGCCCAGAAGAGTGGTGGAACCTCCATCTCTGGAGTCATTAAGAACTCTCCTGGATGCCATCCTGTGCAACCTGCACTAAGTGAACCTCTTCTAGCAGGGCAGTTAGACTAGATGACCTCCAGAGGATCCTTCCAACCCCCCATAGTTTTGTCATGATGGTCCTTTATTTAGTATTTAACCATTCAGAACTTGCAAACTCTATCTATCTATATATCTTTGACTAATTAACCACACTCCTGTTTTACTACCCCTCCTTCCTCATTCTACTTGTTAATTTGCCAGACTGGGCATTGACAAGTTGTCAGGGCCAGGGAGTAAGTATTACTATGCTTTAGTTAGACACCTGGCATAATTTAGCCTTACTACTGAGTCTGTCCTGTAATCACTGCAGTATTTGGAATGAAAGCCTTGGAGGAAGTTTGTCACATGAAAGAGCTCAGTTTGTCCAAAAAGACCATAAAAGACCATGCAGAAGAAGGAGGACTTGAAATTGCTCCCCACTCCTCCTCCCACCATTTTTCCCCAGACAATGATGAAAACAGCCTAACAATTGGTATACATGAAGTATCTGTCCCTTTAACCAAAGCCAAAGTCAAATTAAATACAATTCCTGAAAGCAAAAACAACCCTATAGCAAATGCATCAACTTAACTATCGTAATGGAATCACTTCTCAAAACCAGTATGGCATCCACACACCAAATATTCAACAGCATTTACTTGATTTTTATTACATCCTTTATTATATCCAATGCCATGCCATTGTTATTTTACCATACAGTTGTAGGCAGCTCATTTTCACCATCAGGGATTCATTAAGAGGGAACAATTTGATGCTTAATGAGTTGTTAACCCTGAGTAAATATATTAAAATAATAGAGTGATAAATTCAAACTGAATTGCATTGGGCTTGGGTTTTTGTTCAATAATGTCTTCTGGAGCAAGAGAAAGCACCATTTAAAAAGCCATTTTTGATAAAATATATTCCATATTGCTCACACTTAACTTTCAACATTCAATCCATCTTTCCTCCCTATGGTTTTCACTCTTTCATTTCCTGGGATTTCCTTTTGTTTTAAATAATTTCTTCAGCCATGGTATAAGATACGGAACACATTTGGCCTATTATCACCGCCTGCCACAACAAGCTCCTGGCAAAGCTGGCAGCTCGTGGCTTGGATAGATTCACTCTGATATGGGTCAAGAACTGGCTGGAGAACCAGGCTCAGAGAGTGGTGATGAATGGTGCCACATCCAGTTGGCAGCCAGTCACTAGCGGTGTGCCCCAAGGATCAGTGCTGGGCCCAGTCCTATTCAACATCTTTATTGATGATCTAGATTAGAGGATTGCATCCTGCATCAGTAAGTTTACAGATATGACACCGAGCTAAGAGCAGGTGTTGATCTGTTGGAGGTTAGGAGAGCCCTGCAGAGGGACCTTCACAGGCTGGTTGGGCAGAGTCCAATAGGATGGGATTTAACAAGGTCAAGTGCAAGGTTCTACACTTCGGCCACAACAAGCCTGGGCAGTGATACAGGATGGGAACAGAGTGGCTGGAGAGCAGTCAGGCAGAAAAGGACTTGGGGGTTACTGGTAGATAGTATCACAGTATCATCAGGGTTGGAAGAGACCACACAGATCATCAAGTCCAACCCTTTACCACAGAGCTCAAGGCTAGACCATGGCACCAAGTGCCACGTCCAATCTTGCCTTGAGCAGCCCCAGGGACGGCAACTCCACCACCTCCCCGGGCAGCCCATTCCAGTGTCCAATGACTCTCTCAGTGAAGAACTTTCTCCTCACCTCGAGCCTAAATTTCCCCTGGTGCAGGGGAAATTTAGCTGAACATGAGCCAGCAGTGTGCCCAGGTGGCCAAGACAGCCAATGGCATCTTGGCCTGGATCAGGAATAGTCTGGCCAGTAGGACAAGGGAGGTTATTCTGCCTATATCAGTCCCTTTTCATTTATATCTTAACAAGAATCAGTTACCATGCTCTAACTTGATCAAATTAACTAGATTGGCAAAAGAACAGAAGTAACAGTTGCTAGACATCTGCAAATCTTAGTCTTGGTCCACTGAGTGAATCACAGAAGTGACTGAAGCTTTAAAAAGAGGTGTTTGTAAATAATTTACATTTTTGCTTGCTACAAAGCTCCTATGCCATTTTCAAACTACCTGTGGAAAAACTGAGAATGACATTCAACTGTTCTAATGCCATCACCTTTCAAACACTGTCTGCAGGCACAGAAGTTTGAGAGATAGCAGACTCCCACATGATCTTAATCTAAGTACCACCTCACTTTTTGCTCTCCACTGCACTGTTCTCCTCAATTACATTGCTCCTCTCTAAGTATGAACAAATACCAGAAACATTTTTGTTCCGTTCAGTAAAACTAACCCTGCTTGACAACGTAAAGTTGGTGTGTTACATACTTGTTACATACAGCTCTCAGACTTGAAAAGGAATGTGAAACATTATTGTCTGGAACCTTGGGCAAGACCTTTTTATGTCAGCTGGGCCAAATATTGGCCCTTGATCGACCCTCAACTGAATGGTTCTTCAGGGCTTAAAGGCAAAAAATGCTCTAAAAGTTAGTTGTAAGAAAAGACTGGTGATGGCAGGCTGAAATGTGAACTCAAACCTTAAAGATAAACTGAAGGTTAAATGATTTTAACTGAGTTTATTCTCTAATTTTGTTCATTAGGCTTTCAAATTTAGAGAAGCTGTTGCTCATTTGGAACCTTAAAAGGCTTCATATTTATACAAAAGTCTAGCATTTGCACCTAATAAGTTCATATACCATTAGCAACAAGAAAAAGCAAAGGAAATACAGATAATCTTGAGTGCAAGAAACTGCAATGGCTTTTCTCTCTCCAAGGTTTTATGACAAATGTCACATATGAGAAAGACAAAAAAATGTCATGAAACACAAGCAGAAAGATGTTTTCTTAGAGTCAAAGAGTGGTGTTTAATTTGGTGCTGCATGTTGCTCAAAAACAATTTCCACAGAATAAATGATATTACTTGAGTAACTGAAGAGGATCCTTTTTGGGCCTCCTGTAGACCATAGGTTTACCTCAGTTAAGTGTTTCACTTCCCTTGTATAAAAGGAACAAAGAGGACTTTGGGATTAAAAAGGGACAAAAAAGAGAGAAAATAGGTAACAGCATATTTTATGGGTGGAATTATCCAGTGTTTCTTGGGGGAAACACCTTGATACTGTATCTTAATTTGAGAATATGGGTTTGATTCTACACATATATTCCATGCTAAGAGAGAACTCAAAGCACACTTCGTGTAGTCTCATACTAATGCTGCTTCTTGGACAGAACACAGCAACTGCTGAGTTCAGGAAAAGAACAGATACCAATTTAAGCTACCCCACAGAATTAAAGAAAGCCAGATACTGTGTGCTCAAGGTAGAACTTGATGTAATAGAACAAGACTAATATCACTGCTCTTGGAAAGAACTTACAGTAATCACACCAAATACGAAAGACTTGAGGCTGCAGCTTTACCTCTGTACAGAGCTGAACTAGGAGATATTGCTTCAGTTTATTAAAAAAAAGCCCTCTGCTGCTAGGGGATTTACTTTCAGGAGTTCAACCATTTGTAATTTTAGAATTTCTTATGGAAACAAACAAACCCCTAAAAATTACTTGTTGTCGTATTTGTGGCTTCTTTTAGCAACAGGAAAACTGAGAGGACAAACATTTGTCTAGAATGAAAAATAGATGAAAAAAATTCCTTTTACTGGTAAATAAACAAAAAATCGAGTTTTAAGAAGGGAGCACAGCATCACATACTGAACCAATTATTTTGACCCATGTGCTGTTCACTCAGAATCAGACTCATTTATGAGAACAGGTAAATAAACGAACAAGCAAGCGAATGGCAGATCCTGGCAGCTCAGACAGGAAAAATACACTCTCTTCTCCTAAACAGTGTGCCAAATAGACAAAGTAGTGAAATACAATCAAACTCGACTGGGTTAACATAGGCTGTATGACAGAGAATTGGCTGACCTAGTCTCATCTGATGTAATGCTATGAGAAGTTTGTGCTGACCCAGAGCCAAAGCAGAGAAAAGAGCACAGAAATTGTGCAGTTTCTGCTAGAAAACACTCATCTTTCCACTGCTATGCTCTTTTGGGGAAGTCTGACAATCTTAAAAGAGATTAAGGCACATTCTGGATTTCTCTTACAAATGAGGATCTTTGTTTCACTTTTATGTGTCAGAAATAATGAAGAAGAAAATCTGAAACAAATTATCACAAAGCTAGTGTAACTCCAGAAACTTTGCATGTGTACTTTTTCTGAGGTCATCCTTATAGTAGAAGAAAATGATTAGTATATTTCTATGCTCTGTCATGACAATAAAGACCTGTACCTTTTCCTTTCCTTCTCTACAAAAACAGATAACAACGTTTTAATGTGCAACACCAGGCAACATATAGACTGATAAAGTATCAGTCTTCACAGACTAAAAACCATGCAAATCCAATTGATTCCTCTATTAAAGAGACTGAGGCCAGTACTATCTCCTCTGTATTTAACAGTGTTACTCCATCAGAAAGAATCCAGGAGAGAGATATTCACAGAAAACTACATTCAATAAGACAACCAGAAAAGAGGCATCATGTGACAACAGCATGTTTTACCTGGAATTGTGTATTCTTGTGAAAAAGAGAAATACTGGCATCTATTTCAACTATCTCTCTCTCAGTGCAAGACTGTCTAACTTCTACTAGTATCCCAGCTTCTCCATTACTAAGACAGGATAAAATGTCCTCAAGGAAGACGTTTACAAAGTACTTTCCTTACGAGGTACTTGATAGTCCTCAGATGAAAAACATGACAGAAATCCAAATAAATTTAGTGCATTTCCTAATGTTATGTCTGGTTTTGTTCTATAGTGTTCAAATAATTTACAATGTATAGGGAAGTGGCAAATATCCCAAACATATGGGAAACCACTGTAGTATTTCAGCTTTTATATTCCCCTCCATCTGCCAAACCTCAAGAGCAAGAAGTTCCTTCTCTTCAGCAGTGTCTGCATTGTCCTTTTCTTTAACAGCCATCCTCACATATATATATAACCTTCTGTTCATCCTGTCAATACTCCTCCTTTCTTGCTAGTTACACTCAGAACGTTTTTTTGGGGGGGGGGGTGTGGGGGAAACTGGATGAATTCACATTTTCAGTAGAGTTTTATTTGTAGAAAGTAAAGATATCGCAATTATTTCTTTTATTATTTCAAATATGCATTGAATTTTGGTCTTGCCCAAAATTAATTTCAAATTCAATTTTGTATACTAAGCAATTAGAATGATAAGGAAGTAATTTCTGAGCAGCCAACCTTCTCCCTCTAGCCTGCTTCTCCTGTAATACTGTTGGCATTATGCCACAACAGGCAAAAGATAAATGAATGCCTAAAAAGTCAGAGTAGAAAGCAATTCTCTTATGAAAGCAAACAATATTTGAAGATCCATCTATTCTTCCAGGTAATTGATTACCTTTTTATGATACCTTGTGGCTGATGTCTACAGTATACAGCACTACAAAGGTAAAACCAACTTAATCCTTTCATCTTACAGCCACCACCACGGAAAGAGCAGCTGTCTCTCTGCAAGCATGAAGAGCCAGTACGTTCCAGGAGAGCTACATGACACACACAACCAGTGCCAGAACAATTTATGAACAAAACCAAGTTCAAAGGAAACTAAGTGCAGAGGAATTACCATTTTGAGACTCATGCCGAGTATTGTTTTCACAGAGTACTGCATTTTCTTCTGAAACAGTTTTCTCCTATGTTTTTAGAAGAATAGAAGAGGAATAGATTTTCTGCAGGTGAAAAGGTTTGTTCAGAGAAATTACAGCTGGATAGGGCTAGCTATAGAACGACATGGGGCACAAAAGCTTTGTGGTGATACTTCAGTTGTATGCTGCAACTTCCTTTTTTTCCTTTTGAGAAAAAGGAAGATTTTGCCTCGTCTGAAGAGACTTGAGTTAGAGCAATTAAGCAAACTGAACAAATCCATCGGCCCTGAAGGGATGCACCCACGAGTGCCAAGGGGAGCTGCCATAACTAGATGGATAGATGAGAGGAAGGCAGTGGATGTGGTCTACCTTGACACAGGAAAAGCATTTGACACTGTCCTATGCCTCTCACAAACAAGCTTAACAAGTGCAGATTGTATGACTGGGTGGTGAGATGGACTGAGAAATGTCTGAAGGACAGAACTCTTCTGAGTTAGTTGGGTAGAGTCTAAGTGAAAGCCTGTGGCTGGTGGTGTTCCCCAGGGGTCAGTATTTGCTCCGGCCCTGTTTAATATATTCACTAATGATCTGGGTGAGGAGACAAGAGTGCACCCTCAGCAAGTTTGCTAATGGACTGGGAGGAGCAGCTGACATACCTGAAGCATGTCCTGCCATCCAGCATGACCTATACATCTTCACAGAACGATTGCTACTTCCAAGGTGTGAGGTCTATTGTGCGTTCTGACGTCCTATTATCCTCCTTACCTCACAAGATACCTCTTACTGTAATTCATAAGTATAAAAGGCAGACACACTAAAGGAAAAAAACCCACCAACTCCGTGTCTCTCACATTTCTCTGATTATATTTGTTCTCCCACAGATGCTTTCTGAATAGGTGATGCCAATGCAGCTGTTGATTGTTGCTGAGTATGTATGGATGCACCTACTTCTCACAGACCTAAGCACAAAATTTAGGATAGATGGAAAAAAACTCTAAGGGTGGATTGTACAAAATACAGCTTCTTTCTTCTGTTCCCTTCCCCCTCCACAAATAACCATGCAAAAGTTATCTTCATTCAAGGTAAAAAGAAAGAAACAGAAATTAAAATAATTAAACCAAACCTTTCTCTAAATACATCATCCACTAAAGTTGAACTTAGAGATGCTCCCACCTAATGGGAAAGCAGATAAAGGGCCTGTACCTTTGTATTGTTCCTCTTGTTTTTAATGTCTTTTACAGAAAGAAAAAGATATGCAAATAGTGAAGCTGAAACTGTAGCTATATAGGGGCAACACAGTGCACTGCCAGCAAGCTGACCCTCGAGGTTCAGGAATATAGGACAGAGACAGGTGAGTCTGCAAGCAAAATGATCTTAATTAAAAATTGCACATAGGAGGTATGCAAAGAGAACAGTCACAGATAAATTACCTAAAAGCAGAAAGTCAACTTAATTGATAAGCAAAAGTAAACATTGTTTGAATAAGAGCTACAGAGAAATGGTCAGCGCCTCTGAAAATTATCTGTCTGCTGTATAACATTGGAACATAACTGATCTACCCAGCACAGAACTTTGAGGTTCAGTTCACAAATGATTATGAAGTTTTCAAAGTCTTCAAACCATTAGTTCCAGAATGCCTGAGACCTACAAATACTCCGGTTTGACACATTACCTAGGTAGCACAGCATACTAAGCAACCCAGTAGCTCTGACATAGGCCAAAAAAGCTGTTTCCTTTTAGATCAACTAGGAAATCAAATGATTCTACACAAAATATGTCAGCTTTTTGACAAACCTGCATATTTATCTGTGATTGCTTTCTGGCTGGGGACATACCAGACAATAATTTGTCATGACATACGTCCTGATCGGAAAAAGACAGGCATGTGGCAAGGTTATACACAGGAAAAGATTTTGTCTCTCAATGCACTGGTGGCTAGGAGCCCCTGAATCACTATCATTTGATGGAATATTCACCGTGGAAAGGAACACAATCCAAATAAAGGAAGAGTTTGTTTCACACCATCAGAGGATGTCAGTGGAGTCAGCTTTACCATGGTCACAGTAATTCCTATGGATTAGGATATAAATAGTCTGCCTACATGGGAAATGAATATACATCTTTCAAATATCATCACAGCCTCTTTCAGGTGACTGTTTTCATATCTGCACATTGCCTTTCTTTGTGTCAGTAAGTCTACATACATTACTCCGCAGCATATGTTCATCTCTTCACAGCTGCATATTTAAATCTGATCATATGCCTACAGCACCCATATGAGTACTATCTGTCCCTGTGTAACTACTGCTCACAAGCTTTTAAATTAACTTGTTGGAAAAACTCCCTGGGAGCCTTGAAGAAAGCAAGCTTTTAAATTAACTACCTTATTCTTTCCTTCCCTTTTCTGCTTTACTCCAGATCAAATGGTATGAGGTAGTTCCAGAGTAGGACAAGCCTTTTGTCAACATGTACAAACTTACATGCCTTTTCTCTTTCGCCTAGAACTCTCAAAAAAAGGACTAAAACTGGTTTTGCACAATTTCCTGCTGTTTCATCCTCTTCCTCCTCCTTTCTGGGAAGGAAGGCAAGTCTGGATTGCCAACAGACAGCCTAGTGCATCTGAGTCACATCTTCCTCCTTGAACTGTGACTGGGTGATTGACTGAAAACATGCTGGTGACTGTGAATGGGAAGTCAGTCCTCCCGTTTCGAACAGTCAAGAAGCAAAGACAGATTTATTCAAACCTTTATGCAGTTGGATACATCTGCTAAAGATAAGACTCAAAGGTGCTTTGCGGATCAGGGATATTAGCAGTTTTCCTAGATGACAGAAAAAGACATTCCAAGTCCTGAAAAGATCAGTAGCTATCATCTCCCCTTTTCCAGCCTGTTGCTGACAATTTCTTCTCGTATCTGTTCAGGAATATCCTTTCCCACTATGTTCAATTCATTGCCTCTGTGCATGGTTAATCTGCTATCACATCTGGGATTTCAGAGGTGATAAATTGTACAGATGTGCGACATGACTCATGTCAGTAAGGAATCTTAATGTTCTTTCTAAACCCATCAGGATGACAGAATCCTAGGATTGTCAGCAGATGACTTGAAACTCTGGGCTTGGCTGCAGCACTCAGACTAATGGAAAACCAAAGATTTCCACAGCATTTTCAAACACTTCCACAGCAACCTACCACAGATTTCAGGTACCTCTGTAATTAGCAAATGATTACCTGATCATGACCAGGTGATAGTCCCTTCCATTACTGATCTCCAAATCTCAAAGCCACGGGTCTTTTGTTTTTCAGAGTGGAAGCAATCCTTAACCTGACACACATTACCTGTAGGTGCACAACAGCCTGACCCAATGGCAACAACAGCAGATGTAAACACTGGCACCTCTTTACAATTTATTTTAAAAGTGATTAGAAAAAAGCAGCAGGGAGGATGCCAGTATATCAGCTTAAGCCCATGGTGCAAGATACAGGGTTCAGTCATGCAAAAATAATTTCTACTTCCCCTCCACAGGCTACGGCACAGAGGACATCAGATGCCTTGCTAAGCAGCTTCAGTACTGGAAAGAGCAATTTATAAAACCTTGTTGAGCTGAGAGGAAATGTGCAGAAACTCTTCAGAGCAGTCATCTGAAGGAACGTTACCCAGTACAAGTGGAGGAATAATAGAGAGCGTGGAGAAGTTCTGTAATATTTGTTATATCCAGGATTAAGGGCTAAATACAGACAACAAAAGTATTTACCACTCAAGCACTTTGCATTTGTCATCTAGAATTCTAGGTGACCCTGGATTTAAAGATTTCACTTATGGCTGTTTGACTTCTAATTCTTGGTCTCTGCTTTGAGCAGAAGAATCAGGCAGAGTTTGAGCCAAGTAGTTATTAGCAAACAAAAGAGGGAGGACTTTACTATTTCAGTCCTCTTTTGACTACAACCCCCTCCTCACTCTTCCTTCCCAATTCACTAACCATTTTAAGAAGTTGGAAGAAAATGTCTGTAATTCATTGTAACTCTATTGTAAGTGTGCAAGTACCTGAGCCTGTTAACCGTTCATTGGAAGACTAGCTTACCATGAGAGAAATTTTGACAAAGTTCAGCTTTTTTTTTCCTGTGATGAGGTAGCACTTTCTGAAGCCATTTACAACGTGAAACAATGGAGAGTATAAGATACTTTGCAGGAAGACCTAACTGTAAGACTCTCAACACTGGTTTGACTCTCAGATGAATAGAATTGGGAGTCTGATCTTCAAGCATCTCTACTAAATGTTGTGATGATGATCCAGGGCATTCAGCAGCATTAAAACTGTATTGACAATGCATTATGGGCAGCTGGCTATCTTTGTCTGTATTTAATACTCAGTTTTTGCTATCCCAAGCTCACCAATTTCCATAGCAGTCAGCTACCTGCACTCTGACAATCCATGAGCCTATTTAAATACTGAAACACAAGAGGTTTCTTAGTAAGGATGGAAATGCAGGTCTGAAACCTTAAAAACAATACTCTTGATTATATTAACTCTGGAATTTGATCTGTGTGAAAAGTTTGCGTGACCATGACATGCCAACTGTGGGAGAGTTGATGAAGGCAAAATTTAACTCAAAGATAAATGAATGAAAACAAAACATGCAAAGATCTAAAAGCACTATGGAAGAGAAGCCATACACACCTTCACTCACTGTAAGGCAAGGACAGAATTGACATACATCAAGATAAAACACAAACTATAGTTACTTGTGACACATTTTAGATTGTGCAGTTCTACTCTTCATCATCTTTTTTTCTTGTTTGGGCAGCAGGGCAACTATGGAAATCATTACCAGCTGTAACTTTTGAGACTTTTGTTCATTTTAAAATGGTATGTCATGAACTGTGACCCTTCTGTTTCAGATCACATCATGGTACAGTGGAAACAGTGTTCTTTATTCCCTGTGCTTACAGTCATTCTCAACACTGAAAACACCAAGGCTAGCTGAAAAAAATTATCACAGGCATAGAGAGCATTACAGTTTCTTTAATAGCTCCAAGGTCTCCCTGACACATTTTTCATTCTGTATTGTGGTACAAATGTTAAGCTTTCATTAAAAGGGTAGAAAAGTAACACTTTTTAGCTCTTTGTTTTGGAAAGAAATAGCTGTCAAAATAAACCAAATCTTGCAATGGTGTCCTGTTAATCCAATTTTAAAGAAAACCCTCTGCAGCCAGACAGTTGCAACCTGTAAGATGGAATTCAGCCCTTTAAATGTTAATATGAACAAACCAAAAGATTAACTTAAAAAAATAAAAATCTTTTGGTTCACACTTAAAAGCTGTGCTTTTCCTATCCATAATCTTCCTTACCTAAAAGGGGAAGGAGAAAGAAAAAAAAAAAACCCTGAAAGATAACACTGGCCCAAAAATAAATGACTCTACCTTGGCTTAAAGCACACTGTGGGATGCAAACTGGAGACTCTGTCTCCTCATTATCGGACCTGAGTTCTGAGGTAGCTTTTCAATAACACAGCAGAAGAAGAAATTCAAAGTTAAGAAACAGTAGTATTGCTATTGAAAGAAATTAAATGACATGGCTATTTGCAATAGCAATGACAGCCTGTATTCAGAACTGGTGAGGCTGCACCTTGAATACTGTGTTCAGTTTTGGGACCCTCATTATAACAAAGATATTGAGGTGCTGGATAATGCCCGAAGAAGGGCGGGTAGGCTGGTGAGGGGTCTTTAACACAGGTTCCTGTGAGGACCAGCTGAGGGAACTGGAGTTGTTCAGCCTGAAGAAGAAAAGACTGAGGAGGCCTCTGCTCTCTACAACTACCTGAAAGCAGGTTCTAGCAAGGTGGAGGCTGGCCTCTTCTCTCAAGTAACAAGTGATAGGGTGAGAGGAAATGGCCAGGGGAGGTTTAGATTTGATATTAGGAAAAAAAAAATCACCTAAAGGGTCATCATGGACTGGAACAGGCTGCCTAGGGAAGCAGAGTCACCATGTCTGGAGATGATTAAAAGTTGTTTGGATGAGGTGCTTGGGATGTGGTGTAACAGCTGTGTACAGGAAGATGTTGGGTTTTGGTTGGACCTGATGGTCTTAAAGTCTTTTCCAACCAGGCGATTCTATGATTCTGTTGTTCTATGACTTGGGACTCAATGACCCACAGGCCTTTTCCAGCACTAAGGCCTATATTCTACAGGAAAAAAAGTGAAAATATGTCAGCAAGAAACCACTAAGCCTACCACTATCCAGATCACAGCAACAATGTTGTGCTTGTACTTCCTCCAGCACTGATGTGCGATCCTGTAACCTCGGTGAGGGCCCAGGCGAGGAGCTCCCACCTGAAGCTAGTCAGAACAGGACTACACTCAGTGATAACACCAGAGTGAGCCAACAGAGATGTCACATGCAGTCACAGAACTAACCAGGAGGGATGTAATGAGAAATGGGAAACACATACTATGCTGTGCCATTTATTTGCTGGCCCAGCAAAATATAATCTTCATAGACAACCCAAAGCAACAGCAGTTTGACAATACAGATTCCCTATCAGAATAATTGCTATCATACTATTACATAACAGGCCCTGTGAACCCAACTGTCTTTTTTAGTGGTGGCATCTCAAGATCTTGCTCATTCTCTCTCTCTCACTCCCACCCATGCAAAATGCCATTGAGCCAATATTTCCCTGTTAATATCACTTCACTTGAACATTCGATAGATGCTTATGTTTAAATAACACCCTTAGGTGCAGTAGGAGCAATCTGACCTTTCTGATAAAGCTGAAAACCAACTACAGAAGATATCACAATTTTCATGTAATGACTTGTCTCCCTCAGTCTCTGCTGTACACTGCATATCCAGGAGATGAGCTTCAGAGCTTGTTTTATTTCAGCAAAAAATAGCCTTTTCAAGTTGTAATATACTACCTTCCTGGAACAGAATCACATCTCAGGCACACAAAAGTCTGTTGCATGTAGCAAATCCTGCTAATTAAATTCAAGTCTCTGTGGTTGAGAGTTTGCAGCCAAGAATCAGGGTGAGGGGCTACAAGACAGACATCATAGTAGGAGTCTGTTACAGACTAGCCAACCAGGATGAAAAGACAGGTAAAATATTGTTTAGGTATCTGGGAAGTCTCACAATTGTTACCTTTCATTCACACGAGAGGCTTTGGCTTCCCTAACTGTATGCTGGGAGCAGAACAGGGCAAGAAGCAGTAGTCCTGGAGGTTCCTGGAGTGCAAGCAGGATAGCTTCCTGACACAATTGGTGAAGGTGCCCTGCAGGGGCTGCTGTTTGTAAACTTAGAAGGATTTGTGGCCATACTGGGCACAGCAACCATGAAATGATAGAGTTCACAATCTGTGGAGAAGCAAAGAAGTGGGGTCAGCAGAACTGCCATGTTAGACTTCCAACAGGCAGACTTTAGCCTATTTTGGAGACTAATTGACAGAGGGCCTTGAGAGGCAGTCTTGAAGGGCCAAGGAGTCCAGGGGGGCTGGACATTCTTCAAGAAGGAAGACTTAACAGTGCATAAACAGCCTGTCCCCATGTGCCAAAAGACAGTCAGCAGGAATGAGGCTGGCCTGGCTGCATAGAAAGATTTGGTTGCAATTTAGAGGAAAAAAAGGAGAGCTAATGGTTATTAAAAGAAGAGGCAGGCCACTCAGGAGGACTATGAAGTTGTTGTGAGGCAATGCTAGGAGAAAATGAGAAAGGCCAAAGCCCAAGTGGAAATTAATTTGGCTTCAGCTATTAAAGACACTAAGAAATGCTTCTATACATATATTAGCAACAAAAGGAGGACTAAGTAGGACTGACCTTTATTGAATGCAAGGGGGGAACATAATGCTCAAGGATGAGGAAAACTCTAGGTTGTCATCCCTGTAAGTGTTGAAGAGATGCATAGATGTGAGGCTAAGGAACAAGGTTTAGCACTAGACTTGGTAGTTAGATGATGGCTGGACCTGATCTTAAAAGACTTTTTAAATCAAAATGATTCTGTGATTCTACTGCATGAAAGGTGAGGACATACACAAGTGCTGCACACCAGGACCAGCAAGGCTGCAGGACAGCTTGAATGTAGCTACCTAAACAGAACAGGATTCTGAAACTGCTTTGCTTTCTGGTTTGTTTCCAGAAGCACTGGAAAACAGTTAAATATGTACAACTTCTATCACCCCCACGACACAACATGCACTTGAACTCTCTCATCTTGCTGCCATTCCACTACAAAAAACATAAATAAAAAGCCAGAAGATGCAAAATTGCCCACCTGGCATCCTTTCTTCCTTAAAGCTTATCAAATTTATGCCCACCTAAAATGTTTTCATTAAGTTTTTCTTCTGGATACTACTTTTTCCCATAGAAAACAATAGAAGAAATTATCTAAACACTAAGAAGAGGCTAGCTTTCTAGGCTGGCAAATGCTTACACTCCTGCAATTTTTTTGTGGCATATGCACAAATGAAACAGCACAAGGAAACAAAAAACTCTTTGGTGGTTTATGTCGCAAAGCACTTTTTACTCCAGCCATTCACATCAGATGATGCATTACTTTATAGGAAGCACAGAACCAGTTTTACAGTCATCTACAACACAGGAGAGAACGCTGTAGTTTTGACTGGAGAATGACATCAGTAGGTCTCAAGCCAATGAATAAACACCACAGCAAGGAACTCCTCATGCTGTACAGAATGTACCCTTAAAAGCAAAGTTTAATTTGTATCTAGTGGGACAGAACCAAAGAAAGTAGTTTGTAAATTCTTTGTTTTCATCATAAATAAATCTTGCAAATAGTGGGCAAATACCAAATCTCACTGCTTTTGTGGAGTCCCAGAATATCCCAAGGGAAGACTGTGTCAAAGGAACACCAGTTAGAGTATTTGTCACTAAATTCAACCCAAAACTTGAGAATAATAGTCCCTATTATGCAAGGCTTATAATTCAACTTTCCATTTGACAACTCCTTTGTACACCTCTGAACTAAACAGGCTGCCTTTTCTGAGTGAACAATAGCTCTCATTTCATGTATCTCATTGAAGCAACACCTCTATAGAACAGATGGGTCTCTTTTGCACTACGCTCTATGAAAAGAAGTGTCATTTAAACACAAGGCCTTTATTACAACTGCAGATGGCAAAAATAACTGGCACAGATTTCTGATTTCAGCAGAATCTTTCCTTGCTTCTATGTGTATGCAGTTGCAGAAAGGAAATCCATGGAAGAATATAGAAATAAGGATAATCTTAGAAAAACTAAAAGCCAATAACTATCCCCCCAACTTCTGTTACATCTTTCCCTTGAAATCAACTGGGAGATAATGATGGGTTGTGAACGTACACACATGTGCATATAAGCCCCCTTGCACCACTGTAAAAGAAAAGACAGTTTCAGGAGTGCAGCCAACTGCACAAAACTCACATAATCCCACACTGCTCTCAACAGCTTCCAGTGTTCGTGTCTGCCTCAGTGGCCTAATGCTGCAACGTTTACCATTCCACCCCTCCTCTTTCTGCTGCACTTGAAGAAAAGGACAGATGCTACTTAACCAGTAGATTTTTGTTTCATGATTGCATGACACCATGTAGGCTAAATTTTTCTTTCCCCAAGCTAGCAAGTCAGGATGACATAGAGGTATTTTGGAGGATGTCTTCTTCACACTAGCCACAACCTGAAGCCATTTTCTTCCACTAACAGAAAAGAGAAAGGCACTGAAGTACTGCACTTTGTGGAATTTCCTTTAGCTACCTAACTCTAAATAACTGTAATTTGTCTGCCATTTGAAAAGAAGAAAGCAGAACAGAAAGGCATCATTAAATTAGTATTTTAGCATGCACATGGCAGATGGAGAAAAATTCTGTGTGGTAAGAATAAAGCACTTCCTAGATTCTCCAAGAGAGAAAAGCATAACTCTGAAAACTAGTGTAACATCAAGAACCGGCTTCTGCCTCTGCTGAAGACAGGATATAAGCTAGACTTTTCAGCCTGGAAAAGCGAAGACTTCATGGCAACTTTCCAGTACCTAAAGAGGACCTTCAAGAACATTGCAGAGGGACTTTACAAGGGCATGTAGTCGCAGGACCAAGAGCTAATGGTCTTACACTGAAAGACGGTAAATGTAGATTAGATATAAGGGCAAAACTCTTCATTGTGCAAGTGGTGAGGCACTGGAATATGTTGCCCAGAGGGGATGTTGATGCCCCCTCCCTGAAAGTGTTCAAAGGCCAGGTTGGATGGGGCTTTGAGCAACCCAGTCTGGTTGAAGATGTCCTTGGCCCATGACAGGGAGGTTGAAACTACATAATTTTTAAGGTTCCTTCCAACACAAAACATCCTTTGAAATACATGCTCTAAGGAAAATAGCAATGCACAGACTAATTCAAAATATAAACTTAAACTCCCCCCAAAAAGTTAAACACACACATTGTAGAAGCTATCCCTATTCCACAAAAAGGAGCATGCACAAAACCAGACTTTCTTTCCTGTGCAAAACCCACAGACAACTCCTGAGCTGAACTGCCATGCATGCCAGGATCCATAGGTCTATAATATCAGCTGTCTTCCAAAGAAATATCCTGAGGTACCTAGAGGTCATGTATCCCTTATCTACTCCTCCTTTAAGGGTAAGTGTGGTGGCACTCAAATTGTGCTAACTTCTGCAACTGCATCAATCATAAATGCCATTGGATAGCCCCTGGGGATACACATGACTTGGGAAAAGATGACTGCCCAATTTGATGAGCTAAGGAATAGACTAAACTTGGAAACAAAACATAAAAGAAGTTTTCCTTTTTCTTAACAGAAATCAGTATTCCCCAGATTAGGACAATGCTGGAGGGTAGAAATCTGATGAAGGGTTCATCAGAGACAGACAACCCCAAGTTTATGTGTTACTATGTCTGTAGAGAGGGGAAAAAGGAGTAAAGGATTAGACAGATGAAATGCAAATTAGATTATGATAAGATTCCTGAGAAATACATTCTGGTGAGATTTCTAGCACATCAATCTCTTACAGATCTTTGTATGAGAACTCTTACAAGAGCTTCACATTAGGATCAGTACTCCAGAGCCTTCACAGTTGTCAGTGTAACATGAAGATGGGTTGCAGCCATAAGTCAGCCAGGGAGAAAAGGCAGGTTTTGGGTAACACATGGCTATGCCGGAACTCTTTTTCATCTGGCAGCTGTGTCAGATGTCCCACACATTCCACATAAGACAACTGGTCTTACCTCTCATTGAACACTGTCAAGATCAATAGCACAAGTGACCTTTTTATTTCAATAGCATAGACAACACTACTCAAAAGACATTTAAAATTGAGGGTTGTGGGGGTTTTGTTTGCTTGATTTTGTTGAAAGGACATAAACCTCTATATTCAGCAGCATTTGACAGAGGCAGACACCTAGGAAGAGGAACTGGTTTAGAGCTAACAATCAGAAACTGACAGCCTCCTATGTCCTTTTTTATTACATCTGAAAAGCAAGCAGGTTATAGTGAGTATATCATACGCTCATATTGTATCCATATATAACGTGTTGTAAGCAGGACAACGCCTCATTACTGCTTTTCTCTCCTGATGGGAGCTGTACTGGAGTACAGTTTTGGGGTATTTTTTGTCAGTGGGAAAGCAAGTAATAGTGCTGCTTTGTCACACCTTACAGTTTGGTATTCTCTATTTTTATCACTGCCCCAGGTAGCTCAGATTCCATCCTGTTTATTTTCCTGCTACTCTTCTCCACATTGCACATTCCTTTCTTTGTTTTACTTAAAACTAGTGAAGCTTTTATTCAGCAACTGGGAGAAAAGAGATTTGATGAGGTTCATCTATTGTTGAGACCATGCTGACCTGGATCTTTCACTCCTCTCTTTTGCTCCCCAGTGAGCTGCAGTAATAAGAGCTCAGCAGCAATAAAAGCAATCAATACAGAGATGACATGGGCAATTACCAGCCTGGACAACTCACAGGACTTCCAGTATTTTCTTTTTTCTTAAAGGCAAGTTCTCTAAAGCCAACCTATTCCACCAAAAGTCTTGCTGGAATAGAGAGGCACAAGAACTGGTGGTGAAATAAATCAAGCTCCAAAGCAGACAAGGAAGACACTAATGAGGGCATAAGAAGTAGTTTGCAAACTGTCATGACAGAAAGATAAGGATCCAGACACAAGGACCAAACCTGAGTTTGTTCCAGCAACTTATGTGCACCACTATAACTTCAGTGACTACAGTAGTACCACAGAAGAACCAAAGCATTGCAGCACGGGATTATAGATTCAGTTTTGGGTTGGGGGAAAATTCAAGAGGTTTGCTATGGATGTTGTATCTGCTTTGTAATTTCTTTCTGTATCTCTCTCTTCAAACATAATTCTGTTTTCTCTCCAATTCATTTGAGAGCTTCATTCTGTTGGCTCTTTAAAAACCACGACAGTTGGGAAGACATTCTTCACAGAAAGAGTGATTGGCATTGGAATGGGCTGCCCATGGAGGTGGTGGAGTCACCATTCCTGGAGATGTTTTAAAGGAGACCAAGTGAGGCACTTAGTGCCATGGTTCAGTTAATTAGAAGGGTTAGATGACAGGTTGGACTCGATGATCTCAAAGATCTTTTCCAGCCTGGTTAATTATGTGATTCTGTGACTAAGACAAGTTCTGACAGAAGCTCAAAGTAGAATATACATGTGGCCATTATGGGAATTCATGGAGGACAGTAAGTGACATTGTGACAATACTTTCTCACAGAAAACTATCATTCACAAGAAGGGTATACCACAGCAATACTTTTAGCATGCTCCAGTTCCCACCTGTGGGACAAAAATGGCTTGTCTGCTGCTAAGTTCAACTACACAGCAAGCCAGGACAGAAGAAAGCCATCCAGCGTGAGTTGCCTCAATTTGCAGCTATTCTGTCCACAGGTACAAAGAAATATCTTTAAACAGAAGAAATAATTTCATAACACAATAGACCAAGGAAACTTGGTAAAGACAGGGCAATTCACACATGGCCATAAGACGTCGCTCCAGATGCAGTAATGACCAAATTCTTCTCTGGAGAATCTCCACTGAAGTTACTCCATCTCCTCATTTGAGATGCAGGTTTTGAAAAACCGAAGCAGATGGCCACTAAAACAGTGATAGCTTAGAGCATGCTTTTTGATCCTCATGCCACTGCTGTAGACAACAGAAAAGGATGATTTCCCAACCTGGCCAGTTTCTGTTTCAGACCTCATCAACAAGAAAATTGTTTTTGCAAGTGAGAAATGTGCTCTTTCCATTAGTAGTCGAGTTGAGGGATTCAACAGCAGCTGTGAAACAAGTAAGTTTTTGATGTCACTACTTGGCACTTGAAGCAAGAGGAGGTCATGTGTTGCCTCTTTGCCCAAGAAGTGCAACTCCTACTGCTGGAATCAAATGCCATTAATTAACTTGGTATGTTCACAGACTCACAATTATACTAAAGTATACCTTGACAACATTGACACAGCCATTCCACTTCCCTCCATTTCAACTTCCACTCAGAAAGCCTGCAGCTTCACAGGAATGCTGAGAGGGAGACCACCACATCATCCCAGATTATGCCATCAATCTTCAAGATGTTAACAAAATCCTGGACTAGCAGAAAGCTCAAAATCCCCATATTTGTCATCTAACGCTGTACCTCTACCAGCCCCATGAACAAAATAATGCTACTGAAAGGAGTTTTTAATTACTTCCCTCTTGAACTCCGGTTGAAAGCAAAAAAATCCCAAACTGTTTGCATTTGTGTTGCTTGACTGGTTTCTTTTGCTTTCCCATCTCCCCTTTTTTATTTATATAGGCATTCCTTCCTCAAACCATTTGAATTTTTTTCCTTTCTTTTATATTTATATAGACATTCCTTACTCCTTAAGCTATCTCATTTTTTTCCTTTCTTTTATATTTATATAGACATTCCTTACTCTTTAAACTATCTGATTCTCTTCCTTTCTTTTACCTCTCGATCTCTAGCGCAGAGTGTTTGAGAACTCTGAGGCCTCTCCTATCAAAATCATGCCAGAGGCAGGAAATGACATGTCCTGAGAACACAGTGCAGCTCAATGGAACAATCTTCATTGGCTCACCATAGGATGCTCTGCACCAAATGGCTCTATAAAAGCCTCCTGCACACTCAGGGAGTTCAATCTAGGCTTCAGCGGCAGCAAGCTGATGGTCTGAGGAATGCTTGACAATTCAATAGTCACTGTAGGGCTGGGAGTGGGGGGAACGAGTATAAATATTTCTTATCTGTGAGTGACAATAGAAAAGTGCAAACAAGTGGCACCTGCTGCTAATGACAGATGATGAGCTCACGTTCACAAAGGCTCACTCACATTATGAGCAGATAGGATACATGTGGGCCCTGAGATCACAAGCAGCTCAAGACAGTTAAAATCTGGATGAGGGAAAAGAGGAAGACAATTAGGGCAAAGCAGAGGGAGCTGCAGCTAGTGCTGTCTGCAATAGGTTTAGGGCTCTCCACCCTGGCATATTTGTCCCCCTTATCTCTCAACTTCTCCGAGCTAAAATTCTGCCTACATACAAACACTGTATCATCAGATGATTCTAGTGTTGTTTGAGACCTGTAAAATTCAGGAAACAGTGAGTAAGTGTACAAATTAGTACACTATTAATTGAAGGGCAGAGGTTAGGTCAGAAGCAGTCCAGGATGAAAGAGATAAATCAGCCCTTAGCCACTGGAATATCAGCCTCCAGATATGGGTTTCTACCTGTTTATTAACATCCACATATTATCCTGAAACTTCTGCTTTGGATGCCCCAGTAGCCATTACTGCTTCTGAAGGTACTGTGGCCATGTACCTGTGCTGTGAGGCAAATATTGCATCTATTTTTTCAACATCAACCCTTCTCCAGTAGCAACTGGACTTACTTGCTCATTCATCACTGATTTTGCTTGGTTGCTTAGTTGGGAGGTTTTTTTTGTTTTGTTTGTTTTACTGGATGGCCATTAAGTAGACAGCAGTGAAACAGAAATACAACAGCTCACTACCTGCTAGCTCCTAGCTGGCAGCCATTGGAGACGGTGCATCATTACACAGATCATCTCCAATGTCTCTTGGAGACCATTCAATGGACAGCAGTTTCTCATACCTGTGTTCCTTGCCCTTTTGCTGAAACTGAGGCAAAAGCAGCAGGAATGCTCTCATCAGTTTTTTGGGAGTGAATCATAAAACTGTAGCTTGCTGAGTTAGGCTTGGATTATCGACAGGAAAGTTGATGAATAGTCCTGGCTTGAGTGATAAACTCAGATATCAGAGAGTAAATCTAGCAGAAAAGAAAATCTATCCATCATTCTCAGTCACAGCTGCAGAGCCTGAATTGACAACTGGGATTTATTTTCTTAATTCTGAGCAACTCAGAGCTCTCCTGTGACCTCCCTGAATCACCCCTTAGGCCCTACAGATAACACTACCCTGATCACCTTGGATCTCTGTTCCTCCTAGGTTGCTTGGTGTCTGTCCCACCCTTATCTCATGTATTGAGAATGCCATGTGCATATTCTTTGGGATGAAGTTGGAAAGAAAGATAGCTGAAGATGGATTCAGAAAACAGCCAAGATTATTCAGTGCTCTACACTAGAAACTTCAAACCAAGTTTCACTTCAAGTCTGCACAAACATAGCTGGGTCACCTCGAATTTTATTACAGTATGGATTTCAGACAGATTATCTACTGACATCTTAAACTCCTATTCCTTCTACTGTGGGAGCATCTTGAATTACACTTATTTATTAGTTTTAGAAAGGAATCATTCAATGGTAAGTACTCACAGCAATAAGTAAGCAGCCTAACTATGGGTATCTGAAAAAAAACCCAACAGTCTAGGAGAACTGAGCAAAATTCAGGGATTTATGGACACTTAAGGCTATTGGAATCTATTAACAGCCTGCAAATACACTTTCTTTCACAACTTGCTAGCATGCCCTTGCTCTGTTGCACAAGATAGTTGGCGTGGTCTTCATTTTACAAGTGCAAACAATTTGCAATGTCATACAGAAGTGAGCAATCATTCTTACAACACTATCAAAGACTGGCCAACCCATAAAGTAAATAACCAAAATAAAAGCACAGGCTGAAGAGCAAAAGCCCCAAATTCCTCCTGCAAAGCCAATTTTTTATCCATAGCAGTTCCAAAGTATACAGTCTCACTGTGAGTACTAGCTAAAGGAATACCTGTTGGCCAGTAGCTGGGGCACAACTGAAAACAGAACCAGCATCTTATCAAAAAGTTGTCATGTATGTCAATATTAAATTTTTAGCTCAGCTAAGGAAGTAAAGTGGTGCAAAGAGTGCATCTTCAAGCAAATAGTTCAACTGTCCCAACTTCTGAGGCTGTGCTTCGCATCACGGTGAGTGAGCTGAAAGACAAGCTCCAGCATGCCTAACATACTCTGACGATGGATAGGATTTGCTCCTCAGCTTCACAGCAGAATTGTCCCAGAAGCAGCCCCGGTGGATACTGCATCCTTAGAAACAAGTCTTTTACTATACAGATAGTCTCCCACTCTGCTGTCCAGCTTGCTACAGTAGACAATGCTGTTGCTTATTCTTTTACACCAGGAACCTGCCACAGTGATCATGACATATACAAGTCCCTCATTACGCACTACCTTTAAAAATACCAGCTCAGTGGCTTGACACACATTCACAAGAGAAACCTCTTCAGCATACTACAACCTTCTTGGCCTGTACATACTGTTGTAAGCTCTTCTCCCTGCTCTAACAGAGTCATCTAACTGTATCTATAATATTCAAGGCCTTTCTCTGACATAGCACAGTTGCACAAGCTTGTATCAAGCAGCTGAGAAAGGTAGGACTGGGCCTTACTTCCTCTGCTCCTAAAGTATATTCAAGTATTTCCAGGAGATTGAAAACACTCACAGTACTGATGCCCAAATGAGTACCATACAAAAAAGGGTACACAGTTGCTAAGACTCACTTAACAGTAAAAGTAATAATAACTTTTAAAAAAATCACTAAATTAAAAAACCCACACTAACAAAACCCCCATAAACTATGACCTATTTCCTCTCACAGTCACCAGTATCACTTCTCTGTCTCTGTGCACCTTGATGCACACTCATTTTTGCACATGAAAAGTATGCTTCAATCATTTCCTGCCTCTTACCTTACGCTTTACATCATAAGTTCACTGAGGCAGGGAATATCTTGTGGTTTCTTTGCAAGGTGGATAAAGAGCTCCTTGTTTCATCATTAGGGTTCCATTGCATTATAGTGCTATTGATAAAAATGAATATAATTATCCTTGTGGCTCAGTTGAGTCAGTGCTGCCTCATCACAAATTTTCCAATAAAAATAAAGTTAGGGCATCCTTGCAGAAATATAAAAACTGGTGCAGAATAAATACTTCCAAGTGTTTAATAACTCCTGAATGCCTTGTCAAGTGCAGAAACTTGGAGTTTGCACGCTGTCTGCTATTTTGCACCCAACCAAAGGTTTATTGAGGTTGTATCAGTCTTAGATGAGATTTAAATTTCATTCTGTTCTTTCATCATATTGCAAACACAATATCACCTTCCCAAATTACATTTTTTTTCGTCTGTTGACCTCTCTATCTTCTAAAATTCTTTATTCTCAGGATAAAAACTCTGTTTACTTCATGTTTCCTTATAAAACAATCTCAACTCCCATAAACTGCTTTTAATGTTTGCCACTCACTATCGACATTTCATTTCTCAGGCATTTCTTTGTCATCAAACCCCTGTCACTCAACACTGTCCTAATTTTGCACTAATTTATTTAATGATTTTAAAAGCAGAGGAATGTGGATGCCCTTTATGACCTGTAGTCTTAGCACCTGGACTGGAACATGACAAAGTAATGAAAGAATGAAGCATACTGGGGCATGCATCCTTAGGAAGATGCGCACTCCAAGATGTTGTGCTGCAGAACACTACAACGGGGTAGAAGGTAGGAGAACAAAACTCCTTTGAGAAATCACAAACATTTAAACCAGCACTGACCAGTTAATAATGACATGTCTGTGACATATGGACAGGATAACAGGAGGGAGTATGACAACACTGATAAGCTGAAAATGCTGGTGACAGCAGGGAATAAGCAAATCTGTTCTGACATAGCAAGAATGGATTTTAACTTCTGCCACATGAATGATAACTACAAGACAACTGACAATAAGCTTTTCTTTTTTTCTTCCCCCTAGCTTTGGTTGTGGGGAGAGTTATAAGGGAGAAGGCAGCATATAGAATATGGATAGTATGACTGGAATTTGTTGTCTGAAGTTCTCTTGGAAAAAAAAAAAGACATCTGCTGTAATAATAAAAATTCCAGCTTTATGTTTCCCAAGTTATCAAGGGACTAGTGTGTTCTCTGTTAGCATAGTTAAATATCTATACTACTGTAAACAAAAAAGACCACAGGTAAGGACACAACTGTGCTGTACAAAGATTAATTACAAAAGATAATCCAGACAGAAGAACTTAACAGTAAAACCAAAACAAAAGTCCAAAGACAGAGAGATAAGATGGTCAGGCAAGAAGCTGTGCTGAAAAAACATTGTGTTCTCTCCCTTTTAATCAACTCCATCTCCCTTCTACCACTGAAGAACTTGGTCAGTGTCCTGTCATCATAAATCTAGAGTCCCCACTCCACTAAGGAGAAAAACTTCAAAATTCTGCTCATGCCTCCTCCTTTACAAATTCTATTTTCAGTGTAAATTAATCTATGTTCTCTGTCTGTATGCACCTAAATTCCATTCTCCAACACAGACTTCAGTGCCTTCTGACATGAGGATAATCACCAACCAAAGCTGGCTGGGAAACAAAAGCGAGTGAAAGGAAAGTCTTCAGCATGGAGAAGAATTCTGCTAGAGTCCTGGCTACTGCACTCTTCCTCTCTGACAATCCTCTTAACTTGCACACCAGGGACTAGCTGGTTCAGGTTGTGCAAATTACCTTAGGAACCTACATTCCAACAGCAGACAAACAGTTACGTGTTCATATGAAACAAATTAATCACTACACCAAAATTAGAAGAGAAGTTAATTTTACCTCTGTAGAGAAAAAAGTCAAGCCTAGGTAAAAAGGAAAATAAAACAAAATACAACCTCACTGTCACTTACAAAAGTAATTTTGTAGAAATTAAAAGGTGTTTTACTTTAGAAGCACAAATGCTTTGCTGATGGAAGAAACACTTTCACTTTCTAAATGAAATATGCTTCCCATTTTCCCTAGACGTCTCAAAAATTGTAGCAGCTTTGCCCAAGCATGTGTGTACATGATCCTTCTGTATTTCATGGCACTAAAAATCAAAGCCACAAAGAAATAGAGAATTTAGTAGATCTCTGTGTCTCAAGTTCCAAACCAGGCAAAGTGTCAAGAAGTAATCATTATCTTATACCTCTGGGACCCTTCCAGGCAGTTTTTTAAAACACCACTAAAGAACAGAAAGGAGATGGTGTGCAGGCTGCTGGATTGTGACAAGTTTCCATTCAAAATCCACTTGGTTTCTTTCAGTGATGTCTCCATTTTTTTTTCCTTTTAGGAAATAAACATTTCCAATTCTTTGCATTCACTCTAAAGAAAAGGAAGTGACATGGTAACCATCCGTGGGTGTTTAATATCAAAATAAACCCCCTGAAGGCTTCTCCTATTACAGGGAGAAAAAGAGGAAGAGATAAAACAAGCTAAAACCCAGAGCTCAGTTCTCTACATCATTCTTGTTAGGTATTCCTTCCCAGAAAACCTGGAAAAGCTTTGCAGCACCATTTAAAATCAAAACACTTTCTCAAAACACCTCGTTTCCCAACAAAACTGTTCTACCGAGTTCAAAATGGGCTGCCCAGGGAGGTGGGGGAGTCACCATCGCTGGAGGTGTTCAAGAAAAGACTGGCTGAGGCACTTAGTGCCATGGTCTATCCAGTTGACTGGACAGGGCTGGGGGATAGGTTGGACTGGATGATCTTGGACGTCTCTTCCAACCTGGTTGATTCTATGATTCTTCCTACATGTTTCCACAGTCTTAAAGGTAACATAATCTGGACATCTGCCATGCAATAATGGTCAGATAAATTAAAGGTATTTGCATTTGGCAACAAAAGATGTTGAGGAGTGTGCTGTGGAATTTTGAGATAATATATATGCATCTAGTTAGAAATACATAATTGTTATTCTGTGATTAGATTCACTCTGCATCAACCCTAGAATTCATAACATGAGGTAAATCTAATTTTGTAAGTTGCCTCCCTTCCCTCCATGTGTTATGCTATCTTTTCACACAAATTGCACAGTAAATATTAGCAAAAAAAAAAAAAAAAAGCACAGCCTGCCTCCAAATATGGTCTCATATCTCTTAGCTTCATCAGCATCTCAAGATTATTTCTAGCATGAGTCAAAATGTAGTGCTTCTGTAATAAAACTAGTGCTTCACAGTAAAAGAGAAGAGTGAATCAGCAAAAGAAAATGAAGCCTCCTTCCCATATTGAAGAATGAAGTAAAAGCCTTCTCTCTGGAGGTTTCAGTAATGAATTCCCATTTTAATTGAAGTTGCAGCCAATGCATGTGATTCAAATGGGCCTTCCTCTCTTTTTCTCTGTAGGGGATGCCATGCAGGAAAGAGCTTTTAAATCAGTCACTGAACATAATGAACTTCAATTTCCCTTTGACAAGGGCAAAATTACAGACACTTCACTTCCAAACAATTAATTAATTTGTTTACATGATTTCTTCTCTGACTTCCATGATTCCTTTTTTCCTCTCTACACCTTAGGCTCTTTAACTGTCTAAGGTGTAGGATTAACTTTTGACAACTCCTCTTCCAAGCATGAAGAAGTGAAACTGCAACAGAGCTGTTTGCAGATGGGCAACCTTAAGGCTTACTGCTAATGCCCAGTGGTAAAGCACACATACCATTTCTGAATGTAACAACAGTGGTGTCTACCTGTCTTTAGCAAGGCATACATAGTCGCTGCCACTTGGAAAGTGTTTTCCTACTTAACAGCATGAAAAGATGGGCTTCTCAAACTGCTTGTGTTTGAGAAGACCAAAACCTGACTGCGATTACTGGGACTGACTTCCTGAGACAAAATTTTCCCTTGCCAGTGGGATGAAAAGTAGAAAGTGCAATGTAGCCATGCAGAACCAGGAACCATCAGCACTTGATGCAAATACATACATCTTCACCTCCAAATACTACGCTTCCACTCCTGTGGGATAAGGAAGCCAACCTGAAAAGCACTTGAGAGGAGCAGTAGTGGCAAAAAGGGGGACAACACGGTGGACTCTGTGAAGATAGGACTGATCTATTTGAAAGAGTGAATATAAATTACTTTTTCTTGTAGGAAGAATCTGTCTCCTAAGATAATGGCACAGATTAAATCCCTCTAGCAATATCAATACTGTCTACATTACCACAGTGGTGCATGTTTAATCTCATTTCTGCTGCTACAAATATAGGCCAATAAATTTGACAACACATCTGTTATTTACTTGCACTGAATACTGTAGCATATTCATGACATTTACTTTGCCAGTTTCAAATTCAACAGCTTTCCTTTTATTTATATCTACTTAGCGTTAGTGAAAAATGCTCCTGTGACTTTCCATATATGTTTGGCAAGTGCAACACATTCAGCAACACTAGAAGATTCTCTTGGTTATCTACAAGTACCACACATTTTTCTGATTACATAGCCCCATAACTTTTAAAAGTGGTACAAGAATGCTGCATCCACCAATTCTGAATATAAATAGTAACTGTTTAGTTAAAACATGCCTGCAGCTGTATCAACTCATTTCAGTATCTACCAAGTTCCTGACACGCTGTAAGATCCTCCACAGACTGACTTACACACAAAAAAGCCATACCATGAAATACTGGCTGATTCCTACCCTCCCCACCCTTACATTGTTCTGGTAGATAATCCATTAGAGTAAAATATGAGTAAGAGCTTAAGTTGTGACTCCCAGATAAAGGAAACACCACTCAAAAATACCACACAGCAGATACTCATGAGCAGCGTGGCAGGGATAGGGCTGTGAAGAGAAGAGTACAGCTGGGCTGCCTTGCTCTTATGCTGCCCCTGAGGTAAGTTATCTGTCCCCTGTTGCTGTCAGTCTTCCAATACCATAAATCCAGTATTACAGTGATGAAGGTCATATAAGTTCATGACTAGAGAAACTACAGAAGACCAAGGAGGAGATGAAAATTCATAAAGCAGTACAAGAGTGCAGACACACAAAATTATAACAGAAAGATGATTTTTCCTCTCTGACTTCCACCTTGTCATTCTTTGCATTTGATTTTACTACAATTCAAAAGTTGTAGTTCATTGACACTTGGAAAATCCACATGATTACTACACATGCTTTTAGACTGGCCTCTTCCTTTTGCTATTTGTTTTAATTGTTAATTGCACAGAACTACCCCTTAAATAAAAGACTGCAAAGGCATTAGAATTACTTAAGAATTATGCTATGCTTAATAACAAGATCCTCAGCCCATGGTCACACTTTACAATACCCTCACACCCAAGTATGGTCTGTTGCAATAAAAACATGATCACAGACTGAAGACCATACTATAAGAATCTGCTTTTGTAATAGCAGGTCTCATGCACATAGATCATACAATGTTCTAGAATCTATTTTGCAGCTTTACAGGTGTAACAGCTTTGCAGAGAGAAACTGCAAATAGTTCAGGGGAACCACTTACCAATGTAGTGGCTGTGCATAGCAGGGTGCACAGCCACTATAGTGGCTTGCTAAGCTGCAAGTGTGTGCGTGTTTCTCTGTGAAGGAGGATGATGGAGGGAAAAAGTACAGGACACAAGAAGATGCTCCCTTCCCCACCTCATCACACTCATAGGAACGGCCACTTTGTAAGCCAAAAACTTCACATTGAGAAAGTTTTCTAACAGTGTATTCTGCATGCAGGGTTTGGTGTAAACAGTGCTGACTGGCATGCTTTCCATTCAAGGTACTTCTGCAGCTCTCAAATGGGCAAAGGGTTTGCTGTGCTAGTCAGCAGAGCAGAAATCTGTTAATAGCT
The DNA here is from genome assembly GCF_015220805.1 of Pogoniulus pusillus. Classification (NCBI taxonomy): domain Eukaryota; kingdom Metazoa; phylum Chordata; class Aves; order Piciformes; family Lybiidae; genus Pogoniulus; species Pogoniulus pusillus. The sequence continues at coordinate 43,649,711 of NC_087264.1, read as the reverse complement.
ATAGTTACTTCCACTACTCTTTTCTCTGGATGATGAATCTCATTCTTCTCTCATCACACTCTTCTATAGTAATGTGACTATATGGCTTTACAGTCAAATTAATTATGATTTAGTTGAGTACAAGCCAATGCCTCTACAAAACTAGAGGTATCCAGAACAATACATTATTAAAATTAATGTGCTCCTTAATCGTTGCTGTTTCAACAGCCCCCCTTCCTTCTTGATAGAAGGTTACCTCATAAAAAGCTACTTCAATTGCATTGGAAACTACTGAATTTATAATGTAATGAGAATAACACTTGTTCCTCAGTCTTCCTTCTTTTTCACAAGCAGTTTGTCTTCTCTTCCTTTCTCCCCTGCCCACCCCTGATTTCCTTCTCTCATTGCTAAGATGAAATTTCCACAGCCCATTTATTGCTGCTTTGTGCAACAGCAGCCACTGCAGTAAAGCCTGTACAACTCAGCACCAGTGTGAGGGAGTTAAAAAAAGCACTATTGCCCTTGCAGACAACATTTTAGAGAAAGAGAAATTTAATCCTTAGCTAGCTGCCCAAGAGCAATTTTTAAGAGAAATTGAGAGAAGCTTGGAAATGCACAAAGAACAGTTTAAGGCTCTGTCATTAGCAGAATGTTATTCACACACAAAGGGCTGCTTTATTTAAATAATCTATAATTCTTAATTTGCCTTTCAAACTCAAAGGCATTTTTCATTAAAAATTAGTCTCTGGCATGACTCTGGCAGTCAGGGAGCATATCACAGAGAATGCACACAGAGTTATCAGATATTATTACCAGTTCAGAATGTTTTTTCTCTTTGCCATTCCACTAATTTTTGGCCACCTTGAACCACCCATGGCATTGAACCAAAACAGTTTTAGAGGATTCTCTGAAGCTCAGTTTGCTGCTTACCCAGGCAGCCTAGTTGAAAGTTCCACTGAACAAATAGTTATATTTGTTTGAAATCACTTAGTGCTTACCTCACAGATTATTAGTTTTGTTTTCGTGCATTCATGCCCTCTTTCAGGCAGATCTTTAAAACTGAAAATCTCCTGGAGACGTTTATTGTGTCAACTGAGTCTTTTTGAGGTATTACCAAAACCTTGCTCCTGGTGATAGCACACAGTTTGTTTTCCATAACCACATTATAAAACCTTCACTAAGGTCGAGCAAAAAGCGCAATGCAATCGAACCGTGAATCAGCACCTTAAAAGGCATAGAACATCGTACCCCATAGTAGTTGTGATATACCATAGAAACCCCTTCAAGACAGAAAAACTCTGTTATGATCATGATCTCCTAAACACATAAATTGGATAGAGCTTCTGTCAGTTCACTGTAAACTGTCTCTCTTCTAAAGCTCTGTAAGAGAGAATAAACATGAAAGATGTAAGCTAACTGGTAGCAGGAGCAACCAGCACTCTTCCCTTGAGCCTCATCTAACCTCAGTGGCAGAAGACAGCACAGACAGATTCTGTTCTCATTTTCACTTGTGCAAATCCAGGCTAAATCCTCTGATTTCACTGGAATCAGTCGGCAAAACCCCAGGCCCGAACCTCTAAATGGTTACATTCAAGAGGCGAAACATCTGAGGTATTTAAAGCTCACAAAACAGAGTAAGCAACAATAAGCAAGGCTGTCAGATTTATATGACAGATACATTTTTCTTGCAGAGCATCTCTGAAAGGTGTAGAAGGTCATCCAAATATGACCTCACAGCAATGGAAAAAAAGCTGGCTGTTTTGAAGTTTCTTAGCAATATTAACATTTGACCAGTGCCATTTCTGAACAGGTAGCAGCCCAGTGCTGGGACATGCATATCCACAGAACTGAAGAGCACATTCAGCTAATTTTATTAAGGGCTCTTGACACTGTGCAAAGCCCAGCAGCCAAGTCAGGTTGCTCACAAGCAGGATGACTGCAATAGCCTATCTAGTTTCCAGAAAACTGATATTTATGCTATTAGTAGTTTAACAACAGTAGGTTACATGCCTCTTGAAACCTTTATTGGGAAATATGAGCTAGTTTGTAGATGAAAGATGCAAGCTGAATTATGTGCCTTTCCAATCCCAGCAGCTATCTGTCATTGTCTAAAAAGACAGTCATATGCAACTGATAGACTATCTTCATCTTGCTATGCATATAAAAACACTACCTGTGTGTGAGAGAAACCACAACTGACCCAAGTTCTCCAGCACGTGCTCAGCCAATCAACTTTAAAAATGGACAGACAACAGCAATTAAGACTATTAATGACATTTAAAAGCTCTCCAGACACCAGTTAAGTCTTATGCACTTTTGAGAGATTCTCCCAAGAAAATATTTGATTATACAAATGAACAGGGATCAGTATTCTGTTAGGAAGATGCTGATGAACCTCTAGAACCAGGGTAGGTCTTGTAGCTTTGCAGCTTGATTCCCTGAAAGATTAGAACTAGACTTCCAGCTTCTCCTTGTGTTCTGCTGGGGAGGCTGCAGAATTTCCCTCCATATGAAGAAATAACAACAGGAAGAGAGGAAGATTAAGGGCATTGATTCCCTGTCCTAATAAGCCTGGTAGAAACATTCAGAGCTTTTCTTACCAGGTGTTAGGTGATACAGAGTACATAATTAATTAGGTTTCTATGCCCAGACCTGTAAACACACAAATGCAATACACATGTGCTAATTATCGAGATGCATGCCAGTGGCATGACTCATCAGAAAGAAATGCAGTGCCTCTCAGCAATATATTTTCCTTAAGGAAATATATTTATAACAGGAAAGCAGAATAAGTAAATGCAGGCAGGCAGAAAATGAAACGTGAAATTTCCCTCATCTGCAATTTCTAGATTAAGCATGAGATTCAGCCCATCTCAAAACCCCTGCTCACAGCCATTAAACCAATTTATTCTTCTTTCCCTATCCCATGCAGTGAGATAGAGAAAAGCTGAGCCAAGGCTAACCCCTTTCTCACTGAAAGCAAAGCATCACCATGTCAGATTGTCACAACGAGATTTGAACGTACAGAATTTTCCATAAGATAACACCTCAATCTATCTGATTTACTTTCCCTAGTCAACTGACATCAGCATCGTTTCTTTGTTGGTAATTAAAAGATTCCTCCTTCTCTCAGACCACCGCATGGTTCTGCACTAAAATCTGGAACTGACACCTTCTCTAACACTAGGAAAAAAAAATAAATCAGCAGTTCTCAGCAATTTCAGCTTCTGCTTTTGATCTTCTTTGGCTAGATGGACAAGACCTCAATCAAGACTGTTTTATGAAACCTGGCCTTGGAAATTCAGCTTTACCCTCAGCATTTTTTCCCCCGACTCATAAGCAGAATTTACACTCACAAAGAGATTGAAACTCCTCCATCTCCCTCTTTCCAGATGCAGAAACACACAACTATCTATATTTGTGCATATGCATATTCACAAATAAATACACACTGAAATATCTATACTGGTTTAATGCAAATCTCAAAGGCCATCTGTGTGGCAGGAATGGAAATCAGTCACGAACTTTGCTTCTCAAACACTTTCTACTGCTTTACAGAAGAAAGAAGCTCTAAAAGAGTCCTAGAGAAAACAAGCTATAGTTAAGGACTGCTGAAGCACCAAGATTTCACTAGTTAGACATAACTGTAATCAAAATGTTCCATCTCTTCAGCAAGGTGTTCCCACTGAAAGACTATGCAGGGCTTCTATCTTTGATCAGCGTATTGTGTTGTTGGCACAGCCTGACTGCCAAAGTGACTCCTGCTCATGATTTGATATCAATTTTACTAACACTGAAATAGTAGTGCCTTGAAAGACTGTATTTGGTATTGCACTCAAGGCAGGAAAGTTTGAGTTAATTTAGAGGTTAAAAGGCATGATATATTTCAAAGCACTTTCTGAAATAGCAAACTTGGTTTTTTGAATTGCAATGGTACCTGGTTAAGGTGAAAAAGCAGCAGCCAACATGTACTTGAGAAAAGATTGCTTAGTCTCAGGGGTAAAAGTTGTTTTCATACAGGTTGCACCAACATCTGCTTTAATATTTTGTTAAAGTATCAAGATTTATCTGGATAAACTGAGTGGGACATAATGACATCTTTGCTTAGCAAGTAATTAATATTGCAGTGCAGCACCAGCAATGGGAACTACAACTTGTGGTATGATCAGAGAGGTTAGATTTTCAGGAGTCTTAACCCTTTACCTCACACTGCTACTGTCCTTGCAGGCATCCATACTATGGCAAACATGCAACACATTGGTAGTCGTGGGACTGCTGACATTAAAGACTGCAGGACTTGCAGAGGCATCTCCTTAACTTGGTAGCTATAGGTGAAAAAACTTCACTAAGTCCAAACTGCATTTTCCTATGCTTTGTAAGAAAAGCCAGATGACCTTGATCATGCTTGACCATAGTCTATGCTTGGATTCAAGATCTCACATACCTCCGTAAACAAAAAAAATTAAAACACAGAATAAGAATAAAAGATATCATTTGATGAAATCCATCTGAATTTAAGAGTTCTTATTGCAAAAGTTTAACAAGCACTAACTTTTGCAGCCTTGAGTTGCAGATACAACATTCATCTCTGCTAGCACTTCACAGCCATCTATAATTCTGCCCCAAAGATTATTTTCCTAATCTGTCACTGTGACATGGTCACACATCACAGTCACCTTAGCTCTGCATGGCTCCACAGATTTCCCCTATCTGCCCAAAATACACAGTTTGTCTTTATTTTCACAGCCTAACCTGCTTAGTTTTTCAAGAGGTTACTTCTGATCTTCCAATGACCTGCTCTATCACTCTCCACCCATTTACATTCAGGCATCTTTTTGGCAGTCCGCTTCTTCATACTTGGGAGAAGCTCCCAATGAAATACATATAAAGCACTCTCCTTCAGTTTCCAGTTAAAATGCTTAATTGGTCACGAAGTGTGGAAATCAACATCAATAGCTGCCTCCATGTTATTTCTGTCTTACTCCGTATTTCTTCATCTGTCTATGCAGGAATATCTGTTGTCTTTCCTATTTCCCTAGGTTAGTAGAATAACAACAGTAACAGGATAAAATGGGCTTTCTTTTACACATGAATTCAGCTACTTAGAGAATATCTGACACTCCATTCTGAGTTCCACAGCTTGGTATCTTTCAATCTTGTGATTTCAAACCGTACCTTCATTTTTTTCCTCTGAGTAAAGCAGCAGATAGGTGAGAAACTGCTAGAGTGAATATGGGGACAACTGCACTATACTGCTCTGTCTGAGCTAAGTGGATCTTCACAACAAGTGTGATGAGGGATAACTCCAAACTACTAAAATCTCTCCCTCAAAGCCTATGGCAAACTAGGTTGAGTAATTTCAACTGCCTCGCAGGTGAATAGATACACAGCACAGACGCTCCTATTCAATGCTTAAAATGAGAAACCTCCTTTTTCTGTAAACTATGATTTTCCTCCAATCTCCTCCTCCTCCTCTTCTGCAGGTGTGTATGTAGCCACCTTCCTGCTAAAGGGAAGAGCTGCATTCTCCACAAGCAATGGACAGTTCCTACAGCTGTTAGTACAGCGTGCCCCTTGAGAGTGCTCTGAAATGCTAACAGGTCACCATAACTTACACAGCTCTTCTCACAGGTTTTTTTTCCAAATGTTAAGAAGTGAACTATAAGAGAGACAAAAAAAGGACAAATACCTTCCTGCACATTTGGATTTTCAGAACTCTCTTTGAAGAAAAGGTTTTTCTATTTACAGTTTCTGCTGTCTTAGAAATCAAGCACATTGAGGAGCATGCATCCACTTATTTTGTATATATTCAATACATAAAGATAAACAAAACAACCACCTTAATATTGGCTGGATGACTTCAAACTGAACGCCCCTGCTCTGAGCACCTGGGAACTCAGTCAGGAACATAAAAAAGGAAACACGCAGTGAAACAGTCTCTCTGCTGTTGCCTACATTTGATTGAACCTCACTGCTTATTATCATACTGAACAATATCAGCACACAGAAGACAACACTATCCTTAGCTAGCAACAACACCACAATCTCAAGGATTTCAGTAAAAGCCTTAACACCCTCTTCTCCAAGCTTGCAGAGAAAAGGAGAACTGGCTAGCTTTGCTGTGTTATATAAACATGATTTTTCTTGGATATCTTTTAGCAGTAGCATTTTCAAGGCATAAGGCAGAGTGAGTTCAGATAAAGCACTGCAGTCCAGTAGTTAGCCTGCTACTGTTTGATACCATATGGCTCCTGGATTCCATATCTGGCTCTACCAACAACTCCCAGTGGTCATGTTCATGCATATGAGATTTGTTTGGTGCATCTGTAAAAACAGACAAAATAATAAACTACAAGCTATTTTCCTATCATAACCTGTGTGCTGGTTTGAGGCTAGTTAGAATATTTTAATGAGAGAAATTAGATCATTGGCTGTGAAAGGAAAATAATAGTGATGCCTCTATTACTCATGAGCTCTGCCGAGAGATGTAAAACCAAGAAACATAAACCAAGTCAGTCAGTGTCTCTGGCTGTTGCATTAGCTATCTCTGCCTGAACCTGTGTAACCCCAATGAATTATTCTGCTTCTAACTCCTTACCTGGCAATCTCACTCCTGCACATAAGACTTCTGATATAAGGGTGGGGGTGGAAAGGAGGGGAGTTAGTCTGAAAGCCCTCCTGGGCCGTTCTGCTGTTTGGGAGGGGTCTTGTTGTTCTGTATTACTTTTAACTTGTATATGATTGTATATAATTGTAAATATCTGTATACATTGTGTATATATGCTTGTAAATTTGCCTTGCTGTAAATATAGCTTCATTCTTTAACTTCCAGACGTCTGAGATAGTCTGGTGAACTGTGGGGAGAGGGAAACCCCAAAACAACCACAACCTATCAAGAAATTTTCTGAGGACTGTTGATTTATTTCCACTACACAGCTCAGTCCCTGAATTCATCCAGTAGGAACATCTCTCTCAGAGAAAAGCACTAGTTTGTGAAACTGTGTGGTTTGCAGGTGGGCATTCTTCTCTTCTGCAGGCTAAGACACTGTCTGTGAAGGTGAACATCATCCTTTTTGCAATGAGAGAGATTTCTCTTCAGAAAACACTTGTACAAGCTAAAACTGCTGCACTCCACCTTGCTGGTGTTGTGCTGTGAAATCTAAGGTAAGCCACCCCTCTGCCTCCTTTTGCTTGTATTTATTGGGCAGATGTGGTACTGTTTTATGGGCAGTATCTGCAATTCAAGGCTGTTCTTAGGGTCAACTAGACATAGGTGTCCATTACTTTAAGGAACCTAAATAATACTAACACACCAACAGCCTATTTCAGCTGTCACCAGCTGAGTATTTGAGGAGAGACTACTCCTAACTGACTTCAGATAGAAGAGCTAATTTCAAGGGATCACAGGCAGGGAAGTTTGACCTGCATCATGAGGCTTACTGAGGCCTTGTAGGCTCACGATTGGGAGGGGGCAGTTTTGGCTTACTCTGAGGCCTCCTGAGGGTGGAATGGGTGGAGGATTCTAGATGGTTTTAGTCCAATAGACTTGGCCTAGCTTGTAAATGAATCCATTCTGTCCGACTGCCTTTTACATATATGCCCTAATAAACAGAATGTCTCTTTAAACTTTCAAACAGGGAGCAGTATCTTCTTCCCTACTCTTCAAAAGGAGTAAGAGTCAGCTTTGTCCTCCAGTCCTGGGTAGCTCATGACCTCAAACTGGGACACATTGTTTTAAAAACCTAACATGAAGCATCTGAAGGTCCTATCTATGTGCCCTGGATAAAAGCAATGCAGAGACTCTGGAAGCAGAGGAACAGTTACCTTCCAGACTGAAGGTAAAAAGGAAGAAAGTATGGTTCTAACAGGGTTGGTTCAGGGAACACCAGGGATTGCTAGTGTTGCTCAGGTGTGGAAGCACTGGGAGAATTTTGCTTCAGTTTGGGGTGGTTTGTGTTTGTCTTTGGGATTTTTTTAGAGGGGTAGTGGTACAAGAGGCTTATTTCACAGAAAGTTTTGTTGTGAGCTTCGGCTGAAAGACAGCAAGTCCACTTCCTTGCGTTGTTACAATCAACCACAAGCTCAAATCTACCTGCAAACTCTGTGAACCCGGATTCTTCCTTCCATCTGAAGTGGTAGGATATGTTAGCAACATCAAAAAAAAGTTACCACGCTTTTAAAAGTGCAGTGTTGGACTTCTGCCATTCCTTTGGTGATAATTGCCATGCATTTTCGGCATTGTTCATTAACAGCTATACCTTGTTACAACTTACTCTCTTTCCACTCTGCATTGAACTGCATAATTATACCATGGAGACTGTTTTCTTTTGCTCTCTCAAAATACAGCTTATCTTTTATCGCTTTTAGTCTTTGTTAGATAGGAAAATTTCCTCTTACTGGTTTGTTTTCCTAATGCCTGAGGGGCTGTACTGCACAAACACTCCTCAAAAAAAGTCCAGAGTCAGAGAACCCAAAAGCAAGATTCTGAAGCTATAAATTAGAATTATGGACAAGGGTCTGGAGGAATTTACATAAAGATGCTTTTTCTTCTGTTGAAATTTTAATTTTTTCCTGATCTGCAGGCCCTGTCTCCCTCCCACACACCCTCAAATACACTCTCAGCTCCTCAAAAGTCTCTCTGTAACAGCCTCAGCCAGAGTTTAACTGTTCTTCCTTATTAAAATGATTAATTCCAAATTAATTTCAGATGAATTAAGTACTAGGCAATGGTTGCATTTGAGCTTTCATGAAATCTAATTGGTCAGAAGAATGGTTTCCTTTTAGTTCCTTGAAAATAACATCCTCACCACCAAAATTTCATCCATGTTATCAACAGAAATTGCTTCCTGAAGTTTAAATGTCTAATGCAGTTTTCTCCACAAAGGAAAGATAAAATGGAAACACACCGGAGCTGACAAAAGATCACAGTAAGAGGTCCTATCTACCCATTCACACAACATTTATCATTAATCACTTTATAGAGACCTGAATATGGAGTTTGCCATTGTGTTCAAATGGATGATTCTCTAAATGAAAGACTGAGCTACTGAAAGGAGGCAATGTACACAACATAAAATGATCTGGCTGCAACTACAGCTAGATTTCACTGGTATGTGGAGTTACAATATCCATAGCGCTACGGGGGAAAAATAGCTAGGAAAAACACTTCATACTCTCCAGTTCTGCCTACAAATAACACAAGATGGCTTTCTAAAACACATTTCAGGCATTCATACCAGACCCATTTTGTATTCTCCTATATATGCTACATATCTTTGAAGATCCTGTGTTACATGCATATATGCACCCAAGCCAGCACAAACAAGTTGAAACACTACAGGTTTGAGGGCAAACTGACCTGTCCTATCCCTTTAGACTAACAGAACATTCACAATTATTGACTTAAGGAAAGTTGGACCGCAGGTTGAGTGCCTCGAAGCATTCAGCATAAAGTGATCCAAACTCTGATTTGGGTATCTATAATAGGAGTGTTAAACATATGTATGATATGATTTATACAAGATCACAAACCACAATAAACTCTAGCCAAGGCTAGTCATTGCCTCTTGGCTGAGATGCTTGCTTGGAGACAGGAGAATGGAAATACTTTGTGGCCTGTTAAGTAATTCTATTTATGTATTCCCAGCAGGGACTTCTGGTATATTTCCAAGTAACTTCATTCATTTATTAACAATGTGAACTGGGATATGCAAATATTTTTCTCTGTAGTCCCCTGGAGAGCATGGGGCACAAACTTGCATAAAGTGAGAACCAACAAGTGAAGTGAACAAAATGAAAAAATCTAACAGTAAATTAAAACTGCAAGACAAGGTTAAAAAAATCCCAAGCAATTGCCAGATATTGAAATTACTGTTATTGTAAAGAATACTTATACAACCTCAAGGAATAACCTAGCAGTTTAACTTGAAAAATATTCAACTAACCTCAGGCCATCTGTAAATATGTTGGTACAAAAGCCTCCTGTAACTGCTTCTTGTCACTTCTCTGCCTCCTTTTGTAACACTGCTAATTAGTAATGTGAAGAAATATCCCCTTGCCTTTTTGTCATTGTGCTGTTCAATTTGCCTGATTTATTTGATGGCATAATCCAGTGTCTGACATAAGACATATGCCTCTGCAAGATCATATTATAATGTGAAACAATATTAGCAAGCAATTTCTGAATGAGGAATACATTAATGAGGACTATTCACAGGCTGAATTAGGGGACAATTTGAGTAAAAACAACAGATCCTTTTACTACATTAAAGGCTATTACAGAGATGAGTTCTTTCTAATAAAATTATTAAACATTTCCCATTGAAATAACTTATTCCACAATATGACAACTGCAAAATTAAAAAAAAAGTTTAGGCTGAAGTTTCCAATACCATATGTCTTCCCCAAGTTGGTTGTTCTGTGAAGTTTTAGCCCCACAAGAATCTCTGTTAGCCCAAGTAGCAAAAGAAAGTACAGTCGCAGACAAAATTCCAATCCTGTAATAACTTGGAAATATACTATGCTAGAATCTCCTATTTTATTTTAGGTTGCTTGTTTTAGTTTAAACCAAGGAATTCTATACACAAAACTGTTAGAAGAGTATTTGCGTGGTCGAAGATCCAAAACAACTCAACAGAATTGCTTTGCTATTTATTTTTACTTACAAGCTATGAGCCACAGGATATGATTTGTAGTAAGCATTCACGGCTTCAACTTAAAACAACAGGAGCTACATTTAAAAACACAAAATACCATCCTGTACTAAAACAGGATGTACTAAAAAAATTCAGAACAAGTTTAATAAGGATAATAAATTTGTCCCAAACCCATGGAAACTCTAAAATTTCCAATCCCTAATAATAACCTTCCAATATATCTGTGTGCCTTGGTGATGACAGCAGGAGGAGATACAGTCAACAGGGAGCTTGGCTTACTAGAGTAAGGATAAGCTTGTAACTTCATGAACATGAGCACACAATAGTACTAAAGCATTAGTCAATCTGTAACATCATATTAATATACAAGCAAAAGCAAACTTTGTCCTAAATATTTGATAATCTCCATAAGGAGATAAACTAGATTGTAACAGCAGATAGTAGATCTGTATCAATATGCAAAGAGAGTGGATCTGTGACGTCTCAAAGAATGACCTTGCCTCATTCTCCTGAGTCAACAATGATGGCAATGGCACAGTAGGTGTAAGATTGAACCCTTAGATTGAATCAATTATCACTATGCTGGGTCACAGCCATGCATCAATCTGAGATAGTTTTGCATGATGATGTTGCAAGAACTTGCATGATTCTCTAAGGTCACCTTGCATCACAATGTGGGACTATGCCATGATGTTGCTTGACTATGCAGAGATACTCTCCTGTGACAGTGATTACAGAAGGACACTAAATTTTCATATTAAGGAGTCATCAAGCATGATACTAAGGTTGATGACTAGCAAATAATATACTATCAGGCCACTTAATTTTCGTTTTGCAGAACAAATTCAGATGAATGCAAGCCCTAACTAGGCAAAGTTCTGCTAAAACCAGCGAAGGCATCCCTTCACTCAAGACTGTCCTTGCATATTTTTGCTCCAACTTGCATGGACAGCAGGTACTTTGTTCTAGTACACTTTTTAAGCTGCTCAGCCATTTGACTGAATATGATTGACCTCACTACAACCCATAGAGTAACAAGATTCAAAGGGAAAGCACTGTGACAGGGAAATGGCCTGGTTATGCTGAGCCTAGCTTTTTCCATGGCAAAACAGATTCAAAGCATAACACATCAAGACACAGAAGGAAGCAGGCACCCACCCAGTGATTGCCGCAGAAGGAGAACAACAAAACAATGGCAATTATTTGAATCATCTTCCAAGAGGTGGCAATAATGTTTCTCACAATTGCAAAGAGAAGCAGAAATGTCAATATTTCCAACCAAGCTTTCTTTCTGAATGCAGCCTGAATCAGCTCTTCATTTAGGCTATTGAAGCATCAACTATTTCCCATTACACTTTACTTGGACCACTCCGCTTTGGTCATAACTTTGCTTAGATTGAAGTTGAGAGTGATGATTATTACAAATTCACATCATTTTCCTGGGCTGAATTTGCTTCAGTTGTTCATAGTATTTCTCCATGTATCTGTCCTTATATTTCACTGTTGCTGCCTACAGTTAGGATTGTTATTGAAGCAGGCTTTTCTGATCTCCATTCTATGGAGTTCTATCTTTAAACGTAACAGAGATTTATTTATACCAATATAATGAAACATAACAACAGGGTTGTTTTTAAACAAATAGAGAAACAACCCAGTATGACTAAATGACAGATGGCGCAATGATTACTAGTTCTTTTGTCCTCATTTTTGATGGCACCTAGTGAGCAACAATCAAGTTGGCAATAGATCTTGTACTCCTTTGCCTCTACTCTGTGTGCATGTGTACTGGGTAGGAACTGGGGGCTTCTCTCTAAAATTCTCAGATGGAAGCTGGCATGGAGGTCAGTCATAAACGCTTTGGAAATACACAGCAGAAGAATAAAATACAGCAGTGAGGAAGAATGCAAGGCTGGACATGGGAACTCCACTGAAAGGTTCATGAACACTATAACTACTCCAGCTCCACTCATGTCACGTGCAAGGCTCGTCTATAAAGGATTCATATACCCCTTCTATCATTTTCACAACTGCTGTGGCATTACAGGAGGACTAGTCAAAAAACCCGATTGAAAGTGTACGCAATGAAACTGGCACACAATATTTTAAACAGAGCTTGTCTGAGTCTCCCTGTACTCCATGTAGGCTGGTCTGGAGTTCCCATCACATCGCTTCATATTTCATTTTGACAGTTCAGTGTATCCCACTCTGAGTGCTTGACCTCAAAATGTAGACATGCTTCAGATGAAATGGAAGGTTAATTACAAAGGCTGGAGCCATTAATGATGGCTATCAATTATTCATCTCTTGGTCCACTATTCTCTTTTCTTATATCCAAAGGTACAAGCCAGTGACAGATATTTAGAACTGAAGACATGTCCTGGCAACTGCCTTACTCTGGTTGTATGATTACACACCACAAAACAAGTAAGAAAGAAAACATCAAACACACTTGTATACAGGAGACTTCTAAGGAAAAGAAGGATGATGTAGGACAGAAGATGAAACTTGCTGACCACTGTGCCACCATGGGCTCTGGTCTCACATCTGAGCCACTGAGTGTTGCTTATAATGAAGCACTGCAATGTGAGGCACAGAAGGTTTTTAGGTAGGGTTTGCATTTTTTATAAAGAAAAAATACAGCAACACCTGCTCAATTTTAAAGCAAATATATCAGTCAAAGCAATATATGCATCCCAACACATTAAGGATCTGCTAGGTGTTAGCCACAGGTATTTCTGAATAATAAACACTTCTGAGAGATGTCAGATTATTAGCAGAGAAAATTACCTTCAGAAAAGGAAAGCAGAGCTCCTGTTAATTATCCTCACATATGAGAAAGTTATTTCCCTTGCAAAATAAACCCATCATTTAAGAAAAAAAGTTTAATTAAGAACTACTAATAGAAACATGCCTTTTTGACAGTTTATATGAAGATTTTAGTTCCACATTATAGATGAAAGTCTACTAAATTGTGAAATCTTCACTTCCACAAAGTGGTAAAATCTTCATCACTTGTTAACTGTAAGGCAAAGGAAAAGGACTTGGGAAATGCAACACACAATCTGTTTTGAGAGGAAATGATGATAGTCTTGTTTCTTTTTCTTCATACTCCTGTATTCTTTATCGCTGCTATGCACAGATTCAGCTGCCATTTTTTATAACTACAAGATGCCTTTCATCTTATTTGGGGTTTTGTTTGTAGCACTATAGAGAAATTTTAACTTGAATGACTGTAAGTCTGTTATATAACATTGCATACTGTAGTAGCTATTTTTTCAATAAACTAATGCACAATATTGTCATGAACTGTGAAAATAACATAATGTTCCTCCCCCCTTGGGGTCATTAAAAACTAATCCAAGCCTACCTAATCAAAAAGCTCTAACGAGTGGGCATTATTGAGCTTTCTACTTCACAAAAAAAGATCTGATTCTTTTTTTGCATCAGAAATTCAGTGAACAAACTTTACCATTAATAATACACAGCATGTTCTATTCTTCACCTTTTATCTTCAGGAGACACCTTTTCCTGAGGTAATTCCATCACTCAGTGTAGCCTGCAGACCACTGGCCAAGGGCAAAGACTTTCAGTAATTTTAGAGAAACTATCCAAGTATCATATTGATCTTATAATCCCTTTTATCCTACATTCCACTTGGAGTGAGTTATTACTTGCATATACTGTTCTGCTGACCTTTGGCACTGTTTTACATCTCAATTCCTCTTTGTATGAAGTTTCAGAAAGGCTTGGACCATTTCAGATATTAACTTGGGCTTGCTTGGCAGATTTTTGAGAAATGCCCATTTCATCCTTGTTCCAAATAGATCATAGTGTCCTCTCATATATTTTGAAGACTATGGCCCCTTTACCTACACTTATTCATACTTTTCTTTGGTTTGACACCCCTTCTGTGATGCCACATGTCATGTCAATGAGCTCTCAAGGTCTGAAGCAATCTCCTGGCACTCTAGATGTGAGGACAGAAACTGACAGTATGTTTGCACATACAGGAGTACATTATATTCAGAAGCATGGGCTAAAACGAAATGGTGCTTCTTCATGCTGATCTTATACATGCTTCAGTAATTCTGTCACTCAAGTATAAAGGACATAAGTAACACAGAAATCTAACAACAAAAACCACCACAGTTGTTATGAGGCATTATCATTAGGAACTTTCAGACCTACTATTGATCTCAAGGAAAACACATAAAAGAATAGCCTGTTTCTATCAAGAATAATCAGTGTGCTTTCTGAAAAGTCAGACAACAGAGTTGTTTATATTAGTAGAATAAAACATCCTTTAAACCTTCAAACAGCAGTCCTCTGTCCTGGTGGGGCATAAATCCTGCCAGGCTGGTTTAATGCTTGCTCTCCTCCTGTTGTGGGTCCAGGAGTAGATAAGCAAACAATGAGGGTTTGGCCCCAGCAAAACCTTGAGGGCTAAGCACATGTCAAGTGTCTTGTGCTGCCCCTCACTGTGCCTGTGTGGACACATGAGGCACAAAGCTTTGAATTCATTGGCCAGAACAATGATGCCAGTGCCTACTGGCCAGTTTAATTTTCAAAATGATGTATTTAGAAACTGGTGCCTTTCTGCACTGACCCTCCTGGGGTAGGAGCACCCCATTCATAGCTCTTTAACTAGGAATCATGGTGGCCACGTGTTTGCAGCTTGCACTAGCTCAGCAGCAGCAACTCAGTTCTTCTCTCCTTCCCTCTGCCTGGAATATTTTGTATTCCACCCTGGGATCATTACCACAAGTTTTGGAAGTGTGTTTGTACAGGAAACTTAGTCAGGGACCAAAGCGTCATGAGTACATATGCTGGAGTTAATGCTAAGACTCCACAAGAATAGTTAGAATTTTCCCTTTTCACCTTCCTATTTTTCCAAGTTCTGAATGTTTAAACTGTTTAATTCCATGTTCACAAATACTCTTTATGTAACTACTTCCTCTCAACCAAAAAAAAAAAAAAATCCAAGAGTCTCAGGGAATTTTCCCAAAGTGTTGAATATTAATCATACAAATTAATGTTCATACAGAAATTAATATTAATAATTCGTAACAGATTGTTAATTCACAACATAACCGCTCATACTCTAGGTCTTGTGAAGATTTATGGATTCTTTTATAACACTAAATGGCTATGGCTATACTCTAAGATTTAGTCTAAATTTGCCTAAAATCCAAAACTCAGTTTACTGCTCATCCTTATAATTGCATATTTCTAAGTAAGTCATCCATACTCTACTAACAAACAGCTCTGACATAGGGGAGAATGTACAGAGCATAAGCAGCACAAACTGGCCAAAATAAGATGCAGTGATCAACCTTTGAAGACTAAATTTACTGTCCGTAATGCAAACATCTTTAGCTATCTTGTCCTATTTCCATCCTAGTTTAAAAACAAACAAAACCAGAAAAAAACCACAATAAAAGCCCCACAGCCCAAACTAAAAACCAAAATCACACCTCCAGATCCAAAGTACTCATTACTATCAAGTTCAGCCATATCACCTTGGGCAAGCTCACCAACAAAAGAATTAAAGTTTTACCTTCTTGTTTGCACAAAACTGTAGTGTGAAAGCTTGTGGTAGCTTGGACCTGGCTACTAGTCAAACTCCCACCCATCTGCTTCCTCATTCTTCTTCCGTGCTGGAACATGTCCAGAGAAGGGCAACAAAGCTGGTGAGGGGCCTGGAGCACAAATCCTATGAGGAGAGGTTGAGGGAGCTGGGGGTGTTTAGCCTGGAGAAGAGGAGGCTCAGGGGTGATCTTATTACTGTCTACAACTACCTGAAGGGGCATTGTAGCCAGGTGGGGGTTGGCCTCTTCTCCCAGGCAACCAGCAATAGAACAAGGGGACACAGTCTCAAGTTGTGCCAGGGTAGGTATAGGCTGGATATTAGGAAGAAGTTCTTCACAGAGAGAGTGATTTCCCATTGGAATGGGCTGCCCAGGGAGGTGGTGGAGGCACCGTCCCTGGGGGTGTTCAAGAAAAGCCTGGATGAGGCACTTAGTGCCATGGTCTAGTTGACTGGATAGGGCTGGGTGCTAGGTTGGACTGGATGATCTTGGAGGTCTCTCTTCCAACCTGGTTGATTCTATGATATGATTCTATGATTCCTACTTTATCCTCTTTCTTCCTGAAGAGCAGCAAGAAGGCTCATGGGTCAAGATAAAAGACAAGGAGATCACTTGCCAGGTACTTTGTAAGCAAAATAAATTCAGCTTGGGCAAATGGATTTGTTGCTAGTTAATACATATTTAATCACTGATTTTTTTTAGTAGGAAACAAATGCAGAAACTTTACATTAGAGAAACAACACTAGGGAAAACATCTCTCCACCCACTCTCACAGGCTGAACTTCACTCCTTCACTGCAGCCCCCTCCCCCCCCCCCCCCCCCCCTTACTATCATCACAAGTTACACTTAATTCCCTCAGTGAATGAACAAATGTACAAGAGGTAGAAAGGAGGTTTACATACTGTGCACAGACAGCTTCTCCTTCCTTTTTACACTTTTCCTCTTCTCCAGTGTAGGCTCTCTAGAGGTCAGAATAACCATCAGCTCCAGCATTCAGTCTTCCACAAGCTGCAGCTGATATCTGCTCTGACATGGACCACCTCCTCTTCTCTTACCTCTGTTATTACCCATTACCCTTTTGCCTCCCTCCTTTTCTTGGCATTTTCTGCCCTTTCTTGAATATGCTTTTGCAGACAAAGCATCACACTTCATAAAGACAGGAAGTCCCAACAGAGAGTATGGCCCTGTAGATGAACTCACTCTGACCTATATTTGCCCAGTTTCAGGAACTTGCCACCTATTCCAATGAGCAAGAAGCACAAAGAACTTGCAGTTGCACTACAGTCCACAAAACACATTGCCATTAAAAATAAGTGACTTGTTAAAAAGCACTGAACAATGCATGGTAGCTAAAGCTCAGAGACCTTTTCAACTCTCTCAAATGCATTCCTCATACCTGGCCTTACCCAGGTAGTATGAGTGACCTCTCAACTCCCAAACCACTTCAGTAGTTCCAGGAAAGGAATAACATCACTCATCCTCACAGGAAAAGGATAGCTTTTCACACAAGAAGGCAAATGTGAAGGGCAAGAAGCTTCTGTAAGAAGGCATACTATTTTTTTTTTTTGGCATCCAAGCAATTAACAATTGTCCAGTCACTATCTTCAGTGCTGTAGACCACCTTCACCAGCTCCACATCAGAAACTTCTCTCACTGAATAGTAGGATGCATGCATTATGAAACAAATTCTAGCACAACTCTTATAAATACTCATGAAGAGAAACCTCATAAAACCTCTGTGGAAACAAAGACTTGCTTCAACAGCAATAACCCTGATAGACTTAGAAGTACCTTCAAAGCTAGAAATTGCCACTTTTCTTCAAGACAATGATTAGTCAAAATAAAACAAAAGAAATGAGAATCGGGCACAATGTACATCTCACTGTTGCAGTATCAAGAACTCTACTGCATTATCATCATCTCGATCACAAAGATGGGGGCCAGATTAAGGAGTTACACAGAGAAAAATACTGAAACCACTATACAATATGTAAAAGAAGTGGACAAAAGAGACCACACTACTGTTTTTCCCCCACATTTTTAAAGGCAAAACACCCTTTCTCTGTGCCTCCATAAAGCTCTCATTTTCCTAGCTATTACTTCTTCTCACAGACAGTTTTGTAACCCGAGTTTTTTGTTAAAGAAATGAAGTGAGCCTGAACTTGTGAGAGGAGGTAAACAGAAGTAAAACAAGCAGGAAATGCATTGTGCAACTGAACGCAGGATGTCAGGACATGGCCAAAGTAGATTAATAGTGGGTGCAGTGCTTCAAAATTGTGTGCATCAAGGCATTACCCTCTCTCCCTAAAGCGCAGCGATCATCATTTGGTGCAGATGCTCAAAGTACGTGTGATGTCTTTTCAATTATCTCAAAGGCCAGATTCACCATTCTCTATTCACAAGTTCACAAAGCCATTAATAACCATCCTGGGAATCCCAGCAAGGCTCTGGATTGCATGTCACACAAAGTCCTCCCCAATGCAGGTTTTATAAACTGAGCCAATGTGCCATTTCATGTGTCAAAATGCTTATTTCCTAGACTGACAACAGGGAATCAAAGAATAGCTCCTTTTCCTTCCAACCAAGCACTGTAATTTAAAATCATCTGAGTTGGGTCCACACAGCCAAGTACACTCATAACCAAATGTATGGATTTGGCCTGATGGCATACATCTCCAATTGCTGAGGGAGCTGGCACAGGTCATTGCCAGACCACACTCTACCATCTTCAGTAAGTCATGGCAGACAAGAAAGGTGCCAGGGGACTGGAAGAGGGCAAACATCACTCCATTTTTTAAAAAGGGTAAAAAGGAGGACCCAGGTAACTACAGACCATTCAGCCTCACCTCCATCCCCGGGAAAGGTCATGGAAAAACTTACCCTTGGTGCTGTCATAAGGCATATCAAGGATGGAGGGGTCATTAGCAGCAATCAACATGGTTTTACCAAGGGGAAGTCATGTTTGACCAACCTGATAGCCTTTTATGAGGACATAACCAGGTGGACTGATGCCGGTAGAACACTGGATGCAGTTTACCTTGACTTCAGTAAAGCATTTGATATTTTCTCCCATGGCATCCTTCTGGTCAAACTGAGATAGTGTGCGCTGGATGATCAGGTAGTGAAGTGGATTGGAGACCAGTTGAAGGAAAGAAGACAGGGAGTTGTGGTCAATGGGATGGAGTCTAGTAGAAGGCCTGTAACTAGTGGAGTCCCACAGGGGTCAGTAGTGGGACCAGCTCTGTTCAATATATTCATCAGTGACCTGGATGAGGGCACAGAGTGCACTGCCAGCAAGTCTGCTGGTGACACCAAACTGGGTGCAGTGGCTGACACATCAGAAAGCTGTTCTGACATTCAGAGAGACTTGGACAGGCTGGAGAGTTGGGCAGAAAAAAAATTAATGAAATTCAACAAGGACAAGTGTAGAATCTTGTACCTGGGAAAGAACAACCCCAGGGATCAGTATAAGTTGGGGACTGACCTGTTGGAAGGCAGCGAAGGGGAAAGGGATCTGGGAGTCCTAATGGATGGGAGGTTGACCATGAGCCAGCAATATGGTCTTCTGGCCAGGAGGGGCAGTGCCATTCTGGGGTGTATTAGAACAGGTGTGGCTACTAAGTCAAGAGAGGTTCTCCTGTCCCTCTACAGCTGCATCTGGAATACTGTGTCCAGTTCTGGGTCACTCAGTTCAAGAGGGACATCGAACTGCTTGAGGACCTCCAGCGTAGAGCCATAAAGATGATTAAGGGAATGGAACATCTCTCTTACAAGGAGAGACTGAGGGAGCTGAGGTATTTTAGCTTGGAGGAGAGACTGAAGGGTGACCTCATTAATGTTTATAAATATGTAAAAGGTGAGAACCAAGAGGATGGAGCGAGATTCTTCTCAGTGATACCCGATGACAGCACAAGGGGCAATGGGTGGAAGCTGAGGGACAGGAAGTTTCATTTAAACATGAGGAATTTTTTCACTGTGAGGGCGACAGAACACAGGACAGGCTGCCCAGGGCAGTTGTGGAGTCTCTCTCCCTGGAGATATTCAAAACCTGTGTGGACAAGCTCCTGTGTGATCTGGTATAGGTGATCCTGCTCTGGCAGGGGGTTGGGCTGGATGACCTTTTGAAATCCCTTCCAGCCCCTGATATTCTGTGATTCTGCAGTGCAAAGACACCTAATGTAGCTTTGCAAAGACACATCTTGGGTCTACAACTAAGTAGCAATGCTTACGTGGTACTGCAGCTGAGTATACAAATCCTCCTCAGCATAGCTGACATGCAGAATCATAGGTGCAGAAGCAACGAAACCTGCCTGCAGCTGCAACTTGCAGACTCGTATGTTTGAATTTGCATTAGCCTGGGATACCTTCATGATGTCTCACTGTGCTACACCGACAGCCCAGAAGAGCCTCGGGGGAATCAGTGGGAGATTGGTGTCACAAAGCACAGGCAATACAGCTCTCTGTAAATGCAGCCGATAGATAAAGATCGAAACCACAGGGAGCTGAAGAACAATATTGGCACAAGACAAAAGGAGGTTAAAATTACCTATATGAATACACATAGGTTAGAAAATAAACTTTGAAATCACAGGAAAAATATATTTTAGAACAGCATTTCAAGAGAAATAGAAGTAGAAAATGGGAAGGGACAAGGTAGATCTGATACAGTCAGAAAAGGCAGCAACAATGGTGCAATTGCTTATGAGGGTAGGGGGCTGAACCCGATAACCTAGATAGTTCACTCCCTGTCCTATGTTCCTAAATTAAGATGCACAGCCAGCAACCCTGAAAACCTCATCCATTTGCACAGCACCAAAACTGAGCAATGACTTTTCCCATCAGGAAGCAAGCATAGGACATAAATTCTAATCAGAACACAAACCAATGAAGAGTTTTAAGTAAGTTTTGAGAAAAACAATTTCTCATGTGCAAGACAGTCTGAACTATTTGTCTTTTTTCCCCCACGGATTCCAATCAAAATGGAGTTAATCTGATGGGAAAAAGTTTAAGGTAACTAACAGTAACCACTCTAGAATTTAAGTGGGCTACCCGTAAGTTAAAATTTAAAGAACCATAAATGAGAAACCACAACCTCCTTCAGGCAACAAGGCTGGTGCCGGGTGTGGAGGGAATGTCCTACAAAGAATGGTTGAGGGAGCTGGGGTTGTTTAGCCTGGAGAAGAAAAGGCTAAGCAGAGATCCTATTGCTCTCTACAACTACCTGAAAGGTGGTTGTAGCGAGGCTAGTGTTGGTCTCTTCTCCCAAGAAACTAGTCATGGGAGGAGAGAAAATGGGTTTAAGTTGTGCCAGGAGAGATTTAGATTGGACATTAGGAAAAACTTCTTTACTGAGAGAGTGCTGAGGCATTGGAACAGGCTGCCCAGGGAGGTGGTGTAGTCACTATCCCAAAAGATGTTCAAGAAGCATGTAGGTGTGGCACTTGAGGATATGGTTTAGTGCTCATGATAGTTGAGTTATGACTGGACTTGATGATCTTGAAGGTTTTTTCCAGCCTTTGTGATTCTATGATTCTGTGATTCCATGATTCTCCACCGAAACACACAGAAGATAAGAACACAATAGCAAGAATATTTCTGCATTAAAAGAAACAAAAGACCTGCACATGTAAGGACATACAAATTCCTCAAAGTAATAAGAACAAGAAGAAAATTATCTAGTCTCATAACTGCACAGAATCACTGCAGTCAGATTTTAATGCATCACAGAAAAATCCTTTCAGTGTAATAGAAAAGTGGACTACATTCCTTATGTAAAATCCCCCAAAATGTAAGGGTGCAAAATTAACTCTTGACAGTAACTGAATGGGATAGCTCTATAAAACCCATCTATAGGAGGGTCCTGAGAGTTCCACACTCTAAGGGATGTTGTATACTGTGGAGTAGAAGTTGACACACAACACAGACTTCCTTGAGCATCCTTCTCGCCCAGCTCTTCAGTACTCTGGTACAACACTGCCCAGAAAAACAGCACAGAACAAGAAGCCCTACCTCTTCTTAAAACCACCCTGAGTTGAACAGCTTAAATACCTTTTTATCAAGTTACTTTTCCCCCCACATGTTCCCCAGCTTGTTACATGATTAAATCCAGTGGCTGCTACTGAAAGGTTGTATTAATCTCTTTATTCTGCTGTGCAAGTTTATTTACTTCAACCTGCAGTGCTGCAGTGTGTGTTGCCCACCTGAATTACACCCCAAAAATCATTGCCCATTGAGGGCCTTGTCTTTCTAAACGCTTAGGAAACAATACACCATCCGTAAAAGCACAACCTGCATATAACAAGAATGTTTGTAAAAATTCTTAGCAATGTACACAAAGGTACAAGAGCAGTTCTTTTCCCTTAAAAAAAGTTGGAAATGTCTGCAAAGGGTCTCATTCCTATTGCTAGTTAAAATAGTATAACAGAGGCATGAACATGGTTCCCTACAGAAATCCCTCCCACTCTCCAGTGCTGAACAGCATCATACTGAAAGATTTTACACCATACAAAATCTGAAATCCTGTGTTGTGGTACTGGCTTTCAGATGATAACTTCTAACAATAATAGAATAAGACAGACATGAAAAGACAGCAAAGAAAGCTCGAATCAGTATTAAGATACTAATGTTCTATTACCCAGCTTTTGGAAACTGCACTCCTGACATTAATGATTGACAAGAATAAAGAATAAGCTAAAAGAGAGGCTGTGTGCACTGAAAGTAAGTTTAGACAAAGTTAATAATACACTTGGTTATCAAATATAAGCAAATAATCCAAAACACAAAACAACAACAAAGTCTCACCAAAACACCACCAAACCAACTTTGTCGATGCTTTGCTCTGGCCCAAATTATACTAGTTATACAAAGCAGGCAGTCTCTTTGTATGGGTTATAAATGCTTTAACAAAGCACCAAGACTTTAAAAGTAGCAGAAGGAATAAAAAAAAGAAAAAAAAAAGAAAAAAGTATGCCAAGATATTTAAGAGTTTTCACACTAAACAAGCTTTTTTTCAACTGGGTTTCAGATTGGGTGTTTTCATGCCTCATCCATCCAACTTCTTCAACATTAAGGAGATGGAAGAGGAAAATACCTGTATCACATATTGAACATAAAAGCCTTTCAAACCAGCAGGAAGCCTTCAGTTCAATCATGCTTTATGTACTGAAAGGTTAACTAATGGGAGAGGCTTATTAGCACAAATAATACTGCTTCAGTCTTGATCCCCACAACAGAAGCTAAGCATGCTCAGGCTACATCAGCATTTAAATAGAGAGAAAAGAAAAACAAGCATCAGTAACAGAACCACCACACACCACCTGCTGCTGTAAAATTGTCCTCAGATCTTGTGGGCAATAGCAGAAGATCCAACCTGGTTGATTCTATGATTCTATGTCAGCAACAGCAGCTTTCCAGGTGCTGGTATTAAACCTCTCTTGGGAAGGAGAAGGAAGCACTGTGAGCCTTCTGATATAAGAAAAGATGAATGTTCAGAGACAGTCAGTTCCAATTCTGAGGCAGCAGTTCTAGTTAGATCATTTCATCTTTAAGGCCTCTATTTTCTTGTTCTATAACGTGTACCTTTCAAAGAGATACTGTGATGTACTGTGTATCGCTAGCTGCTTTAAAGTTACACATATACTTGGACGGTTAAGAGCTAGCTGAATTCAAGCGCGGTGTGCTTTTTCCTTAAAATTGTCTCAGCAGTGTCCCAGTGGAATTGGAAAGGGCTATACTGCCTTTCATTTCCCATGTAAAACTGTGCAGGACTAGTCTTTTATATTCTCTAGAACAGTAGATTTCTGTCTCGGAGTTAGCTGCATACCAGAGATCGAGTTGTGTTTTGCACTGAGTTTTGAAATCCCCTAAAATTAAAGTTCTAGTGCAAACATTGTGCAACATTGTTTGGATTAGCTTAGGTTTATATTTTATTGGTAAGAGTCAATAATATCTTTCTGTTTAAGGTGTTCTTACTAGAGGCTTAACAGAGAAAAAAATCATTTTGCTGTAACTGGTATAGTACCAAACAATTTGTTAACCTTTGATGAGAAGGTTACATCAGACACCAAGCTGGGGTAAATTGAACTGACAATTGCCCTTCTATAATTGCTTTTGAGCAGTACTCAGTATGACTGAATAGGCACTGACTTATTATTGTACTCTGCTGCTACCCATTAACATGGCGATCAAGAATTTTATTTTACTTTTCTATGCAACCACAGAGAAGGTGATAAAGGCTTTAATTATAAACACATTTAATTTAAACTCTATTAGTGCAATTTATTCAAGCATACAGAAGTAAGATGGGTCGGTCTGAAAAAGCCTGCTTGTAAGTTTGGCGCTTCTTGTAAAGGACAAAAATCCCCAAAACTATGTTTTCTATTGGTACAGGCTATCAATATAAATTATTTTAGTCTCTTTCACAATGAACACTAAAACCCTCACATTTGTCTCCTTCAGTTCTTGAAATAACCAAGAGAAGAACGTAACTGGAAGTTTAACTTTCTTTCTTTGACCTATCTGGAAGCAACTCCCCATTGCATCCCTCATTTTTATTTAGTATTAGAAATAACAAAATAAAAGAGAAACAAATTCTAAATTTTCTAGACATCAACAGTTGTCCCAGTGGGGGAACCAAAGAAGGGAGTCAGCTAGATGTGATAAATTATGTATTTCTGGAGCACATCCCTGTGTATCCGTGATGCAGTAAGACTGAGGTTAGAAACATACTGAACTGGTATTCTTGCCTTGTGTAACATTTGCATAAAAGCACAGCAAACTCAGAACAAAGAATTGATAGTAGTCTGTGCCAAGATAGCCAACACCTCACTGTGATCCAATAAGAATGTTACAAACAATATTTTACCCAATCACTGTATTCCATAACTTGTCGAGTTACCACAATTTATAGAACGGGATATAAAAAGACTGCTGTTATAGTAATAAATGGCTTCAACTATTATACCCATGTATGCTTGTGTTGCTGTTATTTTGTCCATCACTAACTGATATATACAGCAACAGTCCCAGTATTTCCTTGTTTACTCACTCACTGACAAGTTGTATCAAAAAAAAGTGAAAATCCCAACTCTAAGTTCTGCAAAGGCAAGCCAGTTCTATTTATATTGAAATTATAATACCTTATATAGCCCTAGAAGGCATCCTTTACATAAACACTATAGTCACGGGAAAAGGTCTAGTAAGTATTAAGCAAAACACAGTATTTGTATAAAATGCAGAAGAACAAGCAATAACATCTATTGCTGTACAGTGTTTGGGCAGATACTCTGAGATTTGATCATTTAACATCCAATAGCAATTCTGTTATGAATTATGCAAAATTAATAACCTGTATTAATTTTGATATCCAGGCAAAGATTGTTAATAGCTATGAAAACTGTTATTAACATAGAATCTCACCAGAAAACTTATTTACAAGGTTCAAAATGCATAGTTTGGATACTTATACACACAGGGAACAGGCAAAGCTAGGACACTAAGAAATAACTTGCAAATGCAGTTATACTGCAAGCAAAGGTTCTTGCAGTCAGTATAGCACTTGTGGTTAATTATACCATTAATCCACTAGATGGGACTTAGGAAGCCCCTTTCTGCTTATGGCAGAAGGCAATTAGTTAATTACAAGAGGCTTTAAGTATTTACTCACAAAACATTAGTCTCCCAAGTCACTTAAGGGTGACTGTCTTGTAAAGAAGCCCATCAAGATTTTTCCTTCTGATTAGGAGTGTTTGGTGTTTTTTTAAACTTCTGCAGTTACAATGAAGTGCTAGGGTCTCCCTTTGTAAGGTGTACAATGCTACGATAGGCAGATGCACATTCTGAAAAAGTGATGTTCATGCTGTCCACTATATTAAATCATCATACCTTACTGTAATGGTCCTCAAACTACAGCCTGTGGGCTGGATACGGCCCCCCATGGTCCTCAATCTGTCCCGAAGGTATTTACAGAACCCCCCCCCACTGGGAGTTGGGGGGGAAACCAAGCAGCCACTTCCTGCCACTTTATCCACGTACTGGCCTCCGCAGGCCCCAAGCACTTGCTGGGACTGGGATGGAACCAGCACCTCGTCCTCGACCTACCCCCTACCATGAGGCGCCTCTCTGCTACAAACTGTGCTGTTGCCACCAACCTGCCCTCCTCCTATTTCTCATTGGCACTCGACAAAAGCAATGATGTTCATGACTCTGCACAACTTCTAATCTGTGGGACAAATGATCCTTTCGAAGTCATAAAGGAGCTTGCTACACTGAAAAGCATCAAAGGAACAACTACAGGAGAGGATATCTATGAGAAGGTTTTCCAAATTATCAATGATTTGGAGCTGGACTGGGGTAAACTATTCAGTGTGACAACTGATGGTGCTCCTAGCATGGTGGGATCCATGAAAGGAGTGGTTGCACGCATTAAGAAAGAGATGGAAAAACACAACCATTCACATCCAATAGCCATACACTGCATCATCCACCAACAAGCACTGTGTTGTAAATCACTGAAGCTGGACTTTGTCGTGAAAATTGTGGTTTCTTGTGTTAACTTCATTAGAGCTCATGCACTAAACCACAGACAGCTTCAGGAATTTCTAAGTTAAATGTTACCCATGAAGATACTCTGTACCACACAGAAGCCCATTGGCTGAGTCGAGGGAGACTTTTGAAATGATTTTATGACTTCCTTCTATGGGTTTATGATTGTATGCTTTCTAAAAACAAAGAACCAGAGTTCAAAGACGCAGAATGGAAATGGCACCTTGCATTTCTGACAGATGTAACAGAGCTATGCAAAAATGTCAATGTCCAACTTCAAGGAAAGGGGAAGCTGATCTGTGATATGTATTCACATAGCCTGGAGAAGAGGAGGCTCAGGGGTGATCTTATTACTGTCTACAGCTACCTGAAGGGGCATTGTAGCCAGGTGGGGGGTGGCCTCTTCTCCCAGGCAACCAGCAATAGAACAAGGGGACACAGTCTCAAGTTGTACCAGGGTAGGTATAAGCTGGATATTAGGAAGAAGTTCTTCACAGAGAGAGTGATTTCCCATTGGAATGTGCTGCCCAGGGAGGTGGTGGAGGCACTGTCCCTGGGGGTCTTCAAGAAAAGAGTGGATGAGACACTTAGTGCCATGGTCTAGTTGATTGGATAGGGCTGGGTGCTAGGTTGGACTGGATGATCTTGGAGGTCTCTCTTCCAACCTGGTTGATTCTATGATTTTATGTGAAAGCATTTCAAGTCAAATTAGACCTGCTCGTTAACCAAGTAAAGGAGGAAAACTTCTGCCATCTCCTCACAACTCAAAACCTGTCTGCAGAAAAACCAGCAGCTGCATTCCCAAACAAAACATGTATGGATGTACTAAAAATGTTGCAAAAGGAGTTTCAAATTAGATTTCAAGAGCTTTGTCTCCACGAACAGGACATACAGCATTTCTGGAACCCATTTTCTGTTGACATTGAAACTGTTGATCTGATTTACCAAACGGAATTGGCTGAACTACAGACTTGTGACTGCATCTTTACTAATTTCTATGCATCTCTCCCCTCAGAGATGTATCATAATCTCAGGAACCATGCACTCAAAATTGCAGCCATCTTTGGCAGCATCTATGTCTGTGAGCAGACTTTTTCCTCAACGAAACATCTGAAATCTCCAATCGGACCCAGACTAACTGATGAACACTTGCATCACTTGCTACGACGAGCAGTGACAAATATGGAACCTATCGTTGACCATCTCATTAGCCAAAAGCAGGCTCACGGCTCACACTGAAATATTATTTGTTTTTGTTGATTACAATTGTTCTTAGTTTTAAATATTGCATTCTTTTTCCTGGTTTTTGTGCACTGCAACAAATAAAGTATGTGCAGTGTGCATAGGAATTAATTCATTTTTTTCCAAACTATAGTCTGGCCCCCGACAGCGCCTGAGGGACAGTGAACCAGCCCCCTGTTTAAAAACTTTGAAGACCCTTGCTTTAGTGGAAGTGTTCTTGCTTTCACTTTTACGTCAGCAAAGGTAGTGTATTTAGTCATACCTGCCTCTTTAAGATGTATTTCACACAATTAGCCATGTAACTTCCCATTGATTCTTCCTTCATCTCCTGCAATTCTTAATTTTCACTCTTCATTGTCCATTTGAACTCAGCTGTTCTGCAGAGCCAAAGCCCCAGGATTATTTTCAGATTCGTGACTCTAACTTATGGTCCAACTGGCATCTTTGCCATTCCTGCTAACATTGCCCTACCAGCTCTTTCTTTGTATCTCTAATCAGCTTCTCAGCCTGCAATAACAACAGCAAAAGCACTATGAGCTATGCGCAAACTGTCTGCGAGTGAGGCATTAATGAACCCCTGTATCAAAGCACTAAGCTTCCACCCTGCCTGAATGGAGCTAGGATACAAAATCCATCATCTTTAGCCACAGGACATCAGCCTGCTATTTCCTGCACCACTGCATTCAGCTATGTACATTCATTCATACACCTGGTACAGACTCCGGCAATAAAGCCGGGACTCAAGATTAAAAGGTCATTGAGATAACTTGATAGGGCATAGTGCCAAACTGTGCCAGCCATGGCAAGGTGAGATGCTCTTTAACCTTCAAAGATTTAGTGGCAACTCATGATCTCCTACCAGAAACACTTTCACAAGAGCTAGTAGACAAAAATGAATGGACCATTCCTAAGCATGTGAACTAGCTCAACACAGTCTCAAGTTGTGCCAGGGTAGGTATAGGCTGGATATTAGGAAGAAGTTCTTCACAGAGAGAGTGATTTCCCATTGGAATGGGCTGCCCAGTGGTGGAGGCACCGTCCCTGGGGGTCTTCAAGAGAAGACTGGATGAGGCACGTGGTGCCATGGTCTAGTTGATTGGATAGGGCTGGGGGATAGGTTGGACTGGATGATCTTGGAAGTCTCTTCCAACCTGGTTGATTCTATGATTCTATGATTCTAACTACAATGAAAATGGATTTTAACCATCTTTCCAAAATAAAAACAGAAGGAACAACACATTTTGAAGTTGGTTTGAAAACTGAAGGCCCATTTTCTTTCTTTAAATTAGTTTTCCTTTACTAATTTTTCTGTGCTCTAGGGAACAATAAATGCAGCATGTACAAACACATGGGACTTCCTGTCAAAATGGACAGGAGAAGACTGCAGGCATTTGGGTACAGGATCCTTGAGTGTTTAAATGGACTGCTTCCATTAAAAATAAACATTTTAAGTAATCTTTGGCAATTTTACATCAGCTGCCAAACAGCCACTGACTGCATGACAAATTTACCACGGCCAGTAAAAAAAGCACCCACCTGGCTGCTCATTCTATTATGCCTCCCTAAACAGGAGAGAACAACAGAAGGGCAAAAGTGAGAAGATTTGTGAACTGAGATGAAGACAGTTTAGTAAGTGAAGCAAAGCCTCAGTACTTGCTATCAGCAGATATCTACTTCCTGGTATGCAGGGGCTCAGCCCATGTAACTCTTACTTGGAAAGATACAGGCCATAACTACCAGCATGCCCTCCTCCTTTCCCTTCATTTTTTTGCTGCTAAGCACAACATCTCACGGTACGGAATATCACAGAATGGTTTGAGTGGGAAGGGACCTTAGTTTGATTCCACCCATTCTGTCATGTTGCTGAAAACCTCATCCACCCTGGCTTTGAACACTTCCAGTGAAGGTGGGTCCTCAACTTCTCTGGGCAACAGGGCCTTACCACCCTCAAAATAAAGAATTTCTTCTTAATATTTAGTCTAAATCCACCCTCTTTCAGTTTGATACTATTACTCATCTCTGCACTCCCTGATAAAGAGTCTGTCCTTATCTTTCTTTGCAGGTACCCTTCAAATACTGAAATGATTGTCCCATTGGTCAAATTGGGTTAGGCACCCTAGCTGTGTTCCCTTTCAAATTCTGGCATACCCTCAGCCTAATCACTGAAGTCTGCATTTATTGAGATTTGTATTTTAAATTACTAGTCATTCTTCAGGGTAATTTTACCATCCCCAGTCAAATATCTTCAATAACAATGCATGCTCACTAAGCATGTTGTGACAGGTGAAAAAACATACATTGGTCTTCTGAGCACTTTCTTAGCTTTTGGTACTTAAATTGTACATTAATCTTACTCTTTAGGTATTCCCATCCTTCACCAGATAAGCCAGTGGTCTGGGGTTCTTGCAAACAAGTTCAATGTAAAATTTTATCATTTTTTTCTAAGGGAAAGTAGTAACCAACTGTACACATGCTGCTGATCTGCTTCAATGCTGATTAACATAGATGCACTTGAATCATCCTCTTGTGATCAGCATAAGAAATGGAATGCAACTAAGATGCAAGCCTCAGCTAGAGATGACTGCCATCCTAAGCAGAATGTAAAATGAGAATTTCAACTTACATTTATTAATACAGATAATTATAGAAAGGAGGTAAATGCTTGTGATGTGCTCTGTGAAATCCTCAGAATCCATTTGCAATGCAATAGCTCAATGCTTGTTAGAGAGTCTCCTAAACTACCCATTGTTGCTAGGGGAGAGTACTCCCACCCCAGTCCTCATAGTGAATGCACTCTATCTAGCCCACATAGCTAAGCAGAAATCTACTCCATTACACACAATAGAGGTCTTGTTAGGGAGGTAAAATACTTTCTAAAGTACTGCAGTGCATATATATATAAATCACATTTTAAATGAGGACTATCTTGCCAATCTCATTATCTTAAATAGCATGCAACCTGAGTTAAAGGCATGTATAACTTCAGCTGTAGCTTCAAGAACTGACAAACCACAGCTACAAATGTTCATATCTATGACAAAATGAGAGACTCTGCTGAATATTCATACACTAACAGTAAAGCAGAACAGCTGCTCTACTCCCCATTCAGCCTTTTGGCCACCTGACCTCAAAGGTTATCAGTCATAGTTTCAAGTCCTCATGTGTACATTAATCCTCAGGTAGCACCTATTAAAGACAGTACATCACTAACAGAAAGCTACATTAAAATAGTTGTTATATCATAACAATTCCAGAAGACCTGCACAGCTCTTCCTCATATAGGTTCCTGGATTTTGTCTTGGAGGAAAATACTTTTAGAAGATCTGTTCTTTGAGGCTTTCTAAGGATCCAGCTTGAAAACTCATCCTCATTCTCTTCAGTAGGCAGTCTAGCTACTCATTCATTAGTTGCTCACTTCCCCAGCTAAATGTGTTATGCAAGATGATGTCTCCTCTACCCACTCAGTCAGTAAACAATTTCTTTCTTTATTAAAGAAGCCTCTGCCCCACTTTGCCTTTTGGTGGTCTGCTGGCATGCTTAAGCATGAAACTTCTTTCACTAAATATGTATTCTGTATCCATCGGCAGGGTTTCATAATCTGTGTAAACATCATGAGGAGAAATGTACACAGTTCCTTACCGTTTCCTGAATGAAATGAGACATGATGGGCATTAAACACTTTGAAATCAATAATTGCTTAAACACTGCACTGGTTTAAAGCCTGGAAAGGCAAGAATAACATCATTATTCTGAGTATGCCTCAGTGCAAACAAGATCAAGATATGGTGGGGTGAAGTGATGTGTATTCACAAAAATTAAGCTCAAAGAAACTAAGAGTTCTATACAGTAATAGATAAAGGAGAGCTAGCATGGTGAACCACACACCTCAAGAGAAAATTGTAGCCAGAAAGATGGTAAGGCAGCTTCAAAAGGCAGCAAAACACAAGACAGGAAACAGAAGCAGAATCCCATGTTTTCATAGTTTATAGCCTGTTGACAATCTCTCTATGAAATAAAACTGGTTAGTCTAAGAAAAACCCTCCATTCTACTTTCTTTGGTATAAAAAAAATGAAAATATTTTAATGCCCACTCTCAGTTTGCTTTAAGAAAGCTTGAATTACTTCACATCAAGAAGTCTCACTTCATCATGGGCCCTCTAAAAAACTCCTCCCAGAACAAGAGTTTACTCTTTTCAAGCAATTCAGAAAGTGGACCTGTCTCACAGAACCATTCTGAACAGCCAGGAGTGAGATGACAGTTTACAACACAGACCAAAACGAAAGATTGCCCAATAACCAGCAGTGCATGCAGATAGGCGATTCCTTTCCATAGTCATCACAAGAATGATGACTATCATCTCCTGCAGCTGTCCTCTTTTCTTCATTTGATCTCTAGAAAGATTTTTACATTTTGTAAATGACAAAACAGGGGTATCACAGTATCATCAGGGTGGGAAGAGACCTCACAGATCATCAAGTCCAACCCTTTACCACAGAGCTCAAGGCTACACCATGGCACCAAGTGCCACGTCCAATCTTGCCTTGAAGTGCCCCAGGGACGGCGACTCCACCACCTCCTCGGGCAGCCCATTCCAGTGTCCAATGACTCTCTCAGTGAAGAACTTTCTCCTCACCTCCAGCCTAAATCTCCCCTGGCGCAGCCTGAGGTTGTGTCCTCTTATTCTGGCGCTGGCCACCTGAGAGAAGAGAGCAACCTCCTCCTGGCCACAACCACCTCTCAGGTAGTTGCAGACAGCAATAAGGTCACCCCTGAGCCTCCTCTTCTCCAGGTTAAACAATCCCAGCTCCCTCAGCCTCTCCTCATAGGGCTGTGCTCAAGGCCTCTCACCAGCCTCGTCGCCCTTCTCTGGACATGCTCAAGCATCTCAACGTCCCTCCTAAACTGGGGGGCCCAGAACTGAACACAGTACTCAAGGTGTGGTCTAACCAGTGCAGAGTACAGGGGCAGAATGACCTCCCTGCTCCTGCTGACCACACCATTCCTGATGCAGGCCAGGATGCCACTGGCTCTCTTGGCCACCTGGGCACACTGCTGGCTCATGTTCAGGCGGGTATCAATCAGTACCCCCAGATCCCTCTCTGTCTGGCTGCTCTCCAGCCACTCCGACCCCAGCCTGTATCTCTGCATGGGGTTGTTGTAGCCAAAGTGCAGCACCCTGCACTTGGAGCTATTGAACCCCATCCCATTGGACTCTGCCCATCTGTCCAGGCGGTCAAGGTCCCGCTGCAGAGCCCTTCTGCCTTCCAACTCAGTCACATCTGCCCCCAGCTTAGTGTCATCTGCAAACTTGCTGATAGCTGCGTAAGGTGAGTGAACATATGTAAACAGTCAACCACAACTCTTAAAAGGTAGCTTTTTAAGCATCCGTTGTGGAAGGCAGTTCTCCAGGACAGGTTGGGACTTGGTGCTTTGAATGAAAACAAACCCCCTTAAGGATGGATTGATGCTGTAACAACACTCGCGTTCCATGCGCTACAGTCTGTTCCCACAAACACCCTGCGCTTTATATATGACATTGATCTGGATGATATGCCATTCATTTTCACAGAGCTGTCAGTTTAGACTTCATTGTAAATAAGGAGAGAAAACTGTTTCAGAGAATTTACATTTTTGTCACATAACACAGGCACCCTAGTTGATACATTTCCACAGTTTCTGAAAGACTCACAACTTAAAAATTAATCCAAAAAGAGCAAGTGTGAATTTAATAAGTCAATACACAACCTGTTGATAAGGTAACTTAGTCTGACATTAAATTCTAGAAGTAAGCACTCTAGAACATGCATGATACTAAAAAAGCAGACAAGCTATGAGAAGGTCTCCTGACCCACTTCTGCAACCTTTAATTAGGAACTATACTAAACTGTATTTTAGTGATGGACATTAAAAAACAAACATCACCAGGTGGCAAAAGCCACCTGTTATCTCTAACAGAACACCCAGAGAAGTGTGAGGAGATCATTATCCAGTACAGAGCATCCAAAATAAAAGCCTGTGACTGGAATGTCCCAGAGAGAGGGCTTTCCAATATTCATTCAGGAACTAATAGAAATAATGAGAGTGACAGGAATTTAACTATAATTGCTCCTTAAAAAGTCAAGCTGCTAAATATATAGAAAATTAATCATACTACCGCTGGTGGTCTCTGTTTTAATATCTCTTTACTCTCTCCTACAAGTTGGTTTAACTATTTGCAGCTTTAAAATGTTAATTTATTATCTATTTAATTTTCTTCCACAGCTCTAATCTATAAATTAATTTCTCCCATCTTTCCATTTGAATTCATACAATCAGAGAATTGTTAAAGTCGGAAGAGACTTTTGAGATCATCACATCTAACCACTCATCCAGGGCTTACCGCTACACCACGTCTCTAAGCACTGCATCCATGTACCTTAAATTTATCTTCAGGGATTGCAACTCCACCACTTCCTTAGCTTGTTCCAATGCCTGAAAAACCCTTTCCATGAAGAAGTATTATGGTAGGCCTAAACAGGTTTATACATGTCCTGGCTTGCCCAGACATATTTTCCTGCTCTCTCTCCATCTGCTATGGGGAGAAGAAACCATGGGAAAGAGGACAAAGAATATGGACCCATTAAGTCTAAGGACTCTGGCCTGCCCAGACTTGTTTTGCTCCTGTTCACATCCTGTGGTAATTAAGGTACATACACTTGGCTTGTGCCTGCCTCATGCAAGGCCTATGTTCATCCCAAATTTGGGTAAAGCAAGGCTATGGCTTCACCTAATATGATCAAGCTTGCCTAACTGCCATTCTGATTGGCTATTCTGCGTCTGAAGGCCCATTAGTCTCAGGCTGTACTGATAAAAAGAGATAAGCAGGTAACACAACATGCCATTGTATTCGTGCTAGCTGCTCTGTTGCCTGCTGCCATTTCTCTCTGCTTCTGGCAGTGTTCTGCCTCACTTCCTTTTTGCATCCTGAACTGCCTGGAAACGCCCTGCTTTGAGTTTACCAGGAACAGGTTCTAAATGCCTCATGTGACTGGCCTGCATAGCCAGCATGATATCTGTGCTAAGACTGCACATCACAAGATATCCTGCCTACACCTGAAAGTCTCCTGCCAGGATGAGTAGTTTGGAAGGTAAACACAGATTGTCCAGAGAAATCAGGTCAGAGATTGTCTGTCTCCTTTCCCCAGCAGCCTGCAAAGCCTGGGATGAATCATAAGCCTCAGTGGCTGACAAGACACCAACAGAATCCCCGGAAAGCATTTGGGGTACTGTGAAGCTGTAACTAGCCCTGTGAGTTGGGAGATAATTTTTATGAGCAAATACTCAAAGCCCCTTGTAATTCACCAATTGCCTTCTGCTGCAACTAGAAAGGAGCTCCTTGAGGCCATCCTGTGGACAAGCAGTATCATTAACCACAAGCAGTATACTGACCACAAGAACCTCCTCTTCCAGTTCAATTGAGTTTCACGTTTATATTTTTGCTACTTATTTGTTCTAGATCTTATGTTATTATCTGTATGTTTCTATGACCATGCCAAAAGCCAATTAGTATTAAAAAATAGTGGTCATGGTGGTGAGGGTTCTGAATACCAAATAAACAATATTAATTCTGAAAATATTGTATCTCACATCAATTAATTACCCCTTCCACTACAAGAAGTGTTTCCTAATATCCATTCTGAACCTCCCCTGGCATAACTCAAGGTCATTTCCTCTTGTCCTGTCAATTGTTGCATATGAGAAGAGACCAACACCCATCCTGTTATAACCTCCTTTGAGGTAGCTGCAGAGAGTGACGAGGTCTCCCCTTAGTCTTCTCTTCTGAAGACTAAATAACTCTAGTTCCCTCAGTCATCCTGCATAACATTTGTGCTCAAGAGTCTTGATCAGCTTGGTTGCACTTTGGACACACTTTTAGCCTTACTGTAGTGAGGTGTCCAACACTCAACACATTACTTAACGTGTGGCCTCATGAGTTGCAGTTCAGGGGGATAATCACATGCCTAGAGTTGATGGCCATACTATTCTTGATGCAAGCCAGGGTGCCACTGCTGTTCTTGGCCACTTGGGCACACTGCTGGCTTATATTCAGCTGGCCACTGCATTGTTTCTCTTGACACTTGAAAATGTCTTAATGGAAGGACAAGGTTTTGAAGGCAGTAAAGAGAACAGTCTCTGAACATGACAGTACAAAGCAATTACGAAAGATCCTGGTCTCATGAAAAGCTTGCACACATTTTGCTGAGGAAGATGTGCTATGTCTTACAGACATTCCAAAAGCCAATAACACTTTAAAAGTTTTCTTCAATTTATCTATTGTGTGTAAGAGCATGAGTCCCAAACTACATTCTTTGAACAGTTAGACTCAGTGATATACACAATGAACAGTATCAGGATGCCCAGAAGAGCACAGCAGCATGCTTTTACTCCTTAAAAATGACTGTCATATCCTACTAAATCATCCTGGCCACAGAACAAGAGAAATTAAAGCTGAACTAGATCTATATTTCCTGCTAGTGAACATGTTCAGTGATAAAACTGGCCAAACTACACAGGGAGAAGTCAACAGAACTTTCAGTATCAATATCAACCACAATTAATTGTGTTGATTTAGATATCTGAAAGAATTTGAAAATAGCATCAACCAGAGTGATTTGAACAAAATATTGGGTGGAAGCAGAAAACCTTTCTTTTCAAAACTCACTGAAAAGAGAAAGTTATTAATTATATAAAAAAAAACAACACCTTAGCCCAGGTTCAAGTTGTTTTGTTTCAATCTTTCCAGCAACACTAGTTAGAATGTTTAAAAAACAAAAACAAAAACAAAAACCACACCTGATTTTGGACTGATTTTGAAAGGTAGAGTTGGCAATATTTGAGACCAAGACACAGTGAAAAACTAAATGCCTTCATAAGTGCTGAAAAGAGTATTTGTGTAAGTTTTCATTTTAATGCAGGATTTAAAATTTCTTTTGGATCCTTTTAGCTGGTTCCCTTCTTTCTTCCACTGACTACCAAAATGAAGAGTCTGACTTCCATTTTCTCTGTAACATGTCATTAAGAAGGTATGAGTGACAAGATGCCATCTCAGACCTTATTTTCCAAGACTGAATAAATCCCAGGGAGCCTGTGCATGTTCCCTCCCTGGAGGTGTTCAAGGCCAGGTTGGATAAGGCCTTGAGTGACCTGTTGTAGTGGGAGACATCCCTGCCTATGGTGGGGGGCTGGAATAGGATGATTTTTGAGGTCCCTTCTAACCTAAACCATTCTATGATTCTACATTTCTGTACCTCCCCTCACATGCCAGACATAGTGCTCTGCAGATAACTGACAGTATATTACACATTCTCAAGACCATACATTCTTTTGCTCAAAGACATCTGAACTGTTTGCTTAATGAGTAATGGAATCCCAATCCACTAGCCCGAGCATTATTCACTTAAAAAGTCTTCTAAGATTCTTTGTTTTGTTTTTAGGGAAGCAAGAAAAAAATCATTTGTTTGTTTACTAAAAATAATGCCAAGATTTGATCTCACTTTTATCCCAATATAAACCAGAAACTACATATTTGGCTATATCAGAAAAAGAGAGAAGCCAGAACGGGTGACAGGCTAACGGCTCAAGGCCATCTTCTAACCCACTCAAGCAAATACAAATTTTACAACAAAATTCAAAATAAACCCACCTAAAATACTGACAATGAGTACTAGCCCTGACCTTTATTTCAGAGCCACCCTGCAACATACCTAGTGCTTAAACATGATTCTGAACGCTGTGAAATCCAGCAGCAGATTAAGAGCCCCAGTGATTTACATCAGGTCTTTTTTGGCCCATGTTGTTCATCCCGTTTACTTCTTGCCCCAAATTTCCTTCAAATGTCAACATCTCCTCAGCTCATTTGAAACCTGAAAATGGGCTATTCCCCTTCCACTATGAATTGATGTGGATAATCAAATAAAACATTTGAAATAATCTGAGCATCAAGTGACATCATGCAGCTTCTAGCTGTAATAAACTTCATGGCTACTTTGAAAAGAAAAGCAGAACAACCCATCCCTCCTTCTCCTCCCAAAGCATAAAGCAACCATCTCAAAAAATTTCCAGTTCTAGCTTACTCATTTTCTCAAACAAATTGAATCTTCCGAAAGCCACCTTCACTCAAGTTTCTCTCTAATATTTGATCACAAGATCACATTTTCTTCTTCTAAAGCCATGTTGTGCTAAGAGTATCAAATTCTTACTCTTTTGAACTATCCCACTAAAGCAGGTATCAGTTATCTCAGCCTCAGGATCTGTCCAGTTCTCGCTTAAATTTCTCACCAAGAAAAAATAAACCTCCTATCATTCCATTTCATTCTTTGCCTTCTAACAATGGTAACACCATCTACCACAAATTCAGCTGCATTCAGGGCCACACATATGCTAGAGTAAACTAATATCACTGCAAAATAGTTCTACAATATTGTAATAAATTCTATTGGTATAGAATCTCAATGATATTGCATTTTGGGAAGTTTGTTGGGGTTTTGTTTTTATATCTTGTTCCTTCCCTTCAGTTTTCTTCTGCACCAAAATTTCATTTCCTGTGCATTCCACTCAGTAGTTCTAGAAAACCCTAAAGAACTACTGGAGGCAGGCTGACTTAATGAGTGCTGAAGATACGCAGTGTGGGGTGTGTGCACATAGTATTTCAGAGCAATAGTTTCCTTCAAATGCATGTTCTGTTAACAGAAGCACAGGTCTGGCATAGATATGGGTCTAGCTATACTCACTATGTGCAGCTGCAGAAAATCACCAAGCCCAGGAGCACTGTCAATCCGAACAAGAATGCCATCCTTCACTGTTGTGCTGAATCCTACAGCAAGACGGTCTGTCCTTGTGCTCGGTCTGTCGTTAGCTGGCCATGTGTACAGGATGAGACCTCCACTCTTCCCAAATATATATGTGGCACCAGCTGCAAAACATAAAAACAAGAAAAAAAAACATTAGTTACCCATGCAATTTATTTGGCAACTCTGTTTGATAACCATTAGTCTCTTAAGAAGAGGAGGATAAGCATGGGCTTTCAGCAGTTAAATAGGTGAAATCAACACCTCCTGATGGACAGGCTACCCACAGCACCCAGAAAAGGCTCCAAGGAAATTGAGTGGGTGATGGAAAAACACATCCAGAGCCAACTAAGTAACAGAGGAAAACAGCATGTGCAAAGATCCTCCAGTTTTGTGACAAATGACATTAAGAGCCATCTCTGTATTGTTACATAAGGTGTGCATGAAGTGGTGCTTTACACTGCTCTCTCCAGCTTCTCACACGTAGATTTGCAGGTTTTCCTTTGTACAGCAACACTAGAGTGCTAGATACTTTCTTCTCATAGAAGGAGATTGGAAGGTGAAACAGGATTTTAATCAAGCAAAATATATCTGTTCCGTCACCATTAGCCTTGCACTATTAGACTCAGCAACAAACAATGCAATTTTCTCCTTAGGAAAAGTTCATCCTTCAGATGAGCACCGATTCAAGATTCACACAGAATTCCAGAGAGTACTCTAAGCATTCACGTATGTTGTCCAGAACATCCCCATCTTCCCACACACATCCCAGCAGGAGAACTACAAAGAAGCATAAGTCACTCAAGAAATTTCTTTTGTATATATCCTGATGAAGTACACCTTATTAGGTCCTACACAAACACAAGCAGCACCTATGATAAATTTAATTAAAGAGCTAAGAATTGTTTCATTAGAACTAATAGCCCAAACAACGCCAGAGAGGGTGTTGCTATTCAGGGGTAGGACATTTGAGGTGGAAATAATATATTCCTGTTTCAGAAGCATAGGATTTAATCTTATCTAAGGATTCAATGGGAATATTTGGCAGCATTCCTGTGGGCTCGACTCGTCTTCATCTGAGAATTATTCGAACATATTGGGAGACTATCCTTTTCTCAACACATCTTAAGACTTGTAGATATGTAACCCACATATTCCCAGCCATTTTCCTTTATAGTAAGCCTGGGAATTTGTTCCTTGACCTTGCTTGTAAGGACAACACCAAATCTCTCCAAAGCTGAATACTGTCCTCCCACATTCACAAGGGCCTTCTGATCTGAGCAAGACAGACACGCAAGTGAGGAATTACAGTCACAGATGAAGAAGCTGAGAAGCAAAAGTGTTCAGAGTTCACGTTCTGACTTGTACCCAACACTTTGCATTAGGAGCAGGATTTTATAACTCAGCAGTTACAAAATCAGCCACTGAGCATCTTGGAAACTGGCTAAAATAGCTGTCCTAGCCCAAATCCACAGGCAGGCCAGGAACAACACTTCTCAATGCTTCAGGCTCTTGCTGCACCTCGTTTTCTGAGCACTATTACAAAGGGTCAGAAGCTACAGAACAGTAAGCAAAACCAACCAAATTCCATTACTGCATCAATGATGAAATCTCCATCAAAAGTACCAGCAATTATTGGGTACATTTTCTAACCTAAGTGAAACTATTACTGATGATTTTATTTCTTTATCTTTTCCACTATGTAACACCCAGCAACGTGAACAAAGCAGACAGAAACAGATACAGAACAGAGATACAGAACCATCTGGGATCATACATGGATAACTTCTGCAACTGCCTACAAAGTTGTGGTTCCACCTAATATCTTTATGAGCTGCATTACAAATAAACAGAAATAGTAAAAATAATTGATACATTGCAACACCACTTAAAAGACTTCCTCAAGACATACCAGAACACATTACCAAAACAAACAGCAAAAATTCAGACACAATAGAAAAGAAATTATGTGTGAACGGTTAACTCAGTGACAGAGGAAGAATGAATCCCTATTTCCTTCCATGTCTGTGCAAATCCACCAGGATATGTCCAGTAAATCCAAATAAATGTGTCTGAAAGCAGGAGAGAGAATGTCACTCATAATTCTGAGTTGACAGAAGAACACACAGGTATGGTGGAGCCATGCACACACAGTTTCAGAAAGATTAATTTTACTGACTGAACACTATCTCTTCATTCAACTTTGAACTCAAGGGGGTGCTTAACTATTGCAAACTATGTAGAAAGTGGTTCTGTTTGCCTGCTTAAACACATCCCCAACTGCATCTGTAACCTCTTGGTTAGAAAGACAGCTGGAGATAACTAGGTAGCAAATTATCTGTATCTTCTGCACTGTAAGGCCAGACTGGATGCAGCTCTCAGCAACCTGATCTAGTGTGAGGTGCTCCTGCCAATGGCAGGGGAGCTGGAACTGGATGATCCTTGAGATCTCTTCCAATCTTGACAATTCTGTGATAAATGACATTACAAATATCCTTTTTCCATTTATCACTTTGCTCTAAAAGTTGCATGCATTTGTGTTACAGACTAAACCAAGGCATAGCAATCTAAGCAAAACAAGATGAGTTAGTCATTGTTTATGGCTTTACAGAGTAAAACCCACTTTCAAAAAATTATTCTCACTCAAATGGCAAGTTGTCCATTTCTGCCTATTGGTTATCAGGTCCTTCAACAGCAAAAGCAGGCTCAGAAAATAGTTCTTTGCTATTTATGAAGACAGATGATTTCTTTGCCTCTCTAAGAGCCATTTAGCTGCAGGTAGAGCATGTCAGTGCTCCTGTGAGTGCCAATTAGAACCAATTATGTCTTCATATGCCTGTCATGGGACATAACTGCTTCACAGAGTTCATTTTCTCCTTACAGAACACAAATTTTGCTTCTAGAGCTAACTTGAAGATCGTCAGTGCTTTTGGTTTGTGCACA
The DNA here is from genome assembly GCF_015220805.1 of Pogoniulus pusillus. NCBI lineage: Eukaryota > Metazoa > Chordata > Aves > Piciformes > Lybiidae > Pogoniulus > Pogoniulus pusillus. The sequence goes on along the minus strand of NC_087264.1, from coordinate 43,607,934 downwards.
AAGACCGTTCAGATGCAAACAGAGTAGCACTGCCCCAAGTAACCTCTTAACAGAAGCCTGAAAGGCAGCAGTTGTTTTGTTATTATCCAGGTCAGAATTACCTGCATAATGACAGATGGGCTCCTGCTTTACCTGTGTGTAGCTGAGTACACAACAATGTAGGGTACATCGAGGTCCCCTCTCTGCCTTTTAAAGAAGTATGGAATATCTATTGCCTAGTTTGGAAACAGAACGAGTATTAATACTGTGTCAGTACTTTTACCCTCAAATTATCAACAACTACAGTGAAAAATGAAGAAAAACAAGAGATACCACCTCTCTGTGACCACTTACAAAATAAACAAGAAGGCAAACAACAGCAAAACACCACACCAAAACCCAAACGAACAAAAAACCCAACACCACCCCATCAAAAAACAAACTAAACAAACCCCTAACCAACCAAACCGACACGGCAAATCAATGGCAACACAAACACTGGACTGCAACACTTCTATTTGACTGCAGAAACTGAGTTTACAGCTCCAAGAGAACTGAACAAGACAGGCAGTACAATTATACCCCAAACTTCAGAAAAGAAGTCTTCAGCTTCACAAGACTTTGACAAGACCTGGTGGCCTTGATTCAAACCGATGCAAGTGAGCTGATAGGATTAGTTTACTTCCATCTGTCCTTTTTTAATCTTAAATTAATAACTATCCATTCTTTTTGTAGAGAATTGCAGACTAAATGAAGACCTCAGTTAAAGAATAAAAGCTGATAAAATGAAAGTCAGTTCAGCTTGATATCTTATTGCACCTAAGATTTGTCACAAACCCCTTTATTACTCAAGAACACATTTTTTTTTCCCAAGGCAATTTCTGTTCAAGACAGGCAATAGATAACCACGGCTAATTAGCATCCACTTGATATTTAGTTTTTCCTCCTTGTTCAAGGTTTAGATGTGTACCTTCTTTTACTAAACACATCACTAACTGTGCCCTGAAAACAGAAAAGTCAGAGAGTCTGATTAATTCTATTGTATTTATTGTTACAGCGTTTCACCCCCTCAGCTATATACTATTAATCTCAACCTATATTGTGGGGAAAAGTGACAAAATTAATATCAAATATATGAGCACACAGTATTATTTCCCCAGTCAGCTAGAGCAATCCCACTTCTCACAGTGGCCACAATGAATGTATTGACATGTTACAATGAATGGGAACAGAATATGTTCAGCTACTCTCCTCGGATGCCATGTGCAGGATTTGGTCAGCACCGAGAGCTTGGGGAAGGGAGAAAATATATAGCAAGAGAACATTCCTTATAGATTTAAGCTACTAAGATGCCATTATGTGTTTAGTATCTATAAAGCTTACAAAGTTGTAAATTTCAAATTTCTAGTTTGGCAGAGTGGCAGCTGACTTTCCCTCCCAAATAACACAACTTGTAACTATAACTTATAACTTTGGTGTTTAGAGATTTAACTACCGGAGGGGTGGATATACTGCAACATGTAGGATTTGCTGATATTTAAGGTCCACATATTTAGCTTAGACAAATTATATGTTTGCCAGTTGTATTCAGGGACAGAGTTGTTAGATTTAGTTTCAGTCAAAACCAAATAGTTTGTAGCAAATACTCACGGAAAACTCCTACAAGTTATAACCAATGTTACAAGTCACAGTAAATAAAGCCTCCTACTGAGTTGTGCGAAGAAACACTTAGTTGAAGTCAGTACCACCACCTATAATTTTAAAACAGTTATCACCGTTTCATTGTCTCTACTCAAAGACTTCAAAAATCTGTCTTAAGGAGTAGTAGCCTTCGATCAACACAGCACAACTGCAGCAGCTATACCCTACTTAAAATGAATTCTGAAAAGGAGTTGAAAACAAGTCTGTCACATCTGCGGAAGAACTCCTTTGGTGCCTTAGGGATCCTGTGAATCTCCACACATTAAATATTCTACTGCAAATGATTTGCATCTACTAAGCCATCAACAACTGGTTTTGCCTGTGCTTCAGCACAGCTCACACACTTGTTTCCCTGTAGCCAAGAAAATGCAACATTTGGCAGGTATTCAACTGTGCACTGGGACGTTAGAGGGAGTGTAACATACTACAAACGCTACAGTGCAACTACAAATGTTGTGAGTAAAAAGTAACTTTAAGATTAACCCGGGCCAATTTAAAAGTTATGATAATTACTTGAGTTAACGTTAAAATTTATGACCAGGTTCCCACATTCATTTGTGATAACTTTGTCACAGGCACACGAATCTCAGCTGGGATTGACTTAATCTCACTTATTTGGTTTTATTGACAATCAGTCTAAACATTCATTACTGATTCAGCCATTGGGAAACAAAGGCAACAAACATTTAGGGAAAGTTACTTTCCTTCCCTTTCTCCATGTTCAACTGCAGTTATTCATCAACTCTTTCCCATTCCTAGTTTTCCCTTCCTCTAGATTGTAGTGAAGCAACAGGCAGTGCAGGAAGACAGTATCAAAGCATGGAAATCTCTATCCACCATTCCTCCTTTTTTCCTGTCTGTGCTCCAGCATGGATTCTCCATGAGCTGCAGACCCTCAGGGGTGATCTTCTTTGTGAATCTCCCACAGGCCTGGTCCCTCAGAAGTGTCCCTCCTGCTGTGCAGGTTCCTCCACTGCCCCAGTCTCTCTGAGGTGTCTCTGCTCCGACACAGGCCATTCTCAGGCTCAATTTGGACATGTTGGAAGCATTCCTACCCTCGGTGCAGTCCCCTCCTCAACCAACAGAATGCCTTTCAAAAGAATATGTCTCTAGCCTGTCTCTACCTTTCAACCTGCTTCTCTGCAATACTCTGTCCTTTCCTGTTTCTCCTCTGGCACCATCTCAAATGCCTCCTCCCTTCTTGCATCCTTCCATGAGCCTTCCCATGCTGCCTTCTGTTGTCTGCCCCTAGGAAATATTGCTCTTTCTTAAAGGCATCCAAGCAGCAGCAGCCTGTGCTTCTCTGACAGGTTTTAGTTCTCTATGAAATGTTTACAAGTAAAGGTAGGATGCATCTTTGATCATTCAGGTTCCAGTTAGGGAACCTTAACTATCAGATAGTTCAATGTCTTATTTAGGTTTGCTACACTCTCACGGAGAAAAATAGCCACACTTTGAACACCAGCTCTAAGGGGGAGTTGAAGCAAACAATACAGATTGCATAAAACAAAACAGAGCACTAAAACTTTCAAATTACTTCCATTTATTGCTCCCTCAAAAGTTTATCACAACACAGGAAAAAAAACTATCAGCTGACACCTCTACATTGTCAAAAGGATGTGCATTGGCTGAGTAAACAAACCAACTGTCCAACAGATATCTTTCCAACTATATCAGATAAGTTATATATACTGTGCAACATCAAAATTCCTCCAAATTAATTTCTTGGGAGTAAAAAGACAGATAAAGTGACAAAGCAATACTTTTAGGATAGTCAGATGAACACATACATATATTAAGTATAACAATAGTGTTGAAAAGAGGTCAAGTTAATACCTATTTTTAAGATAGGCTCCTGAATAGCATGGAGGATTTATCTGATTTCTTGAAATCGCTTGAAATAAGTCAATTCTAGGTGTGCTGGAACATCTGTATTACCTATTGGGAAACACTTGTTGGGTCATAATTTTCTGCCTCTGTATTTTTTATTTATTTTAAATTATGCATATGTGTGTTGTCCACTAAAAGCAGGTTCTTTGCCTCATTGTTACATTAGATGTATGATAATATTTCCAGCTACCATTAATAAATAAAGACAGAAAGAAAAAATAAAAAAGGAGTGAGACAGAGTTCAAGAGAGAAGTGTTCTGATGAGTGGTTCTAGGATTTAAAGAAATAAATTAGTACTAGTGTGGCAGCCCCATGCTTTCTGCTCTTCCGTATTTACCAAGGCATCTTGAGAGCAGCTATTCTTCCTTACTCCTTCTCCTAAAGGCCCTCTCTGGCAATTGCACATCTCTACCCCAATTTCTATGTCTTCCCCACCCTTAGTTTAAAAAGTATTTTAATATAAGTGCCTTTAATAAAATAATAATTAAAATTTAAAAAATTGGAGGAGACAATGAAAAAGGTTACAGAGGATCTAATAATTATCTGTCTCATTTGATCATTCCATCATAGGATCTGTCCTGCAAGAAAACAAAATGTATCAGGTCTGTCTTTATGACATGACTGCTGAAACATCCTTTAAGTTATCAAGAGCAAAATGCAAAGCTTCCAGTCTAATCCTCAAAATAAAGTAAGCTTCTGTGCTTAAAAGGAGCTTTCATGAACAAGCTCCTCCTTTCATGATGCTTTCTCTTCCCTTGACAAACCCTGAGTGAACACCATACTCATCTTACATCTCAAAAAGCAGACGCCTTTTGACATGAAACTGAAATTCTTTTCCTGCTTCTGTATAAAAAGGAGGAGTAGCTGGAAAAATCTGCAAGACTAACAGAAAATGGAAGCAGCAATTCGGATTGTGCCTGCTTTCTATGTTTGTCTTTTTTAATGACAGCAAATTAATATAAGTCACTTTTCTCTCAGTATGTGTGCATTAGCCAACAATCAGATCAGACAGTATGCTACTTCTTATTAGTTACACTGCATTAAAAGGATTGGAAGAGGAAAAAGGGGGAGTGCAAGGGACTGTTCCTAGAACTGCTACAAGATCCAAGATAGCTTATGCTTGAACTACGAATTTTGCTTATATGTGGGATACTGGAAAGACTGATTTATTTCCCCCCCCCATAAATCTCAATTTGCTATGGGGTATGTTGGGGATGTTTATAATATTGGAATGAATTTAGGAATTAGCTGCTGAATAAAATGGACTGAAGACGACCCCAGGCACACCAACTTATATATAAAAGATTGTGACTAGGAAGATTTTTCAGTAATAACTTGATTTACATTGTAACTGCAGAACTGGTCAGATCAGAACCCAGCTAAATCACTGTCATGTCTTCAGCACCGATCCTAAATGAACACTCAAGGAAAACTAAGAGTAGGCAAGTGTATTTCCTTAATCTAGCATCCAGACTATGAGCCTTTTCATCTATTATTTCAGCTTCATTTGCTGTGTTCATACAGTAACCCCCAAAAGATCTTATTTCCAAGTACTTACCTGATCACCTTTTGAACACACTTAGAAGTATTCACAGCGATGACTTAAAAACCTTTAGCAATGACTCACACAAATCTGCCATTTATTTAGCAAGCTAAATACTAGCCAACTGTGGGCCTCATCAGCAAATGCAGTCTTCAGCATTCTGTACACTATTAACAGGACCAAAGACTGTCAATAGGTTAAGTGATTATTCCTCTTTACTCAGTGCTTCTTAGGCTGCATCTAGAATAATGCATCTAGTTTTAGATTCTCAAACTGGAGCAGGTTTGGTGAAGGTTGGCTCAAGTGCTTGCCTTGTGTAAATAGGCCAAAGGATTTAGGTTTCTTCAGCTTCAAGATAGCATGACTTCAAGGGGACCTTAAAGGCAGTATCACAGCATCTGCAAGGAGGTTATTGAAAGGCAGGCTCTTTATAGTGGTGCACAGCTTGAAAACATGATGCAGTGGGCAGTTTGAAGTGAGAGAATCTGACTTGATAGAATTAAAAAAAAAAAAAGACACCAAAACAACTTTCTCCTCACAAGGACAGAGAGGCAGTCAAACAGATTGCCCGAGATGATTCCGGAGTCTGTGTGTGTGTAGATTTTCAACGTCTAACTACTTAAAACCTCAAGCAACCTGATCTGACCTCACAGCTGACTCTGCTCTGAGCAGAGCTTTAGGACTGGAGACTGAGTGAAAACGAATCACCTTTTTCATACTTGCCTTTTCTAAATAGATTACATGTTTCCTAGTTCTTGTGCTGGAAGACACAGTAATCTGTTTTTGCATATACCCTCTCAGTGTCAACCTTGCCTTGTAGGCTTATAGTCATTTCAGTGAAGAGAAAGACCAGTTTTGTCATCAGACTTAGCCCTCATGACATTAGGCACCCAGATGTCAATCTAGAAAAGGTCTACAAAGACATCTTCTCCAGGTTTGAGGTTTTGTGTTTTGGTTTGTTTTTGGGTTTTGTTGTTGTAGGTTTTGTTGTGTTTTTTTATCCTACACACACACATAAGTCCTACCAAAAAAAACGTCATGCTTCTCATAAGAGAACAAAAGAAACTACAAGTGTGCCAAATGAATGATGAAATTTGCTGTGTAGAACTGCTCTGATAACTGTGCCCAATTTCTGTGACCCTTACAGGACATGCTTAGCAAGTTAAAGTTATCTACCACCTATTAAGTGCAACTGTGACTAAATTTAGTCAAGTTGGACATGAATATTTCTTCATTAAACTTGGTTGACAGAGGAGCAATTTCTTATTTCTCAGATGCAATTTCTTATTTCTTGGTATTTTCTGATAGAAGGAGCACACAGAGAGGATGCCCTTGGAGAAGCTCAGAAGGCAACATGCCAGGAGCAGAATACATAGACTACTCCTAGCAATGAGAAGTACCTCAGAATTCATAGCTTATTTATGGTTCAGAGAAGAACAGGGATGTTAGTTCACTATAGTTTTACACAATCTAAATGGCAACAAAATGGCCTAGACGCATTTTCAGGATGGATGGAGGCCAAAGTGCTAACTACTGTCTCTCCTCCAAAGAATTTCTTTCTACTCTTGATTTTTACACTATTGTCTACTCCATTAAAAGCAGTAAATAATCAGTGGCTGGAGGGGAGTGGAAACAAAAACACACAACCAACACACAACCCAAACAAACACCTCCAAACTATACTAAAACAAACACACACACACAAAGCAAACACAACCAACAAAACCCAAAAAACCTTCCTACCCCCCAAAAAAGCCAAAAACCCTCACACACCAAAACCAAACACCCAAAAAACCCACGAACAAAAAACAACCATCAAACAACAACAACAAAAAACCCACCATTACCAAATCCAAACCACACAGACCACTACTGCTCTCCATTTCATTTAGTCACAGTACATCCTATGCGGCCAATTTCTGGACTACAAGGTTGTGTTTTGAATGTAGGTAATTCCTTCTTATATAGCTGTTCACATTTCCTTAGTAACAGGTATTAGAAAACAGTTTATATTTACAGTCTTCGCTGCAAGAATTCAGGCTTAAATGCTTAAAAAAAAAGTTGTGCCAGAAGTATAGGCTATTGCATAGTCACCAAAGCTTCATCACGTTAAGAGTTTTACCAAATCTCACATGCTAAATTAGCCACAGAAATGGGAAAAGGAAACAGGTTTTCAGAGCTGAATCTTTTGCTGAATATAAGCATTTCAGCAGCGTGTTTTTGAAATAAGCTTCTTCATCTATCACTGCTTGCCATTCTTTGATTCATATCAGATCAGTCCGAGAGCAAATAAGATTAGCTCTTTTCAATAGAATGAAACTGGAAGATGCAATCCAGCTGCTAACAAACAATTAGTCTATAGACCAGAACAGCACTACTCCAAAGTAAAACTTCACGAGTAAAATGCCTACAGACTGGATCTCAGATCCTTGGTACTAAATTTCATTAACAAAAATCCCCAACCAAAACAAAAAAAAACCCACTCTCATACTGCTTGCTATTCCAGATGCAGCCTAGTCTTTTAGGACTACTATGGGTCTGGTTTTGGTCCACCAAGGAAACAAATCAAGTTCCAAGCTTTTTGATCTCACTTCAAATATCTTATTGTCCTTCACAACTATTGGAAGACAAGTGATGAAAGAAAATGCACTTACAGTAACTCACAATTCCCAAGGCTCTCTAACCTTCCCCAATGTCACATAGTGGGACTGTAAACCCAAGAAGCATCCACAGCTAGTAATAAGCACACAAACTACCCCGAAAACAATATGCAGCTTTTCTTCTGTTGCCTCTTCTTGCCACCATGAAAAGACAGCCACCATTAGGAGAGGTGGGCATACATGAGCACTACACAAGCAATCTGTTAGAACGTACCATGCCAGAACAAAAGACAAGTGTAATGGTTGTTTAATCATTCTCACCATGAAGTGCCAATTCTTTAGTCTCTTGTGACATTCATGAATGATGCAGAGGGCTGAAATGATGAATGCAGAGCAATTCCAACTGACAGACACTTCCAGAAAATTTATATCCTTCCCACATTCCCAGGACAAAAGGGCTCTTGAGCTGAGTTATCATTTGTTCCATAAGAGGATTTACAGCCTTGGCAGCAATTCCTTCTACCTTACTCTATGAAGCCTTTATTTTGATATACTGATTGTGGTCACTTAAGAACAACTGTATCTGAATAAAGTCATCAGGGAAGAGAAAAAGCAAAGTAGTTCTGAGTATCTTACTCATTTTGACCTAAGACTCCATTCCCTTTGACCAGTTTGCTATATCTTTGATATCAGTTCCTTCCCAACATCCTATACTATCCTAGTAACAAACATAACACAGCTCAGGGAAGACACCTAATCTCCCATGCCTAGTTATCCTTTTGATGCAAAAGATGACATTTAGCCACAAAGCCGCCAACTCTAGTCCTTTACTTATAATTTCACTAGAAATTACCTCAGCATCAGAGTTTTTACTCCACAGTGGAGTGGCCTTCATCTTACATCTACATGCAGCAACAGCTCCTGCCATGAAATTCAGTGGAAAAATTGCACCTGGGCCTTTCTGAGAGCACCAGGGTGGTACAGGGACACAACACCAGAGCCTTAACAGTACTGGGTTAAGAGATATTCCTGTTGCCAGGATAAACACATCACCATCAAACATGGATTGTGTGAGCCATTTTAGATTGCAAAAAACTGCAAAACTTCTTCCCTCTGGCACAGGAGCCTAAGAACTCTTATGACTTCAATTTTCGGTCATACTCCAGAAGTTTTTGTATCACTATTGTTTTCTGAGAAGTTCAACAGTTTACAATCAAAAATAAAACACTTCACCACCTGAAAGGCTTTGTGTCTATTGGCCTTCAGCTGCACAGTGCAATACCATGTGTCACACAAGTGAGGTTAATGAAATGGCTATGGGATAATCACAAAGATCTAATGACAGAAACAATTTCCCTGCACTTCATTTTGAAAGTATTAGGTGATTTCAGACAAAGAAGCAATAAGTTTCTATGAATATTACAACTAATATCCATAATATCTTCACACAGAAGGCCATTGTCTTTTCTTATACATTTTAAATCCTATTTTAACACTACATTTCAGTACTCATATACAGTATTTCATCTTAAATGCCCTGGCATTTCCTGTTTTTGAAGAGGGCCTATACAAACTAAGGGGGAATTTAACTTGCTTGCCTTTGAAATGAATCTATCATTATATTAAAAGGTAATGTACCACATAATCATGCAGTATTAAGGTAGGCTGGTGACAGGTGCTACCCAAACATCTATCTAGACTCAGAGAAGACAGTTCCTAGAGAACTGAGTGAACCATGTGGTATTTAATGAGTATTGCTATGAAGCTTTAGAGAGAAAAGTTAAATTAATAAATCTGAAGAAACAGCTAAAACTGAGTAGGTCACATCCTTTTAACCTCATTCCCTCATACTGAGAAATTTTGATTAAAACTGATAAAGATTCCCTTCACTAAATATTTTAGGTAGACAAATCTCCATCTCTGCAAGCACTGAATCTTGGTACTTTTAGATTCAGACTACTGCTTTATTGCAAATTGTTAACTGTAGACCCAGTTAAGCATTTAACTACTACGTCATGTATCTGGGATACAATAGAAGGAAGAGCTCTCTTTCAGGTACTCCTTCAAGGGAGCCAAAGGGATATAGTTCTACAGAAAGCTTACTTCTGTGCTCCCTAATGGAGAAAATACATACACACACACACACACACACACACGTGTATACATACACCTATCTTAAGCTGGAAAAATAAGTCCCAGTCTATCTTTTCTTTCTCTTGTGCTGTAAACACAAACTATTGATTTAACTCTCGCTCTTTCATGCCTCTCACACACTTCAATAATACAGAGGATTTGTTCTTCATCTTTTCATCTCCAGGCCTGGAAGGTTTCTCAAGACCTGTATTAAGGGTCACTCATTTTTCCTCAAACCACAGCACCTGCATCCTACAGAACTCCACTACTGACACCTAGATAGGCCTGCTAGTAGCACATAATCGCTCACCTCCTGATGGTTTTGGAAGGTGAGAAAGACAGACAAAAGTTTTGCCTTTTTTTTTTTTTTTTAAACTTGCCATCATTTATGTTTGGTCTTTTAGAAGCATCCTTCTGAATGCAACATAACAACAGTAAAATATAGATAAAAAGTATTTTCCAATGCCTGCATCTTCAACTGAAATTGAAATAGTATCACCAAATAATGCTGAACGCTCAATCGTCAGAAGCCATAACTTCATAGCTGCACAAAAACCAGAGACCTTCTCACCACAAATGCTTCGAAACAAGGAACCATCAGGTAACTGCAATAAATCTACAGAGATTATGCAGCTTGCCTCTCCTCCAACTCGAAGTAAGGCTGATGAGGTCAGATTGCTTAAGAACTTCTCCAGGCGAGCTTTGAATACCTCAAAGAGAGGACACTGGACAATTACTCTGCTTGCAACCAGATGCAGTGCTTCACCATTCTAAATCACAATTTTCCACATTCTGCCTCATGCCTGTTGCTTCTCATACCATTGCTGTAAGTCCTCAAAAAAACAAACCAAAAACTTTTCTGTAAATCCCATGTCTGTTAAAGGCAACAACAGTATCTCCTTCCTCCCTCCACTTTGGGTTTTACAAACCCTGTTCTTTCCAGCTCTCTTCATACATCACATTTTCCAACATCTTTACCACCTTGGGGGGCTTCTGACAGATTCACTACACCCTTGATACCTGTCTCTTACTGTGAAGCCCAAATTTGGGTACAGTAATCCAGATGTGGTGTCACAAGTACTGACTAAGGGTGAGGATTTCATTAGCCTGACCTGCTGACTTGACTCTTACTAAGGCAGATCACTATGAAATTGATCCTCTTTGGCACAATGGAGCACTACTGACTTGAATTCAAACTACTTATCCACATATTCCACACATCTGATTTCTTCCATTTGGCTGGAAGATAACCTGTTGTCCTGTTACACAGGACTTCCTAAGACTCAAATGACAGCTTCATTTCTCCAGCATGATGAAGTCCCTCTAAATTGCAGCTCATCAATAAGTGCCCACTTTGGTCATTTGCAAACTTTGAGAGAGCACTCTCTTTTATCACCAGGGTTATCAACATACTGATGTTCAGGCAGTACCACTAATCATAAAATCCCTTTTGAACTTTCTGCCACTGAGCACATCCCGTAGCTGGGCTTAATTCCCACCTACCTCATCACACACTTACACAGCCCATAATTCTCTAATTGGGACATAGGGACACTGAAGGAGACTGTATTGAAGTCATTGTAGAAGTCAAACCACACAGCATTTCCTGTACCGCTGCTGTTCACAAAGCCAGTCTCACTGTAGAAGGCAGTGAAGCTGACCAGGTATGACTCAGTAAATCCATGTGGGGTATTCCAAATCAGCTTTTTGTCTTTTGGTGTGCTTACAAGTAGCTTCTAGACAAATTTGCTCCATAACATTCTGAAAACTTGCCATGAAGCTGACTGGTCTGTAATTCTCTAGTAGACATGGAATTTACCTTTTTCTTTCTATTTCCCCCCAAGTCATATCTCAATTAATAACACTTTCACTGTTTTTTTCCCCCACCTACTTTCTTTCAAAGTATCTCTCAACTGTTCACTGAATTTATTGAAGATCAAAGCGCCACAGTGTGAAGCAGACTCTTGGATCTTACTATTCCTTCTAGCCTAGAAAAAATTTCCTTCCTTCACGTGTGCTCTCCTCAATACACCTGTTAAAAATTGATCTCCCTTTCTGACAAATCAGGAAATCACTTGCATTTTCAGGGCCTCCACGCTAATGTTACTTCATCTACTTAAGAGCCTGAAAACAAAAAAACAAGTTTGTGTGTCAAGAGCAACCATTAGTTCAAAGAACAAAACCTGTTCCTGAGCTATATGATCAGCTGTTTCATAAAATGCATCAAGTATCTGCACACCATAGTGCCCCAGTTACTTTCGAATCTGGAAGAGTGTTTTCCTTCTCCTGGCAATGTATCTAGATGCACAGTTCATTAATGTCACCTTTTTTGCCATTTTAGCTAGGTCATACAATCTCTCTCATGCAGTATATTTTTGGAGCTACAGGACAGCTTTTCAGATTTAGGTATTCTGCTCCAAATCCAACTCATAACTCAGCTCCTTCGTTTCAGAGAATATTTTCTACAGAACTGCGTTTGCCTTTACAGAAGAGAATGCTATTACAAGATAATCACAAAGCATACGGGAGTTCCAGCTTCTTCAGGGATGTTCTTGCCTCTCTTAACCACTGGTGAAAGAACTTTGTATCTTAACAATAAGTAACTATTAACAATAGTTAACTCTTTCCCACTACATCTGAAGACACATTGTTGTTCTAATAGCTACATCTCCCCTTCAGTACTACTAAGGTGTACTAAGAGCAAAGATCAAACTCCAGGAAAAGCCAAATTTCTCTCACTGGTTTCAGAAGCACAGGCAGTTCCATGGGCTAATTTTCCTTTGTTCAGAGGTTCCTATGCTATTCTGAAAGGTGGTTTCCATATAGGGAAAACTTTGATATATTTAGCATGCTTGTACATTAATTTAATTCTTTTTACATACAGTCAGTTTTCCTGTCACTTTTGCTCATCCTCAAAGTTATTTACTTTTAAACAACAGCCTCCGGCTTTTATTCTCTCCATTTGATTCTCTTGTAAAGTCATGAAGTGCTGAATTGATAAAGTGACAATAATTGATACAACAGAACAGTAAGGTCACAAGCAAAGAAAGGGAATGTCATTCTGACCTTGCAACATATGTAAAGCTAGAGCAATTAATCTCAGGTCAGTGACTTGAGTACATTTAGTTAGAAAAGAAATCATCTGCACTACAGTACTTAAAGCCTATCTTATTGTGCCTCCATATCCAAACACCTTCTGTAACATCACACTGGGGAAATACTGGTGGGGAAATCTGCTAGTTTTAAGTGAGCTAGAATGTTTTGGTGAGAAGAATTAGATTACAGGCTGTGAAAAGGAAACAATGGTGATGTCTACTCCACTCACAGGCTTGCTGAGATGTATAAGAACAAGAACACAAACATACATAATGCAGTCTCTCTCTGGGCTCTGGGGTTGTATGAACTTCTCTCTCTAGCCCACCATCTGTGTGACTAATCCTTCTGCTTCCTAACGCCCCTGGCTGACCCTCCAAACTCACCTTGAGCGTAAGGCAAAGTCTAGGGTAAGGTAGAGGGGTAGGGAGAAGGTGGAAGGGAGGTTGGGAGCCCCTCCTGGGACTCTGGTTTCTGGAAGGGCTGTTGTGTTTCTGTATTTCTTTTTTAATTTGTCTATTTCTGTATATAGCTGTATGTATTGTAAATATCTGCTTGTATATTGAGCTAAGCTGTAAATACACAGCTTCATTCAATTTCTAGAGCCGCTGAGCCTAGTCTGGGTGATTTTCTTAAATGTGAGGGGGCGAGTAACACCCAAGCCATTACAGGAAAATATAATAAATCCATCACTAGAAAAACTAGGGAGGCTATTAGTTAAATTTTCCACCTGTTATAGAATAGGTAAGAAATTATCCATCTCATTCTTCCATATTCCACAACTACCTGGACTGCATCCTTCCCTTTCGAGGGAATCCTCACATAACACTGACAGAGTAGATTTATGCCATACACCATGGAACACTGTAGTAGACACTCTTTTCAGCTACTTGGGCATTAGACATAGTCTATCAGCAACCAATTACTGTCAGAGTAGAGCAAGAGGAAATTGAAGAATTGCTAGAACTTACACAGGAACTAGACCATCCTGTTAAAAAAGCCTAGCAACCAAAGCATGCGAAAGATATACAATCCTCTCTTCTGAGTTAGGTCATAGAATGGCTTGAGCTGGAAGGGATCTTAAAGATCATCTACTTCCAGCCCCTCTTCCATGGGCAGAGACATGTGTCACTAGACCAGGTTGCTCAAAGCCTCATTGAGCCTGCTCTTAAACTCTTCCAGGGATGAGGCACGCACAAATTCTCTGGGCAACCTGCTCAAGTGTCTCATGACCCTCATAGTAAAAAGCCTCTTCCTAATGTCCAATCAAAATCTACCCTGGTCTAGTTTCAAAACATTGTCCCCTATACTATCACCAGAGGCCTTTATCAAAAGGTCAAATGGTTATATGCCGTGAATGAGTTTAAGGTTGTCCTGTGCAAGTTAATTTGCATTACTGTATCTACAGATAAACTACATCCAGCAGAGGGCATAAATAATGCCTTACAGAGAAAAGAACAGAGATTGTATGACAGTGGATTTCAAAGTAGTAGCCTTAATTGTGACTTTTTAGAAGATGAACCAGTCCAGACATTGACCAACTATGATCACGTTCAGTTGAGGTGTGCTAAGAACGAAGGACTACATGTGGTTTTTTGTATTCAGCCACCAAGACTTCAGAAAATGACATCTTTTTTAACCACCTGTGAAACAACTTTGTATCTCAAGAACAATTATCTGTCATAGAATAGCTAACTATTTTCCACCATATTACCACATACACTACATTCATTTACCATTTACAAAAAACAAGGTCTCTGGCAGGTTAGAAAAGTACTGGATTTTCTTTATACCTCCCTTAATATCAACTTTGTACAAGGGAATTAAGATAAACCATGCCAATGTAATACAAATTCCCAAAAGCACACAGCAGGCTCCAGTGACAGTGGTAACTACACACACTTGCTCATTCAATAAAAACACAAGAGCCCTCCCTTACAATTCAATAACATGCCAGCATCTTTCTTAACAAGTTCACAGGAAGACAGAAAGGCATGATTTTTCATTGTCACTCAGCCCTTACTTTCAGATGTGAAGATTTCCATCATTAAGTACAATATAAATATGCAAACATACTGACTTTTTTTTTTACTAGAATGGGAAAGGCTAAAGAAGTGGCACCCTTCCATAAAACAACAAAACTTGCTTTCACTTCTCCAGTAATAGTAGTATCATGCATTTTTGCTCTCACGTTCATTTCTTCTTCTATGCTAACCTTTGTATGTGGAATGGAGGAATAATTCCTTGTCCTCCAGATTTTCTGCCATTACGTAAGTCACTTCTCTTGGATCTTGTGAAGATGTATGAAATGATTAATACAGTAAGAAGCACTTAATCAGAGCGACCAGTGCCTGGAAGTTTCTAGTGGCATGCATATACCACTTAAGGTTGGCCACTGACTAGGCTCTCTAAAAGCTACTGCAATACAATCAAAACAAAAATATTTTATTTCAAAGCATATTTTTTTCCCAGCATTCCAAGATAAAATTCTTCTTGCTTCCAGGCACACAACCCTATTACCACAGCTCTCATTTGTCCTTTGCCTTTTCTTCTGCTCCTTAGTACATTCATTTGCATCCAGTTTGACATTAGAGACTAGTAGCTCCACCACAGTCATTACAATTAGTCATTTGTTTGCTCTGCACCAGCCCAAGGGAATCCCGATGTAAGGGGAAGTCTTCTGCCTGCCCCCACTACACAAACAAGTAATTCCGTCAACATCAGGGTATGCGTCACTAATGCTGAAGCACAGACATTTTTAAACTAAGTATTTTTCCACAGTAACTTGAACTCAGCTTATTAAACTATTCCTATTTGAGAAGAAAAAACCAACCAACCAACAAAAAAAACCAAACAAAAACCAAACCAAACAAAAAACCCCCAGGCTTACTTCTTCTGTTCTGGTATAACTTACCCAAATCTAAAAGAAATGAAAGATGAGATTACAAAATGATATGCACCCTATGCATAGATTATCTAAGGAGTATGTTTGAAAGATGCCTGTTGTGAAAAAGAAGATAAACTTTCCAAGTGAACGCAAAAGGGAGCATCTAGGAGTAGCAAAATCAAACTAGACAAAAAAAGAAAAAAAAATTAAAAAGAGGGAAAAAAAAGAAAAAAAGAGAAAGAAAAGAAAAGAGAAGCATAGCAGCAGTCACCTGAGTGTCAAGGAGGACTGAAAAAAATAATAATGAACTCTGTCTACAGTTTTTTTTTCTTCTTACCTCTGAAGCAGGCCTTCACAAAACCATCCTTTTCACTCCAAAGCCATGTTACCTAAGCATGCAATCACACTTTCTACACAGCTTTCTAGCTGACACACAGGAAAGGTGTCTTGCTGAAGTGCCTAGGGCCCAAAGAACCCAGGTACAGTTCTGTTCTGGGCTGCCGATACACATTGCTTTATAACTACTGAAATATTCATACTTGTAGCCATAGCATCCCAGCACTGTTTAGACACGTACTTACAGTTATTTTTCAAGTACCAGTTCAAAGAACATCACAACCAATATTTATTTCCCTTGACATCTATCACATGTCTGGAACCTTCAGCTTGGAGGCTTATGCTTGACTTTAGTTTTGGTTTCACTGGCATTTTTCCTCTCCTGATGAGGTCTGCTAAAGGAATGACCATGGTGACTAAAAAAACCTCCTGAGAGGATAACAAACCCTCAAAGTTTTCCTTCAGAACAGTCACCAGCTGTTACAAATTTGGTCTATTTATCTCTTCAGTCTCATTTAGAGCAACTGTATTTGGGAACTGATTTCCTCCTTTCTCCTACTGAAAATGCTTTGGTCTACCTGTTAACTGGCATCCTTGCTTCATTACTCATTGACAGATCACAATCCATCTCCCTTCTTTTGGCAAATCGCTCCCAATCAGCTCCTACTGTAATACTATCTCCTCATCTCTTCACCATACAGATGCAGAATGTCACATGACGGGAAAGGGCTGGCTATGACGGTTGCCTCATTAAGGAACTCCAGCAGATAAGGAATTCAGTGCAGAGATACTCTCCTGGGTTTGTTGCTCATTTGTTGTGGGGCACTGCCAGCGTCAGTCTCACTCTCCTCTTCTTCAAAGTTAAAATAAATACTTCTCTCTATACAAGAGGTTTTGAGATATGTTAATGGAAGAAAGCTTGATTGCTCAAGATGCAAACTCTTCCATTGTATTCCATAGTGCTGGGCCCAGTCCTGTTCAATATCTTTACTGATGATCTGGATGAGGGGATTGAGTCCAGCATCAGTAAGTTTGCAGATGACACCAAGCTAGGAGCAGGTGTTGATCTGTGGGAAAGTAGGAGAGCCCTGCAGAGGGACCTGGACAGGCTGGATAGGTGGGCAGTGGCCAATGGGATGAGATTGAACAAGGTCAAGTACAAGGTTCTGCACTTTGGCCACAACCACCCCAAGCAGCACTACAGGCTGGGGACTGAGTGGCTGGAGAGCAGCCAGGAAGAAAGGGACCTGGGGGTACTGATGGATAGTAGGCTGAAGATGAGCCAGCAGTGTGCCCAAGTGGCCAAGAGAGCAAGTGGCCTGTATCAGGAACAGTGTGGCCAGTAGGACAAGGGAGGTTATTCTTCCCCTGTACTCAGCACTGGTCAGGCCACACCTTGAGTACTGTGTCCAGTTCTGGGCCCGTCAATTCAAGAGAGATGTTGAGATGCTGGAATGTGTCCAGAGAAGGGCAACAAAGCTGGTGAGGGGCCTGGAACACAAACCCTATGAGGAAAAGCTGAGGAAGCTGGGGGTATTTAGCCTGGAGAAGAGGAGGCTCAGAGGTGACCTCATTGCTGTCTGCAATTACCTGAAAGGAGATTGTAGCCAGGTGGGGATTGGTCTCTTCTCCCAGGCAACCAGCAACAGTACAAGGGGACACAGTCTCAAGTTGTGCCGGGGCAAGTATAGGCTGGATGTTAGGAGGGAGTTCTTCACATAGAGAGTGATTTCCCATTGGAATGGGCTGCCCAGGAAGGTGGAGTCGCTGTCCCTGGAGGTGTTGAAAATACAAAACTGGATGAGGCATTTAGTGCCATGGTCTAGATGACTGGATAGGGTTGGTGCTAGGTTGGACTGGATGATCTTGGAGGTCTCTTCCAACCTGGTTGACTCTACGATGATGATGAAACACGCCAATACATTACAACTGTTTACACACAACAAACCTGCTAGCGGCAATTTGTTGAATTTTCAATCAGTTACCTTATCAGACAACGCCTTTGCTTTAATTCCTATTCCTTGCACCAAACTGAAATGACAAATACCACTTAAAGGCAATTATCCATTACGTACCCAGAGACATCATCTGGGGATCTTCAATCACATTCAGCTGAACCAGGCTGTCCGATTCAGAGAACACCACGAACGACTGGAGTCATGAAATGTAACTTGTACAAAGACAGACTGTAACTTGCTCTGATGACAGGTGGATGTTGCAGCATCCTGTTATTTCACTATTTCTTAATGCTGCCTTTGCTGAACAGTTCCTTACATATCAGTCTAGAAAAAATATGCTTTAAGGAGTTTTACGCTTCTATTTCTATTCAAGTGTCTTCTTTGGTTTGATGCCATTACCTCTAATGTTGCCAGGAAGGAATTATAATTAGCTGTGAAAACACAAGTTTTTAATAGTTTGTCAATGTGCCAAACCCATTGAAAACACCACTGGATATAGATACAAACTCATCAACTGACTGCTTCCTAAGAATGCAGAATACACAAGAGTACATCACTGAGATTTTAAAGGTCTTTCTATGCTACCACACTTAGAACTCCCGAAATTTTCTCAGTTGACACTGCTCTGAATAACGGCACTGCTTGCAAACCTATTTCAGTGAGAAGCCACAAAGATTTTAACTACACTGCCTCCAACAATGCTGCTACTGATTCAAATGTTTAGGGCTGAGAACTAAGCTCATCTTTGAATTGTTTTCTCTCTTGGCCCTCCCAGGTAAGGTTGCCAAGAAGATGAGCAATCCGAGTCATGCGTGATAATGGGAACTGCCAAATAGATCCCAGATGCACCAGCTTCTGTCTTTGTTCTGCACAGACACAGCACTAAGCATTTAAAGGCTAATGTAATGTCACGGAGCTGTGCTTGTTCAGCATCCTTATTATCTATTGGGAAACAGTTTTCCTCCTTGGACCACAGAACTGTGAGGCTGGACACCGAGATCAGAATTAGAAACATTTTTCTGTATTTATTTTCAAACACTTAGTGCAACGGGATCATGTTTGTGGGCACCAGTAAGCAAGTGACAAGTGTAAGGGATTAGTACAGACTGACTGGATAAGCCATGTGTCAATCAAAGTTACAGATGGGGAAATCACATGCTTTGTATTAATATCCCCAGAGACACAAGGCTTTCTAGCCAGTAACTAACGTCTCATTTTAAATTAAAGGAAAAAAGAAATCATACACTCCTTTTCAAATCTGTGCTGGCACACAAAGAAATGGCCTAAAACTATTCATTAAAGGCAATGAATGACTCCCAGAAATCTGTAATAAAAAGCATATCTAGAAACAGAACCTGACCTTTTAATTCAAACAAACAAACAAAAAGCTTTTTTTCCTTATCACTCCCCATTAGTCAGAAAACAATTATCATGAGAACACAGTAACAAAATGTTGTAATACAAGGTACTTGAGACATAATGCCACACATGTGCATATACACATGCCTTTGGTGACATGAGCAAACAAAATACAATTAGCTCGCAACAGACAAAACGTATTTAAGATTAGATTTTGCTCTCTGTTTGCATTGACTGCAAGCACCCAATATACCTCAAAGAGACAAATCCCAGCACTCTGATGAAGCTATTGTATAGGTTCAGCAAGCTCCTCACTCAGCCACATACTGTTAAAATGAATTACAACAGATACTGCGAGGTCACCTTCCACTTCTTCTAAGAACAACACTTATGTGACACTATCTTTATAAAACGTAATGATAATTTCCAACACAGAATCATCACAACATCATACAATTCAAATACATTTTTGTTTCTTATATTTCACAGTGCTTAGAAAGAATAAACACCACTCCTGTTTTACAGTCAGGGACGAGGATCTCAGAGGTCTAGACTTTCAGAAGAACCCACATTTCCCAGCAGACTACATTAAGAAGTCAAGTAGCACAGCATTTCTTTGGCTCCACATGATTTAACAAACACCACAAAGTCCACAACAAAGAAAGAATTTAGAATTTCACTTCCAAGACAGGATCCCAAAGGTGGCCTAAAAGTCCAGAAAGACTATCTGAAAATGGTCTGTAGTGCCATACTACTCTTAGATTTATTTCTTTTCAGATGCTTATGATCTTTCCTAATAAATTTTGACAGTAACTCAACGGCCAAAAGTTTGAAAGTCAGAGAGCCCCGTCTGTTCCTTACAATATAAATGTCTGCCATAAAGAGACCTATGAGGATATCAAAGATTACAGCTTCTGATGAGAAAGAAGCAATAAAGACCAACCCATTTTCACAGAATGAGTTGCATGGAGGAGTCTTTAGTCAGAAATTGTTAAGTGTGACAAGTACTGATAACATAGCATGCAAAACTCACAATCATACCTTTCTAAGTCTTTTCTCTTCAAACATAGGCAATGAGGCATATGCTGCTCTTCAACCTCTCTCAGAAGCAGTTGTATATCACAGGGAGGAAAAAACCTTTTCCTGACCCACCAGTGGTACAACAAATGTGAGCACAGCTGATACAGCAGTTTGATGTTTATGAAGTCTGTTGTCATTTAAAACCAAGTAGCAGCATCACTTTAGAAAAAGTATTACATATAAACCAGAGGGGAAAAAACTCCCAAAATCCCCAAGATTTGCCTTGAAGATTCAGAGGGTGCTACTTAGACTGTAATAGCTGCCACCCAAACCCCTAACCTCTGCTGTGGTGGTTCTCCACTGAGGCACTGTATATTACTACAGATATTCATGTTGTGTTACCCTGAAGCACAGTTTCCACATGAGAATTAGTAGAACCAACAAGCTATGCAACAATTATCAAAAAAAGAGAGTCAAAAAACCTGCTGCTCAAGAGAAGAAAGGGTGTATGCAAAAATGCACTGGGCTGGAAACTATGCTGCAGAGCCCTGCAGCAGAATGGTCTGGAACATCTAATTAGCTATTGCTGAACAGATTTATTTTAACTCGGAGGTTCCCTTTTTGTCTCATTTGCAGAGGTTTTAACTGGAGAACAACAAAAATGGTCTCCAACTCAAAACAGAAAATTAATTTGTGAGATGCTTGCAACAGACATAAAATTAAAACATCTGTATATAACCAAAGTTATCTGCATAGCATAGAAGAGGCTCAGTTGCTATTTCTTGTCTTCTTCCTGAACCCCAGATCTGCAAGTTCTACAAATACATCAAATAAATTTCTGCTGCTGCCTACTGCCCACCCAGGAAGGCTATCTAAATCCCATCATCTCCACAAACTGTAAAAACAGAGACTATAAAATAACTGGATAACAAAGACTTCTGTTCAGAGAGCCCTGTGATAGTCAAAGGAAATAGAAACCTGTATTGTTCACATGGGAAGCATAATCTCCTCCTGTTACTCAAGCATCTGTTTATGAAGTCTCTAAGATATGACAGATCACTTCTGCATATATTGTCACTTTAGAGAGAAAAATTATGTAGAATAATTTCACTCTTAAGCAAAAGCCCAGATCCTCACATTCACCCAAAGCTTGTTCACAAATACAGTTGTATCACTGTGAGCAGCAATCTTCTTATTAGCAGTAACAAAAGGAAATAGTTCAACCACCATTGGAACACATTACACTCAAACAGATATTTAGCTCAGAAAATATCTAAGGCGGGGAAAAAAGATGCATCAAAAGCATCACCCCTTTTGATGGAAGCTTTACCTCACCATGTGAATCTTTCTAATCTTTTCTCAAGTTTTCAGACAAGACTAGGGATGACCAACCATATAATGAAATGTTTCTTTTTCCCTGAAAAAGCCTGGGCTTAGAGTTTTTCATTTCTCCTGGAGCAACAGACAGTTTATATAACCTCCAAGGAAAGCTGGGAGCTCCCACAGTA
The DNA here is from genome assembly GCF_015220805.1 of Pogoniulus pusillus. Lineage (NCBI taxonomy): Eukaryota > Metazoa > Chordata > Aves > Piciformes > Lybiidae > Pogoniulus > Pogoniulus pusillus. The sequence continues at coordinate 43,585,927 of NC_087264.1, read as the reverse complement.
TGCTTGACTTAAGGACTAGTGATGCTCTCCCCAAATGAGAAAAATCCTCAAGCTTAGTTCTAAAGGAAAAAAATAGTAACAGAATATCTTTGCTTATTTAGAAGCTTGAAGTTGTGTGGAATTTTACAGTTACAGACTGGGGGGGGGGGGGGGGGGGGGGTAGGAGGGAAAGCAGGCAGTGCATTCTTTAATTCAGATCATTCTACTGAGACCTTTAACAACAGAAGAGTCCTTTGGAGCTCACCCTGGGATCCTCTGCTAGGGCTATCAACAAAAATGAAATAGAAATATTGCAGTATGGACTGATCCACTGAGACAAAGTTTACAGTTTTCACCTGTTCGTTCTAGAATACATAAAAAATTATGATGACTGAAACGTAATCTGCAAAACTACTAAATCCCAGTATTAAAAAAAAAAAAATGGTATTCCTAAAGAGCATTTGCTTCAACTCTCACTGCAAATATAATTGCAGCATCACCTGGAAGCTAAAACAAAGGTTTCCTTGTTAACAGTTTTTAAAAAACGCAATATTTTACTTACTAACATATTTACTCCAGACAAAGAAAATGTCCAAATTATGACATAAATATGGTTCTAAACCACCTGGAATCCTTCCTACAATGTCCTTCCTTTCCTAACCCATCCAAGCAGATACTACTCCTTCTAGCAACTGCAGATCTTCCAGAGAACATCCTTGTGTCAAGAGGCAGCAATGTTTCTCAGCTGCAAATTCCTTAAGGCAGATTAAAAGGGTAAGCATCTATCACATCTTCACCTTCCTTCTGTGTACTGCACTTTGAACACGCAAATTGAAATTCACTGCTTTTTCCACCCCTTCAAGTTCCAGATATGCAAGTCACGAAAGGATTGAATCTACAGTCTTTGTTTGATCCAAAACCTATTGAGATCAAAGGCTTTGAAACAGGACCTTTAATGTTTGGAAGGGATTTCAAATAAGCCTGTAATTTAATTTATTTCTTTTTATAGCGTTAGTTTTCACAATGGAGTTATTTAAGGTATAATGAGACAAAGATTTTAAAAGCTCTGATGAAGAACATATTGGTACAGAGAAGGGCTCAAAGAATCTTTTGGGGTTTATTATCTGTAACTGCTAGTATTCCTTTCACCTTTATTTAAGTAGCATCTGCTAATAGAAGATTTTAGCCAGAGGGATACAGCTGCTCAGGATATCCTCTGTGTTCTGCTCTCATTTAATTGTATATTATCAACCATTCCCTGGAGAACACATTTAATAGATGATGAACATGTTTCATGAACAAACCTTCTCAAGAGCATTGTGAGATTTGAAAGCCCTGACAGAGAGCAATGATCTGTGTAACTTCATATTCCCTGGAGAACACCACTGCACTCAAGAAATGGGTGGGGGAAATCTGAAGTAATGCTATAAATAAATAAAGCCAGTGAACAGTCATGATGCTGAGTTGGAAAAAAAGTATGCTTGCTGGCTTGGTGCTAGAGATTTTAGTCTCTCATAAAGATTACAATATACCTCTCTTCATCCCTTTGGCTATTTCTTTCTAGTTTTGTGGTGGTTTGAGGGGTCCCATATTCCTTTAAAGAGGCCACAGAGACAAGTCCCATCCCAGGGGATGAATCTGGTCATCCCCAGAAATTATTTATTATTATTTATTTAATCCCATAATCAGGCAGCAAAGTGAACTCTTTCTCTTTTCTCCCTTCCTTTTGGATCTCTGGAGGGACTCTTACCTGGGTATCTATGTAGCAGTAAACCTGGCTATGGCCTTCAAGGCTGCAGCAATTTCTCAGGTGTGCAATTTAAGGCTTGCTTGGGCCTAACAGGAGACAACGGGGAGAGAAAACGAGCACTGGGGTTTTTGGTAGTTTAGCCTGGCTGGGAGGAAGATTTTGGGGAAATTCTCATGTATCCTGTATCTCTATTAGATGCTAATGATTCCTGTATCTTTTCCTGCACATCTTTAAGTACAACTTCTCTGTAACCCTCTCCAATTCAGTAAGAGCATTATTACTTCACTGCCTGAAAAAAAAAAAAAGTAAAATAATGAAATCTGTCATGCTCTATACACCACACTAAGACAAGTTTCCAAACTTGTAGTCCCTCTACATGTACAAGCTATGCTGGGGACAAAAACCCTGAAAATAGTCATTAATTGAAGAGAGACAGATGTTGCAGTCAGTGGTCATTTGTGAGCTGCAGTCACTGCAGTGTCACGTGTAACTGGGAATCAGAGGAGAAGACACTGAAGGGGAAAAGCTCTAACAAAGGATAGATTGGCAGTATGTAGATCATGAAAGACATAACTAAGGGTAATATCAAGATAGAGGCAATTTTTTTGTGTGTTTATGGAGTGCTTCGTTCAGGAGCACCCTGATCCATTTACATATCAGCAAAACATAGAGATAGCTAAATGCGTGATGAAGGATCTGGGGAAAAGGGCTGCCTCTAAGCGTGTCCAGGTGCACAGCAGCATCTTGGATCACAGCAATTTTCAAACATGCTTCCATATTTAATCAGATCATTACAAAAACGAAAATCTTTTTAAGAAGCTTTGTCAGTACAACATTTAGAGGAAGAGAAGGTAAAAAGCCTGCAAAACGTATACATATGTGGATCATGATGTTTATTTGGGTAAATCCTGCTTCTAGCTAGATTGATTTTTTTTGTCTTAAGTTTACAGAATGGTCAGCAATACACACTACATTTACCTGACAAATTTCAGGGCAAGGAAAAAGCTATGTAATGGAACTAGACAGAAAGCTTGAACTAGTTCCATAATGAGAAAACCAGAAGGGTAAAACGTCCACAGCAGGTCATGGAAGAACTCCTTACAGCAAAGCAGTACCCTAAGTTTCCAGCCCTCTTGTTGTGATCAGGAAGCTATATATAAATACAAGTCTTCTCACTTCCCTTCAATAACATCACCCATTGAATGAATTCCTAGAACAGCCAGATATTCCAAAAGGTACCACATTTGGATTTCCATATTTCTTCCTTCCTTTCTACAGCTTCCAAAGAAACTCAGGTGCAAACAACAAACTTAATTGGAAAAAAAAAACCAAAAGAACACAAAAAACCCCATCTGTGTCACAAGTAATAGTGTTTCTCTTCTAATTTATGCTTGTATCTTGTTTTAATGAAGTTGATAGCGCCTCCTTTTAACATATTGCTTTTTATCTATATATTTTTGTCCAACTAGGACAATCTAGACTCACTAGAAAATTCATTACCATTGACATTTAGACAACACAAAACCATTTCAATTCAATTAAACAAACACAGTGCGTTAACCTTCAGCAAAAGAAATAGCCGTTCATTTTTATAGGCTGCTGTAAACAGATTTCTGGGCTTCAAAGCCAAGATCAATAAAGCTTCTGCAAACAATAATAATCTCACACACACTCCATCGACAGCTGCTCAGAAAACATAATCTGATTCTAAAGGTCTTAGTGACTGGGCACTTTCCCAGTCTTTTACTCTTGCTCTCTAACATCAGAGTGTAAATGCCAAGACCTCAGTGAATTCCACTGCAGCAGTAGAAAGGAGCTTCCTCCTCCTTCAGCAAAAAAGACTACCTATTGTGTGAAAACTTGAGGGAAAAAAATGAACCTACTATTGCACAACTACCCAAACACTGATGAGGTACCAATTAATCAGCCTAAGGCTACAAGATACAGCCATAAAAATAGGACAGAGAGAGATGAAGTGTTAAGCCCATTTCTTTTCCCTTAAGATCAGTGCTATTGACTTAACACTAAAGGGAAACTTCCACTCATCCACAGAGTAAATGCAGTCAAGTGGCCAACTTTGTCTACAAGTGTCTTGCTTGCTTTCCCATAATCACACTAATGAAAAGCAACAGTGAGCATTTCAGGAAGAGCAACTCCTGAATTCCTTAGGCCTAAGGATCCCAAAGCAAAGTCCAATCCTGTGTTCCTATCCACTCCAGTGAACATTTTGCTACTTCCTACATCCCTGGTATCTATTTGGCTGTGTGTTTAAGGGGGTGGATTGGAGTGTGTGTTTGGTTTTATTAGGAGTTTGGAGGCTTCTGGCTGGTTAGTGTTTTTTAAACAGTTCTTTGGGGTAGAGACAGCATCTTCAGCAATGCCATGCTTTAAGCCTACTGATATCTACTAGCCTGCAAATACAGTGGCAATACCCTGCTTTAACTGCAATTCAACTGCCAACAGTACCTGGTAGGTCAGGAAATGCACAAAATACAGAGGTAGATGGCAACTCATCTTTTATCTTCTCAGCTACACTTATAATAATAACAACATGGAATCTTGCAGACAATATCTTTAAAATTAGTATTTAACATTGAGATGCAATTATGCTCTAGTTATGTAATTGCATATGGCCAATAACAGAATTATGATTCTGCAAGATAAATCTTAGGTGCTTATTATGTTTTCCCCTCTCTTTCTCAGCAAATTTCCCTTTGACCCAAGGATAAGAAGTAAGTACACAAATACAGAAATTTGGAGACTTCTCTTTGATGTCACTAAAGGACTGAGATGACAACTCAAATTGTACTCTGTGACCAGACAGATCAAGTCTCAGGTCAGTGGATTAGGCTGATTGGGAGCTACTGAAAAGTCTTACCCTTGAATAGAAGTTTAAGGCTGAACTTTGTGTGGCCAGTCTGAGAGACATGAAGGGCTTCTGTAATTCCACAGTGGTTGATTCAGCTGTTGCATTAAAACAAACAAACAAACAACAAACAAACCCAAAACCCCCACAAAATCACAAACCACATCTCCCTTGCATAAAACTTCTCTACAGTGTTACGCAAAGTACCCCATGTTCCATTATACACAAAAAAAGAAAGTATCACCTGCAATTCTGTCAGACACTTCACATCAACCAGCCATGTTACATAAACTGTATTCTGTCAACGCTCAGGACATCATGCACAGTCATTTCATGTGGTGAGATAAACTACAGTTTAATCACAGTGATTGGAGATATCAAAAGAACTTAGGGGACAGAGTCCATCTTACTAATGGAAAGAAAGCATTCTAGCAGATGGGCCGCTTTCAAAGTCACTAAGTACAAAGCCACTCTGTTTCCATGTTGGTGAAAATTAGAACAAGATTAGACCTTCTAAGGATGTTTAGTGAGTAGGTACACGCAATCATGCCAGCAAATAAGCAGCATCCTAATCAAGATGTACCACAAACTAAGCCTACTTGATGCACAAGTGACACTCTGCTGAATACCTACAGCTTGCAGATTAAATAGAAATCAGAAGTATTCAGCGAATATCGGACCTATTTACTGCATTTCACCACTTCAGTCCCAACAAATTAATTTTCCAGCCATGGAAATTTCATCCAGGAGTCCAACAGGAACCCAGTGTTTAGAGTAAGCAAAAAACCCCAGAATCTGAGTAATAAGCCTCATGGAGTATACTTCAATTTAAGTTGATTCCTAAATTGCCTTGATGGACAGCAAGAGGAACTAGCTCATGAGCTACAGGAAACCAATTAATTTAGATCTTCTATGTACAAGTACACTATCTCTAGCAAATATTTTTCCTTCTGTTCTCTGCTACAAACTAGTGCCAGATTTACAATTTGCCATTTGCAATACAGTTTATAAGGAATACAAAGTACTCCAGACACAAGCACTGATGTAAAGCGGATGTTTCTTCGCACAGTCGGTAGTGTTATTTTGCTTTCAGGGGCACTCAGGAACCTTAGCCACATTCAACATGATAACAATTGTGTTCATTCTAGCAAACACCAGCACACTCCTTCACTTAGCCCTTAGTTTAGGAATGAAGTCAAACTTTGTTATGACTGCATAATCAAACTCCAAAGGGGATACATGTACTTTCAGTAAGAGCGTAACTGTGAGGAAGCACTGATGAAATTTTAGGGAGAGAAAGGGAAACATGTCAGAGTTAGGCACAAAGCACCTGTCCTGTTGCAGAGGACTCTCACTGCAGAATACAGTTCACCAGCAGAAGTGTACTGTCTAGTCATATGGAAAGAAACTAATAAGCTTAGAATAAATAAGGGCAGCACTTCATCATACTTCCAACTTAAAAGGTTTGTTCAGATGAAGTGAGGTGGCAAGTAGCTCATCTTTATGATAGGTGGCCTGTTGGAGGGAATGGGTATGCTTTATATTTCTCATCCCTAAAGACAGTGAATTCAAGCATTCATCTGATCTCCTGTAACCATTATTCTAATTTTTCTCTCATTCTCCATTGCAAAAACATCATGATTTCATCCTTGGTCCCACATAGATAGAAAAGATGTAGTTCTTCCTATATCAATATCTTATGTTACACCCAGACTAGCATAAACAGCTGGAAGAAGTCAAACTTCCTCCAGCATAGGCTTCAATCACTCTTCACACGGTCCCAGGCTCCTGTCACAAGCCTACTCCAGCACAGCCTCTCCACAGCTTCCTTTAGGTGCATCCACCTGCTCCAGCATAGAGTCCTCCATGGGCTGCAGGTGGGCATCCGCTCCACCATTAAGGATTACGGGCTACAGAGGGACATCCTACCTCACCAGAGTCCCCACCATGGGCTGCAGGGGAATCTCTGCTCTGGCACCTGAAACAACTTCTTCTCACCTTCTTCACTGACTTTGGTGTCTGTAGAGTTGTTTCTCTTACATATTCTCATTCCTCTTTCCCAGCTGGTGTTGTGTAGCATGGTTTTTTCCCTTCTCAAACACATTATCACTGAGGGACTACCACCATTGCCAATGGGCTCTGCCTTGGCCAGCAGCAGGAGTCAGCTGGCGTTCATAGCTTCTAGCAGCTTCTCACAGAAGACAGCCTTGTGGGCCCTTCAGTAAGAAAACATCACCACACTAACTGGATTTCTCCCCACTGTCTTATTATTTGCATATTAGTTCTGGCTAAGCTAAAAATGAAGATAGGCATGTTTCTGATGCAGTATGGACAACCTGAGAAAGCACGGAAATATCAGATAGCTAGGCTATTATTTTATTCTACCTTCCCTCCATTCTTAACTTCTTCCAAAGATACAGCCAATGGAACATCAACTCAAAACCAAAACATTAATTACTGATGACTTTTCCACTCTTAGCAGTGCTCTTTAAGAAAGAGGTATCTTTCCCTTCAGATATAGCCTGCATATATTAATAATCACTACATATGTCTGACATAGAAGTAATATTTTTAGGAAAAAAAAAAGTCTGAGTAGAAGGCCTTTAAAATAATGCAAGAGTATGAAGAAAAATGCATGAAACAAGTCTAAGTTGATGCCTGTCCTAAGTAGTTATGACTTCAGTAAGGAGACTCTACTAACAACATGTACCTTTTTGCAGTTGGCTCTTTTCCCACAGCGGATTCAGAGATGTAAAGACTTTTTAATGAATTTCAAGTTGTACACAAAGAGTAGGAAACACTGTAATTATCACAGCTGTTTTTCACTCAGTAGAATAGAAAGTACAGCATGTAGCAGTTCTAGCTCATTCTCAAGCGAAATTTATCAGATTTGGTTTTCTCCAAATATATATTGTGAAAGCTGCACAAAGCAGATTTAATGATGGCACAGACTTGGGCACTTGTAGTGTGGTTTTGAATCTGAGAGTGCACTGGAATACAATATACATACATAGGAACAACACACCACCACTTGCCAGAATTAAGGCATCCCAATTCCTTCCTCATGGAACACTGCTGTATTACACCCAACAGCCCAGATCTGGCTGTACTGGAAATATTAGCACAATTTAGAGGGAGTAAAATAAATTAACTATTTACTTTGGAGACTGCTAAATGTATGGATAAAAGGTCCTTTTTGAATTCTTTTTTGTCACTTTGCCTATGTTATACACGAATCAAAAACACAGAATTGATGTCACAGTTCAAAAAGCATTCTAATAGTTTGTGCTACACTAGAATCTAATGAGGAAGGGCTATTTGCTATACAGAACTTCCTAGTTTTTGCAAGGAAAACACCCATGTCCTTCACAGAGCCTTCTTCCTACCATCCCATGGACTTTGCTGAAGATAAGAGTAGCCTTTCTACAGGCCATTACATGATGTAAAAGATTTTGAAAGGTATTATAATTGAACGAAATTGTTTCAGCCATTCTCATTTCCTTCATCACTCTGACATTCAAGTCACAAGCACTCAATGGACGTTCCAAACCCATGTAGGTAATCGTGTCCTCTACTGAAAAAAAACCCAAAAGTCTGAGACAGCAAGGTTGCTAATCAAAGTGTTCTTCTAGTTTTCAGCACAGACATACAAGTCTGAAAGCTTGATACCATTTTTCTCCCTTCCATTCCAGATGTGCATAAGCGAGAAGCTGGCGGCAAAATAAAATATGGCACCACACTAATTTTGAATCATCTTCTCCTCAATTCCAGCTTTTATTAGTGGAAATTAAAAGTAGAGCAAATATCTAATGAAGCACTGTCCATCAAGTGCTATGGTGCAGCCCCAGGACATCACATCACAATTATGTGCTTTTTCACAAGACAAGCATCAAAGGAAAATAAATGTACTTGCCTAAATGGTACCACATGGAAGCAGCATGAATGTTTTGTGATGACTGCTGCAAGTAGATACGAGGCCTAGTCAAGTACATCAATTTTGGAAAAGCCATGGTCTCAGAGGGAAATAAGGTGCAGCAAGAGTAATAAACAGTAATGAAACCACACAGGGAAAAAGAAAACAGAGAAGAATTGTGGAGACCAACTGAGGGAGAAAAAAGGAAAGAGCAGGGTTGAGAGGAAAACAACAATAAGACCTATAGGCAATCATTTCTACATAAAAGAGAGGTACGTAAAGAGTTTTATAAACTTGCAGACACACATATACAGCTTCTAGGTTCCTGTAACGGACCAAGGAAATATTATTTTTGGCAGCACCTGCCTGTCTTTCCCAAAAAGGGGTCATGCTCAGATGATCTGAATTTAATAGAATACTAAACAAACAGAAAGCCCTCTAAAAATAATTATAGTTGTAAAAGTTCACCTAAAATAGAAAGAAAGTACTGAGATGCAGTACTCAGGCATGTTTTAATGTTCCTTGGGAAAAAAATTAAATAAATGTGTGAGTATATATATATAAATCCCACCAATTAAGTGAGCAAAGGCTATGCAATGGGTTTGATGACTCACTAAGAGGCTGTACTACTTTTTACAGTCTCTGCTGATGCTGCATATGCTTTCATGAGCTGCTGCCTGACTGTGAAGCAAACAGTATGGGCTGTAGATTGTTAACTTAATTGCCTTCCCAACTGAATCTCCTTCAAGACCAACCCTGAGGGCTCTCCTCTGTACTGTACCATGGAAAGCTCTCACAAAGCAATGGATTAAACTTTCAGGCACCTACAGCAACTAAAGCCAATACTAAAAACTGCCCAGAAAGTAAGACTTGAAGAAAAATATTAATGGAATTAGAATTCAGTTATTCCAGCTGCTTTCTTTATCCATCCATTGCTTATCAAACTACTTGTAGATTAACCAGTATTTAGGTAGCAAATTATTTCATACAGTAACCTCACAAAATATTCCAATACAAAGATAATTCAACCATGTTGTCCTCATAACAGCAAGACTACTCACTATAGAGAGTGGGAACATACAGCTGAAATTAATACTGAAGTCACAACAGTACATCTGGCATTAATTCCGTGTACAACCTACCTGCAACATATCCGCTTGTCATCCTCTTTTTCAGAGGTGAGGGTTTATATTTGTGCTCCATGCCTTTTTCACCATTCTGATGACACAGCTACTTGGAGTGAATCAGACCAATAAACTGTTTTCCTGAGTTACTTTTCAGCTGGGTCAGTTCACAAAACTGGTACACGTTACAAACTTGCAGAGTCAACAGCCTCCAGGCAAAAGCAACAGACAGCTCTGGGAGTGTTTAACCTGGCATTGCTGCCAAGATCTAAGCATTGCCCAGCTCAAAGGCAAACATTATCAAATACTACATTAAACATTCATTACTCAACTGTTTGTAAATCCCATGCAAAGTTACCACAACACTACGTTATTCTTGCACAAAACTGTAACCTGCCACCTACTAATCTCACCCAGTCACCAGTTGCTCTCAGATCACAAGCCACCAGAACAGAAAAAAAATAATGTACTGCATCTCTCCTCCCTCCTCCTTATCAGCATTATTTTAGGTTACAAAAATTGAGATTACAACTTTATATACAGAAATGGTTCTAAAATACCCATCTGCTGTCCTCTCTACCTCCCAAGTAAAGAAGAGTAGAATGGAAGAAAGCATGTTTTGGATTGTTTCCCTTTTTTGATATTTCAATGGTTATGTTATTTTAAAACAATTAAGTTAGAAAAGCACTGACCCATCAGATGCTGAAGAGTTTAATCTAGTATTAAAATTTAGAAGTTCAAGAGATGGCTTTTGCTTTCCCATTTTCCTCTTTGGCTGTTCTTCAGTCTACTTCAACCTCCTAATGGCATTTATTTTCTTTTCCCATTTTCCTCTTTGTCTGTCTGGGAGGATGGTATTCTCCACCTAGAAAGAGATGCTATACTAGCATCTGTACCCTCCTCTACACAAACCATTTTGTCTTAGTGAAAGGTAATGTAACCACAAACACCTTTCCTCAGTGTACAAGATCTGCACTACTAATCACAGAGCCGAGTACATTCTCCAGTAGTCACATGCTGAAATTGTTCAAGCAATGATCATCAGCACTTCGTATTTCATTAGGGAACACATTTCTATTTCTGCAGCTGCCAAGAAGAAAGCATTTCAAGCATGAAATTGCATTGGGTTTGTGTGGCAAAGTTTTGGTAGCAGGGGGACCTTATGTGAGATGTCAGAAGCTTCACAGAGCTAAATTTGTTTTGCCCATGATGACAATTGATGAGTGATCTCTCCCTGCCCTTATCCCCACCTATGAGCCTTTCATCATGCTTTCCTCCCCTGTCCAGCTGAGAACTCACCATAGTAGAGTTTAGTGAGCACCTAGTGTTCAGACAGGATCAGCCTACCACAGAAATCAAAGGTTTGAAGGAAGTCTTGAAATCAGTGTGAAAAGAAAATGCACATACTTCACTAAGGAGTTAACACAGTTCAGTCCCCCAGCATACAGCAGACACAGCAGGTGTCCGCAAACCATGCTCTACTGCTTTGCTTGAGTTTATGATTCATGAACTAACTTTTATACTTCAGATCCAGATGTTTTGCATGTATCTCACGTTTCAACTGATACTGAAATACATCTACCAATTTCTGAATAATCTGACAAAGATCTACTCAATTTTGAGGCCTCAACTAGACTGAGACAAATGCTATAGTAATTATTGTTGAAGTTCACCAGGTTTAGCAGCTCAGTGCTTGAAGTGCCATGGATTGGCTTGACAAAAACTTCAGACCCACTATTCATGCTGCTCCTTGGAGCAGATCAAGTGCCTGAGGAGGCACTTCTAACTGCACAAAGAAGGCAGTTAGAAGCAAGGGCAGAACAATCAAACCTTAACAGCCTCAAAAAGCCACAAAGCACTTGAGACCTGAGCAAGACGTAATAAAGAATCTCTATTCTCATCTTCCTCATCTTCCCAGAATGTGCTTATGTCCACATAAGAATGGTCTTCTACATGCAAAGCCTCTCCTCCCAGCAGAAGGGCAGTAGATAGGATGGCCTTGGCTGCAAGATACTAGGACTGAACAGGATGCTAAATTTGCTTGCTATGATCCACCACCACTACTTCATCATTTTTGTCATCAGAGGTGCTCAGTTCATCTATGCCAATCCTTTTGCAGCCTTCCACCAAGGGAAATATCATGCACAAAAATGTGAAAACTTGAAGGAGTAAGAAATCAGAGACTCACTGCAGTTAAGGATTCAAAGCTGATGAAGTATGAGATTTCTCAGCTATTTTTAAACATTGCTGCAATACTGTAATGTGCTAAAATGCTTAAAAGCCAGCATCATAAGGCAGACTGCCTTGGATTCTGCAATCTGAAAGCACTTCTAACACACCAGTTGATGTGTCAACAGCTAAGCTTTATGGTTTTTTTCCTTTCACCTTTTTTCCTTAAATAGTATGCTGATATTTAAATGAGAATATTAATTATTGCATTAAATAGAAGCATCCTAGGGCTTTTCATCTCCTGCTCAACATATTATAATGTACTACATGGATTAGATTACACCAGCTGGTAATTGTTTTGAACAGTGTTCACTCAAGTCTTCTGCATGTATGCTATTAAACAGGAATTCTCAGGACAATTAGGACTAATGCAGCCAAAGCTCAGAGAGTGGTTGCTGAATAACTATAGGGATGAAACTTAAGAGAAGGCACAGGAAACACAATAGTGCTAAGAAAGAGGGGAAATGGTTCTGATGACTAGACAGACATTACCTCACGGTGTCAGGGGGGGTTAAGAGCTGACAGAATGAAGCTCTCAAATGAGCTGGAGAAAAACACCAGAATTACATTTGAAGAGAGAGATACAGAAATTACAAATGCAGATGCAGCTTGGTGACCCCCTTGAATTTTGCCCCAACTCAAAACTAAACCTATAATCTCCAGTGCTCCAACCCTCCCCCCAGCCCCAGCCCCGGCCCTCCGTAGGCCTAAACACAAGCCTCTGGAGGCCCCAAAAACAGAATCAGAGAACCGGTCAGGGTTGGAAGGGACCACAAGGATCAGCCAGTTCCAAACCCCCTGTCATGGGCAGGGACACCCTACCCTAGATCAAGCTGGCCAGAGCCTCATCCAGCCTGGCCCTAAACACCTCCAGGGACAGGGCCTCAACCACCTCCCTGAGCAACCCATTCCAGGCTCTCACCACTCTCATGCTCAACAACTTCCTCCTCACGTCCAGTCTGAACCTACCCATCTCCAGCTTTGCTCCATTGCCCCCAGTCCTGTCACTGCCTGATAGCCTAAAAAGTCCCTCCCCAGCTTCTTTGTAAAAAGTCCCTCCCCAGCTTCTTTGTAAAAAGTCCCTCCCCAGCTTCTTTGTAAAAAGTCCCTCCCCAGCTTCTTTGTAAAAAGTCCCTCCCCAGCTTCTTTGTAGGTCCCTTTCAGGTACTGAAAGGCCACAACAGGTCACCTGGGAGCCTCCTCTTCTGCAGGCTGAACAGCCCCAACTCCCTCACGTCTGTCCTCACAGCAGAGCTGCTCCAGCCCTCTGATCATCCTCGTGGCCCTTCTCTGGACATGTTCCAGTACATCTGTGTCCCTCTTGTAATAGGGGCTCCAGAACTGGATGCAGTACTCCAGATGGGGTCTCACCAGAGCAGAGTAGAGCGAGAGAATCACCTCCCTGACCTGCTGGCCATACTTCTCCTGAGGCAGCCCAGGCTCTGGTTGGCTTTGTGGGCTGCAAGCGCACACTGCTGGCTCCTGTTGAGCTTCTCGTCCCCCAGCACCCCCAAGTCCCTCTCCTCAGTGCTGCTCTCCAGCCAGTTGCTAGACTACTCCTTACATGTTTGTCCTGACCAAAACGGTTCCTGCCTCCGACACAGGAGGAAAGGAAAGCGAACTGGCCTCACTGTGAGCTTATACAGAGACAGCAGAATTACAGGACTGAGCAATAATTTTCCAGTCCCTTGAGCATTTTCTTTAACCCCAAAACTTCCAACCTGGGACACACAGTCAAAAAGAAGTTGAAGCTACTCTGTAGCCCGCACATGGATTTACTTTGTGACCTTGAATGACTCCTTCTAAGAGCCATCAGGGACATTATATGAATTAGGATCCTCAGAGAAGAGGTTATTACAACCACAAAAAATTAAGGCCTATTTCAGAAATTCCTTACACACCTCCTCAATTGATTTCCCATTGGAATGGGCTGCCCAGGGAGGTGGTGGAGGCACCGTCCCTGGAGGTGTTCAAGAAAAGACTGGATGAGGCACTTAGTGCCATGGTCTGGTTGACTGGCTAGGGCTGGGGGATAGGTTGGACTGGATGATCTTGGAGGTCTCTTCCAACCTGGCTGATTCTATGATTCAATACACTCATTCACTTCAGTAAGTAGTACTAAAATTTGATTAGCACAGCCCTTTCATTTACAGTTGGCATTTTCCCCCCTTTAGGCTCTCTATTTACCTCCACAAACTCACACAATTTGACTTGCAGATGGAAAATTTCAAGGAGCAAAAAAAAAAACATTCCAGAGATTTAAGACTTGACAACGAATGGATATTTATGAAGCGCAGGGAGCAGACAGAGAGTGGCATTGGTTAGTCAGGTTCCACACTTCCCTGCCCCTCCTCCATTGTTACTTTAAAGACAATAAACTTTATAATGAAGTATTGATAGCATCTTCCATTTAAGCTAACAGGCTTATCGCGTGCTCCACCACAGACTATGCTGTTTTAATTAGCAAGATGGATCTCAGAGCTGATGTGTTCTGTTGTGCTATAATTCCTGCCTTTACAGTAATTTTCTCCTGTTTTTCACACTATAATGTGCTATAAATCCTACTTAGGCTGCTTTGCTGGCCTGTTGCTGCTCAGAGTTAATCTTTCAGGCCCTTTGTTTCCATGACAATTTCCCTCCATCCTCCCCTTTGCCGGATTATTCTATGGCCCCCTGGGGTGATGGCTTCAATGCTTGTGGGCTCCTAAAGCTGGAGCTCCTTTAAGTCACCTCTACCACCAGAGTGTTTGATTTGTCCAGCCTTGCCATTCTACAGGCATCTGGGTCTGCAACCACTCCTTTCTTCACCCCTCTTGAACAGGGATGTCTAGACAAATAGTAAGACTTAGCTGGTTTAACACCTAAACAAGTTAGGAACAAACTAAATGACCTCTACTCCCACTCCAGTACTTTAGGTTTTATTTTTCTCTTTTTTCCTGGTGCCCTTTGCTCCCATATTCAGCCTCTGCACACCCATTTCACAGCCTGCTATCACCTAACCTTAGTTCTCAATGCTCAGCCTTTTGCCCATTGCATCTCTCATCATCTTTCCTATTTTATCTTGATTTCTCTTCCTTTTTCCTCTCCACTGCTCTTTTAAACACTCATTTTTATCATTTGTTTTTGAACTCATATTCTACAATGCTTTCTAAATGCAGCTGTGAGGATCCAGAAAACATTACAAGGTCATCCATCAAGTGCTCCTGCTCCCCCCAGGTTACACACCACATTCTACCAATACTTAATTAAATTTCAGTCACTGAAGAAACAAACAGGCTTTTTCTCCCCCCCTCCCCGTTTTTCTCTTCCCCCAGTGGGTCTCCTTGTTTACTTTCTCTTCAGTCTCATTTTGAGTTGTTAAACATTTATAACTTAGGAGCAAGTTATCAATCTGTCCATGCTATTTCCAGGAAACAAAAAAACAAGGTTGACTGTTCTCTTCAGCCAAGGGAAAGGTGAACGATGATGACAGGCAGAAGGGCTGCACATGAAAGAGCAAATTCTGTGAAGTCAGTGTGTGAAGAGAGCAATTAGGAGCCTCCAAACACTTGCAGGCAGTGGGGAAACAGCATTTCTAGGATTTCTTTCTGCATGACCTATTGATTTTCCAACCCAACTGCTGTTTTTATGGATGCAATTCCCTGCAAACAAAGGGTACATAACTGCTCACAATAAGAAATGCTATGGGGATATATACTCTACCTAGCCTTAAGCATCTAGCATAACTTAGAGGCTTACAGTTTTTTAACTGACAAGGTCTTACACACTGAATTACTCCAGCCTTTGGCCTAGCCACCTAACTGAATGCCCAAGTTAGGTTCTTCAGTTAGGATGGGTGACAAAGGAACTTCCTTACAGAAGATTTTCCTATAATAAGCATCTACAAAATAGCAATTTTCCGTCTGACTTCAGCGGACAGTGACGCACTTCCACACCACAGTACTAGACTGTACACAGGGCACAATGAAAAACTAAATGACTCCTCCATGGAAAGATGGGAACATTCCTATCTTTCAGTCTTCTGAATTAAATAAAAAAGTAAGAAGCTCCAATAGCCATCAAATGGAATCCACAGGTGTGAGTTCCAATTTGAAAGTACATTATGGTATTATGATATCAGATTGCTGATGGAGCTGATTAAATATGACTTCACTATAGACAGAAGACTGTCAGCTACTGAAAAAGCTGGAAATGCTTTACAATTCAGTACCACCTTTATATTTCCACTCTAGTTTGAATTGCCAATATTTTCAAGTTGCAAATCTAGGCCTTGGATGCCAGGTGCGTCACTAATTGCTATGGTTTGGTTAATTAGAAAGGTTAGGTGATAGGTTGGACTTGATGATCCTAGAAGTCTTTTCCCAACATGGTTAATTCTCTGATTCTGTGAAATACCTGCTGCCCCCCTTCCAGTTCTAGATCTAGCTCTTAACAGAAACTTCCACTGGGAAATATAAAGCAAAAAGTGCAGCAAAAGAATTTGGATCAAGAAGAAGCACATTTTCCCTAGGGAAGCTGCACCTGGGAGATTTCTACCCCTTCATAAAATCTTCATGCCGTCATTGGTTTATGTTTAATAGACTTCATTATTAATGCAAATCAGGCCACCTAGCTCTCTTTAATCTAATAAGCAGTATTTTTTAATGCACCTGAATTCCCTGGAGTAATATGGATTTTAACTTTACCTCTTGGAAATTCATGTATAAATATGTGTACACACTGAAAAAATGATTTTAAGATTAACAAAACATTATATACTTCAGAAAGAGGAGAACAAATACTAGAAAATGCAGAATTAACTCCTAGCAAGAAAGCTTTCCTAGAACTAAGGCTATTTTTTTAATAAGTACAATCCTCAAAAAGATTCTGGAATCTTTATTTGCTCACATTAAGAACAATTTCTTGATGACATCGAGTCAGGATCTCTTTCTATCTTATATTTCAGCAACTGAATGAGGCCATATTTGCCACAGCCTTCATATATGCTGTATTTCCCAGCATGGGTTGGTCTCTTCTCCCAGGCAACCAGCAACAGAACAAGGGGACACAGTCTCAAGTTGTGCCGGTGGAGGTCTAGGCTGGATGTTAGGAGGAAGTTCTTGCCTGAGGGAGTGATTGGCATTGGAATGGGCTGCCCAGGGAGGTGGTGGAGTCACTGTCCCTGGAGGTGTTCAAGAAAAGACTGGATGAGGCACTTAGTGCCATGGTCTAGTTGACTGGACTGGGTGATCTTTGAGGTCTCTTCCAGCCTGGTTGATTGTATGATTCTATAACATATTTGGTACAGTCATTGCAGACATTCCAGCACTTTCAATAAAGCTCCCTCTGACCTGGACGGAGTAGAAAGCTGTGGCTTGTTTAAATGTGTTCTTTTCTCCTCAGTCTGAGTCTTGTTTTAAACTGGACTTTGGACTCCCTGGCACAAAGACCATCTTCATTTTGAATCATGTAAGAGATTAAGCTGGTTTTAAGTGTTATTTGAACTGACACTGCGCTAATACCAAAGTAATTATTAATGATGTTTTTTAACTGCCATATATGAAAAGGCATTCTGTGCCAGATCTGCATTCCATCTGCTCTGATGTTCCACCTTTGATGGCTGTCAGTTTCAAATACTTCATAGTATCCTCCTTAATCCACTGGTTAACTTCTACTACTACCCTCATTCCCTTTGTGAGCTAGGCCTTTTGTCTCACAAAAATGAACAGAAACGGTTTGGATGCATCTCAGATTCCATACCTCAAGCCACTGACCCAGTCAAGCATTAAACATTTAATAATTTCTCCTGACTATGTTTGTGAACACGTTTGAGTGCACATCTACAGTAATATTTTCAGGGAGCTAGCCAACATCTCCACTGTTCTAAGATGATCTTTCCAACCAGACAATGGAAGAACTGTCCTGTTTATAACAAGACTGAAGAAATTTCAGAAAGCAAAGTTCCTGAGGACCATGAAAGCAAAGATTTTAGTTCATTTCTCTCAAAAGATTTATGTATTCCTGCACACACAAAACTATTTTCATCATACACACATACCTTCTCCAAACCCCATCTTGAAAAAGAACTTGAAATCATTGCCCCTAAAGACACCTCCAAACATCTTGTGGATCAGTAACGTATGTTCTCATTGTGACATTACACTGCATTGAGAATGGCTTGATCCACGAGGCTAAATCATAAATCAGCTCCCAACGTTGGGGAGCTCAAGATAGTTAAGTTGGTAAGGCTGGTCACAGAAATAATGTGTCCTCCAGGGCTCACAGCAGATTACCTCAAGGCCTTTGTCTATAAAAAGAGAGCCATTCTTCATCATCACTAACTATTTCCTTTTGTAAAGCTGTACAGAATTAACCCTCCTGGGGGAGTGGCCTTGACCCTGACCCCAAGTGGTCTTGACCCCTCCCCAGGGGTGGGTCTGAACACTACCAGGTGTGGTGGTTAGCCCACTCCCCCTTCCTAAGATCCATAAAAGCAAGGGGGCTTCCTGTTTTCACTCTCTCTTCCAGCCTCCTTGCTTACCAGCATCACCATCCGTTTTCCTGCTGCTATTTGTTTTACCACATGGCCATCACCCACAAGGCAGACAAACCCATTTGCCATCAAATCTGGTTGTATTTACATATTTTGTATCTTGTTTTCCCTTCTCTATACCTTTGTAACTTCCCTACCTCATATACCTTTATTTACTGTTAAACTTTTTTCTTCTTTTAACTTTCAAATCAGAGTGAGATTATTTATTTCTGTGTGCTTACCTTTCCTCTCTCTACCTCTAATTCCTTTTCTTCGGGAAAGAAGGGAGAAGGGAAGGGCATCCTATAAATTGTTATTGGTTCTATTAGCTATTTGAGTCTCTGGAACATTTAAACTAGAACCGAGACTAAAGGCAAGCTCCAGTAAAAAAAAAAATATTAAGTTGATGTTTGTCAAAACACAAGATATTTGCACTTCAGCTAGTCTCACTCTCCCTCCCAACATCTAATCCTCACCTCTCCAGATCCCACCACTGTTCACATCACAAGGTGAATGGACCAGTTCACAGTGCTGATACATCTAAACCAAGAAAAGCTGCTTTTTTTTGGAGGTTCACGAATAACATCTCTCTTTTTAAACTCAATTTCTATGGCAGCACTTGCATAAGGGCAGAAGTTTGTAGCAACAGCCCACATTTAAGGCTGGCTTATGTTATCACAGAACAATATCCTCATGCTTTTATCAGCACAAGAACAGAGTCTGGCTCAATTTGAATTCACAGAGGACACAATAACATTATGTTCCTATGAGAACATCTCAGTTGAATAAATTGTTACTGTACACATAACAAAACCAAACAAATGAAAACAATGAACAAAAAAGCTGCTTCCCTAGACCTAACTGTACTTCAGTTATTGCTTAAAACTTCCTCTAACTGCGTAGTACGCTCTGTAATATGATTATAGAACTTCCAGGTATACAGGAAATAAAGTTACAGTGCACCAGACACATGCATTTCTCCTGTTGTTCAAGATAGAAAACCCCAAACCCTCACCAAAAATCAAACATAAACCCAGAAGTCACCCATAACTTGCTCAGAAGCCTTTCACTGTGTAAACGGTAATGTTGGTATGGAGTCAGTTTAAGTCCAGCTCCTTAACACATACAAACTGTAGACAACGAAGGGTATGACTAAGTGAAAGTCGATGTAATGCACCTCTGACAACACTCCAGCTGAGAAGTCTCCCTGAGCAGTGAACAGTTATGAGGGATTGACATCTAGGTATCTTGGAAATAGCTCCCAGTTTAAACCAGTGCTGCTAAAGGATGATATAATAATGATTATCTGAGGTCCGTTTTACATTTTTTGAAGTTATTCTATGCAGGCTTTCAAAAAAACCCAACAAGAGAAAATACAAAGTCAGAAAAAAATTAAAAATGTGAGCTGTATTGTGAAACAATAAAAGTCAAAGGTAAATCAAGAACAGGTAAAACTATCCTCATAGGCTTAATCAAATTTCAGTCCAGGTGTGTTTAGAGAAAAAAAAGCTCCACTGAACAAAAACCTCCTCTGCACTTTCACTTTTACTGAACCTTTCAGTAAGAAGCCAGATGACTTCCAGAGGCAAGACATCTTTCCATGAGCATTTGAAGGCAGCTGCGATACATGTGAAACAAGAAGGAGGACAGTTGGTAGCCTTCTGAGCAAGACATATCTGTATAGTATCACAGTATCATCAGGGTTGGAAGAGACCTCACAGATCATCAAGTCCAACCCTTTACCACAGAGCTCAAGGCTAGACCATGGCACCAAGTGCCACGTCCAATCTTGCCTATGAATAACAGGTTCCTTACTCCTTTTTTGATTTACACAGTACCTATTTGATTAAAATTGTTGGTTGATTCGATCAGGTTTTAAACAGAGTTCAATACCTCTGATAACAGCTTCTTTATCTACACAGAAATGTATCAGACTTTGAAATACTATGTGTTTTAAAACCAAATTATCCTCAACACAGAAAGGCAGGAAACTTAAGAGAAAAAAAAAAAAAGAGAAATATTGCATTTGTCTAAGCCTTATCAGTAATGTTGGAACTGAAGCAACTTGATGATACTGGCTGGAAGAAAATTAAAATTGGGATCAGTTTCCCTACCACAGCTTTACCCAATACATGGTTTAGAAACAACATTTCCTCCTGATTCTGTATATAGTATTATTGTGGGACACAGCTTAGATACCAGCGACCTAGAAGTTTATTTTGGTTATGTTTTCCAGACTGCATAAAAAAAGGTGATGAGTTGCCTTGCTTTTATGAAAGAATTCTGATTTCCTGGCATACTCAAGTGAGAGAAGAGGCAGTTTCTCTATACCTATCTTGTGCTACTGGGCCACATGATGGAGATATGCTGCTGGGACCATATGTTGAAGTTCAGAATTGACTCTTCTGAGCACAGGCATGCCAGGCACCTGAGGACAGAATCACAGTACTGCAAAACAAAACCCTGAAGTCTCTAACAGAGCAGGATTTTCTTTTTTCCCTTAAAGCTCATTATAAAACTTTCCATAACAGATTCCACTGTTTCATCAGACTTATTCATTATCAGGTAAATAACAATTGATTTCAATGTCCCTGCACATATACTGGCTTGATAAACCCTTTCTCCCCTGATGAGCTACAGCTGTCTCCAAGATAAATACCACTCAATTTAAAAACCCCATTAGATCACATCTACTTCAGCATAACTATTGCTATTTCTGCTTGGTGGCATAAATTCAGTTAGTGGATGTCAGGAACTGCTTAAGTACCTAAGCTTGTATACTTTACTTTTCTCTATATTAGGTTTTGTGATCAACTTCAGAGTCTGTAATAATGCTTAGCATTTACAGGTATTTCACATTTACCAACAAAAGTAATTAAGGAATACGAAGTGGGAGCTGTTAGAGCTTGCTACAAACCTATTGCTTGAAATGTAACATGCTTTTTCTGTTATAGTCCAGTATTCAGCTTCAAACAACTGTCTCAGGCTCAAGAAGCAGAGAGCACTCTGTGTCTTTCACATCCACCCACACTTGGCAGCACCTCCCTCCTAGTCTGAAACAATTCTTTCTATCCCTATCAAGAAATAGTATAAAAGAAAAAAAATGGAATTACTCTACCTCCCTCCAAAGCAAAAACCCATTTCTTACTCTTTTTGCAACACATTATCAACCATCTCCTGTGTTCATCTAACTCTCCCTTTCCACAGACGCCATTCTAATCTCAAGATTCACACAGCTCATATTCCTTAGCATCTTGTACTGATTTTTCCAGTTCAGCAGACACCCTTGGGGTACCTTATCACCCTGCTTCTTCACACATTTGAAATGACTTTAAAGCCTCCTTTCTTCGTTATTCCATCCATCAGCACTTGCCATCCATACCTCTGCTTGTACACTCCACTTACACACTTTAGCCCTCTTAAGCTTGAGAGCCCTGATTGCATCAAATTGGGCATGGTTACATTTAGTGGCTCAGTATTCACAAAGGACAGGCTTGGGCACTTGAAATCTCCATTTAAGCTCCCTGCTGATCTTGCAGGCTTTCAGAGCCAAAGATGCACTGAAACTTAGATGGACACTGTTCTGCCAGTGATTGACTTATTTGTGTCAGTGCCTTGCACCACGGGAATACTTTAGATGCACAATCTGCAACGATCTTGCACTGAGCTGTGTGACATGACATGCCAAGGCAGGGTATTAATGGTTCCCTACCTTATATACACAGATGTAAACAGTGAGCACGAGGTCATTTCAGGAGTGAAGTTATGCAGCTGATGACTCAGGAACTCATTTCTGCAAGAAACCACTATCAGTGAAAGAAATTTTTATTATACTAGAGATGAGAACATCTTTCACACACTGCATTATTTTTGCTAGACCAAGAAGCATCAGGTCAGGCACGATACCAGACTGGCCCAGGGTTCCATGATGCATGTCTCACACTGGATCATGGTGGCTGCAGCAAATCACTTTTGCTTCTCTTCTTCTAGAACACTGGCATAAGCAAACTGCAACACATCCTGACAAGGCTACACTCAGTTGGGTAAGTCTTTGTATGATTTTTCTAAGCAGTGAATTTCAGAGGTAGTTTCTCCAGAGGTAAACAGATGAGGCTATTTTTCAACAAGAAGTTATACCACAGATTATCCTTGTCTAAACCATCCAAATCACCCTGACTGCTGAGCACGGTTATGCTTCCAGACAACGGAATAGAGGTTTGGACTTACTACTTAGCACAAGAAAAGTCACCTCTTTCAGCCCCAGAAACATTCAGTTCATACAGTGGACTTCATCTGTAAATAGAAGTGCTCTGTGCAAACAGAGCAAAAGTATCATTATGCTTTTATTGTTCATAGGAACGCAGACACAAGGGTAGCTTGCACAGGATAATGGTATTTGACAAAGAATCACACAAACAGTCCAGTTGGAAAACACCCTCAGGATCACCAAGTCCAACCAATATCCCTACTCTACAAGGTGCACCCTGAATCATATACCCAAGCACCACATTCAAATGATTTTTAAACACATCCAGGGTTGGTGACTCAACCACCTCCCTGGGTAGCCCATTCCAATGCCTGACCGCTCTTTCTATGAAAAAAAAATGTTTCCTAATGTCTGGTCTAAGCCTACCCACTCACAGTTTGAGGCCATTCCCTCTTGTTCTATCACTGTTTACCTGTAAGAAGAGACCAGCACCAGCCTCTCTACAACATCCTTTCAGGTAGCTGTAGGCAGTGATGAGGTCTCCCCTCAGCCTCCACTTTTTCAAACTAAACAGTCCCAGCTCCCTCAGTGGGTCCTCATAAGATTTATTCTTCAGGTCCTTCACCAGCTTCATTGCCCTCCTCTGCACTTGCTTCAGCACCTCCACATCCCTCTTATAATGAGGTACCCAAAACAGAACACAATACTCAAGGTATTGCCCTGGCCTCACCAGGGCAAACTGCAACAATCACCTGCCTGCTCCTGCTGGGTGCAGCATTTCTAACACAAGCCAGAATGACATTGGCTTTCTTTGCCACCTGGGCACACTGCTGGCTTACACTGAGTTGTTCATCTATCACAACCCACAAGGCCCTTTCTGCCAGACAGCTTTCCAGCCACACTGCCCCTAGCTTGTAGTACTGCTTGGTGTTGTTGTGGTCCTAGTGCAGAACCTGGCACATGGCCTTGTTGAAGCTCATGCCATTAATGCTGGCCCCTCAATCCAATGTAAGTCCCTCTATAGAGCCTCCCTACTCTCATGAGGATTGACACTGCAAGAAGATGGAGAAAGCCTTGTTTGGTGCTGTATGGATGTAACTACTCATGAAGATTTGAAATGTACAAAAACCAAATTCAAAAAATACTTTAAATAACTCTCAAGTAGAAGGATGAAATTAGCATTCAAACTGTAATATCCTATGCTTAAAGAGTATTTATTTTGAGTTTTGGGTTTTTTTTTGGTGATTGACATGTGACAGAAGACATTCAAGGCAGCCATGCTGGAAACACATTGAAAGGAGCAATGCTGAACTGGTGACTCTTCTGTCTTGCCTTGTACACAACCTTCTTTTTTTTTTAAGGCTTGCACATCTTTTTCTTTCTTCACCTTCAGTAGCAGACAGCCACAACAGCACTGAATATTAAGCAACATCCTCACACGGGTACCTTTGGAAATGAGCTTCAAAGCCCTAATTAAGCCAATACATCTTTGGCAATGTCTACAAGCCTTTCGTAGTCACAGCAGTGAGAATCGTGTAGCTGTGAAATCTGAGCAGGAAAACAGATGGTCTTAAATAAAAACTTTGCATGCAATTTGTTTTGCAACATTGTATGAGGGCTCCAACTTGATAAAAAAATAGGGAGGAGCAACACCAAAAACTTCTGCTTTTGAACTCCTGTGTTTCATTTTAATCTATGAGCCAAATTAAACATCACAGACAAAAATCCAAAGGAATCCAAGAACACATTAGTCTATGTCACAGAATTGGGATGCTGTTTAGAACAACAGGGAAAGCTCTCAGAGCAGTGATGTTCATTACGTTTCATTTTTGGCAAGATACAAACAGTGGCAGTTACAAGAAGGGAGCCCCACAAACCTCCAAAGGGGTGGACCACGAACTCAACTTGAAGGACATTAGGGAAAACAGACATACCAGCAGTTCAGTTGCTTGCAGTCATGACTGACAAAAACTCCTGAAGAGTCCACGTTTGAACTGACAAAGATGGCTTCAAATTCTGAACTCACCGAGTAAAACCACAGAAAGACTGTAAGGGAAGTTGACTACAGAGCCCTGTATGAGCAGAGGAATGCTTTATAGTGAGGCATACATGACAACTTGAAATAACGTGGGCAATATGGGGAGACAAAAAATGTCACACAGAGCTCACAGATAGTAGGAAATTACCCAACAAGGCTTCCAAGCAAATTTCATCAGCACGCCATTACTAAACTCCATTGCTTTGGAAAAGAAAACAATTAATGCTTAAGTCAACATGTGTGACATCTTTAAATATGATACTGCAAAGCACAGGAGTGGAACTTAGTAGTAGAACATTTTGAAACACTAAGTTTTATGAAAGCACCACAGGAGGAGCATTTCAAATGCTCAGGCTAGTATGGTGATGTGCACCTGTGCTGCTGCTATGAGTTGTTACACTAATGTGAACACTCAAATTCCAAAGGATGAGGTGGATACATACTTTAAAACCTGCTAGTAATGAATGATTCATTCAATGCAATTCACACACTAAATGCAGATGATAATGACAGTTAAGTGCCTTTATTCACCCTCAGCCTGTGTGACAGTTTGTCTCCTCGATAATATGCAACTTCTGTTCAGATTTACCTTCTGCAGCTCAACCAACAGTTAATAGATGTTTTACTTGTGTCATCAAATCTTAAGTTAATGGAGCTAATATCAACCATCAGCTGTCTTTGTCAGATGCTGACAACTGGCTCCAAACAAGTTGAGTGCTGCCTAGCAGGGAACAAGAAGCTGTGCATTGCCTTCCATCAGGCATCTACTGTCCATATCTTGTTTAAAAAAAACCAAACACACACACAAAAATACCCAAACCAAAACAGAGTAGCCATCTATGAGAAACCAAGTGCAAATCCCTTGTTTCATAATCTGAATGTCCAAAGACTTGAAGAAAACCTAGGGAGGTCTACAGAATCAGAACAGTGGTGATGCCAGCAGCAAAGATAGCTAGGCAAGATGCATTCAAGCAAAACCAAATCTCACTTTAAACAGTGCCAGCATACTTGTAGACTATTTTTAGAGCTCTGAAAACACTACCAGCACATCAAAAGAGGATACAAAATGACCAAAGCTAATCTTTCACCTGGTAGATCTGCTGAGGTGAGAGGAAGGAGAAAGTAGGCTTGCGTAATGTAAATCTGGTAACTAAAAATCTAACAGTAAAGTACTCTCCCTAACATGTCCAGAAATACCAAGCATTCCTTCAACGTATTTTGGAGAGAAGAAAAATTAAGGGCCCAAGGACATATGTTTGCTCTGCACATTCTCTTCTCTTTTGTGAGTCATTTCTCTTCAAAATACAGGGCAGCAAGGCACAAGGCAGAGAGAAGTCTACAATCGAGAGTGCACATGGACGACTGTCTTCACCAACAGTCACCACAGGATGTTAGAGGTTGAAAGAGACCCAAAGAGATTGAATCCATTGCCCCTGCCAGAGCAGGGCCACACAATCTAGCACAGATCACAGAGGAACTCATCCAGATAGGCCTTGAAACTCTCCAGAGAAAGAGACTCCACAACCCCCCTGGGGAGGCTGTACCAGTGCTCTGTGACCCTTACAGTAAAGAAGTTCCCCCTTGTGTTGAGGTAGAACCTCTTATGCTGCAACTTACACCCATTGCTGCTTGTCCTATCACAGGGAGCAGGTAAGAGGAGTCTGTTCCCCTGCCTCCTGACCAACCCTCAGATGTTTACAAACATTTTTTAAATCCCCTCTCAGTCTTCTCTTCTCCAGACTAAAAAGCCCTAGGTCCCACAGCCTCTCCTCATAAGCCATGCCCTTCTGTCCCCTAGTTGTCCTCGTAGCCCTCTGCTGGACCCTCTCCAGCAGATCCCTGTCCCTCTTCAACTGGGGAGCCCAACACTGAACACAGTATTCAAGATGAGGTCTCACCAGGGCAGAGGAGAGGGGGAGGAGAGCCTCCCTTGATCTGCTGGACACACTCTAACACATCCCAGGGTCCCACTGGCCTTCTTGGCCACAAGGGCACATTGCTGTGCCATGATTAACTTCTTATCCAGCAGATCACCTCCAAGCCTGTACTGGTGCAGTTTATTATTCCTCTCCAGATGCAGGACTCTGCATTTGTCCTTGTTTAACTTCATCTGGTTCCTCTATGCCCAGCTCTCCAGTCTGTCCAGGTCTCTCTGGATGGCCACACCGCCTTCACCTGTATCAGCCAAGCCTCCCAGCTTGGTGTCTGCAGCAAACTTGCTGAGCAGACACTCTGTGCCCTCATCAATGTCACTGATGATGTTGAACAGGACCAGCCCCAGCACTGATCCCTGGGGGACACCACTAGTTACAGCTCTCCAGCTGGACTTGGCACCATTGATCACCACCCTCTGAACTCTATCTTGCAACCAGTTCCTAACCCACGTCACTGTCCACTCTTCCATGCCACACTTCCTCAGCTTGCTCACTAAAATGTCATGGGAGATGGTGTCAAAGGTCTTGCTAAGGTCAGGGTAGACTACATCCACTGGTTTCCCTGAATCTACCCATTCAGTTATAGCATCATAAAATGCTATCAGGTTAGTTAAGCACGACTTCCCCTTGGTAAATCCATGCTGACTACTCCTAATAACCTTCTTCTCTTCCAGGTGCCTTGAGATGCCCTCCAGCAGGAGCCACTCCATCATTTTTCCAGGAATGGAGGTGAGGCTGATGGGTCTACAGTTTCCTGGAATCTCTTTCTTGCCCTTTTTGGAGACCAGAATGACATTGGCCCTCCTCCAGTCCTCAGGCAACTCTCCTGTCTGCCATGATTTGGCAAAAATGATGGAGAGTGGCAGAGTAATAACCTCAGGCAGTTCTCTCAGCACCCTTGGGTGCATCTCATCAAGGCCCACGGATTTGTGAATGTTCAGTTTGTGTAACTGATCCCTAACCCAGTCTGAACTGACCCGTGGGGAGCATTCCCTCCTCCACTTATTGCCATGGAGGAGGAGAAAAGAATCTGTGGCAAGAAAGATGGTTTGCAGCTCTAAGTGTTAATTTTATTGCTGTTCTGAAAAGAAATACTGGAACAAGAAGCCACAACAATCAGAGACTGTTACAAATCAGGATTAATGAAATCCTGGAGCAACCTTTACTGCCCAACACAGCAACCTGCAGGACCCAGACCTCCTAAGACCCAGAGAACAGCTGCAGCAAGAGGTGAGAAGCTGCCTTGGCAGCTGCTTCAATCACTAGCTAAGGACGGTAGTCTTACTCTAGCATGTGATATCAAATTGTTCTGCTGCTGAAGTACAGTGAACTTGATGAGGAAGTTTTTGCATGCTGTGCAAAAGACAATAAAACACAGGATTTCTGTGATCCCTGACTCCACTGGCACACATTGTGCAGCACACATTGGAAGCCACACAGCAACACCCCTTTAAGCAGAGAATAAAACCCTGGCAGGTGTATGTCAAACACCACAGACTCAAAGAACAGACCAGGAAAGATATCACTGGAACTCAGGATGGCTATTTGGATCTTTACTTATTCTTTTTCTCTCTCTCCCTTTTTCTTAGGCACATCAATCTCTCTTTTTATGGGCTTACAGTGTAAATCTTAATTCAACCCAAGCACATAATTGAATCTGAGTCACTCCCTTTTTCCTCCTCTCTCTCAGGTCAGATGGGACCTGACAAGGTGGATAAACTGAAGCTAGAGGCTTGAGAATGCGATAAGAATTACTTCAATGGAAGTGAACTTTCAACAGAGAACAATTACACATTCAGTACTGAAGCAAGTGCTGGTCACCTTAACAACCAGTTAACCCACCTCCCTCTTGTGCTAGGAAAATACCTCACTACTAAGAAACTTCCACTGTCTCTCTGCAGTCAAGACAAGGAGTCATTAGGACACAATCCTTGTTTTGAGGACTAGATTATCACTCAGGTACCCACTGACCTTGTCCTTTTTTGACCACAACACCAAGGTTGACAAGTTAATTTATTTTTCAGTAGAAATGTTCAAAATTAAATCTCTGAAGTTCTGCCAAGAGTTGTCAGTTCACCAGTCTATACATTACTTGCATGTGTTCAGTAGATGTTTGACCAAGATTATATTGTGGCCTGTTTTCAGACAGATTCCTGCAGCATTCACCACGCATTACAGCTATGATTCATCAAAGGATACTATGTGACTTCTTATTAACTTTATGCAGGACTTTCTCTATGTACAAATTATCTGTTAATATCCTTAGCTCTTCACTGAATACTACCTATTACTCTCTGCCCATTCAGTAATGTGTGTCTATGAGTAGACAAAAGAAACCCTGAATACTAAGGCTTTTATAAAGCACAAGTGCTTTCTTTCTGTAGTCAGAGCATACTGCCTCTTGAAAAAATGGTTAAAACAGCTCCCCTGAGCAAATGTGTTACCCAAACACATCACCACTAACCTTAAAGTAAGGTTGGAGCATCCCTTATTGCTCAGAATTAATTCCAAATGTGATCCTACTGGGATGCCAGGAAGTATCACAGTATCACCAAGGTTGGAAGAGACCTCACAGATCATCAAGTCCAACCCTTTACCACAGAACTCAAGGCTAGACCATGGCACCAAGTGCCATGTCCAATCTTGCCTTGAAGTGCCCCAGGGACGGCGACTCCACCACCTCCCCGGGCAGCCCATTCCAGTGTCCAATGACTCTCTCAGGGAAGAACTTTCTCCTCACCTCCAGCCTAAATCTCCCCTGGTGCAGCCTGAGGCTGTGTCCTCTCGTTCTGGTGCTGGCCACCTGAGAGAAGAGAGTAACCTCCTCCTGGCCACAACCACCCCTCAGGTAGTTGTAGACAGCAATAAGGTCACCCCTGAGCCTCCTCTTCTCCAGGCTAACCAATCCCAGCTCCCTCAGCCTCTCCTCGTAGGGCTGTGCTCAAGGCCTCTCACCAGCCTCGTCGCCCTTCTCTGGACACGCTCAAGTATCTCGATGTCCCTTCTAAACTGAAACCCATGAGCTGCAAGTTTTTCTATCTCTACCTTAAGGATTAGGAAAACTGTAGATAGACCTGGAAATAATTATATATTTATGTTAACCTATACAGTTTAGCTGATCTTGGATGCAAGTTACACAAAATTAATCCACAGTGTCCACTTAAAATACAGACACTTAAACACATCAGCTATTCCAATATCGAGACCTCAACTTTAGACAGCCTGTTCCTCTATCAGCCTACCACAAATTACATAATTCTAGATACCTCACCATGGGTTTAAACCTAAGCTGAAGAAAGCTTTCCTACATATTCCTAAAGGGTCAAAAGACTGATACTAGGAGTCAGAGCAGAGTTTCCATACCATTTCCATATAAAACAAACAAAAAAACCCAAACCACAACAACGACCACCACCACCACAACCAAGCAAGTAATTTTATGACACAACTTTAAAGTTAAATGTAACTGATGAAACGTCAGTTTTTTTTCTGTCCCCATTTTCTCCCGCTTAGAACAAAATTGCCACCACTCCCAGCTCATGAACACAGAAATACACTCTTTACTTGATCCTGGGCAGTGAGCACAAGTATAGCACCATGTAAACTACACAGAAAGGTAGAGAATTTTAGACAAAACACGAGAGAATGTGCGCAGAACTTACATTAAGAGTCCTCCGTCCTCACCCTCTCTCCGTCGTTAACCTTGTGAACTCGGGACGCACCTGTTTTGTTTTAACGGTTACAGACAAAACAACCCACAGCTGTGCGATGTCTGGCATTTCCAAAGAGCTTTCATTTGCTGATAACTACACCTGCACACGCCACGTTCAAAAGCCTTTGCTTAGAATTCACTAGGTAGGCTTTTCAACTCTGCAAGCTATCATTTCCTATTTTGAAATAGCATGAAACTCCTGGCTTTCAACGGCAGGGAGATGAGACACCAGAACACCGAAGCAGGTGGGCTCAGCTGCAGGTATTGTTTTTATTTTGCCAGAGAGACCCCTCCATAAACACACTGAAAATAATGTTGCTTTTCAAGTGTGTCCTAGTAGCAGCAATACAAAAATAATTTAGAACCAGCCATGTAATTATGTGCATTTATTTCAACCTTGCATTACTGGAGATAACAAGATGAACAGCAGAATGTGAACTTTAACAATCCTGTAATTATAGCCACTGAACCGTGTGTTACTGAAAGAATTGTGCAAAACCCAGATGCAAAAGAATCAACTGGGTATGTAAATAGAAATGAAACAGTAAAATAATCAAGTGATGAAGAAGTAATGTGCAGCACTAAATAGCTTCTCCACATCTTTTGCTATAATGTTTAACAAATACTTTGTGTTTCCTTTCCTCAGTTTGTCACCCTTTCCACTACCATACATTGTTTAGAGCTTGGTAGGTGCTAACAGCAATTGCCTATAGGCAGAATTATGGGAATACTGATGGATCTTCTGAGGATTCAGTTTACACAGTTGAGACAGACTTCAAGAAATTATTGCAGCTGCCACGAATTAGGACCAGTCCTTACCAGAGCTCAGGAACTAGGCTGAGCCTATGAGATGTGGCAGTATCAGAGAATCAGTCAGGGTTGAAAGGGACCACAAGGATCGTCTAGTTCCAACCCCCCTGCCATGGGCAGGGACACCCTACCCTAGATCAGTAACCTGACTTCCACTGGCCAAGCTCATAGCAGCTCAGAAGTCAGCCCACTGCCAGGGCAGTCTGGTTTTAAGAGCCAAAGTACAGACACAAAAGGCAGAAGGCTATTGTCTAGAGGCAAGTTACCTGGCACTGAAGTTTCCATTCACACACAGCACAGATGTCCATTACACCAAGATTAACTCATTTTCTTTACAATGAGTGGAGACGAGCAGGAAAGGACAGGTTGTTCTCCTTCCCCAGAACACCTACTTTGTGACACACAAATGTCTGTATTTCAGGCTGTCTGAAGCTATTTTAGTCTACAAGAGAAAAAACATTTAACCTGGATTTTAACATTCCTAATGCATCTTAGCCTTCTGAGTCACCTCTTCTCTATTTTAACCTATACTTGACTTCTGTCTGGCACAGACAAGGCCAAAGGAATTCTTTAATCTCCTCCCACATTTCCCTTCAGTTAAGTACTCAGCAGCATCTAATGAAAACATCCTCTGATTCTCTGTGCTCCCATCTAATAATGCCCTGCTTAGAGGTGAAAGACCACTGATTGTCCTTCTCTTCCTACCTACTGATACTTTAAGTCACTGAAGGAGCAATCTTTACCCTACCATACTTGGCAGAAACTAAATTTCTTTTATCACCCATTAAAAGGTTTGAAAACATCTGTGTGATTAGAAATACTATTAATGCTGACAAAACAGAAACTCAGACTTGAGTAATTATGCTGAAAAGAACATGTGGAGCCCAACTTCAGCCTCTCCTCTCCCCCAGGTAGTTTGAGGTATACAATATTGTACTATGCTTGTAAAGAGAAGACTTCTTTATTTTTCTTTTTTTCTCTTAGATTCACTGAAATTAAAGGTGGTCTGATTCTAAAAAGTTAGCTATAAATAGTAACTAATTCACAGACTGCCTGGAAATCTGGAGCAGATGCAGTATTAGTTACCTCTTTTGTCTACTCTAATACATACTTTATCTAGAGTTGGTGCAATAAGGTATCATTTCTGGTATTTTCTTTCCCCAGATACAGGAAGGGCATTGATTTAACACAACATCTAAGAGCCCAGAGCTGACTTTTTGTTATTGAGAGGCTGAGAGGAGATGCATTAAGTGAACAGCACGGGAAGCATCTCTCTCTGCATGGCCCTTCCTAATCCTTCCTCACTTGCTTAAGTTTGCAATTTTTACTTCCTCAGGAACAAAACTTAACAGAGATGCAATCCCTTCCCAGACTACTTCTGCCAGTGTTGATAAGCATCCCACTTCCTGTTGTCCCCATGTTATTTTACATGAAGGTAGGATCTGTAGTCCTATCTCTGAAAGACTTGCTTCCATTCCACTCAATTTGATTAGCACTAAAGTAAGATACAAACAATACTAGAGCTTGAACTAGAAAATGTGAAATTACAATCAAATGACCCCTAAATGACACATTTAAACCAACAGAGTAAAGTCAGAAGATGAGGAAGGCTCAAACAGCCATGAAGCATGTTAATAAGTGAAAGTATTCCCAGTGGATATCTTTACTCTTTCCCAAGTTCCAAAAAGAATTCCCAAGTTCTCAAAAATTTAGGATGGTATTGACAGCTGTGTATATTTCCTGACATCTTTTATGCTTCTCCTTTGATCACAGTAGCAGAAGCCACCTTGAGTAGATTCTACTTTGTTAATAATTCTAATAGCAAATACAATTTCATATTTCATTTGTCCTGGTCAGTAGGAATACAACAGACATATTAACTGTGGCATAGCCAGGTGCTTGCAAGCAAATCATCACCTTTATTGTTGGAATGAGCTGTGACAAGTTGCAAAGCACATATACAAGAAAAGGAAAGAACACACATGTATGCACAGAAGTTAAAAAAGGAAGATTTGAATCTGTGCTAAAATCATTGCTCAGCTGGCTGAGAAGAGGTTAAGAGAAAAGCTGCTTCTGAGCTCCTGTTTACTTCACCAGATAAACAAGTTTGGATTAGAGGGGGGGAAATTGAGATGTCAGCATACTTCAAAAGCAGAACATTTTACTCAGTACATTTTCCATTAGCTGGATTGCTTCTAGCTTTTTTTCTCTCTCTCACACACTATAATATTTTGCTCACTGATTTAGTTTACAATGGTGTCAATGACAAAACAGAAGCTACTGATAAAAGCATCATGGAATCAGTCTAATCCATGCTATTCAGACATATTCTTCCCTAATTACACCATGTATTACTGTTGGGTACTTTTCTGCACAAAATCAGAAAAAGAAAAAATAATAATTTATTTTTTTTTTTAATCCATCCATCTCTCCATCCATCTTCTTTCCAATCTGCCTTTATGTAGCAGAAGGAAAAACAACCCACAGACATTGCTCAGCCCATAGACACTGGCCAGGCCACCCCTTGAGAACTGTGGCCAGTTCTGGGCTCCTCAATTCAAGAGAAATGCTGAGATACTGGAATGTGTCCAGAGAAGGGCAATGAAGCTGATGAGGGGTCTGGAACACAAACCCTATGAGGAGAGACTGAGGGAGTTGGGGTTGTTTAGCCTGGAGGAGGCTCAGGGAGGACCTCATTGCTGTCTACAACTATCTGAAGGGAGGTTGTAGCCAGGTGGGGGTCAGTCTCTTCTCCCAGGCAACCAGCAACAGAACAAGGGGACACAGTCTCAAGTTGTGCTGGAGGAGGTCTAGGCTGGATGTTAGGAGGAAGTTCTTCACAGAGAGAGTGATTTGCCCTTGGAATGGGCTGCCCAGGGAGGTGGTAGAGTCACTGTCCTTGGAGGTGCTTAAGAAAAGACTGGATGAGGCACTTAGCGCCATGGTCTAGTTGACTGGCTAGGGCTGGGTGCTAGGTTGGACTGGATGATCTTGGAGGTCTCTTCCAGCCTGGTTGATTATATGATTTTATGGGTCATTTGAGTGGTCTGGATACCAGAAACACCACAGCTGTGACTACAGTACTGAAGCTGCTCTCTTTACCTGTACTGCTGATAGACATACACACAATATTGTTCAAACCAAGCACACTAGAATGCTAAGCAGCATATGAAAATCAAAATCAAAGCAGTAAATTTCTAGTAGCCTTCTACAGCCTATATCAGTGTCAGGAAAGATTATCTCCACTGCCTGCATGGCAGTTACACTGATGAAAATCTGTGATGGGTGTCAGCAGCAGTCCTGCATCCAATGAATTCATCAGGTGGCGTGTTACTTGAGAGAGTGGGACTCACTCAGTATCTCACTGGTATCCAGCTACAAAAAGCTTGGGCAATATTAACAATGCTGCAAGCTGCTGCTGCTGGGTAGGTCACTGGCAAGTTCTGTATGGCTCCAAAAGCAAACAGCAGCAAGAAGGAGCAAGAGAAGCACACAATCAGAATACATACCACAAACACATAGCATTTGCCTTCTCTTATTTACAAAACCTGCATATTTGGCACGTGAAAGAAGAAGTGTTTGATCATCAAAGAGAATGACAGAATGAAGTCAGCTGGGAAGAGAGAACCCACCCCAACCGTACAAAGACTGGAGCACATGTAAGGCATCCAGCAAAGACACTAAAAGTCAAATTTTTTTTACTGCTTTTGCTTTAAAGAAGATGACACAACACTAAGATTCTTTCAAAGCAGTGAAAAATATACCATGCAGATGTTTTGCTTCCACTAACAAAGAAGTTTTGGCACCTAGGTCTGGACAGGCATATTACTGGACATCTACTATTCATTGTGTCTTATGGTGCATTCATCAAACTGCTTCTTTATATCAGGCTATGTTATGCATTTACTGTAACAGAATCTTATTCTGTTGCCTCTATATGTCTTCTACATCACCATGACTTCAGGAAAAGGTCTTGGAATAAATGATAATCATGTTTCTAGGTTATAATTAGTTATTATTCATCTTTTACTGATGATCTGGATGAGGGCATCGAGTCAGTCATCAGCAAGTTTGCAGATGACACTAAGCTGGGGGCAGATGTGACTGAGCTGGAGGGCAGAAGGGCTCTGCAGCGGGACCTTGACCGCCTGGACAGATGGGCAGAGGCCAATGGGATGGGGTTCAATAGCTCAAAGTGCAGGGTGCTGCACTTTGGCCACAACAACCCCATGCAGAGATACAGGCTGGGGTCGGAGTGGCTGGAGAGCAGCCAGACAGAGAGGGATCTGGGGGTACTGATTGATACCCGCCTGAACATGAGCCAGCAGTGTGCCCAGGTGGCCAAGAGAGCCAGTGGCATCCTGGCCTGCATCAGGAATGGTGTGGTCAGCAGGAGCAGGGAGGTCATTCTGCCCCTGTACTCTGCACTGGTCAGACCACACCTCGAGTACTGCGTTCAGTTCTGGGCCCCCCAGTTTAGGAAGGACACTGAGATGCTTGAGCGTGTCCAGAGAAGGGCAACGAGGCTGGTGAGAGGCCTCGAGCACAAGCCCTACAAGGAGAGGCTTAGGGAGCTGGGGTTGTTTAGCCTGGAGAAGAGGAGGCTCAGGGGTGACCTTATTGCTGTCTACAACTACCTGAAGGGTGGTTGTGGCCAGGAGGAGGTTGCTCTCTTCTCTCAGGTGGCCAGCTCCAGAACAAGAGGACACAGCCTCAGGCTGCGCCAGGGGAAATTTCGGCTCGAGGTGAGGAGAAAGTTCTTCACTGAGAGAGTCATTGGGCACTGGAATGGGCTGCCTGGGGAGGTGGTGGAGTCGTCGTCCCTGGGGCAGTTCAAGGCAAGGTTGGATGTGGCACTTGGTGCCATGGTCTAGCCTTGGGCACTGTGGTAAAGGGTTGGACTTGATGATCTGTGAGGTCTCTTCCAACCTTGGTGATACTGTGATACTGTGATACTGTGATACTATTTCATTTCATTACTGCCCTGTTTGCCAGTGATGACTACTGCCAGTGAGTGCAGTGAGAACATTACATTAATTTTATTTTCACAGTGGACTCATGAGAAACCTTTTTCACTGACAACATCAGGAAAATGCAAAAGTCTAGCCAGAGCAACTTCCCCTCCCCTTGTTTACAGAACCTAAGTGTAAGATATTTCCAATATAAGGTGCCTATACACAATCATGATGGCTATAATAGTTAAATCCAGCTGTATGTACTATACACAGGATAACAATATACCATTTATCTAGAATGTGAAGAATAAATTGTCTGGCTCTGCAAACAAAATCTACCTGTTAGAAGACAAACTGCACAGCTATTTGTATCTACCTCTAGAGTGCTCTCAGGAAAGTACTAATCACCTCTTCAAATCCTTACATTTCATCAGAAAACACCACAAATTACTCTTACATGCACCTCATACATGGGAACACATCTTTCAATATATTGTGATTATACCAATTCTGCAATTCCAGAATCTATTCTGGCCTTGCTGATAGTAACATAATGCAGGGTTTAATTGGCTTAATACCACTCTCAGGACATAGAGATATCACAAACCAGGAATCTGCAGCACAAGATGCAGCTCCATACTTTCTCATCTATATATTTTCCATTTCCACAAAACTCCTTCACAAATACATTGAATATTTCAAACTTTACCCTTTCAAACTGTCTAAAGTAGAGAGTGTATTTTTGCCTTGTTGGACCACAATTACAGAGGAAAAAAGATATTAAAACAGAAGAGAATAAAAAGATGAAATGGCATGTGGGAGAAGAAAAGGGAAAATGTCAAAGATGGTGTGAGAAGAGTGGAAAGTACAGAGGAAAGAAGAAAATATGTCAAAGCAAGTCTGTAAAAAAAAAAAAAAAGAGAAAATTAAGAGGGAGAAGAAAGGAGAAAAGATAATGCACATCTACTGCAAGATGATATATAAGACAAGACATATGATCCCCATTAAAATGCCCTGTTCTGACTGTTGACAATTCACTACAATACAGCACCTCAAATACCCATTACACTTTCCCATCTGCTAAAGAGTAGGTGTTGAGATGATAGATGCTTAAATGTGGTATCAATATATCCCTACAGCCACAGATAAACCTGTGCCAGGACACCTTTCTTATCAGAATACAGGCAACAAACAGTTTCAAATCATGTCAGATTGAAAAGATCATCCTTGTTGCAGTTCCCTTATACTTCAGGAAAGCAGCACAAACATGTCAGAATCAAAACACCTTCACTTCTTAACACTTAGGTATTAATTATGTTCTGGAAATCAGCATTAAAAGGATGATTTCTCCTTGCTGACTTATGCCTGCTAGGATGATGAGCTATATATTTAAAGACCAGCACTCTGGTCCAATCTTATCCTTTCTTGTACTCTGGGAAAGAGAGATAATTTGTGCAAATTTCAGTAATCAAGACTTCTGAGGCCTCTAAATTATATCTAAGGAGAAGTGCCTTGTTTGCTCCTAGGAGAATAAAAACCTGCTGTCGACAGCAAGAGATCTAATCTATGGCAAAAATTTCCACAGTCAAGGAAACATGGTTAATTATGGAGTTTTATTTGTTTGTGAAAAAATCTAGAGGAGCAATAAAAGGGAAATTAAGGATCATTAGAGAAAAATTTTCTTGATAGTGAGCA
The DNA here is from genome assembly GCF_015220805.1 of Pogoniulus pusillus. NCBI lineage: Eukaryota > Metazoa > Chordata > Aves > Piciformes > Lybiidae > Pogoniulus > Pogoniulus pusillus. Next base: position 43,548,204 of record NC_087264.1, on the reverse strand, counting down.
CTCTCTGGCTGTGAAATTGTCTCCCAGAGGAAAATGGTGGATGCCTCAGTCTATTGGTCATTTTAACTGGAATGGATAAAAATCCTGTAGAAAGAAATGGGACTCAACAGAATTCACTGAAAGCTTCAAATATTTCTCCTTAACTCTTCTGAAGAACTACAGCCTTAGAAGCAGAATCCTACCGATGGCCTTAAAACCCTAGAGATTATAGTTCTGAATTCAGGACAAACAATGACCAAGACCTTCCCATATGGGAAGCACCATACAAAATCAGCATTCACACTGTAGGTACTTACATACCACACTTGGCATGCTTCACTAGGTCCTTCCTATTTGTAATTTGCATATTAATATTCATGCTCTTTTCCTTTTTCATATTTCAGGTTCATGTTCTGAAATACCATTTAATGAGTTATACCAATGTTAAATAATTATGAATTTGAGATAATTTTGAGAAATATCAGTATTTTTTCTGTAAGTGGCCACTTTGATTAGCTAGCGAATTCCGTGCTCTGTAGTTAACTCTATAATAATAATTACCTTTATTTCATGTCCTGTGTTTTTAATGAAATGGTTTTAATACTTTGGTAGTTCCTTGGTTATTACTTTTTCTCCCATGGCTAATGCAAGCAATGCACAAGAAACCAGGATATTTTTGTTATCAACTTCCTGTTTGTTCCCTGAGGCAAGTCCCATTATTTCCATGTTCTGTGCTTTCACCTCCTTGCACAATGCTGGCTGACATATTTCAAAGAAATCTAATAGGCTTATTTACTATAAGGCTGTCAGAAAGAGTAGATAGAGAATAAAATTCAGGAGCTGAATTGCAAATTAGAACCTCTCGAGTAGGTTCTTATTCCTTACCAGCTTGATTTTGAAATATCAAATTTATTCCCATTCTAAGCAGGAATATACTCCATTCTAAATACCACATCAGTGGCTAAAACCAGAGCAACAGACAGACTGATGTGGTGGGCAGGATTTCCTCAAATCATGCTCTTTACAGCAGGGAGAATTCCTCTTTCAATATACCCAAAACTGAAGAGACTGTGCATATCAAGAGCATCTCAGAGACTGTACTGCTTCTCGATAGCAATTTCTTAACATGGCCATCCTACTCATTCTTGTACATTTAAACAGACAAGGCAGTGTTAGTGGTGAGAAATTAGTGTAGATTACTACTGGCCAAATAGGCATTAATTTTGCATGAAGTATTTCTGTTGTATAACTTAATCTTTTCACAACTCAAAATTCCATTTCCCTACTATTTCTATAACTCCTGGGAGAAATAGGAGGCCTCACCATCTTACTACAGTTCTTCTGCCCATCTTTTAACTATTTCATGCTATCTTGATAATGCAAATCAAGGGATGATGATCACAGTGTGACTTGCTAGTCACTAGATGCTGGCAAATTTGACAAGTGATGATTTAAAATTAAGAGTGATGGATAGGCAGCATACAAGACACAAGTACAATTTCTGACATGGCTCTAGAGAGATGCTTCCCTCCTCTCATCAGTTGTAGAATCACTCTTTATACTGTTACTTAAATTATAAATAATTAGTGCTTAATCAATGTTGTCATAAATGGCCAAGCAAGTATCACAGACTAGACTGAAGTTTCCTGGATGACAGGCTTTAATAGCCATGGCTTATAATCATAATAAAATATCTTTCTCACAATGTGTTGTGACTAACAGCAATATTTCCTCATGATGCTTGTTTGTCACATGTGAACTCTCATGTAAACTGTTTATGATTTGTTACAAGTGAGACTAGATACAATCCAAAGAAAACCATGCAAAGGCTCTGGAGACAAAAGATTTTTGTGCTCAGCAGTCAGCCAGCTGTATATTCTTGATCAAAAATATAAACAGGCTCCTTTTGCCTTTGACTTGAAAAATTTCAAGCTGATGTTGATTCTAGACTAGGTACTGTCTGTGACTCTTCTAAGGGTGGCACAACTTTCAGATTCTGATGAAACAGTTCTGCATAGTGTTGTCTTGCTAGTCAGTCCCTTTTATGCTCTGTAAGAATAACAACTCCTCTGGTTTCCCTGAAGGTGACTTCAGTCCGGGGGAAGAGTCCCAGGATACTTAATTTCTATATACTCAAGTTCAGTAAAACTGGAATAACAGAACAGCCATGCCCATGTTACTCTGTAACTGAATGGAGGCACTTGGCATCTTCACTTAAAAAAATCAATCCAAGTTTTACACAAGTTGCTGAACCTGATTCTACCGTTGAGGCTAATGCCACTATAAAAGACTTATTTCTTAAACACATGCAGTTGTTTAACTTTAGGTAAGAAATTGAGGCAATGCATTAAATATATGCTAGAATTCCATGGAATCTTTTATTTATTCTTCTTTTCAATACCTCCCTACTCCAGTCTCAAGTATAGTGATTTTTTTTTTTATTTCTTGAAACAAAATGCCATTTCATTTCCCTTTATTCCTTCAATTTTTTTCTAGGATGAATTATGGTTGAGAGAATATTTCAACATAAGAGTCCACGTACTGTCATCTCATTAGGAAAAATGAAGGGCTTAGAACACACATGGAAGGGGAGAAGATTAAAATCCTAGGCTACTAATTTATTTCATAAAAATATGTATAACTTCCATAATATTACATGAATTAGTAAAAAATAAAGGCTGACATTTCCAAAAGCCCAACTATTATAGAAAAACTTTAAGGCTTCCAAATCATTGTACCATCATTGCAGAAGAACAGGGACAGAATAGAAGGGTGAGCCTCTGGGAAACTTCCTCTTTTTCCTCTTACCTAGACAAAAGCCTACAGTGCTTAGAATCATAGAATCACAGAAACAACCAGGTTGGAAGAGACCTCAAAGGTCATCCAGCCCAACCTATCACCCATCCCTATCTACTCATCTAGACCATGGCACTAAGTGCCTCAGCCAGTCTTTCCTTGAACACCTTCAGGGACGGTGCCTCCACCACCGCCCTGGGCAGCCCATTTCAATAGCAAATCACTCTCTGTGAAGAACTTCTTCCTAACATCCAGCCTATACTTTCCCCAGCACAACTTGAGACTGTGTCCCCGTGTTCTGTTGCTGGTTGCCTGGGAGAAGAGACCAACCCCCATCCGGCTACAACATCCCTTCAGGTAGTTGTAGACAGCAATGAGGTCCCCCCTGAGCCACCTCTTCTCCAGTGGTGTGCTGACAGGGATGAAAAATACCAAGGTCCACTGTAATCTCTGCTATGGCACAATCCAAAGTCCCCCAGAATTCAAAGGTGTTGAATGAGGGTAGCGAGATGTGGATAAGCTTTTCTAAACTGCAACGTGGAACCTGAAGCCGAGTCTGCCATGACGGTCTGCTGCTTGCACATATCAATATGTGAGATGGGCTCTCTATCTGCTGATCAGGTGTGCACAGAGGTGCACTTCAAGCATGCTTTTGAGCAATAGAGGGTAACCATCGGTGCTTGAAATTGGCTGCCCTTTACTGATAAGCAGTACATCGAACTGCATGCATTTCAAACACACACAGCAGTGCTTTCTGTAGGGGGAAAAATCATCCTAGTACTAGTCATAGCCACCTCAGAAAGATGTAACAGAACTAGAGAAGGTACAGAAATAGGAAAAATGAGGAAGGTTATGTGCAAGGGGAAACTTGACTAAGAATCTGCATCTTTGAAGACATGATTAAAAAGATTTGCAAGTAAAATACATAGTGCAATAAAAGACACAGAGAAAATATAGGAATAGGGAATATTAGTCACTATTTCACAATAAGAAAGAAACACCAGATTAGTAAGCCAAAGCTTTATGAAATACAAAAGAAAAACTGTGTTTTTTCCCCCCCATATAGTTCTGTGATACCCATTTTGCAGGATATTGCAAGTACAAAATGTCATTAGACCAATTTACAGAGGAAAATTCCACTGATTCTTTAAACTCAAAGATGTAAATAAAACCTCTGAACTTGGAAGATTGTATGGGACGTGGAAATGTATTGCAGGGAAAGGATAACTATATTTCTACAATGGTTTTATACTTATCATTAAAATATTTTCATTTTTATTTTAATATCTGACCATGACTGGATAAGATCAGGAACATAGAATCATGTATTAAGAACTAATTAAGACTAACAAAGACTCCAATTTGGCTTATGAACTTTTCACTCTATTCTTAAGGCTGCTGTGGACTTACAAGTCATGTGGTATATACTTTAGTATAAGGTAAGAATCTCAAATACTTGGAGAACCAGCTTGGCAAAGTATACCTTGAACTACAATAAAAATCCCATGATGTCAATGTCAGACCACGTTGGAATCTTGATTTTGCTCTGTACTTTTGGACTGATGTAGCTCCATTCACTGCAGTTTTAAGAGTATCTAGGAGTTAAGCGCAAAGGACTACAATGTGCCTGAGTATAAGAGAATGCATTTGTCATGCAAGGCCCTTGCTATAATACTGTCAGCATGTTATGAATATAAAAGCAAAGTCATCTTCATAAAAAGCTAAAAAGAAATTAGATCTGTGGCACAAAGCAGAAATGCCCTAGCTGTGGTCTGTAGAGCACAAAGGGTACGTAAGACATTTCTTGGCTGTCTGGAAAGAATGGTTTCATTGCAAAGTTCTCCCTCTGTCTCCTTATTTCCAGTGACAGAATTGCATTAAAAAGAAAGACATAAATGTACACATTCCTAATCTCACCTTTCCTTGCAAGCCACTGATATTTGCTGTTGTCAGGATGTTGTGGGTTGAGAAGCAGCAAAAAGATGCTCCAAATGATACTGTATCTATAAAATGTTTTGGATTCCCTGTCATAAATAATGTATAAAACAGCATGTGAAATAATGTGACTAAAACCTAGAAGGCACAGTTCAGGAATTAACAGCAAAATGAGCTCCAACTTAAACCTTTAGACCTGAATAACTCAAACTGAGCTCCAGATTTGAATGTAACTACATCTGTACAACTCTAACAAGATAATTTTTAACACAAGCATTTTCACTGCTGTGTGAAAATAACTCTCTTGTACAAGGTGCATCCAACTTAAGATAAATAACCTAATGAATATGGTTTATGCCATCTTCTAGGTACCCTCCTAATAATCACACCTTTTGAATGGTGCTGCTATGGAACTTTTACATCCAGTGTTGATTTTATGCATCAAGATGAATAATGAGTAGTTTTTGCATAAACAAGTAAATCTGTAGATAACTGTTTATAATTGCTGTACATTTGGTAAAGCTAAGGTTCATCTCACCCATTTAATGTGGACAGTTTAGGTATGTAAAGGAAACAACATTTGTACAAGTTTATGTCACTAAGAGTCTTTCAGTTTCATTTAGGAGGGACATTGAGATGCTTGAGCATGTCCAGAGAAGGGCGACGAGGCTGGTGAGAGGCCTTGAGCACAGCCCTACGAGGAGAGGCTGAGGGAGCTGGGATTGTTTAGCCTGGAGAAGAGGAGGCTCAGGGGTGACCTTATTGCTGTCTACAACTACCTGAGGGGTGGTTGTGGCCAGGAGGAGGTTGCTCTCTTCTCTCAGGTGGCCAGCACCAGAACGAGAGGACACAGCCTCAGGCTGCACCAGGGGAAATTTAGGCTGGAGGTGAGGAGAAAGTTCTTCACTGAGAGAGTCATTGGACACTGGAATGGGCTGCCCGGGGAGGTGGTGGAGTCGCTGTCCCTGGAGCTGTTCAAGGCAGGATTGGACGTGGCACTTGGTGCCATAGTCTAGCCTTGAGCTCTGTGGTTGGACTCGATGATCTGTGAGGTCTCTTCCAACCTTGGTGATACTGTGATACTGTGATTATCTTACTTAGGAGCCTGAGGTATGAATCCAGCTCTAAATCAAAGCATAGTTGTTAGTACAAAACAGGCATCATAGAGTTTTGTTATTGTCATTCACTCATCCATTATGAAGCTCTCAGGAGCTGCTGAGTGTAGGTAGAGTTTGCCAGTGGCTTGTGTGATCAGGGCTTAACTGCATGACAGTCTTACTGACGATGTTCCAGGCTTCCAGCTATGGCATATAACTCACAGATACTAGCACCCTTTCCATTCATTCCACAGTTAGTATCACTGATTCATTCTAAGAGTTGTTTACTGTGATGGTCAGCTGATTTTTTTTTTCAGGTGAGGATTAGCTTCAAAATATTCAGTTGCAGGAACGGCAGAGATTGCAAAGGGGTCTTTTAAATAAAAAGAGAGTAAGGAATTGACAATCTCCTAAGCCTACTAAAAGAGTGGTTCTGTGCATAAGCAAACACATAATAGTGCATTCACAAAAATACAATGGATTTCTCTTCACCATCGATGGTTTTCTCCCTCCTGCAATTATTTCTGAGTGAAGTGAAATTGTAAATAGCTTTACCCACTAAATGATCTTAAGAAATTTATTTCAGAAGTGCCACAGTGGAGCTTGGGGGCTTTTCATGATCAGTGCTCAGATGATTAGCTTAGAGCAAATTTTTGCAACTGTGCTCACTAGGGCAAAAACACATTGTGAGGACTGATGAAGGCAGAACATAAGCCACATTTGATTTTCAGCAGCAAAAGGCTTTGGACTAGGACTGTAGAGATGCTGAAGGCCACAAGAGAAGTGCTTGCAAGAGCTGGGGTTGTGAACTGGAACAGTCAAAGCTGCACTTGTCTATACTGAACTAGCTAATCTACAAACTTCAGTTCAGGATAAAGTGACCAGGCTGGAACTGTGTGGCAGCCAAAGAGGGCAGTGAGCATTGCATGTCAGAAGTTAAGCACACTGGAAATACTGTCAGGCAAACACAGGTTGCGACAGCACGGATGAGCAGACAGCCCTGGCAGAGCTGTACAGTACCACTGCATGGTGCCTTGATCAAGCTAGCAGTGCTCAACCTTACCGCTCACAGAAAGATCCATCAACTTTATAGCTTCTTCAGAGACTCTCAAAGTCATTTATCTTTCCAACTAAGGCACCAAAGAAAAGGAGTACTTAGATACCTAGTCTAAATCACTTTCCAGAAAATGGTAAAGAGTAAAGAAAAGCCTTTCAAACACCTGTATAAAACACACTCCTGTGACTAAACTCATCTTCCACTTCATTACCAGTGGTCCTTCATGGAAACAGTGAAACCATTCTGACAGAAGAAATGCACTGCTTTAATCAGGTGATTCTTTTACTTGGTATATTTGAATCAGATCTACCAATCCTCCACACACATGTTCTGTGAGAAACTTATACCTCAAAGAACTCAGCAGCCATGTAAAATCTGAAATGTAGTCAATATCTTGATTGTTTCCATAACAAAGGGAATAATTTGCACAATACATCACTTTGAAGAAAAGTCACCATAAGCCAGTTCATAGAAACTAACATATGTTATTATTTATAATGCATTTCATTAAGATTTAACTTTAGCTTTTCTTTAGACCAAGAAGCAGTTTTTATTTTCCTAAGTTCCCAATTATTTCAGTTTGGAAAATGCAGCAATCTCCACTTACAAAAGGAAGCAGGTGCTTCCACATAAGGTATATGAGCTGTAAAAAATGTTGAGAACCACCTACAAGCACAGTACTGCATTTCTGAAAAGATGTAAATACTATATGCCAAAGACCACGATCTGAGTCTGAAGTGAAAGACCAGAGTGCTTGTGAGAGGAATGAATGACCTTCTTTGGCCATTTCAGCAACAGCTTTACCGTCTCAATTTGCTCTCTCTATATTCGTATGCATATCAGCAATGATGCCTCTACATCACATAAGCTATGACATTGCAAGACAGTTAGGAGAGGTTATTCAATAAGAGTACACATGACTTGGGTTCCATCAGACTCATATTAACTGAGAACAGAGTGTGAATATCCAAGAAAGAGGTAGAGAATAAGTGAGATCAAGGACAGAGTTTAACCTTGGTTCTCGTCATGCTCATAACAGAATCCTCTTAACATGATAGGACATCTAGATGGCTCCCCAGAGAGCTGTTATTAACCAATTGGTGCAATTCTGCTCACTAATTCTCTTCTTCAGCAAATACATGCATTACCATCATACAGCAGTGTGGTCTGTGTCCATTTTCTGATTTCTCAAACCAGTTCATTTAGGAGGCTCTGTTACTGAGACAAATCATGGCCAAAAAAAGAGAGTTGCTCATCAGGAAAAAAAAAAGTAGCTATGGATGCAAGAGAGTTGTTGGTCTTTGTCCTTCAACTGGATGTGGTCATAAGACAACACCTTATTAAACACAACCCACGGTACACATACCCACAGCTGCTTGAGGGAGATTGTTGTTGAAAGCAAGGTTTAGTCTAAGAGCCTTGGAGCAGTAGCATACAGATGGACTTTGCCATTTGAACTCAAGAGACTAGCAAGAATATGTTCCGGTGGGCCCTCCATTGCTGCAAGTTCTCTATGACTGAAGAAAGACCCACATCTATGCACAGCCCTAGGTATTGTGATGGGAAGCAACAAATGTAAGAAAACTCTAAATGGACTTCTTCTATCTCCTATTTTGATAGCAAAATTAGCAAGTAGTAAGATTGTGTGTTTCTGTATAAGTGTACTTGTTAAAATGGATGTTTAAACGTATGTTGGCCTGAGGGGAACAGCTTTGCTCACATCTTTGTAAACAGCTACGCTCTCTCCCTGCCTCTTGAAGTAGATGTTCATTGAACTGTGAGGAGAAAAAATATCTAAGTCCAGGAAGTGTTAAAGATCTGCAGCTTCATCAAAAGGTTCAGGTACAGCTTTTGTCACCCTGATGGGTGCTGCTCATTCCAGTTTACAGTAAATTAAAGCTGATTCCAGCAGCTGAGACCACACTATGGCAAAGAACTATGTGCGCAGTAGTGCAGAAGATAGAATAGCCATCAACAGCATTTCACCAGGTAACAAATGCTTTCTCTGATCTCCAGCATCTCTTATTACAAAGCCTCATCTATTGAGGAATATCATTAAATGTCCTCTTGGCTTTGATATTTTGTACTTGGAATTGAACTTCAATTTTTGATCCATTAGCATGTCACAGAGAGAGGCACAAAGCTATCATAGAGATATGAGGGAATCTCTCACATGCTACAGTATTTTCACCTGCAAATTAGTAATGAATTGATGACATGGAGTGACAGTAGGAGCACAATTCAATCACTTTTAGCTGGTCTTGAATTAGCACAAAAGCAGAACCATCTCTACATTAAAACAATATATTCCCAAAGGCAAGCACAGTGAAGGTGCTTCAGGACACTAAAAATATGTCCCTAAAAATTCCTGGTAGGAAGACAGATAATTTCCTGCTTCTTTTGATATTTTTGTGTAAATGATTAATCACCCTTTCTACTAAAAGTGCATCTGATTTTTAATTGGAATGTCTCTAAATTCAGCTTTTAGTTCCTGGTTTTCATTATTTATTCCTCTGCAGATTAAAGATCCCATTAGTGCCTGATATTTTCTTCCTGTTAACACACACACTTTTACACTGCTACCAGGTCACCTCAGTTTTCCTTTACTAAGGTGTCTTTTAAAAGCAATGGCACAATGTTGCAGAGAATATACCAGGGGACATGTTCAGGGAGTTGGTTCACTCTGTATCTGATTTTTCTCTGAGACTTCAAATATGTATTAATTTCATAGAATAGTGCAAAGAATAGCAAGGGACATTAGGAAGAAATTCTTCCTCACAAGTGTGGTGAGGCACTGGAACAGGCTGTCCAGAGAAGGGGAGGCTCGAAGTCTGAAAGTATTGAAAGCCAGGTTGTACGGGGCCTTAAGTAAGCTGTTCTAGTAGGAAGTGTCCCTGCCCATGGGAGGGAGATTGGAAATAAACAATCTTTAAGTCCCTTCCAAACCAGTCTGATTCTGTGATTCTGTATGTGGACTATGCACATGAACTAGGCAGGAATATACTGAAAGTAGGGACCTACAGAACTGTGGAGCTGCACTGTGCTTTCAAAATAGGTTGAGGATTTTACTTTCCCAGATCCCACTTCTGAAGATGGTATTCTTCCCCTCAGATTCTTTTTCTGTGTTCAACAGAACACCATGTTTTTCTATTGCATCTTCTTTTTAGTGTATACTTTCCAATAGCTGTATTACCACACTCTAGAAGTGGCTATATGTGCCTCTGGTTTGAAATGCACATCTTGGATATTGGGAACTATTAGAGATTACTGGAGCTTTTTTTCAGGCTAAAGAAAGTGGTATTACATTAATTGATTTTTAATACAAAGTAAACGTCTGCTAAGAAAATCACTGAAAAGAAAAAGTTTAGGGTTTCATTTTTGACCTTGAGATTACAATTTGCATGTTCTCTAGAGTCACTGCAGCATTCTAAAAGCACACATGCTTTGCATTTAGCCGTGCCAGCAATGATGAATCTGGCTATCAGAGGGAATACTTAAAGCTGTCAGTTTGTATTAAGGCTATATTTGTCCTTCAAAATGCTGCTGATAATAATGACTTCTTCAGAGTCAGTAACTCCTTATGAGAAAAAAATAATCAAAGGAAAAACAAGCCTGGTTTTAAGTATCTTCCACTCTACCTTCTCTGTTGAGGTGAAGGCAGTAGCACCATAGTTAGGAACTTAGGATTTTAATACATATGGAACAACAAAATAGTCTCAGTGCATCAGTTTAAGTTAATGGGTCTTAAACAAAGTACAGTACTTCATTGCAAGACCTTTAAGTACAGACTTCAAGTCAGATTTATGCTTGTGCACTGTGCTTAGTAGAGTCAAAAGATGTCTTAGTCATAATCATAATTTTCAGAGTTAAACCTTTTTCTTTAGCACACCTTAAACTTTTTTCCCTGGCCTTTTCCCCTTCCCAAACAGTTCCATGTCAGAATACACCTTCAATGTCAGTTCTTCTCACAGAAGAAAAGAGAGTGGAGGAAAACACAAGAACATCTTGATAGATTGTTTGTGTTTGGTTGTTTTGTTTTGTTTTACTTCATATATAAATGAAGAATGAGAGAAGAATCTAGTTTAAAATGTTTGCAGCATTAAGGACCAGTGATTTAGCAAGAACTGAAATAATTTTCTGTACTTTGGAAACAGCTGTTTGTTTTAAGAATGCATGGGTGATATGGAGATATCTTGATTTGCAATAGAACTTAATTACATTGCAGTGTCATCAGTACCTGCACTGAGTGCTAGACTGACAGAATTCTAAGTCCACAGAACAGATATATCTTGGGTTATAAAAGTTTCCTAGTGATTTCTGCAAAGTTGTTACACTGGGAGAGACATTTCCTAGAAAGGAGACCAAGTTCCCTTCATTTTTCAGCTGAAGCTGTCATTAAGGATGTCAGTAAAGTATTTGTGGGCTAGCTGCTTCTCTACAGTGAAATAAAATTCTTTCCACTAGAAACTGGCAAAAGTCAGACAATGCCACACAAATGAATGACTGCTTGAAAATTCTCTATCACTTGCATCAACTTCCTCTCTTTTGTAATCATCATTATTCCTTTCTTGTGCTTTAACTTTCAGCAGAACCTGTTGAAAACAAATTGTATGGGAAAATAATGAAGGATAATTATTATCTCCATGTGGAAACCTGAGTCACCTATATGCAGCAGATTAGGTTATGGGGTTGAAAATCACATCTATTAAGCCAAGTGAATTACTTGTATACTGCACTTGAGGTAATCCATAAAGGAATTTACTTCTGCCTTTGTCTAAGCCTCTGCTAATTTAGACAATGGTAATTGATGATTTGCCACATCAAATGATTGAAATAAATCCATAGAGTTTTATCCTATCAATTGGGCTGTCTCAATTAAAGAAAGAGCAGCATTAATCATTGTGAGTCAAGCTTCCCTAGGAGAGCTTCTCTACCTACCAACAAACTGATAAGAAAGATCATGAGGTCACCATCTGAAATTTACCCAGAGCTCTCTCTCAATAGAGCTGTTGCCACTATTGCACCAACTGATAACGCAGCCTGTACTGTGCCATTCCAGCCTGCACACTGAAAACATCTCTCACAAATACAATAACCTTAGCTTATTTCCATAAGGTGAGTAACTGCCCTGTATTAAGTGATAAATTAAAAAGATTAACCAAAGTCCTAACTACAATAAAAGCAGCTAATTTAAGAATTTTGTCTCTGTATTATCTTCCCTTTATTGAATCTGAACTTAAAAATCCTCCCTCTGCTTCTACTAGTGGTAAGACATTAGATAAAGATAGGTTTCTTTTTTTCTCTGTTGGTTGACAAATAACATTTTATCCTCTAATTATGCTGCTCAAATAACATCTTCCATCACTGCAATTCCACGCTTGCATATGGATTTTAGCCTGCCTAAGTGAAGGATTGCCCCCACAGCAGTAGCTGTCAGTCTCCTGTAGATTACAGAGAGAAAACTTGTCAGCACATCAACAAAGGCAGAAGAAACTCCCAGTGTCATATGGAAACAGGGAAGAAGAAGCAGAACAGGCCAACAAGGCCAATAAAGATTCTGGAGTTTATAGAGCTTTTGCCATTATCTTTAAGCCTTTTGAAACATGCTGAAAAGCTGTAATTAAACAACAATAAAAACTCCTTCAGAGAACCAACAATTCATTAAATCCTTTTAAAGCAATCTGGTCCTTCTGCATCAGTCCCTAAATAAACAGCATGTGTTGATGGTTTACAGATTGCTCTTGAAAGATGGAGAGAACTCCAAAACTGGGTTTGAAACCCAAACCCATTAGTTATCCACCTAGGTCCTTTTGCACCCCAGTGCCTCTCCCTAAATCTATGTTGTGAGGTCTCCTATTAGAATTCAGAATATTGCAAAGCCAGAAAATGTGAGAAGCAGAGAGCTACACAAGTTGTACGACTGTGGCCGTTTGAGCTGATCCTCTAGCTCAGACATAGGGGAAAGATGAACATTCCAGGGATAGGCCACATAATGACAACAATAGATAAATTAATATAATTTCATTGGAGCATCAAGAGCTTAATGTCTAGAAGCACAGCTTGTTCTCCCCCCTTCTCCCGCTGGCTTCTGCTGCTGAAGCTTTCGCCTATCGTCCTCGGCTGCTGTTTTGGCTACTGCTGCTTCTGCTGCTTCGCCGCCGCTTGACCCCTTCCCCATCTCCCTTAAGGTTATTGTATTGTTTTTTTCTCTTCCTTTCTCTAGTTATTATCTCTCTTTTCATTGTTATACTATAAGAAATACAATTTCATCTTTCCCTGACTTTCAAAAAAGGGGTCTGTGTTGTGGTGAGTTTATTTCTCCCTGGGGGAGGGATCTCCCCTAACCCGGGACAATGACCCTTTCCAAAAAGAGCTTTAAAGGCAGTCTGTGCAGTTGCATAACTCTGAAATCCAAAACATAGATTTGAACATGCTACCTTGATAAACATTGCAACTAGTGTCCCTTGCTATCATTCACTGAATGATAAACTGAAGAGAAATCCTCTCCTCCCAGATGAGCACAGCCAACTGGGAGTACTGGGAAAGGTTTTATATGCATTGCGAGAAGCCTTGAGCACCACACTTGTAGCTTTCTCTCTTTGTAGTACAAAAGCAGCAGAAATGACTTTTTGCTTGATTTGTCTTTATTCTGCCAAACTCAAATGTGTCTATAAAAAAGGCATAACTATGTCTTACGCCTCTGTGTGCTCAAAACTGGCTTAAAATGAACCAGCTGCAGATCTGCAGCTACTTCACCGTAGTGTAGTGCCCAGGCTAACACATTCTGCTATTCTGCAGGTCTCATTATCTAGGTTGCAGTGCCAGGCTATCAAAGCTTCTGTAACTCCTGGACTTAATCTTATTCATGTCTGAACAACTTCAAATTCAGGCAGAGTGATTTCATATCTTTCTCCATCTGTTCATTCTGTCCACACCAGCTCTGTTTGAAAAAGTGTTTTCAAGCTTTGTCTTGTTTTTCTGACTCTCTTCACCTGCCTGCCTCTGCTTGGAAACTGTCCAAAAACCCAACCACTGCAAGAGTTGGGAATCTCTCACAGGATCACAGGATGTTAGGGGTTGGAAGGGACCTCAGAAGATCATCAAGTCCAATCCCTCTCCCAGAGCAGGATTATAATCTAGTGAGGGTTGCACAGGAATGTATCCAGATAGATCCTGAAAGTCTCTAGAGAATGAGACTCTACAACCTCCCTGCAGAGCCTATTCCAGTGCCCTGTGATCGTTACAGCAAAGAAGTTCTTTCTCATTCTGAGGTAGAGCTTCCTGTGTTGTAGATAATATCCATTGCTCCTTGCCCTGTCACAGGGTGCAACTGAGAAGAGCCTGTCCCCCCCATCTAGACACCCAGCTCTCATATATTTATAAACATTGATTAGATCCGCTCTAAGTCTTCTATTTACCAGAGTAAAAAGTCCCAGGTCCCCTTCCTTATCTACAGATTTCACTTATTTGATGCTAATTTATACTCTGCTCTTCTTAGGTAAAACTTCTTAGGTAAAACTCCCCTTTCTGAATTCAAAGGACCTTTGTCCTTTTCAGTGCCTGATTGATGCAGTTGCAGGGAATAATCATCTCCTCTGCTAGCCTTTGCTCTGATGGGCTAAATAAATCAAGTTCTTTTAAAATCATTTTATGTGAAGGGCTTTCAATTCTGCAACAACCTAGAAGCTCTTCTCTTTATCTGTTCCAGAAGAAATTAATCTTTCTTGAAAAAGAGTGACCAAAACCATGCACACTTTCAAAAAGAATCCTCACTAGTGTGTTCACAACAGCACTAATACTTCCCTTATTTCTCCTGGAAGTGTGGCAGGTCTGCTGATACATCCTGGGATATAACTTGACATTTCCATCACCTTTTCTTGTTTTCAGAACCTTTGTTTCACAAAAGTGCACTTTAAACCTCAGAGGAGTATGTTCATGTACAATATTTATGATCCATTTCAGTTCTGAGCAAGGTGAAAAAAAACCTCAAACCATTCAACCAGAAAAAAAAAAGCAGCTCAGATCTACATCTAGGCAGAAAAACCTTGGAACTTGTGTATGTTAAAACTCTGTTTGAGCAACCTGGGGAAAAAAAACCAAAACTCGCTACTGCAGTTCTGATATTTTCACTTTTGGTCTAATTGAGGTAAAAATTCAAAGCAATTGAACAGCACAATCAAATCAAATGTTTTCCAAACTAGTTTCTAAACTCAGTTTGGTTTTGGAAATATCCAGCAGTCAAGAGAAACAGAATGTTCTCCACCTCTCTGGGCAGGCTTACCCATTCTACTCATTCATCTGTCTGATGCTCTTTCCGAGGAAATCAAACAGAAGAGCAGTTTGTTCTCAGAACCCACTTCATGCTTTTTGCAATCCTGCTACAATGCATAAAATACTGCAAAAATTGATGTGGTTTGCCAGCCACAATCCGACAGCAGCCTTGGTCCCTCTTCTCTACAGTGGCTCTTGAAATTCTACAAAATGACTCAAGTGCTGCTGGAGGGAGGGTATAAGTGACACCATCCAAATCACCTTCCAGATAATTGCTGGAGAACCCACAGCAAATGGCACCAAATAATCTCTTTACTACAAGCTTTAACCAGCTCCTCTCTGGAACATGATGAAGTTTAGTCTTTATTAAACAGATCCTACCAGATATTTTATATTAGTTTATATGCTTTTGCCTCTGGATGTTTTAACACATTTCTTCTGCTATAGAAATGAATTTGATTTCAAGCCAGCTGTTCAGCCAAGGTAATCCTGTGCAGCTCTACTGAAATCTGTCCACACCAGCTGAAAGTCTTTCTTTTGGAAGAGCATTTTTTTTCTTCATCATAGAATCATAGAATGGTTTAGACTGGAAGGGACCTCAAAGATCATCCAGTTCCACCCCCTGCCATAGGCAGGTACACCTCCCACTAGAACAGGTCACTCAAGGCTTCATCCAACCTGGCCTTGAACACCTCCAGGAAGGGAGCATCCACAACCTCCCTGGGCAGCCTGTTCCAGTGTCTCACCACTTGAGTCCCTTTCCTGTAACGTCTAGTTTAAATCTTCCCTCTGCCAGTTTAAACCCATTACTCCTCATCCTGTCATTACAAGACCTTGAAAATAGTCCCTCCCCAGCCTTCCTGTTGGCCCCCTTCAGATACTGAAAGGCTACTATAAGGTCTCCTTGAAGCCTTCTCTTCTCCAGGCTGAAGAGCCCCAACTCTTGTAGCCTGTCCTCATAGCAGAAGTGCTCCAGCCCTCTCATTATCTTCATGGCCCTCCTCTGGACTTGCTCTAACAGTACAATGTCCTGCTTGTGTTGGGGGCTCCAGAACTGCACATAGTACTCCAGGTGCAGTCTGATGAATCTCCTTCTTTGCCCTGCTGCCCATTCTTCTCTTGCTGCAGGCCAGCACATGGTAGCTGTCTGGGCTGTGTGTGCACACTGCCAGCTCATGTTGAGCTTTTTATCAACCCAGCCCCCCAGGTCCTTTTCCTCAGGGCTGCTCTCCAGCCATTCACCACCCAGCCTTTATTTGTGCTTAGGATTGTGCCGACCCAGGTGCAGGACCTTGCACTTGGCCTTGTTGAATTTTATGAGGTTGGCCTGGGCCCACCTCCAGCCTGTCCAAGTCCCTCTGGATGGATTCCTTCACTCTAGTAAGTCGACTGTACCACACAGCTTGGTGTCATCTGCAAACCTGTTGAGAGTGCACTCGATTCCTCTGTCCATATCACTGACAAAGAAGTTAAGTTAAACAGCACTGGTCCCAGCACTGACCCCTGAGGGACACCACTTGTCACTGGTCTCCAGGTGGACATTATTTAAAACAAATAATCTAATAAAATAATACAAGTATTGAATTGGTTGCATTTGGAAAATTAAAGAGAAAAATGTACGTAGTAAATATAATTAGCTATGTATGTGGATATAGACAGATATTAAAAAAAATGGTTACAAATTCCTTATTATTAGTTAAAAGTCTCAGTTTAGAAATGCCAAGATTTCATTTTCAACTTTAGCAGCATTTAAACTTTCTTTTTTCCTCCCCAAATAAAACAAACCCAGATCAAGATGGGCCAAATGATGTATATGCAGTTAGGGACATGATGTAACCTGTTGAACAGTAATTTAGGAAAGCCAACTCCTATTTTCAGTTCCATCAATGACAAGCTTCATAACCCTATGAGGAGAGGTTGAGGGAGCTAGGGTTGTTTAGCCTAGAGAAGAGGAGGCTCAGGGGTGACCTCATTGCTGTCTACAACTACCTGAAGGGACATTGTAGCCAGGAGGGGGTTGACCTCTTCTCCCAGGCAACCAGCAACAGAACAAGGGGACACAGTCTCAAGTTGTGCCAGGGAAAGTGTGGGCTGCATGTTAGGAGGAAGTTCTTGCCAGAGAGAGTGATTTGCCATTGGAATGGGCTGCCCAGGGAGGTGGTGGAGTCACTGTCCCTGGAGGTGTTCAAGAAAAGACTGGATGAGGCACTTAGTGCCATAGTCTAGTTGACTGGCTAGGGCTGGGGGATAGGTTGGACTGGATGACCTTTGAGGTCTCTTCCAACCTGGTTGATTCTATGCTTATATGATCCAAACTCTGAATAAATTGCTTTATTTCTTGTGCATCAATTTCCCTATCTACCACATGACAATAACGACTCAGATTTCATGCAGCACTTTGAAATTCAGAAATACGCAATCTCAATGCCAGGTATTAACATTCAGGTTTCTTTGGTTTGTTTGGTTTTGGTTTTTGGTTGGGGTTTTTTTGGTGTTTTGGTTTTGGTTTGTTTGTTTGTTTGTTTCCCATGTAACACATAGGGCAGTGCTTAATGGCTGCTAACAAAATTTCACTGAAATGCTGGAGGTTATATTTCCTACAGTATTCCTGTAAGACTTGAACTCGGATCCTCCTCAAATCTCCTTTCATCTCTGTTATATTTTGCAGAAGCATCTTCTGTATTGATTTGTCTTTACTTAGGTGGGTGGTATTTTTTTCAGAATGATTTTCCAGGTGTTCTGTACATTAACAAATAGCCTTTGAAGCAATATAATTTCAGCTGTATTAATTCGATCTACTTGTTATCCTTGAAACAGTTTTTGACTTTGCAGAAACCAGCATTGCCATCTAATGTAACAAGTATTGTAAATTGCCCTTAAGTGCTTAAAAATTAGTTCCAGACTCTATGTGGAATCCATTTGTCACATAAAAGCAGCAAGCACAAGGCTTTTATCAGCAACATCCAACACTTGTATCTGAAAGCCAGTGAAGAACTGCCAAATGGTGACAAATTTTGTTTGAATCTAACCTGGGTAAGAGTTGAAATAGAAGAAAGTGAAAAATGTTGTAGCCAGTTAAAACTTTATCAAACCAGACAGTTCCCAAGTACGTCAGACAATATCTCCTTTAAATTGCTCAAGAATTTTCTTCAGTTTGGAGTATATGTATTACACTTGGATGATGAGCTTCTAGTTCTTATCGAATTATTTTTACAGTATATTACAATCCCACCATGTTAAGGTCAGAGCAGAGATCTTCTATAATGCAATGAACTCGATAAACAGACACCTACCTGCACTGTGTGCACGAAGGCCTGAAGTCTGAACTCCTGAATACTTAAACAGGGAGAATTTTTACTGAATGTCAGGATAATCCCAATGCTTTCTACCTCTAAGTACGGGTGTCATTAGTCTCATTTTCTAAATGTAAAGTCACCATACTTAATTTTAAGCACATACACCTAAACCAAATAATTACTTAGAAGTCTAATTTTCAACACACACAATCTGTAGCCACCAGTGAAGACAATTATGGTCAAAGGGCACTCAGGCTTAGATCATTAATGATACTGAGATGCATAAAGTCTTATTTGATCTTTCAGTTTTTCAATTTCCTCAGTTTGCAGATAAATATCTAAATAGGTGCTAGGAGCCACTGCACGTGTGAAATGAATGAAGAGGCACGTTCGTTTCCTCACCTTCAAACTTCATACTCTTTCTACCTTGCCACAGCTTCAATTATGTCAAAAAACACAAGGGAAAAACTCCTAGTTCTTTCTTAAGGATCTAACAAGATCTGTTCCTCTAGGTTCTCACTGTCACTATCTGTCTCCAGAAACCTGTTTCTTGACTGTCACTGACTTTCTTCAGAGAGCTAGGATCTTTCCCATGCAAAAATAATTTGGAGTTACGAGGTATTATACTGTTGGCCTTTTAGAGGTTTACCTTTCATAAAAAGGTGCTGAGAATTGTTTGAAAGAGATCTTTTCTTTCAACTTAAATTTGACACTACAAGCAAATATCTTCATTTGTGGGTAAGCAAAGCAGATGAGGAGGCACTCTGGTTCACTGATCACTTCAGAAGTTTGTGTAGAAACAGAATTACCCAGAAATGTTTTGGGTTTTTTTTAGATAAACCCCTTGAAACTAAGCAATTATTTGTATTCATGCCAGTTTCACTGTGAAGCAAGCTCACTAGTTTCTGTAGCACTGCTTTCAGATCACAGCCGTACTGAGAAAAGAGCCAAACCCAATCTTCTTATTCCCAGCTCATAAGCAACACCAAATCAGGCTGGGCTTTATGAAATCACTTCCGTGCCACATATTCCTCTGCTCTTCCTCTGCCTCATTTGCTGAACAAATGAAAAAAATCACTTTCCGTGAAAAAGCAGCAGTAATGAAATTATAGCTGTGAAGGTAACCTTAGCCCACTCCAGCTCCAGTACACAGCAGACTGCTAAGCTGCTGTCCCAGAGAGCAGCGCTCTGCTGTGGCCCAGCGGCAACCTCATTCGTTAACTTTGGCTTCCTCCAAGAGCAAGACATCAATCTCTCACCTGGGCCTCCCTTTTATGTGTCTAGGGCTACTTTTCTGCCTTTTCCATTGGGTATTAAACTGATGGTGACATTTCATTCAATTATTATATAAGAGCACATTCATTTTTAGCTTCATAATTAATCTACAATTTTTAGCCAGAATTATGTAAAAAAAAAAAAGAAATCACCCTTGATGCTCCAGAGCAAATTTTAACCAAGTCACTCACAGCATAAGGGTTGTAAACTGCACAGAACAATGTGGTCAGCAGGAGCAGGGAGGTCATTCTGCCCCTGTACTCTGCACTGGTTAGACCACACCTTGAGTACTGTGTTCAGTTCTGGGCCCCCCAGTTTAGGAGGGACACTGAGATGCTTGAGCGTGTCCAGAGAAGGGCGACGAGGCTGGGGAGAGGCCTTGAGCACAGCCCTACGAGGAGAGGCTGAGGGAACTGGGATTGTTTAGCTTGGAGAAGAGGAGGCTCAGGGGTGACCTTATTGCTGTCTACAACTACCTGAGGGGTGGTTGTGGCCAGGAGGAGGTTGCTCTCTTCTCTCAGGTGGCCAGCACCAGAACGAGAGGACACAGCCTCAGGCTGTGCCAGGGGAGATTTAGGCTTGAGGTGAGGAGAAAGTTCTTCACTGAGAGAGTCATTGGACACTGGAATGGGCTGCCTGGGGAGGTGGTGGAGTCGCCGTCCCTGGAGCTGTTCAAGGCAGGACTGGACATGGCACTTGGTGCCATGGTGTAGCCTTGAGCTCTGTGGTAAAGGGTTGGACTTGATGATCTGTGAGGTCTCTTCCAACCCTGATGATACTGTGATACTGTGAGAATAAGTCATCAGGAGGCCTGGCTCTGTTGGTGTTTATGGTTTTTTTGTAGCAGTTCCAAATGAATGAAACAACTAATTAGTACAGAGAAAAAAACAAGAACTTGGGATCAGGACTCCATTTTCAGTGTCCCTGCTTCTTTGTTATGCTGTCTCTGTGCTGCTCATAAAAGGGATAACTACTTCCTTCCCTTGCTGGGGAGCATCTGCAGCCAAAAGGTTACAACAGCATTTCCTTCACCTCTTCTTCCTTCAGCTTCCACACGCACTGAAACACAAACATTCCTAGCTCTGAAACCTGTTCTTTCCTTAAATCGGGGAATGTAGGTGAGGTCTCGAATGCATTCTGCTGAGATGGTTTGCGTGTTACCTGCACACACCCCCCCACCCTTAACAAAATCACCCAGACTAGACTCAGCTGAACTGGAAATTGAAGAATGAAGCCATATACAAGCAGATATTTATGATACATACAGCTATATACAGAAATATACAAGTTAAACAGTAATACAGAAACACAACAGCCCCCCCAGAAACCTGAGTCCCCAGGAGGGGTTCCCAACCACCTTTCCACCTTCTTCCCACCCCTCTACTTTACTCCAGACTTTGCCTTATGTTCAAGGTGAGTTTGGAGGACTGGCCAGGGGGGTAGGAAGCAGGAGGATTAGTTAGACAGATGGCAGGTTAGAGAGAAGTGCAGCCCAATGCCAGAGAGCAAACTCATGTTATCTATGTTTGTGTTCTTGTTCTTATACATCTCAGCAAGCCTATGAGTGAAGTAGACAGCACCACTGTTACCTTTTCACAGCCTATAATCTAACTCTTCTCACCAAAATATTCTAGCTAGGCTCAAACCAGCATATCTGCTTACACAGGCTTCAGCATATTTTAATGAACTACTGGCACTGGGAACCATTCTTCATTTCTGTGAGGTCATAGACAGAAGAATGAGCTAGACATAGTAGAAGGAATGCAAACGTGTATTACAATTAAAGGCAGGGTCAGGCTTGAGTCAAAGCCTACTCTAGATTCCAAACTCCCACTAGAGTGGGGAAAGACTGCTTTTCAGAACTGACAACCAGCTCTGAAAAGAGAAGAATAACAGCAATGGCATAGGGAGCAAGGAGCTGAGATGACTGCTATTTTCTCAGGAAACAGATGGAAAAGAACAAAACTGGAATGAAGGATTCTGCTCAGGAGAAGAGAGGACAATGTCGGCAGAAAACATTCATCTGCTACAAAATGACCAGAAATGCAAGACAGAAGGAAAAAATCCTACCAAAAGAGACTACACCATCAGCAAGAAAGTGCTGCTGTGGAGTGGACCAGCAAACAGCCTTATTCTTAAGGCCCAGGGATTAAAGCTTTTAGAGAGATTGAGCAGACATATGACACCAGTACAGGAGTCAAGTATCATGCCCTGTTCATGCTAAACACATGTGAGTCTTAATATTGCTTTCGTTGTTTATCTAAGATGTCAAATATGGCATCGTTGTTTATCTAAGATGGCACACATATTGTCCCCATCCTAAAAACAAACCAGGACAGAGGTGCTTAGGGGGGTGGGCATTCCCCTCTAAAAGCAGCCTGCTTTAGAGAGATGGCATTCCACAATAGCACATTGTCACTCCCACAGCATTCTGCCAGTCATTATCAGAAAAAACAGTAATGCACAGTAAATGAGGAAGGGCTAAAGGGCTAAATGCTCTTCAGTGCTTTCAGGCAGTTATTAGGGTATTACATGCCCAGCCTCCCTACTTCAAATGTCTCTGTCTATCTTTGAGAGCCCAATAAAATATACTATACCCTAAGGATGTTTAACTTTATCTACATATTGCCTCTTTTTGCTAAGCTAGCCAAATGTGAAGCTGGCCTGCATTCAGCACGTGACAGCCCAAATTTGAACATAACTGGCCAAGTTCAAGCAAGGTATATGCCATGCTCTGCAAAGAAGATGATGATTAGAACTTAAGGAAATGTAAGTCAAGTCATCTTAAATCAAATAAATGGGGCAACATTATACAAGTAAAAGGGGGAAAAAGAAAAAAAAAGATTATTTTGAGCACATCTTGGAAAAAGTCTGGGATGCACTCATGATGGCATGATATTCCTCAAGGGTGTTTTCTTAAAGAATATGCAGGCTGGCATTAGCCACAGAGCAGCAGGCTGAGAGGGATTGTGGGAGGGAGCAACAGAAATTTGGGACAAGTAGAGAGGATGGTCTAAAGCAGTCATGTGCTAGAAGACTGAAAATAAACCAGCTCACAAAGCCAGCATAGATTGTTATGCAACAGTGCATGAGATGCACAGGCACCCTCAGATCTGGTCATCAGCATCAGCAGCAGAGGCAGGAAAGAATCTTTTGGCATCAAATGTATTGACTGTTATACATCTATTTTCTGCTTGTTACCTTTGAAGGAGACTGGAAATATGATATCTCTTATTTATTTACTTATTCTAAATTGTATCAAGGCAGCCTATTTGTGAAGGAACAAAGTGCAATCTCGCTACCCTTGGGCAGCATTACTTAATTTCCTTAAGCTGTTTCAAACGTGGTCAACAGACTCCTGGCGTTTTTCTAGCTGTTAGCTGACACATTGCACTGAAAGTCTACTACTGTTTTCAAAACTATGGTAAGATTCAGTCTTTAAATTTATATATTTACACTTACTGTTTCCTGCAATCAGCAAGCTACCCTCATGAGAGACAAAATGTGGCTCTGTGGTGTGCTTCATTCACTCGCTTGTTCTCCCTACTAAATGTCTCCTCAGTCACACTGAGAAACAATTTGGCCACATACACTTCAGCTCCACAAAAAATACATCCACATCCTTAGTGTGTTTCTTTCACTGACACATGTTCATTTTGCATAGCATGTCAGGTTCCTCTGTCTCTAGCTGTTATTCAGACTTCAGAAAGCTGCTGGTATTGGGATGGGAATGTGGAAACTTATTTCACCTGAGTTTAGATCTAAAACTGTCACAATGGGGATGAGGAGAGGCCAAATAGTGTTTTCCTGCCAGGCTGCTGACCTTCTGTTGATTCAGGACAGGAGCAAATGCAAGTGAATCATGTGTGCCAGTGGTTCAAGACCTTTCTGACATGAGTTTTGAGGGACTGGATCAATGCAGCAAAACCAACACACAGCAGTATCCTATAAGCACCCAAAAAGCAAGGAGAAATAAAGTCTTTGGGGCGAACACTTCAACAGCAAATACAAGGAATAAATGAAATGTGCTTTCTGGCTGTATAGGTGATCTCCCCAAGTCATCCTAAATGTATGTGGGGAGCTTAAACTACTGCCATTTTATGCACTTGCTGTAAATAAAGCAAGCTGGCAGATAGGCTGTCAGTTTAGCAATGTACCCATATTCAAGCAATTAAATTTCCTAACAATTCAGCACTTTATTCAGGTACACCAGCGCACTCTATATATATCCAAACTAACAGGCTCACATTAAAATTCCTCTAAAGGCTCTACCTAAAGAGCTACTTTCCCTTGAGCTGGACTCAAAGGCATGATGAGAAAATGTACACTGTTCTTATTAACATCAATGAGGGTATTCATGAAGCGCTGCTTAAATATTATCTTCTAAAACTGATAAAGGGCAATGTAAGGGGGACTTCTTTAGAGACCAGGAGACCAGACAATTAAAGCTCTTAATTACAAGGCAATAACCAACTTCAAGATCATACCCAGACTAAACTCTGTCCTTTATAGTAATATTCATCCCCTAACACACATCCCTTAAAAAAAAAAGTCTGCACATCATAATTCTCTATCATGTTTTTAAGAATTTTAAGAACATTTCATGCACCAGTTAGTTCAAAGATACTGTGATACATTAAAAGTTCAAAGCTGCAGCTTCCATCTTTCCTTTTATACATCATTTTAAGCAAAAGTTAAAAGAAGGGAAAGTTGCATGCAATTTAAATATGCCTCTTCTCCCAAGGCCTGTACTTGTTGATCTTACCCCAAGATTGTTGTAGAGACTTCTTTAACACAGAGGAAGAAAAAAACTTTACATACTCTAGTGATGGTGGTAAAACATAGACAGATCACATGTTTGAAATATGGGACAGCCAAGAATGCTATGTCCATGGAGTAGCACAGGTCAAACACCCCCACCTACCTGCAGCTGCTACCAGTTAGCTACCATCATATAAGCAGACAACACCACAGCAAGCATGGTACCATTGCTGAGAGAGAATATGAGCAGGTGGTGTAGTACTACCTCTAATTAATCATCTTAATCAATGACATATAAAAAGCAGTGAAAAATAAAGTGCTACTAGAGCTGAAAAACTGCCATAATTGCAATAGCACTGCTAACTAACCATTCAGCCCCATGTTCTGAGCAATTAAGGCAATGGTTTATGACCAGCACTTGGTGGCATTAGCAAAATGCAACATGAGATTGAGCATAATGATTGTGTTGGTAAAGAAGAGGAAGAGGAGCTGTAAACTACAGCTCCATTGAATTACCTATTAAAACTCATGTGTCCTTTATTGCCAAAAAAGAAATCCCCAAATCCAGTGGGCAAGGAGAGGAGATTCAAGACAATGGCAAGATGATGCAATACGAGGCAGGATGATGCCTTTTGCAAGAATGTTTTTGACTTCTCTTTTTTTTTTGCATACAGATTATGTGATTTTGCTCTGACAAGTCAGCAGGAGAAGCAGACAGGCTTTTGCAAGATAAATTCTGTGTGCTTAAATGATTTGAGAAACATGTTAGCTTACTTCCTGTTAGGAAGAAAAGGATGATGTTGTAAGACACCTACACTGCAGCTCTTCGCACAGCAGGAGAAGACTGGGGGAGTTCAGCTGATGCAAAGAAAGAAAGAGCACAGAGGGAGGAGAAATCTTTGCTTCATCCATCAAGGGCTACACTTTCAACAACGAAGATTCTGCAGAAGATGCAAGAGATGGATATGCATGGGGTTTGTTTTTTTCAAGGCCAGCACAAGGCAAGCTTCCTTCCTTGCTTTAATCTCTGTTTGAAGTCCAATAGCTGTGTCTGAACTGGAGAATTTCCTTTTTTTTTTTTTTTTAAATGCTTTCAGTGGGGGCAGGAAAGGAGATTTTTGACTGAAATTTGCTGGCAATGATGACTTTCCTACACTGCATAAAATTGTTCTATTATTACTTATATCTCGATCATTTAAAATGTGCAGCCTATTTTTGGTCTACATTTGTCTAGCTCAAACTTCCAGCCACACAATCGTGTCATTCTTCCACTTTTATAAATGTAAAAGCTATCTATTGTTAAATTGATGTTTACCATTGTAAGTAACTGTAGACTGAGACTTCCACCCCTCCACCTTCTCTTTTTCAGGTGGATAACTTTAATCTCTCACTAAAGGGCAAATTTTCCAATCCTTTTAACAATTATCATATTGAAGCAAAAAGAAAACAACTAATATAATAGCAGCTGTAAGAAATGGATCTCAGTCACACTTGTAAGAAACCTGAATATATTTATTCCTGCTCAATACTCTCCTGTTTACATATCCAGGCAGTGATTTAGTCCTCCTAACATTATCCTGAGTAACTGTCAGACCTCAAAGTCTTTTTCAGAAATCACTGTTTCCTAAAGTGCTCTATAACAATGCCCTACATTCTTTGTTTTAAAACTGATGCATTTCAAGAGAGACGTTTTAAAACGCATCCTGCTCAACTGCCTTCACAATTCAAAGCCAGATAGTCTGTGAAGAGGACTCATAAGACTCAATTTCCCTATGCATATGTTTTTCTTCTGCTTAAGGCACAGTTGTACACCCTTGTTCTTTCAAAAGATGCTACAGTTCAGGTACGAAGTGGCATTGTGAAAAGGAGGAAAAATAAGGCAGCTCTGCTGGTAAGGCATAAAGTGTCATGCTGGGAGACTGGCACAGCAGAAGGGAGCTGGTATATATGACATAGGAGGGAAGCAGGAATGACCTTTCTCCACATTTCAGACAAGACTCATGTGGGGCTCAGTGCCTCCCTACATCTGAAACAGCAAGCTTCAAAACGGGGGGTCTGCACAGAGCATACGTGGCAAGGGGGGCTTAATGGGGAGAAATACATCTGCCTACCATGAAGGAAGAAGCACTGAGTCTGAACAGCTTGTATTTTCCTGATAGGATTTTGATTTTTCATGGACAAAAATCTAAATTGGAAATCTTTTTAACCTTTGGGTTTTTGTTTTTTTGGTGTTTTTTTTTGCAATCAAGTCTGCAGATTCTGTAAAGGAAAAGCAGAAGCTCTTTTCTGATGAAATAAAAATCCTTTTCTTGTGGGGAGTAGAAGCTTCTATGGCCTCATCCCACCTGTCACATAGTAGTGCATGCCACATAACAGCATGCCTGAGGAAGCTGGCAAAGGTAATGACATTTCCTCCAAACTCTTGAAGGTGGATAAAGAAAAAGGGTACTCAGTCCTTCCCTCATTCTCTTTGAGCTGTCACAGCAATGTCCTGCATCTATAATACAAGGCAGTGGCTGCTGAAGAACTCACAGCTCCAAGAGAGCTCATTTCCATCCTGCAAGAGTTAGGGGCCTATGGTAGAGCACACAATGGCAAAAAGAGAGAGGGAAAAGGTGTATTTATGGATTTATAGCCACTTACTCTGAGCCAACGGACACAATCCCAAGTGGGAGTGTGAGGAGCACAGGGTGCAAAATTGGTATGCATTTAAATAAGAGACATGTGGGTTTGGATACCTCCCTTCCTCCCCCTCCTTGCTCTGTTTAAACAGCCCAGTGCTGCCTGTGAACAAAGCCTAAGAAGATTATGTTCTGTGAGGATAATCTCAGCTCTCTAGTGCTGTCTTGGCTTCAGAAATGCAGCATTCCAGTTTTCTCCCAGGGTCATTTCAATTCCCTTCCCATCAGCTTCTATATGCTCCTCCAGCTACTCCCTGATTTCTGGGGTGAAATGTTTTTAATGTTATAATTATCAAGGCTCCTCGGATTTTCCTGCCATTCAGGCTTGAGAGGGACAGATTCCTCACCTGAAGGTAACAGGATTATGCAGCAAGCAACTTTCTCAGTGATCTATGTACCCCTTTGGAGTGCGTGGGGAGGCAGCAGCCCAGAGCATCTCACTGCCCGCCCAAACACATTATCCCATCTGAGCATTAAATGATGCAGAAAATATTCTAGCAGCTTCAAATACTGAGCAAGTGATAATGATGTTGTCACTTTGGCAGAACATGTAAATATCTATGCAAGATGGACAGCATTTGCAAAGAAGATGAGTGAGATGAGAGGACCCCTTTTATCATCCCTGCACAGCTTCCATGCTAGTAGCAGGGCTTACTTCTGTCTGCAGTTAGGGGGCAGATGTTCTCAACCTGGCCCACCTCTTTGCACTCATGGGCAGGCTCTCTTGACTGCCCTGCTGCAAGAACAAAGGGCAATGCAGAGCAGCCTGCCCGGCAGGCACCATGCACCAAGTTCAAACACACTGAAGCCTGAAGAGCAGCATCTGTTTATTCTGGGCTCAAATTTGGCTCCACGCCTGCCAGAAGACTGGAGAATGCACTGTATAAGGTTTTGGCCTGCTTTATGCAGGCTGGATCTATAGGTAAATCAATGTCAGGGACACTTCACCTGTCTGAATAGACTGCACACAACGTGCCTTGGCTGCAGATATTGTGGCTGTATTTCAGGGTTCATGTTGCCTCATTTACATCTACTGGCTATATATAGAATATAAGCACAACTATTAAGAGAACTGTTAAATACATGGGAGGAATGACTGAAGAAGAAGCAACACAGGAATCAAGAGCAGGAAAACTGTAATCCTCTTTTAAGGTATGGTCTAGGGTACTTGGGAGCCCATTGCATAGAACTTTCTCCTGTGCTATAGCATAGACTGGTCTACATTATACTTGATCTTTCTGTGCTACCCTTAGATGACTTTTTGCTTGGGCTGAGAGCACAGAACCCTCTCACTGACATGAAAGCAACATGCCAAATAACCTACCACACATAAATAACTGTAATTGTTCTTTGCAGCACCAAATCTGTTTTAAAAAAAATGCCACAACAAACCCACATATTCTGATGTGATTTATTCTCCACTGTCATTCTGCAAAGCACAGCCAGAAGCTCACCTCTTACAGGAACATCTCAAGGTAATCTTGTGAGATTTCCCTCATTCCAACTAAAATGACCAAGAAATTATCTAGGTCTTACAAAGTGTGATTTAAAAAATCACATTAGAAAGCTCTGATGAATGCAAAAGTCTCTGTAGTCAAGAACTTTCAGTTCAAAGTACTCGACTGGGATATACACAGAGAACAACTAATCACAGCCACCTTGAGGTTGCAGGTAGCAGTTACATACAGTACAGAGTGAAAAAGAGAAGAAAAGTCGACATGATGCTGAAATGCTGTAAGAATGCTCAGTGCCCTTTCAGATCACATAGCTGCCCTGGGTGTTAAGACACAGACACAGTAAACCCCATCACAGCCTAACTCCTGCTGGAAATCGCATGTGACAAAGCACTTCTGTCTCTACATGTCCTAAATTCTCAGCTTGTAGTGGCTGGACGCATCTGCTGTGGATCAGCTCCTCAGTGTAAGCCTTTAACTTTCCTCCTACAGAAATCAGACTCTAAAGCCTCATGCCAGGTGTTAAAGAGTCAATAATGTGACATCCCTCAGTGATATATGTCATGAGCACGTGTGGACATCTATGCCATTTTCTGTGTGAATGCCTGCAGACACACACTCTCAGCAGCCTGTGTTTGCTGAGAATCACGGCACCTGGAGCCCTACAGCCACACCATCAAAGGAACACCTTCCTGGCCAAGCAAGGAAAGAAGTACTAAAATGACAGCCACTCTGCATTTTTTATGAGGTTTGTCTCCTATATGTCTCTGTACCTCTGCAACGCTCTCTCAATACTGCTTCAAAGTCCCTCTTTGTTTCTCTCAGCTGATCAGGAAGTTTCATTCTTTCCTGTCTCCCCTCCTCCCTGCCTGTCCCTGTGCCCTTGGCGCCAGCATGTCCTCACAGCAGTCTCTTCAGTGCTCTCCTATTATACTGTCCTTTCCAAACATGCCTACCACCACTAACTTTGCACTTTCAGTTACCCACAGCTACTTCTGCTCCTGCACCATTTGCTCCAGGCAGACAGCAAAACCATTTTTTGCCAGCCCCAGTGTTTTCTGCCTAGCCCAAAAGGGAGGAGCATGCACTAGGTCCTGGGAACTTCCATGCTCCCAAGTCCATGTCTGTACCCTAACTCTGTCCCAAATCCAACCTAGGGTAAGAACTGGGTACACATCAACTCTCCTACTTAACCTACTGGGCTTCAGGAACGGAAAACCTGGGAAAATGGGAAGAGCAGGGGGTGACACACGATCTTATCCTGTTAAAAGATCCAGATGACTAACAGACATTCAACAAGGCTAAATGTAGAGTCCTGCACCTGAGGAGGAATAACACCATGCAGCAGTGTGAGGGGTTGACCTACTGGAGAGTAGCTCCACAGAGAAGGACCTTGGAATCCTGCTTGCTAATAACTTACTCATGGAACAGTAATGTGCCCTGGTGGCCAGAAAGGCTAATAGTATACTCTGGCACATTAAGAACAGTTTGTCCACCAGGGCAAGGGAGGTTCTCTTTCCCTTCTACTCAACGCTACTTAGACTTCATCTGGAATATTGTGTACACAATTTTGGGCTCCACAGTTCAAGAGCACTAGGGAACTACTAGAGAAAGTTCACCAGAGGGCTGTGAAGATGATTAGGGGACTGGAGCATCAATCTTATGAGGAAAGACTTAGAGACCTGGGGCTGTTCAGTCTGGAGAAGAGAAGGCTGAGAGTGGACCTTATCAATGTCTACAAATATCTGAAGGGTGGCTGTCAGGAGGATGGAGCTAGTGAAAGGGTGACAGGCAAGTGATGTAAATTCAGGGAAGGCTGGTTGCTTCCCCAATGGAATAAATGCATCCTAAAGCCATCAAACCCCTAGAGTACATCTAAACCACTGGAGAGCTTCTCCCCTTCCTTCCACAGGCTCTTCTGACCTCTTTTTTCCCTCTATCTGTCATTCTAAGGCAACTCAACAGCTGAGTTGGGGTAAACAATTGTATACTTTAATAATGCCAGTTCAACAAAGCCATCATTTCACTAGAATTCTTCAAGGTGTGCGCAGCTCAGCTTCTTCCTTTCATCTCAGAATACAAAGTTTACACAACCTTCTGTGGCTAGAAAAGGCAAAAAAAACCTGGCTACACATTAAACATTTCAGGAGTAGAATAAGCATCAGAAACTAAAACCAGCTAACCTCTTAGTCCCTAAGCTTGGCCACTTTGTTTTCCAAGGTTTTGATGGACCAGTAAATCATTCTTCACTGCAATCACATTGAGACTTGCAAGTTCCTATGTCAAAGTCTTCATTCAAAGAAAAATTGTCCAGATGGTCAAAACAAAGAAGTGTGTGATTGTTCTTCAGGAAGGACAAGTGAGAGAACACAGCAATTTTTTAACAGTTCTCTTTGTAAAGGACTCTTGATGGCTTCTAATCTATGCAGCACTGCAGCCCCATAGCAAAGAATTCTTACTGAGTAAGTTGAATCCTTTTGGCAGGTTTATTCATTCATAAGGAATTCTTTTCATTATTTAGTACAAATAAAGATATACCTTCATGAAAGGCTTCTGCTGCTCATGCTGCACACATTCATATTTGATAGCTCAGTGGAGAGCTAGAGCCTTTTGCCTGTTCCACACCAGTGTGCAAGAGAGGATCTTTGATAAAACTGCTGATTTTTCAGAACTGTTGGGTTTTCATGCTGAACTCGGCTGATAGTCCATCAAACCTTGCCTTCTGGAAAGAGCCTGCAGCACACTTGGCTCATCCAGCAAAGCCAGGCATCACAGGTCCTTTCTGACCTCTACAGTGATCAGATAATGATTCAAAGCATGTAGTTTGTTTGCCCCTTTCTTGAGCCCAAATGTGCCTCTGAGTCACTGTCCATGAGTAAACCTAGACTGTAAATGGCATTTCTAACTCTCTCTACTTTAACTCTATCTATGATTAAGAGGGAAGAAGTAGAGATCCTATATACATACTTCCTCTACCCATTTCTGCTCTCCTCTTAACAGCAGCCCTAGCTTGCCATTATGCCCAAAGCCCTCAAGAGTTTTGGAGCTGAGCTTCAAGATGTAGAGGTGAGAGTTAATGCATCTTTTCTCTTGCTCTGTGAAGATGGCTCCACACAATTCGGGGTCTTACATCAGCAATTTCATATTATTTTGAGTAGAGGTATGAACTGGGTCCTGCTGTCCAGTGGCAAGAGATGGTATAAAGAAGTAGGGCTTGTTCATAGTGCAAAACAATAGTTCCTCTCACATGTCTGCTCTGTTTTACTGGATGGTTCTTTGGCCTCATATTATCAAAGACTGTGAGAATTAGATGTTGATCATTTGCACTAACAGTTAAGTAGCCTCTGCTAATGCATCTATACTCAAAGCTAAATAATCCTACTTTTCAGTATCTCTTCCACTTATAAATGTCAACAATCAGTGCATCTTTCTTCCCCAGATTTTGTCAGTGCTCAGAAAATCTGAAGCAGAAATGTGTGCTCTGATTATGTCCAAGACATAAATTGCAAGCGCAGAATTCACCAGGGGACATCACTGCTAAATAAACAGATATTCAACATTTTGCAAGCCTGTAAAAAGCTGAGCTGGAACAGAGTGGGCAGGAACTAAAAGGCTGAGTGCCAATCAGGATAGCTGAGGGGTTTGTTAATTTATCCCCCAAAGATTTCCTCCACCCTTAGGTTGTAAGTAATAACACAAACTCCTATCTAATACTGCTAACAGTATTATACTGGAAAGCTGAGACCTGAGGAGGGAAAAGGCAGTGTGTGGCAGCAGATGCCAGTAATCAGCCAAGATCAGATGCAGAGCATGTCTCCTGGCTATATGCATGAGCTAAATGTTGACTTCATTTCCATATGCATCCACCATACTCTGCTCCCCCAAACTCTGCTAGCGTCTCCTCTCTCAAAACTCAGCTCTGTTCATGTCAAAATGATAATTGTTAATTTATTCTGCTTTTCTGGTTGCTGTGCTAACACAGAGCTTGTGCTGCTTGGTGTCTAAGCAGCTTGTCCTGGGGATATGGTTAAACCTGCCTTTGATCAGTATTTAATCCTTCAAGGTGCTCAAGGGGCTGCAGTTTAGTTTCTATGGGAAAGCAATTAGAAAAGATGGAAAGGAAGGAACAGGACTTTTACTCTTCTCATAGAATCAGTCAGGGTTGGAAAGGACCACAAGGACCATCTAGTTCCAACCCCCCTGCCATGGGCAGGGACACTCTACCCTAGATCAAGCTGGCCAGAGCCTCATCCAGCCTGGCCTTAAACACCTCCAGGGATGGGGCCTCAACCACCTCCCTGAGCAACCCATTTCAGGCTCTCACTACTCTCATGCTGAAGAACTTCCTCCTCATGTCCAGTCTGAACCACTCACCTCCAGCTTTGCTCCATTTCCCCTAGCCCTGTCACTACTTGATATCCTAACAAGTCCCTCCCCAGCCTTTTTGTAGGCCCCCTTCAGATTCTGTAAGGCCCCAATAAGGTCAGCTTGGAGTCTCCTCTTTTCATTTAAATCATTCCTCCAAAAGAAATATTTATCATGGACCGAAATGATTGTTACATTGGGAGGAGAATCTGCTCCATGGGCCTGGCCCAGACGTGATGAATGTGCAAAGTGGGAACCCTGGCCATTGGCAGCCTACTCCATCTATTTATACAGATAGGCCAAAGATCTGGTTTATTTTGTTTCTCAGCTAAATACAAGCTGCCTGTTAGGGACAGAAGCTTATCCTCTCTTTCCTCAAGCCTCCATCAGGAAGTACAAGTAGAGTTAGCATTTTTAACATATGGAAGCCAAGTTCTCCAAGGGAGTCTTTCAGTGTAAATAGATATTAAATAATAAGTAAAAAGCAATTTGTAGTTGCTATTCACAGCTAAATATGTAGGTCTAGATAAAGCCCTAACTATAGGGTACAGCCACCTGCAGGAATGCAGAAGGTACCAGTGGAAAACAGGAAAAGATGGAGAAGAATTTGAGAACACTACCATGGATGAAGAAAGGGAAATGATACTGAATACCACAATGAAAGCTACTTAGGGCAGGATTCTGTAAATGCTCTCAGACAGCATCTCTAGGAAAACTCCACACCTAAAATCACTTAAAACTAAAGTGGTGTGAGACTGACATCAATGTACTGCCACTGCACGAGGCTTCCCCCACTGAGGAAAATGCACCATCCATCTTAGCAGTTTACAAGAACCTGAGCACTTCCAAATCAAGAAGCAGTATGCTGCCCACTTGTCATCCATATTTTGATCTGACTCACAAAATAGTACTTCTACTTGGCTACAAAATAGTACTTCTTGACCTCTGTACATGGAGCTTGTTCAGCACAATTATCTGGGACTTCTTTTTTTGTTATTAGCTAGATCCTGTCAGCCAAGCTTTTGATGTTACAGATGAGATACAGCACAGCTTCTCTATCTAAGATACTTCTAGAGTGTCAATCAACATATTTATCTAGGAAATGTATCATCAGGATATGAAAGTTGGTTATCATTCTCCAAGTGCTGTGGTTGGTTACTCAACTTGAGATTACAGGTATAAATCTGAAAAAAGAACCATAACAGGAGGACTTTGCCACTGCTACCACTTATATATGTCTTGGTCTAGTAAACTTGGGATGTGCTGCAGTTGCTGGATTCCACATGTTCTGAAACAAAATTGTTTTGTGCACCTGGATGAGTTGCTTCCTTTCTCTAGGCCTCACTAATTTTATTATCTTTAGTTTCCTTACAAAACTTGATTTTCAATTAAACAGAATTATTGATATTATCTTATTTTAGTAGGACTGTTTCAGTTAGCTCTAGACATGTAAACAGCTGTGAAATTGCTAATTATAATTTGTCTCATTTGCACTTTCTTATGTCTACACCGTTGTAAACTCTTTGTATGCTTTTAAGTATTTCTGCTCTGCAAATCGAGGCAGGAATTAGGTACCAAATAAATTTCACTGCTTGACTTCAGTCCCACCAATCTTCATTCCATGAGCTCATACTAAAGGACTGACAGCTGAATGAGTCAAAAAGAAAGTAAAATCGCTTAGCAGTTAAACACAGGACTTGTTCAGGTACTACACAGGAGAAACATTTTCAATCTGGTATGGAAAGTAAGTTAGAAAGGCATCAGTCCCATTTAGACACGTGTTAAACTCTGTGAAACATCCTCTTTTAGCACATTTAGAACATGTGGGAAATACTGATGATACAGGGTTAAACTGGTCTCTGGCAAAACTAAAGCAGATTCCAGGCATGACCCTGCAGACAGGAGCTCCCAGTGTTCTGCTGGCTGGCCCTGCTCCATAGCTCAGAGCTGCCTCAGGGCAGGTGAGGAGCAGCCCCTTTCCTCTTCTGCAGCTCCAAGCCCTGCGGCATTACATGGGCTCTAGCGTTCTCATCTGTTGTGCTCTGCAGCCCTGAAGAAAACACTGCCTGTGCCCTCTCTCCCCTGAAAATACACAGAACATAAGCTTTGCTATGGGAAAAAAAAAACATTGCTACCCTAGGCAAGCTAGCAGAAAAGTAACTGAGAGGTGCTTGAAAGAGTTAAATCAATTATAAAAATATGTCCCAACTTCCCTTACTCGAGCTTCATCTTTCCTTACCCTTTCCTTTTGTTTTCTTTCTCAGTCTTTTTCAATAGAGAAAAAAATGTGTGAGGAAAAAAATAAAGGTAGCTAGCTCAGCAGGAGCTATATGCTGATTAGAAAAGTTTTGCTTTGGGGGATGCAGGTTTAGGGGTGAGAGGAAATGAAGCAAATAAACGGTATTAATCTTTTAAACCTGAGAGTTTTAGCTACTGCATTAAAAAGTTGGCAGTGCTAGCTTCTAATCCCAAAGCCCAAGTGCAACGTATTATCCAGCAGACTGCATTCTTACACTTGACACCTCCCTAAAAGCTTTCCCACATCTGTGCCATTTTTATCACCTACCTGGAGGACTAAAAGAGAACTCTCTCACTAATTCCCAACCTCAAAGCAATCCCACT
Organism: Pogoniulus pusillus; assembly: GCF_015220805.1. Taxonomy (NCBI): domain Eukaryota; kingdom Metazoa; phylum Chordata; class Aves; order Piciformes; family Lybiidae; genus Pogoniulus; species Pogoniulus pusillus. The sequence continues at coordinate 43,512,615 of NC_087264.1, read as the reverse complement.
CTGTTCCTTGAAAGGTAGGGTGAATAGGGCACTACCTGTAGAAAGCTTTTGCTTGTTAAGTTATACCACCTTGCTTTGCTATTATCCTTGAACCCAAACCATACTACTTAGTAAAAGCATCAAAAGGATTCAGCAGTGGTCTGATTCTGCTCTTCCTGCTTCGCCTTTGCTGTGGACCCTGAAAACTGATAAGCAGTTCACAAAAACATAATGAAACCTGAAGAAAAAGTCAGTATCCACGCAAGTCTGCGGGAAGAATTTAAGAGTTAGGATAAAAATAACAGAACTGGGACGTAGCCAGAAATGAGGATTAACACCAGACAATGTCAGTGAGAATGAGTGGCAAGGATTCCCAGCTGCATACCTAATACCAAAAATACCTCTGGCACAAGTAACAGCCTGCCCCCTAGCCTCAAGAGTGAGCTCTGCACTGAGATGCCAGAACTGCCCCGCAGCCCAGCATGTGCCCCTGACTGTAGCCAGTGTCACACCCTGAGGTGAAACCACAGCAAACCCTACTGTAAGAGGGAACTGATGTAGTCTAGCAGAACAACCAATGCATCTCCAATAAAAAGGTTAGATTTCAGACACACAATCACAGTTCAGTCGTATCAGCTGATTTACTAACTTTGCTTTACTTACACTCTCACAGCATTACAGCCACCACAACACTTTTAACTATGATTTGCCCTAGCATTCTGGGGATGTGCTCCTGCATCTCCTAGGTTTTATCTTCACATCTAAAGATAAGCCTTGAAACACTAGGTTTCTTACTGGCAGTGTTACTCTGCCTTGTCAATAGCCCCTGTGTGGCACATCATGCTGAAACATCTTCTTGGTCCCACACCAGAGGGATAAGGAAACACTACCTTCTTACAAGTAGAATGTAAGAGATTCAATACAATTAATATTGATGTTTAACAATTCCAGATCTCTGCTCCTTCGCAAGTTCATCCATAAATGAAATATTTCTCAAGGTCTGCAAGGAACATGACACCTGTCCTTTGATCATGTCCTGCTTCAATTTACAAAATAGGATTTCATATTTTAAGATCTGAGGGGGAGAGACAAACTGCTGGGAGTTTTGGTGTAGCATTACAGTGTACTGGATGTATTATTTTTCCAAATCACAGCTTCCCTTGGAAAGGGCAACACACCGGATAGACCAGGGAAGAAATTAGATCATGTGCAATCTGTTACTCTCTCTCTCTCTCTCTTTTTTTAAAGACATCTGAAGCAGATTTAAAAACAGAGAGAAGGTATTAGAACCCTACTGAGTATATGCTAGCATAACTCAGCCACAGTCACTGAGTAGAATGAGTCAATATATTGATACCTACTGAGAAGTTATTCTGTGTATCTTAAAATATTAACACCTGAGTCAACATGAAGTGAAAGGGAAAGGGGCTTTCACCTCATCTGCTCTGATCTCCAGCCTGGTGAATGTATGACTTCTCTAGCATACACACTTGCTAGAACAAGACTGGCTAAGTCAGACAGACACTGCAGCACCCATCTGCCCCTGCTGATCACCCTCCTCCTTCCAAACATCCGCCTTCTGCTCCAAGACACACTTTGCTCTGCTACCACACTCTTCTGGGAGACAAAAGTTTCTCTGCATCAGAAGTAAAAATAAAAATAATAGCCTAAGTAGGCTTCTAAATATCATTTATCTACCTGCATTTTTCACAGTATCATCATCATCATCAGGGTTGGAAGAGACCTCACAGATCATCAAGTCCAACCCTTTACCACAGAGCTCAAGGCTAGACCATGGCACCAAGTGCCACGTCCAACCTTGCCTTGAACAGCCCCAGGGACGGCGACTCCACCACTTCCCCAGGCAGCCCATTCCAGTGTCCAATGACTCTCTCAGTGAAGAACTTTCTCCTCACCTCCAGCCCAAATCTCCCCTGGCACAGCCTGAGGCTGTGTCCTCTCGTTCTGGTGCTGGCCACCTGAGAGAAGAGAGCAACCTCCTCCTGGCCACAACCACCCCTCAGGTAGTTGTAGACAGCAATAAGGTCACCCCTGAGCCTCCTCTTCTCCAGGCTAAACAATCCCAGCTCCCTCAGCCTCTCCTCCTAGGGCTGTGCTCAAGGCCTCTCACCAGCCTCGTCGCCCTTCTCTGGACACGCTCAAGCATCTCAATGTCCCTTTTAAACTGGGGGGCCCAGAACTGAACGCAGTACTCAAGGTGTGGTCTAACCAGTGCAGAGTACAGGGGCAGAATGACCTCCCTGCTCCTGCTGACCACACCATTCCTGATGCAGGCCAGGATGCCATTGGCTCTCTTGGCCACCTGGGCACACTGCTGGCTCATGTTCAGGCGGGTATCAATCAGCACCCCCAGATCCCTCTCTGTCTGGCTGTTCTCTAGCCACTCTGAACTGTCCAATAAAATGATGAATGTTCTGCTGCTGCTGATATCACTATAAACGTGAAAGATTGCTTTTAAACATAGAAGGAGAGAACTAGGATCAGAACCAGCACTCCCCTGCTGTCTCTAAATATACAGTGTATTTTGGTGGTATGTCATATGTAGTCTCATTCTCTCTTGTGCACACTGCAGAGGATTGTGAATATATTACTGTGCTAGTTTGAAGCTAGCTAGAATGTTTTGGTGAGAAGAATTAGATTACAGACTGTAACCTAGGGAGACATCAGAACTTTTCTCCATTAACTATTTCACCAACACCATCCTCTATAAGGCAAATCCATAGCTCCTCATTCACATAGAAGTGTCAAAAAAATCACATTTAAAGAGTCAATCAATACTTTGCCTGGCTGGCAGGTGACAAAAAAGAAAAAGCCCAGTGGTGTTTACACACAGAACACCTGAGAAACAGACAGCACTAGGTATCCATGGAGGTACCTTACGCAACTTTTTGTGCAGCACTCTCTCTCTTAACTGAAGGAATCAGTTAAAAAGACAATTTTATTGCTCTGAAAGGCTGAAGTTTGTAGTCTGGAGGGGAGAAGGAAGAACAGCAACAACCTTGTCCTCATCAGATTTCAACACAAATCACACAGTAGGCAGTACCTGTGCATTGCCCTCCACTGCAAAGCGCAGCTGTCCAAATTGGGTCCATCAGATGTAGTATTTGGCCTCTGGCAGACACTTATGAACCAGACTGAAGAAACTTTGGGAGTTCTCAACTGTGTCATATAGCATGAGAAATAATCCAAAAGATTGAACTCCTCTGAAACTCTCTGGTATAGATGTGGTTATGTCTAAAACTAGAGTGGACTGCAACCAAAAGCCTTTGGTGATTTCTGATTGGATAGGAAGGTTTAATATGCAGACATGCTGGGCATGGGATTAAAAACACTCCTGTATTAAATGTCAGGAATAAAGTGATTTGACTCAATCCACTTAGTACCTTCTTGTTCCTCTCACACCTCTGAATGCTACTGACCATCACCTAGAGACACGCTTCTCTAGGATAAGCATTTTTCCCATCCAGTGGAGGTTCCTCATAGTCAGACTTCAAAGACTATCCTCCTCCTCCTCCTCCAGCTCCTGCTCCCTTTTGCAGCATTCTGGTGCAGATTTTACAATTAGATAATACAGTTGCTTTAATGTTTTCAAACTAAAGGCTTCTTAAATTGAAAACTATTTTTTAATTAGAATATTTTACTTTTCAACATTTCTCATTTTTGCAAACATTTAAAATGCTAATTATTTTATCAAAAATGTTATTGGAACTGGTATCAAAATGTTTTTATCTGTAGTAAAACCCCTTAGAACATGAAAAACAAAACCATTTTGAACCTTGTGAAATAGAAAAAGCATGAAAACAAATATACTGAAACAGTAAGATGAAAAATATTTTCCAGCCCAGCTTTTTAAAAAGACAGGCAGTTAACTCTCTTCTTCCTGTGGTCCCTCCCTTCTCTTCTCTGCAAATTTCAGGCATAGGAATGAGGCTGACATTCATTCCCTATCAATGTGGACATAACAGAAAGTGAATTTTCCACAGCTACATACCTACAAACCTATCAACCAGTGTTTCTAGGGAGGTAGTTATTCATATACCCATCATTTCATGTACAAATTATGAACTATACAGCTTAAGGACACTCTGAATGGACTGCTTTACTGGAGCATACTTGCCAGGAAAAGACACAGAATGCTAAGTAGCCTTGACCATATGCATACAACCACTGCTGCTGCATGCACACATCAGTAGGAACTGCTTGAATCTCTCCCCAGAGCTATTTAACCTGTAGGAAGTAAGCCAAATGAACAGCAATCAGGGATCCTACTTGCTTTTTACCTCTAAAATGCCAGTGCTAGTGAATAACTGTTTGGGAAATCAACAACAAAAACAGCAAAAAAGGAGAAGGTAAAACATTTATTGAGACCTGAATCAAAGATCTCTTCAAAGTGTAATGTAATAATGCACAGCTGTCACAAATCACCACTGCACTCTGATCCTTCCTCTCCCTCTTGTTTAAATGCCTTCTGGGAGCACAGCCTTATAAAGGTTCAGTGTAACAACTAAAATGGTTGTCATGTTTAATGGTGCCAATGATGGCTAAATCTCAAACCCCAGTTAATTATTAGCTCTTACCAGCATGGTAAAGCTGAGCATCCCAAATCTTCAGGACAGTCATGTTAATGGAATAAGCAAGAAAGTCAAGTGAGATGCTATCTGAGTCTGCCTGATGAGATTGCAGTTTGCAGACAACCCTGGCTTATCTCGGATGAAGAACTATCAGGGATAAACAGAATGCATCAAGTCTGTTTCCCTAAGACCTTGACTTGCTGGTGGTAGGTGAATATGAATAACATCTAAGCAGTTCAATATAGATTAAATGAGAAACTGGATAAGATCACAATGTTAATGAATATCTACTTTTAAAATAGCCCCAAATACCCAGCCCAATAACCATGAAATAGAAAGGATTAAGATTTTTGGTACACATCATTTTAGGACAAGAAAATGAAGCATAAAATAAAAAAGTCCATTTTAAATGCAATATGTATATGCAGACACAGATCATTCTTTCTATGTATATGCTTATGACAGTATTTGATTTTTACACAGTATCAAAATGCTTTCAGAAGCTAGGTCAGTATTGTAATTCCCAAACACAGGAAGAAAAATTGCAGTAAGTAGTTTGCATAATTTGGCTAAAATCATAAAGCAGAAAGATCCAGAAACAGATTCTCAGACCCTGCTCTCCTCCCAGATTCACAATCACACAGATAAGTATCAATGTACTGGCAAAAAACAGATTGGTAAGAAAGACAGAGAGGAATCTTGCAAAATAAAGGCTAAATGTTGTCTCACATTGGTGAGCTCACCAAAATTACATATTCCATTTGATAACTGTCACTAACAAAGAAATTTTGAAACATGTAGTTTAGATATGCAAATCCATAAAGTGTAGAGACGTGCAAGGATTATTCATTTATGCAAATGTGACTGTATTACATGTGGCTGAACAAGGTATTGGAATGCACTGCATCAAAAGAATCTATTGTTTATTGTATTGCCTAAATAGTGAAGTCTGGGGGCTTTAGACTTACCTGGCTTCAAGCACTGTAAAAACACGGTATGGCATCTAGCAGTGAGGGCAGGACTGAATCACAGTTCAAGCTTACAGAATGGACTTTCTTGGCTCAGAATTAATTCACAATCAAAAAGGAAAAAAAAAAGATCAAGCCATCAATACTTCAATTCCTAAAGAAGGTCCACAACCACAGCCTGGTTTGGAACAAAAACCAACAGGACTGGTTTTGTTCCGCAGCAGTGGTTAAAAGAATGCCATGCATGACCTTATCACCAGTGTATGACACTGCTCCATCAATTCTGAGTGATTTCTCTCACAATCTCATTGATACCAATTTCAAAAGATCTTTTCAATCAAGATCCCAGTTACAGAGTCACAACACACCAAACATGCAGTTTTAAGGCTAAAAACTTGGGAAGATACTGTGGTTTAGAATATTCACTTCCAGAGCCTTAGTCACCTACAGCTAAGATCAAGAAACATTTCTCATTCAGCCTGCTCAAGCCACACTGTATTAAGCAGGGGAGAAATAATGGCAACTATTTAAGGAGCCTTCTAAATGGATTAAAGCTCATGTAACCCAGGCTTTCAGAATGGTTCTAATGGTGCAGAAGTGAGTTTTTGTTTGCATTTGTGTCCAAATCTTTTTGTGTCCAAATCTTTTTATGACTAGAACTGGTTGAGAGTATTCCAGTGACAGGTAATTCACCAGAAGTAAACTATTTATAGGAAGTGTTCTACATTCAGTTTTAAACAAGTTTAGGCATTTAACAACAAGGCTTCAGGTTTCATTAAAGAAACGTTTTGTTGGAAAAGCTTAATAAATAAATACTTAATGAAGTTTAAAAATGTCAGAGATTGAAAGTCTTGTAATGATGTTGTTATATCCAAGATGATTAAAGGATATAAATAACCAAAATTTGCCTTTAGTAAACCAATCAATATAGAAGGATAAAATGCAGAATATAAGAAACATAAATCCCATTCAGATCTAAAAGTGTAACAGCAGCTTTCAAAGCTGCATGCAGGTTTAGACTAATAGCTCTGAATTTAACATTGTTATCTAACAAAGTAGTCAATTTGAGGGAACAGGTTACTGCTACCTGTAGATCTGTGGGGAGTGGTGCTAGCAATAGTAATATGTTCACTCTCTCTCAGTGGGACAGAGAGGGAACTAATTATTGCCTGTAGGACATGGAGGAGTTCACAGGCAGCAGGATGTAAGAAGAAACACACCACACTATAAATCAATATTGCTATACTGAGCCCTTGATTTTGTTACAAATTTTAGTCTCCTCCTTTGAAACTGTTTTAAAGGATTCCCTTGAGGGTCAGGGCTGATAGGTGAGAGCAGTTATTTGTGGAAAATGTTCTGCCATTGTTAACTGGATGTTTCTATTTATTGTCTGTGTGAGTTCACCACGGTACACAGCAGGTTTCTGCTCTCGACAGCTTTAGTTCCACCAGTTCAGCAGCAGAGGATGATCCTGCAGCATTGGTTCATGTTCTGGACCATACATGTAAATCTGAGGCTCTGAATGGTTTTACTGGTGAGTGACCTACTATAGCGACTGTAGAAATCAAGCCATTTATGGTTTGGTTTCACTGAATATATTTTGTTTCTGGTGACAAACTTGCCAAGGCTGTTGTAGAAGTAACCTGAGGGCTACAGGTATTTTAGGAAAGGAATGAGACTTGGGCAAACTTTTTTTTTTCTATGTAAGTTTAGCAGGTTTCTGTTTAAGTTACTGTATATAGTGTTGAGTCCCAAACAAGTATATACAACAAGTGTGCTTATGCACAAAGAAAAGGTTGTGTTATCATTACCTTGCATCTGGTGATGGATGTTTCACATGAAGGTATGACCTATCTCGTGCTGGGGGATAGGTTGGACTGGATGATCTTGGAGGTCTCTTCCAACCTGGTTGATTCTATGATTCTATGATTCTATCTCACTTGAGCAGGAGCTGCTGAAAGAAGATAACTGAACTGACCTCTGAATTCCTTGGAATAGCCAGCTCAAGATTTTCCATATTTGGGGGGTTTGTCTAATGTGTCAGATGGAAAAGGAGAAATCTTGAATAAGCTAGATGGTACAGGTCCTCATCCTCTGTACCCTACCCTACTCACATTGTAGGTTATAACAACAGAGAGAAATCCCTTCTGTCCAGGTCCTAAGTTCCCTGACATCTGTTTCCTTGCTAATGAATCCGCAAGCTGCTAGACAAATACAAAAGATGGATAACGATTTTCCTCATCCATGTCCAGCACGACATACATGAATGTAATGCACACTGCCACAGCCAAGGCTGCAATTGGGAGACACAGGCCAAAGCTACTTCCCTAGATACACAGGTACAGGTTGTGCTGGCAAGAGAACTAACCTCTAGCCAGCTGGAAGTGCAGAGCCATCACAACAGACTCTTATCTTGCTGTCAAACATCTTCCAATTCAAAATGGCAAAAGCAAGATCACGCTGGCTATGACTCTCAAGCTTCTAGGAAATAAGCAAGTATTCCAACTGGGAGTTTAGAGCTAGCAGAGGTAAAGCTCTTATTTGTTTACAAGTCAGGATCAAAACAGTACCCATACCCAGAAACTGTTGCTTCTGTACTCCTTGCTCAGACCACACTGTCTCTTTCCTTTTGGGACATTCTTACCCAAAAGCTGCTCTTTGGGAGGCTCACATTACTTTAGTGAAAATGCTCAACAAAAAGGACTCACTTCTATGCATGACAGACTGTAACTCAAATGCTGTGAGTACATGGCCGTACCCATTAAAAGTGGACACAAGAGGCTTAATGTCTACGCAGTTTGGAGGCAGCAGAGGAAAGATTTTTGGCAGCTTTCAGTTTCTGCTACACACAAACACACACAAATTCAGCTTTTCTGCTAAGCAGTGTGCAGTCTCTCATACATCCCTACTGTATTTCCAGTCCTCACAAATCCCTGATGCAGGCTACAATTAGGAAGAGAAAGAGGTAGGGATGCCAAATGCACTTACTTCCTCAAATATCCTTCTACCTGGAAATTCCATATGAGGAAGCTGAAGGATTGCACACGTGTCTGACATTTCTGAACATCCAGTTTTCCCATGCTTATGCACAGTCAATGCTACAGTGCATGTATAGTAAGCCAAGAATTCCAGGAAGACCCAGCACACATGCACCATATAAACAATCAGCCCATAAAGGGTAAATCATAAATATTTGAGACCCATTAGTCTTGAGGTACATGAATAGATACATCACAACGGTCAATGCCTCAGACTAAGTACACACATGCCTCCTTTCGCTGTGCATGTATTTCTGCACAGAAATCCTAGACAGAAATGCAGCCAATGCCACCAAGTAAAAGCAATGTGAAAGGTGCAGTGAACCAGTCATCACCACTGCCAGGTTTTACTGTCAGATTTGACTTTGTGTGCAGCTGCATTCAGATAGCCTAAACTCTATTAACCTCTGAAGGCTACTAATTAGCTACCCTGATGGCCTACAGCAAAGTGACAGCAAGCAGTAAACCCAGGAACTTCAGCAGAACTCAGGCTGCTTAAGTGTGGCAACAGTTTCTGACTCAGCAAATGTTTTTCCTCTCCGTGTCCTATTTTCTCATCTTAGAACAGGAACTACAAAATTCAGTTGCTTGCCTGATATCAGTGCTATAGTGCTCTAAGAAGCTCCATAAAATGCTTTGAGATAGCAATGCAAAAATAGCTAAACAGAAAGTTAGCATAAGAAATGGACTTATTAATAGAGAATAGACTGTAAAATATTAATAAAGAGGATAAAACTGCAATGAGTCTCCTTCTCAGTTCTTTACAGCATAAGGTGATCAACATTTGTGAGGTCAAGTTAAAAACCCACAACCCTCCCTTGGGATATACAATTAAACATATCAAAGAGGTTATTTGCATCCATCTGTAGCATCTGGCAGTGGCCATGGCCAGAGACAGAATACTGCACCAGATGGACCAATGTGTATGGAAATTCTTATCATCTTCTCTGATTAATTTCTTCCTTCAGGTTGGATATGTCTCTTCTAATTGTGTATCAACATCTAACCAAAATTGGTGCTGACATATCATTGATTGTGCTGTGAGTTTATCTGCAGCTCAGCATTATGGGACAGTTTAGCCCCTTGCTTATCCCAACACTAATGCAGGATTTCTTTATCGGTCAATTTCTGCATTCACTCATAAGTTTTCCAAGCCTTGTCCTCAGAGATTGACAACAGAATTCATGAGCCAACTGTAATTTGAACCAAAAATCTTTTTCAGTTCCTGAATCATTGCTACTGTAGTCTACAAGGCTGTAGACTGTAAGACTCCAAATGATTTTCTAACAGTATAGTCCTGTCCCTGAATTTATAGAGCCTAGGCTTGCATGCCTTCCCACAAATTCTTTTGGATGACTGCACTGTTTTCCTGTGATTCATTCCAAGACATGCAGAGCAAGGATAATACAAACAACAAAGATACCCTCTTTTAAAAGAGCCACCCATTGATATCTGTTTTGTTTTGTTTGAGGATCATATAAGTAAAAAAAACAAAAATAAAGTCTAATAAATAATTAGGAACCACTAGTAGTGTGCCATAAAATTATAACATTGCACTGTCAGATCACATCCAAGACTTTTGGAGCTGTATTTTCAACTTCTTGACTAACTAGAATGTCTGTAAACACAGTTGAGTTCAGTTATGTGAAGGCCAGGGACTCAATCAGCCTCTTTAGAAAGTGCCCTTGAATGCAGGAACCCAGAACGGTAATAGAAAAGAGTTGCTTTGGATGGTTGCTCAGGCTGTGAAAGGGGATAAGGGAAGAAATGGGATAAAAAAAGCTCCTGCAGATATGACTGCTTTGTCTTTACTCAGTATTCAGAGAAAAATAGTCTCCACATAGCCCCTGGCCCTATCTTGGATCTGAACTCAGATCCCCTATGGACACAAATTACACATAATCATAAACCTCATCTGAAACGTGAAACACAGATACTGCTTCTGAAGAGAAGCAACTTTCCTGAGGAGAAATACTCCACATATCCATATGTACACACCCAGGGGTGCCCTGACAAAAATGCCCTTTATTCAGACACTGCATTTGAACAAACTGCTCCTCTTTGTTTCCTGGAGCTTAACGGGGGAGCACAGGCAGGGCAAGCACACACTCGACGGCACCACTGAAGACAGTGCTACAGCACACCCTTTACTCGGGCCTGTCTCAGTGATCTTTTAGTAATACAAATAAAGCATTGCATAGCTCTTCCCATGCTGAGCAGCCACAGAATCCACCCTTTCTCCCTCCATCCACAGCAAATAAGTTATTTTTAAAGTGTCTCAACTCATGAGGGCAGCAGGTAACATGCTAAATGTATTACTGTCTTGCTCTAGAAATTGGCAGTAAGACTTCCAAAAACACAAGAAATGGTAAACAACAACAAAAATAATTAATAAGTTAAATGGATATTTCAAACATCAGTTAGCTAGATTTGTAAAGCATACAGAATACTCCGAAATCCAAGTCCAAGATCTAAATATTGTGCACGGCTAAAATAGCACAATAAATGGAACATCAGCAGTATGCAGGTCTGATGGGCAAGTTGCAGCCCCTACAGCAGAGCACCTTGTACCTCCTCAGCTCAGATCAAGAGGAGTCAACAGAGCAGCCCTGCTGCTGAACTCTGATACTGTTCCTCTCATTCCTGTTCCTTTGGCGATTTATTTCCCTCCACCTTCAAATTGTTCATGCCTTTCATTGAGAACTACTTGGATCTTTAATGGTTCTTCTTATAACCCTTGCCTCCCTCACTTCTGATCAATGAGAAAGAAAGAACAGGAATTGTACCCTTAATTGATTCATACTTTATCTTGATTTCTATCTTTTTCCTTTTCTCTCTCACACCTCTTCTTCCCCTCCCTCACTAAAATTACCATGATAGTTTTGTTCACAGTTTTGGATAAAATGAGTTCATTGAGGAGTTGCAGTCCAGATCTGACTTGTCTCAGAAGCAGAAGACAGTGAACAGGACGTTGAAAGCAGACGCTGGGGTGATGTGTCAGCTCTCTGTGTCTCTGACACTAAAGATGCCCTCAGATTTCTGGAACCAAGGAAGATGCAAAAATGTGTGTTTGTAATGCTCCTTGGAGCAGTAAATGAAATCACCACCAGCATCAGAGAACAACTCACTCTGAGGAAGAAATGACTGAGACAAAATACTGTATTTAACCACACGGCCCAAGCATTCCCCACTTTTGTGACACTGTATTCTTGGGAAGAGGATGGATATTTCTTTGCAGAACTGGCTGCATAAAAGAGCAGCGATCTTTCTCAAGGCATTAAAGGGATGAATAGGCAGGACTTCATCCAAAGACAGTACTGGGAATCATAGCACTGGGATGGTCTCTAAATTCAAAGGCCAAACATTCTAACTGAAATTAAAAACCATCTTTTTGGAAAAGAATAACAACATAGCACTTCTCCTTTCAGATGGCTTATGTCAGGTTCCAAAGGGATTTGAAATACTCACATCATTTCTGCACTACAGCAAAGGGACGCTGAAAAACCTGGTGATGCATGATGTGCTCCTAAAATTCAACATCCAGTGGCAGAGCTTGTGAAAGAGTTTGGGGGTTCCTGTCCTCAGTTCTATTCCATACTACTATTGAGGGAAAACTTCTTCAGCATTGCTCGTTGCCAGGTGGGATATGGTTTCACTGGCGTCAATGTCAAAAGTTATCACCAAGGAAAGCAGGAAAGGCTCAGGTTTTTTACCACTTGTGTAAATCAGTATTAGTTAGTCCAGTAGGGTAGGCTGCTCATTTTGCTAGAGTACGTTGTCCTAGTGACTGGACCAAGAAATGCAGTTTAAGTCTCTGGCTTGTTAAGTAGAAACCAACCTGTCTGGAATAACAATTACCTGAAACTAGAAAAGCTTAGATGTACGCTATTGGCATTCACCTGAGCAGAATTTGCCACTCTGATTTCCAGTTACAAAACATAGTGTTTTTTTCCCTAAGCCAATACACATGAGCTCTGGAGGACAGGCACCCCCATCACAAGCACCACCATCACTCTGTTCCAGTCTGTTGCAAGCTTGGCATGCTTGTAGTGCCTACTGTCAGAAAAGCAAGTCACCAAGAAAAGGAATGCCTGCAGGGCACAGACATTTTTTGTCCAGATTCTCCAGAGGGGGGAAAAAAAAAAAAGTTTGACAAGAAGATAGTAAGAACTCTCTGTTCTGTTTTTCTTCACTTCTATATAAGGTGCTGAATACATTTCTCAAGGAAAATTAATTTCTTTTCCTTGCCTCTAATGAACTGCCTCTGAATACATGAGGGCACATGAAGGAGAGTAGACTCCATGGTGAGACAGTAAAAAGTAAAAAGGTATTCAAAGCCATCAGTATCTTGCAAACTTACACTGATGGAAATATGCAGGACTGAAGACAGGGAAGCAAGATCAGGGAAAGCTGGAATAGCTTTGGCATTCGTTGCTTAACAGCAAAGGAAAGACAATATTAGGAGAAAAGGGAGTCCTCCTGCAATCCTACAGACAGGTTATGGAAGCAGGTGTCTCAATGCAGGCCACTAGCATTCCAAAACATTGCACAAAGCAATGACTTTTGTGTGAAAACCCAGGACACTGTAATTGCCAGTAGCATAGTCAGAATGCGAGAATTCTGTCTATGTAACTACAAGCTCCAATCATCTTTGAAGTGAAACCACCTGAAATGATCATCAAAAGATGAAGTACAAGGAACTGAGAGGTTTTGATCCAACAAAAACAGGGATTCCTCAGTGTTTGGCCAGTGAGAACATTTCCAGAGTAGACAGCCAAAAGGAGACTTGGCAGAAGTGATTTTCTATATACAATCCGGGTAGCAGAATTGAATCAAAATAGATCAGTGCCCCATCATTATTATTACTAGTATTATTATTATTTCCTTTTAAAACACTTGCATTTCTTCAACAATTTCAGGTCCACTTTCTTTCCAGTCAAACAGGTTCACTTGCCATGTCAAAGGCAGGTAAACCTCAAAATATCATAGTATCATAGTATCATTAGGGTTGGAAGAGACCTCACAGATCATCAAGTCCAACCCTTTACCACAGAGCTCAAGGCTAGACCATGGCACCAAGTGCCACGTCCAATCCTGCCTTGAACAGCCCCAGGGACGGCGACTCCACCACCTCCCCAGGCAGCCCATTCCAGTGTCCAATGACTCTCTCAGTGAAGAACTTTCTCCTCACCTCCAGCCTAAATTTCCCCTGGCATAGCTTGAGGCTGTGTCCTCTTGTTCTGGTGCTGGCCACCTGAGAGAAGAGAGCAACCTCCTCCTGGCCACAACCACCCCTCAGGTAGTTGTAGACAGCAATAAGGTCACCCCTGAGCCTCCTCTTCTCCAGGCTAAACAATCCCAGCTCCCTCAGCCTCTCCTCATAGGGCTGTGCTCAAGGCCTCTCACCAGCCTCGTCGCCCTTCTCTGGACACGTTCAAGCATCTCAATGTCCCTCCTAAACTGGGGAGCCCAGAACTGAACACAGGACTCAAGGTGTGGTCTAACCAGTGCAGAGTACAGGGGCAGAATGACCTCCCTGCTCCTGCTGACCACGCCATTCCTGATGCAGGCCAGGATGCCACTGGCTTTCTTGGCCACATGGGCACACTGCTGGCTCATGTTCAGGCGGGTATCAATCAGCACCCCCAGATCCCTCTCTGTCTGGCTGCTCTCCAGCCACTCCGACCCTAGCCTGTATCTCTCCATGGGGCTGTTGTAGCCAAAGTGCAGCACCAGCACATGGACAGGCTTAAGAATTGTCCTTACTTCTCCTGCTTGACAAAATGAGCAGTGTGGAAAGTTTTCATTTTTAATAAGACTGGTAGACTTGGCTTTTCTAAAGCCATGTTTAAGTATGTTTTCTAGGTGAGATAAGGAGAAACACTGCTTGTGACCAGTGTGTTTGATACACATTTGTCCATGGTGCATTCTCTCCCTTAATCACCCTACAACTGCCTTTCCAACACCATCTGAGAAACTTCGATACTCTGCTGCTTTGCCTTCATGCTATCGTTTGAAGCCTACAGCGGCATGGAGGACATTCGTGCACTGAAGTATCTGGTAGCTGAAATGACAAACTTGCAGAACCAGCTATATAGAAACATTTCCAGACATCATCCCTCTAACATCTCCACTGGCTGGGGTCATTAAGCAAGCCAGCTGGAGCAGGAGCAGCAGGCTGCTGTAATTGCAGTATTCAGCAGCAACAGGGAGTTATGAAAACCCTTGCTGGGCAGTGCAGCAGATGAGCAAGAAACCAAAGGGTTCACTAAACACATCCAAGACAATCAGTTGTGTCATCCAGCATGATGTTATAGATAAAACTGTTAGAAAGAAACAAACTTCACCTCCTCTCCCCTTCCAATAATTCAATCTGCTTAATGCAAATATGTGGAATTTGTACTAAATTTAAAACTGGGTTCCAAGTATAGCATAGAGATGGAATTACCCTGCAGTTATTAAATGGAGCCTGGCCTGGTGACTAAACAGAGGAGTCTGTCTGGTGGCATTCTTTTCCTGAGCCCTCTAGAAAATGGTCTTCCAATGTTGTATTCTCAGAATATGTGAAGGGTCTTTTTTTTAGCAACATCTAACATCTTTCTGATTTACTTACCCTATCCCTTGAGCTTCTGCAGATACAAGGTCCTCTATAGGCTGTGAAATATTTTCCACTTTCCTGTTCTCCATCATCAAGAATGCAAAGAGATGAAAGGTGAAAACTAAGAGACTAAGTACACCTTAGCACTGGATCAATTTAGTAATGTCTTTTATCAGCCTGCTATTCAAGCTTAGCTACCACTATAGCTCACACCAACTTCATTTTCATTTTAATATACCATGCAGAAAAACAGCCTAAATACACATCCCTAGATCTAAAGCATATAATCTGTAAACTACAGAAACAGGCAAATCATTTCCATTAGTTTCTTATGTAGCAAAAACCACAATTTACACCCAAAGCATATAATTATATTCAAATTCTAGAAGACAGTGTCAGAAGTACTTTAAATTCATAGTTTGGGGGAAAGTCACTCACGGGTATAAGTAGTTAGGTTTTAATGTGCAAAAACAACAGACATACACCAAGCACAAGAGAAATAATTTGTGAGGGTGATGCAGGAACCATGGTGAATCACAGGCCCCTGGCTCCACAACTGCCTGGAATCTGGCACAGCAAGCATTGCAGATGAAATGCTCTCCTCCTTCAGAAACGCCAGTGTTGGCATTTGGCACTAGAACCTGTCCAGGCTTTGAAATCACAAGGGAAAATGCTACCGGGATCTATGTCCAGAATTTGAAGGTGTCTGGTTCATCCTTCAAGGACAGATCAAAACAGGCTACTCTTTTAAGTTGCTCCAGCATCTAAAACCCAAGAGGACTATTGGGGTTTCATACACTTCTGTGGCTTCCTGCCAGGGATCTCAAAGTAGACAGGTGCATCAAGACTGCTCACCTCACAGAGGAGATAAATGGTTTTCTCTTCATTTCACAGATGAGGAAAACAAGTCAGAAAGAAATGTAGTTTTGCCAAGGTCATACAACAAATTTGAATCAGTGGTGAAGAGTGTTAGCACCTTGTGTGCAGAGACTGCAGAGAAGACATGAAAAACACTTTTTTCCTCTCTAGTGCATGTGACCACTCATGGTCATCAAACCCCACCAGAACACCAGAAATGCAACCCAAAAAAATGCCTGTCAACCAGGACAGGACTGACATCTTGTGCAAATACACAGGGAGCTAGTATTCTTCAGGCACAGTGCATGAAAATGGAGAGAACGGAAGAAAGGTCATACTGTGTCCTTCCCAGACAAAACTTCTGCTCCTTGCACCTTTACCATCTGTATAGAAAATCACGGAATTTCCTCACCAACAGCTGTAGGCTATTCTGTTCTCCTCAGTGCTCCCACCTCAGATGACCTAGGTACATTTTCCTACCTCTAGTGAGGCCTGTGTAGGGAATTTGGAGCTTCCAACAGCACAGTATGCAATAACCTAGTGACTACAATAACATTGTTTAAGCCTGTGTTTTCACTCCAAGGCAAAAGAAGATAAAGGAAGAGGGGAAAAATTCAAACACAAAAACCCCAAAGAAAGCTGCCCAGCATTTTTAAGAAAATAAAATTCTTTCATTTTTAAACTGTAGAAATGTATTATTTCTCATTCTACAGCACTTTGGCTGTGTAACTTCTGTCAAATAACATTTCTTTACTACTTCAATGCCTATACAAAGCATACAGCAGGATCCTTCATCTGTCTTTGAAATACAGTCACCTCTGCAGTAGAATGTGGCAGTTGCTTGACAAGTCAGGACTATATCACCCAAAAGCAGAAATGATAACTAGAAGAAACCTCCTTTCAGTCAAAATTACAAAATAGAAGGAGGAAGAAAGACCTGATCTAATTCTGGCTTAGGACTAGCATCCCCACTTTTGCAAGACGTGTTAGGAGATACTGAGCAGGCACAAAGCAGATACCAGAAGAGGGTTTTTTTTCAGACACGTCTTAAAAAACGGTACCTTCAGCAGCACAGGTCAGAGGAATGTTTGAAAGAGCACAAAGACATATGTTACGTAACAATGACAGAGATTAAAAGAAATCACTCAGTTTCTTGTTTTCCGGATCTCATAAGATCATTGGGATCTCCCAGCTTCAAGTACCAGGTGAACAGACTTACACTTCAATTTTGTGGATCAAAATTCCAAGTTTTGATCTAATGTTTCTATTTGCAAGGTATACCAAGTTGGAAAGAGTTAATAGTATATACAGAATGACACATGAAAGCAGCTGGTCAGAAACTGTTTCATATAGAAGTATGCAAAGAGCAGCCAAATAGAAATCTCAGTTTGAGGAAATAGCCTCTGTGTACATAAGAATTTTCCTGTATTCAACTACCAAGCACTGGCTTTCTCAGAAGAGATACAGAGACTCAGTACAAGGAGACAAAGCTCAACTATGACCACTTAAAAGGGTCACTTACAAGGGACTCATGACTTTAGATGTTTATGGTTTCTGGACAGGCATCTTGAGATAATTTAATCAGAATTTACTTTTTCATTAAAAATATCAGTTACTGTTAACATGTCTGAGGAAGGAAACACAAACAGGTATACACAGTCATTAATCTTTGAAAAAAAATAGGGGAAAAAAAAGGAAATTAGACAGAATTCTAGCTTTTCATCTTTGCAGAACCTACCTGCAATCCTAATTTCAGCTCTGAAAGAAGTCAATTTTACTGGATCACTGACTGCTTTGTATAGAATTACTTTTCCCTTTTGTTAAAGCATACCAACTTTTGCTCTAAAGTAATCTCCTGATGATGAAGGAAAAGGAAGGTCCTGCTTGTTACTGGGGAAGAGGGAGTGCCAAGGAATGGGAATTAGTTTTCTATTCTATTAGAAAGTCAGGATTGCAGTAGCAAAGACACTTTATATGAAGAATAGGTCGCACTGAAGGAGCAGCAAGGAGTAGAACATATGTACTAGAAAGAGGGTACACTGTCATAGCTGTGTGTGGCAAGCTTTGACACTGGTTTGCAGAATATGTCTACTTTATGAAAACACTTTCTTGATTTGTCCAAGAATTTGTTCTCAGTTGCAAAAAAAAAAAAAAAAAAAAAAAAAAAAAAGGACAGGATATAGAAATATTTCATTAAAATGGCCTAGTCCCCACAAAGTGAAAACCAGAACAGAAATGTCCCCATGCCCACCACTGGTCCCATAGCTGCCTCTGAAGAGCAGTACTCTGAAGGCTGGGGGAATTTGCATGAGGCATCAAACCACCTCTGTGCACCCCTGCTCTCCATCCATTAAGAAGGGCCAAAGGAAAAGCAGCTGGAGGAGAAAAGGAGAAACCAAATTAATTAATTCATCACTAAGAGAAAATACACACAAATCTCTTCAGTTTATCTGTCAACCATAGGCATGCATTATTCATCAGATGAGGTATGAGGACATGGAAAGAGGGGCTGTGAAGCCACTGCTGCAAGCTCTGGTAAAGCAGCTGACCCAGCAGGGTCTTAAATAGCTAAGGGGAATCAAGAAGATTCAGCACACGTGGACTTTCAATAAACACAGACATAACTTCATTCCATGGTTTTCTTCTTTCCTCTATCCCACAAATCACGGCTTTTCCTTACTACTCTTTGGGGAGAAAGATTCTGCCAGTCTAGGAATGTCCTCACATGGGAAAAAAGTATTTCTTTTAAGTTGCTAAAGTTCCCTGCCTGGAAAGGCTGATTTCCTTGCTGACAGGGAGGTAAACCTGTTACAAAGACTTTCTCCTTGGAAAGAGGTGCCGTGCCAAGTTTCACATTTGCAGGTTGCAGCTCAACTACCGGAAAGCACCAGCTCGGTGATTTCATAATTAACTCTCTTAACACCAGCACAGTAAAGATTGCCAGATCTGGGCCCAGCCCTGCTCAATCCACTGTGATGTAAAAGAAAAAAAAGAAAACTAGTGTTAAATACAAGACTAAGTCCCAGTGGTCAGCACTGTGGGACTGGGAGGCAACATAACCAGGTGACACAGGATTCCTGACTCCTGAAACCAGTATGAATATGGCTACCAAGTACAACAGGACTCAGAACGACTTTTTTATTTGTCTAGTGAAAAACACAAACAAGCAAACAACAAAATACCAGGAAGAAAAAAGATTAAACAGCCTCCCTGGGATCTGACTCCTCAACACTGTCACAGATCCAAATACCAAGGGTCTCTGTCATGCAACAGTGAAAGAATACACAAAAATAAAACACTCATGTGTTCATAAGACCAGCTGTCTTAGTACTTTCTTCTTTCTCTCTCTTTCCCCTCCCTTACTCATGGCCAAGGGGTTTCCATGCCAGCTCTCCTACATGGCACGATTAGGAAAGGAAAAAAAAAAAATCTCAAGCTAGCTTATGTACCAGCCTGAGCTCCCCAAGCTCTCAATTTTCCTTGATTCCTTACTGCAATGAGGACACCAAAAAAATGCCTGTCGCGCGCTGAAGTTGATAACAGCTTTTGCTCAGGGCTCTTAAATGAGGCTTTACTGGGCTTTCAGAGCAGATGGAAAAGTCATCAGGGAGAAAAGAACTATAATTTCTTGACCAAGAAATGTACCGTGGGCTCTTCCACAGACTACTGCTTACAAGGTTAACCAATATCCCATGTTGTGACATCCTTCGCTCCTTTCCTCACAAGCGACCTGTAAGTCCTCTTCCACCACAGCAGCACTCAGCTACGGAAACACATCTGCACAGGATCAGAAAAATAAGAGTTGTTGTTGTCAGAAATGAGGAAGAGGACCGCTTGGAAGGAGACAGGAAGAGAGGAGAGTCCTGGGACAGTTGGTTGAAATGCCGCATGACACGGCTGCTTTAGGCACTAGGAGGATGTGCTGGCAGAGCTGTGTCAGGGTCACAAGGATATTGAAGTATCACAGATAACTGCTCAGGTGATCAGCAGAGCAGTCTGAAGAGTTCAAATGGCACAGTGATGAACGAATCTCCAGTTAAGGCTACAGGAACACTGGCAGAGTTGTAGAAGGAGCTCAGTATTGCAGAACTGAGCTGAGGTGTGTTGGAGAGGATATGCACTCAGGAACAAAGCCAGAAGGCAGATGCTGTGGGTCACAACTGAGCACCAGCTGAGCAGGCTGCATTAGTAGGAAGTGCATGGGCAGAGCTGCTAGAAGGCATGGGAAAAGGGTGGCTGGGAGCACTGCAGACCAGGTTGCCAGTGATCTGGCTGTGCAGGAGGGGGGAGCCCAAGGGGCTGCAGAACAGCTCTATGATGCAGAGGCAAGGACTCGTGACTGAAATGGAGCTGGGTGAGATGGGTCAAGCTGAAAGTGTACAGCAAGGTCTGCAGACACAAGTGGCAGCATCCTCTCAGCAAATCAATCTTCCACTTCTACACCAAAGTTCATGTTTCCCACAAGACACAAGAGAAAAACATTCAAATCCCACAGGGGAAGGGAACCAGTGCCATGTCAGACATCAAGACCATCTGTTAAGTACCACCCATGTGAAACTCAGTTATGGGTTATTAATCATTAGCAGCAGGAGCCCTGTTATTTGCGGCAATACTCAAAGATCACATGAGAGATCCCCTATTGTGCTAAAGCGTGGGATATGAGTGATCAGTATTCCCTACCCCAAAGGCTTTCCATCAGGAATAGGTAAAGCAAGTTGAGAAGAAGCAAGACAGAGCTAGGTACAGAGACTTTAACTGCCTTTCTATTACATATATATATATATTATTTTTTTTTTCTATATATAATTGCCTTTCTTTGCCTAAAAGGGGGCAGAGCACAGCTGCTCTGGGATTCACATCTAGACCTGACCCTGACCTGCAGCCCTGCAGGGAAACAGTCAGACTCTGGCTGGCCTGCCTGCATCTCTTCCTGGCTGAAGTTGGAACCATGAGATACAAGAAAAAGGAGAGAGTGAGGCAGAGATGAGGAGGGCAGCCTCACATCAGCCAGGCCTGAGCTAGCTCCTCTTAGAGTGGGCACTCATTAGAGCAGCTGAGCATTGCTCAAAATTTCAGATGTAGGATGTTGCCTCCCTACCTTGGTGGCCTTCAGACCCGCTCTTCCCCTTCTCCATTGCTGCTGGAGTGGAAACTAACTCCCTGTTATTTCCCACCCCTAGGTTTCCCAGGAAAGAAGCAGAGAAAGTAGGTAAGGACACCTCGCCTTCTCCTTTGAATGCCTCAAGCCACACCACAACTTCCCCAAGCAAGATACAGGACAGCGAGCAGCCAGCAGAGCAGAGAAGAGGTGTCCCCGGCCAGCCCTCCCGCCGCGGAGCACAGGACAGACTGGTGGCTGACTGCGATGATGCGCTGTTGTAAGGACCGCGTCAGGTGCTACACCCCCGCAAGGGCCAGCAGCTAGGGAGTGAACGACTCCCTCTCAAAGAGCCCCCAGCCCCAGCGGAATGAGAGCTACAGCCCCTCCGTCTGCCCCGAGGTGGTCGGCGCTGCTGTCTGGCATAGTGTGGCCCGAGCCCGCCCCGGCCCCGGTAGTCCCCACCCTCCGTGCTACTGGACCCCGCCGGCTTGGGAAGTTGGCTTTGGAAGCGGCCTGTCACCAGCCCAGGGCTCTACTCGGAGAGGGTGGAAAGAAAGGTTAATGAGACGGGGAACTAACAGTAGAAATATGAAGGGTTGGGAGACGCTCCCCGCCACCCCTCCACCCCCCCCCCCCCCCCCCCCCAGTATCACAGCCATAGTCCCTGTTACCCCCTCTGCTGCTCCAGCTACTCTGCAAAAAGGTTAGAAAGAAACAAGAGTGGGAACCCACCGTGTCCTCCTCGGAGGGAGACAGGGGAGCGGTAGATAGAGATAGGCACAGAGTGGTGCTTGCTGCCGTGGAAGTGATGCTCATACTGAGCCTGAGATACAGACGAAGAAGAGGAGGCAGAAGAAGCCACGTTAGAGGAACTCCAAACAGAGCTGACGATACATCCCCAAAAGAGGGAGCACATCCACAGGGTCCAGGCGGGGCGACGTTCCGGGCAAATGCTGGGGTCTACTCTCAGGTGCATGGTCAAGGCACAGGACAGCTACAGACGGGCAGTCTGAATTCCAGCCAGGGAAAGAGGATAAGGTTCATGATGCCAGGGGACCCATGCTAGCAAAAAGGAGAGTCGCTTCCGAGACTCTGGGGTGTGCGTATGTGTTCAGGAGGCAAAAAGACAGTATGTGTCTGTGCGAGCGAGCGAGAGCTAGGAGAAAAGGGGAGGGAGGGGGAAGGTTAGTAACCACACAGAGAAGAATAAGACACGCCGTTTCCCAGGGCTGGATTTACTGTGCCAGGAACCCCAGGGCCGAACCGAACCTCCAGCAGAGCGCAGGAAAGCTGCACATGTCAGCGCAAGGGTCCTGGAGCTTGCACTTGTCAGGTTCCTCCAGGATCACCGGGTCCTTGAGGACTTTTCCCTGCCTGCGATCCCCGTCTCTCACTTTGCTGAGAGGGACTACTGAAAACGAAAAAGAAGAGATAAGCCAGAGACCCCAGGTAAAATTTTGATTTTTTTTTTATCCCAATTCCATGGAGTTTCTGTTGCTTCTCCACTAGCAAGTGTTGCAATGCAGAACTGCTAGGCACACGCACACGCGCGCACACACACACAGATCGGAATTGTTATCCTCCTTCCACAGGATCCAGGCGACCGAGGGCTCAAGCCGATTAACCCTGTGCAGCCGGGGAGGGCAATACCAGGTCTATTCCAGACAGACAGGCAGGCAGGCAGGCAGGCGAGCGCGGAGAAGAGGCTGGAGGGCCGGGCGGCGCGGGTCGGGCTGCGCGGGTCCGGCGGCTCGGCGGGGAGGGGCGGGGCGCGGAGCCGAGAACGGAGCGAGCGGAGCCGGGGGCGGGATGCTGGCGGCCGGCGCGCCAAGTGCGGGCAACTCGGCGGCGCAGGTGGAGCGCAGCTGGGGCGGCCAGGGAGGAAGCTCCACCAATGGGCCAACCGTATGCAAATGTCCCGGCCCCCAGGAGCCAATGAGGGTGGCGCAGCTCTCCGCAGAGGGACTGGCTGGCTCCGGGGAGAGGCGGGGCCGGAGGGCGGCATCGCCCCCGCCATTCATGCGCCGGTGCTTCACACACGCGCCCGCCTCCGCCAGCCCCGCCGGGCGGGGGGTCCCGGGGCCGGCCCCGAGGCGAGGAGGCGGCGGTACTGCTGTCAGCAGCGGGTTTTCCGCTGGCCCGCCGCGACTGTTCGCGAAGGAGTTCGCAGCGATACCCCGGCTGAGCGCAGCACTTCGCACCGCTCCCAGGAACCAGCGGCGGCATCCGCCCCGCCGCGCTACTGGGTGGGAGCCAGGCTACCACGGCAGCCCGCCCCGAGCTGCCCCTGGAAGAATGCGCCCACCCTTTCCGTGCACACTTTCCAGGGCTAATCTCTTCTCACGCCGCGGTCTAGCTCTGCCGCGCAGGGCGGCCCGCCTCGGGCGCGGAGCAGGGGGAGCTGCGGGGGCAGGAGCCCCGCGGGAGGTGTGTGGCTGGGAGCAAGAATAGCGCAGAGCAGCAGGGCGCAGCTGGCACTCATCTTTCTGCTACGCTAGAGGGGACGCGCTCAGTTAACCCCGACCCCCTGCGTCTCCCTGTCCTAGCGCTCGTCGTGTGTCCGCAGCTGCACAGGAGCGAAGTAAGGAGCAGGAAGCACGGCGCTCACTGGGACTCCATCCTCTTCTTACAGAGATTTTAATTATTTTTTAATGCTTCTGAAACAAGAGGCTGAATGCAAGCAGGTACATTTGCACTTAATCCTCCAAGAGAGGACTACAGCCAGAGTTTGCAGCCCCTAAATTAATAATTAAACGTATCCACATTATCTAGTAACTTAATTCCCTATCAATTTGCATCGGAAAAAAGCCCCAGCCACACTGGGAGCGGGGGCAGGCACCAGCAGTGGAGTGACTTATGCAGGATCACTCACAGGGAGTTAATAAGGAGCTTTGGAAAAGAAGTCAGGATTCACTTTGCACTGCCTCCCTCTCCTTTATTTCTTCACTGAAATCGGAATAAATTGTTTATGGCTGCAAGTTTCCTTGTCTTCCCCTCTAGATCTATGTTTGTTGGTGTGCGGACATGCACCTCAGAAACCTACTTGACTCATTTCATAAGTATTTTCCTGATGCAGAGGCGGAAGGGTTTTGGTTATTGATCTTGATTTCGTGCAACACATCAGTAACTCGTAATGAACAGCACAAGTTATACACCCAGTACTTCTAGCTAAGCCTGATATGCTTCTAATTTATTTTGGAGTACATTATGTTATAATTTAAGTAATTTAAATCAGGGTCTAGAGCACTCAGAAATATTTCAGCATTTTGCTGGATTTAATCAATGATTATGGATGGTAAAGCTGGAGAGTGAGAATTTTAAGTTTATCCAAGATGATAATTGGTTATACTTCTATTAATGAAGCTATTCAACATCTTTGCTGCTCTGCAGATAAGGAAGCAGAAGCTCAGAGGCATTGTGCCACTGAGTGTGTGACAGACATGGAAACTTAACTGACTGTACTCAGCACTGGTCAGGCCACAC
Organism: Pogoniulus pusillus; assembly: GCF_015220805.1. Classification (NCBI taxonomy): domain Eukaryota; kingdom Metazoa; phylum Chordata; class Aves; order Piciformes; family Lybiidae; genus Pogoniulus; species Pogoniulus pusillus. The sequence goes on along the minus strand of NC_087264.1, from coordinate 43,487,998 downwards.
CTTGAGTACTGTGTCCAGTTCTGGGCCCCTCAATTCAAGAAAGATGTTGAGGTGCTGGAACATGTCCAGAGAAGGGCAACAAAGCTGGTGAGGGGCCTGGAGCACAAATCCTATGAGGAGAGGCTGAGGGAGCTGGGCCTGTTTAGCCTGGAGAAGAGGAGGCTCAGGGGTGATCTTATTACTGCCTACAACTACCTGAAGGGGCATTGTAGCCAGGTGGGGGGTGGCCTCTTCTCCCAGGCAACCAGCAATAGAACAAGGGGACACAGACTCAAGTTGTGCCAGGGTAGGTATAGGCTGGATATTAGGAAGAAGTTCTTCACAGAGAGAGTGATTTCCCATTGGAATGGGCTGCCCAGGGAGGTGGTGGAGGCACCGTCCCTGGGGGTCTTCAAGAAAAGACTGGATGAGGCACTTAGTGCCATGGTCTAGTTGACTGCATAGGGCTGGGTGCTAGGTTGGACTGAATGATCTTGGAGGTCTCTTCCAACCTGGCTGATTCTATGATTCTATGACACCAAGATTCTCCAAACCAGTACAGCTGTTAGCATAAGCATTTGACTGATTTGGTGGCCACTTAAAGAGTCAATATTACCCTTCCTCACAAGGTACACAGCTGGAGACAGGTGTGAGAAACCTGTGGTGTAGGTGCCTGCTGGCTGACAGATCTGCACAGAGCAGTTTTACCTGTGCAAGACAACTGCTCCTGGTCCTGAGTTTTGTGAAGGAAATGGAAGTGGCATTATACTCAGAAGGATCCCTTCTTTGAGAGGGGGCCACCCCTGGCTTCTAACTATGTCTGGGAGGCTTGAAAGACTGCTAACCCATGAGGATGCTGCTAGCGTCCACCTTAAAACCTGTCACCACAGAAATTCTGACTTTCACTAGTCCACAAACAAAGTACTCTGAAATATTTCTAGTGTAGTTAACATGTAGGATGCTTGATTTAGGGGAAAGGGGGAAGGGCATGTATTAAATACACATCACCAAACAGCTTATTTGTGAAATACAGCTAGTTATCAGCAACAGAACAATTTCAAATGCAGCTAGTTATCAGCAACAGAACAAAAATCTGCCATCCATCATTTTACCTTCTTTTTGTCTGGCTACAACATTACAAAAAGGACAGAATATATCACACATTACATGATCGATCACTTAAAAAGGGACTCCAGATTTAAACACTGAGGACTCGATGCTGCTTTTCCAGAAAGCAGTGGTATAAAACTCATTCATTTGTAGGGAAAACAGATGTGATTTAGGAAGCACAATTCTAGAAGTACGATCAGGGGAACTGCATGGATACACTCCTTGCCACTTCCCTGCAACTGTTTGCCCTGTCACTGAAAGAGAAAAAAGCAGAAGAGGGTCTTTGTTGGCTAAAATACGGTAGCATCCTTGGGCTCCTAATTTCCCTTTAACAGTCCAACAGACCACATTCTCTTCTCTTCTCCATACTTGAGACCTTGTTCATGCTGGCCACCTCTTGGGCTGCTGCAGGAAATAACAGTCCTCAATGGACAGTAATTTACCAAGCTCTGTAAGAAATAACTGACCTTTTCCTCTCTCAGTCTGCCACCAGCCCTTCCCAACTTACAGAGGTAGCAGCTTATGTGCAGGGGACATACAAAGGAGATAAGCATCCCTTCCAACTGCCCTGGCTAGATAGATGAAATGCCAGGTAATCCCTGAAAAGCAGAAACAGGGAGCTGCTGTGTGTTGTCACAGTGCTAGGGAGTAGTCGTCTTTAAGTTCTGCATATGAACTTTCCTTTATTGCATACCATCGGGTAAACTGCCTCAGGCAAAAAGGAGAAAGGGCAAAAAAGCCTTAAAAATAATAATAAAATTAGATTAAAAAAAAAAGAAGCTGCCTATAAATACATCATAGGGTTCTGGTGACACCGTAAAGTACTGGAACTTCACTCTGCCTTGCTTTATTAGCTGTCAGTAGATGTATTTACTGCCTTGTAATTCACAGGTGACTCATTTATCTAGCAGCAGCACCACTGCGGAAGGAGGGCAGATCTCAATTGCAGTTTCCCTTCTTGGGTGGCAAGGTAAAGTTTATAGTCAGAAGTGAAGTTTCAACAACATTATTCCTACCAGATTTACTTTAAAAGAGGCACTGTAATTTTCCTGTTAGTTTAGTTCATCTGGGTAAACACACAGTCTAAATACTCTTGTGCCTTCAGAACTGGGATAGGTGCCTCAAAGGATAATGGTTCCCTTCATAAATTACTCCCTACAGATATGAGAAAAACACTAATATCTTACATAGCTGTTTGTGTTACTGAAGGAGTGGGGGACCATCAGAATCTGCAGAAATGAGAAATAATAAAGCAATTGTTTCTGACTTTTAGAATCCCAAAAAGAGAGCCAGTTGGCTTCAAGCCCAGGAAAAGTTTGTGTTACCTTATTCGTGTCAGCAAGTAAAAAATCTCTCTGTATTTCCTATTAAATCTTAGCTGTTAATTACTTTGCTGCACTCAGAACTAAAAAAGTCATCTCTGCACTAAAAAAAAACCCAAGTCTCTAAAACTGGGTCCAAATGAGAATATCCATTAGCTTTTAGCAATACAGGATGACTGTCAGAGAGGACAGCTCTGCCTCTATCCAGTAGAGGCTAACAAGGTACAGCATTAGCCAGCACATTGCTATATAATAAGTTTAAGAGAATAAGATCAGCTAGACCAGCCTGTTACCCAAAAGCTTTTCCCAGACTGAACTGTTTCTCTCAAGGTTTGAAACAGTCTCTTTTTTTTTTCCCTCCAAAATGTGCTTTTCCAAAATCAGAAAGGAAGACAAGAACAGGTTCTGCTTACAATCTAAAAGTAAAAGAGAATAAAACAGACCAGAAAGGACTTCATGCTGAGAGAGCTTTGAACTGGCAAATAGGACTTTTGTCTTTGGCAAGCTACTTCAAATACTGCTGAGGACAGCAGCGACCAAAACACTGGTAAGTTCCTCAGCACTACTGCCAGAATTAGCTGTTCTGAGACTAGTCCCTGGTGCCCCACTGTCCTTGTCATCACTGCCTCTCAAGAGGCAGGTAAGACCCAATGGTACCAAAGAATTATCAGTGTCTGGTCATCCAGAGGGAAAGGGAAGGGTTGCTTGCAGGACAGGGATGAAGGCCACAGACACAGCTGCTGCTATGCAGTACTTTCTGTGTGCACAACCAATTGACTGTAGTCTCTGTAGTTCCCAGTTTTATTCTGCTCTTTCTCAGGGCTTCTGTTCTTTCCTTTAGCATCCAGTAAGTCCAGTTACCTAAAAAAGCTAAGGCATATGTCTCACATGCTACTAGTGACATAAGGCAATTCTCTCTTCAGCTCAGCTTCAAGAGACCAAGTAACTAATACAGAAGTTCTGAAGCCTAGTTTTGTTCTCATTTATGTCAGGGTGAGTGAATTCAACACAGCCAGCAGACTGGCATCAGTGAAGAGACATCTGATCCTTGATGTTCATTTGTGAGAAGGGAAGTGCAACCTGATAGTTAGCCTGGGCTAGCAGTAATTCAAAAGCAACAGTAGCTACTGGAAGCTTTGACAGAAGATTAGTGACACAAATTTAGTTCTGTCAAATGTCCAATTTAAGGGCCAGAAATCTTGCAAAGTTCAACTTTTATTTTCTGAAATTTTATACCTAAAGTTCTGTGTTAGTGGAAACAAGTGAGAACAAAGTCTGTGTGGGACACGCAAATGCAACAATATATATGTTGATAAGCATTAATCAATTATAATTATCAAAGAGGTAATATTGGAATTTGCTAATGCAAACTGGCAGTAACATGTTAAAATTTGCTCTGCTTGTTAAGTAATGTAAAAACAACAATCCAGTGTACTCAGCACTATGTCAATTTAGAGACACAGAGTCCCTTCCCTAGAGAGTCCACAGACTTGCTGGAAAGGCATAAGCCAAAATGCTTTAGACCAGCTTCATGAGCAAATGGTACCTCTTTTAGATGTGCTAGTTGGTGAACCAAAGAAATAAAAGGCTAAGACACTGGCAGTAGCGGTTTCACACAGGAGCAACTAGTGTAATTGTCTTCAGCCCTGAGATTTGAAGTCTCTTTATAATCTTTGATGAGTGTGCCACGGAGATACCCCTAGCTACCTGCACAAGACACCACCACCCTCTCTCCTAAAGCTGCCTTAGAAATTAGGACAAAATCCTTCTCACAGTAATTATGAATATACTTTGTGTCAAAGGACAGATGCCTAAGTTTGTTTTGCTTCTACTATCATGAAAAGCTCCTGTTATAAAAGTATCCACCATCTCCCCTGACATCTCACACTTGAATCCCTGCCCTGAGGTACTTTACTAAGGTGGGCAAAGCATACTTCTGATGGGAAAGTTCTTATCTCACAGGAGAAACTCATCCTTTGTGGCTGCAGAGCTCTTTTGTCCCAGAATGCTGGAACTGCACCTCTCTAACTCTTAGTAGTAGCTGAGCTCAATGGAAGACGATAAAATCCTGTCAGGCAGAGAAAGAGAATCTGCTTCTACTTTTTGTATCATTTCAGGCAGTATGACTTTTTGTCATGGGTTTGATTTGACTCAGAAAGATTAGAGAAACTAGAACACTGGCCCAATCTGGAGAAAACAGGGTTGCCCACTGCTTGACCTTAGATAATTACTGAATCACTAATGGTGGAAAAAAGCCTGATGATTTAATTTCCTGATATTTCTGTCACAGAATCCACGCTTCAATACCTCCACTACCTATGTTTCACAAAGGATACCAAACTAAAACAGTAGTTCTACAGGTTAACAGTAGTTAACCTGTAGTGTGTGCCCTCTCTTATATGTAGATGACTTTCTAACTAACTCTGTGATTAGCCTGATTTTGTGTCGAGCCAAATGAATCAGAAGCATAACCCCTAGCAACTGATACTATAGATGCAAGCAGCTTGCATGTTTCCATGATTATGGAAACAGAAATATATGTGTGTCTTGATTTCCCTGTGGTTCGAAATCAATGTTGAAAAGTCTAAGGTGAAGGAGCACAGCCTGTTCCCAGCCTAGGTGTGAGCCTTGTCTGGGATAACACACTGCCGGAATCTCTTGTCTTTAGCAACTCTCATGGCAGCAGGAGGTTAGACACATCAGCAGACCACAGAGAAGGATGTGCAACTACTGTTACCTTGGCTATATCTATTCTCTAGATCTATATTCAGATTTCCAAAGTCTGCCAGTTGAGTACCTTACACACTAGTGTTAAATACTAGTACTGAATAACTAACATTTATGTTACAGACTGGATAGACTTAGTGTGGAAGAAAAGAACCAGGAAGATATTTTTAGGTGCTCTGAGTCCTAAAACTTAAATAGGACCTGAAAGGCTGAAGTAAAAAGAGATAGAGAATTAATGGAATTAAGATATCTGCTGTGATAAATACAGAACTATTTCAATTTTTGCCCATGACAGCAGAAAGGAGACTTTTGCCTTCCTTTTGCACTCAAAGAAATCTTGTCTGATACAGAAAGGAAAAGGCACAAAAACTGTTGCTTCTGCTCCTTTAAACTGGCTTCTGTTCTAATGAAAAGTGAGCACTCTAATAGACACTGTGCAGAGGCTCCCCTCTGCTTCTCTTCTCTCCTCCACCTATCATCTTGTCTGGCTTTTGCCTATAATCACCTGTTCATCTCGCAGCAATAAACTGCCAGGTGGATGGTGTTTGCCATGGTCTACTGACTGCTGGAAAAGGAATTAAAGGAAAAGCAAAGAAAAATGTAAGGGAAAAACCTCTCAATGACCCAAGTGTCTTATGGCCAGCCAGCCAAAATGTGAAACGTCTCCTGCAGCCAAGCCTGCTCGTGTGGGCACTGATGGTAGGTGTAATTTCCTAAGATGCATACCTTGTCAGTGTGCAGAAGACACAGAGAAAAAGAAGGTCAGATCAGCCAAAGCTAAAAAATACTGGCAGGACAAAAGATGACTCTGTGGGAAAAAATTCTTCTGCTTTTAACTCTGAAAGAACCCCTGCTGTACATTCTGTGGCAAACCAAGCCTACTGGCTAAGGCATAACAAACAGACCATCGAATGGCCTCCTCCTCACCCAAAGCAAACTGCTGTCTTCACTTGGGCTACCCAGCCTGCACAGGTGGTACACAGTGTACAGTCCAGTTTCTTTTGACCACAGTAGAAATCTTTTTGTTCCCTCCAAGTAACTAGGCTCGTAACAGACCAGAAAACCAACAACTTCAAGAGGCTGTCCAGTCTGTGCCAAGGCAGCATAAACTTTACCTACAACATTCTTATTGATGTTGCCTAATTTCCAATGATGAAAAATCAATGCCTCTGGAAGCAATTTATACCAGTACTCAACTGTCATGATTTAACTCTAGCCAGCAACTAAGCACCACACAGCTGCTCACTCACTCCTCCCCTCTCCCAGTAGAATGTGGAGAATTGGGAAAAAAATTAAAACTTGAGCATAGAGATAACAACAGATTATTAAACTGGAATTAAATTGAATAACAACTGCAATAAAATATTATAATAATAGTAGTAAATGAGAATGTAACAAAAAGTGAAATAACAGACAAGTGATGCACAGTGTAATTGCTCGCAACCGTCTGACCATTGCCCAAGCAGCAATCCACCCCACCCCAGCCAACTGCTCTCAGTTGAGAATGATGTCCTATGGTATGGAATATTGCTTTGGCTAGCTTGGGTCAGCTGTCCTGGCTGTGCTCCCTCCCAGTTTCTTGTGCATTTGCTCCCTGGCAGAGCATGAGAAACTAAAAAATCCTTAACTTAGGACAAGCACTACTTAACAACAGCGAAAACATGATCATTGTTCTTGCACTAAATCCAAAACAGCACTGCACCAGGAAGAAAATTAACTCTGTACCAGCCAGAACCAGGCTATCAACTTTATCAACAGAACTAGGCTTTTTTTCTTCCTTTTCACAAATGTGCTGTGGTCAAAGAACTGGCATTGGACACTTGTAAATCACAAATACATTACTCAGGATGTAATTGATACTAGCTTTCCTTCTGCTCAGATATAAATGTACTAAAACACAGTAACTAACAGCAATGTATGATACACTGCCACACAGTGATGGTCTATAGAAGTAGTTCATTATGTGAGCAGCAACATGACCACCAAACAGGTGAACAAGATGTGGTTAGTTGCTCCTAAGAGGCATTAAACTAACAAAAAGTTGCAACAAAGAACGAGATAAGCATTAAGAGATGCAATCAAGCAGGGCATTTTTCCTAATATCTATGTTTTTTATTGAGGTGCAATGACTCAAGACTGGATGCAGACCTTCACATGAAGTCTCACAAGCACTGTAAATAGAAGAACAATTATTTCATGTAGCTCATTGGTGCCACTCTTGTTTCCATTACTTGTGAGGTGTTTGTCCCTTTTCATAGAAGGAGGGCTCATATTAGTACCCTGCTGGCTACTTCCAGTTTTATATTCTATAACATGGAAAATATGGCTAAGCTGTGGTCCATGGAATTTATAAGTCTTTTTCACTGAGAATTTTTAAAGGTTTTGTAACTTTCAGAAAATGCAGCTTAGGTCACTGAAGCATTACATTCCCTGCCAATATATTTGTAATACTACAGAGGGCAGGCCTCAGCTTCAAGCCATGTAACACACCTACATAAGCAAATCAAACAAATGGAAGCAAAACACACTCCATGTCCATTTGCAACAAGAGATCAGAGGACTTACTGGGACACTTGGTCTCCAGCGAGGAAGCTCAACAAAAGCACCACAGTGAGAATAAATGTAAGTGGCATGAACCACTTAAAAACATCTCTCTCCTTGTGAAGAACCTCATTCTTCTACCGTTTCCCCAGGGTCTCAAACTGCCTCACCCACACATACTCCTGAGACATCAGCAGTTTCCTTGTCTTGTCAAATCCTCCATCCTGCCTGTGATTCAAAGAGTGTTTGTGCTAGTCACATGGCTGCAAAAAGCCTGCTTCCTCAAACTGAATGCTTCCCTTTACCCAGTACTCTCATCTCCAAGCAAAATGCAAGTGAATTTGTGTAGGGTGGAGGCATCCAGCAACAACGAAACCCCACTGGAGCTGCAAATGCTAACACCACCGAAAGTGCAGACTTCAGGACTATACTCACTGTAATGTGCCAGGGGAAAAGTTAATGGTAATGTGTCCAGTTCTGGGCCCCTCAATTCAAGAGAGATGTTGAGATGCTGGAGCATGTCCAGAGAAGAGCAACAAAGCTGGTGAGTGGCCTCGAACACAAACCCTGTGAGGAGAGGCTGAGGGAGCTGGGGTTGTTTAGCCTGGAGGAGGCTCAGGGGTGATCTTATTACTGTCTACAACTACCTGAAGGGACATTGTAACCAGGTGGGGGGTGGCCTCTTCTCCCAGGCAACCAGCAATAGAACAAGGGGACACAGTCTCAAGTTGTGCCGGGGTAGGTCTAGGCTGGATGTTAGGAGGAAGTTCTTCACAGAGAGAGTGATTGGCATTGGAATGGGCTGCCCAGGGAGGTGGTGGAGGCACCGTCCCTGGAGGTGTTCAAGAAAAGCCTGGATGAGGCACTTAGTGCCATGGTCTAGTTGACTGGATAGGGCAGGGTGATAGGTTGGACTGGATGATCTTGGAGGTCTCTTCCAACCTGGTTGATTCTATGATTCTATGCAAGGATTGCATTTAAAGTACTCAGATGCATGCACACATGTGTACATGCATATTTCTGCCTCTCTCTCTCTTCTGTGGCTTCTGTCTCTTCCTCAGACTGTTAGTCAGGAACAACTACAGCAGAAACCAGAACAAGGTTAAAATAGGGAAGTGCCTGCACAACCCATAGAGAGCTCTCGAAGAATCACACTTGGTTTATTCTTCCTTCTGAATTTCTGGTTGGTCACACAAAAGCTAGCTGCATGGTAGAACAATTCGCCTCTTAAGATCCCCTTTCATTTATAATTAGGCCTTCATAGTTTTAACTAGATGCCACATTTCATCTCACTCCCCTTTTGATGAGTCATCAAAAGTGAGCACTCAGGATGACAATGCACAGTCTGTCACTGACTCCTCCAGGGTACTAGCAGAAGTATGGTGGGTACTGAGAGGATGAAAGTAATCTGAGTGGTCTTCAGGATGACTAATTCTGAATCACTTTGTTCCTGTCTTCATCTCTGCATTCTGATCCCTTCCTGCACAGAAATCAGAAGGTAACTATTGTGTGACAGCCCAAGCTACCAAAAAAACCCCAAAAGAGAAAGAAAGCAGTATGTGATCAACAGAATAAAGAGACATACACATGCTCTGTATAACACCTTTTCTTCCACTGAGGTGCTTCTTACCCAGTATCAGCCCCTGCACTAAATGTAAACCTCAGAAATGTAAAAGACAGATAAAAAGAGGGCATCTGCTATTCCTGGCTACCTGAAAACATGTTGTTTTACAAACAGCAGAACTTCAGAAATAAATAGGTAGAAAATGAGGCTTCATGTTTTCCCTTTGTCACACCCCCTCTGTATTCACCATAATAGCATCACCATAGAATCATAGAATCAACCAGGTGGGAAGAGACTTCCAAGATCATCCAATCTAACCTATCACCCAGCCCTATGCAGTCAATTAGACCATGGCACTAAGTGCCTCATCCAGGCTTTTCTTGAACACCTCCAGGGACGGTGCCTCCACCACCTCCCTGGGCAGCCCATTCCAATGCCAATCACTCTCTCTGGGAAGAACTTCCTCCTAACATCCAGCCTATACCTACCCTGGCACAACTTGAGTCTGTGTCCCCTTGTTCTATTGCTGGTTGCCTGGGAGAAGAGACCAACCCCCACCTGGCTACAATGTCCCTTCAGGTAGTTGTAGACAGCAATGAGGTCACCCCTGAGCCTCCTCTTCTCCAGGCTAAACAACCCCAGCTCCCTCAGCCCCTACTCCTAGGGTTTGCATTCCAGGCCCCTCACCAGCTTTGTTGCCCTTCTCTGGACATGCTCCAGCACCTCAACATCTCTCTTGAATTGAGGGGCCCAGAACTGGACACAGTACTCAAGGTGTGGCCTGACCAGTGCTGAGTACAGGGGAACAATAACCTCCCTTGTCCTACTGGCCACACTGTTCCTGATGCAGGCCAGGATGTCATTGGCTGTCTTGGCCACCTGGGCACACTGCTGGCTCATCTTCAGCTACTATCTATCAGTACCCCCAGGTCCCTTTCCTCCTGGCTGCTTTCCAGCCACTCAGTCCCCAGCCTGTAGCGCTGCTTGGGGTTGTTGTGGCCAAAGTACAGAACCCTGTACTTGGCCTTGTTAAATGTCATCCTGTTGGCCTCTGTCCACATTCAGAGCTATAAGTCTACCAGCTAGTGGACCAGCCTTCACAGCTCAGCAGGGATGAGGAAGAAGTTCTGCAGGAATTCACTATCTCTGGGGCTTCAACCCTCCCATCAAATGCAGTGGCTGCTGGTCAGGCAACTAAAGGGGCAATGGCCAGACAGAATGATAGCAGAAGCATCATTTCCTTATGAAATAACACTGTATTTCCACATTAGTACAGTATGGCCTCAAGTAGTGTGACAGCTGAAGCTGGAGGATGTCACCTTCTCACTGTAGGCTGTATTGCAAGAAGCTTTTTGTAAATGGAGTACCAGAGCCAAAAGCTATGGAATGAGAAATCTAGCATCTCAGATCTGTACTGCATGTATATATAGTAATGGAGCATCTTTTAGTTAACAGACAACAGAAACAACAGCACCAGAAAGAAATCTTCAGAAGTGAGTAATTCTATGCCACTTTGATCAAACATTACTCTCCACTGTAAAGGAGAGATTTCATTTAGCATTGACAACAAGACCTAGACCAGCTAGAACACAAAGGCATGGAGCAGCCTCTCTTTGCCACCCACGAACATCGCTTTGGTGTCAGAACCAGCCACTGAACAGAAATTGCATGGGAAAGAGAAATCAATTATCTAATACAGTTCAAAGTAGCAGGAAAATATTATACAGAAGGAAACTTCAAACCCAGTATGACAGCATATTCCCAGCTTTAGTGGGGGAAACAGGTAGCATGTGAGGTGCTCCCAAATCATCTGGCTATTTGTGGACTCTGTAAGACTTAGATTTGTTCTCAGAAACATTGGTGATCCTTTAAAAAACTTATTTACAAGGTTTTAAGCTAAAGGAATACATCCCTGAGAAGCTTCTGCTCTCAACAGAGGGCAGTAGGGCAGTCTTTTTTTTTCTTTCTTTCATTCTTCCCCCCCCCCCCAGCAAGCTGTACTGCAACAAATAGTTCTCATTATCAGGTTTTCTTGTGTTGCTAGTTACAGGGTGAAAATAATACATATCCACATGCTTATACAGAGCTTATTGTAGATCAGGTTAAAAAGTTTACAGGTCAAAAAGTTTAAAATCAAACTAGGCAAAGTATTGAGACTACCCCAGGCAACAATCCCACACTGTCCAAGTAGGACAGCTGGCATTTAGCAGGTATTTTTGCCTCCATCCATCTTCATTTTTCTCCCTACTCTGTCTCCCATTTTTGTAATTGCCCATCCCATCCTGCACAGGCTCACCCACTCACTCCATTTCTTCACTTGCCAAGAAGAGCATCCTGTGTGGGATTCAGTCATTTGTTGTCCACAGAACTTCTGGTATGTGTCTCCCTAAATAGCTGACATCTGGAGGAGCTAGATGCTACTTATACCTTCCTTAGCACGATCAGATGATGCTAAAGAACATGAACAAAATGTGTCTTTTTCAAAGTGTTTTCTCTTTAACCCCTTCATTTCTTCTAACAGTTTTTTGGGGGAAGGGATTCACATAAAGTGATTTGCTTTCAAAGTCATCATTCTCAGGCAATCAAGAGACCAATCCTGAAGCATACAATGACAACATTCCATCACTTCTGCTGTTCAGCACTCATTTCTATACATACTTAGTGATTTTTAGGAGAAATGTATTACTCTAGAACCCTGCTGCAGAGAGGAAGACAACCCAGGTGCCCATAGTGGCATTTAACTTCTTTAATGACTAGACTCCCTCCTTCCTTTTCATTATTCAGTTGACAATTTTTATAGCATTGTAACATGGGTTTCACAGACTACAGAATTTTCTAACCATACAAATATGTTTCACTTAGTGATTGTTTCTGCCTCACAAACTGATCAGGAGTCCACAATCACATGATCCTCTAACTACAGACTGAAAGGAATGCAGAAAGGGGAAGATGTTGTGTTTACTTCCAGCATGTCTTGCTTTTTAATGCTTGATTTTGCAAGAAAAATCAAAACCACTCAGAGCAGGCTCGTTGATGGCTTTTTAAATGTTCTCTCCCTCACACATGTCTACCTATTCATGTGCACATCTAACATTTACTTCAGTGGAGTATGCTTTCATTTAAAAATACAGATAGAACATACATGCCTCAAGCCACCCAGGCAAAAGAACCACAAACAGCCAGTAAAGTGACAGGTAGCACAGATGCACCTAAATTGATTAAATTGCTGTTGCTAGAACACATGCACTGCAATCTCTTTCCCTTTTGGTTTATGCAAGATATCCTGTCATTCTTCTCCAATCCTCTCCAAATTGCTCTTGTTAGCAGGTTGAGAGAATTAAGTTGACTCACCAATATTAATAGATCTCTCAAATGCAATAGCAGCATGTTCAGAGAATGCCACCTGCCTTTTCTTTAAGCAGAAGATACTGAAACACGGCCAACCCTTTGCCCAACTGTTTCAAAAGCTAAAATTAGATACATCTGTTTTAACAGTTGTTTCAGCAGCTGGACACTGGGCTGTGGATCAGTAAGATTTACTCGCAGCTTTTTCCTCTCAGAGCCAGTAAGCATGACTTTAGTACCTCATCCTATGTTTAGAGAAATTTGTCTTTCAGGGGATATAGTAAATGGATCAAGAGTTCAGGATGTTCCTCTTTCACATTGTTGAAGCATTGTACAGTGCAAGAAAAGTTGCCTATTCAATAGACGATGGGAGCAAGATATGCAAGGATGTGATCTTGAACCATACATAAACCAACACAGTGATAAGCTGCAAGTATCATATAACTGTAGACCTGTGAGGTCTATACTCTTCCATCCACTGCAATGAATTGTCAATGCTGATAGCTAAAGCCAGCAAGTGAATCCTGTCAACTTTGCCACTACTGATACTTTGAATAATTCAGCTCAGCTGTCCCACCAGTTTTCTTCACACTTAATATGTACTTCTACTGTAGAAACCTATGACATATTTGAAACAGAAAATGCTGAGATGTTATAAAAGAACTGGCCATAAATTAAAAGACAAAATAAATTATATCTTGTTGATCTCACACTTTAAGCATTATCTGGAGCCGTTTCTAAGCATCTATATCTGACCAATTTACTTTAGAATCTCAATACCTTGCCCTAAAAGAAAGATCCAGTTTGCCAAAGCTGCTGTGTTTCATGCTCTAGTTGTGTCTGCCTTTTTCCCTGAGGCTAAATCAGTTTAGACAGTGCTATCCAGAGCCATTTATTCCCTACCCAGTGGCAACCCCTCTGGTGTGACTATAGGAAGAAGTGGTGAGCTGGATCAGTAAAATAATCTCCGTTTGAAGAAATATGCAAGAACAGCAGCTCCATGAATTTGTGTTGCAGCTAAGGAAAAGACACAAGAGAATTCTCAGGACAATTCTCAAAAGTTGTAGCTGGCCCTGTACTCTTAAAGTTTCCATACAATCAGAAGCCATACATTTGTAGACACAAATGTATTCAGGCATATAAAAGTAAACATGTCCCAGAGCACGTGCTCATCTGTACACTTCCCTAGGACGGGCACCTGTGTGTTTCAAAGAAAAGACACATGCATGTGTGTACAGGAACCCAGAGAAGGTAGCACACACATCTATGGAGATCATTTATAACGTGCAAAAATGTATGCAAGCACATAACCATGCCCACACAGCTCTATAGCCAAGGCAGTAGATGCCTCAGAGCACACTGCACATCATCAGGTTCCCATCAAACATACCTCTGATATTCTCTTTCAAACAAAAAAGGGGTGGTAGGGAGACAGATTACTTTGTGGTCAAACCCAGTAACAAATGTTTGTCAAGAGCATTTCTGATGGGGTCTGGAGGTGCTTAGAGAAGTAAAGCCACCTTGGTCAAACTGCACAAGCTGAACTCAAGAGCAGTGAAGACAGAGAGAGGGATGAAGACTTTTTCACCTCTTTCTGGGAAATAATGAACAAATCCTTCAGAATGATTACTTTGTTACGCCTGCTGGCCCTGCTCTCAAGTCTCTTAGACAGAACTTGCTCCTACTTTCCCTCAGATTAAAAGTGCCTAGTGAAAAGGGATCAGAGATTGGCATGATAATTACCTTCCCTCATTAGAAACCAAGCACTGGTCCTGACTGAATGACCCCTTAGTCAAGGGCCTTTGTGGACTGCAGTAGTACCCAGTTAACATCAACTAGCACAACACTTCATGTGAACAAAACAAAGCAACAGATCAAGGAACCTTGTCTTTTTATTTGCTTTTTCTCTTCTAAGCCTGCTGAGTGAGGTGGGAAGGTGCCAAATTCTTTTTTAACTTGTATAACTGCATCTAAATGCCATAGAAGAGCCTCATTAAGTGGAAAACTTTCCTAATGTTTTTTCTCTCCTCTATCTAAAAGAGATTGTGCTTTCTTGGTTTTGGGGTTTTGAGTTTTTTGGTTGGATGGTTTTGCTTGGTTGTTGTTTGGTTGGTTTTGGTTTGGTTGCTTTGTTTGTTGTTTTTTTATGGTGGCTTTTTTTGTTAATTACCAGAGGCACACCCTTTCTCAGACCACTGCCCTCGTCCATTCCTGGGGTCAGCCAACTGCAGCGACCCTCAGTGAGCTCTCCCAGCACTCTTCTGCAGCAGCATTCACTATAGTGCAAGGTACTCTTTTGCCCAGGGAAGTCAAGACAAGGGATAAACACACAGGTAAAGACAAGGCTGAAAACTCTTCCAGCTAGGGCATGATCAGACCCAAGGGCCCTTTCTGTGACAGAACAAACAGGCTGCCTCACTTCTAGAAAATCCATGTGAAGTGTATTCTTTGCTTTAGCTCTTTTCTACTAGCATGAGCTTGACTCCATGCTCTGGGCTGTGACCCCAGAGACCACACCACCACCACAAAAAAGGCAGTGCTGAGGCCTTTGGGAAGCATCAACTCACAGACAGTGCAGATGGGATGACTTCATTTGAAGAGGACTGAGTCGGAACAGCTCAAGATACCACACTAGTGGTCATATAGATACAGCTCCTGGAGATATGCCATGTCGAGAAAGATGGGTGGTGTGGTAAAACATGATGGCAGCTGTACACTAAGAGATGAGGGCAGACAGCACTGGCTAGTCTACAAACTGGAGAATTAGGAAGAACTGCAGAGTTCAACTGTGCTTAGTGGCCTCAATGAATCTGCTCCTTCTCTTTAACTACAACCAACCATGGTCCTTTCATCATCCCAAAGGTCACTCCTATCTCCTTGATCTGGCTCATTCCTCAATGCTCTTGGTTTAAAAAGAGCTCTGGACGACAGATTACATTTCTGACCTCACCAGAAAGGTACCAGGAGAAGCATCCCATTTTGTTCTGCAGCAGCCAAATATAGGATTCACTGAAAACACCCTGCAAAACGATTTTCCCATGCAACGGTAGCAGCAGAACAGACAAGAGAGATGTGTAGTCTCAAGATGGGATGGCAGATAATCAGACAAAATTTACTCTTCAAGTCACCATATAATCTATGAGAACACAGGAAACACATACAATCTACAAGGGCAGAGTCAGACTGCAGATTTCATAAGCCTCCTGCTTCCAAAATTAATGTCTGCGCATGATTCCCCTTCTGATATGCAACTCAAGAGAGACTTTCTACACTGGAAAAATGAAATCTTACAAAGATCACGCTCCTTTTCCACCATTTGTCACAGTCTGCCCATTTCCAAGCAGAAATTCCCATTCCAGGCTTGGACTAGTAAAACTACCAGCCTCTGAAGTCAAGGCCTGGGACCTGCTCCTCCAGTGCAATAATAGTAATATATATCTATAGTGGCATTTGGTTTATTTACTTTATCTTTCTGGATTTGGAGAAGAGGAGAGGGAAACTGGGCAGGCTTTCATACTTTGATCTGTAATAGCTAGATTTTTTTTCAGACAAAAGGAATGAGCAGATACAGTGACACACCATGTGCCCACAGGAGCTCAGATTTTAAGATACACATCAGACACCAGTGGCCTCAAAATTGAATTACGTACTAGCAATAAAAAGACATCTCACATTTAACAAACAACCAGAATTCTTGAACAGTGAACATTTCAAAATCTCTGTTCTGCAGAGGCATATCGCTGCTTCATGGGAGCAGTGCTTAACTGCTGTGATCATTTAAATGTGAATTTAGTTGCCTTTGGAGTGAGAAAGTAAAAAGCTAAAGCAGCATTGTTTTGTAGCCCCACTGCTAGCTGGTAGCCTTCTCATGCAGGAAGAACTTGGGTAGGCATCAGTGCTCTCTCTTGTACTGCCTTAGCTTTCCTAAAAATAATTGCCTCTGGGAAATCTGACTTATTTCCTCTGACTTCCCTCTCCTGTGACCACCTGCCTCTCTCTTTCTCTTTTCCTTTTTCCTTCCTTGTTTCCCTGTTCCATGGGCTACAGTGGGACAAGGAGCAAGAAAAGCACACGCATAACCTTGTCTCTTGACCTTGCTGGTCGCAGTGTTTCCCAGTTTCAGGAAATAATCCTTTTCACTATTGCAGGCTGGCACCTTATTTGCATTAGGATGAACTAAGCAGCCATGTTACCTCTTCTGCAAATACCAGGCTGCTGATCAGCCTGTGCAGTTTTAAGCAGAGTTATGCTTTTCCTCATGCCCTCTTGTAAACTTGGTGCTCTGCCAGGTGGCTGCAGAACGGATGCACTTGAGTGTTGAATATTCTCTGTGCAGCAGGCCAACAGGAGCTCCAGAAGCTCCAAGCTCCTGCAGCTAAAGCCTGGTAAAAAGAATGAGCTTTCCTGCTGCTGTGAAAATGATAGATGCACATGGAGACTTTGCACAACCTACAGCCGTATGATCCCACATGCTTTCCCCTGAAACCTTGCACACAATTTAAACTGACACACAACAACCCCGTGCTTTTGACCACTGAGCTGAACATTACCTAGAACAAGTGCTAATGAAAAAAGTAATGGAACTCCACTGCACAGGGTATCTTTGTATGTAGAGTCTACATATTCATATATTAGATTCATGGCTGGCATATTCAAGGGGATGGCAGGAGACAACCTGGCTTACATTGTTTAAGTGCTTCTTGAGAAAAATAGCCATTTCTTCCACTGACCTCAAAAACCAGCAGGGGCTGGTCTGGCTGGAAATGGTAACAACACTCCTTCCTTTGGTACTTCTCTAAAAGGAACACTGTAAAATTATACACATTTCCTCACTTTCTAGAAATTATCCAGATCAAGTGCAGTTGACCTTCTGATGAGAGGGAAGTGTTGGGTTTATTCCTAACCATCAAGGCTCAGACCTGAGAGAAGAGTTGAGGTCACAGCCAGTA
The DNA here is from genome assembly GCF_015220805.1 of Pogoniulus pusillus. Taxonomy (NCBI): domain Eukaryota; kingdom Metazoa; phylum Chordata; class Aves; order Piciformes; family Lybiidae; genus Pogoniulus; species Pogoniulus pusillus. Next base: position 43,470,461 of record NC_087264.1, on the reverse strand, counting down.
TGAAAGGCTAAATTACAGAAACGATATAGTTTAGCCTCAGCAGTCCCCCTGCAAAAGCAGCTATAAGAACCCTTGGCTAGCACAAATCAGCAGCCCACCTCTATGATGTCTTCAAGTTAGGGGTATGCATTTACAATCAGTTACATAGTAAATGCAATTTATGGTGTAATAGCAATGAGAAGGCATACTGAGAGTAAAAGTGAAGCATCAGCACAATTTTTGTGTGTCAGGTGAGTCAGACATTAAAGTAAACCTCTGCTTTTCCTGGGAAAAAGGCCTGACAAGATTATGTAGTACCACTGACATCTCATTTTCTGTATGCTTGCTAGTTTGGCCTATTAGCAAATTTCACTGTAGCCACAAATACTGATTTTAACAGATACTTGCTTATGTTCAGCTAAGTTTTCAAACAAATCTTTTATCAGTTACAGAAAAAGTACAGTTTTCTGGTTAACAATTTGTCAGATTTATGCAGAATACCCAGCTATGTAGTGGTAATAGGACAAGTCCTCGGTCTCCTCATCCAAGTCTTACTCCTTTTAGGCTGCAGAAGATCTGACCTTCCTAAACTCAGTGGCATATGAAAATCCCAGCATGTTCCAATCAGCCTTGGGTCTATGCAATACAGCAGCAGAGCACTTGGTTTTATTCTACAATGAACACATAACCCTGAAAACACACCCAAAAAAGTGGTTTAAAAGTCCACAGATAAATTGTGCAGTGGAATAGCTTATATCTGTACAATTCCAAGAGAATTTAGTCTCACAAAGTACATAGAAAGCAAGTATTAATTACACCCAACTTACAGAAAGCAGAACTGAGGCAGTAAGGGACAGAACTGACCATTAGTGTGGAGCAATCTCTGCCTCAGGCTCCAGTCATTACATTCTCTTCCATCCTACCAACGGCAACCAGTATTAGTTTTAATATTCTGAATTTCTACACTTAAATCCCTGCAGAAATACAGCATAAAAGCTGTGCCTGGTAGTTTTCATCTGTGTATATTTTGACACAACCTCTAATTACACATGCATGCTTACTCTTTTTGACATGACCTTTCCTTCATTCAGCACACAGGAAGAATTATGCCTGCTGAAGGTGCTGTTACCTGATACGATGTTTTATCTTTATTGCTCCATTTGTTGCCCCTTCTTCTGCATGCTATAGTAATCCAGCTCTGAAGAGTAATTTATTTCCACACAAGCTTTTCTGTGGTGCTCCTTAGTGCAGCATTGGTCTGTTTTGCAAAAACTAATTACTTTGGACAACACCTTTCTGAGGTGATAGGCTCATTTTACCTTGCAGATCTCAGGAGCTGAAGCTTTAAGTCAGAATGCCCACCAGAACTGAATGTGCAATGCCAGGTTGCAAATTCTGATTACACAGAGTCTTAGTGCCTCATGGCACCTTACACATTTGAAGCATATTTAGTGATGACTTGATTACTGTTTTCAGGACTCAGTATTGTTTTCATCCAAGTTATACAATCTCAAGTTAGGGAGTGGAACACAAAGAACACATTATTCAGAGATGGCTTGAGAAAACAGAATATATTTTAGTAACTTAGCATCAGATCATGACCTTGTGAAAGAAAGAAGGATAGACAGAACAAGATGCCCTGTGATCAATGCCTTACTCAAGAGGTCTCCCTCCCTTGTAAGAATCCCCTGCCTCATTCATTATACCTCCTGCTTCAGTAACATTGAAGTAAGCATCCTATGTACAAGGCAGTTATTTTGAGAGCAGATGCCCAGTTTATGCTGGAAGCTTTTTTTACTGTGCACAACATGGGGAGAAAGTCATAGAGGGAAAGAATGAGTAAAGATTACATCATAAAACCTATATCAAAGGAGTGCAAAGTCCAATGATGCTAATTTTTAAATGCTTGATTTTGGATTGTCCCCAGTCCTTCCAGGTTTGTTAAATACAGAACAGTTGTGGGGCCTATAGAAGTGTGTGTGTGTGTATATATATATATATATATATTTTATATATATATTTGTAAATACAGACCTACAGACACAAACATATATACAGATAAACAGACTGCATTCTCTGAAACTTACTTCAAATCTCAGTGAGTTCCCCTTGATTTAAAGAGATACCATATCCACCAGCATTTTTTTTTGTTTTACATTTTTTATTGAACAAATCTAGCACTGAAAACTAGATTTCCTTCAAATTCCCTTACCTGCATCATGCAAGGAAATGAAAATGCCTGTCAGCAAAAGTAATGTGTTTAATACCATGCCAGTCCTAAACATCAGTAGAGATTTCTGTATATTGCAGATAATTCTATCACTGAGCCATATTGCTCTGTAATATGCTTTTGTCTTGGCTGTAGGATAATATCAATATTTCAAGCATGAGCAAAAGAATGTTTTATGAGATTGATATGGGAAAATACAGTGACAAGTACATAAAAAAGGGCAGAAAAAACGCCAGGTAGTCATCTTAAAAGCCTTCCATTCCCACCAGAATTTGTCTAGTTTATCCAATCCTAAAAAAGTTGAGGTCCACTGAGACTCCAGTGACTTTGATTAAATTTTCAGTGTGTAAGAACAGCAAGGAAAAGAGAGCATGGATAATGGGACAGGAAAGCTGTCGCTACATCCTAGAAGCCCAGACTCTTACAGGCCAAAAAAAGGTTTTTTTCAGCTTTCACTTTAAAAAGTGATTTATAAAAGAAGGTAATAGGACAGGAGTCAATAAATAAATTATTTTTTTTAAGTATTAAGCCATTTATTGTACTGCACATGTTCTTGGTATGGGCCAGATCATGCAGGGAACAACCTGTGCAAATCCATGAAGATGCCCTGAGTGGGCAGTCCTTTGAGCACTGCTGTAAGCATGCTGGAGCATGGAAGTACCCAAAGAAGAAGCTTTCCCTGTATAGCTCTTACCAAGTCAATTACTCACTTCTTGTCTACCTCTGCAAAGAACTTAGGTTTTTTAAGGGATAACTCAGCTACAAATCATAGAATCACAAAATCATTAAGGTTGGAAAACACCTCCAAGGGCACTGGGTTGAACCATTAAGCTTACATTTCCAAGTCTAAACCATGTCCCTAAGTGCCACATCCACACATTTTTTGAACACATCCAGGGACAGTGATTCCACCACTTCCCTGGGGATTCTGTTCCAATGCTTAACCACTCTTTCAGTGAATAAACCCAAACCTCCCTTAGTGCAACTTGAGGCTATTCCCTCTCACCCTGTCACTGGGTGCCATCTGGGAGAACAGACAGATGCCCACCTTGCTAAAGGCTCCTTTCAGGTATCAGTAGAGAGGGAGATAACATCTCACCTTAGCCTTTCTATCTCCAGGCTAAACAACCCTAGTTCCCTCAGCTGCTCCTCATGACCCTTCACCGGCTTTGTTGTACTACTTTGGACCTACTACAGCAACTTAATGTCTCCTTCTCTGAAGATCTTCAAAACCAGCCTGGAAATGCTCCTGTGTGACCTGCCCTAAGTAGTCTTGCTTTGCAGGGGAGCTGGACTTTATGATCTCTGGAGGTCTACTCCAACCCTTAGCATTCTATGATTTTATGATTCTTCTAGTGAGGGGCCCAAAAGCAAACATGGTATTCAAGGTGCTGCCTCACCAGTACTGAGTACAGGGGGATGATCCCTTTCCTGGTCCTACTGGCCACACTACTTCTGGTAAGGGCCAGGATGCTGTTGGCCTTCTTGGCCACCTGGGTACACTACTGGCTCACGTTCAGCTAGTCATCAATTAGCATCCCCATGTCCTTTTCCACTGGGCAGCCTTCCAGCCACTCTGCCCCAGATCTGTTGTTTTGCATGGGTGCAAGATCCAGCACTTGGTCTTGTTAGACCTCATACAATTGACTTTGGCCCATCAATCCATCCTGCCCAGATCTCTCTGTAGAACCATCCTACCCTCAAGTACATCAATGCTTTCACTCCCTTTGGTGTTATCTGTAAACTTACTGAGAGTGCACTTGATCCCTTCATCCAGATTACTGATAAGAGATCCCTTGGGAACACTTCTTATGACCAGCTGCCAACAAGAGTTAATTCTCTTCACCATCACTCTGGTTTTGGCCATCCACCCAGATCTTTACTCTGCAAAGAGTACACCTGTCCAAGCCATGAGCAGCCAGTAGGTACAATTATATCAAGGAAAATAAAAAAGGTGCATTTCTCAGTACAGACAAGTGACACCAAGAAAAAAAAAGATGCTTTTCCTCAGTATAGCCAAGTGTCTACCTCTGCCTCACACTGGGCACAAGGCATAGTATTGTTTATATCAGCTCTCCATGTAATTTTCAGGTAAATCACCAACACAGACCACTTGTCCGATTGTCTCTTTTTCTCTGGGGCCTCCCTGTTTGACAACAGAACTTAAGACTTACTTCACCCCTTTCCACAGGTATACTGCAGCTGTTCAGACAGACTGATGTATGTGTAGCTTGGTGTTAGGTACCTCCATACTTGGGTGTTGAACTGAAAATCCTTACAGGAATCTGAGTTTCAGAAAAGAATGATCAGCATCTTCTTCAATCAGTTTTAAAACTCACTTTCAAATAGTTGAAATTGAGATAGTAAAAACCACTAATTCTGTACATCTTGACTGCTTTGATTTTAAAGAAAATGAAATCTTGCAGTCTGATCTTCTAAAGCACCCTCCAACTATACTGTCCCCTTATTTCTGACATGCTGTCCCCAGGGACATTCAGATAGTTTTCAGTCCATCTGGAACAGTGCTCATTTTAAAGCCAATTTGAATGAAATGCCTAAAAATATCTTAGAAAATAACTCTCATAATAAGCACTGCACCTTTTATGATATTACATTATTACCAGGCAGTAAATTCATTTGTTTCCCCAAACCCCTTATCAACTTCTTTTAAATACATAAATAAAAAGAGAGGATTTCATAATATGTGGATCTGAGACATTTTAATAGGAAATGCACCTCCAGGCTAAGAGGTATGAATTGTACTACCAAAGGGAATGGTTTAATACACTGTTTAATGCTATCATCAACACCGATGATAAGATGATGGCTTTTATACATTTTAACATTTCTTTAGTGCTGGAAAAAATGAGAGTGAGAATCCTAAATGTCAGAAGTGACACTGAACCAGCCAGAGGGCACACAGCTCCTATAGTATTCCCTCTCTTGACCAAAAAACATTGCCTGAAAAGAGAGATCCAGGGATTTCCTCTGAGAATGACCCTTGGGGAGAACATCTGCCTCTCTCCTGTAGTTCCCACCAGGTCAAGTAGAATGACCCACACCCACCATGTCTTCACATCACATCCTCTTTCTCCTTAGTACAGTGTTTTCAAAATCTTCAATAAGTAGTCAGGGAATGACATGTTGATAACAGTATTTGAAAGAGGAACAAGATGATCAGGATACGCCTGTTCACTGTTACCCCTGACCAGCAGGAGTCCTAAATACCATTTTTTTGGCAGAAGGATATGCAGGAGACTGTGGTTTTTAAGAGACCAGCCATAGTAGCAATCAGTATAAGCTCTCTATGCAAGAACATGGGGTTGAGGTGCATGGGTCAGGGCGATTCAGTACAAGTACAGTGAGTACTAGTGAGCAGTCCTGTAGGGAAGAGCTCGAGGGTACTGGAAAATGAAAGACTGAATATGAGCCAGCAATGTGCACTTGCAGCTAAGAAAGCCAACTGAGTCCTGGACTGCATTGAAAGAAGCACAGCCAGTAGGTCAAGAGAGTTGATTCTGCCTCTCTGCTCCACTCCTGTGAAACCCCACCTGGAATACTGTGTTCAGCTCTGGGACCCTGAGTTTGAGGTAAAACAGACCTGTTCCAACAGGTCTTTACAAAGGGGTAATGGAGGCTAGTAACATGAAGGTAGTAGCCCCCTTTAACTGACAGCACCCCACTGCAAGCCACCCAAGCCTTGATGCCTCTCTTTGTTCCATAAAATAGAATAGGAGGAGTGGGAGATCCCTCTACATGATCCCAGTACTGCAATACTAGCAAGTTTTTCACTCTCACAGTCTCAAGGATGGGAAGATTGTCAGGATCCATATCGAAATTCCCAGGAAAGGACTGGCTATACAAGGGGAGGCTGAGAAAGTGATGTTCCATTGGCTTTAATTAATCCAAAACATAAGTCTTATTTTTGTGCTTTCAGAATTTCACGAGGCACAAGCTGGGTCCTGTTCTAAGAGTCAGTATGCTCACGCACCCCATATCCATTTACTGTATTCTTTGATCTCAGAGTGATCAATTAAGTTTAAGTCTTTGAAATACTGTTGCAAAAAAGTGCTTTTGGACTTCTAAAATGCCATGTAAAAGTAAAGTTGGCCTTTAGCAGGCCTGTGCTTAAGTTGTGCAGACTAACAAAAAGCATTAGCTTGTACATGAATGCTTTCTCTTGCTTTTTTACTCTTTCAGTGAATAGGAACTCCCTAGGGTCCTGTTAACTCCGAATAGTAGACTGCTTACACTTGTCAACAGAAACGAGTTCTACACCTAACAATAAAGTACTCTGGCACTTTACAATGTGTATTTGTTCTCAGCACTTCAGAGGGTTGCTGGCACTTCTACATATTCATTGTGGGTAAGTGGGGAAGATCTGAAGGCACCCTGAGCCTCCTCTGGAGAACTGGGACTTTGTTCATTCAGTTGCACACTATCATCTTCTTAAGGACTCAGTACCTCCAAACAGTCAAGCCACTGTTTGGAGGTACCAAGCAGAGAGGACAACTTCCAGGCTTCAGTTATGTTGCGTTCCTGGTAGAGGAGCACTTCCCCTTCTCCTCTGAATCAAGATCTCTGGTTCCCATAGCAGTGGAAAAAATCTAGGTTAAGATGGTATGGGAAAGCATATGTGATAGAAATCTCCAAGAGGGAGCACATGCCTGATACAGATTCTCACGAAACCAAACATACAGTTCATATGTGGCTACTGACCTAAAGCATGTGCATCTCCCTCTCCCCTTGCTAAGAAGCATGCTTTTCTACACAGAGGTAAAACAGCAGACAGCGTTTCCAGGCTGGACCCTTCTTTTCATAGCTTCAGCACCCTTCATAGGTGAAGAGTCCTAACCGAGTGTCTTTGTATCAAGATATGTTTAGTAGAAAGGGCAGGACAGTCTAGCCCAAGGTAACATCTAATCTTAGTGTAGGGATGGGGAAGAAAATAAAAAGGCCAATGAAAAAAACACCAGAAGATTTTCCAGGATTTTAGAGATTTTTCTTTTTAGAAAGTAGTAGCTCTTAGTTCTGAAGTGCATGCTTGTAGAGAGGCAGAAGGAGAATTACATGGGTAATCAATCTGATTTTCTGAGCTGTGCTATCCTTCTCAAGCTTCCTTCTCCACACAACTCAGCCCTTCCTCCAGTGCTCCTGTAAATTCTTTGACTTGCCTTCTCCTGCATTTACTTACATGTGTGTACAAACACACTTCTACAATGTAAGTGATGAGCTTTACAGAGATAGGACATAGCAGTTTTCAGATCCAGTTATTCTTTACCTAAATAATAAATAGCAAGTATTTTTATATAGTCTGCTCTTAGTACACAAAGAGTGCACTTTTATGACTTAGAGCTGCTTCAGGAAATTAAGATCTAATAAATAGATTTAATTTCTCATAGCTCTGATAGGCTTTCTTCCTAAACTTGTTTGTATCTTTAAAAGACATAAGACCCCAAACCAATTACATACTATTAATTCCTAGTTTCGAACCACAAGCACCGCATTAAAGCTGCAAATTTCACAGGGTGAGGGTTGCTTTGTATTCTGTTTTGTGGGGTTTTTATTTTGGTTTGGTTTGTTAAAAACAACAAAACAAAACAAGCTGATTTTGGATTGAAAACTGTATGTATAATCAAGCACTGCACTTGTGGATTGTCTTTGAGTGCAAACCTGGCTGAGCGCTGCTCCTCAGCTCTATGCTACTGTTCTGCTGTTATGTCACAAACGATCTCTAATTCTTCCAACTGTGAGTTATTCATTGCCTCTCCTCATGCTTATCTGCTGGATATTTGCAACTTAAACTCAATTATCACAGCATTCACTAGCTTACATGAAAGAGGTAACTTACAAAAGGGAATTTACACAATAAAAATCCTGAATTTGCGTGAACACTCTCCACACGGGAAAAAATATCCCATGCTAGAAACAGCAGAGTTACTGTGGATACTCAAAAACTATTTCCACTACAGGCTATTCTAAATACTCCTGTCCAGTGTAGCCATTTTGGACTTTCAGCAGGCATGAGGGTGCAAACTAGCTTACCAAGAATCATATGATGATGAAGCTTTGGCTCAAAATACACTGGGAAAGCAATCACCACCAGTAGGCAGTTTAGCTTCACGCAGCTTCACAAAGCCAGTGAGTGAGTGAGTGCCTGGAGGCTGAAAATCCTTAGGCATCTTTAGCCATACTCAGTCAGAAATAAGCCCTAGGGACCAGAGCCTCAGGCATAAGTCATGGTATTCCCACTGCCTTTGGGAATTCTTTGCAATTTATACCAGCTGAGGAATTGCCTTTTACATTCATAGCCTCCATAATTCTCTTCCCACAATACTCTGAATAGAATCAGAAGGAGAAAAACTAAAATTGTACAGGAGTGTGAAAAATAAGCAAGTCCTGCCCTGTCCCATACTAGTAAGAAACCAAAAAAGACAGAACTTGGAACAATGACTTCAGACCCACCCTGATTCACAGAGCAAAACCTGGCCAAGGCAACCTTCAGAACTGGGAGCACAACTCCTGGTCAGCTTTCTTCTCTTTGCTACCTGCCTCAACCTTAGGTAAGCTGATTAACCTTTCCTTTCCAAGTTTCTCTAACAGTAGTATGACTCTGTCTCCTGCGGGGGTTGTGTTGTTTAATTGGCCAAATACTTGAAGTGCTTTGGATGAAATATGTTGTGCAAGAGAAATAATTTAAGTCAATGGAGCTGTGACAACTGACTCTACCAAGGATCTTCCCTCTGGTGTTTAATAGGATCAGAAGGAGGCTTAGTTTAAAAGACAAGAACCCAGAGAGACATTTGGTAGTAATAAGACCATAAATGAGTCAAAGGGATTACTATATGTTGTGGTAACACTCAGCATTTTTCATCTTCCAGGCAGTCCTTCAGCATTCATTAATTCTCAGACCTCCCCTTAAACAGCGATCTGTAATATGTCCCCCATTATAGAGAGAAGAAAAATCAGGCAGATGGGTGATGTGACTTATCCAACAAAACAAGACGTGAGAAATCAAATCTGAGCCTCTGGCTCCTAAGCCTGTTCTCAGGGCTCCCTTTCCACCACTCTTCTGTTATGTATACGCTTCCTTATCTTTCCATTTCAATTATGCTGCACCTTTCTCCGCAAGCATCTCTGCCTAATTCCCCAATAGATACTGCTCAGATGCTCTTCCATAAACTTTGCAAAGCTTGAAGACAGAAAGCAGAGCTGAGAGGAATGTTGTTAGGCTGAGCAGCTCCCCTTGTCTCAGCAGCCCCTTTCCCAAAGCACAAAGAAAGGAGTAGCAGTATTTACCCTTTGAAATACTTTTTGTTGTTCGCTATCAGTTCCACACAGCACCTGGCTGCTAGGCTGCAACCTTTCCTCTCAGAAGCAGTTATTAGAATATGCCAAGACAGAGGCTGTTGCTTCAGACTGCCTATTGCTCATTGCAGGAAGAAATTCATGACCTGCTTAAGCCCCTAGGAAAAATTATTGTCATTACTTCAGCTTTCAAAGACGCCTGCCGCTAGAGGATGCAAGGCTGAGGTTACGTAAGTGTGCTGGCCAAATCCAGTTGTTTCCAGGGAGCCCAACCACAGCTGCTCTCCTCTGCTTCCACCCCTCCAGGCCCCCTCCCCCCCCCCGCCCCCGAATGGGTGTCAGGCCAGGCTTCTGGGTGCTCAGTCTGAATAATAGCCTCAAGGGGAGTCTCCACAGATTAGTTGCTGTGTAAAGGGAATATATGTATTTGAATCAGTACCCTACTTGAAAATGCAAAACTGTCATAGTATGCCTGGATGCTGCTGTGCTGAAGGGTCCCAGCAGATGGAAGAGTAACACGAAATGGGACAAATTATTCAACTGTTATAATGTTATAAATCTGCAACAATCCCAGAGAATGCAGCTTACTTTCTAATAAAGCCTTCCATTGTTGCTCACAACAACCACGCTACAGCAATATTTGGGGTAATTATGCTTGAATGCTAGGGCTATTTATTTTTTTTTAAGTGATATATCCTAGTTTCATACTTCTGAATCAGAAAACAGAGCTTTGGCTACATATAACTCTATTTTTAAAATAGCCTAAAATGAGATTAAGAAGAAAATACAAAACACCACCCAATCAAATCACAGCATTTACTTCTGATAACACCACAATAAGCCACATGTGCATATGTTATTTCCTGGCCATCTACAGCACTCTTGGTTTTTTTTTTTTTCCCCTTTAAAAACCAAGCAAAACCATTCTAATTGAAATAAAAGTGCAAATTTTGGTCCAGATTAAATTTGGGGCAATAAGGAAGTAAAATGTAAATTTTTGTCTGGATAATAATTCCTTTTTTTTTTAATGTGCATTTTTTTATAGAAGAGAAAGTTAAAGAAGGATGCACTTGCTGACACTTGCATACTTTGATGATGACCTAACACTTCAAGTGCACTTCGAATTTATATATTGAAGAGAATCAGCACATCAGATGCACAAACTGTAAAGTTCTTCCTATCCAGATGAAAAGGCAGCCACAGTCACCCCAAAAAATTGCATTGAAAAAAAAATACTTTACTTCTGTCTTCTCCTGTTCTATTTGCCTACTAAAATGGTTACAACACACATGAAATCCCTGATAAAAGTTTAACCTATAGTCTGTGGGTAGAAGGGACTCTGACTCTAAATCCCTATGTAACCTCCAGAAAATCTCTGATATCTTGTGTTCCTCCATTGGAAGTTATTAGACTCAATCCCTTAACATCCATAACTGTGATTTAAGACCATCACAAAGAAAATCTTAACAAAAAAGCACTGTTGTCATAGGTTTACATTAAATTATCTTAATAAAGTGAATGCTATACTATCTTTAGTGACAAAGCAGGGAAAAAAAGGTAGGCAGGAAGAGTCATACTAGCTGATAACTAATGTAACAGGGAGATCTGTGACAAGTAGATGAACAGATTCACAACAGCTAAAATTTCAGAGGCTTTGTGTAAAACTACAGGTGAAAGCAATGACATGTTTCATTTAGAGGCTTACTCAGAGCTCATCTTCTAATATTGTTTGTCTGAAAAAACATAAGAGCGAGAAGGTGGCAATTACCATTGGGGAAAGCATAAAAGATGACTGCTCTCTGTGTGTGCTAGGCATTGGGGGAAATTACTGCTTTGTCTTTGCACACAGATGAGATTCTCCTTGCAGCCAAACAGAAGCTATGCTGTAAATGCAAAGTCCAGCTATATTGAACAAGAAAAGGTAAAAAATTCAATTGGATCATAAAGAGAACCATTGATGGGCTATTTTGGACAAATAAGTTCTTCTAACAGTCTAGGCTGCATACAGCACTTGGAAGAGGTGGCAAAGCCATCCCTTTTTTGAGAGCTCTAGCAGATTAGTGATGGGAATTGCCCAGCATAATGACGAGCAGTCACAGGCACAAGCACTGGACCTTTTGGATGTATTCAGATGAAGGACAGTCCTGTGCTGCCAAACAGACAGAGTGTACTTTCCAGTTTGGGAATAGATTCCACTATTTCCTTTATCCTTGAAAGCACTGATCTGTAATTATCTATAATCATCCAGCAGGCATATCTCAAAAAAAAGGGATGGCTTACTGGGTATGTGAGCTTTTCACACTCATGCCTCGACTTCCCCATATGACTGACTGCTGGCGTGGAGGGAAAGACCTTGACAGTCAGAAAAAAAAAAAAAAAATTTCAGCACAAAAGCTCAAGGGAGATGGGGCTAAACTGTAAAGAGAAAAAGGAATAAATACATAGGAAGTGATGCACAAGCAGCACTTAAGTCTGTGTGAGGCTAACACTAACAACTTACTCCAAACTAAATAAATGCTGCCTGGGGATCGCGATTAGAGAAGGCAGCTCATGGGAAGACAGCAGCTCCTCAATGCTGGAGCCAGGAGGAAGCTCTGAAAGCTCAGCAGAGTGATGTGCATTTTTGAGCAGCAGCCTTATCTGACCAAAGGGAACATGATGTTCACAATAAGTGTGGAAGCACTCCATTCTCCTATCACATCTATCTAATGCATTGCCATCATGCTGCCAGGCTGTGCAGAGATGTCATGTCAGTCTGTCACATTACCATCAGGGAGTCTCAGTGTGACTGGAGATGTCATGTGTCCTGTCCAAACTGACCACTTCATGTAGACAATGGCTTGAAATGCCTCCTTACCACTTTACTTTTGCTTTTTCAGAAGCAGGTGTTGGATAAGACTGCTTAGGCACAGCCCACAGTCAGAAATCCTAGCCAAATTACCAGTTTACTTGTTCTGATTCTTACATTCTACCCTCAGGTACATAATCAGGCTTTTATTCACCTAACTGCTTTATACTCTAACAAGCTATTCATCTGAAGAGTTTTCACTGCAGGATTTCCAGTGCAAGAATCTTTTTTTGTTGTGTTAGAGAAGGAATTCACTTCTTCAGTGCAATGCTTTCCCTCATTAAAAATAATTTATCAGTGAGTTTGTTTGCAGGAGCTCTTCAGCCACATTAGAAGCCCTGTTGCTCCCAAAACCATGCTTAAGACAAGCAGGAAAAAATAAAGTGAGAGGAGAAAATGAGAAGTTGGAAGGGCAAGACAGATTGCTGCAAATTTTAAGCAAGCCCAGACATGCTGCTGCCCACTGGGGTACTGATTTGTGAAGCCCTTGGAAGTATATTTGACCATAAAGTCAGACTATGCCCTCATGAGAATTTCTCCCCCACTCCTAAATCGAGCTCTCTGTTTTTTTTCTCTCTTGCTTCACGCTTTTCCCTGCTCCCTTCCTCCTTATACTGTCCTTGGATTTCTTCCTTTACTACTACATCTTTCATGCTCACTAGAGATGCTTTGAAGCTTGCTTTCCAAGAGTAAACTCTTTCCGATCTTTAGGGAAATTTGGTACAGAGAGAATCTATGGTTTATAACAGTAAAATCACTAACACAAGCACATCACCCCAGAGAGATGGCATGTTCAGTAGACAGGGAGTTTACTCCTTTGCTTTTGTCCCAGGCAGCAGCCTCTACAGAAAGTTTTGTGTGTGTGTGTATGGTGAGCAGCAGCCTTGTCTCTTGCAGTATGAAACACGAATTGACAACTTTCAGTGTAGCTCCATGTTTTTGCATAAATAAGAGTGTTGGCAGTCTGGAGGTGAAGAAAGATTATTTCAAGGTGCAAAGCATGTTAATCTCCCTTCCTGTGACTTAAGCACAGCTACCAGTCAATGATCTATTTCTAATATACCACGTAAATAATGAGTCACATTATTCAATGGAGCATCATCTCAGACAAATACAGGAGGAAGCAGTGTACTATTTTTCATTCAGTGGGCCAATCTCAACTCTGTTGTAAGTCAAAGGTCTTCCTGAGGCTCTTCCTCAGTTGAACATTTTTGTTTTCAAAATAAAACAGTGGAGAATCCCACAGTGTAAAAGTGCTAATCACTTTAGTGAATTCCTGATAGTACAATGACATCTACTCTTTAAGCAGCAGAACATGAGGAGTGAAGTTGCCCCTTGTGAACAAAGGAAAATTGGGTGACTGGTCTCTGTTCAGCCAAAGTGAGTGTATTAAAAGATTCAACAAGAAACCATTTTTCCTGTTTAAAGAGGGAACAGTGCCCTAACCTAAAGAGTAAATATGCCAGAAACCTCACTGCTTGGGGTGAAACTAGAGACATGGAAGTTGCTGGGATTATTCCTGTAGGGGGGCAATTTGTGCTGTGGGAGGAATGAACTAGTTGAGACTTCTAGACCTTTTCCATCATTAATCTAATTGAAAAGTACTCTTCTGATCACTGTGGCCACATAATCTCCTTGGAAGACAAGGGAATATAAGTTTGGGCCTTCAGGCTTGAGTGGCTCATGTCAGCATTCACTACTGACGCCTTTGCTCCTCTGCTGCATCTCAGGAGTCCTTTGATTCACTTCTAGCTTCCTGCTTCTGGCATTGGTAGGTGAGAAATAGCTCTTCCACCTGCTTTTAAGCCCTGGGGAAATTCTGCAGTCTGTTTTATCTTTAGTAGCTGTTCAACTGGTGTAATTGGGTTTTTTCAGGATGAATGAAGCAAGAACTGAGAAATGGGCATCCATGAGTTACTGAAAGGAGAAAATGCAAACAAAATCTAAGACTCGAAGTTACAATCTTAGACACTCCCCTTTTTTTTTCAAAATCTCATCTGTAACATGTTGGCATAACAGCTGGTGGAGGAATACAAAATACACTGGGAGACTGTTTGTCCTCAGACTGATCCAAAGAGGATGATGATGGTAGCACGTAGAGAGCACCTTTCACCAGGAATGTGAAGAAGCAGTTTTTCCATTCAACAAAAGATGGAATTAAAGCAAAGAGAATGTGAAATGCCAGCATCAAAAAACAGCAGAGACTAAACTAAAAGTATAAACAGAACTTCCAGGTATCAGACCAGTACCCTTTCCCAGAAGGTATGCTTTAGAAAGCACTTGAAAGAAAAAAAACTGTGGACTGTTAGAAAAGACATCCCCACAGAACTATGAAAAAAAAAAAGTCAAAGGACACACTGGAACCTTCTTTTCCTAAATAATTATGTGGTAATACTGCCAGCCCTTGTGTATGCAAGAATATATGAATAACATGGAAAGAATCATAGAATCATAGATTCTATATATATGAATAACATGGAAAGATGCAACCATGAACTAGTAGCACTCATTTGAGGGAAAGCCTCATAAGCCATTCTGTCACTCTTGCCTAACCTTCACTGATTGCAATGCACAGCTTCTAGCCAGAATTGCCAAGAACAAACAAGTCGCCAGTACAGTGAAGTAAACACTGCACACTGGCCAAGATCCAAACTGTCTGACTTTTGGTACCTGAGGCAGCACAGCTAACATCGCAGTCATGCTGGCCAGGACTCACCACATAGGCCTCTACCTCTAAGGCAGTCAGCAAGATTTCCTTGAGAATCAATAAGGGAACTTCCAATGTTGAATCCATCTGGTGTCTTTTAGGTGTTCATTTTATAAAAAGGGCAGATATCACACTCACATCCCCCAACATGTGTGCTGGTCTGAGGTTAATTGGAATATTTTACTGAGAGAAATTAAATCCTTAGTTGTGAGAAGAAAGGAAAAAAAAACACAACAGTATCCTATATCACTCATTCTTCTGCTGAGAAATGCAATTAGTCAAAGTACAGATAAGACACTCACTTCTCACACACTTCTCAGTTAGCTTTCACTTCTGTTCTGTTCCTTCTTTTTGGTGGTCTGGTCTCTGTGGCTGTCTCTGCCTTAACTCTAATCCAACCAAACCCTTTTTCCTCTAACCTACTTATCATATTTCTTGACATCTCACCTCAGATCTCCAGGTTTATCACATGAGATACACGTGGGTTTATCTGGTTATTTCTGAAGGGAGGGGGAAAGGGAGGGGGGAGGGGGTTTCGGTCAGAGCCTCCTGGGGACTCTGATTGTTTCTGGGAGGGATACTGTGTTTCTGTATTACTTTTAACCTGTACATAACTGTACAGCTATACTTCTATATTGTGCTAAGCAGTAAATATAGCTTCATTCCTTAACTTTCAGGTGGCTGAGTTTAGTCTTAAGTGTGTGTGTGTGTGTGTATAACTCCAAAACCATCACATCTTATTTGGGCACTTCAATTTGACTGATTGCTAATTAAGTCTGGATGTTAAGTTAAGATGAAATTACTTTTTATTTTCTATTTTGTACCTGTTAGGGGCGTGGTTCTTCATCGCTGTCGTGGTTGACAGCAAAGGTTGGTTCATTGATTTTTTTATGTGATATGGAAAAAGCTTAAAGGGATGTTCCTGGAATTCACAGATTATTTTCTGGGTTGGGTTGACTTGAATATTACTGAAATTATTACCAACTCTGCTTTTACTAAGTCAGGAAAAGAGTACAACTTCTGGCATTTATTTGACATCCCTGACGAGGGTGATTTTGCCCACACCCGAACTTCCAAACCCCTGTAGTGAGTTTTACACATGTAATACAGGGGTATATTTATCATGGATGATCTTAGCCCTAATAATTCCGGGTTTGGCACTAACGCTAGCATTGTGCGTGAGCAATTCAAATGTGGTTGCTTTAAGAAAATGAAAGAGGCAGATTTCTAAAAGTTCACAAGCCCCTGATATAGAAGGAAAACAATCTCTTTTGTGTTCTATAAACAATTTCTGTTCAGGGGACAAAGCTACCACAGATTATGTGAATTTGGCCAAGAGTACGTTATTTACCAATAACATGGCAGATGGCCAAAGGGCTTCTTCTCCTCAAGCTGTCCAGGTTTTAGCTGGGTTTAATTCTGCACCTAGATCAAATCCACAGGCTTCTAACCCTAAACCAGATTCAAACTCACAGGCATCAGGTCAGACCCTCAGAGATTCAGACCTGCTAGAAAGAACTTCCACAGCCTTTCTGGCTCCTGCAAAAGTGCAGGCTAAGACTAAACATTTGACAAAGAGCAATTCGAGAGAGGATTTAGCAGAGGAGATCTCTGGTACACAAGAGGAAGAAGAGGAGAAATACAGCCTTAGAGACTTAGCCAATACACTCAGGTCTCAAAACTCTGATGAGAACAGTTATGTGAGGTTGGCTGCCAAGGAGGATAGTTCTGAGGAGTTTAAGAGTGCTCTTAGGAAAGCTCCGTTTTTAGGCCATGGACAACCAGGACAGCCAGAAGAAGAGGAGGATGATATCCAGGATTCCAATGATCCCCTCAATGAGCTCAAGGAAGTTAGAAAGGAATATGCAAGGGAATCAGGAGAGCCAATCCTAAGCTGGCTGGTGAGATGCCGTACTATTGGTGCAAATGCTCTACAGGTAGGAGGCAAGTCTGAAAAGTAGCTAGGGCCACTCACAAAAGAGAGTGGAGTGGACAAATACCGAGCAAGCCCTCTTGGTAAGGTTAGCTTGTGGACACACCTCCTGTTGGCTATGGCTATGAGATATCCTTCCTGAGATGATTTGCCATGGGCAGCTAAGAAGTGGAACACAACTGAGCAGGAAATTAAGCTTCTGAAGGAGTTTGTTGTGAAGGAAGGGCTTTATGGAGATCATGGCACACGTGACCCTAGTGACATTCCTCTTGGAACAGGTCTCACAAAGAAGCTTATTAAGCTTGCTTCTTCATCCTATGCTAACATCTTGGTTTCTATCAAGGAGTGATAATGGAAGGCTGCTCACTATTGGTGAATTCACTGATCAACTGAGTCAGATAGAGGACAGCTTGTCGCAGTCTGCCCTAGTCTCTGCCATAAAGACTCTAGGTACAGAGATAAAGGATGGCATTAAAGATAGCATGAAAGAACTGAAGGAGGAACTTAAAACCTCCATATCCAATCTGGCAGTCTAGGAGTTTTCTGGTTTAGGTATTACCTGACATCCAATAAGACACAATCTCTGAGAGAATCTACAGTACATGACCACAAACCCAATGTCACCTGGAAGTCCCTGTTCTCATCTCATCTGTGAGGAGAAAACCTCTTTCCTGTTTTCTGAGCTTTTGAATCACCTACATCCGAGATAGCTGTAACAAAGTGTAAACTGAACTTGTACTATTAATTATTGTAAATATTGTTTTAGATTAGACAGATAGTTCTCAGCAGAACATTGAGTGATATAGAGGGGTTGATAACCTCAGGCTGGAAACCCGAATTTGAATGCATACCAGCAAAGAGATATAAACAGGTCCTTTACTGAACTGAGTCTCAGATGATACCTGAGGATTCAGGCAGGTGCACATAAAATTTGAGCAGTAAGAGATAAAATAAGAGGTTACACATAGGGCCTTGTTATGAAATTAAATCTCATGACCACAAATCAAGAGTAATTCCAATAAGAGATTATTAGTACTCCAGAACCCAGATTTAAGCCAATGTAAGTTTAAAGCTGGTGTTTACTCCGGGTGCAGGGGCTTAGTTTGGCAAACTCAGATCTTTCTCATGAATTCAATGAAGAAAAGGCTGTTAGCAATGACTAATCAGAACAGCCTCTTAGGAAAAAGGAGAGTTTGATTACCTTAGTGTACTTATCAGTGACTTCCCTAGACATATCACACACTGAAAGTTACATGACAAAGTGGGTGCCTCAGTTGATATCATCATGAGCTCAAGACAGCCATGTTAGTCATGAGTTTGATTCCTTTCTCCCTCTTTTCTAGAGTGCATTAGCTGCTATGGAAACACTGTCATTAGAATGGGTAGGGCTTTCTGTCACACAGATGAACCCCATGCTTATGCTAAATGATGTATCTTCTATGCAGAGCTCTAGCTGGTTCTAGCCATGGCATGTGGACTAGTCTTGGTCCATAACACACAATCTCTTGTACATTTCTATACAAAGGAGGCAATCCACAAAAACTTTATGGTTCATTTCTGTAATGACTCATGGTGGGCTTCTTATACCCTATAATGGCACAAAAACAGTGAACTGCACAGTACACACAGCTACAGTGATTGACAATGTGATATTTAGTTAAAGAAACTTGAGGAATATCAACCTGCTCCAAAAATGTAAGACTGGAATGCCTCTGCTGAATGATAATCACAATTTCATTATTTTTTTCAGTTATGCTTCTTGCATTTCTCCTTTTAAAGAAAGGCTGCAAGAGATGCTACTTCAACTGGATCAAGATGTGTACAGAGAAGCCACACTTACATTTTCTTGGTAAACAACACTTACCAAAAGACTCAGATACAAATACTATCAAAATCTATCTTTAAAAATTTAAAAAGCAGCTCTCTTTAATTAAGGTGCCTTTCAAATTCCACAGTTGGAATGAAGAATTTTAGAGGAACAATGAAATGAGATCTTCCCTGTTCAACCAAATCAATGGCTCATCCGATCCCGTATCTAAATGTGACACCTGCCAAATGTTTTGAGACAGATGTAACCAATTCCCTGTCTGCTACCACCACTCATTCGATCCTACCTCACTATAACCTTGTTACTCCCCTCCAAGTCCCAGTCTGTGATCACAGATAGGATGATCAATTTGGAAACGTGTCAAATGCTCTGAAATATTTACCATATTTTAGAAGGCATGGAAAGACATGAAGTTATAATAAACCCAACAATTATAGTACATACTGCTTTTCCAACAGGAGTGTGCACATGATTTATTTAACTTCCCCAGTTTTTAATAACTAGAGAATAAAAGCAACTGTCTGCATTTCTCATGCAAGACCAGAAGCTTTTGAAATACCAGGACAATCTGTCCTACATTACTGTGGAGACCCAAAAGACATGGAAAAATCTCAGTGAAGCTTCTAAACCAGGAAGCTTGTAAAAGTCAACTTATCACACTGGTCTAGCATTGAACCTCCAAAATGTCTCTTCTTGCAGGAAGCAGTAAATGATGCCAGTATGTCACTGAAGAACAAGTATTCTAAACAGCAACCTCTTGTGACTGAAGAAGTATTTTTTTTCCTCTGAAATAGGGCAGTCAAATTAGGTATTAGTATCTAGTAAATTAGACTTGATTAAAGTGTGCCACTCTACAGAAATAAAGTTACCTATTAAACAAAACAGAGGAACATTATGCAACTATTAACTCTTAACAAACTGCAGCCAGAGATGCCTGGATATATAACAATAGCTGACCTGCATACTGTAGTGAAGAAGCAAGTTGAGGAGTTTGAAAGCTAAAGCCTTGGGCTCCCTCCTGGAATAAATAGTTGCAATGGTCCATGTTTGGACAAAGGAAAACTAACCACAGCAGAGCAGGTATATACAAGCTCTGCCTTTTTTTTCTCTTTTTAGCTAGAAAACTTTAAGTGCTGCCTTTGAAATTGCTCCTAATGTGTCCTGCTTTGCTAAGGCTGCTCTGTTTACTGTTTATTGTTAAGCAGAACCAGAAAGGAGTCCAGCCTGACAGAGGTCTTACACATCTTTAGCCTTGCTGGAAGAACACCAGTAACAAAGAAGGGCAGCGAAGCTAAGGTGTTCATCAAAGATCAGCGTAGCTGCAAAGTTCTCCCTTAAACACTAGTTAAGTCCAATGCCTGAGTACTAAGAATGAAAATCCCAAAAGGACTGTAAAAAAGTCAGAGGCACAGCATGCCTGTGGAGCTATGACAGATGGTTACTACAGCCTCATGACCACACACGCAATTACCAGTCACATCAGCAGATACTTTGTTTATCTGGGACTTTTACAAGGGGAAGGAAGCAAAACAGGAGAGTGCTAATGTAATTACAACGGTTTACAGCCTTTTCCAGTTTGTGTACACTTAGACATTTCTGAGCCTCTCTCGTAGATCTCTGTATGGTTATTTCAGGCCACATAACAATAGACTTGCTTTTCTTACTTTTTTTTTGATATAGCTTAGATGTAGTCTGCCCATCTCTTTAAGTAAAAAGGCATTCCAGTAGATATTTTCCACACCTTACTATCAAACTTACCAACTTAAAATGATAGTTTATTAATAAATTTTCATAGTAGTGATCACTATTTTGAAGATACTTCCACATTCCATTAACTTTAATCTCCCAACATGAGAGCACCTTGCCACCATGCTGTAGTATTTGCATTGCACTCTGCAAGGCTAAGACAATTCTGACGCCTGGATGCTGCAGGATGGCCATTCAAGATAGATACTCCTGAGCAGCCCTGCAGCAAGCATGGGATGACTAAATCTACTTCTGTCTGCATCTCTTAGTATCCTGTGGCTGGGTGATGCTCCCAGGGTTGGCAAGAAAGTCTGTAGAGATAATGGCTGCAATTTGGAAGGGCTTCTCTTTGTTTCACTTTCTGAGCTTGCCTGCTGAGGCGGCACTAATTGCAGAACAAGGCTTCAGCTCAGGGGGCCTCACAAGCAGAGCTGCCTGCTCCTGAAGCTTAATTTCCTGATTCATGACCTTGGAACAGTAGGGACAGCAGAGAATAGGGAACACATCCGACAGTAGTTGCAGTGAGGATGGCAGAGCACCCTGAGGGTTCAGGACATAGATCCTGTTCTCAGCGCTATTTTTTGTGGGATGTCATCTGTGGACATCTCACAAAATCTTTCCTTAGATTTGAGTTTGTCTCATAATGGCAATGATCAAGTACTTTTAGATATTTGGAAGACAGAAAATGCAAAAACCATTTTGTAGCATTTCATCATTAAATATAGGAGTTGACAAACACCTCTGAGATTTGTTATTATTCATATAGATAAATATAGAGCTGGTTGCACTGAGTCCCTTCTGTGTTTCCTTTCTGTGAATATTATAGCAAGTGACATGTAATGTGGAATGAGGAAAAAACAACAAGGTAAAAGGAGCAATTTTAAACTTGTATCAGAAACTGTTTAAAGAAAAAAAGATTTTTGATTGTGCTGGCTTATTGATGTGTTTGAGGCCTGACTTGTGTTATGGGAAAAAAATAAAACCAAAACCCAAACCCACACTACAGTGAGATTGTAAAGTAAAAATAACAGCAATTAAAAAACTGATCATAAAGTCCACTGAACTCTCCTACAGACAAATCCCTGAGCAGTTTCCTGCTATGTGGCATCTGAAGAATCTTTGTTTCTCTTCAAGGAACTCACATTCTGTGTACCAATATAAAAATAAATCACATCACACCACACTATCACCAGTAACTAAAGATAGGATGGCAGCAGGAGCCACTCCTAAGGTACAAACTCCAAAAGCTTAAGGAGAAAAGTACTAATAGAACAGATAACTGGGACAAACTGCCCATTATGAAGAGATGTAACATCTTTCCCAAAGGGCAAGTGAAGGATACTACTGCATCACTGATTAAATCTTCCCAGAACCACAGAGCCAACAGAAGGGCTTCCTTCCTGCCATGAGTGCATGCTAAGGGTGGCTCCAGCAGTATTATACCAGCATGATCAAGACAGTCCTGATGGGGTAGAAAAAGGCATGGAAGATTCCTTCTTCAAACAAAATGGTCAAAATCCCAAATGCAGTTAATTGTGTTTGATATTTCCCATATTTATCAAGGATCTTGGCTTATGACATATGGCTAAATTGATGAACATAGAGCACATGCTCCTTAACTCAATTAATCTTAAGCCCTGCTGCACCTCAGTATTAGTGGTCATGATTTACCAAGGTTTTGCACCTTGCCAGAGGGAACATTATATATTCTTCTCACTAATAGCTTCAAAATTCCCCCCACAGGGATGGATGGGAGAATAATATTCACTTCACAGCAAGCAGAAGCCAACTTCCAAAGCAGTTTTACATCAACAGATGTCCTAGTGAGCAAGCTCAGAAAGTGTGGGATGGAAGAGTAGACAGTGAGGTGGATTAGGAACTGGTTACAAAACAGAGTTCCAAGAGCAGTGATCAATGGTGCCAGGTCCAGCTGGAGAGCTGTAACTAGTGGAGTCCCCCAGAGATCAGTGCTGGGGCCGGTCCTGTTCAACATCGTCATCAATGACATTGATGAGGGCACAGAGTGTCTGCTCAGCAAGTTTGCTGATGACACCAAGCTGGGAGGTTTGGCTGATACAGCTGAAGGCTGTGCAACCATCCAGAGAGACTTGGACAGACTGGAGAGCTGGGCACAGAGGAACCAAATGAGGTTCAACAAGGACAAGTGCAGAGTCCTGCATCTGGAGAGGAATAATAAACTGCACCAGTACAGGCTGGGAGGTGATCTGCTGGAGAGCAGTCCTGTGGAGAGGAACCTGGGAGTCCTAGTGGATAACAAGTTAACCATGGCACAGCAATGTGCCCTTGTGGCCAAGAAGGCTAGTGGGATCCTGGGGTGTATTAGGAAGAGTATGTCCAGCTGATCAAGGGAGGTTCTCCTCCCCCTCTCCTCTGCCCTGGTGAGACCTCATCTTGAATACTGCATTCAATTTTGGGCTCCCCAGTTTAAGAGAGACAGGGATCTGCTAGATAAGGTCCAGTGGAGGGCTATGAGGATGATTAGGGGACTGGAGCACTGCCTTATGAGGAGAGGAAGAGGGACCTGGGGACTTTTCATGTGGAGAAGAAAAGACTGAGAGTGGATTTAATAAATGTTTATAAATATCTGAGGGCTGGCTGTCAGGAGGTAGGGGGACAGGCTTTTCTTGCTTGCTCCCTGTGATAGGACAAGGAGCAACGAATGTAAGCTCCAGCACAGGAGGTTCCACCTCAACAGAAGGGTGACTTCCTTACTCTAAGGTTCACAGAGCACCAGAACAGGCTCCGTAGAGAGGCTGTAGAGTCTCCTTCTCTGAAGACTTTCAGTGCCCATCTGGATGCACTCCTCTGTGACCTGAACTATACTGTATGGTCCTGCTTTGGCAGGGGGGTTGGAGTCGATGATCTCTTTGGGTCCCTTCCAACCCCTTACAATCTATGTATCTATGATCTTACTTTTTCTTTGAGACTGGTTATAAACCTTACAAATATTAACATAATAGCAATGGAAATGCAGAGAAAAGCCTAGGAAAAAATATACCCAGGTACACAACAGCCACACTATGACCAAGAAGTCAGGAAAGAAAGAGGAACACAGATGGACTTTGGATTTTGTTTCCCAGATCAGATGCATCTTGGGCAATTCATCTTCATTTACATGTCTTCTCTACTTCCTATTCATAGCTTATAAAAGGGACAAAAATACTTTGAGGTGCTTTAAGTCCTTCAGACTAGAAGTGCTGCACATGAGCAAGGTTGAATCATCAATTAAACCAGAGGATCAAAAATCCAAACAAATTCCAAGTCCCTCTTAGAAACAGGGAGTGCAGGACTGGATTATGATTCAGGTATTTGTGTATATTAGCTTCTAGATCACTTTTCTCCTACATTGTATTGCCGTAGATTGATATTCTTCACAGACAAGAGAGAGCCTTGCAAGAAAGCTGTAAGAGCATACAGTTTAAGAGCCAGAATTGCAAGCACTCCTGAAATGAGAGCTTCTTTACTGGGTCACACTGGCATTTCATGATAACATCTTAAAACTTTTTTCCTTTTTTTTAATAACAGTATCTCACTTTGTAAATCCAAACAGAAGCAAGGTAGTACTTCAAAATTAGATGAACCTCCTTCCCTCTTATTGAGAAAGATATGCATATTTTCAGCTCCAAGTGTTTCCATTCTACATTGGGGATCAAGAAAAATCTGTAGCCCCACAATATGGCCCCAGCATCGGCTGCTGAAGAAAGTCACTTCTTCCCTGATATCTTCAGTGAGAACTCCATGGCTCTTCCTAAGCATCTCCCATTTACATATAATAACATATAATAATGTAGTATAGAAAATGCATAATTTATTATTTAAAAAATATGAACACTACTAATTTCTACTATGGCATAAGAAACAATTGAGGAACAGAAAGATGCAATCTTTTCACAGGCCTTGTACTGAATGGTTTATATTAAGATGATTAATAGTGAAGTATGGCAATGAAATATTCAGTATCAGAGCTGCTTCTCATGAATAGATAGGGCTTCATCCAGACATCTAGAAAAGCACATTATACTTCTGTATACTCATAAATATATGCCAACATTTGTACTGAACAAATATGGGATTAACATACACTCGACTGCTCTGGCGACACTGACTGCATTCTCAGAGCTGTTAGACAAAAAATCCTCCTCTGTTCAACATAGATATTGCCTTCATCATTAGGGTTCCCAAGCATTTGAAATTCGAGGTTACTTTTCTCTTTTCTTACATTTCTCTTTTGAATGTAAAGATTTTTCTGAGATACTTGCTAAATCAGCAAGTTATCACAGAAGGAGCATTCATTAATGTCTCAGTTTCAAGAAGGTTAGTGTGCTGTGGCCTCAGCAGATTGCCTTGGTTGGAACTGTCACCTTAATCTGTGCTGTCCCTCTCTGTTGATCAACTCTGCCTGTCATCTCTCAATTTATGATTAGAATAGCATCTCTTTGGAAAAGGGACCACATCTCTGCAACATGCTTTACCCAGTGAACAGCATAAGGTAGCTGCAAGATGAATAAAGAGAGAATTGTCAAAAATGAACAGAAGGATAAAGAGCTTCACTGGCCATAACAATGATCTTTAAATCTCTGGGTTGCCCAGGCTGATGTATGCCACAGAGGGATCTATTCCTCAGTAATAAAGTTCGAATTTCAGTGTGAAGTGTTGTGGAGCAAAAGCTGCTGGCATTTGTCAACCTAGGAGGTCACTATATTATATAAGGACCACAGATAAAATTAGATTGAGAACAATGTGTAGCATCTTCTAGAGCACAATGACTCACATTCACACATAAGACTGTCAAGCTGGAACACAGTCACGGAGAGTGTAAAAACAAGGCTGCAGTAAAAGTGCATCTTCAGATTTTTTTTTCCTGAAAATATAAAGGAAAAACTCAGAGCTAAAGGTACACTAATGCTTTCCAGCCCCCTGATTCCATGGGCCACCCAAATTCATGTACCATAGCAGATAAAGAATATTATCTTCTTCCCTACACTTTGCAAATTACCAACAAGAAAGAATTCATGGGGGAAATGATGATAAACATTCATACATCCCATCTTAGCAGAGACTAGAAAATGTGGAATTCTGCACAATTACATCACTTGAAAAAAAAGTGTATAGTTGTCATTGCCATGCATACAGAACAAGAGAGGTGTGTAGATCTGTCTATCTGCAATCATTCCTTCTCCTCACTCATTTCCATGTCCAATGAAGGGAGCAACATCACTGACCCTCGCCTCAGTGTGCTCTCCATCCAGATGACTGTTTGCACAACTCACAAGAGTTGCACAATAGGAGTTGCTCACCAACTCTTGAAAGCAGAGGAATGACAGGCCATTTTTGGCTGCTAGTCTAATATTATCAACCCAAGTCCACCATCACTCATGTTTTATAATTCATCAGAAGGTGGTCCTTGAAACAACCGCTGGGTCCTAAATGATGTCAGTGCCTACAGCAAACACTGTCAGGAGCCATCTCCTAAGCACTGTGGACAGCTCTCAGTGAATATGTTCAGAAGCTGCCTCCCAACTGCTGTCAAGAGCTTTCAAAGGATGTGGTTCAATGCCAGCACCCAGTTGCTGTCACCTCACAGCAGGTCTGGTCAGAGCCACTTCCTGACTGCTGTTGATGCCAACCAGCCATCCAGGTCACTTGTCTTTATTGGTGAGAAGAGGAACAAAATCACAATATAGTTTTGCTTCCTTGTTATAGGTGTGCTTTATAACCTCATCTCACAATCACCAAGCACATTACTCTGTACCTTGGCCTGGGCCAGCAGGCAATTCCTGCAATACATGGGAGCTACAGCACTGTGTACCAATGAACAAGAATTATCCAGGAGTTTTTTTTCCAAGCCTGAATAAACACCCAGTAAAAATGCCACTATCATGGATCTTAATGCCATGAGATATTCTGTCTGCCATCTTCAGCTGAAGTTTCCTGTCTTAATATTTCTCTTTCCCCTTGTACCTTCTTTTGCTATGGTTCACTGTAAGCAACTTTTTTCTTTTTTTTTTTTATTTTAAATAATTATCTCATCCCTACTTAGTCACAAATTAGTCAAGTTGTACATATTTAGTTTGCTCATATGAATTCACATGCAACTGTGACTGTGAAAGCAAAGAACACTTTCAGTGAAAGGAGAAAAACGACAGATTGTACCTCAATGTGTGTGTGTATATATATACACACACACTGTATGTTCTGGCACATGGTAGGGTATATTTACTGTATGAGGCCATATGCTTGAAGAATTAGAACAGAGGGGAAAAAAATTCTGAATGTTGTATGTCTGGTTTACATATTGGCAAATAGATTCTAAATAGACAGAAAACAGAGCTCACAAGATTCACAATTCATACAGGCCAGGCAATCATATACAAAGATCAGCAGCTGTTCAGGAGTCAGATTTACAAAGAAAGAAGGTGCAACGTTTATCTGTATGAAGATGTATCACTGCCTATGTCTTTTCAGCTTTTCAGAAAGACTCTCTTAAAACTTTGAGCATGCCAAATACAAAAGAAACATTATTATAATCCTGGACTGTTTCCGCCAGCCCAAAGGTGAAGCCACTAAGCACCATTACTACATTATGTAATACAAACACGGCCAGAGTCAACCTGATGCTTTGTGCATCAGGTGCAAATATGTTCAATGGCTGAAAACACTGAGAGCTGTAAGGCTCTAACAGAAACCAGCATAAGAATAATTAGCTGAGCACTAGAAACTGAAAGAAGATTAACTCTCTTGAGAAAATTGGGTACAATAACCTTCCAAACAGTATGGATATGTAGATTATGCCTGTTATCAGAGGAGACTTAAATATTCAAAAAGAGTAGTTTGCATAATGCTTTCACACCCTTTGTTGCTTGTTTTGTTGGGTTTGAGGCTTCCTTTATTTCTTTCTGTTATTATGGGGCAGAAAAAAACAATGTCTAGTGACATTCCCTCTCTTCCACTAGAGTTTAAGGGGAAAGAGAAGAGACTAGTTCTTCGACAGAAACAGCTAGAGGTTATGGTCACAATTCATCTGTGTCTACTTGTCTATGTCAAGTCTTGCCTTGTGAACTCATAATTAAAAGAGCTGGGGCAAGGATTGCCCTGGGGAAACACTAGACAGAAACCAAATCTACTCTTCATTCTTTTTAGGTGTATAGAGAATTAAACATACTCTTTTCAGCTTATGCAGCATCTCCTCTGGAATGTCCTAACATGCTGAATTACATAATGCTATTGTCAATTTACCATCTCTCTGATTTTGTAAGGTTACTCCAGTAAATTAACAGTTGTGACTGATTAAATTTACTAGAAAATAATTTAATTAATTTTAGTCTAGTAAACTATGTCAATAAAGTTAACAAGTGAACTTAAAACCAAGGTCTTTCATGACAGGTTAGAAGCTCTGGTTCTTTCATGGAAATTCATTCTTACATTATGATGGCACAGGAGATCAATCACACAGTTTATTTCCTTATACTCCAGCTAACTGTTGCATACAGAATACCTCTGTAGTCTCAATAGACCTCATTTCCCATTCCATAAAGGCCACTGATTTTTTGTGAAACTTAAAGTCTCCTCCCATTCCAGTATCTCAGTTTCCCTTCCTTTCAAGTTTGAGAGGTGTGATGATGGTATCTACCTCAAAGGGGTTCTGAGGATTAATTCTCAGATGACTTGGAATCATATGAACTGTGATACTTGGCTAGAAACTATGAATTAGCAAATGTTGCTATTACAGTGACAATTTCTTACATTTTAAAAGTTAATATTTTTGAGTGAAAAAAACAATAAAAAACAACTCAACCCAAACACAACCAACAACAACAAAAAACCAACCACAAACCAAAACACAAAGCCACTCATTGTCTTCTACACCAGACTTTAGATAGCAATTTTAACCTTTAAAATTCTTTTAACTTTATTGTCAGAGAAAGAAGATTGAGAAGGGTCTGGAAAAAATCTGGAAGTCACAGAGAGCCTCTCCCCTTAATACTTCTTACTGTCTTACTTCAGACCTGCAGCATTGACCCCTATTAACCATCATTATGGAACTTCATCCCACTGGTTAGAACAGGTTTTTTTTTTTCCTGCTGTGCTGAGCAAGCACAGTCTCCAGCCAGCCCATGTAGAGGCAGGACTTGATGCATAATGTAAACCAAACAGAAACAATGACGGGACAAAAAGGACTTTGATAGAGAAAGACTGATTGTGGCAAATGGAGAAGTGTCACAAAGCCAGCCTCATGCTTGCCAAAATTCAAAGCCACATTTGTCATCTGTGGCACTTTTTCCCTTGTGCAGGCTGCTTGTCAATGGGACTAGTTCAAGTGTTCAGCAGGCGAGGAGATGTGGAGGTGAAGACATCATTCTTCATTACTCACTTCAGAAAGGGGGAAAGGAAAATAAGAAATAGTTCACCGCAGTACAGTCTTGATTAATTGCCAGACTTGGCAGTGACACTGAGAGCCAGAGGACAGAGACTTTTATTGGTATATACACACAGCACAAACACAACTTCCCTGAGAACCATCAGCTCAACAAGAGACCTGCAGAATCATCCAGTCCCTCTTCCCTCTGCGTTGCTGCTCTGGGCCTCAGACCTTCTTTTGTGTACTGGCAGTAACTTTGACTAATTGTAAGCACACAGTGCTTACAATATGCATGCTGCATGTACAGACTGTAAGAACAACACTGTTGTGTGAAACTGAAGTGGCTGCAAAGAGGGTCATGGAATCATTTAGGTTGGAAAGCACCTTTAAAATCATTAAGTACAACTGTTAGCCTAGCGCTGCCAAGTCCACCACTAAGCCATATCACTAAGCACAACATCTACTTTTAAATACTTCCAGGGTTGGTGACTCAAATCACCCTGGGCAGGTGGTTCCTGTGCTTGACATATGCTTTGTGTTGGCCTGTTTCAAAGTTTAAATCACATGCAGGTGCGATCATTTTGGGTGTTTCTTGGTTTTGTTCCTGGTTTTGGTTTTGTTGGGGTTCTTTGTTTGTTCATTTGTTTGTTTTCTCGAGATGTTCTCTACCCTAAAAGTTGATAAAGCCTTTGCTTGAAAAGGTTACCTGTATTGCTGAATTTGGCAATAGCTTATCTCCCCTTAGACAGTAATTACAAAATCATTTGCAGTGCCATTATGCTAGGAAAGCAGCTCAGTTAAAATGCCTAATGGGTCTCACATCATGTACACTTAGTATTCAAGGAAAAATGCTGGGGTTTCTCTCCCTAAGGGCAATCCTATAAACTCAGCCTGTGATCTGAAGTTTACACCTTTGCAGGTCATACACCATCTGAAATAAAAAATGCACTTTTGGAGTTCTTAAAGAATTCTATAAAAACACATAAGCCATAAATGAAGATTTGTTTCTTTTCCCTCAATGTTCTGCTGACTTTAAAAGGACTGAACAATACTTCAAATGCATCTTAATTTCTATATCCTGAAATTCTAATTCAGCAGTCACAAACATTTGAAAATGGATTCAATTTTTATTTCAGCAAATAGGCTTGAGATCACATGCTACCAGGTTTTATTTACAGTGGCAGCTACTGGAAACCATTTGTTCCATGTTCATTAGTAGTAAAATTACTTTCAATAGTAGTTGAGTAGGGATTAGACCAACTGATGACAGTCTCTGTTAAATAACAGGTCACTTTCCCAGTACATACACAGTTCAAACATCTGGAGGCCTATGGCTGATGAAGGACTTCTGAGTCCCTGCAGTATGCAGAATAAAGGACCTGGGATACAGAGGACCTGAACTGTGAACACTGTATTTACACTGACCCTGGAAGAAGGAAAGTTTTGTGAACTTAAAGACAAAAATCCAAAGGTTTCAACTGGTGTTGGTGTCTAAAGAGCATGCTTACGAATGGTGGCTTCTCCTATTCTCCTCCCACCCTGTCCTCTCCACCTGAGGAATTAGGCACAAGGACACACACCTCTTAGACAACAGAAAATTAAACAGGCATTCAGAGCAGCTAAGTCAGCAGCATTTATGGGCACACACAGGAGCAGAACAGGAGATATCTTAGTAAAATTTCATCAGAGAAAACAGATACATAAGGTATCCCAGGTAGTTATGCAGTGCTTCAAACACCAAAGTGCTTTTGTGTATCCTGACCACAATCTTTGGGAACTGAGATTTCTCACTTGCCTGTTAGCAGAGCATTTCACAACGTGTATGCATTCTTCCAAAACATGAAAGTAGCAACCAAGCACTACAACACAGCTAGAAAAGAAAGCAGCAGAGAAATGTATCTTTCAGAAAGCCATGAACCAGCTGTAGCCGAGCTGCATCAGTCAGAAGGAGCACATCTGGAAAGCAGTGTGTCCCTGCTGAGGGGCAGAGACCAATAGCTGGATAGGGACACCACAGGAGAACAACACATGTCTGCACAGATCTGCTCTACACGTTACGGAGACACCAGTCATGGGGAGCTGGACCGAAGCACCCTGCACCATGCTCAGCTGTGTAATCCAGAAGGGCAGTCACCGCTCAAGGTCACCTTCCTTGTCTACAGAAATTATGGCAAATATGCAAAACACAGACCCCTAAAAGTGGCATCATTTTAATCTCCATGTTTCTCTCTGCCCTGATTACCATGTTAAAATGGTCCCATCTCTCCAAAACATAAACACTGTCACCCTCAAAGCACAAGTGTTTTCTCAGTAAAAATGAGTCACTTTCTAAGTAAAGGTAAACCTGCTTCGGAAGCTTTGTAAATCATTGCCCCCAGCACCATTTTCATGCAAATGTGGAATACCTGCTTTCTCAGGTTTTCTCACAAAGCAAAATCTGAGCAGGTGCAAAATCCAGAGAAAGAAAACTGTAAAGATTTGTGCCTTTTTCAAAATGGTTTTAATTTCATTTGGTTCTAAATTGTAGCTCAAGGTGCAGAAAATACCTACTACTACTAGGAGTCTGTCTTTCCCTGACATGCTTTATTCATTGATCCTAATGAAAGCGAGCTTGAAAGACTGCTCTACTTTGCATCTGTTTGTAGTGTTCACTGACTTTCAACATCCCTCTGTGTGGCTGGTGCCTCAGTACAGCTCCAGAGATCTGCCCCTTCATCAATTCCACTCTGAAAGCAACCAAATTTGCTCTCAGAAAAGAAAAAAAACTATGTACATCCAAATGCCTGAGTGACTTTCCCCTTCACCCCTCCCTGCATACGGATCCATACTTTGTCCTTTCCAGATAATCCTCTGAGTTATAGCCACCGTCCTTCTTCCCGGCCTGCCAGTGAAGCCTGACAACACTTTGTCTTAATCACCTGAAGACATCAGTCATTATGAGTGACATGCCATCTCACAGCTTGAACATATTACACCCACAGGAATCCCACCACTGTCTAGGCTACACAGTGACAGCTTCTGAATGAGCACTCTAAGGCAGTCCTGGGCAAAGTGTCTGAGGCAGAATAAGACAACCAAGCTGGCACTCTCCTGCACCCTATGGCCATCTCAAAACTCCACAGCAACAGCAGGAATGAGATTTAGATAAGACTGCTGAGGCAGAAAGTGTATTTTATCATGTGCAAATTCAAACCACTGCATGACATGTCTTCAGACATCTTCGTGCTTGAACTAACAGAATCTTCATCAATGGAAAGGAGTTATAACACAGCTAAGAGACTCTTATCAGAGTCTGCAGAGAAGGCTATATGCAAATGCTATATACAAAACCCTGTTCATCAGACAGGGTAAGACCTTCCTACCTCTTGCCCCAGTGCTCAAACCAAATGCTTTAGATGCTGGAATACATGCTGGAGTCATCTGTTACTCTTCCATAACTGCAGCTGACAACAGAGTAACTACTGAAAGTGGAAGCAAAAAATGCTCAAAAGGTCAAAAAGCCCACATTGTTTCAATCACCCAAACATGAGCCAGAAATACCAGAAAATACTTTTGACATTGGAAATCCACTATGATTACCTGACTTACAATGTTTAACTGACAGAAGAATGTAAAGTAGTTCTGCAAAAACACTGAGAGGATCTTATTTTATCACAAAGTCCTGGTGCTTAAATTGGATGACCACTTCATACCAAGCTGCCCTATAGTTCTTCCATGCCAAACACGTGTAAACTCAGTGCTCTTTGTATTGGGTGTCAAAAGCCAATAAACAAGGCTGAAAAGTCAAATGTGCTCCCAAAGTTCAATACCTGCAAAAGCAACATCAAAGTCCTGTCATTTAGTGTGCGCTCAGATGTCTATTCCTGGTCTGCTTAGGCTGTATGGATCAGCTGCTTAATGTTCTTAAAAGTCACCTAACACTTGAATCAATACTGCCAAACACTATGGTATGCCATTCATTAGTGTCTTTATGCCAGTGGTTTCCCTGATTTCACGTACTTTTAATGGTTTCCAACATTTGATTTATACATTTCACTTACCTACATAGAAAGAAAATCATCACTTGTCACACTGTATGAAAGGCACATCACCTACTCGACTAGAGAAGAAGCATAGTCTGAACACTGGAGTATAGGCTGTGGATCAAAATCACACTCACCATTGGCCTTAGCATTAATTAACAGACAAAACTTCACGATTCCAGCAGATAAGTGGAAGTGACAGTTAGGAAATGTATGGTGCTCTTGCAGACAGCAGAGAGTGAGAAAGAGATTAACTTTTATAAATTCCTCAAGTTTAAGGAGTTGATTGAAGCACTATAAATATGAAGAAGGTGCTGACTTTTTATCTCTGGGTCTTGTGCTAAAAAGGCTCAGGTTTCTCTTCTTTGAGGCTTGTGAAAAATTCACCCCTCTCTTGTTCTACTGCTGTATCACACAAGATGAAAGTATTTCTGTTGGACATTACATTGTGGTACCTTCTGAGCATGCAACGATATCAAGATCCTCTGGGGTTTCCTCTGATAAGCTGATGGTGTAATTACACAAAATAAGCACCCATTGGCAGATGGGTTGTCTCACTGCATACATATTGAAAGGGAGCCACAGAAATAACACTCAGTAGATCCAGCTCCCTACAGAATTACTTAATAGCTGTTATGTATATTCTGTAAGCGTTTGTGCATGTGTGCATATAACTACATGTATACACACACACATACACCCAAAGATATATAATCTCCACCCAGCAATTTCCAGGAACAAATTACAGCCTTGACAGGGTGGGTCTTGTATCCTGATAAACTGCATAACCACAACCCATACATAAGCCACAGAAATGTATCTGAATTCCTGTGCTTGTGGCCACAGCTCAGTGAAAGGCACTCTCCTCTAAAGGATGACAAACAGCATTCTCAGGCTTTTCAGACTTTTTGCTGTTAGGACTACATCCTGGCAGCTTATCATGTGTTTCCATACCTTGTGTCTCCAAGGAAATTCCTTAGCATCTGGTTACTGCTGGATTTTAGATTTCACTATGATAGAGACCAGCTCTGTGTTTCCACAGGGGCTCTGCCTTAATAGCCAGCACAGACCTTGCTGTATGAAATGACTCAGAAGG
Source organism: Pogoniulus pusillus (assembly GCF_015220805.1). Lineage (NCBI taxonomy): Eukaryota > Metazoa > Chordata > Aves > Piciformes > Lybiidae > Pogoniulus > Pogoniulus pusillus. Next base: position 43,436,384 of record NC_087264.1, on the reverse strand, counting down.
GCAGGTGACAATGCATTGCTTTCCCCTACAGCCTGGTCTGCCCATCACCTTATCTCAGTTCAATAATTTTGTTCCAGCCTTACTGTGGTTGCCATCCATATAAATACATCTTTCACCTTCCACCTTTGCTTCATGCGCTATTCAGACAACATAATATTCTCTGCTCTGTTGAAAATGGGGGGATGGGAATGTGGCAGCTACTTGCCTCTGGAGAATGGTGCATCACTTTCACGAATGCACATGGGGATTTGTTCTAACTTATTATCATCTGTAACTCAGTTGATACTTCTGTTCAGCCTCTGATTCTGTCAGCCTTATTTCTTTCCACTACACAGAAGTGTGCCCATCTATGTCTCCCTCAAGGAAAGAATAATACATGAACAGGGTGGTACAGAGGAAGAGGAGGAAGGCAGCGGGTGTTTTTTCTGTAACAGCGTGAGGAAGGTGTGCGGGGGATGGAGCAGGGCTAGAGCTATCATCCGGTAATCACAGCTCAGGGAGAAAAGCTTGCACTGCAAGGCATACAACATCTTTGGAATGTGATTTGTCACTTGATAACCAGATTTTCTTTTATATTGTCTTCCTTTCCCTAGTTTTCTCTCACCAACCTATAGCATGTGGGAATATTTTCATTCTGTTATTAAAGTGGAGGTTTTTTTATCTCCTGTTCTTGCAATGAAAGAAAAAAACTAAACAAACATATTAAAAAAATAAGGAAGAAGAGGACTCTAAAAGTCCAGCTAGAAAAGTTCAAGAAAGCAGCTAACACAAACCAGATCAGACAGCAGAAAGGGCATCTGGGCTCTCAGCTCGCTTGTGGATGCGTTGTGTGGTCACCTGTAGTGAAAGTCCCAAGGAGAGCCTGAAGCCTGCTGCTCTCTAAGCTTTGGAAGTAAGAACTTGGAGTGTCTACATTTCCTGCTTGCATACCATTTCTCACTCACAATAATATACAAAAACCTTTAGGACTCAGCATCAAATGCATTATGCAAGGAAGTGTGCTGTGGCAAAAAGCAGTCATCAGAGCATCAATAAAGCAGGCAAGTGTGGAGAACTCAGGAATATGAGGCAGCAGCCCATTATTGTGCTTTACTAACAACAGCTCAGCCACTATCTCACCAAAACATGGGGAAGGAAGAGAAAATCCTGTCTCCATTCATAAGGATGGCAAGCATGTTCTAGTAGTGTGAGGTCTGAGCTAGCAGTTAAGAGATCTGATCTTATTCCTAGCCATGCTTCTCCTCTCCATCAGTCACACGAAACCACTCCTATTAAGTTTAATTTTTCCATCTGTAAAACAGGTGTAGGTTAGTTAGCTCTCTTCCACAAAGATTCACACAAAACTGCCAGGTAAGTGCTAATTACTGTGAAAGACATGAACCTGTCCTCGCTCCTTCGGACACACTAGCAGCAGCTTAGAATATGAACAGCACAATCTCAATAACAATGATCATCCCAACAGCACTAGTATGTTTAGCTCTGTATAAATCAGGCCTGGCAGGTTGATGAGCTGCAAGAAAGGCAATATTATGTCTCAAGAGGAACGGACAAGTGCTGACGGCTCACCAAGGCTTCCTCAGCACAGGCATTAAGCAGCTTTCTGCAAATGCTCAAGCTCCTGTGAGAAGAAAGAATGGTGGGGAGGGAGAGAAAATCATTTAATAAACTTTGTTCTCTCTCTCTCTTTTTTATTTTGTTTGGGGTTTTTTGGTTTGGTTTTTTGAGTTTTTGGTGGTTTGGGTTTTTTTTTTTACTTCTGATGATGCTCTGTCTCCCTCCTTAGCTCCTTTTTATTACAAATTAAATAATTACTGGGCTGCAGCCCAAAACACTGAAGATTTCACATCTTGTTTGGTCTAATTATATCAGCTGGCCTGACAAAATGGTTTCATCAATGGAATTGCCTTGCAAGAGCTCTGGCTAATCAATTCTTTGACACTTAATTAAGAACTCTGCTTGCCTGTGAGGATTCAGGGAAGAGGGGGGAGATGTTGGGCAGCAGCATGTTTGGATGCACAATATAGAGCACAGGTTGTTAAAACTTCTGGCACAGACAGACTTCCACTTCCCTCACAGTCCCTGCTCATCTTCCAGCTTTAATATTACCTCACACTTTATCCATCTCTCTAACCCCTTGCTTCTGTTGTTTTTAGTTTGGGGTTTTTTATTACTTTAATCTCAGCCTTGTCACCTGTAACAGCCTTCAAAACCCCTCTAGGAACCTAGATCTCCTTTCAGACAGATGTTTCCAAAGCAGGCTATAGCACATAGGCTCAAAAGCTGAAAGTTCACCAGACCACCTACACTAATCAGGCTGAGGTTTAGGCAGTTTGAAGAGGACATCTGCGGAAAAGTCAATCTGCCACAGTGAGAAAAAACCTAGAAATGATACACCTTCCCCAGAATCAGCACTCATTCTCCTAGGGAGCATGATGCCTGCTAGCTCTAAGATACTTCCTTTGGAAAAATACTGCTAGCAACCAGTGCAATCTGGAGATCACCCAGCAGTACAAACTGGGATCTAGGTCTATGGCAAGCAGACAGTTGTGAGCTTCACTGAATGATCACTGTCCACAATTTAAAGATTCTGCTGGTTTTCATGGTTATATTGGCATTCGGTAGACTCAGAGAGGACAGATGATGTTCCTTCCAGCATAAAGTTAGAAAAGAAAAAACAGGCAATACCTGATCTAGGATAAACATTGCCATTCACTTACAAAGTTAACTCACTAACAATTTTTATTAGCTCTACAACAGCGATGTAAGTTTAAACTGGATCTGTACATTGTATAATTTCATGGCAGTGTGTTTTGGTCTGACCACAGAGCAGAAATTAAAACCTGTGAGCTGCTTAAAAACTGTATCCACAGGAGTCCAAAGAAGCTACAAAAGTCCAAGCAGAAGAAAAAAATATTTAATTTTGTTTAAAAAAAATAAAACAACAACAACAACAAAAACCCACCTAATTGTTAGGTGCAGTATGTCTAACTTCTTTCATTACTAGATGGCAAGACTGGCACCCATGTGTGAGACTCCCTGCATCCATGGTCTTGAATAAGAAAGCATAGTGTCAACGGTGATAGATTCAAGTTTGGACCACCTTGACAGAGTATGGGAAAAGCAGGCATTCTGCACAGAACCAGAAGTACAGTAAAATAACCAGGTATCTTAGGTTAGTTCTCAGCTTCCAAGAATGTTACCCTCATTTAAGCAGGATTGTGGGAAAGGGCCTAATTTTGACAGCTTTGCTCACTGTCCTTCATCCAATGTTAATACTGCCAGTTGAAGAACTTTTCATTTTGCACATCCTCCCATCAGCATACACTTTCATGCATCCCCTTCTTTCATTTTCCACTTCTCTGACAGTAAGAGTTACTGTGTTTCCACTGTTGTTGATGGAGTTGTGTCAATTTACACAGTGGAAAACTTTGTCCATATTAGGCAATAAACCTCAGAAAAATTATACCAACAATATCAGCGAAGTTCACAGCTAAAATAAACCTGAGTTTGTAGATTGCAGAGAACAGTGACTTTTGCAAAGAACTAGCTGACCTGTCTGGATCAGCTGGTACCAAAAAATCAACATAGCAGAGCAAGCAGAACATGAGGCCAGCGAGAAATGGAATTTGGGAATTAATTAGAAGCAAAGATTGAAAAACTACCTTTATGAAGCTCTGCATTGACTCTGGTCTTTCGGTGTTGACTGACTGTCAGGAGGCGAAGATTTTGCTGTAAGAAATGTGCAAATTTTTCATATTTAGGTTTTGGTGGGTTATTTTTTTAGTGATGGGTAAAAGGAAAAAAAAAAAAAAGGAGAAAAAGGTCCATTTGCTTCTTCCCAGAGAATATGATTTCAAATTTCAATTAAAATGAAATGAGCGGGACGATTATCGCTATAGAGCAGGCGTCTGGTAGCGGCAATAGGCCTCTTTCACTGCCATGGCAACCGGTCCTCATTGTCACGGCTACCTTGGCACTACATGTAATTGTCGATGTGTGAGCCTGACTGATAATACACAATCAATACCCCATAAGAGCAAACATCATTTTCTGTCTGAGGGATAGAAAAAAGGAGGGGGGGGGGGGGGGGGAGGGGGAAGGCTTGCAAAAAGAGAGAGAAACAGAAAAGTGAAAGAGAGGAAGAAGGGACCTCTAACTCCAAAACACCTTTAACAGTAAAGTATGCTGCTTTTTTTTCCAGAAAGCAGATAGCTGGAAAAATCCCACCAGCACACATGAGCACCTGCTAAGTCCTCCTAATGATATATTAACTAATTGTTTATGCCAACATCATTAAAGCATTATCCAAACACCACATCAAGCATGCTTTTGTATATAATCAACACTAATTCTGATAATGCCAAATTCTCAGGAAAGAGCTGGCACTTACAGTCCAGAGTAGGAAGCTGATTACTGTACATGGATCATTAGGTTTTTGTCTGACAGAGTATGAAAACAAAAGAAAAAAATCCCAGGGAAAACAGATCATGTAGGGAACAGAGGAGCTTAGTCCTCAAACACGTAACGGAAAGTGAACTGTGGTATCGGAGTAGAAACAGGTGCAGGAGCATAAATGGAGAAATAAAGAGTCTGCTCAGTATTAACACTCTGATGCTCAGGTCACCTCATGTTCTCTTCTGACCACTATATCCTTTTACCCAGTGTTCATATGCTGTGCTGAGCAATGAGGTTCTATTACTAGTGTAACACAAATGTGAGTGGAATGGGGACTAGGAAAGAACAGTAGCATGTAAAAGAGAAACAGAGAAAAAGAAATTAAAAGAACAGTGCAGAAAGAGGAAAAAAAGTGAAGGAAAAAGCTTTACATTATTTTTTTATAGGTATGAAGCTCTAAAGTACAGGTATGTTGAGTTCAGTGTGAGCTACCTGCATGATGCACCTGTGCAGACAGAGCATACAAGACTATTAGGTGGTACCAGTGGGTTATGCTGATAAGGTCCCAAGCAGCTATAAATGCAGCCCTGCAGCACCAGCTGCAGGGAACAGGCTAAGAAGAAATTCCGTGGAGATTTCAGGTCAAGCTGGAGTAAAATCTCTACAGGCTGGCATGAAGTCACTGTCTTGAGGTTTAAGGTAATTTATTCCCTCAGAAGTCTTTAGGGATAAGAGCATTAGCAAACTGTGTACTTATCTGAAAGAGAAAGGGAATAGTAAGGGAACTGGATCCCTGTAAATAGTGAGAGGATGATATAAAAAAAATCCCTAATGTGATCTACGTGCTCTACCAAGAAATGCCACAGACTCACCCAGTCATGTGGAAGTGAGATGTTGGCATCTCAAGACTCCTGCACACCTCTACCTGCTATCAAGTGGTGTCAGTAAGGCTGAATACCTTTAAGGAAAACATCCATGTAGCTGTTCAGAATGGCACAAAGAAGAAGCGGTCCATGTTCTCAAATAATTTTCTTCTAAATCTCATTATTTTTTAGCAGTTTTACTTATTCCTATGAGAAATTCTAAAGATCTTTTGCCTACATACATGAACAGCTTTTGGGTTGCATAGCAGAGTGCAGGGGCAGCTGATGGTACAACATGACACTGATGAGCTTAGCACATTAATATTGAATGCACAATGGGAATGTCTTCCTAAATCCTGTAAGAGATAACTGTCTGTAATAAATTAGCTACATCACAGAGAAGAAATTCTAAGCTGGCTTGGATGGGCATGGGCAGATATAAATCACCCTGGTTTATGATCTCAAGTTTCTTAAATGTTATCATTGCACCTGCTGAATCTGAGAAAGTACCTTTATTTTAGGCTGGTGTCTTTTCACTGGTGCACTTCTCTGGATACTACATGTGATACACAGATTAAGAGGTGACCTTCCGGAAAGCAGCTCCATGGAGAAGGACCTTGGAGTCTCAGTTGACAACAAGTCATCCATGGGACAGCAATGTGCCCTTGTGGCCAAGAAGGCCAATGGTATCCCAGTGCCCAGCAGGACACCCTCTACTCTGCCCTAATGAGACCACATCTGGAGAACTATGCCCAGTTCCGGGCTTACAAGTTTAAGAGGGGCAGGGAAATACTAGAGAGAGTCCAAGAGAGGTCTATGAGGATGATTAAGGGATCAAACATCTGTCTTATGAGGAAAGGCTAAGAGACCTTGGACTGTTTAGTCTGAAGAAGACTGAAAAGGTATTTTATTAATGTTTATACAAATGTCTGAAAAGTGAGTATCAAGAAGAAGGGGCCAGTCTCTTTTCAGTGGTGCCCTGTGACAGGACCAGGGGCAATGGACACAAACTGGAACACAGGAAGTTCCACCTCAACATGAGGAAAAACTTCTTTGCTGTGAGGGCAATGGAGCCCTGGAATAGGTTGCTCAGAGAACTTGTGGCATCTCCTTCTCTGGAGACCTTCAAAATCCCCATGGACTAATTCCTGTGTGGCCTGCCCTATGGTGATCCTGCTTTAGTTTGTGTGGGCTGGGGGCTAGATTCAATGATCTCCAACCCCTACCATTCTACGATTTTATGTGGCAATATTAACCAAAAAAAGCACATTGTGCATTCTGCTGTCCAATGCAAAACCAAAAATGTGTTCCTGAATGAGTCAATTTGAACTTCCAGTTCCCCCACCCAGCTACGCGACACAATTGCTGCTGAAAGTTCAGCTTTCCTAAACAAACAATTCCATTATAATTACTCTGCCAGTATAACTCCTAGCTGCAATCACCTGTTATCACAGAATCACAGAATATTTTGGGTTGAAAGGGACCTTCAAAGATCATCTAGTCCTACTCCCTCTGCAGTAAGCAAGGGCATCCTCAACTAGATCAGGTTGCCCAGAGCCTTGTGGAGCCTCAACTTTAGTATCTCTGGGGATGGGGCTTCAACTACCTCCCTGAGCAATCTGTTCCAGTGTCCCACTACCCTCATGGTAAAGAACTCTTACATGAAGAATAAGTGTGTCACATAGGTGTGCCAAGTCCATGAAGAATCTTGCATTAATACCTTGGCAATATACTTTGCATTTCCATATGATCAACCAAAGCAGTTCCCACAAAGAAGATCAAGGGACAGTTACCCAAAACAGCTTTAGCTCTTTTCTTTGTGAATCCAATTCTAAGAGTCTGACCTATTGGTCTGACCACAGCTTATCTTAAGACTGGCATGGTCACATATCACGTAGCCCTGAATCTTTTATGTGCCTTCAAACTCCCTGGCTCTACTGAAACCATGGGATAACATTGTCCTAAATTTCACACTCACTGTGGAAAGATTAACTGTAACTTGCACCTTTATTTGTCAAATTCACACTGCATAATAGATAGGATAATTGGGCCCCAGTTGTCTAACATTTATGGAACAAACCTCTGATAACAACAGATTGATTGACAAGTCTAGTTGTAGAACACAAACACAAAGTCTTTTGGATTGTTATGTTCTGAATGCTAATGCTAGAGGTTGAAAAGCAAAACTAAACAATAATAAAGGATATACCTGCAACAAATACAAGGTCAGAAATTTCCCTGGGGCTTTAGCGAGGTCTGATAGCATTGTTCTAAAATAAAACTTGAAGACACTATGAAGTTCTCATTTTACTAATCCTCCCGTAGGCTTGCTAGGGATGTCTTATTTCCCAGTATCTCACACACTACTTTCCAGATACTCAGAAAGATTTCATTTTCTTTATCCTTTATGGACCTGAGCTTCCTCTTACCTTCTACCTCTGTTCCTGACCAGTCTTACTGGATCACACACACTCTGAAAATTAATTTAAGCCCCTAGCAGACAAAGCCAGCAATCTGTTCAGGTTTGGCTTTGTCATATTATCTGATTTCTCACGACTTTCAAGTTCTGTTTGAGACAATGCACAAGGAGAAGAAATCCAAACCATTTTTGTTTACTGCATTCTTTTCAGTAATTGCAGCCTTTTATAATTTTTCTGAGGACAAATGACTACCAAAGTCTAATTTGTGCTATAATGAGAAGGAAGAAAGAAATGAAACAGCTACTCTTTTCCAAAACGATGTCAAGAGTATCTACTGAGTATAGCACATGAACTCAGGATATAGAGGTGATTATGTAATGTGACCTTGTAGCTACTAATGTAGTAAAGGCCTATACTGAGCAGCAGACTGCAGGACAAAAGCCTGATGCACTGGAAAATATACTCTGCCCTATGAAATTTCTGTGTGTCACTTCTGGTACTTGTGACTTCCAAGTCACGCAGAATTCCTTCTATTCCTTCCAAATATTACACAAAAATATGAAAAGAAAACCTGCAAATATAGCCCACTTCCATAAATCAAACCTAACCTCACTTATGAACCCTGGCAATGGGTGGAATGTGCATCCTCATTACAGTCAGACACTACAGCCTGAAAGAACAAAGCACAAAGACAACAGCAGTCAGACTGAAACACAACTGTGAACCACTCCAGCTTTCTGAGTTGTAAAATGGGAACCAATTCCCGACTGTAACATTTACAGTTGCATATTTATTATTTGTACAACATAAGCTAAGTAATGGAACAGTGGAAACTTAAGTTCTCTATAGAATGGAAAAAATATTTTGTCACTAACACAGACAACTAGTAGCAAAGCTCCAGGAAACTTGAGAGGGCAACAAATCTCAAGAAGCATTCCCATTACAAGCCTATCTCTTCCAAAGGGATTTAACAGGCAGTCCATCGATGCTGACACAAAGCAAGCACACTTGAAAAGGAACTCGAACCAGTGGGTAAATAAGTCTGGCCTCTCTGGACATATGATCCATCTTGCACCTCATAACCCTGACTTTGTCCTTCCAGCTTTGTGTAAGTGACTCCAGCATTCAATGGAGGTAGTGATTTTAAGTCAATGTTACAGCTCAAGCTGTTTGTAGACAAGGCTACAAGTGATTGAAGGGACTGTTTGAAAAAAACCTGCCTGATGGTTGGAAAGGAAAGCTTGCTCAAAACAGCCTGCTATGACCAAAGTCTATGAGCCTTTGAAGGGCACATAATGCAAAGACTGTAGTGAGAAAAAGATAGAAGGGGGAGGTAAAAAATCCTGGTCTCGCAATCAAGAAGAAAAAGATACAAAAGAACTTGCAGGAGGAATGTAGAGATGAATTTCTGTTTGGTAACAAATCCCTTGGATGAGCCTCCACAGAGTGATGGTGGAATATGTGTTGCTTTAGTCATTTATGATTACGCTGGATGTGTCACTAATGAATGTGACATAAAGGACAAACTTGCAGCAAACGCCAAAGGAAGGACTAGGTGGCAGAGCTGTTTGCCATTTCTTGCATCTAAGGCATCTTTCACTTCATCCATGAGTGCTTTCTAGCCTTTCTGTAAGCCTGCTAATCCCACTTTCCTGGAAAAATTCCAAATTAGTAATTAGTTTCTGCCTACCTTAAATTTCTTTGTGCAGCTTTGCTTTGTTATAGCATTATCCTATCTCCTCTTAAGTATGATATTGTGCTGCCATGTTCCACTCCAGAAGCAGTTGCTAATACACACAGAAGGGAATGTGGTGGCTGTTTAAAAGAGCTCAGTAAACATGAAAATGTATCACAGCAAGTGGAGGAGGAGATTGCAGCCAATACAAATCTGCTGCAGAATCTAAGCAGAAAATAGCTCCTCGAATTGGAAGTAGACCAGAACCCTGGATTTAACATATCGACAATTGTGAAAACTGACAGAAGATCTTTACAAACCCCAGCACTTATGAAATAGGCCTATGATTTATCCCAAAAGGTCTGTGAAATCAGTACCACTTTAAGGGGCAAAAGACCATCTACTCTGTCATCCCTATTACTTCCTGCAAAAAACTTTCTTGGGGTTTGGGGGGCTTTTTATTACATCCTCTCTTTGATCCTTAACTAAACCTCTGCAAAACCTGGTGAGGACACAGCACAAAGCAGTGGTGCTGCAGGAAGTGAAGTGATTTCTTTTGTAGAAAACTCCCATCCTGATTTTTAGCACATAGCTCAGTCTTGCAAAGCTATGAAAAAGCAAAAACCCCACAGACCACACTTGAAAAGCAACAACAAACATACAAGTAAGATGTTGAGCTGCTCTTCCCTCCTCTTATTTGTTCTGCAAAAACTTGGTAATTAAAGTTCCTAGTCAATTTGGGTGTTTTTTTTTCCTCCTCTTAAAACTGCACCCACTCTAATAAGTATGCAAGATTACTTTCTTCTGAAATGCGAACATCCAACAAGAACGCACACTAGAAATAAAGATATGTTTTTTTCCTTGTGTTCTTCGCAATGTATGTCACATGCAAAAGTAATCCTCCAGAAACTACATGCTAGCATCTCAGGAGGCATGGAAGAAGAGCTAGAGATGACAGTGTTTTCTGCCATCCATTACAACTATCATTCACTTTTTTTGAAGAGGATCATCAAGCAGCACCACAGGCTGGGGACAGAGTGGCTGGAAAGCAGCCCGGAAGAAAGGGACCTGGGTGTACTGGTAGGTAGTAGCTGAACATGAGCCAGTAGTGTGCCCAGGTAGCCAAGAGAGCCAATGGCATCCTGGCTCATATCAGGAATAGTGTGGCCAGTAGGATGAGGGAGTACTAACCACTGGACAGGCCACACCTTGAGTGCTGTGTTCAGTTCTGGGCCCCTCAATTCAAGAGAGATGTTGAGGTGCTGGAACGTGTCCAGAGGAGGGTGACAAAGCTGGTGAGGAGCCTGGAACACAAACCCTATGAGGAGAGGCTGAGGGAGCTGGGGTTGTTTAGCCTGGAGAAGAGGAGGCTCAGGGGGGACCTCATTGCTGTCTACAACTACCTGAAGGGAGGCTGTAGCCAAGTGGGGGTTGGGCTTTTCTCCCAGGCAACAAGCAACAGAACAAGAGGACACAGCCTCAAGTTGTGCAGGGGAAGGCCATTGGAATGGGCTGCTCAGGGTGGTGGTGCAGTCACTGTCCCTGGAGATGTTCCAAAAAAGCCTGGATGAGGCACTTAGTGCCATGGTCTAGTTGATTGGACAGGACTGGGTGATAGGCTGGACTGGATGACCTTGGAGGTCTCTTCCAACCTGGTTGATTCTATGATTCTATAATTCTATAATCAATATTGAAGAAATATGAAAGCTTGCCTTTTTTTTTTTAACTGCAAAGCAAAAATAAATAAATAACTGCATTAGTTAAATCCATTTTCACATCTTGAGAGGTTATTTATTTTCTCTGAGGGCTGATAAAAGTTCCTGATGACAGGCTTTCTAATTTTAAAGTCACTCTCACTTCACAGTTCTGAAAAAGCTGATGTCAGGGAGTGAGTGGGTGGGTCTGTTTTAAGTGTGATTCACACATAAGATTCTCTTATCAGCTCATGCATATTCAGAAACGCTATCCACAAGCTGTGGGGTTGGTGAGTCTGACTGGAAAAGGGTCACTTGGAAGGAACTAAACAAGTCAGGTAAAAGAAAGAGGAAAGTTGTTGCACCATCTTTTCTTCATAGGCCAGGCATACGAAAGACACTGGTCCTATCTATGTCACAACATAGTATGCACCTGCAAGCATGTTCTTAGTCCTGCTGCTTCCCACCAAATTGTGACTCTTCATAATGCAGGAGTAAATTAAAGGCTGTCCTGATCTCCCCTATAAATGGGAACATGTTTTCAAATATACCTGGGACTGGAGCACAAGAATTAGCTCCCAAGGCAAGGCTGATTCACAGCACCTTATTGGTGTAAGGCTTGTTTTAATGAGGCAGCCTGAAGTAACACACTGCCCTGATCACATGCCATCCCTTCTGTACATATTGTTAACTATCTGCTTCTATTGTGGGTCTGATCAGGATACATCCTTCCCAAAGTAAAACCTTCTGAACTCAAGAAAAAGCTGTTCCTGAGACCTTAGTTACAGCACAGGGAATAGGAACTTCTCAAATATCTGAGATGAGATACTAGATGATGTCAGCTAAAGCACAACTACATCCTTCTTTCTTCAGAGTTCTTTGTCTTCTCTCTCTGTGACAAATTCACTGGCGGAGAAGAGGGTGTTGAAGAATGATGAGATGGAAACCCTGCAGCATCATCTTGGTAGAAAAAAATCGGATTCAGCCATAAAAAAGTATACAAAAAGACCCTGCATGACAGCTGCTGGACACTGACATGCCTCGAGGCACGATCAGCCTCATCACAAAGTCTCTGCAAATCCTGCCTTAGCTTAAACATCTGCAAAAGGGTCTGTTGACTGCAATACACATACCTTGGTTCTCAGAAGTTAGCAAACACAGCTGAGGTGGGGGAAGTAGGAAGGAGGCTGGGTGGCAGGGAGGGAACCTATGTGATACAAACACGCACAACTCTGTAATTAAGGGTAATTTCAGAAGCGTTTACCTGTGCTTCAGTGTCTGACAACTTTTCACTTGTGAATGCTCCAAACGCCTCAGCTCTACAGACTGATCTTGGTTTTCATGTTGCTGGGATGGGAGGAGCAGAAAAATGAGTCGTTCTCTGATTTAATTACCTCCTCTGATTTGAGCAACATGAACTGAAATACAGTTTAACTCTTGCTCAGAAGGTTGTAAGTGCCTCCACTAAAAGAGAACTAAAATTGAGACATGATTAGTGTCTACATAGACAGCTGTCTCTAGAGATTTCCTACCTGTAGAGCATAACCAAGGAGGAATGTTGCCATATGGAAAACTCTGATTTTGAAGGATTACACTGAAACCCTAACTTCTATGATGCAACCTCTAGCTAGCAAAGAAGTTACCATAAGTGTTGCCTTTGTTCAGTCAGCAGACTAAAAAAACACTGCTTTATTTACATTTCTTTTTGCTGAAAATCCAAGGTTCCCCATTTCTTTTGTTAAAAAGTACCATGATGGAATTGAAAACAGAGCTGTAAATCAGATGACTCGAGTTATATTCCAAAGTCTACCAGTGGATCAGTTTTGGACATGTTATATCACTTCTTTGCATTCCTTAGTGCAGCAGCAAAATCTTCTGTTTTTCTCAAGTGCTCTGAAAGCTGGGACCCAAAGACATCTGAATAATGAGTGTTTTAAAGAAGTGCAGAGTTAAAAAGTTATCAGGAAAAAGACATTTCAACAGAATCCTAAAGATTAGTTCAAACACTATTTGCCTCATTTATTTACTTATTTTTAAATCAGCTTAACAACTGTGCTCCCAGTCCTGACCCATGATGTCAGTCTCTCTCATGTCAAGGTATGTGACACATCAGACTAAGTCAGATTGCACATGATTTTGTATGGCACTAAGACAAAATATTCCATCCTCAGTTGTTGGTGCTGATGGGACAGAAAAAGAGAGATTAAATAAGATAATTATTTTCTCTTGTTTAAAATACATTGACCATCATTTATCCATCATCAAATATTTCCAGAGCTTATAGTGTGGAATGACTGACAGCATCAAGCAGAACTACACAACCTTTGGGCAGGTAATACTATTTGTTTTTGCAAACACTTCTGCCCTGACCTTAATCTCCCCAAATAGTTGAGGCCTAGGTTCTACAATGATATTGCCATCCTCTTAAGAGCTCATTCCCTTCATTTGTCTACCAATAGTAATTATTCTGCAAGGTAACTCAGCCAACCCCATCAATGGACTGTGCAGAACCTTGTGTTCTTCTAGTCTTTCAAGACCTGGCAAAGTCCCTTATGGGGCTGAAACCTACAGCAGAAAACTCTGAGATCACCTGATTATTTTACTCCTTTACAGACAGGATTTGACCCCATACTTAGAAAGATGAATAATTTGTAACTTGTCTACACTTATGATTTTAATATAGTTTAATTATTTTTCCAGTTCATTTTGTTTTTTGCTTTTGAGGTGCAAAATTAGGATTTTCTGAGTATGGCAATTACAACAGGAGAATAGCTGCTTCCTACCAGAGTGGCATGCAGACCTTGTTCACATATGCATGTTATTTGCTTTAATTCTCTTTTGAATGTGATTTTTCATTCCTTCCTTTTTTTAAATTTTCTTTTTCTCCAGAGCAGCAGGGAGGAGTGTATAGCTAAAACTAAACTGCCTGTAGCTCACAAATGCTCTTTGTGAACAAGCCTTGAATGACCACTGATGATGCATCTGGGCAGAATTAAAAGCAATTATGACCTCCACCTCTCTGTTCAAAAGCAGCAATATCTTTCTGTGGAAGAGCTAAAGTACACTGACAGCAGCAGGCACCACATCAGCTGAGAAAACACCAAACTGTTTCTGCCGAACTGAGTAGTAGCAGCAATTGACTTTGGGTTACCATTCATCCTCCCCTGAGAAATAGCATGGCTGTGTCTCATGCTAGTATCAGACTGATTGGAAAATCCTTTACCATTAACATATGTCAGCAGCCCTGTTAGATGGTTCTCTCCCACCCAACACTATTCCTTTGCCCACATTTCCACATTATGCCACTCCCACCCCAACAGTTAGATCATGGCAATGGGTAGAGCAGAAAGTAGAGGAAGATGATGCCAATCAGTGTCTGACAGTGAAGAGTTTACTGTAAAGGGGATGCAAAATGATGAATTATCTTTTTCCTACTGAGCTAGATCAAGAAAAGATAGATTTTTTTACACAACTTGGGCTAAAATGTGCAAGAGCAGAAAGAAACAGAAAAATAAGTATCATTAATGCTTTGTATTCAGCTTTGCTTCCATGGATTGACATGCCCACTGTCAGTGTACAAAATATCGTAGCAGATGAAAACTACTGATGACTAAAAAGAATCCTTCCTGTCATCAATCACCCAATCACAGAAACATCCAGGTTGGAAAAGACCCTCAGGATCACCAAGTCCAATCTATAACCCTACTCTACAACATTCACTTTAAACCATGTCCCTAAGCACCACATCAAACTGACCCTTAAACACATCCAGGGTCAGTGACTTAACCACCTCCCTGGGCAGCTGATTCCAGTTCCTGACCACTCTCTCTGGGAAAAACTTTTTCCTAATACCTAATCTAAACCTACCCAGTTTCGGCTTGAGGCCATTCCCCCTTTTTTTGTCTCTGTGAGAAGAGACCAGCACCAGCCTCTCCACAATGTCCTTTCAGGTAATTGTAAACAGCAATGAGGCCTTCCCTCAGCCTCTTCTTTTTCAAACTAACCATCCCCAGCTCCCTCAGTGGCTTTTTGTAAGATTTATTCTCTAGGCCCTTCATCAGCTTTGTTGGCCTCCTCTGGACCTGCTCCAGCACCTCCACATCTCTCTTGTATTGCAGTGCCCAAAACACAATACTTGAGGCATGGCCTCCCCAAAGCTGAGTACAAGAGGACAATCACTTCCCTACTCCTGTTGGACACAGCATTTTTAATACAAGCCAGATGCCACTGGCCCTCTTGGCCACACTGCTGGCTCACATTCAGCTGCCTGTTTATTACAACCCCTAGATCCCTTTCTGCCAGGCAGCTCTCCAGCCACACCGCCCCAAGTCTGTAGCACTGCTTGGGATTGCTGTGACACCCAGGTACAGGACCTGGCATTTGGCCTTGCTGAAACTCATCCCATTAATGTTGGCCCATTGATGTAGCCTATCCAAGTCTCTCTGAAGAGCCTCTCTATCATCCTTCAAATGAACACTGCCAGCTAACTTGGTGTCATCTGCAAACTTACTGATGATACTCACTATGCCTGAATCAAGGTTGCAAATAAAGCTATTGAAAAGAAGTGGTCTACAAGAATTTTGTGGGGAACAGTAACAAAGGGTTTTCAAAAGTCTAGGAATACAACATCAACAGCCTTTCCCTCATCCAGTAGCTGGGTAGTCTTGCCACAGACAGAGATCAGGTTGGTGAGGCATGACCCCATCAGAATGAACCAGAGCTTGCAGAGCATACCTGTATCATAATATAGCTCAGTGTGCTGGTTTGAGGATAATTGGAATATTTTACTGAGAGAAATTAAGTGCTCATTGATCAGTCTCAGGTTCAGATTTCTCTGTAAGGAAAAGCCTGACAATAACAAAGAGTAACTGCTATTCCCTGGCTGACATTAATCAGTCCCCATACCAGCACTTGCCCTCCTGCACAGTCTTCTCCCATCTTATCTGTACAACAGCCTCATAAACTTACCAAATGACTCCTTACTGAAAACAAGACACTACCTCCAGGAGGCTGATTCTGCTCCACTGACTCCCTGCAGCCCTACAGAGGGCAGCCCTTCACCGTCACAAAGGAGCCCTTCGAGAAGAGGCATCCGACCTAAAACCCTGGGGACAAATGAGTGGTGAACACAAAGGCAGCTGTAAGAGGGCTGGATGTCTCCGATACGACAACCAGCACCACAGCCTCTTGCTGCTTTCAGTTTGGAACCAAACCGACCACTTGTAAATCATTTCTAATTGTCATGTTAAAGAGTACAAAGAGCTCGTAGTGTTGGAGTCCTGACACTGCCATCAGGCATGGATCAGCAGGCAGGATAATAAGAGGAAAAGCTGCAGGGTTACATAAGCAGGAGCAGGCAGGCAAGTGGGAGCATGAGAGAGCAGGATGAGTGCGTGCCCTCTCCCTCCTCTTCTGAGGAGCAACTCATTTGAACTCAATGGGAACACAACCCCTTATGTCGTGAATTAATCTGGTCTGTTGCAAAGGCACATAATTCAATATCCTTGGGGGACTTTTCACAAGGAAATGGCCATGTTATCTGCACATTTTCTCTTCTTAAGCAACTGTTCAGATCCTAACAGCTCATCCTTGCCTTGTACTAGAAAGAAACAAGACGGGCATTGCTGTTAAGGTTTAGTGGGCTCTGACTACCTATTCACCTTTCTTGGCATTATGCCTTTTAAACAACTCTTAATTTAAATAGTTCCCACAAAAATCTCACTAAACCAGGGATTTTTTTCCCCAGAAGGCAATTTAGATAAAATCAGAAAGGGTCAGTCACCCTGACAGCATCTTTTCAGCAAGTTTTATACTAAGTGGAGGAAGAGTTTTCTAGACTGGTCTAGAAACACAGGTCCAGTTGCATCTTATTGTCTGCCTTTGGGTATTTGTAAAACACCAAAATTAGGATTGTATCCTGTACCCTGTATATATGAAGTTGTAGTGGGTGTTCATTGACCTTCACATTTCTCACAACTATTATTTGCTATTAAAAACTCCACAGGGCTTTCATGGTACCTTTGGCTGAGTTTCAGAGGACAAATATCCTAAATTTCCTTGTTCAGCTCACTAGACTACTGGAGAACATCACAAAGCAAGGGCTGAAAACAAGGACCCACACTGCCTTCACCACAGAGTAGCCAAAGTACTGTAGTAAGATGTCTCGTCTGCATCATGTCAGTAGGTATAATCATTATGCAAAACAGCAGGTAGCAGGAGAAAGGCAAAGAAAAGGGTTCTGCTTCACTGAGGATTCTTATTACTGCTTAAATACAGAAGATTAGATTTTCTTTCATTATTGCTCCCCAGGAGTCCACGGGCCTTGCAGCTCTAGGATGTTTTGTAATCTGACATAAGGGACACCTGTTCATCTGCAGCATGCGGATTTGCTTGGCAAACACTTTCTGGTTTGGTGGTGAGCAGCAGAAGAGCTATGCTTAGCAGCCTGAGAGTGGAAGGCAGAAATGGCTAACTGCTGCCCTTAGGTCTCCAAGAAGCTGCTTCGATTGCTGTTATCCTATTTATAGTTTCAAAGAGCTACCATTGCAATCAGGAGTAAGAATTTGAGAACAGTCATAGTGATGTCCACCTCTTCTACAGCAGCACTTCAATGTTGCATTATTTCTACCAGACACGAATTAGCATTATGATAACTGAACTTCATGACAAATAAATACACTAAACTTTATATTTCGAAAGCAGCAGATAAATCTTCCAGAATAAGCCCAGTGCAATGATGATCATGAAATAACCAGGCTCATTTTTTCCTGAAATTCCTACCAAAACTTTCCCAGCAGTGGGAAACAGAGCTAATTCACAGTAAGACACCCAGCCAGTTCCCTATGCCCTTGCCTGACTTCAGTGGCATGGTGAAAGGAATTTCTCTGTAAGTTAGATAAACATTTCAAGAAGCTTGGGTAGGGTTTACCCCTTCCCATGCTCTCTTATCTAAACAATAGCCATAGTGGGAAGAAATTGGAGTGTTGATTTGGTTGTAGTTTTCGTGAGACAAAAAGGTTAAAGTCACCAAAAGTGTTAAGAAAATCTACCCTGATGGCAGAGCTGACAGAGCCCACAGACCGACAGGTAAGAAAGAGCAAGGCTGTGAGAGCTGTGGGTTGTTCCCACACACTTTTGAAGAACACTGACACTAAAGTGAACAGGTGGCAAGTTAAGTGTTAGCTTTGCGAATTACTTGACTTCTGATCACATTAACAGAAGTATCTAATTGTATTTAGGCTCAAGGCAGAACTTGAGAATAACACCACCCACTTTGACAATACCCCAAAATAAGAATAGTGGGAAATCTCACACAAATAAGCAGAGAACCTTTTCTCTTACTGCCAGTCCAAGTTCTAAAAATTAAGTAAACAGACATGTCTGACAAACAAGCTTTGGTAAAATTAACTCAAGCAGTTTTAGACATTCCTATGTACACCTATCCTCCTATTTCACTAGAGAGGACCACCCTTGAAATAAATCAGCAAAATGAGTTCTAACCAGCATCTTAGCACATATCCATCTTCTCTGATGGCTTCACCTGAGTTGTTAGACTGTGAATTAGTTGTGAAAATGCAGACACTCCACTCATTCTGCTACCCCACTAACAAAAATCATAATCATATGCACTAGGCTAGAATTCACAACTGAGAAATGTAATGCTCAACACACCTAAGTCTGCCAGTCTGCCCATGGATGTCCTAGGATCAGTCAGGCCATCTCATTTACTTCAACATTTAACTCCACTCAATTCAAGGTCTTACAGACAAGCTACAGTATGAAACATATCCATCAGGCCACTGAGCAATTCCACACACTTTTCTGCCTTTCTTCCCACCTTTCTAAACTTCAATACTTTTAACATGAACTGCCTGTAAAGCCACTAACAATCACTTTCCGTCCAGCCAGTTCCCTCTGGAATTCCTGAAGAAGCTTCCTTCTATTGGTGCTACCCTTGCAAGGAGAAGCAACATTTCACAAAGAAACATGATGTGAAAGCTACGTGGATGGTTTTGCTTTTAACTACTTGCAGTTTTGTAACTGCTGCTCCACGGTGAAGATAGAATATAATGTAAAATGCAGAAGAGAGGAGCACAAACCAAGCCCCCCAAAGGATTGACTACACAAGACAGAAAGCAAAGGGAGGCTGGAGGTGCTTTTCAACTCACAATTTAAAAAAACTAAACAACAACAACAACAAAAAAAACCCCAAACCCTTAGAAAATCTATTTCTTGGATACCTTGATTTTACATAAGAACTCGGGGGTTGGAGACAGTGAATTTATGCTTCAGGGAAAAGGGAATGTTACCCCTCCCATCTGCAGTTTTCTTCAGTTCATTAAATGAAAGAAATTGATTTGGTGAAGGTAATTTTGTAATTAAAAAGCTTATCATAGCTTTCTCTAATGAGCTAAGCAAACAGACAGTAATTCAGTGACAATATTTACACAGTGCACACTGGGGGACATTTGTTTAGAAAATTAAATAATAGAAGAAAATGGAAAGGGGAGAGAAGGGAACGTAAGCAAAGGAGAATAGGTCAATTCTAGATTCAAATTCATCTCAGGATGTCAGTCCTCTGATGACTTGTTCCTGTTCTCCCAAAAATCACAGCAGCAAAAGGAAGACTATAAGCAACTTGTGCTATCCCTCTTGTATCAGTGGGCTTCTCACAGGCTGAATTTACTATACTCTCATCTCCACCTCAGTCCATAGATACCTCTCTATTCAGGATATCAGGGAACAGTTTAACACACACTCAAGACTAAGAATTACCTTTCCAGGACAAACTTCTTCCCTGTAGGGTGCCAAAAGCTTCATGCACACCAGCTGAGAGCACAGTGTGAAAGGGAGGACACTGGACTTCCCACACTGGACTTCTGAAGGGCAGACTTCAGCCTATTTAAGGAACTAACTTGGAAAGTTCCTTGGGAAACAGCCCTTGAAAACAAAAAGGTCCAGGAAGGCTGGACCTACTTCAAGAAAGAACTCCTGAAGGTGCAGGAACAGCTGTCCCATTGTACCAGAAGATGAGCCAACAAGGGAGGCAGCCAGACTGGATAGGCAAGGAGCTGCTAAAGGAATTACAGATAAAAAAGAGAGTATATCGCCTTTGGAAAAAAGGGGAGGTATCCCAGGAAGAGTTCAGGGATGTTGCTAGGTCTTGTAGGAAAGAAATTAGAGAGGCAAAAGCCCATTTAGAACTTAGGATGCCAGTGCTGTTAAGGAGAATAAAAAAAATAGAATTTATAGAATGTTTCTATAAATATAATAATGGCAAGAGAAGGGGCAAGGACAACCTCCAGTCCTTATTAGATGGAGAGGGAAATACAATAAAAAAAGATGAGGAAAAGGCAGACCTTCTTTGCCTCAATCTTCAACAGTGGGACAGGTTGTCTCCAAGAAAACTGGACTCCTGAACTGGCAGATGGAGTCAGGGACCAGTACAGTCCCCCTGTAGCCCAGGAGGAAGAAGTAAGGGACCTGCTGAGTCACTTGGATCCTCACAAGTCCATGGGGCTGTATGGGACCCATCCTAGGGTGCTGAGAGAGCTGGCAGATGAGCTGGCCAAGCTGCTCTCCATCATTTATCAACAGTCCTGGCTCACTGGAGAGGTCCCCAAAGGCTGGAAGCTGGCCAGTGTGATGCCCATCCACAAAAAGGGCCAGAGGGAGGAACCAGGGGATTCCAGACCTGTCAGCCTGACCTCAGTGCCAGGCAAGGTCATGGAACAGGTTGTCTTGAGTGCCATCACAAAGCACCTACAGGATGGCCAAGGGATCAGGCCCAGCCAGCAGGAGTTTAGGAAGGGCAGGTCCTGCCTGACCAACCTTTTATGATCAGGTTACCTGCCTGGTGAATGTGGGGCAGGCTGTGGATGTAGTCTACCTGGACTTCAGCAAAGCCTTTGACACCATCTGCCACAACAAGCTCCTGGCAAAGCTGGCAGCTCGTGGCTTGGACAGATTCACTCTGGTATGGGTCAATAACTGGCTGAAAGGCTGGGCCTAGAGAGTGATGGTGAATGATGCCACATCCAGTTGGCACCACTGGCATCCACTTGGAACACCATTAGTACCTAGTGTTACCCAAGGATCAGTGCTGGCCCCAGCCCTGCTCAACATCTTTATGTATGATCTGGACCAGGTGACTGAGTCCATCATCAGTAAGTTTGCAGATGACACCAAGCTAGGAGCAGGTGTAGATCTGTTGGAGGGTAGTAGAGCCCTGCAGAGGGACCTTGACAGGCTGGATGGGTGGGCAGAGGCCAATGGGATGAGATTTAACAAGGCCAAGTGCACGGTTCTGCACTTTGGCCACAACAACCCCAAGCAGTGCTACAGGCTGGGGACAGAGTGGCTGGAGAGCAGACAGGCAGAAAGGGACCTTGGAGTACTGGTGGATAGTAGCTGAACATGAGCCAGCAGTGTGCCCAGGTGGCCAAGAGAGCCAATGGCATCCTGGCCTGCATCAGGAACAGTGTGGCCAGCAGGACAAGGGAGGTTATTCTTCCCCTGTACTCTGCACTGGTCAGGCCACACTTTGGGGGGGGAATGCTGTGTTCAGTTCTGGGCCTCTCAATTCAAGAAAGATGTTGAGGTGCTGGAATGTGTCCAGAGAAGGGCAATGAAGATGGTGAGGGGCCTGGAACACAAACCCTATGAGGAGAGGCTGAGGGAGCTGGGGGTGTGCAGCCTGAAGAAGAGGGGGCCCGGGGGGACCTCACTGCTGTCTAAACTACCTGAAGGAAGGTTGTAGCCAGGTGGGGGTTGGTCTCTTCTCCCAGGCAACCAGCAACAGAACAAGGGGACACAGTCTCAAGTTGTGCAGGAGAGGTCTAGGTTGGATGTTAGGAGGAAGTTCTTCCCAGAGAGAGTGATTTCTCATTGGAATGGGCTGCCCAGGGAGGTGGTGGAGTTGCTGTCCCTGGAAGTGTTCAAGCAAAGATTGGATGAGACAGTTAGTGCCATGATCTAGTTGACTGGATGGGGCTGGGTGATAGGTTGGACTGGATGATCTTGGAGATCTCTTCCAACCTGATTAACTCCATGATTCTACGATTCAAATTCTTGAGAACTGGAGGAAAAACTTGACTTCAAAAACCACTTCTATTACAGCAATAATAAAACTCGGAAGTCAAACTATTCCTTTTACACCTTCAGAAACTAAGAAAAGACCACACAGGTCTTGCCTCAAGAAAAGGTTTATGTAATAAAGGATGACAAAAAGAGCCAGAGGAAACTCAGCAGTTCCCTGTAGATTCATTCCCTCTTGCTCTGTTCTCTTATGCAGAGGTATGTCACTCCAGCCCTGGGAGAAAGCTTCCTAGAGGAGGAAATCTATTCTCTGCCTATGCTTCCCTCATTCTTCAGAATTTGCTCTCCCACCATCTCTCTCTGCCCTGAGTAATCATGTATGAAATCTCTGGAAGTTTAACAGTAGGTGAAAGCTCTGGAAAAGTAATTCTTAGTATTCCAAGTTTTGCACACTTACAAAGCTGTTCCCTTTGCTCTTGGAAAGAGAACCAATTTAGATAACAATACAAGTGAAAAGAAAAAGATAAGTCCTAAAAAATTGTGAGCACAAGATCAGTTAGATGTGTGGTGGCACAGAGACAGGAAAACGCTGCTAAGAAAAAGGTCAATAGTGAGAGTGAACTCACAAACCTTAGAAGACCAGGGAGAGAGAACAAAGTGGAAACTTTACTGGACAGAGAAAAATAATGTGTGAATCTGAAAATTTGTCACATTCCTCCTCAGAAATAGCTACCTTCCAATGCCTAGCATATAGTTTTATATCCTTCTTTACAGCTATAAGACAAAATATGAAATTATTCATATTACGAAGAGGAAGAAAATTTAGGTTTGACTTCCAAACTTCCAGACGTGTTTCCTAATAAAGACAGGAGGAAATACATCCCCATGTATTATCACAAGCCAGCATATCACCATGTCTAATGCATTTTAAGGAGGAAGACAAAAATGAGACCTCTTTGTTTCCTTATGTTTTACTCCATAAAACAACAATCTACATCTACTTCTGAAATGAGTTCAACAGGAATCACTACTACTTGTAGTGTGATGTAGGCTATTCCAGATCCAGACTTTGACACCAAAAGGCATTTTTTAGATTAGAAAAGATGGATTTTTGTCTGCTGAGTCCAGGTCCACAGCTACTCTTTTACAAATAGTCTATTAAAGATTTATACCAACCTGATTTACTAAGTCAATAGCTGATTACAGTAGCATAAAGAGCTAGCTCCAATTAGTACAGTGTTTCCTGGAGGCCTTGAGCTAAGCCAAACCACTCTCACACTAAACATATCTGATGCTTTCTTCAGCAACAAAGGAAGTTTCCTAAACCTGCTTTTCTCGGGTATCCTTTGCAAATTCCACTTTCTCTCCCATATGTGCAAGCAAGGATGCTGCCCGAGAGTGCTTTGAGACCACAGAGCAGGCTCTGAAAATTTGTATGAGCTGAGCTACTGGCTGCAGGAGCTGGATGCAGCCTGCTTACATGCCTGGAACCACACTCTTATGGATTGTGGCTTGGACCACCAGATGCAGCTTCTAACATGGATTGCAGAGAGACAGGGCAAAGCAAGACAGACAAAATCATAACAGAGTTGAACATTTTTTATAATCATTAATCCTTGAATAATTCTTAATCTCTTTAAGAAGACTCCTGTAATTTCTCTTGTACCACATCCTGATGGCTTTCCCTGAATGTTCTCTGAGAGGAGGGCACAACTGCATAATCATTGATACCAGACATCCACAGTGCCTAACAGTACAGATCAGCCATAGGCCTTCAGCTGCACCCTCTGCTAAATTAGTCAAAGTATATGATAAAGCATTTAAGGCCATAGTCATACCAGCTGGTGTTGAATATACCTGACCCCATGCGTAAACAGCCCATAATCCAGCACAAAATACACCAGTACACACCAAAATCCTTTGAACAAATTTGAGAAAGCACAATAAATTTATTGGTGCCATGCTTTTCTATTTTCATCCAAGATCTCCTAAGATGGATCAACTGTGTCATTGAAATGGTATCAATATGCACAGCAGGGAGAAGTTCTTTCAGTACACAGGCACAGGGACAGAATTTGTTAAGATAACCCCAAAATTGCCCTGCTTGCCATGAGTCACAGCCAAATGTGCCTAGGAATTGCTGATAATTAAGGTTTGTGAATCTCAGTACCACAGACTCAGTCCTGCAAACTGAGCACCCCATGATTTAAAGGAATTTGAGGTATTCACAACACTGACTAATTGGTTGCCAATGAACTGAATAATTGGTTGCCAATAAGATTTCCCCACCATCACCTTTTGTATTATATTTTTCCAGCACATAAATTATGTCCCTCTCCTTTATCCTTTGTCTCCTCTCATCCATTTAACTCCTCCCTTCAGTGTTTCTGAATTTAGGAGCAACCCCTTCAGGGCAGCAAAGTTAGCCAGTGATGATTTGCTTGCAAGAAGAGACAAGCGCCCAAGAAGCTGCCTAGGTCAGACCTTACGGCAAAGCTGTGCCACTTCGTTAGCTGCAGTGGTAAGATGAAAATCCCAGTGGCACTGCAGTAATAAATATGCAATAAATGCTACCTTTATACATAACAGAAAAACCCTGCAGGTTATTCTGCTGGGGAATAATTCTGCTTTGTGCTTAGGCAAACCGACTAAACGGAATACAGCAGGGCTTTTCCATTTCTTACTTCTGTAACCTAATGCTTTCAGCAAAACACTGAGTCCATTTCTCCCTTCAAAAAAATAAAAAATAAAAAGAATTTCTAATTGACTTGCTTATGGGAGACTGGATGTACCTGCTGCTCCCACGGGATGCAGGCAGCACTGTTCATATGCTATGAAGATGAAGCAGAGGGTCTCCTTCAAGTCAGGTAGTGACAGTCTGAGTTTTGGAAGAATAGGACCAGATTCATATCCAGTGCTCTGAGGCTGTGTTGAAGGGTCTCTCTCTTTTTTTTTTTTTTGTTTCCTTTCAGTAGGATAGTAACAGCTGAGAACTCACATTGGATTTCTTCTGACCTAAAGGAAATTGTACCTGAGGCATAACTACATAGAGAAAATTATTAGATAATGATTTAAGCATCTGAGGGCCCAGCTGAAGACAAGGCACAGTAGGAGAGCTATTGCGAGCAGCAGAACTGAAAAATGATCCACACATCTCCCACCTCACTGGCAACTCACAGTGTCTTTTTTTTTTCCTTTTAAACTGTGGGAAGTAAGGTTGTCATGATGAGGCGAGAATGAGGTGGCTGTGAGGCTCCTCCAAGGAGTCTTTAACTACCCTCCGCGTACATTAACGCCTGCTTGCAACACGTGAAACACTTCAATATTAGCTTAGCTCTCCTTCTCCAGTTAAAAGCATTAAATTGCAGATGCCAAGTGTTTTCTTCCCCTCGTTCTCTTTCAAATTCCTGAAAGCTAAAGTAATTTTGTCATGACTCACATTATAAAAAGAACAAGCGATGTGACTGCTCCCACTTATCATGCACATATACAAAACAAATATTCTCTGTCCGCTCTACCTTGACTTGCTGGTGCCTGCAGTCCTATCATCGCAGCCATCTGTTTAAGCATTAATGCCAATCTCTGCATCATGAAGTAATTTCTCTCTTCTTTTTTTTTCTGAGGGTAGAAGCTGTTTTCCCTCTTCCCCCCTCCCCATTTATTCTTCTGTAACTTCCACTAAACTCACTGGAATTCATCCATGGTTAAGAAAAGAACAATATAGCTACAGCCTGAGCAAAAATCCTAGCTGTTGACTAAAAAATACCCATTCTCAGACCACAGGGCCTGGACACAATCCACAGTAACAAAAAGTGAGAGGATTTGGAAACAGGCATTCCCTCAATGTTTTATCCACAACCACTTATCTCCTAGAATATATGGCTAATCTCTCCTAGAGTTCTTCATGAATATCATTCATCCAGCAACACAATCTCATCTTTTTCTCTGGCAAGCTTGTTAGTGACGGGAACAATCGCTTTTATGAAGTTTCTAAACTAAATATGCACTCTGAGAGCACTGCTGAAGGCTTTACATTACGTTCACAAGCCAAAGTAGTCTTCTCAACTAAGAGATTAGTTGCTTTTTTTCCATATTCAATACAATGTCAGCTTCTGGAAAATAGGCTTTTCTGTTGGAAAAAGCCCCTGTCAGCTCTCAGTTTACAAAACTCTTCAACAAGGTTTACAAAGTAGTAAAACATTCTTTATTAGAATCATTACAAACTGCATTACTTTTGCAGTTTGCAGGTTTTGCATTTGTGACTTCTGCTCTTTTAAATGAAGCACCAATGCATGATGAGCATAACTCTTTACATAAGACACAGATGAAAACAAAAAACATCGGAAATCCAGTGGAGCAGATTTCGGTGACAAGTCTTTTCAGTGACTCATTCATCTGTGATGAAGATGAGACTCTAAACTTCTGAATTCTTGCTACCAAATTCAGATTCTAGGGGGTTTGGATCCATTCATGTGGTCCAAGTGTAAACAGAAAGCAAACACTGCTGAAGACATCTACACAGCTGTATATTTATCACAACCAAATTTCAAACCTTATCCTTCCCGGTCTTTCTGAGGGAGTGGTAAATGGTTAAAAACCTGCATTACCATTTCAGATTTCAACTCTTCTTGGAACATATGCCTAGATGTAGCTAGAGGGTTCTTTACTGGTGCAAACTACAGGGTTCTAATGCCCACGTGGAAACATACAACAGCACAGCTCTGCTTTATCATCTGCTCTTTCTTACAACTGACATGTGTTGGACACTCTCTGCTGAAGGCAATATTTCTAACTCACTTTTCCCAAGCCCTTTATCATCAGTACTATGCATAAAATATTAAATAATAATGGTTATGGTTAGATAAATAATTCACCAAGAATAACAATCCATGCAATTTTGGCCCCTTTTAATTCTTAACAGACCGAGCCAGATTTCTGTGAATGGATTTGTTATTCAGAAACATTCGCCAAATAGTTCTTTTGAGCACATTTCCACCTCCAGAACACTTGCAAGCTGCTCACTTCAATTATCCCCTATTCACAGTGCCAGAGTGGTAGAACTGTATTGTTTCCAGTTCCTGACTAGAAGCATAAAACTTTTTAAATGGGGGAGTGATAAGTAGCAAATGCTAAATCACTGTTCATAAATAGCTTTCTGAGATAGATGACTGCATGATTACACACTCGCTATGAAACATATAAAACAGAGAAACACTATTACAAAATGCCTACAAAAAAGGCATAATCTGACCCCAGGTACAAACATAGTCACACTCAGTGCTTTAATTCAAAAAGTGTTTACGAATGGCTTGTACAAAGTAGCAAAGTTAATGTACAAGAGTGAGATTTTCTCAAGCAGTCATACCACAGTGAGGAATTCATCATAGTTTTTCAAATGGAAAGAACAGACATCCAAGAAAACTAAGTAATTTTTAAGTAGGTTCAGCACCTTCACTACTGGCAATCACCATCACTACACATCAGTCATTTCATCTTCCTCCCAAAGCTGTGATGCTAAAAATCCACCCAGAATTTTTCACTACCTGATAAGTAATCATTACAAAGTTCTCTTTGATTACAATGTGAAGCATAATGACAAGCATGAAGGGAAATGACCAAAAAAATTGTTGGCATCAACAGCAATAGCTAAAGGCTGGTTATGTTATTGCTGTGCCAGAAGAAGGAAAGGTGATATACTCTATAATTTAGCGAATGGATAACAGCATTCTGCTACCTTGAACGAGTTGTGGTGTTATGATGTTTGTACATTGACATTTGGGTGGCTGATAGAGAGCTTTGGCAACAGTGAGTTTAATAGGGTCTGGCTGTGCTATGACTTTGTCATGGGGGGCTTAATTTTTTATAAGGCAAAGAATAGACCAGAAACTGAGCTGACAGAAGTCAGAAATGAGTGACATAATAAGTACCATGGTAGCCATCTATAGTAACAGAGTCTGTTCCTTCCAAGTTCCCTTTTCATTTTTATTTTGAACTGGCAGTAATAAATATGAAAAAAAAACAATGCTGTAACTAATGTCAGAAGAAATCAGCCAAAAATCAAGACAAAGAAAGGCAACAAACTTCTAACATCCCTAAGAACCCAGCTACTCCACCCCCCATTTGCTCTTCAGATCCCTCTATCTTGTTTGCCAATACAGTGTTCGCCCCCTCCTTCTTAGCATCAATATACACTACTTTAGAGTTAAGAGCAGACTGTAAGCTCCAGTTCTGATGGGGACTTTGATTCAACGCTGACTTCAAAGGAAGGTGCTTACACACAAGTGACATGTCATCACTTTCCCTTCTGTGTTCTGTGTGCCCTGATGAATAATCAAGGTAGCTTTTATAATGATTCAAGAAGTGGCGATCGCAGTTTGTCTCTGAGTCAGCTGACATTTTTGTTTTTATATATAAAGCAGATGAGGGTGGAAGACACAGACAGAGAGCAAGAGACGAGGCTGTGTGTCAACTCCTTCAGATCTCATTTAGCCCATGTTACAGACAAGTTAGTCTTTACAGTCCTGGATGCTATAAAGGGCACACATACCTCCTCTGCAAAATAAATAAGTACTGAGACAGCTTGAAAGAAAGACAAAATAGAATTTATAGCCCTTAGTGTGGACATCTGTGCTCCTGTACGTGTGGTGGGTTCAGGGGAAGCAAACTGAAGGACTTGCAACATTACTGGGAGGAGGAACATTGAAGGGTCACATTTTTTCACAGGTTAGGAGTCAATCTGGTACCTAGTAGAAGTCACCTGGTAACTGCAAACAGTGAGAATGAAGAACTCTACCACAGTGCTTGCAAAGCTGTCATGCTTGTGGTGGTTCCTTGCCACTCTCCCACTCCTCTTTAGATGCAACCTGCAGCAACCACAGGTACTCCAGTCCCACATGAGCGCACATCAACTTTGTTTCATTAATCCAGAGTTTTGCCATGAATCAGCTCAAAACAATTCAGTGCAAAATTCTAATAAAATGAATCCCCATGAGAATCACAGTTTCCAAATTTAGGAATGAAGTGGTCAATTATTTTAGTGAAATGCAATATGGATTGTCACAGTGACCGCAGCAGAGAAGCATTAGACATTGCTGGGCTCACACACCATTCTGGCCTCAATTTGCTACCTACAGGTAGAGAAATCAAATTGTTGGAAGCTGGCTTGGATGTTCCCAAAAAAAGGCAGCCTTCGGGCCATACCAATTAAGATTCTGCTCTCTAAGTGTTTCTAGCTGGTTTGAATAGACACTTCATAACCTGATACTGAGATAAAGGATAAACAACTATCTGAAAAAGCCAATACTGAAGAGCAAGACTAATGGAAAACAAGTTAGTTCATTTTCTTTCTTTGAATTTCTTAAAATGATTAAGAAACAAAAGATATTTCTTAAGCATCTAAAGCAATTTGAATAGCTCTGAAAAATGTTAAAAGAATTACACAGCATGGGTAGGTTTCATGTATAAGCAGAACAAAAGCAGAGTTGTAGTCCCATGCCTTTCAGTAACTTTATGAAGATTCTATTTTTCAAACAAAGATAATTTTTGACTGATGGATTTGGTTTTAAGGAAGGCAAGAGGAGGAGTGCTGAGCAGCAGGTTGACAAGGAGGTCTGCTGGAGACTGGCAGGCCTGCTGGGAACATGCAATGTGCTGCCACCGCAACTTTGCACATGAGAGACAGTCAGGACCATGGCCTTATCAGGGGGCAGATTGGAGTGCTTGGCCAGGTGTCAGGGCACTGTGAATGCCAGCATCAGTCCTTTGCTGCTAGGATGCCCAGTGCCATATGCACTTAATGACAGACTCACTTTCTCAGCACAGTCAAGAGCAGGATGAAATGAAATATTCTACTGGGCCATCCACTCCCCTATACACTCTGTATATCATGTATGCTTTCCTTCATTGCTTGATCAAAAAATCAAAAGAAATGAAGATACTCATTGTGATAGAGAGTTGTTCACTGAACATGCCTGCAGGTGATCCTACCTTCAAAATTGCTATTGTAAATCAAATCAGTTGAGATTAAAATTGTGTTTTAAGTGTCAGACTAGCATATGTACAATGTTCTTGCTGTTCAGCCTGCATCTACTGATGCATGAGGTATCATAGATAAGCCTAATGACTTAAGAACTGTGATATCTCCTTTTCCAATTTCTAAAATGTCAACATCAGTAGATAATGGCAGGTCTGTCTACTGATCAGCACAGCAACACTTGAGTAGAAAAGGATTAGATGAAACTAAATCTGCAGTGGGCAGTAGCTGTGCTGTTCGTGGGAGAGCCCACCTTCAGAGCTTGCTTTGGAAGAAGAAAACTTCAAATTAAAGATGCTTGCAAACCTCAGGGAGAGGCTTCCTTGAGGAAGTGTCCTCAGAGACCTCACTGGAAAGAAGTGGAGGCCATCTGCTTGGCAACTTAGTAAGGATACAAGCTAAACTTCTTTTCACATTTCAGCTTTTCACTCAAGAGCCTCGCAAGTGTTTGAAAAGCTTTACAAGGGAAAAAAAAAGTACCAGAACATTTCACAGATGGGAGAACTGAAGCACAACATATTAACAGCAAGGCCAGGAAAAGAACTTGGAAAAATTAGTAGTACCCTTCTGTACATTTCCTGACATATTTATGGGATTTTCACCTATCTCCAGGTCTGTTTGCTATCTATATCTGAGTAATTTTCCATATAACATTTTAGTGAAGCTAAAGCCTACCTTTCTACCACAATGTTTCAATTATCAGCTAGGTAGGTCCTGATAAAGAGAGAGACCACCAAGCACAGCCAGGGAGGATGAGTATCCTGGGAGATACTGCAAAACAGCCTGAGTCTCACACTTCTGACTTTTACTGTTTGAGAGATGTTTGGTCAGAATTACCTTTACTCTGTCAGAGAAAAGGACCATTTCTTACCAGACAACCTGTGCCATACTCAAGTTTCATCAACACAATAGATACTTGCAGGCTAACTTGCAATTTAGCAAGTGATTACCTATTGCCAGCAAATCCTCAATCTCCACAGTCCAGACAGTCACTGCTGAGAAACATGAAAAATATCACTTACTGCACATAGCAGAGGAGGAAGAGAACTGGGGGAAGTAAGAGAAGAAAAGAGCAAAATATTAAAGAGAAGGGGGGGGGGGAAGACAAAACAGGTATAAATATTGAGGAAATAAGCAGAAAAAGGAGCTGAGAAGGAAGAGCAAAGAGAAGTTAGAATAAGAATGAAGAAGTGGAAAAGGGACATACACCAAAAAAGGTTATAGGTTTTAAAAAGTTGAAAAATAGATTACATGTTCACTTTTTTCTCCAAAAGCAAACTTCTTGTGCAACAAGGCTGCATCGAAATTTACTTACAATCCTTCCCTTCGCCTGCTAAAACTACCTCAAGATTTCTCATCAGAACTGCCCAAACTGAAATTTGAAGTGCAAAATAAAGTAGGTAGGAATGCTGAGTCAGCACAAGAGCCAGTCTTATTCCTTTTCATCACGTGAGGGCATTGGAGTGACAATAACAGTGGTCCTCCTTAATGGGAAGGTAGATGTCTACCATGGAAAGCACCACCACTCCTCACAAGCCAGCCCCTCACCTTAGAGCTGGAGCCAAAACCAAGCTGCTCAGCTGCCCCAAAACACTCAGTGGCAGAAACCAGCATTTCCAGATCCTAGCATCTGATTCCCCTCCTTTTGGGTATGGGTCCCACTGCAGCAGTGAGGCTACTCTATGCTACTTCTGTCAGTGGCCTACCACTTGCAAGCCCTTGCCTTCTTGTCCCAGGTTGAGAATTATAGGGTTAAAAAAACTTCTGGGCACTAGAAGACTGTTACTCAATCCCATATTTCTGCTATCTCTTTATAAACTCCCGGCAAGGCCAGCTCATTCTCCTTTCCTTCCCCTCCTGCCCTGTGCTGAGTGGGAGCCACTTTCTGGGACAAACATGTAAGCAGTAGGCTTGTTTTGGGGCCTCCAGAGCCTTGTGTTTAGGCCTGTGGATGGTAGAGGCACTTGGTGGGGGGGGAGGACTGGAGCACTGGGGATTATAGGTTTAGTTTTGGACTGGGGGAAAAATCAAGGGGGTTTGCCATGACTGTTGTATCTGCTTCTGCAATTTCTCTTCTGTATCTCTCCAAATGCAATTCTGTGTTTTTTCTCCAAGAGCTTCACTTCTGTCAGCTCTTTTTAAAAACCACAACGCTTCTTAAACTGCCCTGGCTGCTGCTACCATAGTTTGAAGAAATCGTTGCCTGGTGCCCAGCACTGGGGCTGTTATCTCTGCTCGGTCTCTGTCATTTTTCAGCCCCTTTTACCTTGTGGCTTCACTTTCTTAATGACCAAATTCTTTTGATTTGGTTTGTTTTTTTTTCTCCCAGCTCTCCATTTCTGCTTTGCTATATTTGAGCCCTCCATCTGCAGTTACAACTCTCTATTACTGGATCATCTAAAAATATTCCTGTTTATTATAATTATACTAAATGCTGCCTTCTGCAGTCTCAATATTCTGAAAAAGAAATAGTTTTCACTATTACTGAACCTGAATGCCTTGTTCAAGAAAGAATACTCACATTTCCCTTCCTCCCTGGTAATTCACTCTCTTCTCATGAGATGCCCTTACTTCCCTATAGGCTTTTTATAAGTTCTCTTTATTCTACACTGAATGTTAACTAGAAAAAGAATATGTGTCCTAATCTCTTAACCTACCCTCTTTATTTCCATATTTTAGACTCCTTGCTACAGCTACATGCTGAAAAAGGAGGCAATGATGCAGACATGTCACGGAGCTGCAGAATCAAATTTCAGATGTGTTTTAAAGGCACATTCCAAGTGCCTCCCCTATGCTCTCATGTACTGTCACTGGTTTATCCATCAGTAGGACTTCAGGCGTTTCTAATGTGCCTCATTTTGTACTGCCTAGCTTTTGGTGCTGCACTGTATGACAATAAAAATTAGTAGAAACACTTAAAGCTTACTGAACCTTTGAAGAAGGGTCATCATAGGACATGGTGACTGGGATACGAACCATGCCTGCTGTGATACTACAGGGAATAAATTTCAGTTCAGTTCACTAACAAGACAGAAGATCACAATTAAAATACAATTGCAGCCTGTCACTATTAAAACCATGGTTGCTACCAAGTAATAAATCATGATTTTGTCATAACTTCACTGAATCAGCTTAAAGGTATATAGATTCATTTTGTGCCTTCGCCCATTTCTAATAAGAAAGACCACATAAAAATTCAGTTTTTTAGGACAAACCTGCCTTAATGTTCACTGCCAACAGTTATGAAATAAGATCTATCATTTTTCCTCTTCTTCTGAGAGATCAAGAGGTGACCCCAAGTGAGATAAATGCTTTGAAACTCTGGTCATGCAAATCTTCAGTATTAATAATGATAAAACAGGAAAGCCAAAAGCAAATTATGACTATTACAATCTGCAGACGGGGTCCTGCAAACTTATGAGGAATGTACTCATGAAAGGTATTGAAAAATTGCAGAGATTGTGGCCATTTGTGTGGGTTTATTTGTTTGTGGGGTTTCTGTTTGTTTGTTTTGATGTTGGTTTTGGGTGGGTTTTTTGTTTGGTTTGGTTTAGTTTTTTAACTGTAACATGTTAAGTTGGAATTTTGGGAAGTCATGATCCCATTCAGGCCTTCAAAAAATGCAGGAGTGCTGTGAGAACTGAAGCAGTATCTGCAATAACTCTTGGTAGGAACTCGGACCTCCTGACACACAGATGAGCACAACCTCCATCAATTAGGAACATGATAATGTGCATATTAGCAAGGCATTTCAAAACCACCTCCAAACTTAATCAGAGCTGCTTTCTCCTCTGTCAAACTGGGTCACAATGTAATGAAGCAGACTGCAAGAAAATTTAGGATACCTTCTAGTTCTGTGATAGATCCAATAGCAGTCCTCTTATATTTTTGAGATCTCTGTGTACCAGATGAAAAAACAAACAAACAGACAAATCCCCCAGAACACAACCACACACCACCCCCCCATCCAAACAACCAACCAACATCAAAGCAACAAAAAAGCACCAAAACCCAAACAAAACATTGACAATAAAATGACATTTAACTCTGGGTTCCCAGCATTTGATACACACTTTTAATTTTTTTTTTCTAATTACTTTTTGTCAAAGTGTAGCTCAGTTCTAATCTTCTCCTAACCAGATCATACATATTGAAGAAAATATTTACTCAGCTAAGCTGTGTGTTTGCACTTTTATGGATTCTGACATGAAAGAATGAGAGTTAAAAGAGGTGAACTGATTGTCCAAGTGATTATTTTTCTCTCTGTTACATTATCAGTTTAAAAATGCCTTTGCAGGAACGATCTAATTGGTTAACTAATCTATCATTTATTTGCTTTACACTGAATTAGAATGCAGACATTTCATTCTCCTGTATTTTATTTCATTAGCTAATTGAGTTAAACATATCCCAGAAACACAGTTTTGGTTTTTACATTGGGGTAAAATAAAATGTCTGGATGGGAGTTATCTTGGGATTTTTTTTCCACACTTTTCAGCAGAAGAAAGTTCTTGTTAGCTTTACTTGTTGGTTATACAACACTCCTGTTGCATCTCTGTTTTGGGCTCGGTACAAGATTCAGTTAATTATCTTGTTTTAGCTAGCACATAATAAATAATCACAACTAATTCACAACTTTCCATTAGTTCATGTTGTTTATCTCTGCATCTGTATTTAGCACATATTTTTCCCATTTTCCTTTTTTTTCCCCTATTGAACTCTTATTGTTTTTTTTTTCAGATTTGACTAGAAGTTCCTAAGGGCATAAGTCATGGTGTCATATACAGTCATACAACATGTACTACACTGGGACCTTGGTGCTGAAAGAGGAATTTGGGAGTGACTAAAAAAAGACCTGATAAACAAGTAGCAATTTGACTTAAAAATTCTTTGTTATTTCCTGTCCTATTTTCTGTGCACTGCTATGCACCTAAGCACATTTTACTTAGAGGTGGTTGAAGCAACACCTGGAATGTTGGCATATGGATACTTTAGAGTTCCACTAGGAGCCAAGAGTCCCCATAAACATAAGTTATTTTCTCATCTGCTCATTAATGATTTTGGCATTGGAAGAGGAAAAATGCAAAATAATCTTATGAACAATTTATTATCACTACCTATGCCTATGATAATGGCTGAATATCTAGCAGTTGCCTTCCAGGTGGGCACAAGTGCAAGAAAGTCACCTGTACAAAGTACAATGAAGAAAAAAGAAAAAATCAGTTCCAATTTATCAACTTTCATCTTCCAATATATTGAAAATAAATTCTATTTCTTTACTTGACCTCTAGTTCAATCTACTGTAGATCTTAACAGGTCCAATCATGGATTTTTGTTGTGATCGTTCCAAAGATATCTTGAGAAGATACACTGAAAATCTAAGGTAGTAAAACCAAACCAAATTCACAAAGAATAAATAAATATAATACAAATTTTCTTTTAAAGGCAAAATAGGAGATAAGGATATGCATGTTATTCTAAGTTGATGTGCAAAATACACAGACATCACGTAGCGGAGTACATTCATGGAGATCTCTTGCTTAGTGCAGTTTCACTCTCCAAGCAAGTAAGTTACTCTGTATGCTTTAAGGAGTTTCAGGGTTCAAGGTCACAGGTGAAATCGTTCTCCTTGCCCGGAAACTTCTTTTTACAAGGAGTCCTCCCTGTATTTCTTAATGAATTACTTTCAGAAAGCAAAAAAGTTCAAACTCCATCAACTTATTTATTTTCTTTGGCCTTTTTGTCCCCTCCATCTTAGGCTTGCTGCTATTTGAAATCATCACAGCAGGCTGAAAGGTTCACCCTAGAGACTATCTTGCAAAGCTGGCCAGGTGGAGACCTTATTGAAACAGCAATACCAGGTCAAGCAGAACATTCCATAGAGTGCTTACCTTAGCTACAGTACAGACTTTTCTGTGACCTTCAAGATGTCACTCCAGCTCACTCCAAAGAGACATAAGCAGCCTCTCTGCTATTAAGATGTTCCTTCATTTGTCAACAGAGAGCTGCTCAATTGTTACTCTGAGCAAATTTACATAGATATTACCAGTGATACTCTGCAAACAGCAGAATTACAACCGAGCTACCCAGCAGAAACACACCAGGATATGCAGCCCAGCAACAGAATCACTGCTCAGGCAAAGATAGGGAGGAAAATGTTACAGGGAATTCATACTGTTAATACTTGTGCATTGAGTGCTGTGAACTCTGGCCTCTTCAAAACATGGTAGGAAGAAGATGTTGCTACCACTCCCTTCCTACCTGCAAGTATTTCCAAGTTCCCTTTGCATATCTGTCCTATGTAGCTGCATCCAGAATGCAAATTGTTTGTCTGTCCTGGACACCTGACACTGAATTTTAACCTTTTGCTACTGCCACAAAAGCCTTGCTGCCATCCTCCAAGCGTCTCCTTGAGAACAGTGCCTCCTAGTTATGTTTCTCAGTCCCTCCATCTACCTTCAGTCTTTCCAGGGCCTTTCCCCTGTCTTCACGACTGTCATGCTTCACCTGTCATGCTATAGGCAAAGTAGGTGCCTAATTTGCTTGAAACTGCAGGTTTGGGTTTTTTTGTGATCTTTCTCGGGCTCTTGATTGGATGGCAGTATGATTTTATTGGCAGAACTGTGCAATCCGTACAGAATTCTTTTGTCAAGCACTAGCTGTGGTAAGATCCAGCCTCCAAAGCCCTATATGAGGGCTCAGACAGCTAGTGATAGAACATAAACTGGCTGTGGTTGCTCAGCTTGACCGGGAGCATGGTCGAGAACCCAGAGCATTGCTATCAATGGCAGCATTTTTCCAGAGCTGCCCTTTGATGGAGCAAGTCTTCTACAGCATCCAACAGCCTCAGGCTTATAAAACTTTAAAAGAAAAAAAACCCAGAGACTTAAAAGTGATCACATGTGAGGAACAGTTAACCAGTACTAGGCCCAAAAAAAGCACCACTCCAGGAGCCATATGAAGGAGTGTGCATCAAAGGATACCAAAATCCACATTCCCTCAGAAGCCAACTGCAGCAGAGACTGCTGTATCAGTTAAGGACAAATAAAAGGAATAGAGTGGCAAAAAAAGCATTTGAAAAATGCTTTCCCCTATGCATACACACATACAGGTGTATTTGTGTGTGTGCACACAGAAGAGAAAAAAATAGCAGCAGGGCATGAGGTGTCTGCTGCTTACTATGTGGTCTTGACATGAAATGACAGTACAGAGTAGAAGAAAAATCCTATTTCAAATAATGATCAAAGCCATCATAGGTGAATGAGTAGCTTCCACTTCCTAAAGCAAACAGCCAGCTAATATTTATTCCACAGTATAGACAAAACTCTGCCTTCTGTCAAGGGGAAGGGAATAAATTGTTTTTCCATAATGGTGTTTCATTTTCAATCAATTTCCCTTCAAGCTTGATTTAAGAGAAGTCCATGTCAGAACCTCAGGCAAATGGAAGAAACTTAAGATACTCCCCCATCAAAGGTGAAAATGATGATGCAGGCAAATTTACAGAGTTCAGTCTAGATACAGTCATGCACTTTTCTCCCTCCTCCTCATCAAATAAAAGGGCTGCTGCAACAATGGGACAGCAACAATGAGGAGGAAAGAGTTCAGAGCACAGAGAGATCAATAGCAGTGGATATACCTTGGACTACCTACTGCATTATGGGTAGAAGCACAACATACTTGAGAAGCTGCTGCTAGAGGTGACTTTGTTACATGTACAGTCACTTATATGCTCTACATGTCATAGATTTTTTTTTCAGTGAGCCATTTGTAGATACTGTTACCTTATTAATATGCAAACATTAGGCAAAACCTCTGGGTTCTGAGAAGAGATCTAAGAGGGAAGGAAGAACAAGACTGCTACCATGGCATTATAGAATCATAGAATGGTTTGGATTGGAAGGGACTTCTAAAGGTTATCTAGTCCAATCTTCTCTGCAGTAAGCAGGGACATCCTCAACTACATCAGGTTGCCCAGAGCTCTGTTGAGCCTCCCCCTGAATATCTTGAGATGGAGCCTCAAACACCTCTCTAGTCACCCCATTCCAGGATTCCACCACCCTTGTGGCAAAGAACCTATATCTTATAGGCACTTTGCTACTTGTAGAGTTAGGCCATTGAGGGACAGCTAAGACTGAAAAATATCCTTGCCTTGTTAAAAACTGTGGATATTTAGAGAGGTTATAGACAGTCCCCTTATTGGGAAAAATCACAGTAGTTTTTATGTCAGAATGAAACTGACATTGTAGAAACTTTGCTATCTATTTCTTTTAAATGCAAATTGCAAAAAGACTGCTTCCAGGAGGACAGGAATTTAAAAATAAAATACTTAGGAACTTTAAATCTTGGGACAATTTTGACAATTTAACTCATATAAAATATGAACACAGTTCCAATAGAATCTGAACCAAAACACAGAGTCTCAAAATGTCAATTAAGGTTTTAACAGATGCAGATCTGAAAGACAGAGGAATCCTTGTTTTTTACTCTCATCAATTTCCTCATAGTATGCAACTCCTAGTTAAATATATCAGCTTCCCAAAACTCATGGAATTCTTACTGTAACAGTTGAGGGAGGGGATGCAAACAACATAACTCTATCCCATTTTCTTCCTGATGGAGATTTCATTTGGACTATTACTATCTCAAGACAGATGTACTTTGCATGTTTGAGAACAATGATATCCTCATGGTAGTAGAGTAAGTGAACAGCTAGCAAATGATCTGGGTATTCAGCAGACTTTGTGAGCAAGATTCATAACAGTTAGCCAAAAGCTACTGAACACTTACTACAATGACATTTTCATTTCTTGGATCTGATCCTCTCATTCTGTACCCTCAGCCATACCATGCGTGTGCTGGCATTACTGTTATTGACAAAAAAACCCCACAACAAACCAAACAAAAAAGAAAAGCCAGAAGCACAAAGCATGCCACATCCACTGGTGATAGCTCTAGAATCACAATTAAGCTGGGGAGGGAGGCCATTGGGGCAGACTGAGTTAACATCCAGGCTATCCAGACTACCAAGGAGAACCTGTTGGGATGCTGAGTATTTACCTCTGCACACACATACCTGCACAAGGACAGTCTTAGGGGATTTTTTTCCTGAATTAAGGTTTTCTCTACAAATGTAGGCCATGCTTTTCAAAAATAGATGTCCAAAGTTAGGCATTCCAAAATCCATATTTAAGCATCTACAGAAATGGCCTCATTCTCAGAAGCACTGAAATTGCCAAGAGCTGTAAAATGCTCAAAATTTGAAAATGGGGACACATCTTTAGGCACCTGAAAACAGATTCAAGAACCTAAGTTTAGGCATCTATAATCTTGACAGTCATATATTACTACCTGTGCAAGACCAGCTCTAATCCATCACAAATACATGACATTCTCAAAAGTGTACTGTGCTAATTGGCCCAGATTTTCAGTTGCCGCTGAAAAGTGCACTGCCCAGCACAGAGCAGGATCACAAACGTAGCCACTGCCTATATTTACCAATTTCCTGGTGGTGTTTATGTGGCAAATTACTGCAACTGCCAAAAAATCACACTGAACAACTGTGGCAGCTGACCTGGCCCACATTCCTCTTATCCACTCTCAGTCTCCAGCAGAAGAAAGGATGGATTCAGTGTAGAGTTGCATCACTTAAATAAGAGCTCCCTCTCTGTCAGAGTAATCCTCACATGGCCACCTATTTCCAGGTCCAAATCTATGCAATGAAAGGGAAACAGGCTTCATAGTTCATTAAAGCAAATCACAGTCATTAAAAATGTGAATAGGATATATTAGCTTGCTTAAGTTGTATCAAGCAGAATTTGGTGACATCTTTTCCTTTTGAAACTGATGTTAGATCCTTCAGCTTCAGGATATTAAAGGGAAATACATACATGCAACTGTTTGGTGTACTGGTGCCCCAGTAGGGAAACGGCTTCCCCCTGTGCTAGAGGTGATAGAAGTAGAATAAAAAGGATAGACAATATTTAAAGAGAAAAACACACTGAAGAAAACATGCAATGTATAGAAGATTTCATTTTAACTTAGTGATACAACTTCTCTGCTTGCCCTGAATCCAAAAGAATGGTGTTATCTCCATGGAATACTGTGTAACAAAATTCTCAGTATAAAGCTGAGTCTTCAAAGCCTTTCCTCTCTCCATTTTTTCAGCAGCACTTAAAAATAATTGCTACAGCTTGTAGCCTTAGTGCTTTTTCAGTTTTCCTCCTTTTTTTCCCCTTTTCTTTAAAGCACAGACAACATATTCTATACATCTGCTGCACCTGTACACAACTGTACTGTCCCACACATTGCTGGGAAACAATCTCTGCTGAATGAGCATACTAGAATCATAGAAGATTATCTTGAATATGAGATCATTTATCATACCTGGAAAAAATCTTAATAAAATTGCAGTGTGAAAGCAACAATGCTTCCACAGCTCCTTTTATCCAAATGGTTCCCCATGTATCTACCATGTTTACCTTTCTAATATATGTTGCCTATATGGTGACAAAGAGTCAAATTCCCACACATCTTAAAAAGCTGGCATTCTGTTAATTACAGAGA
This sequence comes from Pogoniulus pusillus, assembly GCF_015220805.1. NCBI lineage: Eukaryota > Metazoa > Chordata > Aves > Piciformes > Lybiidae > Pogoniulus > Pogoniulus pusillus. The sequence goes on along the minus strand of NC_087264.1, from coordinate 43,395,705 downwards.
TGTCTTTATCTTAAGTGAGACTCTAATAGCAAACTCTTTCACTTACCAATAAAATACAATGACTTCCAGGAGGGGTACAAACACCACTCAATGGCACACAAACAACATTATTCAAGTGTTTATAGCTGGAAATAAAGTAAAACAGCTCTTTCCAAAGACACAACAAGGAGACATTAGTATAAGAAGTGAATCCAAACTGGCCAAGATATTTAAATATATTGTCTCAACATTATCTCCCAGAGAACAATACAACTACCAGACTGCCCACAAGCATACACACAGTTTAGCTTAGCCTTCTACAGAGCATCTAGACATGACTCCTACTAGGGAGCCATAGACACTCCTTCTGCCCCACCAACTCCATATGGTGAGTCCATATTCCTCTGGGATCTGTATCACAATATCACAGTATTATTAGGATTGGAAGAGACCTCACAGATCATCAAGTCCAACCCTTTACCACAGAGCTCAAGGCTAGACCAAGGCTGGGGTCGGAGTGGCTGGAGAGCAGCCAGACAGAGAGGGATCTGGGGGTGCTGACTGATACCCGCCTGAACATAAGCCAGCAGTGTGCCCAGGTGGCCAAGAGAGCCAGTGGCATCCTGGCCTGCATCAGGAATGGTGTGGTCAGCAGGAGCAGGGAGGTCATTCTGCCCCTGTACTCTGCACTGGTCAGACCACACCTTGAGTACTGTGTTCAGTTCTGGGCCCCCCAGTTTAGGAGGGACATTGAGATGCTTGAGCGTGTCCAGAGAAGGGCGACGAGGCTGGAGAGAGGCCTTGAGCACAGCCCTATGAGGAGAGGCTGAGGGAGCTGGGATTGGTTAGCCTGGAGAAGAGGAGGCTCAGGGGTGACCTTATTGCTGTCTACAACTACCTGAAGGGTGGTTGTGGCCAGGAGGAGGTTGCTCTCTTCTCTCAGGTGGCCAGCACCAGAACGAGAGGACACAGCCTCAGGCTGCGCCAGGGGAGATTTAGGCTGGAGGTGAGGAGAAAGTTCTTCACTGAGAGAGTCATTGGACACTGGAATGGGCTGCCTGGGGAGGTGGTGGAGTCGCCGTCCCTGGGGCTGTTCAAGGCAGGATTGGACGTGGCACTTGGTGCCATGGTCTAGCCTTGAGCTCTGTGGTAAAGGGTTGGACTTGATGATCTGTGAGGTCTCTTCCAACCCTGATGATACTGTGATACTATGAAAGAAGGGGAAGGAAAGAGGGCAAAAGAAGGCAAAAGAGAGCAAGAAGAGGGCAAGAAGAGGGCAAGAAGAAAAAGGAACACTGGCTACTATCAATGCCAGCAAACACATAAGCAGCTCTTAGCAGGCCAAAACTAGAGAATATTGAAAACAAGTAGTGTAAAGTTTTAGTTAATCTTTGTGTGAAATATGGTTTCCTCACATCCAGCATTCAATGCTGTTGTGAATGGGCAGTTTCTGAGAAGGGCAGATGAGAAGAGAAGCATGAACAGACACTTAGCTGTTAGGAGTATTACCGAGAACATGCTTTGGAGTTAATGGTAAAGAGATACTTCAGTAAAAGAATTCTTTTGGTGACTATTTATGGAATATCTGGGCCAAATATATACTTCCTTCTTACTTGGTGATTTGTTTATAATTCTGAATTATTGGATGTTTTATGCCTTATGAAGTTTTATCACCAACTTCATTAAGTGAGAGACTACTCATTACTGATATATAGTTTTCCATATAACATTTCTAACATGCTTAAGATTTCTAACACTCTTAAGATTCCACAACACTACACAGTAGTGAGTTCTAGGGGCTTGTTAGGTACAGAAAAACAGAACACTTCCTTGCATTTCAAATAGGCAGCCTCTCTGGGAATCCCTTGCAAATATGTGTCATTATTATATAACAATCAGTGCATTAGACTACAGGCTCTCTCCTTGCATTTATTAAAAATATGCAATTAATAAAACCAAGCACATAGTAAGGACATTACTTACAAGAAACTAAGAATAAATCCACTGGCTCTCAAGAGAAGCCTGAAGTACACTACAGAATAAAGCCAGTGCTATGACTTCAGTATTCTGTTATAGAGACCTATGTCCATTAATGAAGTGTGTTTCACTTCAGATTAGCATCACTCAGGCTACTGAAAGCACACTGTGCTCCATAGCTTATGTTTTTTGAGGGAGGAGATCAGGTAGTATTAAAAATCTTCTTTGCTTCCTTAACTTAATCCCATCTTGAAGGGCTAAAGATGAAAATTGAAGATGAGCTTTCATTGTTGGGTTTCTTGACTTCCCAATTACACACTGCATTCCATAAAACTTGCACTGCAGTAAAGAACCAGAGGAACTGCCAGACTGAGGCAGAGTGAAAATGTCTTAATCTTTCTGACCTTTACCACAATTTTCTTTCTCCAACAGAATACACAGCTGACCTTTTCTACCTACTGGCAGCAGACCTTATGACAGATTTCCATTATCCAAAGCTCTCTGCAAGATCACTGCAGCTCCTACAGGTAACCCATCTCAGCTCTGCAAGGAAATTATAATACACAACTCACTGAAACATTAACTGTTGGTTGATATCTCTCCCAGAAAGCTATGCCTACAGAACTGTCTGCTTTCCAGATGTGTACTGAGGCAAAATACTGGCAAGACAGCCAAGCATTACAGATGTGTCCAGCACAAAATAGTCTGAAAGACAGCCAGATGCACTAACCATTCATTAGCCACAAACTCGACTGAACTGAGTGATATCTCAGGCATTAGGCTACCTGCCCAGCACACAGGAGATGTGACTTAGTATATGACATTGAGAAAGTCACTAGCTCCCTATGGCTTCATTCTTTACCTGTAAAAGAGGGGTGGATCACAGCTGGTTACTCCAGCGTAATGAAACTCTTGCAGACAATGAATAATTTCCAGCTACTCTGGTTAACAAGGTCTGGATGGAGAAATCTACACAATATTTTAGGTGTGGTTTATAATTAATTTCAGGAAATACAACAAACTATTGCAGGGAATGGCACATAAGTTTTATTGGCCTAAGTAGGATAGTGGCATTTTCATGGCAGGAAAAGCATAGGATGATTCATGAAGGACAGACCAACTGACCAGCAACAAAAACTCTATACCAAACTGCACCATCCTAGTCATAAAATCAACCAGGTTGGAAGAGACCCTCAAGATCACCAAGTCCAACCTATCACCCGGCCCTGTCCAATCAACTAGACCATGGCACTAAGTGCCTCATCCAGTCTTTGCTTGAACACCTCCAGTAACGGTGACTCCTCCACCTCCCTGGGCAGCCCATTCCAATGCCAATCACTCTCTCTGGGAAGAACTTCCTCCTAACATCCAGCCTGTACTTTCCCCAGCACAACTTGAGACTGTGTCCCCTTGTTCTATTGCTGGCTGCCTGGAAGAAGAGACCAACCCCCACTTGGCTACAGCCTTCCTTCAGGTAGTTGTAGACAGCAATGAGGTCCTCCCTGAGCCTCCTCTTCTCCAGGCTAAACAATCCCAGCTCCCTCAGTCTCCCCTAATAGGGCTGTGCTCCAAGCCCCTCACCAGCTTCACTGCCCTTTTCTGGATGTGTTCCAGCACCTCAACATTTCTCTTGAACTGAGGAGCCCAGAACTAGACACAGCACTCAAGGTGTGGCCTGACCAGTGCTGAGTACAGAGGAAGAATAACCTCCCTTGTCCTGCTGGCCACACTCTTCCTGATACAGGCCAGGATGCCATTGGCTCTCTTGGCCACCTGGGCACACTGCTGGCTCATGTTCAGCTACTATCTACCAGTATTCCAAGGTCCCTTTCTTCCTGGCTGCTCTCCACCCACTCTGTCCCCAGCCTGTAGCACTGCCTGGGGTTGCGGCCAAAGTGGAGAATCCTGCACTTGGCCTTGTTAAATCTCATCCCATTGGCCTCTGCCCACCCATCCAGCCTGTCAAGGTCCCTCTGCAGGGCTCTCATACTCTCCAACAGATCTACACCTGCTCCTAGCTTGGTGTCATCTGCAAACTTACTGATGCTGGACTCAATCCTCTCGTCCAGATCATCAATAAAGATACTGAACAGGACTGAGTCCAACACTGATCTTTGGGGATAAATATATTTCACATTTTTATTAAGAAAATTGAATGTTTGTGATACTTCTGTATTTTTTCACATCTTTTTAGGTGAAACTATTTTTACCTTGCTCCAGCTGTGAAGCCAGATTCTCTTTGCAACCATTTATGAAACTATGATGCTCATGGAGGGAGAGAAAAAAAAATAAAGTCATATTTTAATTCCCAAATTAACATGAATATTTTTCTTTTTCCTTGTTAGATAAGGTTCAATACAGACAACAGTCTTTTGAGTGCCTGTCTTGATTGACAGCACAAGAACTGGAACAGTTAGATGCTTCACAGGCCTCTGTGGTCAGTGAAGACAAAGATGCTGAGGTTTGCAAAAGAGTCAATTGTGATAAGACTGCAACAAAGGAGAAATTTTTATCTGTGAATCAAGGGAGCAGTTGCCATGACTGTGTGAGAATATTTGCTTCACTCTTGACTTAGGATTTAAAACTCTATGTGTTTCCATTCTGCATCCCACATTTAGTTTACAGGGAAATGAGCTCTGAGAGAAAACCACAAAAGATTAGACAGGTAGATGAAGCATAAAACTATGACAAACAAGGATGTGCAAGTGTGAACCAAGCCTTCTCACATGTTTGACTACTGAAGATACTATTTGGAAACAGAAGTGGAACTAAATGGGATTTGAAGAGGCCTGTGATGCCCGCTATCAGTAGAGAACTTCCTGAGGAACAGATTGAAGAGACTGCTAGAGCAGTCTTGAATACAGCACTCCAAAATGAGCACAAACACCACAAAACATTAAGTCATATATATGTGATCTGGCAAAAGCACAGTGCAAGAATTTCAGTGGTCTGACTAAAATGCTCTTTAGGTAATTACGTTCTTGGCTATCTAAAATTTGCCTGCAGACAATATTCTTTATTTGGCTGTATTTTGCCACTAAGCAGTCATAATGTTCTGTGTTGTGATGGCACAGAAAATACTGCTCATAAAGCTTTGAACAGGGTTTCCACAAAGGAAAACACACTCCCAGAAATAGCATTGCAGGGAAGCATTATTTCAGATTTTAAAGGCAACCAGAACCAGTGCATGGTTCATCTACATTTAATTTAGAATTCACTGCCTAATACTTTATTCTACACTCAAAGGAATTTACAATCAAGGTGTAATTAAAAATTATCCCATGCTTCAGACCAAATTACTCAGAGAGTGGATGAATAATGACTTATGATGAAAATATGAGAAGAGGATGAAAACGCCATATAAGATGTATTACATATATATGTAAATTTACAATTATATATCATGCATAAAGGGATAAAAAGTTTACTGAAACAAATCTAACATAGAATGCAAAAATAAGCAATTTTTTTAAATCTTCCACCAAAAAAATCATCTTTCCCATAGAATTCTAACCTGGTTTGTTTTGTTTTGCAACACACAAAGGCTTGGGAAATTATCTAAAGGATTGATAATTCGTTTTTATTTAGCTAGCGGGTTTGGTTCTGACATTTTCTTCTTCGTTTTATTTCAGTCTGCCTACCGAATATTGCAAAGCTCCATTTGGCAATTCTAAGCAAGAATAGGCACAAAGAAAATCTGTGATTGCCTTAGACTGATTTAGGAAGACAATTTCAGATTTGAATATGAAATTCCTGGACAAATGCTGACTAAGAGAAATTAAAATCTACAAATATGAGATGCAGAGGAAAGATAGAAGAAACTGTACAGAAATATCAAAACCAAATTCAAAGCAGAATAAATTAGACTAATGAGCATGGAAATCTTCCAGGAACGAAGGAGATGTTACAGATTTATTATTTCTTCTTTATAATGTTTGTCACAGAACCTCAAAACTGGATCACAAATATAAATTAACAGCATCATTTCTGAGAGGATACGAATCTCATTGCTAAGGACACTCAAAATGCAGCTGAATTCAAAAAGCAATTGAAATCAAACCTGTAGGGGCCCTGCTTATGCCTAGAGCAGACAGACTGAGAGAGTTAGGATTGTTCAGCCTGGATGAGGAGGCTCTGGAGAGGCATAGTGGCCTTCCGGTATTTGAAGGGGACCCACAGGACAGCTGGAGAGGGACTTTTTACAAGGGCACATAGTGACGGGATGAGGGGGAATGGCTTCAAATTGGAAGAAACTAGATTTAGATTAGACATCAGGAAAAAATTGTTCATGATGAGGGTGGTAATGCACAAGAACAGGTTGCCCAGAGAAGTTCAACCCTTAAGGTGTTCAAAGTCAGGCTGAATGGGGCATTGAGCAATCTGGTTTAGTAGGAGGTGTCCCTGCCCATTGCAGGGGGGTGGAAGGAGATGATCTTTAAGGTCCCTTCCAACTCAAACCATTCTATGATAAAACAGTCCTAGAAACATTAAAACACTCCAACTAGGGAGTCAATAGATGACACATGCTAGAGAAAATACAGCCCCATGGTACCACCTTCAGTCAGTCACTTTATCTGTTTCTTCTGTTGTCTCACTCCACAGATCCCATTGTGAGGCACATTTCATATTCTCTTTGTTACTCAACTTCTTAACAGCCTCCTCTCATTTCCCTGGCCTCTGAAGCCCTGAAGGGCAGGAAGAATGCAAACTCATTAACCCAAAAGGTGCTCAGATGTAAACATGATGGGCTGACAGAAGATTCTAAAGTCAGGCAGGATTAGTGTCATACACATATCTTTGGGCCATTCAGAGAAGGAATCTTCAATTATTTCAAGGCAAGGTAATGAGCTTTAGAAAATTTTCCCTTATCAACCCTTTCCCCAAGCTGCAAAACAATGAACAGAGAAATGTGAAGATCAGACAACTGAATGGTTAAAATCCTGACTGTGATCTGCTGCAGACACTTTCACTGGGATGTTTAAGCATAATAATTCTGCGTAGGAAGAAAGGAATTGTTGATATTTCAGTCATCTGCATATATTGTAGTTTGTTTTCTTTAACAATAATAGTAATAAAAAAGGTGCATCTAATGATTATTCAGAAGTAGACTATACAATGATTAAAACCAATAGTCATACAGATTGTAATCAGCTCCAGTATCTTTCAGCCTGTGTGTGGGTTGGAGACAAGCACCATGGCCAGCAGGCAGTGCCTTTTTTGGTACTGATGGGGGTGTATACTAAAACTTTAAAAGTTACTCTGATTAATTCACATCAAGTCAGCTTAATTTTCCTTAATGCTTAATTATTCCAGCTGTAAGAGTCCCAAAAGGGAGTCAATTGTGCTCTTGAGCTTCATGATTAGAGTCATGCTATTTTTAGAACTAGATTGAGACCCACTAACTCACAAGGAAGTTGGCCAGGACTTTTTCCACAGTGGTTGTCAGAGCACTATCCAGAAAGGTAATGTCATAATAAGACTCCATTTCTCACTTCCCAAGCAGCTCTTTCCTTTTAGACTACATACTGATAGAATTTAAATTGTGCCATTTCAATTCTCTTAAGTATTTCTGAAATACTCTGGCTTTGGACATAAGTACTGAGAAAATGCCTCCATACAAGACTTGCCCATTGGCAAAACTGCAGGGAGCTGGAGAGGTGTCAAGATTTTACTTCCCCATTGGTTTTATCTGGAGTACTCAAGGAAAATCTTCCTTTCCTACAGCATCATCCATTCCACTCAAGTCTGACTGGGAAAGCAGCACCGTAGACTGTAGCTTTCACTTTGCTGTTCTGCTAATGCTTTTAGTTCTTGGATCTGTGTCCACTGTAAACCAAATAACCTGGTTAGATTGTTTTCCTCAGAAGACTGAGAGACTGCATCATTCACAGTTTTCTGAACACATGGAGAACCAAAACAGGTTGGGATACCTCTGCATTTTCTACTCTCCTACAGAGTGCCATTCTTATGGCAATCCTTAACGCAGGTATAGAGCATTTAACTGCATATCTCATTCACACACACACAAAAAAAGCATATATAATCTAACTGAAACTACTCCAAATGAGAACCATTCAAACTGCTCGAGTCAAAATAATAATGTCAAGTACAATCTTAAAAAGGCTACACAGTGTTTCAAAGAAAGCCTTCATACTTCATTTTCAAATTTGCCTAACTATTAAAAGGTCAGCAAAAATATCAACTAAGCACTTGCTTTATCACATGTTGAAATATATTACAATGTATTTTAACTATATAAGGGAGAGAAAAAGAAAAGCACTTGGCTCTTTCCAATGCTCCTTTTTTATTAGCAGCTTCTGCAATTCAGTCCTACGCACAATTAAAAAATCTACCTTTGACTTTTGCTTTCCAGTTTTCTACTCATCTATGAAATCATTACAGCTACACCTGTTCCCCGCATCTGTACTAGCTTCTATGCCTGAAAAAATCAGCCTCCAAATGCATTTTGCTTCCTAGTCTCTAAAAGAGGCTAGTTCACCTGGGAAATACAGGAAGGCATCATAAATTACTGGTCAACATGCAGAAGTATGAAAACCATCTCTCCTGCCTTCAGTCATGTTCTCTGATACATACCCTTTCTCTATTTATTATGCTGACGAGTCACATATAAATGTTCATACTGATGATATTGCCAGTGCTTACATAGGACCATAGGGCTTCAGATTATAATAAATATTTGTTACTCCTAACAGAAAAGTTGTTTTGTTTGTTTTTTTAAAGAAAAATTAACATGCTGAACTATCACTGTGGTTTTAGTAAGCAAAGAAATAGAGACTAGGCAGAAAGAGATCAAGACATTCATTTTCTCCTATAATCAAGGGCTTAAGTGAACCTTGCTCTGCAGAGGTGAGAGGCTTCCAGACAGTGAAATAATCCAGCCTGGTAGCTTTTGTCAATTTAATTATTTTTTACCAAGACTGTTACTCACAAAAAAAACCCCATCTCAGATTGACAGCCCTAGAGATGATTCTCTGTGTTATCTATGGAACAGATATAGTCCAAGGAGCAGCAGTGGAGCAGCAATGCTTTGAGGTCTGATTTATTTTCATTTCAGGCTTAAATGTGTCCTTCGATTTTTAATTGAACATAGTGACATCTCTCCCCACTGGCATCATTCATTATTTTTCTCTAAAAGATAACAGAGGCATTTCTTTCAGCCACATAGATTTTACTTCTAAACTTGATTAATTCTCCCTAAATACAGACTGTATCTTCATAAATACTTCTGTTACTGCGATTGCCAAAGAATCTATAGGTTACTTAATCAATGACCTAACTTTTAAATACAAAAACTAGTGTTTGCTTACATTAAATACCAACATCTGGGTAGATATATTTTTGTTTTGTGGAGTGGGAGATTGCTCACTGAAACCAGAATTACAGAAATACAGTATGAAATGGAAATCTGGAAAAGGGAAAGGCAAATGAGGAAATAGCAATTTTAAGATATTAGTTGTCATATGCTGTTTCACCTGTGTATATACCACTAGTATTCACAGAGCAGTGAAGTCGCCTTGAGGCAGAAGAACAGCATAACAATGTAATAACAGTGAAAGAAATTTATAACTAACATCTGCAGGAGGCAGAAGGAGGAGAGAATAATCTAGGGAGTAGACAACTAGTAATCTCTTTAAACCTGGACTTCAGTAGAGATGCAAACAGAGGCTGGTGTGCTGCAGTAGCCTGGCTACAGAAGCAGTAGCTGCCAAGACCCAGCCATTGTGACCAATGTGCAGGAAGATTCTGCTGTAGGCAGCAATGAAGCAATCAGATTCTAACATAAAAGATAACATTCCAATCTCTAAACCTGATCTAAAGTGTGAGGTTTAGTACCCTTTCCAATTTCCTTGTTCATATTAACAAGAATATCCAAAGTTACAGCAATTATCTATATAAATGTCATCTCTCTCTCTGCATCTCAATAAGCTCTTGGGCTCAATGACACCCTTTGGCAAATCATGCATTGTAAAGCCTAGGTTCCGTCTGTCACCACACCACAGATTTCTTATGTTACACATAAAATCTTTAAAGACAAGGGTTTTTAATGAATTTAAGCATGTAACACACCCTTTCAAATCTTTTGGATCCTGTTTTCATAATGGAGATAACCGCACCTTGCTATATCTCTACTTATCTTTACAACATCTGCTAGACTGTAAAAGCCTTTACCACTTGAGTAATGAGTAGGCAGGTGTGTAAAGGACCATGTATTCAGTGACAAAATTAGGTAAACTGTCACATAAGGGCTAGTCACTGCATCTTTCAGCTTGAATTATTTTCTAAAGACCATTACCTTGTTCTTTGTCCAGTTAGCTTTTAAGTAAAACACCAGAGATTCTCAGAAATTACATACACTATGATTTTTTTCCTTACATGGTGTCTCTACTTTTATTGATAGCAGCAAGTCTTTCACTCTGCTAACTTGTCAAGACAATCACAGAATAATGACACTACCATTACAGGAACACAACTATGGCAAAGCATCCCTGAACTGCTCCTTGAGCTTTGCCTTGGACAAGACCTACAAAAGAGCTATCAAGGACTGCCCGGGAAAGAACACATACAAAGCTCCTCCATAGCGAGCTCCTCTCCTTACACTCTAGCCCACTCCCCATCCCTTGCATACTTCTCACTTTGTTTCTCCAAAGATCCTATGAGGTCAGAATTGAAAGATTCACTCCCTGCTGTAGCTGCCTGGACTTTCCCACAAAATCTTTAAGGAATTTTTGCATTTTAGAAAACTTTAAAATGTTAGAGAAAAATGCATGCATTTTGTATTGGCTGTCAAAATGAAACCTATTATTCAAACACTGGTCCACTGAAGTCCTCTTGAATGCTTTCTGAAATTGAAGATATGTCTTCACGGATAATGTATGTTTCTAGTAGTGGTAACTCTCAATGTTTCTACGTAGTACCAAGGACTGGTATGCAGATCAAGGTCACTGCTATGTCTTGTATCTTGCATTAGAGTGCAGAGTAAAAGGCTGCACCCACAGGGAGAAGGAGATAGTTCAGGTAACCCTAAGCTGACCAAATAGGCACTCCATTCCATATATGTCATATACTGTATAAAGACTAGGAATCATGAATGTCAAGGTCTCCCCTTCTTCCTCTTCATCAGCAGCCAGCATCCAAGGACGGCTCTCCATTCTGACCTGGGACTTTTTAGTCTGGAGAGGAGAAGATTGAGAGGGACTCTAATAAATGTATATAAATATCTGACAGCTGGGTGTCACAGAGGAAGGGACAGCCTCTTCTCACTTGTGGCCTGTGATAGGACAAGAGGCAGTGGATATAAACTACAGCACAGAGAGTTCCACCTCAACACAAGGAAGAACTTCTTTACAGTAAGAGTCACAGAGCACTGGAACAGGCTCCCCAGAGAGGTGGTGGAGTCTCCTTCTCTAGAGACTTGCAATACCCATCTGGATGGATTTCTGTGTAACCTGCATTAGACTAAATGCTCCTGCTCTTGCAGGGGTGTTGGACTCGAAGATCTTGAGAGGTCCCTTCCAACCCCTAACACCTTGTGATCCTCATTTATGAATTTGGAATCCAGTTCCAGAATGCAGTCCCCATCTGACACTAAGTCCAGCCTGAGACTTCTGCCACGGCATCACTAGTGAGAGCGACTAAATGCCATCAGGACAGTTGGGTTGGGTTCAATATTGGTTTTGTATATGTTTGTATATATTTTATCGTTATTATTTCCACCAAAGTGGTTTTAGAGTTTTTTCCCAATCCATAAGTCTTGCCTTTCTTCTCATGCTCTTCCCCTTTGAGACAGAAGAGAGGTTATTAGGGAGCATCTGTCACTTGTTTAGTGGCCTGCCCAACCCTAACTCTTGACAACTACTTACATGGGAATTGAGGAATCGCATAACAAAGGGAGAAGGAAGATTTGTGTCAAAGGAACAAAGCCTGCTGCATCTTTATATTTTATTATTTCTTTTTAAACAAAGTATTCTGTGGCATGGGCTAGGTAATACAGAATGGGATGATCACACTCCAGCAGGCGGAGCTGTGGCAAGAGCTTAGGCATATGCAGCAGGTGTGTGCTCTCTTGAGGGGCATGGAGAAACAAGCACTACAAAACTGCTTTTGCAAGGACATCTTGCTGCTAAACTTGTACTTCAAAAATACTGGGATTCCTGTGCTCTTTTCCTACACCTATCAATTAAAGTTTTCCTTCTATATCTTCTTTTTTTAAGATGGGGATAAAACCTACAGATTTATCTCAAAGATTAGCTGGAAACTTTTATCTGCGAGCAGGTGACATCCTTTGCAAATGGAAAGGATACAAAAGCACAAAATACTTAAGCTGTTTGCTGTTTCCTGGACACAGAGCAGACTCAGCAATGTAGAGTGGGTATTCTACACATGGAACTTAGTATATTCACATTAGCTTATTTCCCTTGGTCCTAAAGTATTAACTTTGTCATGGCTTTTCTGATATTACATTTCAGGTTGAAGTAGCATCTTGTGATAGATATGAGAAGATGACATGTAAACTCTAGAAAAGGGTTTTTAAAAGGCCTTTTTTAATTGGGCTGGAAGTCCCTGGATTTAATCACCAGATTTATTCCAGTTCCAGGATTATAGATAGCCTGGGTTTGTTTATTTATCCTCTCAATTAAATTGGCATGAATAAACAATAATGTCACTGATCTTAGAGAAGTCACATCAGTGTGAAAGAAAACATCAGGTTCATGGTGAGGAGACCAGCACTTGCATTAACGTAGCCCCTTCAGTGGCTCAGCAAATAATTTAAAATAAATAAATAATGCAAACAAGACACAGTACAATCAAATTTGAATAATGAGATCTTTGGGTTTGCTGCCTTTTGGAATATTATTTATACAAACAGTCAGCAGCCCCAGGTGTTCTCAAATAAGCCCAGAAACTTCTCTAAATGTTTGTTAGCTGACTGCTTGCTTAGTGGGCCTCTGGATCTGTTACAGTCTTCGAGTATCTTCCTGCTGAAGAAACCCTTCTTGAGAGTCTCAAATCTGGTAACAGGCAAGTCAGCAAGTATGCTGGGATAATGCCGTGGAAACATCAGTGAGGCATGCAGTTACTGTGCCTATCACAGGATGCCAGGCTTTTGACAGCACAGATCACATCTCATTTGTAACGTGCATTAGCAGCTTCTAAGCAAGGTGGAGGGAAATGTCCCCTCTCCTACTGTGGCACAGAACTCAGGCTGGGTGCACAGGCTGCACAACTGTGGTAGCAAGGGTTGAGAGAAGATCCTTGAGGGGAAAAGCAGTGATGAAATTGGCATGATTGCTAGTGGCTTTATATAGAAGACTGAGCTACTAATTCAAAAAAACAAGCTTGTTAGAGGAAAACAGAAATGGCACCAATCTGCTGTAATGACCATGCAGTAGAACAGTGCCTCAATGTCATGATCCTTTCCAGACTGGAGCCACACACTGCAAAGACCAAGGCCTTGATGGGTGTAAATGAACACAGCCTAATGATTTTTCATCTCTTTTTAGTTCCCAAGCTAATATTCATTTACAGTGGGAACTACAAAAGACAAAAGCAATGTAGCAAAACTGGAGGCAGACTAGAAGCAGGTTTCCATCAGATATGCCATACAGACTTTAATCTGGCGGGGTGACTGAGATGAAAGGCGAGGTGCTTTAACCAACTGTTCGAGTGCTGAGGTAAGGCAGTAACTCAACCTGGGACAAAGAATTTCCAGTTTCCTTCAGACTCTGGGCATTCTAAAAAATAGTCACAACACTCCAGAGTACCATCTAGCTAAGAAAACACTGTTCAGAGAGTAAATACTTGAGGTGATGAAGCACTCCTTTTACAGATGGGAACACAGAGGGACTGAATGGTTTGCCTGGTATTATAAAGTAAATCAGTGATAAAAAAACAGAAAAGAATCCGGTGTCCTGATATCTACTTCTAAACATAAATCACTAGACCATAATTTCTTCTGCAAGATCATAATTTCCTCCTTTCATATGCTACCTTGATGTCAGAGGAAGATTATTCTACATGCTGCATGGAGTCACATTTTTCTAAGTCTGTCAGGCTGTGGAGTTTCTCTTCTATTCCCTTGGGAAATGATTCCAAAGCTTGACAGAGCAAGGACACATCTGGCAGAAAGTTTTCCATGATATTTACCTTATTTTTTTTCCTGTTCTCTACTTATAGCCATTTAAGTATCTTGTCTCTTTCCATTGTGTTTATGATCCTCAAACACTAGCAGAGTTATATTCCCCTTTCTCTCTCCCAGCTGTCACTTAAGCAATATAAAACTCTTCAGTACTACCTCTAAAAACAATTCCTTACACTCCCAAAATATTTGTTCCCCTGAACTTTCTCCACTTTTCCAATATTAGGTACTTATCTCAGTCTTTTCATAGTGTGTACTTTGACCTTCACCAGTACTACTTGTTTCCCTGCTGACAGGAGAGACTTCACCAATACACAGGATGATGGCAGAACCAGAGTCTAGAGTGGGATATCAGTGGTACTGAAATACTTCTAGGGTCGAGAGATTACTGGCAAGCTCCTTGAGAAACGTTAACATTGGGTTAATTCACTCAAAGGTGAGAGGCAGGGCTTACTGCTTCGTTCTTGTTCATTTTACCATTTTCACCCACAGAAGTCTGAAGAAACCGATACTAAATTCTGACATTAAATAATAACAATAAAATTGTTTGTCTCACTGCCTGGCTAAATCAGCAAAAGGCAAACACCAATACCTGAAGCCCTTGTGGTTTCCACTGCGGTCAGAATTGAGCCTCACAAAAATAGCCATCTCAGCAGAAATACACCACTATGGGCTGCCACATTAACATAAAGTACAGCAGCCAAAAATTATTGCTGCCTCTAATCTCCAAACACTCAGGAGCTGAACTGCGCTCAGCGGAATGACCTGTCCTCCGTGATGCATTAGTGTTCACACTCATCTAACTCTTTCTCTCTCATGCACACACAGAGCCTGTCCTTTCCCAGTACAGAGATTTATGTGTCTTGAAATTAAAAAAAACCCAGCACTTTAACTGCCCCTGCCTGGTCCTCCTCCTCGTGTCTAACAAAATCATCTGCTCTGCTTTTTGAGGGCATCAGGATTTCCATTCCAGATGAAGATTAAGAAACAATTCAAAGCTCCAGTTACTAACTTGCTATTGACACCCCAGAAAGACTCCATAAATTCCTCTCTTCCAGTATTTCTAAAATGAAAGTGATGAGAAATTGTTAACAGCTTGAACAAGAAGCAATACTGTAAATGTGTTTGCATATAAGAAACCCAGCCTACTGATCTTTAAGATTTTGCCATTCCTCTTCTCTGACCCATCACCTCAATTTTTTACTATCTTATCTTTACTTCCTCTTAAAGCCATTACAGCTACACCTATGAATAAGTCTGTCTAAAATTCAAATAGGACAAACTAATATGTAATAGTTCTTATTTCTACTAAAGATTGGATTATCTTTATTTAGTAACTGACTTCTTTGTATTTAATCTTCAAGTTGCTTTCATCTAAATGGGTGAAAACCAGGTTTAAACCAAAGTAAATGCACTGGTTTAATGAAGCTCATAAGAAGCAATATATGAAGCAATATGTTCAACTGTTGCAACTGATAAGAATGGAGAGCAAACACCAGAAGGTTACTGTTGAATACAGATTGACAGAGGTCTATAATAATAAGCAGAGATTAAATCTCAGTAGAACTGTTAGATTTCATTGCCACCCAGGTACTTGTAAGGTATTCCTAAGAGAGAGCTGAAAACAAGTTTCACTTCAGACAATAAGATAATTACAAAACAAACAAGCAAAAAATCCCACAAAAAACCCTAAACTCATTCTTGCTGGGCAACTCCACTGAAAGACACATAAGAGCAGAACATACTCTCCAGGTGAAGACAACGACAGAAGCTCTGCTCAGTCTGAGTTGACTTGTGGTGCGGCTGTGCAAGAGGACATTTGGGAAAGGATGCCACAGAGAAGTGGTGCTCTGAATAGGGAGAGAAGGATTGTGATGTTTCATATCTTACTCTAAGAGTGGAGTGCTTTACACATTCCTTTAAGACAACACAAATCCATTCTAAATATCTCACTCCATCCAATTAATTTTCTGTCCATACCTAGAATAAGTTACTCTCCTCCAAATTTAGGCTAACTGCTGTAATGAAAATGAGCACAGTTTTTAACAGGAAGGTAGCACCAACAAATAATCTACCATCTATAACCACAGTATCAGCATGCTGCTGACAATGACTGATGGATATGACTCTGAAATCATCCTACATAAAATGACATATTAAATCAGATCTAACTCTATGCATAAGACAACCTCTTCCACACATTCAAATATTATGTTTTCAAAACCAGAATATAGGAACCTCCACAATGCTAGCATGTTACCTAAAGACTTCTCAATATCCTTCACTCTATAGAACAGAACAGCTTTCATAAAAATGCAAAGAATGGTAACTTTAAAGACCACTGCTATTACAAATCTACCACATAAAGTATCAGAAACACAGTAATTATTCCTCTTTAATAATCATACTTAGAACATTCCATTTAGGGCTCAACATTAGCAAAGTGCTGCAACAGCAAATAGTAAGAGTTAATGATTATTTGTACCAAACTAAGTGCCTAAACCTCTCTTCAGAGAGAAATCTTTGCATCGACTCCAAAAGGTCTTTATAAAGCACCACCACCACCACCACAGTATTAAATCTGCAAAGGAAATTGATGTCATTCAACACTAATTCAGTGTAAAAGTCTCTCTTCTATTCCAAATTGACCACATGTTCCCACCAAAATAATCAGCTGTCAGAGACTGAATTATGCCTATATTTAAAGTCAATGTTGTTAGGCTCTGGAGCTACATCCCCTCAAAACAAACAGACGCAGTCCTAACATACCTCAGAGACACTGCTTATAGGTTGTCTGCAGCTTCATCCATCTGCTTGGAGAACATTTAAAAGGGTACATATCTATAAGACACATGCTACTAAATTATGCCAGAAATTATTTCAGGTACCACCTCTCATTTTCCAGGCCTAGAGGGTTACATCAGGAAGATAACCACTGTCCCTGTGTCATCTATGTCAAAGATAGCCCTTTTTAGTCCCTCTTCTTCCCCATATCTATGCCTCTGAGCACAGAAAGATCTACTATTTTTTTTATTCCACAACAGAGAAATTGATAAATGCTCTCAGCCTTCCCAACTTTATGCTTTTATTTGACAATAGTATACAACAATGATCTCTGGGACATAGTTGCAGCAGACTATTCTTAGGCTTAGACCACATAATTGCAATTGCACAGGATACCATAAAAGAGATTTAAGCTAAGTGTTACCTTGCCTTTGCAGTGAAGAGTGTGCTAACAGTTAATTAAAACAACTCTCCTTACACGATATAGTGTGATATGGCCTCCAAATTCCTTACCAGTTAAACCTTAAAGTGACATATTCACTCTGGAGTAAAAGAACATCCAACTCAGGGTGTTATCCTGGTACTGCTATTTTATTACCATTATTCAAGTATAGGTTCCCTATTTCAACAAATACACACTTAAAATCCCTCTTGTTCTTCCTCCCAGCCTTTAATGTGTAGAGTGTGCTGACCTATGGTACCCTGCCACAAAAAGAAAAGCAAGGAGAACAGAGACACAGCATTTCTGCTGTTTCGGGCCGCTTCACCCAAGTTAACACCTTAGAGTTGAGCTGAGGATCATGATATGGTTTATGATACTTAGACAACAACCATAAATACTCCTAGATACTAGAACACTTTTTGAACCCAGAGATGAAGTGCACCCACCTTTTCACATATACACTGAAGTCAACCAGACTAATTTCTTTAAATGACTCCTTTGGCTTTCTCATTTCCCTTCGCTTAAGGAAAACCTCAAACCAAACAAATTAAAACCAAAATAAAAACAAAAGCCAAAAGCTCTGATAAGCAAGAAAATGACTGAAATCATACCAACTCATCACAAAAGGGATCACCTAGGTCTCTTGGAAGAAACATTCAAGAAGCAAAGCTAAGACAGTTTGATTATGCAAATGCAGGCAGCATGGGCTGCCCAAGGGGTCTCCCTGCCCTGATAATTATATATTTGGGCTTCATTGCCATAATGCTTTCTTATGGTAATCTCTTTTCTTTAAAAAAAAAAAAAAAAGGAAAGAAAAATCAATCAAAGTGAGGTATGGCTCGACAGGTCTGCAGTAAAATCCAACCATGTAGAAAATAGAGCAGCAGCTGCACTACAGGCTGAAAAAAAAAAAAGTGAGCAAACTCAGGCACAATTATCTCACATGAGAAAAAAAGATGATAGATAAATAAATACAGCCCCTCTCAATGTCTAACGTAAACCCAAGAGATCTGGGTTTCTAATGCAAGGTATCTGCACATTATTCACTCACTTCCTTACAGATATTATTCTTTTTTCCAAGTACTTGGTTCTCATCAGGCTTTAGCTTAGTCTTTCAGAAGACTAAGCTAAAAAGCATGTACAAGAGCAAGGAAGACTAATCTGAGAAAGTGCCCTTCAATCATGTTTCACCCACTAGGCTCCTACAGAAGTCATCCTTCCTGGTGTGGAGTGGGTCACTCTCTATCCCTGTCAAAGCTTAATGGCTATATGGCAAGCTCCAGTAAAGCAAATATATCATAGCATCTACAGCACCCAAATAATCTCACAGAAACCAGCCCAATCCATAGCCAACTACATTTTCAGAGTGTTTGGGAATTTTACACACAGGAGCTTAGTCCTCTCTTTGTAGTGACACTCCATCCAAACACATTGCTAATACATATAGCCAGACTCAAATCAGCAGGCAAATCTCAGCTATTAAATTCTCACCTCAAGCCTTTCTCAGAATAAATAAAATAGCTCACTCCCCTAACACAGCAAGCCAGAGCAGCCTTAATCCCATAACATTGTTGAAATGAGCCATAGGCTTCAGAAATCCAACTGCCTAATGAATTTTGAGGCTCTAGACAGCACATGTTGTCTAAATGTTTACATACCTTCTCATTCCAGAACCTACTGGAGCTGAAGCCCTGCTTGATATTGTTAACCAATTCACAACAATAACCTTGTTACATCCTTAGAAGAATGAGTAATTTCCTATGAGGTCTGTACAATTTCTGACAGTGTTTTCAGTTGATAGTGAGAAAATCCATGTTCTCATACACAGCCAGACATTGCTTTCTATCAAATAACATCACCATTCCCTAATATCCCCTGTCCATTTCTAATATCATGCCCTGCTCACATTTTTCTGCCTGTTTCAATGCATGAAATTCCTGGCTGCATAGACTGAGGCTGTGAAGTTCTAAGCACCTTGTGTTACAAAAGTAATAGTACATATCCAAGCTTAAAAATAAATAAAATCAAGTGAAATTCAGTAACCTGAGGACTTGTGATTTAATCCCTTCAAGTCCCTTACATTTAAGGCAATTTGGTCACCTTAACAACTCCTATTTTAACATGCTGAAAATACATTAAGAATGTGATGAACTCTTGAAGAACTACAGTGATACACTGGCAGAACACTAACACATCAAACTGGACTCAAAAGATATCTTCAGTTTTAGAAGTACCTCCAAATTTCTCAGACAAGAGAAAAGCAAAACTGGGCATGGCCGTGCTGTAATGACACCAACAAAGTAAGGAGCTCAGCCCTTCCTCCACAGAATGTGAAGAAGGTAGGTGGCTGCTGTGTCAACACTTAGACATACTAACTCTGGAGGCATCAACAGTCAGTTTCCAGGGCCCATGGGAAGCCCAAATTGCCCTCCCATAGCTCTCTCTTTCACAGTCCAGTACACTTCAACTGAAGCAAAAGTCCATGTTAGCTACAGATCAGCAAGCTGCAGACTCACCAGACCAACAGGTACAGGGATAAATAATGGAAGCCAACATGCCTAAGAGTAACTAGGAACAGAAAAAGATTCACACAAGGCAAACAGCAACATGATAAATAAAGTAGCTAAGTTGAATGTAAAAATCACTCATCTGCAAGAAGCCACTGCATACAAATAATTGACAACTGGGCACACTAAGGAGTTTTAACTGGCCCTCTAGGGATATGGTGACATGACAAATTATGATCTGCCTCTGAGAAAGAACTTTTTTAAGTCCTCCTAAATTCTGTGAAAGAAATGCAGGCAAAAAATAGACACATTTTATAGACACACCCTTATGATGAGACTAAGTCTTTTTCCACTTAGAACAGCTGCAGCAGAGAACAGGGTGGTGTACGCTGCTTCAATATGAGCTGCAATATGTATCTCCAAATGATCTTAAAAATGATGCCACTAATAACTGGAACAAGACAAAACTCAGCTCTTAAAGTCTTCTTGTGAGATTTCAATGCTTATGAACTATGAAATATGTCTTGAGGATGCACCAAAATGCTCAAATGAATGAATGTGTACAAGCTCAAGTCTGGAGAGAAACAGTGACAGAAAATAATATGATGTAGTGCCTTATTTTCTCAAATTCTGAAACTCCACCACTTCAGAGAGATGGTCTATGGGATATTCGGGGCCTCCACCTACACAATAGATTCAATGTAGAAACCTATCACTAATATACTCAAAATACCAACTTCCACTGACATAAGAAAAACACACACATGGCATAAAGAGATCACTGGAAGGTTGAAGTAATACTTCAGTCTGGGTTCAAGCTCTTACCTCATCTGTTGGCAGGAACTACATGGGTGTTTGCATAAAAGATTTTCCATATGAAAATCCAACATGGGCACAAGAAAAGGTGGTTGATTCACATTAAAATATACTACCACCCTGCTCTGCCCTCTTCTCTGCCAGTGGGATGAGAAGAAATTTCAAGGTCATTTCTCATCATCACTACAGCTGTGCAAAAACAGTACTAGTAAGAGCCACAGATAAGAATAATGCTTCCATAACTGTATCATCCAATTCTTGTAGTTTACATAGGCATCCCATGTGATTGGGTTATTTTTGCAGCCTTTTTGCATTTGCAGATGTTCTAGCAAATGGTATTTATTAGAGGAATATTCCAGTGCTGAAAAGAGGCACATTTCGAATGGCATATTGAATAGATAATGCAAATTTGAATAGGCTCAATGAAATGGAAAAAAGATGAAAAAGAGAACTGATTCACTAAGAAACATTTGCTAAAGAGTTCCTGAAGAGCATGGTATAACCAAAAATTTTCAATTTGTGTATGATGAGAAAAGGAATTATGCAAATATATTGTTTATTATGAACCACCTTTAAACTTCAATGTCAGTTTTAAGACCTTGAAATCTAGCTTGAATCTAATCGCAAATATCTGTACTCAGTGCTGTCTCATCCACAATTTTTGTGATTTTTGTTAAGTATGTCCAGAACTTGCCTAGATGACCCTAAACTGTCTACAGTGCTGAGACGGATCTCATTCTCATAACCTAGTCACACATCTGAGAAGCAGTATGAAAGGAACATTATATAGAAGACTGCTCTTTAGAGGGCCACATCATATTTTAAGAGCTACACAGCACAGACTTTGGCTACTGCCTATTCATGTGCCATTTCCAATTGATGTGTCTCAAAGACTCACAACACTGCATAAACCTTGTAAGCATACTATGAAGTATACATGTATTAGCCTTTACACCTGCGGCAAACCAGAGCAGCGTGATATCCAAATTCAGCCCAGGAATTCTGATCACTAAACACACATATTCTGACTACTATCTTTTGCTGTCTCTCAGCCTTTATCTCAGTAGCCACACACTCAACTCTGTAGTCCTCACTTCCAAATATTCTCCCAAGTTCCTCTCAACACGGCAGTACAAGAAAAGTCAGCCTGGCACTAAGAGAAATATAGTAACGCCATCCATGGTAGAGATAGCCACTGGCAATTTTCAACTGTTCCCAAATAGGTTGACATGTCTTCATAGTATCATTTAATGCTATTATCTAATACCTAGTTATTTCTCAAACAAACAGCTGGAATCTAATCTTGTTTACCTAACTGAATTTGCAAGGCTTTTCCCCTAAGTTATCTCATGAGAATTATCTCTTTAGTTTTGTGTCCAACAAAACCACCTGAAAGATTTCAGATAAACTCAGAGTTTACCAAGGCACTTAGCTTTGTCTTCATATAATGTTCTCATGCAGAACAAGTGGGATACTACACAGAATGATTGCATATGATGTTAAAATGGCACAATTCCCCAGAGTGAGCAATCTTGGACTAGCTAGAAACATAGGAAAACAGAAGAACCGATGGACTTCAACCCAAGCTATACATCAGCAAGGGAAGGAATAAGCATGTCAATAAAACTATTTTTTTAGCTTAAAAATGTACCCACAGAGGAAGAAAACAGCAGATTCAGGAGACTTCAACTTAAGTTCTTAGAATGCTTTGCCATCAGATGCCATTCTGCTTAGCAACCAGAACAGGCTGGTAAGTCACAGCTTCTGACAGGACACATTTCCACGTGCCTCTTACTGAACACACTACAATACAACCCCACATCAGAGGAACTTAGGTAAATCACCCATGGTGTGCAGAGACTGAAAGAAATTGCCTGTCTTCCATTCTAAGGGCGCAGGGCCAGAGAAGGTAAAAGAGGAAAATTGACCTTGCCATTGGTTCATAAAAAATCAAGGATTCTTATAGGATGTTTGTTACCAGGTGTCTCAATCCAATTCTTTTCACAACACTCTCCACTGAAAAAGATGAAAATAAAACAACTGGAGAGGCATCTGAGTTCATTATATTCTGTAAACACCTCATTTGCAACATGGTGTTTGTATTTATCTTTTTATCCACCCTGATGTGGCTGTTTTTGCAGCTCTCCACAGACTTAACACTAACATTTCAGAGAAAATAAAACCACTTTAGAAGTTACTCAGAAACATACTAATATAATGCAGAACATTATTTTCCATGTTGGTTTTAGTTTCAGAGGCAAACCAGAAAGTACATTAAAGCTGGTCTGCATACAATTTCTCATGAAGCCAGATTCTGGTGTGAACTAGGAAAAAGACTTTCTTTGAACTCTGTTTTGCTTGCATTTGCATTTCGAAACAGAAATTTCCCCTTGAGACTTCCAATATGTTTCTCTTACCTTCAGGGAACAATAAGGGAGCCCTCCTGTGGATACTGCATCACATTTAATTTCCCATGACCAACAAGGAAAGACTACGTAACCTAAGGGATAAAATGGCTCTATTTTAGAGCAAAGAGAGTGAGGTGATAATCCACTAGAGGCTGTAGTTTAATTTAAATGGCTATTAACTTTGTTCCATTGAGGCAGTTATAGTTTAATTCATACTACTTTTCTGAAGCAGACGAAATTGCACCAAATAAAACATTCAAGGCTACAAAAGATGTCTCAAGTAGACAAAAAAAAGTGGGATCGCTTTCTATGTATACTATAAATCTTAAAATGATTTATGCTTCCAACTCACAGATGCATGTTTAGTGACAATACTCACAAGGGCATCAGTATTGCTCACATTGGTAAAGTTACGTATTTGTTCAAGATCACTGCTCAGTCAGGACTTGGTGTTCCTTAGCACATCCTTAGCGTTGCCTTCATTTACATAAGGCACAGCAACGAACACAATACTCCCTTCCTCCCTCCAGAAACATAAAATACTCAGAAGGGGAGAAGACAAAGACCCAAGACCAACTAAACTCTGTCACCAGCCTTGGATTCTTGTCTTGGGCTCATCTAGTTTGTTAGTTTTAAACAACAGCAGCTCTGCTCTCATCAGTAGCAGAACGGTCAACTTCACCACCACAACATACTGTTCTTCATTGTCTGCCACTGGCTTCAAAGACCTTATTTTTCAGAAAATAAACAAAAGCAAAAACAAGTATGTGTCCCTGTTTGGAATTCAGCACTGAGAAACAAATAATCTCATTTCTACCCAAACCACTCCCAGAAAAATGTATATTTGCTTTGAAAGTGTTGCATAGTCTTGCATTATAGACTATAGGTGTTGACTTCCATTGTATCTAATAAGACTTGAAACTGCTCAGCACTCTACGTGATGGAGACTGCACTTTGAATTCATAGCTGCTGAGTTTATCTGCAGTCTTCAGATTTATGCTTAGCTATCCTGTGAGCTCAATTCACTTATGTCATATGTTGGCACAATTCTACTAATGTCAATTTATTTCCAATTGCTTATGCCAGCACATCTTTCCAAAGGAGTGTGAGCTAGTGTAAAGCATAAACCAGGTTCATTAACTGCTCTGTGACAGGATGAATCTATGCAGTAGTCCAGATTCACTTGCAAATATTCCCACTATTTCCCCTTAAGTATCTGTTCTTTAGAATATAATATGTCCATTAAACAGTTTGTGTAGCAGCAATCAAAGACACTTCCTCATATACTTGGATACTAAACCTTCCATATGCCCTTAGGAATGTGACAGTTAAAAAAATACGCAGAACCATGCTTACAACATAACTTTTCACACCTGCTGTACAACCTCACATCCCCACTGACATGTCTAAACACATTGTAATTGCACTGTCAGAGGAGCAAAGTCATTTCCTGAATAGAGTAGGTTCAGCAATGCTGATAGCACTGGAGGAACTGGCAATATAAACATTTATAACTAGCAGCATCCAAGGGTTGCCTGGACAACTTATCTAGATGGTCATCTTCTGCTGCTCAGGGGAGGCACTAACCTCTCTGCTCTTACTGACATTTTAACACTTCTGTGATGTTATCACTGCTAGGCACTAGCCAATCACATTCCCTTTAACTGAGCAGCCACAGCCCTGGTTGAGTCCTGGTTGCCCTTTTTTAAGGAGCATAGACTGATAAATTAATCATAGAGGCCACTTTGGACTGTAGACAAAAGAGGTGCCTTTTTTTTTCCCTGCTGTTAAAACTTCCTCTTGATCTCTCAAGTCGACACATCTTTCAATTCCTCTTTTGAAATGCTTGCACACAAAATACCAGAGAGAATGAACTACAAAGTAGCATCTTACAGCTATAGGGACTCCTACAACAGACAACACTAGAGCAAAAGCTATACAGAGGCAGGTCACTTTACCAACAGGTGACACAGTAGCATTAGAACTTAACTGAACACAACATTTCTTTATAATCACACTGACAAGGAACTGAAGATTGTTCAATGCAATTGAGATTGCAGGGAGAACTTAATAACTACTTGTAGTCCAACTTGTTCAGAACAAGTTACTGAAAGTAACACTGGTCTAGCTAGACACACCATGTGTTTCTTGTGAACGGCAAGTAATCAAGGCTTGGCTCCTGCTTTCTGTTGAAGGAATTTTCTCACAGATTATTAGTGAAAAAACAGAGCTAAAATTCAACAGCCTGTGCTGCCACAAGTCTCTAAGACATGCAACCTAGTGATATTCTTCATTTTGATCTGCTCTCAGAGAAAGGAAGATTTCTGTAATGCAGATGACAAATGAGTAAGGGATGAGACATGAAAGCGTGCTTTACTTCTCAGTTGGTCTACCATCATGCAAGGCCTGATTTCCAAATCCACAGAGTTGAGCAGAAAGATGACAGGGACAAAATAGCTGCAAATCCCATACACAAATAGAAGTCTCAGGACTTGTTATGTACAGCGACTCAATAGCTACATCACAGTTTAGGCATAGCAATTCTTTAAAATGGTGCATTTTCAGGTATAACAATTTCCTCAAATGACAAAAAAGCATTCACAACAGCTAAGTGTGTGATGAAGAGTCAGACATTACTCACTGTCTACATTAGTACATGTGCATGGATCATGAGTCTGATCAATGGCAAGAAACAGCTTCATCTATCAAAGAACAAAAGTATCATGCATACGGCAAAAGGGAACAAATGGACTTAATACTTCAGGCTGCCACTAATTCGTACACAGGTGAAGCAATACCTGCTGTGAAAAAATCTGTTCGAAATGCTACTGCACATTGTGTTGTAATAACATTGTGATTATTAATATTAATAACTCAGCAAAATATTAACGAAGATATTAAAATTATTTATTAATATTAAATCTTGGCAGAAAACTAACTTATAAGATTCAAGCACACGGTTGTGGGTATTTACACAGGGAATAGGCAATTCAAACACTTAAGCAAAACCAGAAATGCAAGCATTAATTTGAGCTTTTGGAAAGGCTCTTGTGGTACAATATGCCTCTTGCCCTCTAGAGGGACTCATGAGGCTCCTTTCTGCCAAGGCAGAGGGCCGACAGGTATTGAACAGAACCAAAGCAAAAGCTTTAATTACAAAGAGGCCTTTTTACAATATTTACTCACAAAATAGTATCTCCAGATTTTCAGGGCTGCATTACAGTTCTAAACACTACCCAAAACACCTGGAGGACTGTTGTCGGTAGTATGATACCCACTGGAGGCTTTTGGAGTTTTCTCAGGACTCTGGCAGGGTGGTGGAGCTTACACAGTCCCTAACCTGGTCTTGTACCCTTCTTGGGTGGATGGCATCCTTTTCAGGGCTTCAGACTTGGCACAGTGTCTTGCTGGTAGCAGTAACCTGCTCTCTCTCACCACACAGGCTGCAGTGAGATGTCTCGGAGGCATGTGGCTCTCCCAGTCTTACCCCTTCTGGATAAACCCCTTCTACACAGTCCAGGCTGTCATTACCTGCCAGAGAGGTTTTCATGCAAAGGCTGGCTGATTCGAGCAGCTTTTGGCAATGACTCTTATCTATGGTGTGAAGGCACTTAATGCCTCTCCCTGGTAAACTAAGGCATGGCAAAGTTTCCACGTAAATAAACTTGAAGCATCAAAGCTTGTTGTTACACAACAAAGCTGGTCTGAAGCAGTAAAGCTTCCTGGGCCCAAGGCAAAGCAAGGCAAAAGCAGCATAGCCTGGTGAAGAAGTTGTTTACAATTTCTGCCCATACTTTTATCAATTGCCCGCATCCTGATGGCTCATTAGGCAACAGAGATTCACCAACCAAAATGGCACTTTGCCAAAGCTAACCATATTAGGTGAAGCCAGGGGCTTGCTTTGCCCAAATTTGGGAAAACACAGGCCATGCATAAACAAGTTTATGCACCTTGTTTATCACAGGAGCATACTCGGTGGCTCCAGGTCTTTTGCTCTTCTCCTGAATTGCTCCCCACTCCTGCAGAGGAAGGAGGGGAGCAGAGGATCATGTTTGGACAAACCAGGACATGTATTAGATGTATTTTGGCCTTCCACAACACATAGGTATGCTCAATATTGACTGTACCAAAAACAACAAAGAAGGTTTAAGTCAAATTAAGTAAAAGGATATTTGAAGAAGCATAAAACTCCCCCAAACTTGAAGATAAGTAAAATCAGAAAAAAGAAGATGCAAGTGAATAAAGGAAATACCTTCATTTTGTGAGAGGGTCTCCATTACAACATTAGGAAAGAAAATTGGTGAGAAGTGAGATAATTTCACTTCAAATCTACACACACCAAATAGCTAGATCCAGAAAACAAATGCAGGTATGTCACAATGACAGGTGTCTCAAGACATTCCAACAATTTCTCTGTTTTGTCATCACCCAAAAGTTGTAAAACCTCCACCTTTCTTAGGAGTTTTCTGGAAGATGCTGGCATGAAAAAGGATTTCCAAATCTTCAGAAGTTCTTTCAATATTAAAACGAATAATCTCAAGTTTTATGGTAACACTTGAATCCAGTCACATCACAGCAACTGTGACTCATCAAATCTTAACCTAACACAGCATGAGGAAGGAGAAAAGACTGAAGTAAAAAGGCATGACACCAAGCCAATTTCAAAGATCTTTGTGACTGGAGGCAGATTTTGGTGACTAGTTTTCATAATACCTTCAGATTCCACATTTCACCGGAGTACAAACCAGGGTCACTATGGTCCTGGAAATGAGGAGATAGTAATACATAAGATAGTAAGGGGAGAAAAAACAAAATAACAAGATTCATGGCTGAATTTGGAGTCTTTGCAGGATTTAATACATCTCCTTAGAGATCTTAATTGCACATCAATCTTCTTCAGCTGGAGAATGAGAGGTGAACGTGCTATTCTCCAGCTTGGCAGAGAGGGCAAACTGGAGTTGAAAGAGAAGAAGAAAAGGTGGCCGTGCTCAATCTAAACTGGATTTTCTCTCCTCTTACCATCAGAAGACAGGAAGCTTTTCCTTACTATTTGCCAACACAGGAACATCACTTCGGAACAAATAAGATTCTGACTTAAGAGCATTCTGTCCATAATTCCCTTATTCTGTTCCTCAAGTTCTTTTTGGCAGTTAAGCTTAATCCACTTCTAACCCACACAAAGGCATGTTCAGTGCAGGGTGCCCACGCAAGGAATTAGTAGTGAATAAGTATGCTAAGCTAAGGAGCCCTTAGCACAAAGTTCTTCATCAACCTTCGCTGCCAATGTCATTCTTGTTATTCACAAGGACTTAAACTGCCAAGGCAGGAAAAAGAATTACATGAGAAACTTTGCTCTCCACTCTTGTTGCCTGGAAGACAGAAAAGAATTCCCCTCTGCCACATCCAAGCTATCTAGCTACATATGCAAGATAACACAAGAACAGTGTTAAGGTCCAGTCTGCACTACATTTAGATGGACAGAAGACAATCCTCTCTAACAGCTTTAAGCTATGTCTGGTTTATATGACCCCATATGGAACTTCCACCTTTCTCACTGTATGAACAACTTATTTGTGTGATGATAACAAGAAAAAAATTGATTATGTTCCCAGACTTATCAGATCTAGGTTTGAGATTTAAGTAATCAAGAGTTTATTAGTAGCTACAACCTTGTCTGTTTTATCCCAATGCCATAAAATTAGTTGTCACTAGAGTTGAGAAGAATGTCCCACATTCCAATTCTCAGATTCCCCTGTTCCCTGGGTTTATGTCAACACAGAAATGTCATGTAACATGACTCTTGTGCAGACCAACAATGTTTTATTCCAAGAGCAACTTAGAGTCAAATACACAAAAAGCCAGTGATGAGCATTCCCAGTTTCTAACACAGAAGAATCATACTTCAAACTACATTCCTTATAAGACTATCAATGTATGTCCACCTTAAGGTTTGAGAATATCTAAAATTTCTTCAGGAACTTAAATAGAAACTGTCAGGATTAAAATTACGGACTAGCCCTTGATGGGTATGCAGTGACACGCCTTCAGACCTTTCTAAATTGTATTCCCCTGAGTTACTCATGAGACTATCAGAAAAATGCAACTTTGCTATTAGAAAAATCCAGTTTAGCTTTCCCTATTGATGCTATTGATTTCAAGATGAGAGATATGCACAAAGCAAGAGACAAGTGGTATCAACCCATTGCCCTTTCTTCCTATGAATTGTTCTTTCTTGCTCAGCAGCTCTCTTACATTTAAATTCTGAAAGCAATTACTTCTAAAAATAATTGTACTTACAATCTTTTTTTTTCCCTACAAATAAACAACCCAAACAAATTTTTTTTGGATTGTGCAACAGAATCTGTAAGTTATTTGAAGGGAGGAGAGGCCTTGTTAATTTTTAAAAACAAACTCACATTTTGAATTGAAGCAGCACATTTTACATTTCAGGGTCTGGCATCTCAACCGTAAAGCCTGCACTAGCAAAAAGATGAAGAAGAAAAAGCACATTTGTCTGCCCTGGAACTCTGCTGCCCTTAGGCATGAGCCAGAAATAATCCCAGAGGCAGGATGCAAATGAAATGTTTCGTCAGCATGCAGGCCTTAATACATTTTACCTTAAACATTTACATTAACAGATGGTACCCCACAGTCCCATAAACTTGCTTCTGAGCTCATTTCCGTTTCACTCCAGGCCCCATTTGTCATTGGCCAAACAGCAGAATATCACAAGGGGGTTGAATCAGAACAGAGGAACTGGACAAACTGCATGAAATGGTGTCACCTATATATATGCATTTGACCTCAGTTAAAAAGGCAGACGAAAAGACAGGTAAAAGTCTAAGGCAATGACCAGACGACTTAGTACCACTAGCAGTATACAAAAAAGAAACTTACTTCAAACCAAACAAAATGACCAAAAAAACCTGCGTTGCTCCTTTTCAAGTGCAGATGTGGCTATGTGCTGCAAAAATGGCCCAGGCCTGGCTCTTTCAGACTAGGAAGAGGCATGACACTGCCAGGCTGCTCAGCCCATACTTGTGGGAGACATAAAACTCTAAGATCAGAGCAGTACTCATGTACATAATTTCTGCTTTTATTGAGCCTCTTAAAATCTCAACTGTGTCACAGAAGCTGATACTGGTTTAACCAAAGAAAGGATAGAAATCTGATCCTTGTTCTGGTGGGCTGAAAGATAACAGGAGCTCATCTGTGGCTGGAGCTATCTATAGCAGGGAAATAAATTTTCATTCGTTTGTGTCATTTTTTTCCTTGGCCAAATATCAGAAAGAAATTGTCAGTACAGAGATGCCTGCCAAAACAAGAATTTCAAGTGCAAGAGTGAAACCTACAAATCAATCTACTTGAACTCGGTGAAGGATAAGAACACAAATGGATAAAAACTGGCACAAGGTGATGCTCCTTTATTCAGAGGCTGAAGAATACAAAGAACAGTTTGATCTATATTCTCACACAGAAGCCATAGGTGCCCAGACTGTCCCAGCTGCATATTACACTGCCTTATCTCAGAACATTTATCTGAAACAGAGAAATACCAACTTCATTTTACAAGCACTAAACCAAAGCACATTAAAGACAAAAAAAATCATCACCTCACAACAAATGCCTATAGTCAAAAAGAAAAGTTGACTACACCAATGGAATTTCAGATTAGTGTGATGACCACCCAGCTCTGCCCAGACCATGCAACTGTTCTTCCTCCCTGTGCAGGCAGAAGGCAAGATGAACAAGTGATATGGTATACATTGCTTCATTGAAAGAAAAAGCACAGCCATTTTCTTCACATAAGAAAGGATGCCTTTTGCTGGTTAAAAGAAAAGCTTACTTCCCTGCACTGCTTTAGGGAATTCACTGTACTGCACTTCATGCTGCCCCTGTGGAATTTATGCTGTAAATGTGAATATGAGACTTAATGTTTGAACATTAACGACAGTGCTCTTTGGTAAGGCTCCATCTTCAAAAGAAAATCCCACTGTGCCAGACTGCTAAACTACACTGTTTTGTGTAAATCAAAAGAGGCTTTCCTATTCACACAATTTTTATACTGAGTTCTTCAATCTGAGCCAAAGCATGAGGTGACCATGAAAAATACTGTCTTCCCTTCACCGTTTCACACAGGTTCTTTGGTGGTAGTTCACTACAGCCCAACGACTTCACAGGTCTTGCACCAGAGCTGCCAGGTGCTTTGGAACAGGGACTTCCTGAGCAAAAGTTAAGACTCACAGAAATGTAAGGTTTTTTTGTCTCACACTTCATCAGACATACAGGCAGGAGAGTTTGTCATGTTTCCTGAAACTGAAAAAAAGGAATTCTCCTCCAAAGATCCAGTACTTGGGATTCATGACAACCATACATTCTTATCTCCCCCTAGAGTTCAGCAGCAACTGCTCTGAGGAAAATCTCTGCCCCTTAATGAGTCAGCTGTATTCATAACCCACAACTTCTAATTTTCCCATCATCTGCTTAGCTGAAAGCCCTGCTGATACCTAGCAATCAACTCACTCTTAACCAGAATGGATTATAGGTGAGTTGCTGGGCACTGTGCTCATGGAGAACACCTCCCTTTGCAAGACTTTCTGGTGTAATTGGGTGGTTGTGCCAAGACAGAAAGGACAGCCTTGTAGAGATGGCCAGCTAGATAACAGCTAGCAATGTAACAGCCACATACATCTTTCGAGTAGTAACAACCACATTGTTGCAAACGGTTTAGAAATTACTAGTTTGGCTGAACAAGAATTGTCCATGGCCTGTATTCTAAGCATTTTCAAGTACTCAGTTAATTATTAGGGTTCTTTGTCAGAAATCTCTCTCATTTAGGCTCTGACTGGGACATAAACATGTGTTATTTCACACTTTTCAGTCTGTACTTAATAAGGAAACAGAGATTCCGGCAGTGAGGCTGATTCTTCAAAGGCATGATAACAGAACAGATTTGAATAATGACAATCAGAGGGACAACCCTATCATTTTGGGTGTCAGTACCATTACACTGCAACAACATTCACATCCAGCACTTAAAATGCAAGTCTGAATGGTGCTGCATTCCATTTCCACTGAACTCACTGAAGACCTGACAGGGTTGCAGTGGGAAGGGATTTTAGCACAACTTTATCCTGAAGGCAGCCATCAGAATTTCTCTAATCTTAAGGCCAGCATGGGCACTGTGAAATTGCAGCCAGCACTGTTTAAGGAAACCACCTCAGGTTTCATGTCAGGTTTCCCCTTCTCTTCCTGTCGCTCCTTACTATATCTGTTATTTATAACTACATTTCTGTCTTCTGTTTTAGAAAAATCAGAATATAATCTGAAAGTTTTAGCAAAGTGTATTTCTAAAACATACATGCCACTCATCTTCAAGTAGCCAGACTTTTCCAGTAATTACCAGCTAGGATACCACAGTCCTCTGTCATTAACTAGCTTGCACTGGGAGATTGGTACAGACACCACGGTGTGTGTTGCAGTGCCTCAGACAGTGGCACTAGGCAGATGTCTGGAGTATATGTACACCTCTACAAAACACACACCAACACACAACACTGATTTAAGCAGCTTTTGTGTGTATGTTCTGAAGGAACACATCTGACTTCTGCTGGAGCAGCTTCCTGGAGCAAAGGACTTCATAACAGAGCCGTCTCCATTAGCAAGTACTGCACTTTATGGTGGTGACCACAGCACATCCCCCATGGAATCCTCCCCTGAGTTATCCCCACATGTTACTACCGGTAATTCAAGTCTTGGACCAAAACAATTGCTTGAACACTGTTCTGTTCTTTGTGGAAGGTTTGTGTCTATCTTCCTCCCATTTTTTTGTGTCATTTTGACTCAACTGCAAGTGAAAGAAATCTACACCCTGTGCTACCAGATGAGGTCATGGGAGGAAGTATTTCACTGTCACCAAAGTGAATTTTTGCTCATGAATCTTTTCTATCTTTTCACTGAGTGGCAATTTAAGCAAGTTACATTTACAGCACTGATTCTGCAGATGGAGGGAGAGAGTGCTCAGTGAGCTAGGACTGGAAGTGATGGGTCCCCAGGGAACTAAAACACAGATGTCATAAAAAGCCATTTCAGAAACTGTACACAAAGACACAGCTGTGCAGTGGGAAGGAAAACAGGTGGCACCGGCATCAGGGGCTGGCAGAGCATGGAAATAAACACACTGCCTCGTGTTACAGTACAACACTGCCACAAGATACCTTCCAAAAGGACCCTGTAAAAATGGCCTCTTAGAAAAGACTTTCTTTCTCTGCTGCCTCTGGAGAAGATCTTGAGGTTAAGTAGTTCTCTTCAAACAAAGCATTCCCAGAGCATAAAGTGCATTTGTCCACGATCTGTGAATTTACACAAGCTGTGGAAGACTTGTGAAGTCAGCTGGGGTTAAAAGCCCCTCAGCAATATACTAAATCAGTCCCACGCTCACCCTGGAGTCCTCTACTTATAAGCAGCTGTTTTTCTACTGCTTTTGTTCCATTTTGCACCCTCAGGATGAACAGGCCAGTTATCCCTCTTGCTCAGTGTCAGAGAGTCAAGGTCAAGAGACAGCAACCGAAGCAACACAGGACCCAGGAGTCATCTCGCTGCCACTTTCTGGTCTGCTCATGACAGCAAGTTGCTTCCTTACCCTCTGCTCTGTTCTTTTGCAGACAAATTCTCTCTGTATAAGAGATTTTGAAGAGCTGTGCAGCTCTCTCCTCAGTGGCTAGACCAGAATTAAGAGCAGTGTGATCCTATTAGGATGTGAGGTCATGCAATTTACTGCCACAAAGCAACTGCCTCCTGTGAGGCAGCAGGGAGCTCACCAGTTTACTGACATCTAACACTTTGCAATATTTTAAAAGTAATTTCTGGAAAACAGCATGAGGAGAAATGACAGTGTAGATATTCCTCTTTGTTCTTTCTGTGATGCCAGATCAAATTGTCTAAACAGACAACTCGAAAAACCTAATGTGGTACTCATCTGTGCTGTACTTCATCTCTTATGTCACCATTCACAACACCCAACCTGTTTTGGGAGCACAGCTGCCAGTACTGGTGCAGCCACAATAAACACATTGGCCGGCCCACTCCATCTTTTATGCTTTGCAAAGGTACCAAATCTAACCTTTGCAAGAATGAGAGAAGTATCATCCAAATAGATTAATAGGGACCATGTCTATGGCATCTGTGCCTGTTTTCATGTGCACTTTAAAAATTTACATAAACTCCAAAAAGTTGCAGAGTAATAGCATATGTTTCTGTCTGACTGTTCATCTGCAGACAGAGTTGTGCGCCCAGCTACTTGTCAAAATCACTGAGGAAGATGTCAATTTGATTAAAATTGAGACATTAGTAAATCACAGGCTTAACTTCAGAACACTAAAAGAAGCATGTTAAAAATGGCAAGTTTGTGGCCAGGAGGAGGTTGCTCTCTTCTCTCAGGTGGCCAGCACCAGAACAAGAGGACACAGCCTCAAGCTACGCCAGGGGAAATTTAGGCTTGAGGTGAGGAGAAAGTTCTTCACTGAGAGAATCATGGGACACTGGAATGGGCTGCCCGGGGAGGTGGTGGAATTGCTGTCCCTGGGGCTGTTCAAGGCAGGACTGGACGTGGCACTTGGTGCCATGGTCTAGCCTTGATCTCTGTGGTAAAGGGTTGGACTTGATGATCTATGAGGTCTCTTCCAACCTTGGTGATACTGTATGATACTGTGATACTTCATCTCATGCATTTGGAACCTTTCAATCTTTTTTCTTCCCCAATAGCTGTCCATATTCTTAAGCCAAAATGAAAAACTTTGGATGTATTTACTATAATTCAGAAAATTATTCAATACTACTAACATTTCCAAATATTTATAACTTTCTGATGAATAGCATCTTCTTCCACATTGCTTCCAACGGCTCTGAGGTGTCCCAGTGGTATAAGGTGCAGCTCACAGAGATCAGAGACGCCGAAGTTCAATACACAGCACTTATACACAGAAAAAAACCAAACCAAACAAACAACAAAAAACCCCAACCCACCAGTATTGTAGCTGGTCAAAAGAAACCACATTTCAAAACAGACTTCAGGACAACTGTAGCAATTCACAACAAGGGAAGCTTTAAAAATAAAAGCTTCTCCAGCCCCATGTGTCAGGCACACTGACAAGAGCGTCTCCAGTTGGAACTTGACTGCTGGAACTTTTGCCAGATCAACTTAACCATGATCTCTCCTTTTACCCCCACAAAACCAATACAAACTTTTGCTGCTAATTTAATGTGTAAATTGGATAGTCCTTAGACATTAGGCCTGAGAAACAACCAGAAAGTTAAATTAAATTACCTGCAGAACTTTTCCTGTAGCAATTCTGGCAGAAGAAAAATAGAAAACAAGGCTTGATGCTGAGCTGCCCTGCACTCAGGCCATCAAAATACCAGACAGGCTGGTGACAAACTTGCAAAGCATGGGCCCAGGACAGTGTGGTGTGATTAGGTCTGGCTCTTTGGCAGATCCTTTAAAATCCTGGGGAAATATATTCAAGGACTTTGGGACAAATTTCATTCTTTGGTCTTATTTATCTGTAAAAATATTTATAGGTGTGTAAACTACCTAAATATCTAGGGTGAAGGAGGCTGTATTATTCCAGTTTGAATAACTCAAATTTGTTTTCTGAAGACAGTGTTCAATCCAGCCCAAGTTAAGCATCTCAGTGATCTGAAAGGAAAGGCATCAAGTGCACAAACTCCTTTAAGTATCAATTCCTTATAGTGCCCACAGGGGTAACAAGGCAGGGGAATCAAGCTTCTTACTTCGGTGTCTAAATTAAAATTCCTCTCATGTGAAAACCTTGCCACTGTGTTTTCAGTGGAAATTATGGATAAATAAATTACACTGGATAATAGCTAATTCTTCCCAGGCTGCCATGGCTTTGGCTCAGCCCTGCTACAAATGCTTTTCTCTCATTTAGCCAACTGTGGCCACAGCCCCATCTGCATTCAGAGATGCCTGGCTCTACTAATTTTTACCTCCCAAAGCTGTGTACACCAGAGCGTCCAGCAGGCTAAGCCCTGGCTACTGATTACTCCTCAACAGAAACTGCTACAGCCCTCTTTGGCCACAGGTCGGTATCAGATCCCCCCATTCCTCTTTGTTAAACTATTGTATTTTTTCTGTTTGTTTTTAAAATCACAAAGTAGATAAGAGCTCAGCAGGCCCAAACTTCTCCCCACTTCTGCTCCAGCCACAGTCTCCCTTTGACTAACAGGAGGGAGCACCAAAACGACTCTTTGTAAATCTAATTGAAACGAATGTTACTGACCCAGATACATTTGTAAGTAAATCTGGTTGGACCTCGATCAAAGAGCATGCGTTTGACACCAAATTATGTTTCAGTGCTGCAGCAAGACAAATGGAAACTCACCTGCTCTGGCAGATAGAGAGACAAAGGAAAGACTTAATTAAAGGATTGAAGCATACTTCATCAAGCCAAATAAGTTAAATTCAGAGCTGAACTAGAAGTGCAAGGCTGTCTTTTACCATAGGAATCTAGCACTTGGGCACGGAGAAAGATCCTACATTGCTGTGGAAAGGGCAACAGAGACAGAGGCTAAGGGAAAGTTAACTACATTGCAGGAGACCTGAAAATGTCACCTTGTTTTGTGATGAGGGATTTTTCAGCCCAAAGCTGAAGATTAGGAAAGCACGGTTTGCAACTGCTGCTTCAAGGAATTACCTTCAGAAAGGCTGCAGAGATGCTACAAGTCAGTGTGATGCAGCTACCAGCTTTGCTCTCACCTAGATAATAATCAGCCATATATTACTGAAACAAACATGAATTCCAGTAAAACAACCGCAGCAGACAGCCAAATCTCCTGTACAATAACCTCACAGAGCACAACAGACAAGAAGGTCCTGAGAGGGAAGTCAAAATATCGCCTTGTCATGGCTCTCTGAACCACAAACATGTAATAATCATTGTTTGCTAGAATTCCAAAGAAATGAAAACACTGCATCCTGTAGCAACCTGGAAACCAGGAAAAAACCATATGGCAGTCTTTAAAATAACCAAACCCAAAATCATCCAAACAAAAGAAACATCACACAACAAAAACAAAACAAAAAATCAACTTTGTCCATTTCCACCACAAACAGACTAAGACAACTCATCGCTCTTATTTAACTATGCTCATTTGGATGTGATATTTATCAAACTAACTGTGTCAGTGTAAACCCTAAACAAAATCCTGCATGTTGGCATTGTAACAATGATGGAGCCCCAGGATCTCTGACACTCTTCTAAAAGTACTATGCTCTGCATTTGAAGTATTCTTCACACCTTCCCCTCTCTAACCACTCTGCATTATAGTGAAGCTTCATTGTTTGCAATAACTATGTAAAATAAAAAATGTAAAATTCTTTTCAACGCACATCAGATCACTCTTAAGACTTGCAAAGTCCTCTCTCAGGGCTTAATAGACTCGAGGACAGTACAACCAAACCTCCCAGGCTGGTGTGTCCCAAAGAACGTGGTAAATTTAAATCCTCTGATCTAGCCTTCCTAGAAATCAGTGCGGTCTCTGCTGCTGTCAGTTAGGTTCCCACTGAAGCAAGGCAGGTGGTC
Source organism: Pogoniulus pusillus (assembly GCF_015220805.1). NCBI lineage: Eukaryota > Metazoa > Chordata > Aves > Piciformes > Lybiidae > Pogoniulus > Pogoniulus pusillus. Next base: position 43,358,032 of record NC_087264.1, on the reverse strand, counting down.
TCACAGATCAGCAGGCAAGTTGTGTTTCTGATGTGTTTGACTGTCATATTCATAAACATAACAATCTGTGCCAGCAGAGAAGGCAAGGTGTGAGGAGGGGAATTTGATACAGTTCAAAAGCTGCAGTGCACAACATCCATCAGTGCGAAGAAAACTCATCTCACAGATCTCCAAGTCTGGCTGTCACAGCAGCGGCAGGCAGCTGTCAGTGCTGCCCTGTGTCTTGCCTCTGCTTTTCCCTCAAGCCCTGAATCTCCAGAGCAGGTAAGAGCAGTGTCCAGTGAAAAAAAGCTGTCTGCAAGCACAGAAATACCATTTTGTTACTGTGGAGCATAGACTTACATGGCCAACAGAGTCCACTCAGGACACTTGTATAAGCATCTCAGAGATGCTTCTCCCTTAAGTGTAACTGGATGCCTAGCCTTTCTCTGAAAAGACACAAGAACACAAGGCACACCAAGTTGTCTAGACAGTTATGCCCCAGGTTCAAGTAAGAATCATGGCACATGACCCCAGTGAAGAGCATAGAAAGGAAATACATTCAGGTAAGGATTTTTCCACTGTGGTGCTGGAGTACCAAGAAGTGTGACTTTAACTGCTTCACTCCCTATTGTGAAAAAAATGCAAACCTCATTAGATTATTCACAAGTAAACGTCTACCAGACAATGATCTACCAGGCATCCACACACCTTACTCTCATAGCATAACAAGTGCACACCCACAGGAGTGTTTGCTTGCTTTTTTTAAGTAGTGAAAAATTTTACTGTTTATTCAACACAAAACAATTCTTAAAAATGTATCTCTAGAGATGCTGTGAGAGCCAGACAATGTGCAGTAATATCTGTCCTGAAAAGAAAAAGCAATGGCTTTTGATGGCCCTCGATGGCTCTAAACGACTTCCTTTACGGAGCTACTGGCCAGAACTATTCCTGGCAGATGATTTAACAAGGAGAGAAGTTCCATGGAGGTGGAATTCTTCCTTTCCTCTCTGCAAACCTCAGCAATTACACCATGGAAAGGCCTGTGATAGGCATTACATTGGAGGGGCTTTGTGCACAGCCTCCCTTGGTAAATTTGGGAGGCCACCCCATGCCTGACAGGTTTGAAAGGACTCCAACTTCCTGGGCCCTGGCTGTTGCATCTACCACAGAAACCCTTGCTGGAGGTACACTGGCCACCAAAGAACTTGGACAAACTCTGTGAAGACATCTCTTTTTCTGTTACTTCTTATTTCACTCTCTCTTTGTTCTTCTTTTTCTTCTTATTTCCCTCTCCTATAACCAAGTGTCTTTAAGGCACAGTTGACCAAGAGCTTTCACACAATGCTCCTTGGATCAAATAAACAGAACTCATCAGCTGGTGTCAGTTCACTTTAAGCCAAGGGAAGTTTTGAATCTAGTGCAAACTCTCTACTGCCCAGGGTTGACTATGGAAATTGGGCCATGACAGATGCTTCCTGTTTCTGGTTGCTGCTTCCAGTTTCTGTTTTGGGGTGTTGGTCTTTTCTGCTGGACGGTCTGTGGGCTAAGGGATGGGGTGAGGTCATTTTGTGGCTGGATTCTGCTGCTGCTTCTGCTTTTGTTTTTCTGCAAAACAGCTAAGGCAATTGCGCATTGTATTCCTTCCATTAAACTCTATTTTCCTCAACCACCAGGGCTTTTTTGTCTTAAAGCAGGACACATATTCAAATTTAAAAGGAGAAATTCAAGAAATAAAAATGTCTTTATGCAATCCATAGTTTGGAAAAGAAAATATAACATTTACCAAGAAATATCTACACATTTTAACCACTCCCAGAGACAACATCCTTGGTTTCATGCTTGATAAAGCACTAGTCCCTGGCACTTTCAGCTTGGTGTTGTGTCCTAGGTCAGAGGCATTAAGGAGTAAAGACTGATGCCTACTGCACTATTCCAGCTCTTAGGTCACTCCAGACATCACAGAAGATGTGGATTGCAACCAGAAACTCTAAGTTAAGAAAAGGAATAAACAAAAAACAAAACCACAAAACAGAACAACAAAACAAACAAATAAAAAAGACCAGGGGGAAAAAAAATAAGGAAAGAAAAAAGAAAAATAAAAAGAAAGAAGAAAGGCAAGTTTGGTGCCTTGACAGATACCGATGAGAACAGAAACACACACACACAGAAAGTCACAGCTGTGAAAAACTCATCAAACAGGGACAAACGCACACCATGCAGACCTCATGCAGTGTCCCCCCTCAAAGATGTCACAGCCTCCGTCAGCTTTGCTACTGTAATATTCCTCCAGGAGAGGAGAGCTTAGCTGACACCCTGCCAGTCATCCCAATGACTGCTGACAGCCTCAGGGAATGTACAAATGGGAAACTGATGCCTGCATTCAAAGGATGCTGTCAAACCAGGGTAACAAACAATGCTGCAAGGCAGTACTGCTGAGGCATGTGTAAATACCTACAGGATCCATGTCTACCTATGCACATCCACATATCCTTGGCTGTGTCTACAGTGATGAGAGTGAGACAGCATTGAGTCTGCACTATTCAAGCAAGCCTGGGGTGGTGTTGCAAGGCACAATGTGAGCTTATCCGCATGACAGCTGCACTTATCTCTTTGATCTGCAGTGACTGGGTTGCCTCATTGCTATATTATATAATAACAGAAATTAAGATTAGCTGCAGTAAACAGTAATACAGCATGAAATACAGTCAGGCCTTGTTCAGCGGACAGTATCAAGACAGACCCAGAAATAGCACAGCACCTGGAGAGAGAAAATACTGTTCTGAGGTTTTGACATGAAATTACTGAGCAGGACAACTCATCCCTCAGACTCTGATCACCTGAGGTTGCATCAGGCAATGTTTATACTGGATATTAGAGAAAAAAAAATTCTTCACTGAAAGGGCTATCAAACACTGGAATAGGCTGGATGTTAGGCAGAAGTTCTTCACAGAGAGTGATCTGCCGTTGGAATGGGCTGCCCAGGGAGGTGGTGGAGTCACTGTCCCTGGAGATCACAGAATCAACCAGGTTGGAAGAGACCTCCAAGATCATCCAGTCCAACCTAGCACCCAGCCCTACCCAGTCAACTAGACCATGACACTAAGTGCCTCAGTCAGGCTTTTCTTGAGCACCTCCAGGGATGGCGACTCCACCACCTCCCTTGGCAGCCCATTCCAATGGCAAATCACTCTCTCTGGCAACAACTTCCTCCTAATGTCCAGCCTAGACCTCCCCCTGAACAACTTGAGGCTGCATCCCCTTGTTCCATTGGTGGTTGTCTGGGAGAAGAGACCAACCCCTAGCTGGCTACAATCTCCCTTCAAGTAGTTGTAGACAGCAATGAGGTCACCCCTGAGCCTCCTCTTCTCCAGGCTAAACAACCCCAGCTCCCTCAGCCTCTCCTCATAGGGTTTGTGTTCCAGGCCCTTCACCAGCTTTGTTGCCCTTCTCTGGACATGTTCCATTATCTCAACATCTCTCTTGAATTGAGGAGCCCAGAACTGGACACAGTACTCAAGGTGTGGCCTGACCAGTGCTGAGTACAGGGGAAGAATAACCTCCCTTGTCCTACTGGCCACACTGTTCCTGTTACAGGCCAGGATGCCATTGGCTCTCAGTGCCATGGTCTAGTTGATTGGACAGGGCTGGGTGATAGGTTGGACTGGATGATCTTGGAGGTCTCTTCCAACCTGGTTGATTCTAAGGTTAAATCTCCATCCCTAGAGGTGTTCAAAAAGCACACAGCAGTGGTGCTAAAGGACACAGTTTAGCACCAGACTTGGTAGAGTTAGATAATGGTTTGACTCAATAATCTTAAAAGTCTTTTCCCACCAAAATAATCCTATGAGGGAAAGGATGTCAGTGCTATCTACCTGGACAGTTTCCTCTTGGAAAAACTGCCTACTCACAGCTTAGATAGGTGCATATTTTGTCAGGTGAAAAACTGGCTAAATGGCCAGGCTCAAGAAGTTATGGTGAACAGACTTTAACCCAGTTGGCAGCCAGTTACAAGTGATGGTCTCCAGGTCTCAGTACTGAGGCCTGTTCCACTTACAATCTTCGTCAACAGCAACAGAACCTTAACAGTTCTTGCCTCAGTTTTGGACAAGTTGCATTGCAGCAAAATCTGAGCCTCTGCCATTCTCACCTCACCTCGGCGTGAAGATTGGACCCTATTCAAAACTGCAGTATCAGCTCACCATTTGAATGAACCCAGATGGGCACCTGACTATTTGCCACACCTTATTTACAGGTAAACCCTGACAGAAGAAAAAAACTTTATCCTGTATTTCCAACGGCCATTGAATGGATAGCAGTAAGAAAACCTCAGGGAAGGGCAAGTTAAAACAGTTCAGCTTCTATACATGCAATTTCTTAAAAGTTTCCAGGAAAGGTTAGTACCTGTTTAAATTCTTGGCAATAGCACATCACTGAAGACGCTTCTTTAACACAGGTCAGCGTTAAGGATGAGGGCTCCTGACTTTGAGAGATGCAGTTTGTTGTCACTGTAATATTAAAAGTACTCCTAAAACTTCAATTTGGTTCAGTTTTTGTTTGGGTTTGCTTTTGATGAAGGAAAAAAAAAAGGATAAAAGTCCTAAATCCTTTACAATCCAATCCAAAGATGTATGTTTTATAAAGAAATCCCCAGAGGCACAATGGGACAGCCTGTTATTGAGCCTTCAGGTGATCTTGAGGCAGCCTCCAGGTGCTTAAAGAATAATAAATCCACCTTTTCTTCCTGGTTGGGTGGTCTGTAACAGACTCCAACCAGGATGTCAGCCTTGTTGGCCTTCCCCTTAATTCTTACTTGTAGGGACTCAACCTGATCATCCTTAATGTCTACTTCCAAGTAGGGCCACCCCTTCTCCCTTGCCTGTCTCTCCTGCAGCATCTGTAGCACTCCAGTTGTGTGAGTCACCCTGCCACATTTCTGTGATGGTGACAACATTATCATTCTCCTCATGTACCAAGGCTTTCAGCTCCTCTTGCTTATTACCCACACTGTGTGAGTAACAAACCCACCTTACCCTCAACTTCTAGTGCCCTATATCTATGGTGCAAGGGCAACTGAGAAGGTGAGGGGGCTTGAAGCGTTTTCCTTTGCCCCTTCTGACAGGCACCTATGCCCATTCTCCCTTGTTTCTTGGGTCACTTCCCTCTCCTAAGTCGGTCTGCAGAGCCTGGTGCCATAAATCCAACTTCCTTTCACATTCCCTTACAGCCCTTAGTCTTTCCACTTTATCCTTCCAGGGCAATATAGAAGCTAACAGACAAAATCCCATTTCACAGGCTAGTCAGCTTCACCCAACAATGCATTTCATCCAGTACATATCTAATTAAATGTTCATTACTTGGGTTTCACTAAGTACGAAAATCACTCCAAGTCCCCCAGCAAAATATTCACTATTCAACTTTAAAGAAGGTAGAATGACAGCAGTCAACACTATTTGATAGGATTTTCTCCTATCTTCTGATTTTACTGTGCCATCTGGACTGCCCACATCTTTATTACCTGTTCAGAAGTGAACCACCAAAATATTCATGAGCTATGGAGGTCCTATGATTCACAAGCATGTAGCTCTTATGTCAGTCCAGAATCAAGGGAAACAAAGAAAAAACAACAAAAAAACCCTCAACCAACAAGAACAAAAACCCTCAAACAAACAAAACCACAAAACAAAACACAAAAAAACCCCAAACCAATCAACCAAAAAGCAAACAAAAAACCCCACCACCAAAACCAACCAAACAAAAACACAAATAAAAGAACACCCAAAACAGCAACACCCAAAAATGCCACCAACATCAAAGGTTAGATTTTAGAGCACCACTACACTGATAGCTCTAAAAAGCAGGAAAGTGGCTCTCAAGAAGTATGTGGAAGAGTCACCTTCTTCAGCACTGGCTGTCAGCCTTTTCACAGACCATGACAAAGAAGAAATTACAATCCTCCTATCATGTTGCCTAGGTAAAATGTTTCATCATTACAAATCAGTTGCATACCAAGGGAATTCTTGCTAAAAGGAGTGAAATCAGTAAGTTCACTTTACATTGCTCCAAACTGAATGATGGATATGAGGTGCTCACTCTGGCTCAGTAAATGCCTGACAGGCAGCACCATCGTGTGGACCTGGAACTTTCGGCTCCTGGTTCAGGAAATAGTCCAAGAAGACAAATGCTGAGATGACTGATGTCACAGCTAAATGTCACTAACATTTAGAGGGAGAAGACAACTCCTGATAGCAAGTTTGTACACACTGGCCAAATCATCTCTGATATTGTGCCCACTGACTGACATTGTATCAGTTCAAGAATACCTCTACTGAGACAAATACCACATTGAAAATGGTATTGTATAAATATTCACCAGAAGTTCCCCATCCCTTGGCTTCCCAGACTCCCTAATAAATGTTTGGTACACCTCTGTAATTGCTGCCAGAACTGCACACAAAACAGACTACAGGACACATGCAGGATAAGTGGCTTTCCAACACTTTGGTTTTGATGTCACTAACGAAGCTGTTTTCTCTGGAGGAGGCTCTGGATGGTGGAGCAGTTCTCAAACCAACTACAGAGTTCCAGGAAAGCCTGATTAAATTACAAAGATACAATTTAACATGTTCAGAGACCAAGGAAAATACCAAGAAACTGAAAAAGCCAGTCTCCACTCCATTTGTCTTAAAGAAATTTCTAGGGCATCCCAGAAAGGGACGTGACAATGCAAGTTAAATCATAGCTGGAACTGGAAGTGAAAAACTCTGCAAAGCAGCTAGAAAGGGAATGTAAAGAAACACAAGGAACCCTTGCTCCTTAGCCAGGATACTGATGCTAATGCTGTTGACCTAATAAACCACCAAGAACAACATACAGCATCATTCAATGAAAAGCAAATCAGAACTTCACATTATCTCCAAGTGCACAGTGTCAAACAGAGCCTGTCCCCATGATGCCTTTGCAAGAGCAGGCATTCTTTTCAACTGAGGAGACTCATCTTCATTCTCCACCCAATACCTCAAGAATACAAAACATAGGTAAGATCAGAGTTGCCAGGAAAAGCTGCTGCCTCTCAAGAAAGAATATTCAGTATTCTTCAGATCTCTCTCACCAAAGAGCTGACCCTGACTAATACCGTAGAGAGGGGATCTCCGAGTGCATGATCTAGTTATCCAGCTAGAAAAAGGTAGTACTGTCATATCCATTTGCCTTTGCTAGTTCCTGGCAGAACTGGTAAGCTGTCATGAGGAAGAAATGAGCTAATGTTCACCAGCAGACCCTTGCCTGTTACTGCTTCCTGGACTTGACAAGCCCTGTCATTTCTCATATGCAAAAAAGTCAGAGTAATCATGTCTCTCCCCTCCAGGATGATATAATGGTGTCTACATAGATGGAGAAGAGCAGCAACATCTTTCATGTTCAATACAGTGTGCAGTATACAGGTGTCAATAAAAATAATGAAAATTACAACAAAACTGTTTGTTTGATTTGAAAATACAATCTTTGACAGAAGGAGGATTTCATTGGTGGAAATCAGCTAATTTTTGTTACTGAGGAAAGAAGTCCATTGAAATTCATTCCTCACTGTTGATCCTTGCAATAGCTCTGCCTGCTCAATTAAGAACTCCCACATTTGGAATCTTCCTGTCCATTTATGTTCCTTATGCCAAGAGCTGATGTTCATACTGTCTGTAACACAGAGTTTTTCCCAATACTAAAGTTACATGAGCTACAGCTGAAGTGCCGAGTGCTGCTACTGCACTCAGCACTGAGAGTGGTGCTCATCAGCTCTACCAGGTGGGGAAACGAGGAAGCACTGTGGAAGGCTAGGAGCTCCTGTAGAGAGGCCAACTTCCACTTGAAGGCCCCAACCCACACTAACATTTCCAGGGAGCCAGTCACATTTGTCAGGACAAGCTATGCTTCCAGCCAGAGAACAAAGCTGCAGAGAGTCATCTCTTGCAGCTTATGTGCTCTCCATCCATTAAGCAACTCTTGCCTTGACCAGCTAAGAGTCCTATACATATAGCTGCATGAAATCTCTTTGCAAGTTTATCTACAGTAACACACAACAAAATCAGCATCAACAAAGCCACAAAAGCAAGACCACCAGCAGCCGGTTTAAGATGTAGAAAGTGTCAGGCTAGAATTATCTTAAGTACTTACAGACAGCTTTTTGTCACTGCTTGTTACTGTGAATCTTGTTCCTCGCTTCCACCCCAGTGCACAGGTCATCTCAAACAACCCCTAAAAGGGGTACTGTGCTGTACTGATCTGTGCAGAAACTCTGAACAGTTCTGATACACACAAAAAATCAATTGTACTAAGAGAGCTTCAGTTGATCTAGAACTGCATTTACACACTGGCATGCGTACACACATCTGCAGGCTCTAAACACTAGGACATACTAATTTAAAGCAACAAAAAAAAGATGATCTATTACATTCATTTATTTCAAAATTAAAATTCAATAAGGGTAATTTTTTGAAGGAGAATTCAACTCCTGTATTGTAAAAAAACAAAGCAAAACAAAACCAAAACAAAATAAAAGAAATCCACCAATGACAACCAAAAAAAAAACCCCAAACAAACAAAAAACTCAAAAAAAAAAAAGGCATAAAAAGTCCCAAACCAATAACAAAGAAGTCCAAACCCTAAAATAATCTTTGGCTGACTGAACATGAAGAAAATCTTTTCTCACTGCCTACCATGACATGCGAAGCTAAACCATATTATAAATTCACCTGTGTTGTCACCTCTCCCTCTGTTCAAATCCATTGTATACAAAAGATTCCCCTCAAGGGTGCAATTTAATTTTGTTCATTTCAGAATTAGCACAGTCAACAGCTATTATGGCAAGGCCAATTTTCACTGCAAGAATTCATAAAACCTGAAGTCTGTTTGTCTTTATGTGGATTCTTAAACTAGAAGCTGTACGGGGAGGTGGGTAGTGGAGGGTGAGAAAGAAAGAAACAGATAATCTAAATGAATAAAAAAAAAATTAAAAGAGGACTGATGAACACAGAGTGGTCATCAAACAGGCATCACCAAAAAGAATAGAGGCAGAATAAGAAGGAAGGGAGGGAGAAAGGGGAAAGGAAAAACAAAAATATATTTTTATTACAGTCTTATGAACCCTGTAACTGCTCTAATTGCACCTATAGGAAAACAAAACTCATCTACTGGAATCAAATGCATGAATAATTAACTGGAAAGGAAGGCAGGCAGCAAAGTTGCAAACAATGCAAACAATCTTAAGTTATAGGCAGGTTCACTAAGAAGCAGGAAAATATGGAATTTCCAGTGTGTGGTGTTTTTTTTTCCTACTTCATCCTTCTTGTACATCAAGCGAGCTGAAATTACTTTTCTTCCACTCCTTTCTCACCATTCTGGATCTGTCTCAGACTGTGATGCTTACGCTTCGTGCTGCCATGCAGCACTTCACATATAAGCTGTCTCATCCTATACAGTGTTTGGGCAAGAGCACTGCCTAGGAGAAATCAAGATGATTGACAGAAAATTGATGCTATTTTTCTTTGGAAAGATCTTTTGATAGTAGCAGTTTTTCAGACATACAGTAAAATCTGAGACTCCAACAGCAACTGGAAACATACTTTTGCTCTTTAAATACAGTGGCACACCCTCTCGCAACTATTCTAAAAGGACTTGAGTCTTGTCTTAATGTAACTTCAGCCTTCATCACCATTTATAAAAGCAGGTACCATGAAGTACTAAAGTTGATGACATTCTTAAAATATGAAGTGAATCTGCAGTGTTAGGCTGGGGAATTTATTCCGAAAAACCAAACTCACCTAAGTGTCCAGTTCTGGGCCCCTCAATTCAAGAAAGATGTTGAGGTGCTGGAACATGTCCAGAGAAGGGCAACAAAGCTGGTGAGGGGCCTGGAGCACAAATCCTATGAGGACAGGTTGAGGCAGCTGGGCCTGTTTAGCCTGGAGAAGAGAAGGCTCAGGGGTGATCTTATTACTGTCTACAACTACATGAAGGGACATTGTAGCCAGGTGGGGGGTGGCCTCTTCTCCCAGGCAACCAGCAATAGAACAAGGGGACACAGTCTCAGGTTGTGCCAGGGGAGGTATAGGCTGGATATTGGGAAGAAGTTCTTCCCAGAGAGAGTGATTTCCCATTGGAATGGGCTGCCCAGGGAGATGGTGGAGGCACCGTCCCTGGGGGTCTTCAAGAAAAGACTGGATGAGGCACTTAGTGCCATGGTCTAGTTGATTGGTTAGGGCTGTGTGATAGGTTGGACTGGATGAGCTTGGAGGTCTCTTCCAACCTGGTTGATTCTATGATTCTAAGTAAGCAATGATACAGGAAAGAGGACAGAATGGTTTGATCTTATACAGTAGCATATGCAGTAAGCAGCTGGGTCACTGTGCCATCTCTGGAATTAAAAGAAGCAAATTAGCCAGAGATGATCGATCTCTTAGATAAAGCTTTTACGTTTAATATAAGCAAAAATCAAATAAACTATTCTGGAAATATAAGCAGAATGTCATAAGAAAAGTGGAGGGGATAAGGGGTGGGTAGACTCATTGAATTATTAATGAGTACAGAGAGAACCTCTGATGATGAAGTATTAATCATCATTTCATCTACTTTGCTGAAATATATTAAAAAAAAAAAATCAATTTCGACTACATTGAGTTTGTGCCTGGTGGAGTTTTGGCAGCAGGAGAGAATACTGCTGTGGACTCCTATAAGAAGCTTCTAGAAACTCCTGCAGGTTCAAGTAACACCCACCTCTAGACAAGACTGGGCCAATCAGCACCTCTGTGATAACATACTTAAGAGGGTAAAACACCTGTTGGGAAGGTTCCTTCATTTTGGGAGTTCTTTTGTTTTGAAGAAGAGTGAGATTTGAGAGGGACAGCCATAAGGACACCCAAATCAGTTCTCCTTTCACCTGTGGTAAGATGGCAGGGTGACCCATGGAGTTCAGTGGTGGAACAGAATCCCATATGTAGCCCATGGAGAACTCCACAATGGAGCAAGAAACTTCCTCTGAAAAAGGCTGTGACTTGAGAGAAACCCACACTGGAGCAGCCGATCACTGGCAAGATCACAGCCCACAGCAATAACCCATGTTGGTGAGAGAAGTTTGTGGAGGACTGTTCCCCACGAGAGACATGCAGCAGAGGAGGATTGTGAGGAGTTTTCCCCCTAAGGATGAAGGAGTAGCAGGAACAACATAGAACATTCTGAGACTGACAACCCCCATTCCCTGCCCTTCTGTGCCACTTGCAGGGAGGAGGTAGCAGAGCTGGGCCTGAGAAGAAGGGAAGAGGGGACAGGGAAGGTCTGGTTGTAGATTCATATCAGTTTATCACTTTTCTACCCTGATTGAATTGGTCAATTGCTGGTGGGTTTGTTCTTAAAATTAAATGGAGTTTGTTCCCCCAAGTCTGTCTTTTGCCCATGATCATAACTGGTGAGTCCTAACTGTCCCTTGTCTTGACTCTTGAGATTATTGTTGTGTTTTCTCCTCCCCATTCCACCAGAGTGGGGTAGGAGGAAGAAGCAGCTGCATGGCTGCATTATTGTGGTGTGGGTGGGCCTACACCATGACACCAGCAGAAAGGTACTAATAGCAACTAGCGAAATTCACAGCTTTCTATCCTGAAGCAATGCCCTTGCTGATCCATAAGAATGAAAACATTTTCTTGCAGTTAAACCAAGGGGCAAAAACAGATCTTGGTTTTATTTCTTGGCATGCCATAACAATCCTGCTATGGGGTCTGCAGTGGGCTAAGGACCAAATAAAGCTATGATCAAGTTATGGACATTCACCAAAATAAGCAAAAATACCCATTATGAGGCAGATAAGGAGAAGAAAGACTGAGGAAGAGACCTCCTTACATCTATCTATTTATTTATTTATTTCATCTCTAGAAGTAAGAGCTTTTGGAGTACAGAAATGAAATTGCTACATGCACCATGATGGATTAGCTCTGGTAAGCTGAAATAAATAGCCATTCATCTTACAGCTCATGTTGGCACTGGGTATACCATGTACAGAACTAAAATGAAAAGCCTGCAGACAACCCCAGCCTGGGGCCACACACTAGGAACATTTGCAAAACAGTTTTGGGATCAGAACTAACTCTGAATGTCCTTTTGGAGCCTCAAACCAGCTCTATTTGAAACAGTCACTCTACCATTCTTTTCTCTGTGTACAGATAGTTGAAAAGAGAAAAACATACCCACAGTCATCCATCTTCGAGCTGCTGAGGGTTCTCTCTGCACTCAGAGCATCTCAGGAGGTATGCCCTTCAAAAACGCTTCGTCTGCTGCTGTAATACACTTTCACACTACCACCATCAAATGCTGCAGCAGCATTTTGCTCACCTCACTTTTAGTTGCCTTTAAAAATTAAGATGAAAATAAACTTTTTGAAACAGCAAGTTAAAGTGCCTAAGTCTCCTCTTCCACAGGTTTTATACTGCCTCAATCTTACTGATCAGGTATATATTCCCCAAAAGACAAACAGCACGTCTGCATTAATGGCAAAAGAATGGAGAGAACAAATTAGTCTTGCTGGCATCTGAATAGGAGGTTTTACATACTGATGCAGAGAGCCCTCAGCAATAAGCCTGAGTCTAGTACTTCATTTTCATCTTCACTGAGAAAGCCCAAATCTTCATCAGCTTATACTGAGTCTTTAAAAAAAAATTAAGGACATGAGCTCCATTAGCAAGGAAGCAATTGCACAGAAGCAGGGATTTAGTTGAAAAGAAATCTGAGAGTAAGGGTATTGACCAACTAAACTATGGTAGCACATTTTCCTTTCAGACTAGTTAGGAGTGACTTGCTGTTCACCAAGCTGGATGCTCACTCTCACTTTATCGAAGGATTGTGACTGTAGTGGTTTGAAGATAATTGGAATATTTTAATGACAAAAATTAGATTATAGGCTGTGAAAAGAAAGCACTCATAAGTTTGCCGAGATGTAGAAAAACAAGGACACAAATATAGATAAGGCAGTGTCTGTGTCTCTCTCTCCTGGCTTCTGCCACATTAACTGCTTCTAGCTGGATCTGTGCAACCCAACTCATCGTTCTGCTTCCAATCCCCCTTGATGATTCTTCCAACTCGCTTTGCATGTAAGGCAGATTCTGGGATAAGAGAGGGAGGTGGAAAGAAGGTGGAAGGGTGGTTGGGAACCCCTCCCAGGCACTCTGATTTCTGGGAGGGGTATTGTGTTTCTGTATTACTTTTAAATTGTACATTTCTGTATACAGCTGTAAATATTTGTGATATATTGTAAATATCTGCTTGTATATTGTACTAAGCTGTGAATATAAAGCATCATTTATTAACTTCCAGACAGCTGAATCTAGTCTGGGTGACTTCACAAGCTTGTGTGGGCGGGTAACTCCCAAACCATCACAGTGACAATTCTCTGCTGCTAACTCTATGTGGAGACGACTCTATGCAGGTCAGCAGATTCCACGGGTTCTCCCCACCACTTGCCAAGCTCTGCAAAGGTCTTGAATACCGACAAGGGCTCTGCATGGCACCACAGAGAGCCCCAAGCATGTGGCAGTGAGTATTCTCACAGGAAGTGGACAGGGGACCACTCACGAGCTTGTTCCTGCCACGCCTGCTGTACACAACATGTAACAGGGAGGAGAGAAGGCATACAGTCAGGTGGGGAAGTGCCAGGAAAGGCAGGGAGGAGGCAGCAGGGAAGCAGCAGTGGGAACAGCTCTGGGCATGGTGGCAGAGAAGCTGGCCATCTGAGCATTTCTTGGAGGAAGAGCTTGCCCTTTTGGGCAGCTTTCTTTTGTTTTGTCTTCCCCCCACCCACCCGTTTTTCTCGGGGTATGTTTCTGGTTTTGTACATTATAAGCATAAGTACTTATAAGCATGACACCACATCACCCCAGCATCCTCTTCAGCCCCAGGAGAGCAGAAAAGTGGAGAGCCAGCAGTCCCCATTGCTACAGTTCTTCTTGCACGCTGTAAGGCAGTACGAGCATGACAGTGGCTTGGCAGTGGCAAGAGGCAATAGGGCAGCCATCGGCTCCCCGGCTTCCCCAGAAAAACTCTCCTGTAGTCCTCTCCACTGAGCTTGCATCTTACCTGCAGCCTAGCCAGCACGTTTTTGGTGGGAAATACACACCAAGTTGTGTATTTCATATTTCATTTAGTTGCCTTTATCTCATCATTGTTTTTACCTCCCCTGCTGCTTCCCACCCTCTACAAAGTTTATCCCACAGAGAACTGGCCAGGTAGAGCTGTGTCACTGAGAGCTGTCTCTGGACACTTGTCTCCTTTATGGACCTCTAAGACATGTAGCAAACACCTCTCCTACCTTCTTCCCCAGTGAACATCATTAAACACACTCAGGACAGTACTGGGGGTTTTGTTAGTTTTTTGTTTGGTGGTTGTTGTCTTTTTTTTCCCCAAAAAAGTACCTTGTCATCTGTCTCACAGTGGCCTTTATTGCTTAGGTCAAAGAAATGTAACGATTACAATCTTGGTGAAGTCTATACAGGCAGGAGGTCACTAACACATGAGAAAATCTCCATCCACCTGAAATAGATGAGAACTGCAGTTGCCCCAGCACATTCATTCTGCATTGTCTTGCATGGGTGGAAGGATATGTTTCTTTTCCTCACCAATGAGTGTCAGATATTTTTCTTTCCTAAATCCCCTGTCTGAAGCACCAATGGTACAGGTGCAGTTGCTCCATCCTCCTCTACTCTGTGAAAGAAGGAACAAAAGGAGCTCTGACACTACCATTAAGGGCCGTGGGAAGGTACAGGAATAGAAAGAAAACCATCCTCCCTAAGGCTATGAAAGTGCTGCAAAGCCACATTGGGAAGCATGAAAAGAGACCCTGTTTGACACACAGAGCCATCAGAGAAAGGAGACAGTTCTGCCTGTGGAGAAAATTTGAAGTAAGGAATACCAACAGAGAAGCCTCCATATACCTTGTGCACTTCAAATAAATCTCCAAAAGTCTGTTTTCTGACTTCCAGCTCTAGACCCTGAAAAAGATGAGACCTAGAGCCACAGATGCTTCAGCAGCTGTCTACAACACAAGGACCCCCAGTGCACATGCTATGACTCCAGCCTCTTAACAATGAAAAATGTAACCCTCTCACAGTGATGAAATATTGAATATTTACTAATGCATGACATCCACATATCTGCCTGTTATCCCTTCTCCTCTGAACAGAGACTTTCAAATCAGAATGACAAAGTGAGAGTAAGATGTAGATTATTTACATGCAGAAACTCTGCTTAGGAGAGACAGTTCCTGCTGAGATTGATTAATATTATTTTAACCTACAGCTATATTATCGCTCACAAGGTTTTGGTGTAATCAGCTTCAGCTCACATACTCACCTAGAACTAATTCTATCAGTGCATTTCAGCACTGATAGACAGCTCCCAGTAAATACACCTCAACACCTGTACTGAACAAGTTCCCACATGCTCACAGTCCAAAAGACACAAAGTTCCAGCAGATAGATTCCTAAAACTTATCTGCCTTAGAACTGAGCATGTGCCCAGCTATTGCATCCCTGTTAAATGCTCTGATACCATGAGCTTTTACCCAAAGGAGATAAGATGTACTGAACAAACATTAGTGAAGCTGTCCGGTAGGAAATAACTGAAAAACCCAAATCACCATAAACCAAATCTGTTCTTGGATTCTCTTCAGTTCAGATGCCCTTTTGTGGTGGTTTGGCCCTGGCTGGAGGCCAGATGCCCATCAATGCCACTCTATCACTCTCCATTTTAGACAGATAAGGGAAAGGGAAAATATAACAAGAAGCTCATGAGTCAAGGTAGAAGCAGTTTAATGAGGCAAAAGTGAAAGCAAAAGAAAAAAAAATATTCTCTAATTCCTATCAGAAGATGATGTTCAGTCACTCCCTGAGAAGAAGGGCTTCAATGCAGTTGCTCTAGAGGACAAACACCTTCAACAAACGTCCCCACACTTCCTTCTTCTGCTTAGCTTTTATATCTGAGCTGATGTCATATGGTATGGAATACCCCTTTGGGCAGTTTGGGTCAGCTCCCGAGATCTTGCCCACCCATCAGCCTACTGCTGGGGAGGGAATGTTGTAAAAGCAGAGCCTTGGTGCTCTGCAAGCACTGCTCAATAGTAGCCAAAACACTGTTGTGTTATCAACACCCTTCCAGCTACCACTCCAAAACATGGCACTACAAAAGACGCTATGGGGAGAACTAACTCAATTTCAGCCAAACCAAATATACCTTTTCAAAAGGAGGCATTGCTTGCCTTTGGGTTGAGCAATGATAAAACACTGGAACAGTCTGCAGACCCTGATTTTGCCTCCAGGTGGGTACACTAAAAGAGGACAATTTCCCAATGAAAAGTCCAAGGCACACTCTGATTTTGACCTCTCTTTCAATGAGGCAATGTACATCTGGCAGGATTTTCAGAAAGACAAATTTCATCCTCCTTCCTACTATGTGATGGATATCTGACTCTGACCATAGGTACTAAAGATAATCCAATGGCCAGCTAAGCCTACTCCTTCATGTATCAATAAGCCTATCATTCACCCAGTAGCTTTTAATAATGAACTGACATTTGTTTCATCTGAAACTCATGTAGTTTTGTTGTGCACCATTACATGTCTGTTTCATTTCAATCCAGAGATGGATACACTGCTTGAGTACAGCTCATAAACTGCTTCAGGCTCTCTTCCAGTAAAGGTGCTAGACAAATGAGAGCTGTTATTAGCATGGACAGTGCCAACCACCAGCAGTTAAGGCTAGCACTTCTGCCTGTCACAACAGGGTCTTCCCTCAACCACACTTTAACACCACATCTGTCTTAACATAGGAGCAACATATCAAGCCATCATGCTGTCTAAGAAAAATTCTATGTGATGACCATTGAAAGAGCTCACAGATTTTGCTGGGGCCTAAAGCAAGCCCACAAGCAGCACTAAAGGCATACAGTGTTACCTCATTAAAAAGAGAGATGATCTCAGAAATATCTGTGTGTCAGACAGCTGCTGGTAGGAACAAACTGAAGGGTGGCCAGATTCCAAAGCAGCTACTGTGGGTTGAACACAACTCTGAGCTGGCAATTGTGTACCTAGTGTTGCCCTGCAGCCTGAAAAGATAATGCCTTCTGTTCCAATACCTCTAAGTGAACAGTTCAGTCTTCTGAACAAATAAACTTTCCATGCAAGAAGTACAGGTCCAAAACACATGAGGAGGAATCTACAATAAGTTCTTGCTGTTTATAGCACTTCTTTGACATCAGCTCAATTCCATAAAACAAACCTGTGCAAAAAACCTCTTTATGTTTCATCACATAGCTTGTCTTTAGGTTAGTTTTCCAAACCACGTCTAGTAAAGTCATACTTTAAAAGATAGAACATGCACTCAGCACCACATAACCCTTTTTGCCATACAAGGTGTCACAGTCTCATACTGCTTTCCCATACAAAACATTGCAGAAAGAGCTTATAGCAGCATTATCTCCATACTACAGCTATGCAAATTGAAGATCAGATTACTGGTGCAATTTTCAGGGCAGCTGAAAAGGTACATTGTTCCAAGGACATAGACAGGACACAAATGCAAACTACAAGGAGGAAAAATCCCTTCAACAAGAACATGCAGTACTCCCATTGGACTTTTAATCCAATGATTTCCAACAAAATTGCAAGAAAATTAAAGAGATGTTGTTTTGCAAGTGAAAAGATGGGAGAACTGAACTGGTATTCCTAGATCACGTAAAAAGTAAATGGAAATGTCAATAATAAGCAGTACATTCCTCAGAATTTCTCTTGGGCACTGAATGAGTCATGATGTCTTGTTTAGACCTAAATGCTGGATTTGTTTTTTTTAGTTCACATCTAATCTGAATCAGAACGTATGGGTGATTTCTTGCAAGTAGTAGCTGACTTCATATCCTGGTTTTTGCAAACAAAGTAATTGCTCAGAGATACAGTACAAGTCAGAGTGGTTGCATCTGAAGTGCATGATTCATTCATATTCTGTAACATGCAAGGGAAATACAGTTTCTATTTGTGACAGCTCCTGAAAATGTATATATCATGGTGGGATGGAGAGGAGAATTGGGACCTCCTGGCCAACCACTCACCCAGTTTTTATACTGAGCATGATATCCTATGGCGTGGAATACCTTTTTGGCTATTTTAGGTCAGCTGTCCTGGCCTTGTTCCCTCCCACCTTCTTGTGCTCCTGCACATTGGCAGAATATGGGAAGCTGAAAACTTCTTGATTTCCTATCAGCAACTGAAAACATCAGTATCATATCAACATTCTTCACATGCTGAATCCAAAACATGGCATTCTCTGGCTACTAAGAAGGAAAATTAGCTCTATTCCAGCTGACGCAAGGACAATCATTTGGAAAGAGGCAAGCACAATGTAACTCTAACTGCCAGAGGCCTTTAACCACATCTATTTAACTCAATATTGTTAACTTCTACAATGTACTTTTGGCCATCTCTTAACTAAAAACTGAAAACAAAGTAAAGGCGCCAGCCACTGAAACAGGATAATTCCTCAACTGACTGCTCCCCAGAATATATCATCTCTAAATGAGACCTGCAGTCTTCCAGGTGCCTCCAGACTCCTGGAAGAATTCAGGAGACAGCATTTCACTCTGGAACACATCCAAGCAAGACGTGAAAACAAAACAAAGGGAGAGGGAGTTAAATTCAGGTGAAATCAGACTTCCAAGTCTCCAAGATCGATCTACACACTGTTGTAGTTTGAGGGGCTCCAGATCTCCAAAAAACCTACAGAGACCAAGATCTGACCCAGGGGACAAACTAGTCACCTCCCAAAATTGTAATTTTGTTATTCAATCCCATATTCCTGCAAATACTTTAAACATAAGCAGCAAGGTCAAGTCACTCTCTTTTCTCCTTTCAGCTCTCCAGAGGGATCCTTATCTGGTAACTATGTAGGACTATCTTGCGGGTAGCAGTCTTCAAGACCACCGCCACAGTGAATTCAACCTGCTTCAGCCTAATTGGAAGACAATGGGGGATGGCAGAAAATGAGCATGGGGATTTTGGTGGATTTAGTTTGCTTGGGGGGAAGGTTTTGGGGGAATTCTCATGTATCCTGTATTAGGTGTATGCTGTATTTTTTCCTGCACATTTTTAACTATAACCTTTCTGTATATCTCTCCAATTCAGTGAGAGTGTTATTAATTCTTTTTAAAGAAAAGGAAGCAGTAAAATAATCTCAGTCTGTCGTGCTCTTAAACAAAAAAAACCTGACACACACACATTAGTCATTTGCTAGTGTCTGTGTGCCAGAACATGATGAAACTAATAGCAACAGAAACAGACAGCCTAATGTCAATAGATCTAATAAAAATGCTTCTCCACTAATGACAGGAAAAAATAAAGGTATGGAGAATACTATGATCTGCATATGCAGAGATTTAAAGCTCTACACATGGGTGTAACTTGCCTTTAGATTTGAGGCAGTTTCATTCAGAGGACATGCACTGCATGATCTCATCCAAATACAACCTTACTTTTATTCTACCTCATTGTCATTACCTCTTCATCTTATGTATAGAGTGAAGGAAGCATCTGCCTTCTACTGCCTAAAAAACCGAAGACTAACATTAGGTAAATGAGAGCACTTCCATGTAACCCATAGAGATCATCAAACTGCACCTAATGTGCTGTCTGTTGGTGAATCAAAACCTACATGTGATTCGCTCGGTTTGAGTGTTCCAGTGTTACTCTTCAAAGCCTCAAAGTCATCTGTACAGAAGCAAAAAAGAAGGGTGCCATAGCTAACAGTTAGATGTATCTGAGTTACCTTATGCCATAAATACAGCAGAGTCACATTTTTCACTTGATGCTAGATAGACAATAAGAACAGGGACAGTACTCCTGCAAAGTTACTCCAGACCTGCAGTGAATACAATGCATGTTTTAGGCCTCTCTATTGATTTCCCACTCAGTTGGTAACAAGATTCCAAATCCATCCCAAACCCATTAGTGCTTGGGGTGGCTAATACTTTTAGAAACCCATTTCTCCAGGTAATGTTACTCCTTTTGAATTTCAGCCCCAACATTTCTCATTTCAATTGCTCCCACTATTTAGCATTGCCTGAAAATTTAACAAGAGAGATGATTCCATGATACCACTTCAGCTACTAGAGAACACACAAAGCAATATCAGCACCAACTTTGATCTCCCAGGAGCACCACAGTCCTATGTCAAAGCAAAGGCTTTTTTCTCCACCTTATAAAAGAATTAGCTCTATGTGGGGAAGCTCAAACAGCACTGTGATAAAAAGATAAATGAAACTGCTTTGCTAATGAGTTGGACCTCGGCACACGTTCACAAGAGAAGAAACAGCACAGGTCAGGTCCACCTCGGAGATTATCAAACACCAATGTCAGTTGTCTCTGGCCACATATTCCTAAAATACTAATGAAGTTTGTTTGTTTTAAATTCAAATAAGTAATGAGGAAATATGGAATCTGACTAGATCCATTAATTACAGAGTTAATAAAAAGGTCTTACATTCTTTTATTCCAAGCTCTGCAACGAGAATGCTACTTCCTAACCTACTTGAACAGGCTTTTGCCTAAAACAAGCACTTGCCACCATAATATACTTTGCATTGCAGATACTTTGCATTACTTTTACATTTTTTCAAAAGCATATTAAGATTCATTTGGAAACATAGAATCACAGAATGGGCTGGGCTGGAAGGGACCTCTGAAGGTTATCTGCAGTCAACAAGGACATCCTCAACTAGACCAGATTGCCCAGAGCCCTGTTGAGCCTTACTATAAATATCTCCAGGGAAGGGACTCCAGCCACCTCCTTGGGCAACCTGTTCCAGTGTTCACCACCCTCATAGGAAAGAACCTGTTCCTAACATCCAATCTAAACCTGCTCTTCTCTAGTTTGAAGCCATCACCCCTTGTCCTGTCCCGTCATCAGCAATTACATGTCCCTGTGAGGCTGAGTTGCAATGTAAGTTGCATTTGTCAAAATGCAGCTATTTTTAGGATTGAAAAGAATAGTCTAACTGGAGTATTCATAGGAAAAAAAAATCCCATTATAATTACATGCTAGTGTCCATCCAATCCAGAAACATACTAAAATGTCTGATATCTGTATTAAAGCAGTTTATAATCATTTACTGCCCTGTATGTGCATTTTCTATCCTGGGAAAGAAATGGGAAAATTTAATCAAGCAGATTTCTTGAAATTATAGACCAGAGGTCTGAAACAAATATGCAGCATCTTTAAAAGATAAGAGACTCTGTCCAATCTGAGACTCCTGCACTTGGAGCACTGACAGAGCCAAGCTGCAGCATGAAGTCTCATCTCAGAGCCATGTCTGCATTCAGAACACTCTCTACAATACATTAATGCAGCATTTGCTGGGCTAGCAATTTTGGCAATTTGTAACGCATCTCTTGTATTTTTATTGTTCATCTATAGAAAGTACAGTGGGTTTATTTTGTTACATTTCTGCACTGAGAGAATGTGAAGCGATAAAACATGATTGATTGACATTGTGTCTCCATGCTACAACACTGTGCCACCGAGTCATGCCACCTGTCACCACTGCTGGTTACAGGAGACTGAGTCCTGCACTAATGTTTCTCCCAATTATCTATGGCTCACTGGCCAAAGCCCTCTCATTCTCAGTTCCACTAAAGATAATCTCCTGTATAATTATACTGATGAGAAATGACAGATTAAGACAGAGACCACATGATTTTCAGTCTGAGCTGTAGCAAGTTCTTGCTGGATTGTTCTAACAGCTGCATGCTCCAGGCTTTCCTGGCAGCATCCTAAAAGGCATCTCAGTCCTCTCACTGCAGGAGAGGCCTGCAATTTACGGCTGCTGAGGAATCAGATGAGCCTGGAAAGAACAGAGATCTCAGTTCTCAGCCTCGTTTACAGGCAGAAGTAGATGGGGGAGCTACATGAAGGGAGAGATTTATATAAGAGATTTGTCTCAAAGCTAAAGGTTGAAACTGATTTGCCAGTTATCAGTCCTTATTGAAATACCAGATGCAGCAACAGAGAATTATGGCCAGGAAAATCATGTGTCATATGCACCCTGGTGAAAAAAGGAGATGGACTGATCTTAGTTTCCTGGACTGCCTCTAAGTTATGTGGCACATGAACTTAGCAAAGTGCCCTTTCTTGCCTGTGCCTCAGCTTCCCTGATCACATTTATGGCAATTGTAATAGTTAGCAGTTTTCCAGAAGCATTAAGAAATCTGTTTACATGCACAAGAGAAAGCTCCTAAAATTTCGTTCCTTTGAAGAAGAGCCAAGAATAGCTTCAACCCTGGTGCTTTGCAGAACAGTGACATAACACCTGCCACCACCACAAGAATGGCTATATCCCACTACTCTGATGTAAAGGACTGTACAGAAGTATTGTCTTAAATGTGGAGGCAGTGAGTGAGAGACACTATCATGGAAAAACTTCTTTTCCTTAATGCCCTGAAGTGATCAAATAGCCTGATGGGCACTACAGAATATTTAAAAGGGGTGAATGCCTTAAGGAGCAGCTGGGTGCCAGTATCTTTGTGGACACAGCTTGCAGAGCCAGCAGGTCACCCTTCTGTGCAGTCCCTGTACTCAGCCACTCTCCATCAGATGTCTCACAGCTAGGGGTAAATGTTGGCTGAAGCTCACTGGGGACACAACAGCAACAGTAAAGAGCAAACAAGGTATTTTGCTTCAGGAAAATGTAATTAAACAGTCTTCATGCCAGCCACTTTTTCTTAAGCTCTGCATCCAGTGTTCACAGAGGAAGGAATAAAAAAAGGAAGAAAGAAAAAACCCATATTCTTAACACCTTATTAAATTTCATGTTCATTAAATTTTACCTGCAGAAAATAAAAGAGTTTATCTTCTTTCTGCCTTTTCATAATACATTTTTATGCCTCTAGGTCTCTGCTTGTTTAGACTCTTCTAGGTCTCTGCTTGTTTAGACTCCAAGGGCTGTAAAAAGTATTCTATACACTGTTACCTGAATAAACACCCTATAAATTACAATGGATATTTATCAGCCTTGTGGCAATCTCACTACATAAGAAACAGTACAAGATTGCATTTAGATAAATAAGATAAGGGCAAAAGATTAGTATACATAGAAGTCTAAAAAAAAAAATCCATGGCCTGCTACTCTAGGCAAAATACATAATAAACACATGACTTCAACTAACTGTTCCTGCATTTGGAATTCCACCAGGATACAAAGCTAGAGGGATCACTAAACCACATCATGTTTTCAGCCCAGTCAGATATCAGATATTTCACTACAATCCAACTCAACTGACTCACAGACATTTGTCCCTGGCCTGTCACCATGGCCTGTATGGAGTCCCACACTTGTTTATATTTTGGCAGGGCCATCTTAAGCAAGCAACTCAAACACATTATAAATCCTGCATCCCTTGACTGGCCATCAGCCTGAGTGAATTTACTCCAGCCATCATTGGCAGACCCCCTTGCTATTCATAAGAACAAGTCGGCTTTAAAACGACACATTCTTCAAGGCAAAGTTCCTCACCTCTTTTGGAAAAAGAAGGCATGGCCAAGAAGGAATGACCAAAGCAAACATTCACAACAGGCAGTCATGTAGCTAAATGGCAGCAAGTACCTTCCATGTATTCAGATGCTTCTCAAAGGTTTAGATACCTAAACTAATAATCTCTGCCACCAAAAATTTAAGAAGACAGTCATTCCACTAACAGAACTTTGCATTTGGAGACCTACTACTTTAAACCCCTGAATAATCCAAACCAAAACCCCATCACCTAAACCCAACACTATGCCTATTTGAAGAGTGGCCAAAGGAAAAAGACTGAGTTATTTTAAAACCTTGGAGAAGCTGTAAAAAATACGCAGAGCATCACTCTCCCTATTCACAACAACTGCCTGAGGTTTCTTGCAAGGTCTTGTTGAGCACCCTTGAGGCCACATGGCACTGACATTTCCCTTTCACACAGCCAGAGAGACAGCACTTGAAGAGTTGAACAGGCATTGAGATGGCTAATACAAAAACCCTTGAGTGGCATGGAACACAGCTGGTCAGCTGGTTCAGACTAGTAGTGACATCTTTGCTTAAAGCACTTCACATTCCAGCATCCAACATTTTAGATACACATTAAGGACCATTGCACCTATTTATTTTTTGTCAGATGTGACAACTGCTAAGCTCTTGGGCTTCCACTGGTTCTCTTCCCCCTGACAATGAGCAGTGGTATATACATCAGCACTCAGGCACCATTCTCCATCCGTGGGGTCAGATCTAAGAGGGAACTTTCCCATGGCAGGTCAGTCTCAGGATACAAATGGCTATGTACCTACAAATATAATCCATTCTGCAGCTCTCTTTGTGTATAAAGTTCATAGTAGTGAAGCCATAGCCCTGGTCCCCTTGCTGGCACATACACTGTTCAGCTAATAAACAGCTTGCCTATATGTGAACATGGATTTGATATTCCGAGGATCTCGTTACCCAGGTTATTTTGGAGTTCCAAATAAAAACATATCCAAAAGCTCCTTGGACAAGCTAGTATAAAGAAAATGGTCAAATGACATCCCACCAAAATACAGGCAGTTTTGTTCAGGGTTAAAGCTGCTCACTTATGGAAATAAGGTTCAATGGTGTGTAAGTGTCAAGTTCAGTGCAAGAAGTGCATTGTCTGAAGTTTCTGCTGGAGTATGCAGAACATCAGACAAACCTGGTGCATTGAAGAGCCAGGATCAATGATTAGCTGAAAAACAGATCTATTCTGAAAGCTCTGGTACAGGTGTTCCCATCCTAAGGTACTGAAGAGAACACAGATATGGGAGTTCTCCACCCACTAGCATTTCTTTGAGGCATACAAAACTTTGGAGTAGTCAGGATAAGGAAAGTGATTCAGTTCTGAGTCACAGTCAGTACATTGCAGCCTGGACATTCAAGCCATAAACTTTACCAAGGATTTTCCAGTCATTAGTCTCACAAAAACAGCTTTCCAGACATTTTCCACATGCAATCGCAGTTCAAAGCACAAAAGATCAATATAGCACAATAAGGATCTCTGTTTGTTCAGATAAAGGTAAAGGAAAGCTTTAATCACTTCAAGACTTATTTCAATTTGGAAAAAAAAAATTAAGCCAGTATTTATGACCTAAGTCCCTTTCAGCTATGAGGCTTTCAAACAGATACTGTTCAGCCCACCCTGCTCTACTGCCTGCCTCCCTCCCCTGCATCCACTCTGAAACACGCACGCGCAGGCACACACAGACACACGTACACACTCATCTCAGACATTTGATACCATTATAAAGGCAGTAGTCTCCTCTTTCCTCTGTACACATCTCATTACCCATCCTTAGTATACATCTTGAGTAATGCAATTTACTTCAATGTCACCAAGAGAAAGACGCTCCTCTGGGACTCTCATTACTATAAACCACAATCTGCTGCCAATTCATATGTCCTCATCCACCCTTTGTTTTAACTTCTTCATAAACTATAATGAACTGTTTTGCATCCCTGGTGTTGTTACTTAGCTTTTATGTCTAGGATTTTTTTTGCTTTTCCTCTTCCCCCAAAAATCACGCCTGACATTTTGTGAACCTCTACATTTCTGCATCTCTCAAGCCCAGCATCACAGGTCAGCACTGTTGCCCTGTCAGTGTCCACCTGTTCTTCCTGGGTTGACTGTGGATGTAAAATCCCACTTCCCCAGTCTGCTACAAATAAATCACAGTCCATATCAAGCTCTGGCCAGCATACTCAGAGGGCTTCCTGTAACTGTCAGAGGAAGGAGGACAGACCACAGGCATGTCTCTGAAAATTACATCTGCTCCATTTTGGCTGTTTTAATGTCCAAATCTTGCAGGTGTAAATGATAATGGGAGCTCCAAAGGAAGGAAAATTGAGGCCCTAGAATGCATGCAATGATCTCATGCTTTGTTTAGGCAAGGGGACCTGGAAATCTCATTGATTAACACATTCCATTGTGTAGTGGAAAAATACACAATGAGAAAGACACTGACACAGAACAAGAGCATGGTTTGCCAAACCAAAACCCAGATGCTGATTACTAGCTCCCTTTGCAAGGAAAGGCTGAAAATGTCACAAGGCTCTGACACTAAAGTCCTCCAAGAACAACAAAATAATACAGAAGGGCTTGATAGAGAAGAAAAGCCAATGCTATAACTGTACTTGAAATGAGTCATATTTTGTACCAACTGATACTATGACAAAAGCATTAAAAAATAAATCACTGAACTTTTTCTCACCTGTGACATTTGTCTCTGTTTAGCATTTCATTCAAATTGGGCTGATAACCAAAACTGTTTCATTCTGAACCCTGGATCTCATGCAAGAGTAAGAGGAAAACCATACAGCTATTAACAGCCTAGTACAGAAAAAAGTAACTCCATAAAGACGATACACTGCAGGCAGAAAGAGATAATTTTTTTTGCTTTGGGAGTTCACCAACACTGTGGAAAAGTTTATACATTGATAAAAAAACAACCCATGATGAATGCTTTTTACTAAGGCTTAATCTTTAGGTCTTTCATTTTTCCTGTATACTTATTTATCACAGTCTATAAAACCTAATAATGAAGAGTAAATATGTTAGAATTCCTCTATAAAGTGTTATATTTCTATACAACCTAGAGGAAAATAATCAACGAAATCAAGCAGTGTGTCCACTCAGTTATGCACTCGTCTCCTTCAACAGTTCAGTGCTTCCCAACACTTCTTGTTAACCTCACATGTCAGGATTTTAAAGTCTTGGGAACCATTTAAACTCGTGCCATGTGCTGCTTACTTTTATCTGTCACTCCCTAAATTCTACTCATTTATACCAGTAAACAGTACATTAGCTACTAGACAGTCCCTAATCAGTCTTCTTTTTCATTGGCAGCCACACTCCTCTGCTCAACAGATGAGGCTCCTTTAAGAGACTTCCCTTCTTCTAACTAAGTGGCTGACAAGTAACCTTTTCCTATTTCTCTTAATTGGTGTAGGGCCAAAATAAGGGCACATCAGCTTATCTTCTGGCATGTTATTCTTCATCTGTCTATCTCCAATTATTTTAAAAAATCATCTTGCTGGGAAGAACTGGCTCATGCTGCAGACCTGTTTTCATGGAATTAGTTCAGCATTAGAGCAAGCTTCTGAGGTACTCTCCATACATCATATTTCTTCTTTGCATGCCCTTTTCAGAGAAGAGTCAGGAGCCCCTAACACGCTGAATTTCTTCTGTCTTGGCTAGCGAGCAAATTTGCCAAGAGAAGTGTGATACTCATATGATGTGTTGTGGAGAGGTACAAAAAAATAGGGTCTAAAGAAAAGGGAGGGAATTGTTAGTGTTCTGCAGAAAAAAAACCCCAACACCCAAACACACACACACCTCCAACAAAAGCAAAACAGAAAAAGGAGCAAACAAGCAACAAAGAAACCTCATATTTCACCAGGATGCCAAAAATCACACACTCTGGGACCACACCCACTCTAGAGTTGTCTAACACCTTGACCTGCTGCAGCTTTTTTTATTCTTCCTTTTGCTTTTCTTTGCCCTTTATCCTGAAGAGATGTCCCCAGCTTCCAAAAGAAAGAGACTGGATAATCTGACAAAGACAAGATCTTCCCAAAGGCAATCATTCAACCAGACCATCATTTATTCTCTGCTTTTCTTCACCTATATATCTTATCAAGTTTTGAAACCCTGAGTGGCCCTGCAGCTCTTTATGCTTTGCCACATAATCTGAAAGACACAAAACTGCTATTAGCTCCATTTTGCTAACATGGGCTAGGAAAAACTATACCAAAGTGGGTTTAATCAACTAACAGAACACATCATCCTAATTATAAAGGTGTTAATAAGTTTAGTACGTAACCAGTAGAAAAAAAGCTTTAAATATACCTATTTTAGAATTAGATGATCCAGACTCTAGACGATTCTAGTTCAGATGTGTGTATGTGGCAGGTATCTCACTCCTGTAAGAATAAGTCTAGAAGTCTATAGTACGACCAAATCTGACAAATTTCACCAAGGTTTGTGTCCCAGGTAACAAGCCATCAGACCAGCCAGCCCTCACATAACACCACCAAAGAGGACAGCAGCAGTAGTCTGCTGCTCATGGGAATACTAGGAGAAAAACAACATACTCCAAGGCTTACAAGGAAGCCTATAGGAAGTCTTGTTCCTGCACTGCAGAAGCATTACCATAATTATCTATCCACATTTCCCGAGCATCAATAAAGGTAAAACTTGCCAGAAAAAAACAGTAGCCCAATTTAAGTAAGATTCAGACTTCCACTTGGTAATTAGGAAAAAAACACTGTAATGTTTCTGAAGAAGTCATGGTTGTGCTTTCTAAACATGAACAAATGCCAACACATGTGCAGTACTGGTCAAGAAAGTTACCTGAAACAGATGCAGAAAAAGGCTACCAGGAGACTGACAAACCTACCTGATAAAAAGATTATTAAAAGCCCATGGCTTGTTCAGACCAGCTAAATAAATGTTGAGGGAGATACGTTTGCTGCACATAAAATACCCAGGGGTAGAAATAGCTGAGAAGTGGAAATGACTATTTAACTAAAGGACAATACTAGTATAAGAACAGATGGTTATAA
Source organism: Pogoniulus pusillus (assembly GCF_015220805.1). Taxonomy (NCBI): domain Eukaryota; kingdom Metazoa; phylum Chordata; class Aves; order Piciformes; family Lybiidae; genus Pogoniulus; species Pogoniulus pusillus. The sequence continues at coordinate 43,329,393 of NC_087264.1, read as the reverse complement.
ACTGCCACAGAATAAATTGAGACTAGAAATTAGACAAAGGTTTCCAATCAGCAGAGCAATGAAGCTTTTAAAAAGCCTTTACAGGGAACAGGGGCAAAAAGCTGCTCTAATTAAGGGATAAAGCTTCATGTATTTCTGAAAGGTATTATGAAATATGGTTCTCTACCAAAGCACGCTACTGGAAGCAACGACTGCTGAGGTCTTTTGCAGCCTCCTGCTTCTTTGCATTTCACATTAAAATCTACCCATAGCACCATCAACATATTAAAAGCACAGTTCTGAAATACTTTGACCTCCCTGAATAACCACACGGAGAGTTATTCTGGCTGGACTCAGTTAAAGAGTGAAGCAACACAGCTTCTAAGTGAAGGATTTTTGGAGCAACCAAACCTGGGAGGAAGGTCTGAGCTGAATTTTTACATTATCTAGTAGAAAAGACATTAAAAGGAAGCAAGAGCAGATAGTACATGTAATCTATTTCAGAACTCACATAACAAAACTCTTGAAAAATCCCAGGGGCTCCTGGATTTGAGAAAATTTCTCAACACACTGCTGCATGCCAGACCAACAGCCATGAGAGGATGTATTTTTCACTTCTGCCATATAATATCTGTTGTGGTATGCCTGATAGGCCCAAAAAGGGCTTATTCATGTCCTGGCTTGCCCAGGCATGTTTTTCTGCTCCCTTCTGCTGTGGGGAGAAGCAACTGTGGGAAAGAGGACAAAGAACCGGGAGCCACTGAGTCTCATTCTGATTTGTCCAGACATGTTCCTCTGCTCCCCCTCCTTCTGTGCTGAGGGAAGCAACTGCAGGAAAAGAAAAAAAAAGCCTGGACTTCACCTAATATGGTCAAGCTTGGCTAACTGCCATTCTGATTGGCTATTCTGTGTCCAAAGGCCCATTAGTCTCAGGCTACACTGATAAAAAGAGATACACAGGTAAACACAATGCACTCTGCCATTGTAATTGTGCCTGCTGTTGCCTGCAGCTATTGCACTCTGTTCCTCACAGTATACTGCCTTACTGCCTTATTGCATCTTGCCATGCTTTGCTAAGCTATAAACTAGCTCTGCCACAAAGTAACAAACTCTGATGCTCTGAATTTGTTTGCCTGGAATAGCCTCTAAGTGCCTCCATGCGATCGGGCTGCAGAGCCAGCGTGACACTGTGCTAAGACTGCAGGCACAAGACATCCTGCCTACAGCTGAAAGCCTCCTGCCAAGACAGGAAGTCCTGAAGACACACAGATCATCCAGAGGAGCCAAGGGACAATGTCAGAGATTGTCTGCATCCTTTCTCCAGAAGCCTAGGAAGAATCAAGTCTCGGTAGCAGAATTCCCTGAAAACATTTGGGTAGCGTCTGAAGCTATAGCTAGCCCAGCAAGTCAGGAGATAATTTTGTGAGTAAATACTTAAAGCATCTTGTAATTCACCACTGCCTTCTGCCATAAGCAGAAAGAGGCTCCTTGAGTGTCTCTGACTGGCAAGCAGTACATTGACCGCAGGAACCTTCTCCTCCAGTTCAATTAATGTTTATATATCTTTGCAAGTTATTTCTAGATCTAGTTATTCCTCTGTACATTTCCATGACCATGCAAAGAACCAATTATAATTAAAATCAGTGGTCAGAGGTGGTGAGAATTCTGAATATCAAAATTAATAAACAATATTAATTCTGAAACCATCACCTCACATTAATTAATTACCCCTTCACTACAATACCTTTATCAAAAGATAAAGTGTGGGGGGGGGCGGGGTACACCCAAACCATCACACCAACTAGTTCCTTCCCTCACTGCTTATTTTCACTATGGCTTTCTATAAAATACAAGGATGGAGCTCAAGATTAACAGTAGAGCTAGAAATATGTCTCTCACTGATTGTATTCATTCATTATAAGTATGACATAGACAAGTCTTTTGCATGCCTATACACATTTTAAAATGTTTGACCTTTCCAACATGCATACATGTCAAAAGCGCAACAGGACAGCACAATAAGACATAATTTTCAGGGACTCTGAGAAGAAATGCAGAATTACATGGCTTGACCTGTTTGCTTCATTCATCAGTTATGGCTGCATCATGTTTACTGTCTGAGGACATGCCATATACAACTTTTTTTTTTTTTTTAAATTATTATTTAGAGGCTGAAAACACACAAAAAAAAAAAAAAAACAAAAAAACAAACAAACAAAAAAAAACACCCAAACCAACCAAACAAACAAACAAAAATGTAAGGGAATTTGTCATAAAGACAATCTCATCTAGCAATGCCCTCTTGACAATCCATTTTGTCAGGGCAGTAAAATATATTTGTACATACAGAGGGCAAAATTGCCTGGAAAGTCCTAGAATCTCAGTAGATATTCTCTGGGATCCTCAGTCAACAATAGGCAATGGAGATCCCAGACAAGAGTGCTCCTGAGAATGAGTGGAGACAAATGAGGGGTTTTCCTAGAACACAAACTTCACTGACTCTTCAGAAAACCTTCAGTTCACCAATGTGAGGATATGTGTTTCAAGTTGCAATCTTTCCCCACTGGGTAAATGTGAAGAATTTCTAAACTTACAGAAATAACTTTAAACTGAGTTACTGTTGCATAGCTACATCCATTATTACTACATGACTCCTTCCACAGACTGAATAAGACCATTCTCACTAAGACTGAAGCCTCTGGTTATGGGAGGTTCTCAACTACATGCCTGATTAAATGATGCCTCCTAGAATTCTGGGATAACAGGAATTAAATTTTAATGTTCTTAATCTAGTTGACACTTTTTCATAAGCCCTTTACCCTCTCCTTCTCCTTGGTTATAAATGACCAATTACCTAATCTGAGGTAATGCAGGCTTTGGTGGAGGCTAATGAAGACGCGGTTGGTGAGATCCTGCTTGCACTAGAGAGTTCCATTAGAAAAGATTAATCACCTTCTAACACACAATCCCACGTTTTGGCTGCTAACAGTGAGAAGGCGTAGAAAGAGGCATCCATCACATTAACCAAGTAATACAGCAAAAACTTGGCACTTGATCTGCAGCTGGGTGGCTCTCCTGACAGGAGGGGGAAGACAGTGAAACAAAGAGCAACAGCAGCTTACAAGGCTGCTCAGGGATAGAGATCCTCACTCAAATTGTGGAGAAGGGAGTACCCCCAGCTAAGACTCTGGATTGGTACTTCAGAAGAGAGGGCTTAATTGGCTCTGAAAAAAAAAAGTATGTTGCACTCTGTGTGACATCATTCTTTCAAGGAGGTAAAAACAGTCCCTATGCAGCATAGCTAAAAAACTGATAGAAACCAGAGAAGAACAGCCTTACTGCCACAGATTGAAACAAACTTCCAGCAACTTACTGTTACAGTATTCTTGTCCAGCTGATAGAAATGGTTTCCTAGCCTTAATAGGAGGTAATGTACAAACTCCATTCATACCATCACAGGATGTTAGGGGTTGGAAGGGACCCATAGAGATTACTGAGCCCAATCCACCTGCCAGAGAAGGACCATACAGTATAGCTCAGGTCACAGGAAGAGATCTTACAAAGTCATGTTCAAATTTAGCCTCATCATAGTCGTGGAGAAAGCTGATGTCTTTGGGGAATCCATTTAGTTTGCCAAGTCAGAGGATGTCCCCATGCATTCCGAACTTACTCATTTCCAATCAATTTCAGGGCTGCTTTTATCAGGTTTCACTCAACTGCTGATTATTAATTGTCTAAGTGTCTTGTTTTCCCTAGGACAGAATCACAAGCCAGGCACAAGCCGCAGACCACTAGCAGTTTTGAGTCAGCCAGGACAGCTGTCTCAAGCTGGCTTAGAGGTCTATCCCAGACCATGAACATCACACTCAGTATAAACAGGCAAGTTTGCTGAGGTGAAAGTAGCTTCCTGCTAGGGCTCCTCTTGACACTGCTCCTACTTCTTCCTCTGCTATGAAGGACTGCTTTCCTGTTTTAGTGTGACTGCTGTACCTTTGCTGGGGTGAATATAACTTTATATTGTTATATAGTATTGTTGTTTTATTAATCTTCATTTCAACCCTCACAGGTCTTCTCTCCTTTTCCCGATTGCCCTTCGCTGTCGGGGAGGCATCAACAGGCAACAGAGCACTGCTGTAGTTTAGCTCTAGAGATGAGTTAATTTCTTCAAAAGCCAAAAGGCAGACAAGTAGCAAAAGAATCTTCTATGTGGACTCTGAATAGTGAAGGAGACACTCAGATGGTGATCCTCCACAGATGTTTTCTGGTGAAGAAAATGCCTGTTGGGACTGCCATCAGCTTGAATAGTCACATGGAAGGAAACCTATGCAAAGAGCTAAAGTAGTGAGCAGATATTTAAAGTCTGTTTTGACTCATCTTTTTGCAAATTCAAGAGGCATATGTAACACTAACATTAGGCACAGGAGAATACAAAACCTAATTCAGGAGTATGAAATTGCTTTTTGAAGGATTTTGAAAAGAGCTTATAAATGATGCTTTCAGAAACTCCAGCCCCACAACTCTTTTCAAATTGTTTTCTAAATCAATTTCTATTTTAGTAGACTAAACTTACTTTTTTCTTCTTTCTTCTTAAATCCTTTCTTAAAAGTTTTTTCATGATCATGTCTTTAGATGAACTGATCAACACTGAGCATGTTGTTCTAAGAAACGTTTCTACAAAACAAGTGATGAGCTTGCATATTATGCCCATCTAACTCCAAACATGTTTTTTTCCAGTTCTCAAGCTGTGTCTGCAAAGCCACATATCAGGCAGCATGCAGAAGACTCAAAAGGACCCAAGACTGTACCTACTTATGTTAAAAACCTTCATAGTTCAGTGGAGTTTAGAGACAGATGAGTGGATAAAGCAAAGACACTAAACACATGAATTGCAGCAGCCCATGAGAAGTCTTCCACAACACCCCATGATTTACTAGCAAGGGAAGAATCTTAGTCAGAGTTTGCTCCCTACAAACTGCAGGATGCAAGGCTCTATAATTTCCATGCAGAAAGGAAGCAGCTAAGTGAATGCCAATATTAACACCACATTAAAAGACAAAATTTAGGTTGGAGTCCAGAAGAACTCTGCCATAGGGCATTTCCTGGACCAAAAGGGAGCATACAGCTTTATTGTCTATGCTGGAAGGCTCAAGGCACAGGGCAACTCTGGGCTTTGCTATGCCTTAAAATTCTTAAGGCAAATTGCTAAATTGCTATTTGCCTTGAGAATGTTCTCTCTCTCTCTCTTTTTTTTTTTTTTTTTTTTTTGGGGGGGGCGGTTTGAAACAGAAGAAAATTCTCAGGTAGATTCATAAGAATTACTCGGAAATGTCTTTGGAGATTACTGCAGCTGATCACTGTTCTTGCTGTATTGTGCAGGTGAGCAACTGAAATCACAGGATTTCTGGTACCAAAGACTCAACTATGGTAAGGTAAGAAGAGATACATCCACTATTAGGCTTATAATTTTTACAGGTTTCTGAGAATGTTTGAGCTTAACTTCCGTTTTCTGAGAGGACTAACATCAACCAAGTTAAAGCTTGCAAAGGGCAAATAGTAGAGGTTGTGAACGGTGGCTCACGGGAGATCTCCTGTTGGATTCCAAATTAAAAGAAACTTCCATTTTCAGCATTAACTTATATGGGCAAAACACAAAGCTTATTGATGGTTTTGACCTTTCTACTCTTACCATAAGTCTTTATGAGAGCAAAAAGGAGACCTGTTCTGATACTGAAGCTTTTCCTCAAGAACTCTTCAAGATCTTCTCCTGATTCCCCAAGACTTCTCTCAACATAAGCTACCTACTCTGCCATCAAGGTGTAACAGCTGTTATTTTCTCAGTGCCTAATGTAAGATATGTAACTAATCCCAAACTAGGTAGTACCTGCCACCTTCCAACTGCCTCTTGAAGATGCCTCCCCTTGACTATATCATTACCTGCAGCAGTTAGTAGCTCCCAGATTGAAAAGAAGCATAAGACACCAAGAGCAAAAATCAAAGGGAACCTAGAGTTCTTAAAAAAATCCAACAAACAAAATTAAACAAAAGAAGCAGCAAACAAGCAAGCAAATGAGAAGCAAGGGAACTCTGCTCAATAGTTTAAAAACTCTGTTTCTGGAGAATTCAACTCCTACTCTGATGTGTCCTTCTGCAAGCTCAGTCAACTCTCAGCTGCAGGCCCTAGGCTGCCTTCAGAAGGAAGCACATGGAAAAGACAAAAAACCCTTTCTCCCACTCAAAATAGCAAACCCTGAGTCAGAGAGAAAACAGCGATAGAGAAGCAAGTCAGAAGCCTACATTATACCAGTGATGACAGAATGAGCCAGAAAAAAAGCTATAATTAGCTGATGCTACTTTCATATGGATTGGACTTCTACCTACCCATGCTCCTACTTCCACATCCAAAATGCCCTCAAGTTCCTGACACATTTTGATCCAATCTCATCTTCAAATCTCTGTATAACCTATTTGTAGTAAATATGAGTCACTAAAGTCGAACAGCAAGAAAAGCTCAGCCACTTGCCAGCATGCGTTATTACCAAAGAGGCCAAAGGATATGTCACATTGTATGCAGAAAACAGCCTCAGAGTGTCATCCATGAAAGTCACGATCATATTTTTCAACACATGCCTTGAAGCTATAACTACTATACCAAGACACCCCCAGATAAGGTTTGGGGGAGGACTTATAGAGAATAAACCATCAGTGCAGCCCAACTCTTTTTTTTCTTCCCTCTAAATTTTCATAAGAGCAGAGCAGGTTATGGTCCAAGAAGTGATGAGAACAACCACCTCTTGGGTTAAAAATCTCTCTGGTGTATATCTTATCACCCTCAGGAATGTCTCTGAAGCTCTATCTGCACATTAAAAGAGCTCTGAGTATGGGAATAATTACTAGCAACTTCAAAATCTTGCTAGAAGTAAGCAGGCAAGCAGCTTCTCTTGCTCTGGTAAAGACATGACATAGCATTTACATGCCACAGCTCATAGCAACTAATGGCTGTTGTCAAAAACTGAAACTCAAGTCCAAAGTGTGCCTTAAGCTCAGTGACTAGGAGGCAATCCTTATGCATTGATCTCGTCAATTTAGCTAGGTCCCAAAGCTTCTAAGTCGAATGAAATGTAACAGTTTTGGAAGATGTAAGATGTGCATTAGGAGTCTCGCTGAAAGTTATTTGGGTATTTGAAATGCAACCTGTTACTGACTTGCCCTGGAGTTGTAGTTGTTCCACATTAATCATGATCAGTTACAGGGAGTTAAAAAGTGGGGAGGGAGGTTGGTGTCAGCCTGGTTTAGCCATGTAAGAATTTTGTACCTCTTCTTCTCACCTCCACAGTACTTACAGGGATTTGAGACTAGAAATTATGAATCAGGAATTCACTCTCTGTCATCAGAAACACACAAAAGTGAAAGTTCAAGCTTTTGGAAAATGCTAAGAACAAAAGCAGGAGGACAAGTGAGGTCAGGCTGTTCTTTACAGATACATAAGGCAATGAGAGGCAGAGCTGAGAAAGAACTGAACAAGCATCTACAACATAAAGATATGTGTGGTAACCAGGAAGCTAAACTGGCAGGCTCTAGTGACCCACAATGTGTGAAGAAGCCTTTCAATCCAGGCAACTGTTTCCATAAAGAAAGAAGCTGTTCTGCAGAACAAATGGAAGTTCTCTATCCATAACTTCAAAAATAACAAATGAGTCATTTCTATCACTTTTCACACCGACTTTAAACTCATTTTAGCAACCTAAGTCAAGCTAACACCTGGCCAGCTTGTGAAAAAAGACTTTTCTTCTTACATCCTAACAGTTTCTTTCTACTCTATGGCAGAAGTCCAGTGAATTTTAGCCTTTTCAAACACTAGCTTCCAATCTTTTCTCTTTGTAAGGACAATATTCCCAGGTCAGTATTTCTCTACTCCAAACTTAATTTCAAGGAGGAGAAATAAAACATGTAAGCTCCCAAAACTGCAGCTTCCACATAAAAACAAAAGCCTGTGGTAGGAGAACAAGGAAAGCAGATTTGCTAATTATTTTGATATGATCATACAATTTAAGTTTCCAGAGTTTTAGTCCTGGAATATTTAGCACAAGACCTAAATAAATAAACAAACAAATGTGGAAGTAGGCAGACCCCCTGCAACACACAGACCTCTTCATGACCTAGCAGACTATCAACAAGGAATGACCACAGACAAGATGATACAGGCTCAGCTCTATTGTTTTTTTCTTTAGTACAACTACTCTGAAACGATAACATCTTAAAGTAGCCTCTGAAGGTTTCTTAAGTGCTTTTAAGTCATGGCAAAGCCACAGGATTCAGTAAACAGTGAAAAAGATGTAAAATGGAGAGGGCTACACAAAGCCTTAAATGATTTCAGGAAATCCTTTTTTTGAGATTAACTTGGAGAGGAGAATAAAGTAGCTTGAGAGATAGAGATGCACTCTAACTTCATTTCAGCTTTTCATACACCAGACACTTGCCAAGGGTCTGGGAAATGCCACCAGGCAGAGTATGCCCGGGGTCTGTGGGAGCACAGCACCATCTCGTGGAGTGAAGCGACATACAAAAAAAACCCAGGGAGTAAGCATTCAAGCACTTCAGACATCTGCAGCTTGGCTTTTTGACAGCCTGCGCTTGCAGCAGGTTAACAAACCTCCCTATCGAATTTTTGCTTTATAAAAAAAGTTCACTGCAGATCTATAAAGAACAAATGAACAACAAACAACTCCCTATTTTTATCTCTCAAACTCATCACTGTTAACATAAACACTAGGGGCCTCTTCATAAATAGAGTGTGGGCAGACAACCATCTGTACTGAACGCTATTTGCCAGCAGGCCTAGCGCAGCTGTGAGCATCCTTTTTCTTTTAAGTCTGACTCTCCTGTGCTTAAGGTGAACAAAGAAAACAAGTCTCCAAATAGTAAACTTGGCAGGACTAAATACCTATACTTTCATCTATTCAGTACCAGAAAATAAAAAAGCCCTTTTCCATTTGGAAGAAAGAGTTGGAGGAAACTCAGAAAGGCAGCTATTCCACTCTTGCCAGTATTTGTTCCCAGATATGGAGGTATGCTTATGGAGCATCTGAGAGCAAGCAAATTAACTTACCCAGCTGGTTCACATCTTATTGGTCATAAATAAGAATTTCCTGGCACCAGTGAAAGTATGAAATGCTGTTTAGTTTCTGCTTCATTGTTGGAACTCAGTTAGAAATTTATCTCTGAAACAGAAAGCATTCAAGTCTCCTGGCTTCTAAAGGAAGCAAACAAACACAGGGTTCTCTGTGCAGGAAGATGTAGTTATCTTTCTGCTCCATCCCAAGTGTTGTGCTACACCTAGCGCCACTTCAGCAAATACTTCCAAGTTCATCCTTGTTTTGTCCTGGTCTCCAGGTTGAAATTTATTTAAAATGGGAAGCATTATGAGATATTGCAGGCCTCCTTCAGATACTGGAAGACCACAGCAAGGTCTCCTCTGAGCTTTCCCTTCTCCAGAATGAACAACCTCAACTCTCTCACAGTCTGTCTTTATAGGATAGCTGCTCTAGTCCTCTGATTGTCCTCGTGCCCCTTCTCTGGAGATGTTCCAGCATGTCCATATCTTTCTCCTAACAGGAGCTCCAGAACTGGATGCAGTACTCAAGGTGGGATCTCACCAGAGTGGAGTTGAGGGGGAGTATCACTACACCCGTCTGGGAGCTTTGAATGTTTTCTAAGTCAAACATTATGTTTGTTGAACTTAAGATATATACCACTACCTCACACAGACACACTCTCTCAATTAGATTTTTCTTTTCAAGCAGCTGAAATACCTACAACCATTTGCCAGCAGTCATTCACAGTCACTGCTGCTAAGACATTCTCTTGATTAACAGAGAGCAAGGTCTTGAAATCGAGATCAGCTTCATTCATTCTGCACTTGTAACACAACCAATCCTGTGTTACAACAGCAAAGCAGAAAAAGGAGTCCTTGCTGATGTCAGCAGTAGCACTGCCTTCTGTAATTTGCAGTTGGCTTGGATCCATAATTTAAACCCTGGTGCACAGGCACTTCTCATGACAGTCTGCATTTTTCAGTGAAAGACACCTGAATGCTGAACTCTCCAGTAGTCAAAAGAAATACCAATATTAGCCCTCTCTTCAGCAATTCATGGTCTACAATTATGAGAGTATCTGTGACAAATGAACTATTAAAGACACAGGTGCTTCTAAGGGACCTGCAAACTGTATGACTGATGGCTTGTAATATTGCTATCTATCCTCATCACTTGCCTGAGATCAGCAGGGCAGAAATGACAGAAGGTCATTTAGTCCAATCTGGAAAAGGGGATTAAAAAAAAAAAAGGAAGAAAATAATTAGGACAGATAGTTATGGGAAGACAGCAAGCCCGACACCAGTTTTGCTGTGGCCAAGCACTGAAACTAGGTTTCAGACCACAGACAGTGAAGAATAGAGCTCAAACTACACTTTCTTCAAAATAAACATGCCAGAATCTCTATGGAGGAAAAAATCAGCTTGTATTTGGTAGGTGTATTATTGAAGCTGAACTCTAGTTAAGACATTCCAGTCAAGAGGTGAGTTATAATGTCTGAGACAGTTACTCAATGGACACAAGGAGAACCGCTCTCAGGTTAAGGCTAGAGGCACTTGAACAGAAGTACACTACAAAGATCAGACAACTCTGCTTTCCTAGAGAATGAGTAATTCTCTACTCATCATCCCCACCTCACTCAAAATCACCCTCTTGAGAATCCTAGCAAGAGAAACATCCTGAAAGGCATCTCCCAGGCCAAGGAGACCATCACAAGCCCACGCTGCTCATCTCCTGCAAAATGCTCTGGGAAGAGCCTCAGGTAGTTACAGCATAGTGACTGACTACATCATACATTTCCACACGAAGGAGGATAAACTAACTTAGGTCAACACTTCTGAAACTAAGATTACTTGTCGTCTTTCTCAAATTTTAAAGCTCTCTGCTAATTTTTTAAGGTGAATTCACAGCTTAGTGGCAGCAAATAAATACTGAACTTCTTTTTTTTTTTTAATAATGAAATCAACTACCTCCCACTTTTTTACCCCTTTTATTTTGCTATTCAGATTTTCCACTAAAATACACAACATTTTGCTTACAATAGACATGCAGTCTTTGGTGATTAAACTACCACATAAGAAAAGTGTTGACAAGTTCTGTATGTAGCCAAGAGTTTGAAATGATATTCAAGCTTTCTCTTCTGTGGGCTAAGTGGATTAGTTAACTAACTGTAGATTAGTTAACTGGAGTTTTCAGTTAACATTCCCCTGAATTTGATTATTTTTTGAGTGTGGGTTTTTTTTTTTTTTTAATTGAAAAGACTATTTCCTTCTATTATCAGGGAAAACTATTTGTGCCCCAAATTCTCTAAGGACAGCAAAACGCAACTGAAGTCTCAGGCTCTAATCTCAGTGCTTGTGCAGGGCCTCAGATGCCAGCACACAGCGGAACACTTCCACAAAGATAATCAAACCTACCAAAAAATGCTCCCACTCACAAAGCTTGTTTCACAGGTGCCCAAGCAGCCAGTTTCGATTTTGCCCTTGGGGATCATTATTAAGATAACTGTAATTAAGGTTTTGCAACTAATTCCCAGTGTTCCACAGCTGAAGTTATTTTACCAGCTCCTGTGTACAAGATTGCAATGCAATAAAAATATGTCCCTATATATAGCTAAACTCCACTGGATATCAATAAGTAGCTTTCTTCCAACGACAGGCCATAATTAGTACATTAAACAGTCTGAATAGTGAACAAGAATCTGCTTCAGGACCTCTGACTAACCCTGCCTTTGTTTTTTCAGTCAATAATTTCCATTGAAAAAAAAGGAAAAACAGGATAAGTATTCAAGCTGTCTCTCTTCTTACCCATTCTGTTCTCCTTCCTTATGTAGCCCCACACTTGAAGAAGTCTCACAAGCAAGCAAGAAGAAAAAAATAATAATTCTACCACTGTGTGCATCCCTCTGCATTTTGGCATTCTTTCAGCTACCTGCACCCTGTAAATATTTTATGACATGCATTTGTCCACACTAACGACTGTAATCTTAAAAGGTAGCTTTCAGTCCAAGGTATAAGCTATCTAGGTCAGTTGGGTACTGCAAAGATGGGAGATGACACAAAACCCACTGAAATGGACTAAAGATTCTTGCAAAACAGACCTGATCTGTAGGACGTTAGGCCTAATATGGGAATAACATTTTCATAATCCATATGGCAGTTATGGCAGATTCCATACAATAAAAGCCCCCTCTGCTTTCACCTGGATTGGTGACTGGAGTATCCTGTTGCAGATCAACAGAAAAGGCTGCAAGACTAAAAGGCTTTTGCAAGGGTCTTTCCCTTCACTGCAGAAGTACAAGTACCATCTGCATACCATAAGACACCCAAAATACTAACCTCATACTGATGAAACTGTAGCTAGTGTGTGATTAACCTAGAATATTTAGGCAATACAATTGAGGATAAAAACTTCACAGCATTATGTAAAAAGAAAAAGAAATCATTTAAAATAATGGTCCTCAAGCTCGGTGAATTTTGCCTACAAAAATCAACACTATGTTGATAGCTATGTTACGAGTCTTCACATTTATTGCTTCTTAGAGCAAATATGAACATGTGCAGGGCAATACCAAGAAAAAGCTACACTTAAAAAATACCAAATTCTTGTTACACTTGAGAATTCGGGACATTTATTAACAGAAATTTAGGGGAAAGACATGCTTAGAGATCATCACTGGCAAATGGATCTTGGGGTGACAGAACGAACACAGATTCCTGGTTTTCCACACCGCATTGCTGTTACTGCAGTCAACTTACATCAGTGTCTTTCAAGAAGACCACACTGTGAGTGTGCCATGTCTCAAGGAAGAGTTTTAGAAGCCAGCTTCTTCAAGGGGTAAAATACCCAGGACCCACTACCACTCATGCAGCTATGTATAACACAAAAAATAATAAGTACTACCATGACTACCAAGAAGTATCATGTGAAAAAGAAAATACTATCAAAGAGAGCCGAGATCACAAAGAACATATTTATTACAAGAATCTTCTTTGATATGTTTATGAAAACAGCACAGCTGCTGAGCAGTGCCAGGAAGAGAATTAAGTAACTGTTTGAACCGTTCAAAGGTTGATTACAAAAGCTGTCATCACCACCACCTGTAAGAAGTCTCTCTCCTTCCATCCTATTCAAGTCTGTGGCATGGCTGGACCATACCTCAATGTGCTGACAGCAGCCAGATGTGCAGAGAGTGACGGATTACAGCTCTCATCCTAAATGTTCCTTCTGCCAAGCTGTTGAAGTAATCGTAATTAAATTACTCACTGGAGACCTAACTGCATTTTGGAGATCACAAAAGGATAAAGCTGGCTAGCTGTCACAGTTGGGGGGAAAAAAAAGTGAGAAAGAAGGAAAGAAACACTCTTCTGTTAGGGCGCTGTAAGAGGGAAGAGTTGGTATGTTTTTGATCAGAAGCTAAAACAGGCCAATAATCACTAGGTTACTAGAGATAAGATTTGGGACTTGGAAGTATGCTCATGAGCTGTACAGAAAGATGGTATGTGCAGATTCCAGAATAAAGGAGGAGCTCCGTTCTCCTTTGTTCAGCCTTCTGGGACATCCTGGCCATACATCACAGAGTTCTAAACCCATATATGCTGAGAGTCTGGGTGGCTGGGTTGGAGTGGCACCAGTCTTACCACCATGATGGTGTGGTTCCCGGTGGGGATGCCTACCTTAAGAAGACAACTGCCTGCCAGCCCCGAGATGTACATGACCCGGGAGTTTTGCTGGTCAGTTCAATAGGGTGGGTATAACCTGTTCTTTGATCAATAGAGTTACTTGGCATTCCTTGTCATATATTTTTTTCTCTATGATTTTAGTATTTGAGCTATAATAAAGTGTTTAAATTGTACCCAGAGAGGAGTAACCCATGTGTGAGAGCATTCCCTGGTCCCAAGGAACTCACTGGAACAGGCACCTTGAGAATTTTAAAGGTGTAGAAAAAGCAATCCTAAAAAGCACCTGTCACTCTTTCAAATCTGAAATAGGGACAGTCAAATTCCTCCCTATAATGTTTGACAATGCTACCCATTGTGGATGACTCCAAAGTGAACACAGTGAGACAAATTCCCGATATGGAGTCTGATCTGATATTTTACAGTTGTTATTCAGAGGAAAGGAACTACATTTCAGTACACAGAAAAGCAACAAGCATCCTTAAGCAACTCAGGTGCTGAGGCAATTACACAGTGGGTTATTACCAAGCATCAGACAAGTGAATGATGCCTTAATAAATGGCACTAGATTCTTGTCCTAAAGATACTGCAGCTCTTGGAGTTGCAGTGCAAATTAAAACGAACTAGTAAGAAGGGTGAAAACAAGAATCACAAACCAAATCACAATAACACAGCTTACACCAAGTACTAAAGTACACAGTTCCGTTTCCTTCCTTATTTATCCCAAATTTGCACAGGATGAGGTCAGAAGGCAGCAAAGACTTAGGGTAGGGACGAAATACGACCTATCAGACAGAAAACACTGGTTATAGAAGAGGGTTCATGAAAGAGCACTGCATAAGCAAGGACAAAGCATGAGAAGGGAAATAAGAAGTAGGCAGGGTGCCTGACCTGCTGTAATGAAGTATGATTCACTCCAGATAAATCAGAGGTGACTCTTGGTTCATGTAGGCCGGATGTCTCTGTAGTATCAAAGGCAAATCCCTAAAGTATGCTGATATTTAAACAGCTGACTGGTTTAGCCATGCATGAGTAATGAAGTCTATGCAGATTTATTTTCTACACACAAGCAACCTCTTGCTCTCTGACTCAGTAAGTGATCAACTGGGCACATTACAGGTAAATGGGTGATAATTAAACATGAAGATGGTTTCTGTAAGTAAATCAAGTTGAGCACACTGGCACTGACATTAGGGGAGGTCATGAAGCCTGGCAAAAACCAGCCCAGATGGTGAGCAACAAAAAATACTGAGAGAGGGAACAAGGCCCATCTCCCAACTACTGATCTGAATCCTGCCATGGAGATAGCTGTCACTGCTCACTGTCACAGACAAAACAAGTGTGGAGTTCAATCAGCTCTTGAATACATCAGAATAAAGCCATCACCATAATGTAACAGTCAGTTTGCTCTGGTAGCAAATGTGCCACACTGTTTAATAAGGCACGAGGGAACCTGGTTCTGCCCTTTTGCAACTTAATCTACAGACTATGCTCTAGATTAGGTACTCATTCACTCGGGCAGGGGAAGTTTGTGGAGGAAGGACATTAGCATCTGCTCTGACATCCCTGGCATCTCACCTACAACACTACATACAGCAAAATGGCCAACTTCAGTCTTCCTCACTCAACCCAAAATGCTCCATATGCTCTAAAGTATTTGTCTTAGATTTGTTTTGCTAAGTTTTATATTTTTCATTTTAAGTAAAGGAAAAAAAATTGGCTAGTAAGCCTTACTATGATTACAAAACTGAAGGTATCAAAAGCACTTCCTGTGAGAGTCAACAAACAAAAGAGCAAAGTCACAATGGTTCTTTGTCTGTAATCCTTTCCTCCTCCAAATGTGATTCACGAAAGACAGTAAAGACTTAGAGATCATGCATCTCATGGAATAACTTACTGAACCAAAAAAACCAACAGCCCTGTGCATACCCTCTCCTGACAAAAATCAAGAAGTCCTTAATCCACATTAAACAGTCACATTAGAAATGTGGAGGATTGCGTTGCTTATCAACATGATCTTTGAAAAGCATACAGAGAGAAATTATAGAATCACAGAACAGTTCAGCTTGGCAGGGACCTTAAAGAACATCTAGTTCCAACCCCACTGCCATGGGCAAGGACACTTTCTGCTAGACCAGGTTGCTCAAGTCCTCGTCCAGTCTGGCCTTGAACTCTGACAGGAAGGGGCCATCCACAACCTCCCTGGGTAACCTGTTACAGTGTCACACCACCCTCACTGTAAGAATTTCCTTCTAATATCCAGCCTAATTCTAACCTCTTCACCTTTCAATCCTTTCTTTTCTCACCCTATCACGAGTCCCTGTGAAAATTCCCTTCCCAACTTTCTTGTAGTTCCCCCTTGAGGTACTGAAAGGTTGCTGGAAGGTCTCCCTGGCATGTTCTTTTCTCCAGGCTGAACAGCCCCAGCTTTCGTAGTTTGTCTCCATATAGGAAGATAAACATACAAGAGGACAGGCAAACATAGCCTGCCTTTTCTTTTTAATAATCAAATGGAAAACATTTTTTAAACCAGGTGGATATTACAACCTAGAGCTTATAAATAAATAGGCCCCCTAAAAACCAAATCAATAGTTAGCAGACGGAGTTAACAACTGTTTCAGCTACAACAACAAAAGAGCTGTTTGAAAAGCTGCTTGCACTAGTCACTGCTGCAGGTTATTGATCTTTTACAGACAAACAGCCTCCATTAAATACCTACTTGTATTAGCCAGGCAATTTCTCCTGGAAAGCTTGACCTTAGGGGTTACTCATCTGCATGAGGCACCGTGTAACAAGCAGTGTTTTCTATGATCTAGTTTGACATATGTAGATCTATTCCCATTAGCTGGACTGTCAAAGCCTATTTTTGATGCATTCTCTTTGTGCAGAACAGAAAATGCCATTGTTTGATCAGACAGACAAGAACACGAGTAAGTTAAAGAATATGTAAAGCTGCTCATATGACAATAGTTTAAATACATGCTGTATCTCAGCTAACTTCATCTTTAACTACTATCTTTTCATGGTGAAGAACAGTAAAAGGACGGAGTTCAACTCAGATGAAAGATTCATCATTAACACTGTTGGTCAGATCTTAATTCCTATACCATATCTGCTCAGAATTACACATTTGAACAGTCTAAGCAACAGCTTGGCATGTCAAGGTTGTTTATATTCCTAAGTATCAATTGCAGTATATTAATGCTGAATTCCTATATCTCAGAGAAAGAAATGAATCCTGAAATTAGGCTGAAAGCCCAGATTTGCTGAATGTGAAGCTGGACTCATTAAAATATCTCTAAAGACTGAAGAACAGAAAACCACTTTAAAAATTCAAGAACAGATCATAAATGGAAAGGAGAATGGTAACAGCTTATCCCAAATAGTTTCACTGTTTCTACTTCTGTCTTTACAGGTGTTAGTACTATCTACACAGGGCAGACTTCAAATTTACTTTTGTGCAACAGACCTTCCAAAATCAATTTGAGAGCAGGAGTCATCTGTGTTTTGTTTTTGGCTTTGTTTTTTAACACTGGCAGAAGTGATATAACTCAAATGAAACATATGAAAACTGTATTTATGCCTCCACAGTGTAGAGCAATTTCTTCTTCTGAGGAATCTTAATTCCTACATCGTAAAGAACATCTATAACAGAGATGTACAACAGCTAAAAATTAAGATTGTACCATCATTTTCACCAGGAATTTAAATCCTTGCCTTGTTAAATGACACCAGTGAAAGTACAAAAGTGACTACAGACGTGTAACACATCTCTGCCACTTGCGCTTGTCATTCACTTTTCAAAAACAGCAGTTCCAAGCCAGCTGCATCTGAATTAGGAAGCTTAATGGCCAAATCCTGACTCAAAAACTGAAGATCAAAAACATTTTGATGCATCAAATGTTCTTGAGTATTGTTAGAAGTGAACTTCACAAAGTTTACACGAGCACATAACAAATTACACAATAGCTAGAGGATGATCTAAAGGGGTGAGCAAGAACAATTTATCTCAGAGACATTGAAACATCCTGCATAAAACACATGAAATGCAAGATTTCCAGAGTGGACACTTGAGTTAAGTAACAGAAACTGAAAGACAAAATGGATTTGGAAAGTCCTCTTTTTGCTACCATTTCAATTGTGTAAATCTAGACCTGTTCTATTGACTTCAATTCTGCATATTCATATCAGTGAGAGAACATAATTTTCTCATAAAATAGAAATACTCATCTATTACATTAAGAGAATTAGACTCCTGTGGCAACAAAAATAAGATCCTGATCTATTCTTAAGCAATAGCAAGGCTTCACGTTGCACAGAAGTTATCTTCCCTGCCATTACTTGCGCTAAAACCCCATTTAAGGAGTGGTTAATTCAATTAACGTAAATTAGCTATTTGACTTGAGCATAATAGCAACCATATCTAATGTATAGGAACAGGAAGAAAGTCTTCTCTCCACAATTTACAATTTACAACATGTCTAACTTCACCAGGAAACAAGAAACTATGTCTTCAATGTTATAATACATGGCAAAGACTTTAAAAACCAAAACAAAATCACTAGCCAAACAACCCCCAAAACATGTCCCCACCAAAGGAACAGAAAACCCCAAACAAACAAAAAACACAAAAAGTTTTACGCACTTTTTGAAGATCCTGGTTGAAGTCTCTTTGTGTTCCAGGAAGGGTCCACATGACTTACCTTTCTGGACCATTTTGAAACCCACCCACATCCTCCTGTAAGCATTTCTAAATTACCCAGTAGGCCTGACACTGAGTGACTGACTACTACATGGCCTTCAACATCCTCGTTCATATTAAATCCTCATTTCTGCTCTGCATGGTGTCCAGCTGCCAGCTCCAAAAAGCAGCAAGGAATCTCCACTTACAGACACAGGAACTTGGCTTCCTGGCACTTCAGAGACTATCCTAAGTCTAAGTAATGGCACAACAAGGGCACTGGGATGTTTTGGAGCGGTGAAGCCTAGCACATTAGGAACAGAAGTGAAAGCACCAATAATCTTTCAAGAAATTTCCTGGAAATGTACTTAAATACAGTTCAACAGGATTTAAAGTAGCATTTCTTTTACACAGCAGGTTTATAATGTGCTATGCTTAGCAACTCTAAATTGAATGACTGAACAAGTAGTGCAAGAATGGGAAACTCTGTTTCCAATCAGCAAAAGCAAAAATGAAAAAAAATCAGAGCCGATTCTTGTGACTTGAATATGAAATGTTTCTTATGAACCCAAAAGGGTCATTCTTGCTTCCAAAACAACCCAAACCCAGATGTGGCATTATAGCCTATGTCTCTGTGTCTGCAGCATCCTTCTTATACAGCCCCAGTGAAAGCATGAAGGCTGACATGCCTTTCCAATATCCATTTGGGAAAACCATGCTGGGAGAAAGGGAGACCAACAGGTAGCATCGCATTTTAGGAGCGACTCAGAAAAGCAGGCTTTTTAAGCCTTCAGCAGAAACAGACTGCCACTGCAAATTAAATAGCATGTTGTACATGTCACCAATTCAGCCACATCCCAAACTTTCAGGGGAAGGCTTGCAGTTATGACAGTGCTATGGCACCAATATTGCATGAACATTGCTTGTACTACTGATAAAATCCACTGCAAATACACTTAATGAAAAGCAGCAGCTTCTAAGATGTGGGTGATCAGTGTGGACTGTAAGTGTCTTTTCTGGTCTTAAAATTTACATACACAATGAACCAAATTATTCAGTCCTACTGTTATGCTTACTACAGCACTCAAAGTGCTCATTTGTTCATTGCCTCAGCATGTCAACTGTGTGCTTATATAATAGAGGAGGGGAAAGAGTAGAGCTGAATTGATCTGTTCACTCCAGGCAGGAGCAAAGGTGAGAAAGGGTTTGTTCAATTATTTTAACAGAGATCTTAAAAGTAATTGACCAAGAACACCCTGTGTTTTGAGATAAACCAAATCAACATGGCAAGAAGCACAACGTTGTTGTTGCATGTTTAACTGACCACGTGGCTGTAACTGAACACTCTAGCAAACAGCATTGGATTATTCATCTTAGCATGCAGCTAGTAATTCAGTAGCAGACAACCTTTTACATGGATTCCCTGTCTTTGTCACCAAGGTTTGAAGGAAAAACTCAAAGCATAATTCAGTACACAAAACCTAACAATTTTGTACCTATGTAAATATTACACATAGTACATAGAAGTCATTTCTGGTTTCTCTAAACCAGGAATTCTATTAGCATCGATTATTATTCTTGGCCCAACTGAATTAGCTTTTTAAATAAGAAAAATACCCAGACTCCAACATGTATGAAACTGCTTATTTTCACTTTAGATTCGTATTTCAATTGAAAGTAAAACTAGCAATTTGTTCTCTGTGATTCCATCCACTAGAATTCAGAGCTCATCAAACCAAAGGAAAAGGTTACTTACGGTCATTGCACTGGCTCCCAGAATACGAAGTCATGGAGCAATCACAGGTGAAGCCTTCCCATTGCTGGTTACAGATGCCTTGATTTGCACAGGAATCTTCCTGACAAGTAGTGCTTGGTCCTGCAGAAGGAATTACAAGAATAGAGTGAAACAAAGCTGAGAGAATAATTTTAGTCAGGCCCACTATAGCTCCAGTTCATTATTGCCATTACTACCAGGACCCTCCTGCAAACCAGAAAAATCACTAACCAAACCATTCTCGGACATGCAAGAAACTCAAGTAAAAGAAGCACATAGACAACTGCACATTTCACAACAAAATGTAGAAATAAAGGCTAAGAAATGGGCCCATAAACAGTGCTTCACCCAACCCAAAGAACCCTGATATGTGGACTTGAACTGAAGTTTTACAGCCTCAGTTGGCTACAACGTGGCTTTATAGGTTGAGAAAAAAGACACTGACCAGTCCTATTACATACGGTCCTCTGGAAATATACCAACAAAGTCCTCAGAAGGCCATGATATTAGCCCATGGCACTTCTCTATTCTGCCTGGTTTCTGCAGCCTTTTGGAACCATAGAAGGACAAAGCCACTACTAATAGTACAGACTTTCATTTTTCTGTGATTTAGGGATAACAGCTGCTATCCTACTCGGACCTTGGAAAGACACAACCCAAGTAACAGGCAAAAATGTGATATTCAGTTCAGGGAGACTCTGAACGACAGTTAGCATGTCATCCACAAGGATGTAGCTAGATTGTGAAACACCTGAGAGCAGATGTGAAGCTTTAAACCACAGATTATAGAACTTGAGTTCAGCAGTTACTTCCCAAGAAAGTATTTTATCTTCAGCATTCCAGACAAAGGTATGCTGCTCCTATTGTGCAGGGCTGCAAACAGAATGTACAACTATAGATGACATAGTTGCTTTCTCTACCTCTCACTTGTTGGAGAAAAGGAATAAACAAAATAGAGTAGATAACAGAGGAGCAAGTGGGTAGGCTGCTTGACATCAGTTTGTTAACCACTTCTAGTCCACGACAATAGCATAAGGATTGCAATAGCATAAGAACAGCAAAAGCAACAACTGTTCTGCCTATCCCAGCATCTTCCTTCACAGTCTTTGTTAGTAACAGCAATTCTATTGGCCTCAACCTATTCCTCATACCTAATTCTTCATTACATCAGCATCACTATCTTGTACTTCAGAGAATAAACCAATGTAAAGAGAGCATTTTCAAGTGCTTTAAGCCAGAATGAAGCCCCTCAACCTACATCTGACACCACTCACAGAAGTATGACTGAATCTTGTAGTTACACAGCACCACTGATATTGAGATTGTGCACCTGAGCACTTTCACATTTAAGAGCTTTTGTAGAACCCACATCTGACTGGAAACTCCATGTCACACCATGATCCTTCCAACAGTTCAAAAACCAAGTCAAAAGCTGCAGGTAGAATTGTAAGCATGGATAACAATAGCAGATTGAAAAATCCTGAAAATAAAATCACCTACTGAAATGAGGTGTCAAGAGGCAACCACAGAAAGAAAACTGTGTGTTATCATACTGAAAGTTGAGCGGCATTTTCCAACACTTTTCTCCTCCCCTCTGCATCACCTACCTGACTCTCATTTGTGACTATACAAATCCCAGTGGTCTCAGTGGCACAGTGTGAAGTTAACAGATCACTTGCAGGATTACAACAGTGCTGACAGACTGTAAAGTGTGGGCTGGCAAGCAAATGTGCATGCATGCTTCCCTCTTGCCTTTACGTTTCTTAAAGAAACGGCTATGGCTACGTAGATAAATACACATCAGGCTGAGGTCTGATACCTGCTTCAGACTTACTCTGGTCCAGCAAAAGAAGGGACAACATTTAACAATTTGAAGCAGAACATTAGTTGTCATTTTGCCTAAAATGCCCCAGCTATCTGAGCATAAGCAATAAGGAACTGATACCTCTCATGTACCTCACTACTCTGTTATCTAACCTCTAATTAAACATGAATGCCAAAACTCCTAGCAGTATAAACAAGCAAGTTGTATATGTTTTAAAAATAAGAACAGAAAGCAATTGTGACTCTATGCAAAATTGATTCTACTTTGCTTCTGTGTAACATTGTTACACAGAAGCAAAGTAGAATGGCATTCTTAACAACAGTTTCTTCTCTATTCCTACATTCTTCTGAGAACACTTTAGTCAGTAACTGGACTTGACAATGGGCATATCATTTGTCTAGGTGTCATAAGAGACTGGATGAGTACTGAAGGAATAAAACTGTAGGAGGTCTAACACCTGTGGCTTGAGGTGCTCATAGTGAGAGAGTAGTGAGAGAGTCCAGTGAGCCAAAAGACTTGAACTCATGACTAGTATTGTGGTTTCTGACTGTATTTCACAGAAACCAAATGTGAAGATGGAAACAGTACTTTCAAAGCAGCCAGAAGGAAAAAGTAAAGAAACACAATGATGACAAATTCTGAAAGCCTGAGAATATCATAAGGATGCTCGAAGCCTGATCTGCCATCTTTAGAGTCAGTTGTGACGCACAGCATAGATGCTGGGTATTATGCTTCATCTCATTCCTTAGTACTATGGGCCATTTGCATGGTAAAAGGATCTTTGTCTCTGAGAGTTTATCTACTCCTGCTGCTTACAGCCATTGCCCCATGTCATAATCCTCCATCTGTGGCAATAGAATTTTGTTCAGAACAACTAACAGGGATGTCACAGGGGATTAGGATTTTGGATTAGGGAGCAAAGCAGCAGAAGCAGAGGAAGGCTTATAAAACATGAAGATTGTGTTACCACGCATATGCCCTTTAGTGCTAACAAACAGAGAAAGAGAAGGCAACATACAACTGATATATACAGAAGAATTGGTTCTAAACTACCAATGCCATCAGGGTTCAGAACTATTTTAAATTTCATTCCTTTGGCACAACTTACAGCAAAGAATTTTAAAAATATGGCAAAGCAGAATTCTTCAACAATTTCCATTTGATTTCTGTACCTCTAATTTTTACTGGAACAGCTCAGCATCTGAGGACATGCAGGATCTGAGATCTTGTTGAATCTCCCTCCCTGGAAGGTAACACTAGCCAGATCTCTTAGCCATATTCTGCTTGGAAAAAAATTACTTTGTTTCCCCAACTGTCTTTTGCAATTTCATCTGTATGGTAGGTTTCTTTGTTCTGAAACTTAAAAAAGAATTCTACTGATGTGCATTGCTAAAACTGCCATGTATAATCCCACAGGTGAGTGTGCCTCATTGGCAACAAAAGTCATTCCTGCTGTGTCATTTGAAAGCTCTTTGCAGAGGAAGAAACTTCAGAAATAAAAGACAGCATTGTGCTTCTTATCCTTCTGAGATACATGAGGCATCAGTTTCTTTACATAACAGATGCAGGATTGTAACAACTGTAACAACTGCCTCATGTTTTGATCAAAGCTAGCAATAAGCATTAAGCTAAGCAAATCATTCCTGGTTTTGCACATAACACCTTCCTTCACACATTGCAAATCCATTTCTGTTGAAAAGAATCCGTTTTTGTTAACATCATTGTCAGTAAAATGGAGATCTGCAACAAGCAAAGCTCAGTGGAACCACAGACCCATTTTCTCTCTTCATCTCTGTAATGCAGTACTTAATTAATGCAAGATATGATTTTTCAACAATTAATATTGTTTATTAATTTTGATATTCAGGAGTCTCATACCTCCAATCACTAATTTTAATACTAATTGATTCTTCTGCAATGGTCATGGAAACATTATACAAAGGAATAACTAGATCTAGAAATAACTAGCAAAAAACATCTAACATTAATGGAACTGGAAGAGAAGGTTCCTGCGGTCAATATACCACTATCAGTTAACTGTACTGCTTCTCCACTAGATGGACTCAAGGAGTTTCTTTCTGCTTATAGCAGAAGGCAACTGGTGAATTACAAGAGGCTTTAACTATTTACTCACAAAATATTATCTCCTGACTCACGGGGCTAGCTACAGCTTCAAACAGTACTTAAATGCTTTCAGGGAATTCTGTTACTGTCTTGTCAGCTGCTGAGACTTTTGATTCTTCCCAAGCTTCTGAGATAAGAGTGGGGGTGTGGAAAGAAGGTGGAAGGGTGGTTGGGAGCCCTTCCTGGAGACTGATTTCTGGGAGGGGTATTGTGTTTCTGCATTACCTTTAACTTGTTTAATATATAACTGTAAATATTTGTAATATATTGTAAATACCTGCTTGTATATTGTGCTAAGATGTGAATAGAAAGCTTCATTCCTTAACTTCCAGCTGGCTGAGTCTAGTCTGGGTGATTTAATTATGTGTGAGAGGCACATAACTCCCAAACCACCACATCGTATTATGGTGGAAGGTCCAAATTATGCCTAGAACACATAACCATCACATGCCCTAAACAGCTGTCCAAATACCCATTTTGGTCCCCCCCTTCCCGCTTCTTCCCAAAAGCAGACAAAAGCTTTGGTGCCTCTCAGTCTATCACAGACACCACATTTGGCCTTATTTTTCAGCTTGCTTTGTTTTGTGATAAAGACAGGTCACAATCCTAGGCCTGTGAATCTTCCTTTTTTGGAGAAATAATTCAGGATTGGTTCTAGGGGGGGGTTTACCTGTTGCTATTGGCCAAAGCCGCTCGCCAAAATGCTTAAAACACTAACAGACTTGTTTGATGCTGCTTTTGTTTTGTTTGCTACCTGTTTGCCTTACATGCCTCTGTGTGCCATGACACACTGCATCATGTCAGAGAGAGTGATTTCCCATTGGAATGGGCTGCCCAGGGAGGTGGTGGAGGCATCGTCCCTGGAGGTCTTCAAGAAAAGCCTGGATGAGGCACTTAGTGCCATGGTCTAGTTGATTGGATAGGGCGGGGTGATAGGTTGGACTGGATGATCTTGGAGGTCTCTTCCAACCTGGTTGATTCTATGATTCTATGTGTAAGTGGGGATTTGCCTGCGACTGGCAGCCTGACCCTGCCTGATCAAGCCTGAATATAGGTAACAACCCAGCAACGAGTTTCGACATCGGGACTTGCCGGCCCACCACTCCAGCCCGCCGCGCCAGCACAACAGCCACCTCCCTGCTATACACAGCACTCAATCGGACTGCTCCAGCCCGCAAACCTGGACCCTGCTTTGCCCAGGTGGCTGCTGACCACTGATGACTTCCTGAGAGCCACGGAACACCTCTCTTGTGTCTGCGGGCCTTCTCAGACAGCATGTTCAATTTGGACTGAACAAGCAGCAAAACCCCAGCACATCATTACCACCTGAAGTCCACCACGCAGCTTTCAGCTTTCACTACATGTATTTTCCTGTTTATGCTTTTGGAGCACAAATATTGAGGCTTTTGACCAGTGAGTACCCTAACTCTTTACTCAAGTTGGTAAAAGTTTACGCTTAACCTTTCAGCGGCAGTTTACGCTGCAAGGCTCTCTAGTTACAAACATTTCTAAAGATTTTTCCTAAATCATTTGAGTGTATAGATACCCTCTGCAAAACAGTTTTACCAACCACATCACAGAATCTCTGTGTGTTAATTGTAAATAAGTTTGGGGAAGTTTTCTTCATACAATTAATAAACTATTTAATAATTATTGACATGGGCCTCATTACAATTCTCTCCTAACCCAGATTCAAATCCCTCCTTAACATGTATCACAGAAAGTCAACTGCATAAAAGGGTGTATGCCTGGACCTGAGATACAAGGAACAAGGAGATTAAAGTGAAGTAGAGGAATTAAACACTACTGAAACATTCAGACACAGAAACTAAAACCAGAAAGGAAAACCTGAAAGGGCTGTGAATAAAAAACCACACACAATAAATTGGAAAAAACACTCTTCCCCACTACAAATCTCAGCAGTAAAAAAGTATCAGGCCTCCTGGCCCGTGGTGAAATACCCAAACCTATTTAGCAAAGACTGGTTTCCTGAGAAGCCAACATTCCATGTTATGTACACAAGATAAACATTTCTCCCTAAACTTCAGTGTGATCAAGTGTCTCCAACTGAAGGGTAAATAATCATATAGGTTCAGGACCTCTGTAACAATATGAGTTTGAGCTGGAATAATTTTAATAGCTGTGACAAGCTTTCAGGTTCTCAGGACTTGGCGGGGCTGTGTGTGTGTGAGAAGAACAGACAAGTCTGTTCTGGGACCTCTTCTTCATGCTATATCCCCTTTAATGGACATCAAAAGCCTGTATTCTAAATTCTGATGGACACAGAAATGATGATAGAGAACAGTGGCTGCAGTCACAGAGACATGATACTTAATCATGTCTAATACAAGTCCAAAATTCCTGCCACAGTTCGAATGAATGGCACAGAACATCTTAATGCTAAAGCTGTTTACACTCTAGTGTACTTCCAGGATGGTTTTTCTACTCACATAGGTCCCAGACCGTGTATCCCTCCTATTCTTTCAAACTTCATCCTTTATCATTTTCATTTACATCAACTTCAGAAATCCTCTAAAATGCATCTAAACCCCTAACCTCTGTGAAAGAGAGTACTTCAATTTTTTGGAGCTGGGAATAGGTCACAGATACTAATGAAATATACTAGCAGTCAGATGCTCCACATGAACAGAGCACAGCACACCACACTAACTTCTGCCTACTTCCAGGCTGTCAAATATCTCAGATTATATGTTTCATATACATGCCATGGCTGAAATTACTCTACTTAAAACCACCAACAACACTCTGAAGCAAAAGTAATTGCTACCTACCTCCACCTGGAACACAGAACAGGAATATTTTAATTTTAAAACTGTATCTATTGAATTAGATTAGGTCAGTGATGTCACCAAACATGGTGAATGGAAAAGGAATTGATAAAGCACATGATTAAAACCACAAAAAAAAAAAAAAAAATCCAGAGATATGTAACATGTTGGGTAGCGTCTTATCTCAAGAGAGTGAAACAGGAGCACTAAATATTTTCTTTCCACAATAAAACACATAAAATTTAAAGGTTAAGCTGATCTGTGGCTTCAGGACTGTTAAACAGGGACACATTGTTCAATGCCTCTAACCTCCCCTTAGACCTGAGAGTATTTCTCACATTTTCCACTAAAATGGAGGAGCACTTTCTCAAACTTCCAGACCTGGGGGTCCTAGCAAATGGAAGGTTGACCACAAGCCAGCAATGGCCAAGAAGGCCAATGCCATTCTGGGGTATATTAGAAGGGCTGTGGTTAGTAGGTTGAGAGAGCTTCTCCTCCCCCTCTGCTCTGTCCTGATGCTGCTGCTGCATGTGAAATATTGTGTCCAGTTCTGGGCCACTCAGTTCAAGAAGGACCTCGGAGAACTGCTTTAGAGTCCAGTGCAGAACCAAAAAAAAAAAGGACGAAGGGACTGGAACATCTTCCTTCTGAGGAGAGACTGAGCGAGCTGGGGCTCTTTAGCTTGAAGAAGAGGAGACTGAGGGGTGACCTCATTAATGTATAAAAGTATGTAAAGGATGAGTGCCAAGAGGATGGAGCCAGAGAAAATGGGTGGAAGTTGAGACATAAGAAGTTCCATGCAAACATGAGGAAAATATTTTCACTGTGAGGGTGACAGAACATCAGAACAGGCTGCCCAAGGGGGTTGTAGAGACTCCTTCTCTGGAGATATTCAAAACCTGCCTGGGCACATTCCTGTGTGATCTGGTATAGGTGATCCTGCTCTGGCAGGAGAGTTGCACTGGATGATCTTTTGAGGTCCCTTCCAGTTCCTGACATTCTGTGATTCGGGAACATATTAATTTGTACTCTATATTGCAGTCTCTTTAGGTGAGTTGGGAAGTATACATTCACTATATCTAAAGAGACAGATTTTCAATGCCATATAAAACATCTCTCTGATTATACTAGTCTTATTAATTCTAATAAGCAGGTTTCCTCACTTATGTCCCAGGGAAACAGGGTTTTTGTATGTATGTATGCATGCATTAATGTATAAAATCATACCATCAAATCCTTCATTTTATTTCTCCTAAGAATTAGCATTCATCCAACTGGTTTTCTATCAGCACTCTACCCTGTCATCGTATCTCTGTAATTCAAATGGCATGGTCTCAATCACTATCAGGCCTTTACTTTCTGAGCCATCTTTGGTTTCTCCAATTTCTACCCCTTTTTCTATTGAATTACTTTTTAACAGCTTTCACTCAAGTAGCTGCAGGATTTTAACACCATGCACATAGTCCTCAACCTTTTGTCAGCCTTAAATTCATTAACTGATCCTTTTTACTTGGCCGGCAATTAGTAATAAAAGACATCAGTAAGAATTTACGTGAGGATCAGCAACGTGAAAGAGTCCTATCTGCTCCGTGAAAAAACAGCAGCTATTAGGTAAGAAGTTCTAAAACACACCTGACAGGGTCAGACATGACCACTCTCATGTTTGACTTGTAAAATGCCATCTAACTACTGAAAGAATTTGTAGTTGATAGATTTTCTTAAAAATGAAATTCCAGAAAGTTGTTTTTGTGTATTTTTCCTCCCTGTAAAGTCAAAGTTAAAAAAATCCCTAGCTTTTACCTCCTAATCTCAATGCTTAAAATCAGTAGTGAAAAATCAAAGCCAGCTTTTTAACTTGTAAATCACTGGCAACTTTCTACATCTCTACACACAGCAGCCTGTTTTGCCTGAACAATCATCAGGCATTTGAGGAAATCACCCCATGCTCTA
This sequence comes from Pogoniulus pusillus, assembly GCF_015220805.1. NCBI lineage: Eukaryota > Metazoa > Chordata > Aves > Piciformes > Lybiidae > Pogoniulus > Pogoniulus pusillus. The sequence goes on along the minus strand of NC_087264.1, from coordinate 43,300,503 downwards.
ATAGATATTCAGAGCTTGATACAGTCAAACCCCTCAGGTCAAAAAAAAAAACCACTTTGCCCATTGTTTGTCATGTCCTTCTTCAACCCAGATAGCCCTTCTAAAGGGGCTAGGGATTATCATTCTGTTTCTTTCTCAGGGGTGTGACTGCAACCACTAAAGAGCACAGAAAGCATCTTTCATTTCAAACCAGTAATGGGGAAGAAGAATCTTCTCTACCTTGCAGGTCAGCTTTGGTCAACTCAACTTTGTCAGAAAAAAAAAAAAAAAAAAGGAGCAAAACCAATAAACATCAGGTCAGTATAAATGCAGATAAACCAGGCTCATGTTTCTTTTGTGCTGGTTTGAGGTTTACTGGAATATTTTAATGAGAAAAATTAGATTATATGCTGTGAAAACAATGGTGATGTCTACTTCACTCATGAGTTCACTGAGATATATAAAAACACAAACACAGATAAGACAGAGTCTTGACCTGTTGAAGTTGGTGTCTGTGTTTTCTCCCTGGGCTTCTACTGGATCTGTGTAACCAAACTAATCATTCTGATTCTAACCCTCCTTGCCAATCCTTCCAGCTCACCTTGCACATAAGGCAGACTCTCAGATAAGGTAGAGGGGTGGAAAAAAGGTGGAAGGGTGGTTGGGAACCTCTCCCAGGCACTCCAATTTCTGGGCGGGGTATTGTGTTTCTGCATTATTTTTAACTTGCATATTTCTGTATACAGCTGTAAATATTTGTGATATATTGTAAATATCTGCTTGTATATTGTGCTAAGCTGCGAATATAAAGCTTCACTCCTTAACTTCCAGTTGAGTGAGTCTATTCTGGGTGACTTCATAAGTATGTGTGGGCAGGTAACTCCCAAACCATCACAACTTTAAATAAATAAAAGAATTGGTATAACAACCACAGCCAATATCCATAATCAATACATGGAGGAACATGGTGGGACATGACTACCATAACCCAATCAAGCAACAGATAACAAAACCATACACAAAAGAGAACAAATGCATTTCATGCACACACACACCAAGTCACAGAATTTACATGCAGCAGAAAGAGAAGGGGGAAAATATCACATTCTTAACACCTATCCCTCAACAATTTAAGATTTTGCCTCATGTGAAATACTTAGAATCCAGTTTAGTAAAAATATCTATTTGACTTTCAGCCCATTAGCTAACTAAGGATATTTTTCTTTTGTTTTTACATCTGAACTTAAGTCTTCTGTCTCTAATAAAGGCATGGATCACAGAATCATAGAATCAACCAGGCTGGAAGAGATCTCCAAGATCATCCAGTCCAACCTAGCACCTAGTTCTATCCAGTCAACTAGACCATGGCACTAAGTGCCTCATCCAGGCTTTTCCTGAACACCTCCAGGGATAGTGACTCCCTGGGCAGCCCATTCCAATGGCAAATCACTCTCTCTGGCAAGAACTTCCTCCTAACATCCAGCCTATACTTCCCCCGGCACAACTTGAGACTGTGTCCCCTTGTTCTGTTGCTGGTTGCCTGGGAGAAGAGACCAACCCCCACCTGGCTACAACCTCTCTTCAGGTTGGCTTTTTGTCTGAAGTGGACTTATTGTCAGAAAACCATCAGGAACATATAACACTGGAATATGAAACCACTGTTTATCCCAAACTGAACTTGGCACTGCATGTAAAGCAAAAGCAAAATTTTGCCTCCTTACGAGCTGCTGTTTGCCCATGGATTTCAGCACAACTGCAGGAAAAATTCCATCAACAGACAGAGACAGCTCAATCTTGAGACTCATGTAATCTTTGTCAATCTCATCAGAGCAATCAACAGAAACGACAGTAGTACGAGCTCACTCTTTCACCTAGGTTGGAACAATCTTGTTATCTGTAGTCATAGTTCACATGGCCAAAGAGAGTCATAAATCTACCAAGTCTGACTGGAGATCCAAGTATAGTTTCAGAAAATTGCAGAGTATAAGAAAAAAAACTCAAACCAAAACAATACCATTAATGCTTTTCCATTTAGTCTCAGGGGTTTTTTGTTTGGATTTTTTTTTTTTAGATAGAGTGCAGTACATGGAAAAAACAAAGATGGGAATACAGGCAGCAGCTCCTGAATCCCTTGCCACTGAAGGTCTGAAGGTTATGTATTTCTATTACACAGTACAACGGAACAACAAAACACCAAACCACTGACCTCACTGCCGAAAAGATGGGTATTTAAAAAGTTCATACTCACCTTTACAACCTTCTGTTCTTAAAAAGTCCTAATATCAGAGCAGATACTGAAGACAGGTTGGTAGTTCTCTCTTTCTCCCATTATCTCCTTTCATTTTAGAACTAAATATACTAGAACTGGCGTGTACAGATGCCATTTCCTCTGATTCCTATGAATTTTAACATTTTGAATCCTTGCTATTGTTTTACAGCCCACAAATGACTCAAGATGGCAATTATCTTCCCTTCTGAGCTAGTTAATTTTTCTTCCCACTTATAGAACTGCTCTACTACATAGAGCCATAAAATCCCCCAAGTTCTTTAAACAAAAAGCAAAGGAAAGTGGGAAGGGATGGAAAGAAGAGGAGGATGCATTTCTCTACCCACCTTCTTTGAGATGGATTCTAACAAAGTAATTCCTGTGTAACAAGCAAGAACTTTTCCTAACTGTCCTACTGCTCCTGGTCATCTGTGTAGTAGAACTGAAGCAAAGTTTATATTTCTTCTATAATTCCAGTAGCACTGAAACAATGGGATACAAAAGCATAAAGAACAGTAGAGCCACTTTCTCCTCATCTTTGACTCCACAGAGAAAGTGAAGAATCACCAGATTTGAAGTTTCACTACAGAGCAGACAAAGGGTGAAATCCTTTCTGATATCATCCTGCTGTGAGATTTTAAGCATGAGATTTGCTTTTCTTTTTTCCACATAGTGCTTAGTATGCAAACTGCATCTCCTATTTTCCAGCCTGTATGTGTTATTCATGCTTTTCATGCACTAGTGAATTCCAAAGGTTAACTACACTATTTCATGGAAAGTAGCACAAGATTATGATTTTACTCTAGGATCTGGAAGATTAAATTAGGACACAGAAGTCTCAAAACATCTGGAACAATGTCAACTAGTTCAGTAATAATCACTCTCCTTTGTGAGAAGCTGTTATCAGTGGAACAGGTGAGGAACGGTAAGAGGGGATGAAGAACATGAGCATTTGCAGATGAATCTCAGAAAGCTGTAGTGCCTAGGATAAGCTACATAAAGATGCCAAAATGAAGGAAAGCACAGGAGAACACACAGCAAGCTAACAGTGGAAAAACCATCTCAAATCTAGGAAATGTTAAATAATATTAAGTGAAAAATTATTAAACTCCACACAAATTTGGGCATCTGCTTAACTTCTTCCAAGATCAGTGAGGAAAAAGAAGCAAGTCACTCAATCTTGACTTTTTTGGATAGAGAGGTTGTGGAGCCTCCTTCTCTCAAGACTTTCAAGATCTGTCTGGATGTGCTCCTGCATGACCTGTGCTAGATTCTATGGTCCTGCTCTGGCAGGGGGATTGGACTTAATGATCCGTGGAGGTCCCTTCCAACCCCTAACCATCCTGTGATCCTGTGAATAAACCGATCCATTCATCTAATAAATGAATTCAGGAATGAAGTGCTCAAACAAAAGAATTTACTTTAGAAGTCTGGAACCAAGAAATGGCTGTTCTGAGGTTTGAACTGGTTTACTTTAAATGAGGGAAAGAAGGTCACCTGGACAACTTCCATACTCCAACTCTTGCATACACACCAGAGGCAGACATCTTTTCTCTCAAGCTGTTTATGTCTGGCATTGACACAGTCTATATTATTCAAATGCATAAGCTGCATAAAAATTTCCAACCACGGGCCATAAAACATTGAACTGGAGACTGACAAAACACAGGTCATGACAGAGTGCTTCTTTTCCTCAGTTTCTAATCATAGAATCAACCAGGTCAAGATCACCCAGTCCAACCTATCACCCAGCCCTAGCCAGTCAACTAGACCATGGCACTAAGTGCCTCAGCCAGGCTTTTCTTGAACACCTCCAGGGATGGCAACTCCACCACCTCCCTGGGCAGCCCATTCCAATGCCAATCACTCTCTCTGGGAAGAATTTCCTCCTAACATCCAGCCTGTACCTCCCCTGGCACAACTTAAGACTGTGTCCCCTTGTTCTAATGCTGGTTGCCTGGTAGAAGAGATCGACCCCCACGTGGCTACAGCCTCCTTTCAGGTAGTTGTACACAGCAATGAGGTCACCCCTGAGCCTCCTCTTCTGCAGGATAAACAACACCAGCTCCCTCAGCCTCTTCTTATAAGGCTTGCATTCCAGGCCTCTGTCGTGGGTTTTTAAATAGAGCCAACAGAGATTTAACTCTCAAATCAAATTGGAGAGAAAATACAGAATTATATTTAGAGAGAGAGAATACAGCAATAGACATTACAAAGTAATTTTCACGGCAAACCCCCTTGCCGTTTCCCCCATCCCCCAAAAAACCAAATCCACATTCCCCAGTGCTCCAATCCTCCCCCCCGCAACGCCTTCACCGTCCAAGAGGCCTACTGCTCACATGTTCCCGATAGATTGGCTCCTGCCACACACTTAGGGCAGGAGAAGTAGGAAAGGAGAACAAACTGACCTTGTTGTGAGTCTACAAAGACATAGCAGAATTATGGGATTGAATAACAATCTTCTAGTCCCCAGAAAAATTTTTAACCCTATAGCCTCAACCTGGGACAGGCTCTCACCAGCTCCATCACCCTTCTCTGGACACGTTCCAGTATCTCAACATATCTCTTGAATTGAGAAGCCCAGAACTGGCTTTCACCCATGGCCTCAATGTGCTCTGCAGAACAAATTTCATACTCCTATTGTAAATATATGAATATCACAGTATCATCTTATGGGTGGAAGAGCAAGGCACAAAGTAGGTTTGCAGACTAGTTTGCAAGCTTCCAGTAGAAGTGGGCTCCCAACATAAAATCCTTTCATAGAATTGATTTTGTCTCTTCATTGTGTTTGGTAGCCTGGCCCAATTCTGACACAAGGACCATTCAACTCAACCACTTTCCTACCTTTTGTCTCAGGCCCTTTCATCAAGCCATTTTTTGAGGTATTGGTAGAAGGAGGGTGCCTCTTGTTACATAGTATGTGGATGAAAGCTGAGAATGAGAGTTAAAGATACTCTGGAAATTGAACAAATATATTGGAATAATGTCATTTTCCTAAAATATTGCTCTCACAGTTTTGTGTATCACATCAACCCAGAACAGATTTTACACAGCAATAAGTTTCCTCGCTTTTTAAACAGCTTCCAGGGAAACAATCTACCACTATAGATCTGACCATGTTCAATACCATGTTTCCAAAAAGAAAATAAAATTAGGAACTGCAAAAGAGCAAAAAAAATAAGCCAGACCACCATACACTGAAAAAAAAGAGTATGTGGTGTGGAGATTTAACTCCACAAACTCATCTGACATTTCAGACACTCTTGGGTTCTCTTCTTCCAGACAATCACCCACAAAATTATTTGTTAAAATCTACGGCTCTACAGAACACAGCAAAACACAAAGCAGGTCATTGTGGCAGCTACCATCTGGTGTTTAAGTGTCACACTTCAAAAGCTGAAATCTTGAATTTGTTCAGCACACAGGAAGCTGTATAATGCAAAAGGAAGTTGATACTTCACTAACAAAAGCAGGAAAAAAGTTACTTATCTTGTGCATTCCTAAATAACTCCCACAAGCGATAATTTAAAGAAAATACAGGAATAAATCTTCCTTCAGCATGCAGCAAGAGAGAAGAAATGAATAGAGATGATTAGGCTGGACCTAAGAAAAAGCATCTTCACTGAAAGGGTTGTCCAAGACTGGAACAGACTGGCTGAATCCCTGTCCTCAGATGTGTTTCAGAGAGGCAGAGATGTGGAGGTAAGGGACATGGTTTAGCGTCAGACTTGACAGACTTAGAGAATGGTTGAACTGGATGATCTTAAAGATCTTTTCCCACCAAAAAGATTCTATGAAAACTGATAGGCAGAGATAAAGTAATTCTTGTCTTAGGTTGTGGGGGTCTACACCAATACCAATACACTATTAAACACCAGATACTTTCAGTCTCAAAGATGCTAGCATTTCAGTTAATGGCTTCTATATATGGCCCAAGAATGCTTTTGAATTCTTCAGGTCCTAAAGAAAAAGCTCTCACATAACTATATATTATATTGAAAGAGCTTTCTGCTCCTGCTGAAATATGAGCACTGCATCACCCATGACTGGAACGTAACTAATTGTATAATGTGATAGGTTTGTGCTTTGGAGCACAACAAGGCTGAATTATGCTTGAACACAACAGGAACAATGTGACCAAGGACGTTCAATGTCTCGATCAAACCGAATAAAGCAGGTGGCAGTAGAACCAAGAAAATAAATGATATTACTTTCTTATTAAAACTTATTAATCTTAATAGGTGGTGTGGAATAGGGTACTGAAATGCACACATAGAGATAACAGGTGCAAACAATGTCACCCATTTGTAATAATACTGGTCTGTCTTCAGTGGGACAGTGCTGTCTGTTGACCTACATCTCACATTCTACTATTCTCCAGGCTTCCTTCCTCCACATATCCTTTGATTCTGTCTCAAGATCAAATGGCAGTTTCAGAGAAAACAGCTGCCACCCTGTAATCTTCTCTGCTTCTGAAAGCAAAGCTGCAGCAAGAGACAAGCATTAGCAGAAATCTCTCTCACACCACATTTGGAAGGCAAGATTCATATGTGAGGGCAAAATGACAGTTCTTTAAGCATGCATGTTTTCATCACATATGCAGTCCCACTGCCTTTCATGATGAAACAGGAACATGCTTCGTAAAACAACACACAGCACAACTATTCAATCAAAAAGCCTGCAGCTGTTTATTACAAACACATTTAAAAATTAAGCAAGGAAATTCACACCTTAACAGTGTTGTTAAGGCTACACTCAGGATCACTTCAGATGGAAAAAAGAGACACTTAAATAAGGATGAAATATGTTTGGAGTTTTTCTTTCCTTAGAGAAAAAAGAGACAGGTGTGACTTCCAGTGGCAGTAGTAAGAACAGACACCAGCAAGCAGCAGTCAATATGAAGATGAAGCCTTGCAACTGCTATGATTCAAAAAAAACAAATGAAAACAGGTTTCTAGTGACCTAATTCCCCGGGGCAAAGAGAATGGTTTCCTCTTCATCAGTTCCCTCAGTACTGAGTGGAGGCTACTCAGGATGACAGCATGAGCACTGCTTTCTAAGATCAAGTTCTTCCTAAGGCAGAATAAGAGCCATCATTGACTTTCCCTCCCAGCTTTTAGGTCTACCTAAAGCTTAGAACCTTGTTTGAAGGGTTTTAGAACTCAAATTCACATTCTTAAGAGTGAACCAGTCTCCACATCCAGGCAGCACCTGTGCCGGTATCACAGTAGCACATGCACTAAGCACCACATAACACTCTTTGAGAGTGGCACTGACGTTATTCAAACTCAGTAGCAGGACTCCAAAAGAACTACACTTGGTACAGGAGCAGCAAACACCACATCTCTAATAATGGGGCAGTTTTCTGGGAAGGCATCATGATGGCTCCTGAGCCTCACACAGAACAACAGGGTATGAGAGGTCCTTTCAAGGAGCTGAGATAGTAGAGATACCATGCAGGATATACAGCTAACAAATTAAGCTAGTCTTAAATCAAAGAATTACCAGTAACCAGTAGTTCTAAAGAAGAGCTTTTAGTGCACCAAAGGTAATTGGAAAAATGCTTTTTTCCCCCCTTGAACCAACAATACAGAGAAGGAAGGCTTCTTTGCCACAAATGGACAGAGCCACAAGTTCCGCTACACTATGCTCGTTTCCAGAATGAAAAAGCTGCTTAATAGGCACCATTATATACAGTAGAAAGACGTAAAGATGAACAGTTAAGCACTTACTGATGCTGTGAAACTGGGGTTGACACTGAGTGTACTCCTGACATGACACAAAATTCTCACAAATCAGTGTCTTTGTGTGAGAGTGTGGGTGGAGTGCTGAGGCACAGGAGCTCCCAGAACATTGGAAGACAAGGAAAAGATCAGTTTTAATTTGGCTGCCAATTAGGTATTTCACAAATACTCAAAGAGAGCATGAAGATGATACCTTTAGACCTAAGAGACAGTCTGAACAAGTGGCAAGGCATGATGTAATCTGTAATCTAACATGGTAGGGAAACATTATCCATGAGAACTTAACTTTGTGAAGTTCTGTCTTGAAGAATCATTTTGGAAATACATCTTCTTGTCACATATGCATACCAGACCACTTTACTGGTAGAACTATCATCCTCTAGTGACTGGTACCCAGCATAACAGACTGGTATTCCATGAAGCTAGACATACATGTAATTATCATTTAACCCAGAAAGCCAAAGGGTAATTTTTTGACAAGTATTCCAGATGCTTTGGAAATGATGCCATATGCATGTGTTGTGGTTGGCCATAATAGGCCTGAACATGTCCTGGGTTGCCCAGACATGTTTTTCTGCTCTCGCCTCCTTCTGTTGTTGGGAGAAGCAACCGTGGGAAAGGAAGACAAAAGGGTGCCACCATGTCTGTCCAAACTTGCTTACAGGATACTCATACACTTGTTTGCGTTCTGCCCTAAAAGGTAAAAGCAAGCCCTGAGTTCACCTAACATGTTTAAGCTTGGCTAACTGCCATTCCGATTGGCTAATCTGCGTCCAAAGGCCCATTACACTCGGCCTACACTGGTAAAATAGATGGGCAGGTAGAAGACAAAGTGCTTACTGCTGCCACCATTGTTTCTGCCTCATCGTGCTTTCTGCTTCTGGCAGTGCTACTGCCTCACTGCATCCTGCCACGCTATGCTAAACTATAAACTAGCTCTGCCACAAAATAACAAACCCTGATAATTTGGTTTGTCTGCCTGAAAACTGCTTCAAGCTTACCAGTAACAGGCACAAATGCCTCCATGCGATACACTTGCTTAGCCAGTGTGACACATCCAAGTCTCCTGACAAGACTGCACATCTGCAAGACATCCTGCCTGCCCCTCTGCAAGCCTTCCTGCTGAGTCTGGAGCCAAGATGAACCAGGATCAGGTCAGAGATTGCCTGCTTCTCTCCCAGCACCCCGGCTAAGAGCCTGGGAAGATCAGAAGCCTCAACGGTTGACAAGACATCGATAGAACCCCCTACAGGCATTTGGGTGCTGTCTGGAAGCTGCAGTTAGCCCTGTGAGTTGGGAAATTATATTTTTGTAAGTAAATACTCAAATCCTCTTTAGCAAACTCTGTAATTGAATCTAATTCAATCCTAAGCATCTGTCTTAAATAGAAAGGAACCTCTTGAGTCCACCTAGTGGGCAAGTGGTATATTGACTGCAAGAACTTCTCTCCCAGTTCAATTGAGTTTAATGTTGTATTACTACTAACTTGTTCTAGATCCAGTTATTCCTTTGTATAATTCCTTTCACGATCATTGCAAAGAACCTAATAATTATTGTTAAAAATTACTGAGTAGGTAGCAAGAGTTTTGAATATAAAAATTATAAGCAATATTAATTTTTGGAAAACAACACCATCTCACATTAATTAATACCCTCCATTACAGCATGTTACTGAATCAGTGCTCCTGATGTCATTTAATTAATGAGTGCTTAGCAGAAACATGCTTCTAAAAGTCGCTCCTCAGATTTGTTTCATAACAATCTGGAAAAAAATATTACAGAAGAGAAAGGGTTTTCATGCAGTAGAAAGAATGGCCCCATTGTTTTCAGTAGAGGCCCACTTCTTCAAAAGGGAACTCCTGCTTTAGTCTAGTCTTCATGCTTCAGTTCATTCTACCTTCCATTGCCCCTGCCTCTACTTGGGTTTCAAAATACTTCATTCCGTAAATCCCAAAAAAGTGTGCTACCAAGCTCTGAAGAACAATTGAATCAAAGGCTCAGAACCTCTTTCAAAACATTTTTGAAGAGCCTTGTAATGTTAATAAACCACTCAGACAAGTGCTAGAAAATAGTAGTCCATACCAGTACCACCCTTTCCACTACTCACAGGGGAAGCAGTATGTAAGAAAACAGCTCCGAGCCTCTTGCACAAGCTATGCGCAGTTGCAGATGGAACATGTAAATGTGGTGAAGGATGCCACAATGAAAATAAATTAATGAAATTAACTGTAAAGTGGACAAATAAATGGATAAGCAGCAGCAACGAAGACAGGAGTGCCTGAGAGGGAAACTTCTCTGAAACCAATTATACCTTCGCATCCACGCTCAATCTGTCCACTGCGGTGCAAAGCATCATTGATTAGATCAGGCAGACGCCCATTCAAGTCCACAGATGCCAGACAGCCTTGAAATCCGTCTCGAGAAGCCACTAGCTTTGGGAGGCTGCTATACATGCCTTGAGCAAGGCCAGCAATGTAGAGATCACCTAGAGGAGAAAAGTGTGAACATAAAAGAAGTAGAAAGTTACAAAACCTCTAGAGTGGCATTTCTTCTCCCTCCTCCCTCTCTCACCCTAAGCATGAATACAGGAAGTTGAACAGCTGCTCAGAAAAAGTTAAAACTAGAATAAACACTGCACAACTACTGAGCCAAAACACACCTGTATAAAGAACCACAAAAAAATCTCAAAACCCAATTAAAAAAAACAAACAAACCAACCCAAACCCCACAGCATAACAAAAACCCCAGTTGAAACTGCATCCTGACTAGCAAAAATGGTAGGATGGCCATCAGTTTCTGAAAGAAACAAAATATGACAAACTGTTCTGCTATGGGAAGCTGCCAGAGCATGAAGGAAAAACTAAACTGAAAGCAAAAAAATGAGCAAATTTCAGATTCGGTGTTCTGTAATGTATAGTTTCTGCAAGCTCTCTTGTTCACTGGTTGAGTCCCACAAGAATAAAGGGGGAACTGTCAGTCTTGTATAATTTACCTTTAAGATCCAGATTTTTGGCACCATTGATAACCTGAGTAACCACCTTAGTGTCCACCTTTAGGCTGTGTGTGTTACTGTTATCTCTGGTAATGACAACGTTGTGCCACTGATTGTCATTAAGAGGACGATCACTGTTGCCTTTGATAACATTAGGTCCATTTCCAAGGTCAAAAACATAGTGTATGTACCTGTAAACATTGCAAGAACTAGTTAGAAGTTTGGAAGAACTCCAGTGCTACTGGACTATAACCAGAATTGATAAATTAACTTAGCAAAGTCATAAAGAGAAATATCTTTGGGTTTAAAAACTCTATTAAGTGAAATACATCAGTCACTGATTTGAAAGAAAATGTAGTTGTTTCATTTCTACCAAGAGAGCATAAGATTAGTATTTTGAGATGATGACATTTGGAATAATGGGGTTACAACCACAAAACATTCCACTTTTTCACCAACTTCTCACAGACAGGCTATGCATCTAATTATTTTTAAATCTGGTAATATCAATAAATGTACAGGAGAGCAATACTAAAAATGCTTATTTGGGGCATATATTCCCTAGATTCATTCTGAGTTTTGAATAACTTCCTCAAGCAGTTAATTGGGCAACCCACTCCAAATATTGTATTAAAACACACATAAGATTCGAGGCTTGTTCAAACATCTGGAAAACAATTAACAAAGCTTTTCATAAAAAATAAAGACCCTAACAAAAACTGAATTAATGGGAGTGGTACTCTGAATTACTTATATAGTTCAAACAGAAATCCATCTGAGGATAGGAGAGAGATATTCCACTTAAAAAGGAGGGGGCAAAAAATTTAAAAAAAAAATTAAACCAACAAAAATCAAACAACAACAACAAAATTCAAATCTCAGGAGAGAACCAAGACCTCATGATCATTGGGATTTTTTTACTACCCAGTTTCACACTTACAGAAATGTGTGCAAAGTTAAAAATTAAACCGATCGAGGACATAAAGTTGTAGTGAAATAAACAGGACTAGTAAATACATATAACTGTGATGATGAGCATAAGAGATCAAAATTTGTTCAGCAAAGTATTTTTTTAATAAACTACAAGGTTAACAGGACAAAACATTAGACTAAAGCAAAAGGACTTAAATCTTTAATGTTTCACAACGCAAAGTTGTCTCTCCTTCAGACACATGGGGGATCGATCCCAAAGTTCAGTGTTAAGTCTAAGTGCTTTGTCATATACCTCAGTAAACAGAAAACATGAGATTAATTTCTCTTTATGCAAGCATTTTAAACTTATAAATAAGTAAGGTGATCTATAAATAAACTGGTAGAGTATAGCAGAGTTACTTACCCCTTGACTAGTTCAACCGCAATGAAATCATTTCCATCACCAGTGTTAAAAAGAATGAAACCATCAGCTGAAGTGGTCTTGAACTGAAAGAAGAGGTGCATGGAAGTGTAAGCCTGCAGGGTGGCTAAGGTCAGGTAGCTGCTCTTGGTCTTGAATGTGACAGGGTCAGCTATAATGTTGCGGAGACCGAAGCGTGCCTTCAGCTCGCAGTAGTCAATGTCACCATTCTTGCACAGATCAATGTAGAGCATCCCATTGAACATGAGGCTCTGGAGATGGCCAATGAAGCTGGAGGGGATGACAGAGATGTATCGTTTCTCCGTCATGATCCCTGTCTCAATGTTGTGGAACTCCAAGCGGGTGTGATCACCAACCATTGTGCCTGAAAAACAGAAACAAGGAGGAATATGCAGAAAGCCTAGGTAACAGTAACAGCTCACATGGAGCTCTTCACCTGTCAGTTTCCAGGCCAAAATCACTACTAACAATCTATCTGATCACTGTTCAACTACTTGTGTGAGAAAAAAATGCAGAATTTCAGTGGAGAAGCAGGAGTCTAGCAGTTTTCAAAACCTGGCAGAAAAGAGATAACAGAACTACAAAGCCAAGGGCAGCAAGCTCTGTATTTTCCTCTACAAAGAAGATTAGGTCTCTCCTTTAAAGTCTAGAGTGATCTATTTGATCCAACAGTCCACCTGCCAAACAACTCAAGCAACTCCTGCAAGCATCACTTCCCATATAAACCTAATGTAGGTTCATACAAAGAGCAGAACAAGAAGTGAGAATAGCCAGATAAAACTTATTCTGTTATTTTCTCCTGATGCCTGAAGTTATTTCTCTTAAGATCACAGCAGGAGCAAAACATACAAAAATGCAACAAAAGCCCTCCATATATTTAAATCAGCAACCTATCACTTGCAGTGTTTGTCACATTGAGAAATTTTAACTATTCAGCATAGTAAATGCATCAGACTATTCTTGAAGTGTATTTCATTGCTTCTGTTAAGTGTAGTAGGCATCAGTACAGAAACAGATTCCACATAGACAGATGAAATACAATATGCTAAATGGTAAGTTTGAGTACAAGGACAAGTTCGGCATCATCAAAACAAAAAACACTGCAAATAATCCTGTTTTAGTTCTCTGTAGATCTTCATTAAGACAGTTTTAACTACTTGGTCACACGAGCAAGTAGCCTTTCTACACAGGCCTTGAGGCACTTGGGATATAAGAATAATATTAAATTAATTAGTTAGTCAAAATTTGGCCCCATTCAATGTACAACCATTACTGAAAAGACATGTATGTAATCATTTTTTCCTCTCATTAAATTTTCTGTAGTGCTGCATTGAGTTTACATCTAGTTCTTGCTTTGGCTACTGGTTTTATAGATTATTTAGTTCCTGCTTTGGCTACAAGTTTTATGGATTTAGACAGAGACCAGGCCAGGACAAACTTTAAAACCTGACATTTTGAAAACCTGAGGTTGTTTTTGCTTTTATGGAAAATGTTCACAAATGCTTCCATTAACTGAAAACTGCTCACAGAATCCATGTAATATTTGTTAAGTGCCATCTTTCAGAGTTTTGTCAAATTAATCTGAATGCTCTGTCCCTTTAAACATCCAGAAACTGCTATAGGTAATGTGATTTTTTTTAGTAACCTGTTCATTTCAAAAGCAGTGCTATTCTGTGAAATCAAATCCAGTCTTGGTCTTCAGAAATGTTTTCAGTGTTAAGGAACACTCAGATGTCTGTGATGAGGTTCTGGCTGCTGAATCTCTATCTGAATCTCTATAGGGCAGTCTCTGTTAAGCATGGCTGGGGCTGTCCCATGCTGGACACAATTAGTTCCAACCAGCTCAAACAGACCCACTGCAGGGCATGACTGGGCTCCACAGTCATGATGATGGCACCTGAGGGAATACGTGTTTAAGAAAAAGGAAAAATGCTGCTTGTGAGGAACAAATGGAGAAAACAACAATAACCAAACAAACAGATAAAAATGCACAACCAAAATCCTTAAACCCTGCAAAAAGCAAGGTCAGAAAATGAGAGGGGGAGAAGGCACTCCAGGCACCAGAATGGGAATTCTCCAGCAGGCCTTGGAGAAGATCACAGTGGAGCAGACACCCATAATGCGTCCCACATCAGATTTCCCTGACAGCCTGTGGGAGGACCTACGCTGGTGCATTTCACAAAGGACTGCCTCCTATGGCAAGGACCCACACTGGAGCAGAAGTGTGAGGAGGAAGCAGCAGAGAGTGGCTGTTACAGACTGATCACAGCCATGGTTGCTCATTCACCTCCACCTCTGGGCTAGAGAGAAATAGAAGAGTTAGGAACAAAGGAGCAAACCTGAGAAGAGGAGGGGATGAGGGAGACTTGTTTTACCTTTTGTCTTTGTTTCACTATCTACATATACTTTTAATCAGCAATGCATTCATATTCCTCAAACCTAGTCTGTTTTGTCCATTACAGTAACTGCTAAGCAATTTCTGTATCCTGGTCTCAAGCCACGAGCTGGCTGAGTGCCTGGTCCCTGCCAATCTTCAAGTTCAGCAGCACAAGGCACAAATTATCCTCAAATATTCACTTCACCTTCTACTGCTCTTGCAGGATTAAGGAATGTTACTTTCCGTTTTATATGCACAAAGCTGAGGAACAGAAACATCAATATATGTCATAGAAATACCTGGCATCTAATTTAGTGGAATATGTGTCAGGCCACACCTTGAGTACTGTGTCCAGTTCTGGGCCCCTCAATTCAAGAGAGATGTTGAGGTGCTGGAACATGCCCACAGAAGGGCAACGAAGCAGGTGAAAGGCCTGGAACACAAACCCTATGAGGAGAGGCTGAGGGAGCTGGGAGTGTTTAGCCTGCAGAAGAGGAGGCTCAGGGGTGACCTCATTGCTGTCTACCTGAAGGGACATTGTAGCCAGGTGGGGGGGGTGGCCTCTTCTCCCAGGCAACCAGCAATAGAACAAGGGGACACAGTCTCAAGTTGTGCCGGGGGAAGTATAGGCTGGATGTTAGGAGGAAGTTGCTGGCAGAGAGTGTGATTGACATTGGAATGGGCTGCCCAGGGAGGTGGTGGAGTTGCCATCCCCGGAGGTGTTCAGGAAAAGCCTGGATGAGGCACTTAGTGCCATGGTCTAGTTGATTGGCTAGGGCTGGGGGATAGGTTGGACTGGATGATCTTGGAGGTCTCTTCCAGCCTGGCTGATTCTGTGATTCTAACTCAAGAGCATTCTCTGATTTCAAGAGTCAACATTTTCAGAAATAAAATGCACAATCATAAATTAATACATCCCACGAGGACAGGTACAATTAGTGATTGGCTTTGAAAGATCTGACTTCAAGTAAGTTATCCAGCTTCCTTTAGGAACTTTAAGGTGGAGATGTCAATTCCTCTGGGCTGTACTCACATGACTCAGAGAGAGAGATCTCTCTCCTGTCTTTTAGCATGCTATGTCTCATTCACTAGAGGTTTTTAAAAGCAAGCACCTCTGTTATTACAAACATCTATGTCACCTTCTTTGCCTCATGTAATGTAAGCAGGGAAGCAAAGCTCCTGTGGAAAAGGACCTTCTAGTACACTGCTAATCTAATTACTGCACAGGTAAAAAGCCCTTCATTTTAGTAGGTTTTCCAAAGGAAACAGTCACAGTACCTATTGGTGCTCTTGCCTCTAACAACATTTTGACACACTGGCCAAATTCAGGCAGATTTAAAAGAACAGAAGGGTCGAAAATATTCAAATTCATACGAGTTTTGTGAAAAATGGACAGCTGAAGGAATTTTTCCAGGGTGCTACAGACAGACCAAATGTAGGACTGTTACCCTGCTGGATTGCATTTGCTGGTCAGTTAGCACCTACACACAAGTCTTGACTAGCGATTGTCAGAGGTATTTCTGAGTCACTGGGATGTCACATCAATTGCCATACCTGAGACCAAGACAAACTCCTCTTTTAATTTGCCTAGGTGTGGTAGTTTGAGGGGTCCTAGGTTCCCTTAAGAAAGCCACATAGAATCATAGAATCAACCAGGTTGGAAGAGACCTCCAAGATCATCCAGTCCAACCTATCACCCAGCCCTATCCAATCAACTAGATAGGATCAGAATTTTTTGCTAAGACAACAAACAAGCACAATTGTTACTATAAAAAATATTCAAGTATCTCTTCCAAATATGAAGAAAAACTATTACACAAAAATATTTTTTCCACTTATTCTAAATTTCAGCAGTGGATCTAGATTTAACTTCTCCAGATACAGCTGGACAAACTCACAAGCAGCTGAAAAGAGTCACATATTTTTGACTGTTCAGAAAGTCAAGTCTCAGTACCAATACAAATGCTTCTAAATCCTGAAACAGATCTTTACCAGGAATAATGGTGAGAGGCCTCAAGCACAAGCCCTATGAGGAGAGGCTGAGGGAGCTGGGATTGTTTAGCCTGGAGGAGGCTCAGGGGTGACCTTATTGCTGTCTACAACTACCTGAGGGGAGGTTGTAGCCAGGAGGAGGTTGCTCTCTTCTCTCAGGTGGCCAGCACCAGAACGAGAGGACACAGCCTCAGGCTGCGCCAGGGGAGATTTAGGCTTGAGGTGAGGAGAAAGTTCTTCACTGAGAGAGTCATTGGACACTGGAATGGGCTACCCGGGGAGGTGGTGGAGTCGCCGTCCCTGGAGCTGTTCAAGGCAGGATTGGACGTGGCACTTGGTGCCATGGTCTAGCCTTGAGCTCTGTAGTAAAGGGTTGGACTTGATGATCTATGAGGTCTCTTCCAACCTTGGTGATACTGTGATAACATTTTAGCTTGGAAAGTACCAATTCACAGAAACCAAAAGGGTACATGGGCAAGATTGTCTAGGCAGATAATTTCACTTTCTGATTTTTCCAAACCGGAAGAATTGTATTTTCATCAAAATAATGTAAAAAACCCAAACCCTCAACATGCCTCTTTTTTTTTTTGCTAAACCAACTCCACTTTTTTACTTCAAGAGATTAGAAAAATAAAATCTAGAAATGTTGAGGAACCAGAGAAAGAAACCCCCTCTTCCTTAAATGAAAGGAAGTTATTGACAGAGTAGGAAAGAAATGCTAGGCCTATGAAATTGAGACTACACTGGGACAGGGAATCCAAATAAAGGGCACATTAGAAGTGGAGTGGAGGAGGATGGAAAAGCTACCCTAAAATTTTAGAAAAGGTGAAAAATGGGAAATCTGGAATGGGCTTAAGAGAAATAGGACAGTGGTAGCAGTTCTAGAGCAGAAAGAAGTAATTCAGTGATAATCATAGAATCAACCAGGTTGAAAGAGACCTCCAACATCATCCAGTCCAACCTATCCCCCAGCCCTAGCCAGCCAACTAGACCATGGCACTCAGTGCCTCATCCAGTCTTTTCTTGAACATCTCCAGGGACGGTGCCTCCACCACCTCCCTGGGCAGCCCATTCCAATGCCAATCACTCTCTCTGGGAAGAACTTCCTCCTAACATCCAGCCCAGACCTCTCCCAGCACAACTTGAGACTGTGTCCCCTTGTTCTGTTGCTGGTTGCCTGGGAGAAGAGACCAACTCCCACCTGGCTACAATGTCCCTTCAGGTAGTTGTAGACAGCAATGAGGTCACCCCCTAGACTTCTCTTCTGCAGACTAAACCACCCCAGCTCCATCAGCCTCTCCTCATAGGGGTTGTGTGCCAGGCCTCTCACCAGCTTTGTCGCCCTACTCTGGACATGTTCCAGTATCTCTCTTCAATTGAGAAACCCAGAACTGGATACAATATTCAAGATGTGGCCTGACCAGTGTTGAGTAGAGGGGAAGAACAGCCTCGTCCTACTGGCCACACTGTTCCTGATACAGACCAGGATGCCATGGGGTCTCCTGGCCACCTGGGCACACTGCTGGCTCATGTTCAGTTACTATCTACCAGCATCCCCAGGTACCTTTCTTCCTGGCTGCTCTCCAGCCACTCTGTCCCCAGCCTGTAGCACTACTTTGGGTTGTTGTGGCCATAGTGTAGAACCCTGCACTTGCCCTTGTTCAATCTCATCCCATTGTCCTCTTCCCACTCATCCAGCCTTCCAAGGTCCCTCTGCAGGGCTCTCCTAACTCAAACAGATCAACACCTGCTCCTAGCTTGGTGTCATCTGCAAACTTATTGATGATGGACTGAATCCCCTGGTCCAGATCATACATAAAGATATTGAACAGGACTGGACCCAGCACTGATCCCTGGGACACACCACTAGTGACTGGCTGCCAACTGGATGTGGCACCATTCACCACCACTCTCTGGGCCCAGCTCTCCAGACAGTTCTTGACCCATATCAGAGTGAATATGTCTAAGCCAGGAGCTGCCAGCTTTGCCAGGAGCTTGTTGTGGCAGATGGTGTCAAAGGCTTTGCTGAAGTCCAGGCAGACTACATCCACAGCCTGCCCCACATTCACCACGCAGGTAACCTGACCATAAAAGGAGATCAGGTTGGTCAGGCAGGACCTGCCCTTCCTAAACCTGTGCTGGCTGGGCCTGATTCCTTGGCCATCCTGTAGGTGCTTTGTGATGGCACTCAAGACGACCTGTTCCATGACCTTGCCTGGCACTGAGGTCAGGCTGACAGGTCTGGAATTTCCTCATTCTTCCCTCTGGCCCTTCTTGTGGATGGGCATCACACTGGCCAGCTTCCAGCCTTTGGGGACCTCTCCAGTGAGCCAGGACTGTTGATAAATGATGGAGAGCAGCTTGGCCAGCTCATCTGCTAGCTCTCTCAGCACCCTAGGATGAATCTCATCAGGTCCCATGGACTTGTGAGGATCCAGGTAGCTCAGTAGGTCACTTACTTCTTCCTTCTGGATTACAGGGGGACTGTACTGATCGCTGACTCCATCTGCCAGCTCAGGAGGGCAGTCATCCTGGAGACAACCTGTCCCACTACAGAAGACTGAGGCAAAGAAGATGTTAAGTACCTCTGCCTTCCCCTCATCTTCTGTTACTACATTCCCCTCTCCATCTAATAAGGTGTGGGGGTTGTCCTTGCACCTTATTTTGCCATTAATATACTTATAGAAACATTTTTTGCTGTTCTTAACAGCAGTGGCAGCCTAAGTTCTAAATGGGCTTTTGCCTCTCTAATTTTTTTTCCTACAAGACCTAGGGAAAATATGAGAGAGGCAAAAGCTGGAAAGGACATGACAATGCAAGACTAAAGTCTGGACAGATACTAATTTTCTGAAGAAATCATACACTGAAATGCAGTATTTTCTAATCTTATTAGCTGTCAGCCTCCAATTCCTCCCCTGTGTTCTGTATAGACTATTGTGACTACTGCAACAATCAGGAGCTCTTCAGTTCAAGTGGAGCAGACAGGAAAAAAAATCGAGCCTTCGCTGCTGTATTTGGATGCCAGCAAGGTGCTGTAGGGAGGGATAGGATTGCTATATTTGACTCTCATTTATCACTGAGGTCTGTTCTGAGGCAGGAGGGAACTGGGAGGAAGGTTTTATGATTAAGCAGGAAAATGCTGTCCAGAGAAACTGGATTTTATCTCTCCCTTACATGTCATGTAGGAAGCCAAGCCAATTACTTCATTATAATTTTTTCACAGGTGGTCATTAATTGTCTAGACCTAATCCTCCAAGTAGCAGGGCTGAGATAATCTACATGATCCAACTTACAGACATGCTGAATATTCGTGCATGCAAATGGCTGCTGAAAAATGCCAACTGCTACCAAACACATCCAACTTTAAATCTGGCTGCTTTGCTTCAAAAGCTTTAAAATGGGAAAAAGACATCTACTCACTTCATATAACACTAACACGGGAATAAATCCAGTTACAGCTTCTTAGTTCTGTATAAATATATTGATGAATAGCACACAAGACACAGACACAAAAGGAAAAAAACAACAGTTCTATATTTAGAGCAAAATTTAGTTGGCATGCATTGTACCAAAAAAGCAATAGAAAAGAAGGCAGCAATCAAATAGGCTGTTTATTTTTACTAGGGGCCCAATTTAGATTTTTGATCTACAGCAAGAATCCTGTGGAAATAAAATTGTGACCACATCACTCAAGACTATATCATCTGCCCAAGGAAGTGGGGTGCAGATTGCACAAAACAGTCTTAACTCTGGGCTTTCTGACTTTTGCCTTTGCCATGAGGGTATTTCTGTAATGGCTGGTTTTAGCTATAATGCATCTTCAATTAAGTAATTCATATGCATGTACATATGCACATCCTATTTTAATGTAGAATTGTATAATAATAAAGTCAGTTTCGTGAAGAAGAGACCAAACAAAACAGATGGCTTCTGGGGAATAAGTTAGTAATGCAGAGAGTGCCACCTAATGGTGCTTGACAAAAGAGCATATCCAGAGGAATTGATCTTAGATGAGGAAGTAAACAGGATGAAATGCTCACCGGAAAGTTCACCATTAAACAAAATTTCTTTTTCCTCCAAGATAATGTTGACTAAGCCTCTACCAGTTCCAGCAGGGAGGAGAGGTTCTTCTCTCCGACTCTTCCTTGCAAAATTCTCACTCTACATAGTACAGTGTATATTTATTTAGATGCATACACACATGTGTAAAGCCATTTTTCTGCAAACCCACCTTTTTGCACTTATTTCAAAATCCTGACTCATGGATTTCCACATAATCTAATTATCACATTACTTGAAGTTAATTGTATCCACACAGTTGAAAAGAACTTTTTGTAGAGGTAGGATAACAGTACTCTGGCATTGCTCACAGAAGCTGTTACTTCTAATTGCCTTCTGAGAAGAAGGTACTCTGAAAAGACGTGACCATGTGTGAAACAGCACGGCTCACAACTAAGTGAACATATCCTTATCCAGTGTTGCATAGTATTGTAGAATGGTTTGGGTTGGAAGGAACCTCCAAAGTTCATCTAGTCCAGTCCCCCTGCAGTGAGCAGGGACATCCTCCACTAGATCAGGTTGCCCAGAGCCTTGTTGACCCTGACCTTAACTACCTCCAGGGATGGGATCTCTACCTCCCTGGGCAACCTGTTCCAGTGTTCCACTATTCTCATAGTAAAGAATTTCCTCCTAATGTCCAACCTAAGTCTACTGTAATTTCATACTCTATTGTCAGCCTTCAGACTAGTGGTATTATCCTTAGGAAAAAATATCCCTACAGTATGAGTTGAGAATTTTAGGAAACGAGAAAAAAAATTAATTCTGGGGCTTGCAGCTGTGAGGAAATGAACCAGGAAAGTACCACCCCTAAATGTGTGTAATGAAAATATGGTCAGTCTAAAGTACTTTATTCACTCAAATGAAAATCTCCTAACTTGGGAGACGTCAACTTTCCTGAGCGATTGATCTTTTCTTCCCCCTTTCAACTACATTTCTCTACAGAAAAAAACCAAGAGCTCAAAAAGTTGTTAGGAAAATGCAGGAAAGTGAAAGAAAAAACAAAACAAAACCCCAAATCAAACAAATGAAGAAACCCAAAACAACCAATCAAAACAACAACAATAAAAAAATGGACTGTCACACTCTATACCTTATGTTATGATATACTCTGGTGACTTTGGGTCCTCCCTAATCTCTAAAATGACATTGGAAACAAAATGCTGTATTTGTTTTTTCTTCTGGATGGCTCTCAGCTATGAGCATAGAAACTTGAAATAGGGGAAAAAAATCAGACAGAAATCTACATTATCTAAGACATCTCTCAAACACATCTACCATCAATGAAAGGCTGGTGCATAGGAAAGATTTAGAGAACCTTGGTTTTGATTCCACAGCATTGGGAACTGCCACATTTGCAGCTCAGGAGTGACGTATATTCAAGAGAGTCTGCCACAAAAAAGAGTGCTGTTTAGCACCTCTTCATTCCTGGGGATGTGCTAGTTTATCTGTTCCCTAATCCAACAGTTCATATTAGGGTGCCACACAAGTTTCTGGTGCTGGCTAAAAACAGTTGTTCTCAACATTAGTTTACAACATAGTAACATGAAATATAGAAGAAGTAATAGGAAGGAAAAAAAGTCCAACCATACAAGACCAGGGTAAGTCAACATAATGGCAAAGAAGAGACAGAACAATGGCACAAAGATAATGACAAAAGCTACTCAAACATCACACTTACCCTCAGCAACATCATCATCCACCATCAGCTTCAGACTCTTTCCTCGTCGAACTACCCGGACAGTGTGCCACTCATTGTCATTGAGTTTCTGCCCAGCATAAAGAGTTTCAGGTCCCTTGCCTGCAGATGGTGATAAGTATAACAGTTAAAGTCAGACTCCAAGTTAGCTTAGTATTTCTCAACATGGAAAGTCACCAAAATCAACCTGGTGTGATAGACTAGTAGATTGTGTAGGTGTATTATGACCTGTAAGCAACCCACAGTAGCTCAGAAGAAATCCAGGCTCATAAACTCATCCACTCAGTTAAGTGTTCTCCTCCGCAGACCCCAGAGGTCACATCCATTTAAAACAGGGGTGGGAATCTCTCTTGTGCTAAAACATTATTTTCCAAATCTTGACCAAAGCAATGCAGTAGTAGAAAAACAAGCTGGTGACAGAAAGGTCGCCAGAGTGGAGTGATTACAGCAGAATTTGTCTCTCCTAAGAATCCAAGCCCAAATATGCTAGGGATTTTTTGGTAAATATTAATCACACTAGTATCTCAACACTCAGATACTGGACACCAGGCTGGTTTCAGTCTTGCAGTCTCAAACAAACAAAAATACACTCCAGAAAAACACATCCCCCAAAACGAACCAACCAAAAAAACCCCACCAACGACGACACCACAAAACCTAAAACTCTACCCCCAGAAAAATAAATAATTAACCCCCTCAAAACTGAACTCCATGAAAAGACAACCACTCACTAACCTGGCTGATTGTTCTCAGAGTTGTTTGGCAATGCAGCCTGGTTATAAGGTGCTTGCTTTGCCCCCCATTGAATTACAGGTCAAAAGTGAAAGAGAAGCTCTTGCTCCTCCAAAGGTAAAACCACAGTTGCCCTTTCAAACAATGCTCCTGGGTAACCAGCATTTGTGTGTCCTATTTTGCTGCTCACCCATCACAATTGACTGGCAATTATTTAAAATATTAATTGTTTAGATTACAGTACTGGAACATCTCAGTCATGTCAAATGGTAAGTGAAGTTGAGTAACAGTGTGTGCTAAATCTATGCTCATTTCAATGCAGTACTAGAAGGTTTGCTCACACAGGTACATAAGAGAAATGCAGAATTAGGCAAATTGTGGCAAATCAGATATGGGACCACTGCTCTAACTAGCAAAAGGGGAACCACCCCCAAAAAGCAAGACACATTGACCATATTAAAAGAGAAAGGATAGTATGAGGTACTGCCACAGTTCACCTTACTGCACTGGTAAAAACTACTGTCAGATTTGCAGATTATTTATCTGTTTATTCAATACAAGCAAATAAATCTTTTTATTCAGACAGCACATGAAGAACATCTATTTTCACCAGTCTTCAATGAACTGGTTGTAGAACACACCAAAATGTTGCACTTGTCTTCAAGCAAAACTCTGCACAAGAGGATGCACCTACTCTGATCTGTGTCACAATACGGATTGAGTTGCATGCTCCACAGTGAGGCAGAACTGAAGGATGGGGTAGGAAAACTTTGCACAGCCCACAGTGTGTACACTGCCTAATTAGCAACATTACTGTAACTGAATTTAAATTGGAGGAAGCATGTCAAAGAAGGTGCTGTCTTCTTCACACTGGATATAACATGTAGGTGGGGAATCATACAGAAAGAGAGCAAAGTAAAATGGACATTCTGTTTATTATTCTCTAAGGATCATGCTGTTAATTAAAAAAAAGAATTCTATGCTCTTTCATATTGCTAGCTGACTTTACTACAAAGCAAGAGGACAAAACCAAGTGACCTAAAAATAAGAGTCATACTTGGATTAAAAAGACAGAGTCATTTATTTGAGTTACAGAGACTATCTTCTTAACAGACAAAACTTTTAACCTCTGCAGTTCCTCACACGTGTGAAAATCACACTGCACCACAAATGTAAATGCAGCTGTACAAAGCAGTTAGATCATGGCTAGAAAGCTTAAATCCCGTGGAACCAGACATGCAAGACTCTGTTGATTTAAGTCCAAGAAAGTGCTGTTATTTTTCTATCAGTGAGTGAGTGCATTTTACCTCAGGGCACATATCACTGGATGGTCAGCAAAATTATTGCACCTCTCTGTGTTCAGGATGGTTGAGTAACTCAAAGTTCCTTCTAGTTATCCACTTTTCAATCCTGGCCTGATAGAGCAGGGGGCAGCAAAAAGGAATTTAGCTTGACATTGCTATCTTGATGCCCACTGTTGCAGTTTCAGAACAAAACTGTGACACCATCTGACTCAATGTTGCTTAACCAATTCAGAAATAAATCAGTAGAAAATATAGCTTTCCCACTTCTTTTTCTTGTAATAAGCTGTGTATCATACAGTATTGATCACTACCTCATTTTCAAACTCAAATGAGTCAGGCTAGCTGTCATGGGTTGAGTTTGGTGCTCTGCAGTGCCAAACACTGCTTTAGCAGAAGCAAAAATATCTTCTCAGGCATTCTCCTGTACTGCATATTAGTTGAGCTGCAGCTCAGGCTTCCCAAGCAAATATTGCTTGATTCACCTGCAGCAACTCCTCCTCATACTCTTGAATCATTTGACACCTCCTCAAAATGTGTGCACATTTTTCATAAAAAATAGTAGTATATGCTTTCAAACAAGGAAGAACTCCATCCAATCTGCCCAGGGTTTCCCAGTTACCACCTCTATAGCAAAGGTTCTCTGATGCTAATTAACAGGTTGGCCCAAACAGACTATATAGAAGTGTCAAGAATAGGCATGTCAAAGTATAAAGAATCACAAAGTAGTTCATGTATCCTGAAACACCAAGTTACCTTCCATCTGGCCCTCAAGAACTCACTCATTTATAATGAACAACTGGTCAGAGGGGTGCAGGTAAAATAATAGCTCTGAAAACACCAGGTGTTATTCACCCTCAGTGGTTAACATAGAATTTCCCTTCTGTGAAAGGCAAAGCAGAAAGAGGGTCGATCACCCTAACAGGTCCTCACAGGTGGATCAAAAAGTGCGCTTGTACCCTTGGAGCAGGCTGTCATTATCTGATCCATTTATCTGGTTAAAATGACCTTCATGAAACCTGATTATCTCCATTACTGCATATCTTATCCAACATTACAGAAGAGGTCAAACATTCAAGTCTACAGAACAGCAGGAGAGGACCAGAAAGGACATTGTCAGACTGATGAGAAAAGGCTCTACCTCATTACAATCACAACATTAAATAATTCTATAGTGATACATTAATGTCTTTATAGAAGACCCTCAATAACAATAACAAATATTTTTATCTGCCTTTTTTTTTTTTTTAATTAAAATGCTCAGCTGCCACCTCAGATTTGCTCAGTGGCAAGACAAATTTTTTTGGTCTCTGTTTTACATAAAATAAAATTCCTCAGGAAAGCCAACAGCATCCCAAGGCAGGGAGGGACTGGAAAGGTTCTTTAACCCATTTCTTGCCCACCTCCACCTTTTTTTTTGGGGGGGGTGGGGGATGGGGGGTAGGGGAAGTAGGAAGAGGCATTAACTGAGTTCGTTTTTAGAAAATGACCAGAGAACTTGTGATCCACTATGAAAAACAAGCCCATGGATTCATAAAACACTATAACTAATTATGAGACAAACTGCATGAATTCCTTCAAAGCTCGCAAAAAGCTGATTTACCCTATTTAGACTTTATTTAGTGATTCCTTGAAGACTACTGACAAGTGACTAGGTGCAACTGGAAAGTGCAATTCTTTGTTGTAGCCCCAACAGTGTGACAGAGATTGTGAAGCCAATACTCAATTCACTTCTCATCTCCAGTGGTACAAGCAATGCTTTTGAAGAGCATTACATAGACAGACAATGTATTTATTTATGCATGAAGTAACTATGCAGTTATTCAGTATGGCAGATATGCTAAGTCCAGTACTCATCCACTATTCCTACAAGCAGGTCTTAACAAGGTGGTAGAAAGGCGAAGAAATGGCTTTTCAGGACAAAGATGCTGCCAGTTATTCACACACCTTTACAGCTTCCAAATAGCCAGCAGCAACAAAGGGTAGGACAAATATCAAATCATGACCATGGCTCAAAAGTAAAGCTGGAAACTGCTCTGAAAAGCTTCAGTATCTTTTGATCTTGGTTAAACCTAAGTCAGTAGTGTAAATTTTGATGGGTGTTTTCAGGCAGCACTAGTATGGACACACTGTTTTGGGAAGGTTTTTGTCCTTTCAGGATCCACTATCCAACTCCAGGAGCATTGTTAACTGCTAGGAAGCAACTGGCAACCCCACACTCTCAGTACATTGCAGACACTTATGTAGATACCCTAGTCAAATTAACATGTATTCACACTTGTTTTGCTCATATACAGGTTTTAGATTCCTCCTTTTTGAGAAAATGGTTAGCTGCCAACTAGACATAAGCAATTGCACATTCCTACAGACAGTCAGTACTTCCGTTGAGGACCTTACCTGCACCATCCTTTTTGCTTCCTCAGGAAACAGGTTCGTCTCTGTGTACTACCCAATATTAAGCGAAACATAAAACATACACTTACAAAACAAATGCTCTTAGCAGGGTTTAGAAAAGTTATGTTTATATTTTTACTGAGTGTCTTCACTGGGAAATCAATAAAGTTGAGCATGATTTATACCAGCCTAGCTAGAAGCAATGTTTAATTATTTACATTCATACAACAATAAAAAACACACACCAAAAAAATCCTTCAAATACTCACAGAATCAATTCATCTCACAAGTGCAAAGAAGAATCACCCCCAACAGCCAAAGAAAAAACCCAATTCCATGCACTCAGTTAAATAAATGAAAAGCAGCAAAACCACCTGAACAGTTGTCTCTAAGACATATCCCAGTCTCCCTGTAAACTTGTGGTAGTTTAAGGGTTATTGGAATATTCCTATGAGAGAAATCAGGACTTTCCTGAAAGTTAAGTGCAAAATCTAAATAAATTAGAGCATTGGTTGAAAAAGAAGAATAATGATAAAATCTGTATCATTCATCGGTTTGCTAATTGGTATAAAAAGCTGATGTACAAACAATTTTGCTCTCTTGGCTTTTGGGCACTAGCTCTGTCGCTGTACCTTTGCCATTCTGACTCCTCCACACTAAGCTTTTACTGGTAACACATGAGCCTTGCTGGTTTTCTGTCCAGGAGAAGAGAAGGCGGCAGTGTTGGACCCTTCTGAGCTTTCTTTGTCCAGGGGGAGACTGGATTTCTGTATTGTTTCCAAATCATATATAATTGTAAATACATGTAAATATATTTTGTATATATGCTTGTAAATTTCGCTTGGCTGTAAAACATAGCTTCATCTTACTTCCAAGCCATCTGAGCTGGTCTGGTAAGAATTACTGGGAGGCCAGATTTTTGCAATGCTTGACCAAAAAAACACTTGGGTTTGACTATTTGGATACAATCTATTTCAGAACACCTTTAGGAAAAAAACCAACCAAACAAACAACACAAATCAACAAAAAACACCCCCAAAATAATTTACAATTTGACCCTTTCTTCTTTTGCTATAAATACATGCAGTACCATATTGAATGACTGCTGCTTTCATTTACAGACACCCTGGGCAACAGTTGTGGGTCATTTGCTTGTTGTGAATACAGTTTGTGATTAAGAGAAAAAAGATAAGATTTGATTATTTATTCAGTACAGGTACAACTGGTACAAAATGCACTTGCCTTCAGGTTTTTCCATCAAGGGCCTGGTTTGCCTCAATGCCACTGCTGCTGAATTTTAACACACTGAGAAACTATATAACCTCTGTGTACCTCTCTACAACAGAATCATTCTTAACAGACATCAAGACAACATTTGTGCTAAGAGAAAATTGATCTCCCTAAAATTCTTTCATTAGATTATCACTTCAGTGAAAGGA
The DNA here is from genome assembly GCF_015220805.1 of Pogoniulus pusillus. Classification (NCBI taxonomy): domain Eukaryota; kingdom Metazoa; phylum Chordata; class Aves; order Piciformes; family Lybiidae; genus Pogoniulus; species Pogoniulus pusillus. The sequence goes on along the minus strand of NC_087264.1, from coordinate 43,272,178 downwards.
TGTTACAGTTCTTCTAAAGAAATATTCTGACTTTGAAAACATTCAAAATGTTTCAAGTTCAAGCTACACAGAGTTTTCAACACTTAAAATGAAGCTTTTTATTACCTATTCGATATGTTGCTAATTTCTAATGATAATGGATGTTTCCCTATTTTCACTGAGGGAACTGTTTATACTTTTAAGCAAAGGGATTTTATTTTATATATACAGCCAGTGGGGAGGTAAAAAAATCTTATGGAAGCATAAAAAAAAAAAAAACCAAATCATGTATTCATGCCTTTAAAATTAATATTGACAGCAGTTTAATTAAATTAACTTCAAAGTTATTTCAGTCTAACTGGCTCTGCCCTTGCTTTCACACAGGGCTGTCACATCTGAAACACTTCACATTGGCCAGAAGGCCCTGTATTCCTGCCCGTAACAAATCAGGGCAACAAAAGCTTCAGTGTAGGTATGAAGAACTTAGAAGCTGCTATACTGCAGCTCATCTATAATTTGCCTAAGGAAATATTTGTACACACTGGAATTTCGGAAATCAAAGCCCAAGAGTACTACTAGTGTAAGCTAGGCAGCAAGGCAATTAGTGTAAATTCTACTTCAGGGACTGCAAAGAGTGGCCACCAGAGGGAAGCAGCCACGTTGGCTAAAGCTGCTGCTCAAACAGTTTTATATAAATACAAAGACATTACCGTACTCAAAGTGCTGCTTTCCGGAGCTTCAGCTGCTGATCCAGTTTGCTTTGAAGATGACTAAACCTCAGTGACAAATACAATAACTCTAGAACTTCAACCCACATTCACCCCCTTACTAGCAAATAACCTGTTCATTTCAGGTATATTCATCAAATGGATGCTCTTTGCCACCCAAGAAATTAGTCTGGCTCAAGAAACATGCATGGATCAGAGACCACTTTATAACAACATTAACATCTTTGTCCTCTTTCAAAACAGAAAATTATGTCGAAGCACAGAACTCCTCTTCCCAAAGACATATTTGACAGCTGAACAGAGTTGGAGAAAAAAATCCAGATCTTTGGAGCTCCAGTACCAAATATTGCATTAAAGAAACAACTAGATGAATGACCAAACAAACAAGCAAACAAATAAAGAGATTTCTTTAGGGCACATTGCACAGTCCTAACACAATGTGGGAACAGAAGGCAATCCTGATAACAGCACTTCTTTATTCAAATACCAAGGGCAAAGAGCAGTAGCACCACACAGAGGAATTTTCTCTCTCATTTAAGATACCTTTCCTTGTGGCATTGCAGATACACATAGTTATTTCCATGGTTGCTAGGACTGTTACATGAGCTGACTTCAGCCTCCCTCTAAAGTCAACATCACAGAAGTCAAACTACGATTACAAATCCAGAAGGATTATAGTCTTCCACAGGGAGTGCAGTGTTTACTGCACACTCTCTTGGGGTTTGATTCTCTTTTTGCACTGCTATCTCCTGAAGTTTGCTACCTATTTTCCAATCTGTGGTACCAGACAAGTAGTTTTGAAGTTTTCCATTGCATCTTACTCAGTATTTGCAAGTCTACCAAAAATCCCTTCAGTACTGGGCAGGAAAACATCAGATGTGCATAAATCATACCATTAACAAATAAAAACAGCAGCCAAAAATTGCGAGCAGAGACCTTGTGCTTTCACATGTTCTGGCAAACTGTGCATGCATAAGCCTCTCTAGAGATATTGAAGACCTGCCTGGATGTGTTCCTGTGTGATCTTGTATAGACAATCCTGCTCTGGAAGAAGGGTTGGACTGGATGATCTAGTTTCTAGGTCACTTCCAGCCCCTAACCCTCTGTGATTCTGTGATGTGGCAATGCACTTTGGTCCTCTTTGCCTGAACTGAGAAGCTGTCATAAGAAAGATGGTAAATGGTACTTGGACCTATGTGCAAGAGTCTCTTTGCTTTGCCTAAGGAGATATTCAGGAAGGATCAAATGCTTCTGGAAAGCTGTGGGATCAGTAGCGCAGCCTGGAGTGTTTAACATTAAAGGTATTTAAAGCTTAAACAAAGAGGTGTATTTCATATGAAATAAACCTCAGAATAAACCTTTTGAAGAGTCCCTGACTTAGTCCCCTGTCCCTTAAAAAGAAATGGTTGGGACAAGACAGTGATCATGTGGCAACAGAGATAACTGACATTTTATAGAGTGCTAGTACCTATTTTACCTATTTAAGGTAAATCTCATTTCATTAAAGACTACACATTTCTAGGTTACATGTCAGATAAAAAATATGGCCCAGGGTAAGAGTACTTTATGGGAATGCTTTACTGAATTGACTATACAAGGCCTATAGAAACAGAACAGTCCCCCCAGATTTCCCTTTTTATCCTCATGTTGTCAGTTAAATCCTCCTTTTTGGCTGCCATCCTCTAAGCCCTTCATTATCTTATCATCCTCAAAAACAAGGTTGGAGAGTATTACTGATCGCATTTTATGAGACAAAATCTGAGACAAAGTAAAGTTACTCAAAGCATCACAGCAAAAGCTTGGTCCTTTTTTTACAGTGTTTTCCTCCCCCTTTGCAAAACTGAATAAAACCTAATTGGATTTTGGGAGCCAGATCTGCACTGACTACTGACTTTAAAGATTAAGACATACCCAGCAGAGAAGAAGCTGGTTAGAACTTTAGATGCACGTAATTTTTTCAATGCCACTTAAGTTTTCTGTTTCCAAAAACCTCTCAAAAGTTATTTGGCATACTCTCAAAAGAACTGGCACCCTTCTAGCAGAAATCTGACTTGTAGCAACAAGATCTGTATCCACTAATGAAAACCTTTCGCAGATGCTTTACAAATGCCACCAATCTCCACTTTACAGGTAGCACACATTGGCTCCTTTTACCTGAACTGAGAAACTCAGGTGAGAATAATGACAACTGGCACACAAATCTACATGCAAGAGACTTCCCATTTAGTTCAAGGAGTTATCACCAGGGAAGGATCACTTGCTTCTGGAAACTGAGAGATCAGGGGTGCAGACTGAAGGACAGTTGAGGATTTGCAGACAAAATCATATCCAAAGAAAATATTGAGAACTCCTTTGAAATTCGGATATTAAAGTCACAGCTTTCATGTCAGCTAAGGCGCATGTAAAGTTAAAAGTGCAGAAGGGAAGAGAATGATAAAGCTAAGCACATGTGGCTTTAAACATTATCTACAACCCTCTGCCACCAAAGCTCCCAAACTGGTATCATCCCTCTTCTCAAATCTATCACCCAAATCACTTCATTCCATAAAAATCCAGTATATTTCACAAGACATTGACATCTAATTCTAGTATCACTAAAATTAGACTTTCACCAAGAATTAACTGGAAGGAATGACTTTAAAACAGCCACAGATCAGGAGAAGAAACAGAAAGGCAGCAGATCTCTTCCTACAAGGCAGTAGATTTATTCCCGGAATGGTACCACTAAGTTTTCAGGGGTCTCCTTTCCTTACCCAACTCTGAGAAGTTGATGCTCACTTCAAAAAGAACAGAGCTTTGACAGTGACGTCAGAGTACAACGAAGCAGTGACTTCATATCTCCTGGGATCAGTTGATGCCTGTACATGTTTATCAGTCATCTTAGTTATAGGAGTTATCAATTCTTATGCACCACACTTACAACAGTACTACCTACCAGAACTGTGAAAGTTTTTAAAGAAAAAAGAAGCAAAATCCAGTCATTCTGGGATTACATATGAGTTCAAGCTGTTCCAGACATTTAAGCAATAAGGTTGTTTGACTACCAAGCAAAGAGTTTATGTTGGCCTCTGGCTAAGTTGTAAACACAGTAGAATTTGATTAATGGCATAAGCTGGTCACAAACATCTCTTTAGCAATTTCATTTCCCACTGAAAGCTTAGTGACAACCATGCTTTGATTTCCATAGCAGGTTTGGAAAGATATCCTTTTATTCTCAGCAATTATTTCTGTGTTGCTTTTTAGAAAGCACATTTAAAAAAGAAAAAAACAACAACAACGACAAAAAATCTCAAACCAAAATGAGACTACCAAACCCAAAACCAACCAAACAAAAAAACACACCAACCATGCCTTCCCCTTCCACCTCTTTATTACCTTCTGCTGTCTGTTAGTGGAGGTAGTGGTTGTTAGAGGCATGGGTAGATGATAGATGCCTCTCTTCCTATATATTTTTTTCCTCACAATGTCTTTATTTCTAGCAAGCGAACAGCTGGTGTGTTGCAACACTGAGCAAACCAGTATCTCTTATTTCTATGGCTCACAAGAGTGCTTTGAGAATTAATCCATGCGTGTTTAGAAGGCATTCAGATTTCAAACACTGCAATGCCACTGACATTTGTACACTCCATACAATCATTAAAGACATCCTTCAAAAACTACCACAGTGGCAGCATATTTACAGATTCTTTTTACTATGTAGATCCACAGACTCCAGAATCAGTGCCTTAAAAACACCACAGTAACTAGGACAGATCATCACATCCCAGGTGTCAATCACTCCAAGAAAATGGATCCCCATTTGTGGGATAAAAAAGGGACATGATAAAGATTATAGAGAGCACTATACAAGGCAAAAGTCTTATACTCTACACAGGTCCCTTGATTTCATGGACAGTAAGCACTCCCCAAGGAGGTTTTTTTGTTGGAGGAGGTGTTGGGGGCTGTTGTTTTAGTTTTAGATGAAAAAGGATAAGGTATCTTAGGACAATTCATTAAGACTTGCGATCCCATTGCAGAATCAGTCAGGAAAACAAATGCCATCTCTTAGCTCATCAAGCCCCTTAAAACATGAATCATGTGGACGTGTACAGGTTTGACTAATTATTCAAGGCAATAGCCATGCCTTGAGAATGGTGTTTAGACTTGAGAAGGCTCCTGTTCCCAAATCTTGCAAGTACTGGTTCCTCAAGAGTGGGGTTTTAGTAGAAATAATACCTTATTTTTTTTTCCACTGTAAGGGTGACAGAGCACTGGAACAGGCTGTCCAGAGTGATTGTGGAGTTTCCTTCTTTAGAGATCTTCAAAACCCTCCTGGATGCGTTCCTGTACGGCCTGCTCTAAGTGGTCCTGCTTTGTAGGGGTGTTCACTCAGTGACCTTTGGAGGTCACTTCCAACCCCTCATATTCTATGATTCTCCTGAGCCGTATTGTTGTGGTAGGCCTGATAGGCCCAAACTAGGCTTATACATGGCCTGGCTTGCCCAGGCATGTTTTTCTGCTCTCCCTCCTTCTGTTATGGGCAGAAGCAACTGTGGGAAAGAAAAAAACCTGGAGCTGCTAAGTCTAAGGACTCTGGCTTGCTCAGACTTGTCTTGGTCCTGTGGTAAACAAGGTACACACACTTAGCTTGTGTCTGCCTTGTGCAACACCTATGCTTTTCCCAAATTTGGGTGAAGCAAGCCTATGGTCAGGCTTGGTTAACTGCCATTCTGATTGGCTATTCTGTGTCCAAAGGGCAATTAATCTCGCCCCACACGGACAAAAACAGATATGCAGATAAACACAACGTGTGCTCTGCCATTCTATTCATGCCTGCTGTTGCCTGCTGCCATTGCTTCCTGCCTTATTGTTTGCCTGGAAACTTCACTCTCTCGAGTTTACCAGGAACAGACTCTAAATGCCTCCACGTGATCAGCCTGCATAGCCAGCGTGACATTGTGCTAAGACTACACATTGCAAGCCATCCTGCCTACACCTGAAAGTCTCCTGGCTTCTGGAGATACACAGATCATCCAGAGGAGCCAGGAGACAAGGTCAGAGATTGTCAGCATCTTTTCCCCATAAGCCTGGAAGAATCAAGTCTCAGCAGCCAACAAGACAGAGTACCCTGAAAGCGTCTGGACACTGTCTGGGGTTGTGGCTAGCCCCCATGAGCTGGGAGATAGTATTTTGTGAGTAACTGCTTAAAGCCTCTTTGTAATTCTCCACTGCCTTTCCACCATAAGCAGAAACGAGCTTCTTGAGTCCATCTAATGGGCAAGCAGTGTATTGACCGCAAGTGGCATTTGACCACAGGAATCTTCTCTTCCAGTTCAATTAATGTTTATATATAACTAGATCTAGTTCTTATCTGTAAAATGTTTCCATAACCGTCTGAGGAACTGATTATGATTAAAATTAGTGGTCAGGGGTGGCAAAGAGTTCTGAATATCAAAACTAATGGATAACATTAATTTTGAAAAAATATAATCTGGCATTAATTGATTTCCCCTTCATAACACATATCACTCTGATCTCACTAAGCTATTCTAAAATAAATACTCTGCAGGATCACAGGCCAAAGCTTTATGAGGCTTGGGTTATTTTTTAATTTGTATTGGTAACTAATGCTTTAGATACTGTTTACTAAACTACCCCTATCACACATTTTTATCACATACATTTCCCACCTGCAGCCTGAGAAGAAGACAGATGAAACAGAAGAACAGGAAATTTTCCCCAGTCAGCAGCATGGCATTTATTACTGAATCATTAAAAGAACTTTTAACATAGAAGAGCACTCAGAAAAATATGAATCTGCATGACTCAGATCTCTGTGCTCCTTCTTACAGATGCAACCTTGACGCCCAATTTGTTATGACTGCCTTACTGTTGACAGAAGCACTTCAGTGTCTACAGGGCAGTAAGGATTCTGTGATCTGCCCTGCCACACCCAGCCCATAGCAAAAGATGAACAGGAGAGAAGATGGAGGAAAGGAAACGAGTTTGAAACCAAGCCTACCTAGCTGCCCTTAGTACAACAGCAACAAACTCCAAATAAGCAAGAGACCCAGCCCCTATCCTTTCTGAACCCCTCACATGTTATTGTTCAAATTCACAGAGCCCACCCCCACTTCTCGTTACTGCCAAGGTCTAACTGACCCCCACTACCACAGAGCCAAGCTACACAGAGGCACCTGTCCGTCTGTCTTACTCTCTCTTCCTTTTTTTTTGGTCTTCCCCAGGGAGAGAAGTGAATATGTAAAGTGCTGACCCTATTTCACTGCAAAGACTAATTAATGGTATCTCAAACTGATAGCAGTTCTATTTTAATAAACATGAGCCACATGAAGCCAATGACAGCTTGATTTTCAGAGATGCTGAACAGGAACTATGCAGCACATTGCTTTGGGAAATCAGACAGACAGGTACATAAATCCAAAGTCTCAGTGAACAACAGAACACTGTTATATTTCATCTCCAATTTTATAAGAAGCAAAATGTTTATAGCTGTGTCATTTTTCATTCACTCCCAAGTCCAGTTTTGAAGTTGCTAAACATTTTCATAATGCAAAACATGCTTAGTATCAAATAGGTAAATGGAGTTCTGCCCTACAAACCAAGTCGTTTGTACAAGCCTGCAGGCAGCTGGGTCAGTCTCAGTATCACTTACTGTCACTCTGGTGATTCCGAGCAGGTAGGGAATAAAAACAGTGCCAAGTACTACTACGATGAGTTTGAGTGAAAGGATTTCTAATTTCCATTCAAGGCCACTAGCATCACAAAGCAAAACAGCTTTGAATTTTATACCAAAGCTGACTTTTAATGATGTGTCAAATGCAGGCACATGTTTTCATGCAAAGACCAATAAAAAGACTATTTGTATCAGAACACCAATCTAGGACAACCATCTGGATCAGCAAATTCAGTCTTTTACATTTATAATCAACTAAGCAATAGCCACATAGTCAACAGTGATGCACAAAACATCTGTTCTCATCAAGACAAAGAAATGCTCCCTTAGCATATAAACAAATGGAATGCACCTTTTCTGTCTTCTTCTGCAAGCCACATCTGATTACATACTAAATAATGTTACCTGTCAGAAAATAATACCACCTATGTCAGATTATGACATTAAGGAGAATATTTATATTATATGCAAACACATGTGTGCAGAACAAGAACTGCTCCACAGAGGGGCCATCACAGTGCCTGACATCTGAAGAATACAAAGAGGAGGCTTTCTTTGGTTCCGTGAGCAGATTTGAAACAGAGAAAGGAAAATTGCTTCAGGCCACTCTGGAAATGTCCTCAGTTCCTGGACTAAAAATTGTTTTCTCTCCAGCCCCCCCCAAAAGAAAACCTCCTATAACAACAAATGAAACCCCACAGAAACAATTCTGCGTGGATTTTTGAAATTCAGAGCTGAAAAGGACTGAAGTCCTCAGTCAGTGCTGTCCTTGCTGTGGTATTCAATGTTAAGATTTGCCCTCAGGCCTCCCAAGTTCCTGATATACATGAATTCACTGGACAAGAAAGGTTGCATCTAAATGTGCTGAGAGACTCAGCTACTGTCGATGCAAGAACATTTTTAATCACCTTTGAAAGGCTGCATAGAAGAAGGTCCAAAGTGACAAAGAAATTTAAAACAAACAAACAACAAAAAAAAAAAAACCACCCAGAACTTGTTTTGCACAAGGAGTTGAACTGCAGCCCTGCAGGGACCCTTTTTCCAACCTAAGCTGTTCCATGGAAACATTTTGTTTCATTGGTAAACAGACATTCCTGTTTTCACCAACTGGGAAAGCAGATAATTTTAGAATATATTAAACACTGAGACACTGTTAAAAATGAAAAGTCAAAATATTTTTATATTAACTGTCATAACATTTTTATGTTTGTTGCTTCCTTTTTCAGAAAGGTTTGCTGAGTTCAAATTAAATTTACAAATAGATGCAGTCACCATAAATCTGCACTTTTCAGCTAATAAACTGTTCAAATGAAAACACTTAATCTAATTCTACTTGGCAGCTGCTTACAGTAATACTACTGCTGAAAAAAAAACCACCACAAACAAAACAACAAACAATATTTGTGAGAAAAGCCTCTATTCAGAGAAACTGCATATACAATTAGCTGGTCTATAGGCTTGGCCTGAAGTAATGTTTCCACTTACCAATATTTGTTTTGCTGATCTATTGAACAACATACATAAACATTGCTTATAGCATCCATCCTCAAAAACACCAACCACAAGATCACTCAGGAGAACTGCTTCTGATTACTGCCAGGTCTACAAACTTCAGCTGCACCTCTATTGTACAATGAACAGTGATTTTCTGCAACATACTAAAGACTCCTTTTCCATCCCAGGTATTGTTGTAGAATGCTTTCTTAAAACGGTATGGATGCTTACAGGATAATGTCTCAGAAAATGATCTCTAAAGAAACAGACAGATTTTACACATAAACATCATCAGAAAAGAGAGCTTACCCTGATCAAACTAATGTTTATTCTTTTGGTCTTCATACTGAGAGGTGTATCCAAAATGCTCTTGAAGGTCCTTCATCTGTATTCATTGCAGAGCTGCCTTCTACAGCCCAATCATTGGCCCTACCCCACGTAGTAAGATGTAGGAAACCAAGTCGCCCCTGAACATGTGATCATGGTAAGCCACCATCATTCTCCCCAGCTGCCTCTCATCATTGCGGTGATTCAGCTCCAACTATCCCCAGTCACAGCGATTAACCATGAATACTGCAATCCCCAGGGCTTCTCAGCAGGAGGAAGCCAGGATATTTCCATTTCTCCAGAAGCTCCCATACAGAGAGAAGCAGGGTCTATCTCCAGTTCACCTGACCTGACAGATTTCCTCTGAAAAACAAATCCTGGCACCTCAAGCAAATACTGGGAACTACTTACAAAGCCAAATTGCAAAACTGTGCAGGGAAATGCCTAAAACTTCTTACCAAGACTTTGTTAGTATCACTTTTCAATATATTTCCTGACTGTATCAGCTCCCTTACTAAGAGGATTTCTGCATGTGACCACAGCTAGTGTATGTGGCATCTATTCTGTTATACCCAGAAGTTATGTGTACACAAAGAAAGATAACTTTTTCAGGCTACAAGATGGACACTAATGCTACACAGTCACTCTCCTGCTTTAAGCCAGAACCTTTGCTATATCTGTATTTTACCTATTCAATTAACATTCAGTCTCATGAGGACAAGAACTGCAGCTAAAACGAACTTTTTTAACAGGTCTAGCATCCTTTGATATTTAGCATGAAGTTATACTTAAAGCTGAGTTCAGTCAGGCCTTGATTAATATGAATAAGGTTCCTGCTCATCACCACTCTGAAGAAAAGTGTGCATGTGAGTTGGAAAGCATGGTGGGCAAATAAAGATAACTTTTCTGATGTATTATCCTGAACTTTCTCTACTATCTCTCCCTCCTTCTCTATTTGCAGTATAGCTTACATCCTTACGGGCAGCAAACTGAATGTGTAACAGAACCACAACTGGTCAGAATAAGTGAAGCTCCACCAAGAAGTCATTCATAAATGACAGAGACTCAAGTGGTAAAGCATCTCAGCAAATGACTACAGATGGACAAGGCTCAGAGAGGCCTTAATTCCAGTTGGATGGAATAATCATATATTTGGGAAGAATTTATGAGTTTGTGACAATTCAGATTATCTGTGAAGCTTTATCAGAGGGACTCTTGAGATTCAAATCCACTAAGAATTTTTTTGAAAGAAATGCAGACAGCAACTAGGGCAAAAAAAAAAAAACAACTGGAAATTTTATAGGGAAAAAAATCTTTCACTGATACTTTCTTTCATGTCAAATGACACTTAGCCAATCCCACAGACAATATGAATCAGCTGGACATTGTTCATTCAAACAGATGAAATGTCATCCTAATTATCATCTAGGTATACCAATGGAAGGTAATTGATCATGATTAGATCAATTATATATGCCAATTTAACAGATATCAGAGACTGGCAATTACTTTGTCATTTCAAATTCTTTCAGAATTTTGTCTCCACTTTCTCCACTTACCTGGCCCCTCAAAAGAATTCAGTGTATCAAATAATAAAGGAGAAAAAGAAACACAGAAAAAAACCAAACCAACACAAACACACACACACTATTTCTAAAGGCTCAAAGGGAAAACCCTCAACATTATACTGCATGAGCCCTTAGGAACATTCAAAATGTATCCAAACTTGCAAAACTCAAACACAGGGTTAGTTCCAGCTGACATCTTACATTATCCTGTCACTACAGATAAATAACAGATGTGCAAAGAAATTACCTCAAAGAGCTTTACACTTAAATAGTCACAGGCTAAATCTGAGGTGTTTCTCTTTTTCTTACAGAGGCATTACAGAACAGAGAGGTAGAGAGGTCTGAAATCCCCACACTGAAATGTCAGTGAATATGAGATAAATAATTTCTTTCCTACATTCCAGCAATATTTAGAGACTTCTTGGAAAACCTGATGCCTCTCTATATTGGTTGTTTAGCGAAAAAGAAATTACTATTTATCATGCTGAGCATGAGTGGGTTTATTTCTCTAGTATCACTGGTATTACTTACTGCCACAGAAGATGGCTGGTAATGTCAAGGCATGGTCAGTAGCCATTAAAATTATCATGGTAAGAAATAAATCACAACTATATTGGGAGGTTCTGATACATTCTTCAGAGTTGAATGACCTGAATTAGTTCTTTCTCCGCTTCTTCTCTAGCCCCTGGCAGTCAGGAGGTAAAACAGAAAGCAATTTGTGGTTCCAAAATAGTTTCTCAAGTTGTCTGTGTATTGCTTTAATTTCTATGAGTTATGCCTCCGACTCTTTCCTTGCAAAATTCAGGAGGAACCATAAGTTTCAACATGCTAAGAACTCATGATCAGGAAAGCAACTACTTGCAATAGTGCTAATATAACCTCAGTATAGACATATGACTCTAGGGAGGCCATGTAGATCTGAGAGTCAACTTGTCCTCAGCTTGCATATTGTCATAACTAAATTAATCCCAGATACACTATCTTTGTGATCCGTGAGTGGCAATCTCAGCAGGAAGGAGTAAATTAACTAGAGACCCTTGCACCACACAGGAAATATGTTTATATGAAGGCAATCACATGAAAAGCCTACTCTAAAAGCAACACAGGTGAGCTGGTGGCAAATATGACTCTGTGTACTTGATGCTCTTCAGAGTTTTCAGTTCTCATTAAGCCTTCCTCACACAAATGAGGGCTCTAGTCAGACAGACTTGTGCACCAGGCTCTACAAACAACAGAAGCTCTTCCTGACAAAAATGAGAAGTCGTGTCTCACCAGTGAACCCAGCCCCATTATCTCAGATACACAATTTAAAATTCACAAGTCAAAAACCTCCATGTACCATATAAACTTGTATTTTAAGTTCCTAATCAGTGTGAAAATTAAATGGCTTCTGCTACCCTATATCCAAGGCCTTTCACCTCCACTGGGAGAAAGCCTGCATGCAGAGTAAGTTATCAGGATAGGTCTGCTAGTCAAAAACCTCAGGAACTGATGGTAAAAAAGAGCATGAAGTGAGACCCCAATTGTTAAGATGATCCTGTGCCCTAAGATCCCTTGCATTCAAGCCCAGAAATACAATTTTAGGCACCTCCACCATGATCAGCTGCCAGAATGTCCTAAAGAAAGACCTAAAACATTAAAGAGCCAGGATCTAACACTTGGGTTACACACTGGGAAATATGTATCTCTATTGAGCTCACTCTGCAGTTCTGAAAACTGGGGGTACCAGTAGTGTGACTTACAGCAACCCAGAGCAAATAGAAAGGATTGACCATTTCTACCAAACACTGATGACTTCTTTTTTTCTCAGTAGATGTATAACCAGGCAGAACTGACAAATTGCAAACTGAAGAAAGTTTGGAACAGCCAAATCTATCCATTATGAAAGTGGGCTTTCTTGATCCAGCCTTCTCAGCTTGCTAAAACTCAAAACAAATCCCCTTCTCTCGGCACCTAATTTTCTCAGAACACAGGAATAACAGCTGCTTCTGCCTGCTAACACAACATAAAATCAAAGTTTAGAAAAATGCCAGCACACAGTCAAGACTCCTATACTAAACTGATGGAATTTTGAGGCTTTACATAAAATCAAATTTATTTTAAGAAATTCATTCAAATATAGCAAACAGTCTGTAGAATTGAGGCATATGACCAGGCATCATTGTCCATAGTTCATATTAACTAAGTATACTTATCAATGTGTTATTTAAGGGTTCCATAAAACCACCAATAAAGAAAAATGCTTGCAATTTCAACAAGTCAAGCTGTCATTTCCTGAGTGCCTACACAGAGGAAAAGTCACAAAGAATAAATTACTGGAATTGTGCTCCCTCGGTAAGATTTCCAACAATTCACTTTCAACAGTCATATTAAACAAGAGACAAGAGGTATCAAAGGTAACATTTCCCCCTTATTTATGGTCTGAATGACAATTTCAATAAGCCTCTGATCTGAAGATCTAAAATGGGGCAGAAACATGTGATTTGACTGAGAAAAATAACCATAGACATTTAATTTTTCTTTTGCTTCAAGTTCTTTTCTCTGATGTCTGCACCTCTGTGTAATACCTTTTCATACTTGTGACATGTGTGCCCTACCAATGTTGCACGATTTTAGAAAAGCAAAGCATATTCCAACAGACCTGAGAGCAGTAATGTGTGCTATTACCATAAACGTCCTCACAGAACAGCCAAAGCACTCAGCTTCCAAAAGGCTTGACTCTACTACTGTCTGTGACTGCAAATCCTATTCCAAGATACTCTCCCTGACAGCTTCAAGCATCTTTCCATCATCTTTACATCATTTTTTGCATCTAGTTCTCTTAATTTCATCTTTCACTTAGCTATTCTGCTTTGATTAGATAGGTTTTTTTAAAACAGTAACAGCAAAGTACTTACATAATTGTTCTATAAACATGATGAGTTCCTCATGAGAAAGCAAAACTGCATTAGTTTTATTGGAGTTGCAAGGCAGTTTGTCTTGGCTGGGTATCATCTGAATACTGTGAAAGATTCTGATGAGAGGCTTTGCCACTTATTCCAAAGCTCCCTGCATGTAGCACTTTAACACCAGAGCATTCAACAGTAATGTCATCGAGACAGAGAATTTTGTGTATGTCTTTAAAGATCGCAATGCCATAAGGGCAGGAAATTCAAATAAGTGAGATTTTTCCTAACATCTAAACCAAAACTTCACTGGACAAGGCTCTGCAAACCTAGCTAATCATACCTACTTTGTCTAATATCCCAGACTGAATGGATCAGGATATCCTCTCCATGTTAAATTATTATGTCTTGGTAGAATTAGCACCACAGATCCTGCCTATACTGCATGGCCTGGCAAGCACATATCCCAGAACTTAAGACTTAATACACTGAAACAGTAATAATAACAACTTCTAAAAACCCCAAACAACAACTAATCTGGACGACTGATGAGAAAATGGAAACCAAGACAGGCTCAAGAAGTTATCAGACAGAGGTAAAAGATGAAAAGATGTACTAAAAATAGAGTGATGCAGAATGACATTAAAGTAGAACAGAGGAGAGTGTGCCCAAAGCAAGAGCAATCACTGTAGGAAACAGTAAGGACAGACTTTGAGGTAGGAAGTCAGAGATACAAAAGAGGTGGCAGGAAAGAAAGACTACATTGTTTGAAAACACCCTTGGGAACAAAGAAGCCAAATGAATAACAGAAAATAAATATTTTGCTAGATACATAGTTCAAACATGACAGCTGAAAAAGGAAAAAAAATACAGTGTTAGGAAATTGTTTTTTTAAAGCACAAAGATGAGGAAGAACAACAAACTGAAGACCTTCACGCTGAAAACAACATTTGCAAGCAACTTGCTTTCTTCAGAAGAAAATGAAAATGTTGCAGAGTGCAGAATAACAAAGGAAAGGACAGCAAAAAACAACCTGGGCATTCATAGGTAGCTTCACTGTGTTGGGTTGGTGTATGGAGGGATTCCACTAGTAGCCTCCCATGCATACAGCACATCCAAGCACAGCCAAGTCTCTATAACCACCTTACATGTACAAGAGCAGCCAAAGAACCAAGTAATCAGAGCAGTGCACTACCATGAAGGTGTGTATACTTCATTGCAGCAGGAAAGGAGGGGTGTACCGAGAAGGCGAATTTGTAGTTATAATCCTTTTTTAACTGTTCAATTTAACATCCCATGCAGGATCTTATATTCCTGCACATTTATGTGCAAATTGTACATGGTCTTACTTGTATTTCTAGGCACACACTTAAAAAACAACAAAAGTAAAACAACTGCAGATTTTGCAGGGAGGCAACTTCTTTCTGCTCCTCTCTTTCAGTCACAAAAGTGACAGATTAAAAACCCCCTTAAATTACCAGGAATTATACTGCAGAATCATGCTACTGAAAATAGTATCTAGTAAAATTCTGGAATAGTGTCTAAAAATAGAGGAACTACCATGTCCTGTCATGACTAACCAGTCATGAATCCATCATCTTCATTCCACATCTAGAACATGAGTCATTATCACAGTATCACAGTATCACCAAGGTTGGAAGAGACCTCACAGATCATCAAGTCCAACTCTTTACCACAGAGCTCAAGGCTACACCATGGCACCAAGTGCCACGTCCAACCTTGCCTTGAACAGCTCCAGGGACGGCGACTCCACCACCTCCCTGGGCAGCCCATTCCAGTGTCCAATGACTCTCTCAGTGAAGAACTTTCTCCTAACCTCAAGCCTAAATCTCCCCTGGCGCAGCCTGAGGCTGTGTCCTCTCATTCTGGCGCTGGCCACCTGAGAGAAGAGAGCAACCTCCTCCTGGCCACAACCACCCCTCAGGTAGTTGTAGACAGCAATAAGGTCTCCCCTGAGCCTCCTCTTCTCCAGGCTAAACAATCCCAGCTCCCTCAGCCTCTCCTCATAAGGCTTGTGCTCAAGGCCTCTCACCTCTCTTTATAATGAACCATCCTGAAATGCAGTATGCCTCTTCACAACAGGCTGAGTGGAAATATCACATCAGAGATGGAATCAAGTTTTGAGTAATTTCAGTGGAGTTGCATGCTGGGTTAATTTGTCTCATTAACTCTCTTGTAAGGAAATACCTTGCCCAGAAGACCTCATCTGACCTGCTATTGATGGCCATTGAAGATTCTACTGGTTTCTCTAAGTCAAAGGTAGATATGTTGATTTTTTTTTGGTCCACAAAGTTCAACACAATAAAAATTAGCTTAAGAAAATAGCAACTACAATATCATAGCCCAACATTTTTTTTAAACATTTGTCACATGGAAGTCATATTGAATGAAGCTTCTGAAAGACAGGGGACCCACCATGACAGATTAAATTAATCACAAAGAACAGATGGCATTCTTGCTTGCTAAATTTACTTCACTCATAAATACTGCATGAAGATAAAGTATTCAGAGGATTCCTTTAGAGTATTGAGTTATTACACATAGAGCTAAAATAATAGCAATGCAAATTGGTTTGCACTTTAGGAAACAGAAATAAACAATATGTCATGCTGTGGGATCATTATGAAATTAACATAAATTCAATGAACTGCTACCACACTGATATTCTATGAACTGCAACCGTACTATTGACAAGGAATTAAAATATCAGTGTTTGAAATTTAACAGGTAAACTGATTTGAATCCAAAATATTACTCAGCATCCAAAACTTCTAAGTCAGACAAACATCTTGGGAGTGCCAGAAAGGTGACTAACAGCAACTATTCCCTTTTAATACTTTGCAGTGCTTAGTTTCTCTAACAGAGGACAAAGGAAAACCTAGCACCAAAAGAGTGTTGGCATCTAAGGTAGAAAGAGACTCCATCCTTTTCTTCCATTTCTTTCAGGTGATCAATGAGTGCTGCAACTTGGTCCTGCTGAGTGCTGCTTGGTTTGGGATAACACACTTGCAAGCACTTTGCATGAAAGTTGATTCTCTCAAAGGATTGTTTTACATGCTATAAAAACAGGAAAATGCAAACACACTTGGTTTATTGTAGGGTAAACTAATGCTCAACTATGACCAGTGATGGTATAGTGTTCCTTTAAGTCTCAAAATAACAAAATTGAGTGTAGAATTAGGTTCAAATTAACTGAAATGTGATGCTAGTGATGATTTGAAATTGAATGGATATTAGAAAAGCTCTCTCTACTTCCTGAAAAATCAGGCCATTTAAAGTTATCACGTCAGCTAAGACCTTGAGATGCTAAGTAGGATTTCTTCTAACAGCCTGTCCTCTTCACTCACATATATCTCACCCAAACAAGAGAACTTGAAGCAAAATTTGATTGCACTAAAAACATTCTTAGAGTTTTAAATTTGGCACTCTGATCATACCCTTGATTTCACAGTTAGAATCACAGAATCATAGAACAGTTTAGGTTGGAAGTGACCTCAAAGATCATCTAGTTCAAATCCCCCACCATATGCAGGGACACCTCCCACTAGAAGAGGTCACTCAAGGCTTCATCCAACTTGGCCTTGAATATCTCCAGGGAGGGAGCATCCACAACCTCCCTGGGCAACCTGTTTCAGTGTCTCACCACCCTCACTGTAAAGAACCCTTTACTTTCAAGTTACACTTGAACAACTTAAACATCTGCTTCTAGTCCTTTATTTTTGCCAAACGTTTGTCTTTTGTTCCTGCAGACTTCAATGAGGATCACATAGATAACTGCAAGCTCATTCCACTCTGTGTTTGACTGCAAAATAGTGAAACATGAACCTGTATAGTATGGGCTTCACAAAGAGAAGGGAAGAAATGAGGAGAAAATGTAAGAAGAAATCCTGAAGTCCACTGGTACTCTTAATTTGGTCTACAATTTCTGCCATTAACTTCTGGTGAAGAAAAATTTTCTCCAAAGTATCTCCACCAGAAAACTCACCAATTAATGGCATTGAGGTGCACAAATCTCTACAACTATAAATACCTGCTTCATGGTCTTATTCACTTTCTTGCTTTGCACGTACAGTTGGAACAGCATCATATCTCTGTAAAACAGTCTTCAAACCATTTGGCCAGCTCAAGGAAAGATTGTACAAGGTCGTTTTTCTTTTCACCACAGCAGTGCTTCTGGCAACAGGCTGATTGTTACTGGGGTCGGAGTGGCTGGAGAGCAGCCAAACAGAAAGGGATCTGGGGGTGCTGATTGATACCCGCCTGAACATGAGCCAGCAGTGTGCCCAGGTGGCCAAGAGAGCCAGTGGCATCCTGGCCTGCATCAGGAAAGGTGTGGTCAGCAGGAGCAGGGAGGTCATTCTGCCCCTGTACTCTGCACTGGTCAGACCACACCTTGAGTCCTGTGTTCAGTTCTGGGCCCCCCAGTTTAGGAGGGACATTGAGATGCTTGAGCGTGTCCAGAGAAGGGCAACGAGGCTGGGGAGAGGCCTTGAGCACAGCCCTACGAGGAGAGGCTGAGGGAGCTGGGATTGGTTAGCCTGGAGAAGAGGAGGCTCAGGGGTGACCTTATTGCTGTCTGCAACTACCTGAAGGGTGGTTGTGGCCAGGAGGAGGTTGCTCTCTTCTCTCAGGTGGCCAGCACCAGAACGAGAGGACACAGCCTCAGGCTATGCCAGGGGAAATTTAGGCTGGAGGTGAGGAGAAAGTTCTTCACTGAGAGAATCATTGGACACTGGAATGGGCTGCCCGGGGAGGTGGTGGAGTCGTCGTCCCTGGAGCTGTTCAAGGCAAGATTGGACGTGGCACTTGGTGCCATGGTCTAGCCTTGAGCTCTGTGGTAAAGGGTTGGACTTGAT